>NW_028277088.1:17282500-18532500 GCF_059951505.1 Python bivittatus | reverse complement strand
AGCTAGTGGTGCAGTGGCAGGGAGGGAGCTGGCAGTGTTGGTGAAACTTGGAGGTATTGAGACGCTCAGCAGCGTGTCTTTCTGGGTGGTGGTACAGTGGCGTATCCTTGTGGCAGCAGTGTTTGACAGCAGTGGATTTACTGAGTTTTCGCAAAACTCCAGCAAGCTGCACAAGGCTGCTTGGCAAGACAAATGTTGTGCAGACCTGCTGTAGAGTCTTGTCACAGATGCTCTAGTGTCATTCCTGAGTATTTACCGAGCCCCACATAGCTGGGAAACCAAAGAACCAAGAACCATATGTATTTCAAAAAGTCATCTTTAATGCTAGTCTGAGATAAAACATAATCTTGAAAACTATAAGAGTAAATTTGCAGTCAGACTTATAGTAAGTTAATTAAAGCAGAGTCTCTTTTAAATGTTTCCTTCCCACAGTTCTTATATCTTGGCTGTGTTGCTTTTTTTCACCTAAACTGCACTTGTCTTCCTTCACTTCCTTCTGAATCTCTCACAACATTCCTTTTTACCTGGCAATGATAATAAAGTCTGACCTTTCCTTTTTCACTTTGAAATATACCTGACCAAGTGGAAAAAATGAAAATAAAATAAATATCAGGTGTGAGCAAGTGCAAAGGAAAATGTCTGTGGCTGGAGGGGTACCTGCAGTAATCATTATCTACAGTTCCACAAAGAGGGTTTTTCCCCATTGCGGATGTAATGAATTGCACCTTCCATCACTTCCAGTGTGCGTTGACCTTGTTGCCTGAAGAAGATGGGAATTGTAGAGTTGGGGGATGTTGGATTGGGGAAGATTGCTGTAAAATATGGAAGATACTGTGTTTTTATTTTTTTATTTTTAAAATTATGTTTCAAAATATTATTTTCAGAGGAGATGTAAATATCTAAGAACCTCTCAAAATGTCATGCATCATTGGTTTCCTTAAAGTTTGTCTTATGCAGACAATCTGTGGTAGCTTGCCTCATGTTGGTGGAGTGGTGTACATACAGAACTAAAAGACTTCAGAGGTTTTTCTCACTTGCTGCGTATCGGTGTAAATTCATATAGAACTAGTAGCAGTTATGAGAAAATGTCTTGTGGAGCTCTGATTAAGGCAAAGAGAGACTTTCAGTGCAAGAAAAATCCTCTTACTAATGTCTTTTTCTAAAATGTAAGTCCTTAATTACAAGTTAAAGATATTTGATACATTATATTTTTCATATTTTTTTGTTCATAATTGTGTTTTATCTTCCTGTAGAAATGTGAGTTGTGCCCTCACAAGGATGGTGCTTTAAAGAGGACTGATGGTGGGGGTAAGTATTTAAAAACTTTTATTTAAAAACTATTTTGCTTATGAAATTGCTTTTTAAATAACTACTTACCCCTTTTTCTACAGTTCTATTTTCTGGACATACATAAATATGTCTAGAAATGAAACATCTTGAATGGAACATGTGATGATTGGCTTGATGATTCTGTTATTCTGTCTTGAGTGTTGTTGTTAGTCCCTTTGCTTTTTTGCTTCTGACCATTTACAAGCTGCCCAGAGTCACTTTTGCAAGTTGAGCAGCCATATAAATCAAATTAAAAAATAAATAAAATTAACTGGACTTCAGTAAGAGTGGTAAAAAAAATTAGGTTGCAATCTATAAATTTGCTGACACAGTAAAAATCTCTGAAATTTTTGTATTCTAAAATCTATATATTTAGTAATGTAAATGTTCATCAGTATAAAATGTGTTTATTTTTACATATGTGCATGAATTTGTGAAATCTTATCTTCCTGTTACACATGGTGAATAAGAGAATTGTATTATGCTAGAGGGCTGCATATAAATTGTAGTCTTAATTTATGCAGAAATTCTTTAGTGTATGTGAATAATGTATTTTATAATTCCATCTGAAGCTGTTCTCTGTTCTCAAGTTGTGCATGTAAAATGAGGTGCAAGTACTCTGACACTGCCTGCCTTCAGAAACATTATCGTCTTACTTCTGCTTTGTCAAATTGTGGAAAGAGATGAGAAACTTTTCTTTTCCTGCAAACTGATCCTTACAAATGAAGAAAAGTTTCAGTTATGCTTTTTAAGTTTAAAATTCATAACAAAGCACTTAACTCTTTCCATTCAAAAATCCACAGCACACAGTAATTAAAGTTAGTTCAACACACTAAAAATAGCAATGCTAATTTAAAACCAAACTTAACAAACTATGCAGCAATTCTGCAGAACGACAGAAATGTAAATCAGGCTCTGGTGTGTTTCTAAACCCTGGTAGAATAGTATTGTTTTTGTTTAATACCTGAAATAAGGAAGGAGAAATAATCACCATGAAGAGGAAATTGACACTTTCAGTGCCACTGCTAAGAAGGCCTTACCGTGTAGTCAAACTTTGTCTCTAGGACAGAGCAAATAAATGAAATAGTGAAAAATCTGTAAATAGGTTCACTTTGCAAAAGGTGGACATTTAGGTATCCTTGACCATTAATCTGAGAGCCAGTGTGGTGGGATTATACAAGATACACAACTGTCTTTATATTTAATTTTTTATTAACTGTTGTGAGTGTGAAATTTCAGTTTCCTTGCTCCACATTTCCTCTGTCATGGCTTCTTGAAATGTAATGTATTTTAGTGCACCAGTTCCAGGAAAGAATTTTTGAGAGAATGTACAAAAGTCTATTAAAAGTAAAACAGTCATTTTTGTTTTATATATAATTTACATGCATATGCACACAAGTGTGTGTTTGGGGAGGTTTATAATACATATACTTACACATGTATATGATATATGTACAATATGTATCTCCTAGGTTTGTAATTATACTGCTTTCCTTGGGTAATTATAACATATGACTTGAAAATTCTTGATTTTATTTCTTAAGAGTTCAAAATGTGCTTTATTAGAGGAAGTCAGCATTTTCATAATTAACCTTTTATTTGCCTAGTGATTTATTAGCATATGATCTTTTTCCATGAATTGGAATATGAATTGGAATATGACTTTTTGGAATTTATCTTGGTAAAGATCTTTACACAAACTTTCCCTTTGAATAAAAGGTGGATGGTGTGTACTAAAAAGTAGATTGATTGTGTCTCATGCTGCTTTTAAGAGTGTTCACTTAAACTTTGCTGTGTGTCTGGTTGTAATTTGTTGTTACTCCATATATGGATCATTTAGTTAGTGACTGAGAGGAAGCTGTGATGAATGTTATAATTGTAACTCAGTTGTAATGGGAAGATCATAAGCCCCAAGCTTTGTGACAATTAGGATGGCTTTCTCTCTGGATTTTGTGGATGCAGTGGATTTTTCAGAATGGTTTCTGCTGTTCTGCTGGAACTCTGGTTGATTTCTAGAATTAAAAAGGTACTTGGGTAATGACATACGATGGTAGTGGAGAAGACTTATAACAACCTGGTGTCTTCCACATGCTTTAGTCTGTAACTCTCATGATCCTTGAATATCTATCATATTGTCTAGAGCTGATAGGAACTATAATCTGAAATATGAAGGATAACCCATTTTAGAAGTCTACTTTAGAGAATGCTCTCTTGTGGATATTTTGATATTTTAGATGTTTTGTAAGGTGAGAACAATGTGGTGTGGAAAGGTAAAGGAAAAGTTGGGGCAAGTCAAGCTAAGCACGGGTTCAAATCTATGTTAAGGTTTATTCTTTGGAGATAATAGTGAATACATTTATTATTACAATTGTTTCTATCCTACCCCCAAAGTGTTTGGAAGCTAAAATGATATTATTTAAAAACAAATTAACTTCTATGATGTTTCTCACAGGACAGATGGTGATAATAATCCTATAATGATGGGGCAAATTTAGCTGAGTAGTCTTCTCTCAAGGTTATGTTTACTTTCTACTTTCTCTCTTCATAGAACTTTCTCACAGGCC
The DNA here is from genome assembly GCF_059951505.1 of Python bivittatus. Classification (NCBI taxonomy): domain Eukaryota; kingdom Metazoa; phylum Chordata; class Lepidosauria; order Squamata; family Pythonidae; genus Python; species Python bivittatus. Next base: position 18,528,607 of record NW_028277088.1, on the reverse strand, counting down.
AAATTGGTGCTAATGGTCTTCTTGGGCAGGGAAAGCAGGTCCATCCAAAAAATCCTGTGTGATAATGAGCAAGGTTGTATGATGACCATAGTCTGCCTTCCTTCCTCTCATCTGTTTTTACCACCTTGTATCTGCACAATGCCATCCAGTGGAACCTTTGTGAGTTGCAGTTAATCTGTTGCAACCTGGCTAACTTGATCTCCACCTTTGAGATATTTCCAGATATGTATTCTTGCATTAATCTGATTTACATAATTTAAATGGATACTACTTTATGTTATTTGTTATTAGGTATTCTGGGGGATACATATTTGCCATGTATGGCTGCACACCAATTTTAAAATAAATATAAATGATCTATCAAACATTAAATTACTGTCAAACATTAAATTAGAAGAGATAATCTAACTCTAGAAATATCTTCAGAAGTTGCTTCTTAATGGTGCCTGCCTAAACATGAAAATCATTCTAAATTTTTCCTAGCTTTTGCTAGGAAAACATGGCTTTTTTGCCTTAGGGTAAAAAAAAAATCACAATAAAATTATGGCACCCAGTTTTTTGTGTGTGTTGAATGAGTAAAGTACAGATTAAAACCTTGAAAAATTGTAAACTATTATAAAGATAAAGGACAGTGGGCAGAATTGCTAAAAAACGAAAGCAAAGGTTGTATCTTGGTGATCCATTGGTAATTGCTCTTAGACCTGTGGTGGCATTTCCCACCTTTGATGTGCTTAGTTACTATCCTGTCCACTTTCAGTAAATTGTTTCACTTATGTTGTAATATTGCATAATTATTTTTCATCTGAGGAAATAGAAAAAGCATCTTATTCTTTTTTGCATAACATTTCACTAATTTAAATTCCAAGAGCTTTCTGTAGTTGATGATATATAGCCAGATTTCAACAAATAAATTAATCACTATGTACATGGCTGGTTTGTAAGTCTTGTTCCAACTTGCATATTTTGAATGCCTTTTCTTGTCTAGTTATCCTCAATTATGGTAACTTAAAGATGTTAATCATAAACCCTGTTTTCCTTTTACGTAACTTAAACACTAATTGTAGGGGAAATCTGGGGGCTTCTCCAGGTGTGTGTGTGTGTGTGTGTGTGTGTGTGTGGTGCTTTATAATAATCTTGTTTTTAATTTGTTTGGAAGCCTACAGTATACGCAGTGAAGTTCTTTAGTTTTGTATATGTAAAGCCTTTGTTGGGATTGAAATCTGCTCCAACTGGATGACGATCAGGAATGCTGTAGAACAGCATTCTTTGTTGGCTTTGTAACAGGATTTCTGAAAAGCAGCTGCTTGGTTGAAAGCCAACTTAACAATGCAATAGTTTTGTTGTCATTTTTTAAAGGGTTTGAATGGGGATCTCCTAAGCTTATAAGGAATGTCACACCCCAGCTTTTGAGTCAGCAGCTTTCTATCCCTGAGTTTCCTTAAAGCTACATTATACTTTTACATATAAAAAATCCTAATGCAAAATTAGGATGCTAAACTGATGTCCTTAGAAAATATCTATATATTTATGTATGTTTATTTTATTTTAATAAAAATATTTTAATAAAAAGTCTCCTTCAAGTTGAACTTCAGGAAGCTTGGTCTGCTATCTAGCAGATTTTGATATAAATAAACGAATATAATGTTACTTTGAAAAAGCTTCCTATTTTCAAAAGTGACATTTTTAATGTTGGTAGATCTTTGTAACATGACTGTTTACATATTAAAGACAGGTACTCAGCTTGTGTGTGATTAGATTGGATTAAGCATCTCAGTCTTCCCTTGAAGATTTATAAATAATGTGAGGCATCCCAGGAGTTATGCAGAAGAGAAATAAGTTGTGGATTTTGATAGAGTGGATAGTGTAGCTTTAAGTATTATTCTTTGAGCTATTTGTAAATACACTATTACACATTTAAACATAGCACTGGTTCTTAGAGTCTGAAAGATCTACTGCCAGGACATGAAATAGTGATGTACGGTGTGGTATTGATCAGTGTTTTTCAAAGTCTGTGTCTCTGAGTATGTGAAATAACACTGTCGCTTTTGGATATTGGAATTGCCTGTTTCAGATGTGGGATTGGTCTGTGGTCAGCATCGAGACTTTGGCTAGTATGAGGCTGGAGCCCAGGGAAGCTCTACAGTTAGGATATGTGGGAATGTGTTTAATGGTTGATCAGATATTAATGCATTACAGTATCTCTGTATCACCATACAGAGATACTGTGATGCATTAATATCTGGTATGGTTCAAATGATTGTTGACATCACAGAATGATCTGTCCTTCGCTCCTTCTGTCATATTTGTATCATGTAAACTGCATAAGTGCTCCAAAAAAATTATTTTGGTAAGAGCAGTATGGTAACTTCTCCAGAAGAAAGTATTTTGATTCTCACCTTCCTTTAAGAGCTAGCCAGTTGCTTTCCCTTCTCCCCTGTCAGTAGCAATCCTAATATTTGTGATTGAGAAGCTCCTTTCTTTCTGTTACCCAGACTGCTGGGTTTAGTGGTCTTCAGCATGGATTGATTACCTGGGTTTCATTTATACCTTGTCTTCTTCAGATATTCCAGTTGGCCTTTATGACGAGATTATAATGATTAAATCCACACTGAAAGCCAGTTTGGTATACAGGTACTCCTTGATTTATGACCATTCATTCAGTGACTGTTCAAAGTTATAAATGTGCTGAAAAAAGTGACTTATGACCCGTACCTGAAATTATGGCTGTTGCAGTGCCCCAGAGGTCATGTGATCAAAATTTGGGTGCTTGGCAGTCCGCCTGCACTTAGGACTGCAGGGGTGCTTCAACTCCCCCCATCCATCTATCTCTCCCCATCTATGCCCTTTTGCCCTCCCCGCAGCCCCAGAGTCACAGCATGCCAAGAAGCCTCTTTGCAAAAAGCTCCTGGAGCGTGACATGCCAAAAAGCTCCCAGAGCACAGTGTGCCAAAATGCCTGTTTGCTCTGTGCTCCTGCACAGGGCTGGGCTGGGATTTTGCTTTGTGCTGTCAAAAAAAAAAAGCCAAAAGCCCAGCCCAGCCCTGTGCAGGAGCACGGAGCAAACAGGCATTTTGGCACGTTGCTGCTCAGGGGCTGCTTTTGGCTTTTTTCTTTTTCACAGTGTAAAGCAAAAGCCCAGCCCAGCCACTTCTGAAATATTGCCAAGAAAATTGCAGGGACGAGTCCAGGCAGTCACCAGGAGTCACAACTGATTCAAAGGTACCAAAAGAAAAAGAAAAAAAATCCACACAGGAGATTCATAAGTCCATCTCTGGGGGAACTTTTTGCTGAAAGATATACATGGGAAGCTTATTCATAGCCAGGAGAGACAGTCATAAGTTGCAAGTGCAGTTTTGAAGAAAAGAAAGAAAAAAACCTTTGCTGCTGAAACTCAGCCTTTTCCCCCCTGAAATATGACAGCACAGTGTCAGGGAACTTACTGAGCGGGAGCCATATTTGGCTCTTGGGCATAGGTGCCCATTCTTTATTTAGGAGACATCTGGGACTCTTTGCTAAACTGCTTGAATGAACATTGAATGGGACCAGCTGGAATCTGAAATTCAGTATTCTTTTAAAATAGCCGTAGATAGACAAAGTGATAAAACATGTGTGCAGACACTATAAACATTAGGTGATATATTTCAGTATCATGATTTCAGGATTGCTTTTAATATTATTCCTTGTAACCTGCAAAACAATAAGGAAGAATCAGATTTTAGTCTGGTTAACTTTAGGTCCAATTTTGTAGCTACTTCCTGCAGTGTCATGTCTGTTTTGAAAACTATGTAAAGTTTTTCTCAAATTATGTAGGTATTCAGAATTGACCATCCTTAATATTTTTGTCAAATATTAGTTCTTTTGGCTGGATGTAGGACTCTGGTCATCAAACACTCTGATATATAGTGTAATGAGAAATGTCAGCATATTCAGGAATTCATTAAATGCTTAAATATTTTTCTTATACTAGATGCGTACTGGCCAGTATAAATAGGTTGTGGTGATAAAAAATTGTGTGTATTTAGTAAGTGCTGATGAAAGAAAGTAATTAGCAAAAGCAGATGAGAAGAGTATTTCTGTAGAATCTATTATTAAAACATAACAAAAACAGTATATTTCTGATTTGTGTTATGGTTTTTGAGGAATAACTTAGTTTGTTAAGAAAACATTTAAATGGTTTTAGATAAAAATGTCAATTTTGGCATTCACTGAAAAGCAAGTGATATGATATGAAGCTGGCATCTAAAAGTGATACTGGTAGTCCTTGCTTAACTACAGTAACTGGGACTGGAATTTTTGTACTGAGTGATGTGGTTGTAAAGCATGATGTCACATGACCACATCACTTAGTGATGGCAATCCTGGCAGTCCCTGTTGCCATTGTTAAGTGAGCACTGCAGGTTGTTAAGCGAGGACCTCATGTGACTGTGACCTGCAACTTCCTGCCAGCTTCCCACAAGCAAAGTCAATGGGGAAGCTGGCAGGAAGTTGCAAGTCCTGGACAGCTTGCAAGCAGGGTGGGGGAGTGCAGTGGGAGGGTTGCTGCTGCGAGTGCGGGCGGGCGGGTGTGTTGCTGTGCTGCGTGAGTGCAGTCAGGTGGGGGTTGGGATGCTGTGGGTGGGGGGTGCTGGGGACATACATGTGCTAAGATTATGAGATCTCTGGGATCTCCTACTCTGTAATGCGCTCCTTGGGAGAAAAAGCAGTGGGAGCAACTTGCAGGAGAAATTTGCAGCCTTTCCTGCTGACTTCCCTGCTGACTTTGCTTGTGGGAAGCTGGCTGGGAAGGTCGCAAATGGTGATCACGTGACCATGGGATGCTGCAGCTGTCATAAGTGCAAGCTAGTTGGCAAGCGCCTGAGTTGCGATCATGTGACTGTGGGGGTGCTGCACCAGCCAGAACTTTGAGGACTGGTCGTAAGTATCACTCATTCAGCGCTGTTGCAACTTTGACATGGATGTTAACTGAGAACTACCTGTATGGAAAAGGCTGCATCTTGCCTTAAATTCCACAAAGACAATACAGGTAGTCCTTGATTTACAATCATTCATTTAACGATAATTTGAAGTTTTGACAGTGCTGAAAAAAGTGACTTATAACCAGTCCTTGCACTTATGACCATTACAGTGTCCCCGGGGTCACATGAACAGAATTCAGGCGCTTGGCAACCAGCATGTATTTACAATGGTTACAGCATTCCAGGGTCATGTGATTGCCATTTGTGACCTTTTCAGGGGGCTTCCGACAAGCATAGTCAATGGGGGAAGCTGGATTCGCTTAATGACCACATAATTTGCTTAATGACCGTGGTAAAAACGTTGTAAAATTGGGCATGACTCACTTAATGACTGCATCGCTTAGCAACTGAGGTTCTGGTCCCAATTGTGGTCATAAGTTGAGGACTACCTGTAGATGCTTGGAAATTGTGAAAAATGTGAACCAAGTGAAAAGAGTGGCGTATATAAACAGTCTTAGCCAAGAACATAGCCCATCAGCTTCTAGGGCCCTTAGCAGGAAAAACATTGTTTCCTATAGCAGAAAGGGGGTGGGATGCATTAATAAAAGCACTTGTTGCAAGAGATTATGTTTTTTGAAGAAAAGAAGAAAAATTAGTATCTGTGACTTTTCTGGAATCCAAAAGCAACCTATTGTTTTAACTTACCTATTACCTTCTCTACACCTTCTGTACTGTACACAAAAAGAGATTTCGTTTCCACCAACTGCTTCAATTGTTGAGGGCCTATCGTTATTCCGAGTACAGGTAATCCCTAGTTTGAGAACGAATTCCATTTCCAAGGTCTGTCCTTAATTCAAATTTGTATGTAAGCCGGAACAGTATTATTGTGTAATACTGTATAAATAGTATTGTGTAATGAACTTGAACCATTGTGTATTTAACTCGAATCATTGTGTATTTAACTCTAATTTTGCTACAGTAGGCTCTGTTCTTGACTGTGTGTTGACTGTAACCCAGGCATTCTTAATCTGGGGACTATCTATATTGGGAAACTTGATTTGAATTTTACTTTATCATTTTGTACTAGTATGATTTTGTGCTTTTAGTAAACAGAAGGATATTTCAATATTGAAAAGTTATGATAAAATGAAGGGAAGAGGTTCCTTCATTCATCAAAAATATTTTGGATATTTTACTATTTTGCTTCATGTTGAAGTAATATATTCTACAAACATTTAAATGTGTCTTGTCCTAAAATAAGTACTTACAGATCTACTTATTACATTGAAATTATTAAACAACCCTTTAATTCTCTTTGAAATTAGTGAAATGAGTAGTATATAATATTGGTTTAACTATGCTTTAGTAGCTTTCCTTACATTTTCCAAATTTCCTAGTTAAGGAAGGTTTTTATTTATTTATTTTTTAAGTCTAAAAACTGAGTAGATAGCTTCCATCCCATGCTGCATCAATAAAATATATTGTTTTAACTGGGCTCCTGTGCTTTTAATGGCTGCACAATAAGCAGACATTGAATAGGTGAAGCTCTTCAGCATCACATCATCCAGGAGAGCCAGTGTTATGCTCTTATAAAGTATGCACAAATGTGCTTTATAGAGATTGTTGATAGGAAGTGCTTCCTGTTGTCAAGTTTGAGGTAAATGGATGGTTGTTTCCTTCGAAGTGTGGATACAGGATATTGACATTAGTATTTGTGTATACTGAAAAAAATACATTTCCATTTATATTGTGGCCACTTATACTTATCCAATGCAGCTTGTAATTCATAATGCCGTTGGGACTTACATCTAATATTTAATTGGATTGTAGCCACTGACAATAACCTGGAAGTCACATGGTTTTGTAAGGAGGTATGTGTTTTGATCACCTGTACTATGTCACCCATCTCCAAATGATCAGGGGTTCCCCTTGCAGCCCTCTGATAACTTCTTACTGACTACTTTCCCATAGAGTAGCCCTAAGTGGCTATTTGTCTCTGAAAAAATACTGAAATAAAAATATTTTTGTGTATATGTGTATAATAAATAAATAATGGGTTTTAAATATATATTTTGTTTACCTTAAGATACTTAGAAGCTTTTAGAATGTTTGGCTATAGCCTTATCAAAATCTATAGGGAATTTGTCAGGAAAGGGATTTTCTTTTAAGCCTTTTCATAATAAAGAGTGAGTCTCAAAATGGAGTATTTTAATATCTATCTTGATATTTCCTGCAAAGGCTGCAGTGTGCATTTTGCCTTTTGGGTTGATAAATATTATGAAGTACATTGTATCAGCAGTGTGCTGTTTTACAAACCATGAGATGAAAGATCCATGCGCTGTGGCAGTTACAGTGCTGCTTAAAAATTTGTGAACCCTTTTGAATTTTCAATATTTCTGCATAAATATGATCTAAAATGTGATCTGTTCTCCACACAAGCCCTAAAAGTGGATAAAGAAAGCCCAATTAAATAAATGAGTCAAAAATATTATACTTGTTCATTGAGGAAAATGATCCAAAGCTACATATTTGCATGTGGCAAAAGTATGTGAATTTCTAGGATTATCAGTTCATTTGAAGGAGAAATTAGAGTCTGGTGTTTCAGTCAGTGGTATGATAATCAGGTGTGAGTGTGGGAGGTCCTGCCTTATTTAAAGAGCAGAATTCTGGGTATTCAAGTCTCATCTTCACAATACAGGTATTTGGAAGTATGTCATGGCTTGAACAAAAGAGATTTCTGAAGTCCTCTGAAAAACAGTTGTTGATACTCACCAGGCTAGAAAAGTTTCCAAAATTATTTCCAAAGAGTTTGGACTCCACCAGTCCATTGTTAGGAAGATCATGTACAAATGGATGCAATTCAGCACCATTGTAATCCTCTCCAGGAGTAGTTGATCAGTCAAGATCTCATCAAGGATAAGGTGCGTAATACTTTGGGAGGTCTCAGAGAGGCCCATGGTAACATCTAAGGAGCTAAAGGCCGATTGCATTGGCAAATGTCAGTGTTTATGAGACCACCATCAGGAGAAACTGAACAACAGTGGTGTGCATGGCAGGGTTGCAAGGAAGAAGCCACTACTCTCCAAAAAGAATATTGCTGCCCATCTACAGTTTGCAAAAGACCACATGGATAAGCCAGAAGGCTAATGGAAGAATGTTCTGTGGACGGATGAAACCAAAATAGAACTTTTTGGCTTGAATGAAAAGTGTTATGTTTGGTGAAAGGGAAACACTGCATTCCACCATAAGAATCTTATCCCATCTGTGAAATGTGATGGTGGCAGCATCATGGTTTGGGCTTGCTTTGCTGCCTCTGGAACAGGACAGCTTGCTATCATTGATGGAACTATGAATTCTGAATTGTACCAGCAAATTTTACAGGTAAATGCCAGGGTATCTGATTATGAACTGAAGCTCAAGAGAAAGAGGGTCATGCAGCAAGACAATGTTGCAAAACACACAAATCATACAACCAAGGAATGGTTGAAACAGAAGAAAGTTAATGTTTTGGAATGGCCAAGTCAAAGTCCTGACCTTAATCCTGTAGAAATGTTGTGGAAGGACCTGAAGTGGGCAGTTCATGTGAGGAAGCCCACCAACATCCCTGAGTTGAAGCTGTTTTGTAAAGAGGAATGGGCTAACATTCCTCCCAGCTGATGTGCAGATGGATCAACAGTCACCGGAAAAGTTTAGTTGCAATTATTGCTGCCCAAGCACACCACTTACTGAAAGTGAAGGTTCACCTACTTTTGCCACACAAAAATATGTACCTTTGGATCATGTTCCTCAATAGATCATTGAACAAGTATAATGTTTTTGACTCTTGTTTAATTGGGCTCTCTTTATCTAGCTTTAGGACTTGTGTGGAGAACAGATCATGTTTTAGGTCATATTTATGCAGAAATACTGAAATTTCAAAAGAGCTCACAGACTTTTAAGCACACTGTACAATCTACAGTTGGATGTTACAGATGCAGAAATAGAGTATGCATTTCTTTCATTTAGTTTAGAACAGTTACTTAAATTAGGCTATAGAGACTATGCAGTTTTGTAATTGGTAAAGCAAAAGTCACAGTCAGGAATATAAGCAGAGAAATGAGGAAGATTTGGGAGACTGAATGTAATGAAAAGAAGTTTGCAATAGATTGGGAACAGCTGGGAAGTGAGTATAGCTTTGAGTAGCAGAAGTGTTGAAGAAAATATCAAGTTTCTATAGGTATACCAGTTGGACAGATACATTCTGTCTCTCTCTCTCTACACAGAGAGAGAGAGGCTTGGCTGACCAGTGATAGCATTTTTTTATCTGGTACTGCATGTATGTGTGTGTAGCATCTTTCTTTGAAAAAGTATAGGCACCGAAAAAATAGCTGCTACATGACTAATAGGTTAAAAGTGGACCTTATTTATAGCACAGATTCAGTGAAACTGCTGTTTTTTTCCTTTTGTCTTCCTGTCTCATAAGGGCTTTTTAGTTAATGGTAATTGAATGCAGTATAACATATTTTTAGAATCTCTGGAGATGTGGATAAGAATTGCCATATTATAGAAGCAGTATTCTTTTAATTTCATGCATCTCAAACTCTCTTCAAGGGCAGTATTGGTGGATTTCCCCAGGAAAAAAGTATAAATCAAGGAGACTCAAAGAGAAGTAATATTATACTTGTGGTTGGCACTTGCTTATTTTTTACCATTGGAATAAAATGCAGCTTTCCACAAAGTGTTGCTTACCCCAAAGGGAATAACATGATGGTATAATGTCCCAAAGCAAACAACAGCCACTGGGATAACCCTATCTGCATTGGGATCACACAGGGGCAAAGCATCATCATTACCATCCAGTTCAGATTAGACTTCCCATAGAAGCTCTATAGAAGATAAAAACCAAGCATGTGATATCCAGAGCATATAATTTCTCATTTAATTTGGTTGTGAGAATATTGTCTTGTATCTTGTATAGTTTTAAAATACAGTTCTCTTGTAGAGTAAGGTGTGTAGTGAAGTGAGCTCATCCCAGCTTTTTAGTAGGGATGTTGATTGTACAACTAGTGATCTTTGTTTTATATCCTATAAAGCTCCATAATTGTTAACATTTTATAGTTATTCGCCTATTAAAGAATCTTATATAAGGCATGGTCATTGGTCTTTTTTTATGTTTTTAATAACAAAAAACAAAACACAAAAATAATTATACACTACCAAGAACAGAAAAAAAAAAATAAAAGTGTTATATTATGAAAAAGTGACAAAAATACAAGAAAATAAAAAACTTACCATAATGTAACAGTAAATAGCTACAAATCTATATATATTTATCTAATACAAATATTCAGATGCATATATATTTCCAATACATTTGTGTGACTATCATTTTTTTTAACGTACTAAATTTTGTATAAATGTTTTCCAATGCTGCAGTATCAGTCTTTTGGCCATAGTAAGGGCATGGAGAATCCATTTACATTTACATTGTCCAGATGTCAAGTTCCATGTTCTAGGTGTGTAGTTCAAAAGAATATTATCCTCTGAAAATTTTAGCTTTTGTCACACAATCATATTTATATAGTCCACTACTTTCTCCCAAAACTTAATAAGTATAGGACATTGTAAAAACATATGCTTTAAAGAGACATTGTCCTTATTATATCTCCAACAAAATGTCATAGTTTAAGGTCCACTGACACTCTTGCTATAGAATTTAAAACACTCCCATTGTCTAGGCAATACAGAAACTTCTCATTCTTTATTCCACTCATCCCTTAACTTCTACATATCAAATTGATTTATTGATAACAAATATCTATAAAGCTAATAGTGGGTTTTTTGTTCTAAAGGTTTTAATAAGTTGTTCTAGTATATCAGGTGTCTCGAAAGCTGAAAATGCTACTGGTCCAAACAATGTTGTTAACAAATGTAGCTGTAGATATTGCCATTGGGATACATCTGATAGATGATATTTATCTCTTAAACTGCATATGTTAAAAATTCATCTTCATATCAATTGGTTCAGGGTCAGTATCCCTGCTTCCATCCAAATTTTCCATATCACCATCTTTTCCCCAATTTTTAAAGTTGGGTTTCCCCAAAGAGTCAATTTAGCATGGGAAAAAGAATCAGATATTTTTTTATTAGACATTCCATTCCATATCTTTCTAACTGACATAATCGTTTCCAAAGATATTGTCATTGGCCTTTAAACGTTGTTCTGGATTCTATCTTTTGAAAAAATGAAATGGGAGAGAAATTCTAGAGAATTTCAATGCAAAAGTAAATGGGGGAATCTGCCAAGAAGTAGGACTAAGATTTGGAGTAGATAGCATGAACCAGCAAGGCTAGGGTTCAAGGAAGGTTTTACTAAAAGGGATCTATAAAAACAGAACTGGAATAGAAGTAAAATAAGGGAATCCATAAAAGCAGAGTTGGAATAAAAGTAAAATAAGGGTGTAGCATGGCAGCAAAGCAGTGGTAGGCAGAGGAAGCACATAGAACATGGAATATATAAACTTGTTTCTAGAATTCTGTTACATGGTAATTATCATGTTTTTCTAATATGTGACATATTCTGTTGGGGGAAACATTAGAACATTGATTTAGTGGGAAATGGAACTTAATTTTTTGTGGAATGGTGCTGTTGCTTTTTGAAATTCCCACTATTCTGTTATTTTTTATTTTAGGAAATTATTATATCAAACTTTCAGGGAAATTCGTTATATGAAACAATTCAGGACATAATATAGGGAGTTTATAAATTAGCAAAATTATAGGCTAAGCTACTGATGCAAAGAAACAATACCAGATGTTTACACTTTTTCTTCTGCTAGCACAAATTTGTGACTTTCTCAGGAACTCCAGGAGATATAAAATAAGGCAGATTTGTACTTGCATGCCTGGATCAGGAATCCCAGGAATTCTATTTACCTATGTAATATTATGCACACTACTGAAAGAGCACTAAAATATATATATACTGATTTATGACATGAAATACTGTTCTAGGTAACTATCTAGGAATGTAATAATGTCTTATAGAAAGACTTGTATGAAAATATGCTGTATGGAAATAAGCATTTATAATTAAAAGGCCTTCATGTTTCATTATTATGGCAAATTCTGCTCCAATTTGTGCAAAATATAAATAAAATATAAGCTCATTGATTTTAATGGAAATTAATAAATGGTTTATAAAAATACAAGAGCATAGATTTTTGTTTTTGTTAATTATATAATTTTCATTGTTTAAAAGTTAGGATTGTAGCGCTGTGAAAACTCTGTTATAATCGTACCCTGCCTGTATATGTTATGTGTAAAGGAATGAATATTAAATAATTAAAAGTACATGCAAATCATATGGAAGCTTCTTGATATGAATTTATTCTATTTGCATTGTCAAAAATGTTAAGAATAAAATTAAATTAACTTTTTATAGGTTGGGCTCATGTGGTTTGTGCTCTGTACATTCCCGAGGTGCAGTTTGCAAATGTTTCTACAATGGAACCTATCGTGTTGCAGTCTGTTCCTCATGATCGTTATAATAAGGTATAATTAAATTATGACTTTCTTTCTTTATATAACGTTATTATTTGAAAGAGTTAAAATATTTTAGAATTTATAAAAATAGTTTTGTGAACTCTTGTACTATGGTATTTTTATTGAAAAGAGTAAATAAGTAAAATTCTTCTGTAATAATACCATATTGTAATTTATAGCATGAAGTAATATTTAGTTAATATTTCAGCATAGCCTGAAAGATTTTATTTAAATAGATTTCCAACATAGTCATTTGTAATATTTTCAATGTTATCACTGATAATTGTACTTAGCACTGTTATAAGCAAACAAAAGTTTATGAGAAATGCTAGTTGAGAGCAGAATGTCAGCTTGTCATTTACATTTAATATAATAGTATTTATATATTTTGTTTCTCACAAAAGGCGAATTTCTTTGGTCAACAGTTTTGCCATTAAGAAGGTCAATGTGATTTCTGCAGAAATTCTCCTCTCCCCTAGTATTGCAAATAATATAGCCTTCTATGTAGTATTAGATAGACCAATCATATAGATAAACATACAGGTAATCCTTGACTTACGACCACAAGTGGGACCGGAACGTCCATCGCTAAGTGGTGCAGTCATTAAGTGAATCAGGCCTGATTTTACCACCTTTTTTGCCATGGTTATTAAGCAAATCACCACGGTCATTAAGCAAATCACACAGTCGTTAAGTGAATCCAGCTTCCCCCATTGACCTTGTTTGTCAGAAGCCCCCGGAAAGGTTGCAGATGGTGATCATGTGACCCTGGGATGCTGCAACCATCGTAAATGCATGCCAATTGCCAAACACCCAAATTTTGATCATGTGCCTGTGGGGATGCTGCGATGGTCATAAGTGCAAGAACTGGTCATAAGTCACTTTTTCCAGTACTGTTGTAACTCTGAACAGTTGTTAAATGAGTGGTTATAAGTTGAGGACTACCTGTAGTACAGCTTTAAAGTCTGAAGTTTGTTCTATTTTTTGCTATTTACCAGAAAATAATATACAATCAGGGCTATTTTACTGGTACATGAAAGGTTTTCAGTTGTAAAATCTTTGAATGCTAAAATAAGACTATGGCATCCTACGTAGATAAGTTTTAACATGTTATGACACAGATTTCATCAAATGATATTGACTGTAGTTAATAATTAGGCCTCATTTTTTAAACACATTTTTTAAAGTGTATTTCAAAGCTATTTGAAACAAATGTCAGTTGCTCAAAGAAAAGTAAGTTCCATTGTACTACTAGACATTATATACATGAATTCATGTAGCTTTTTAGTCACAGACTGTTTCAGCTATAGTTTCTGTTAATTTACCATGTGGTCTTTCAATTTGTTTATTATGTTAAATATTTGGTGATTCTCACTTCAAATTTTCATATTATCTGTCCTGTAATGAATGTGTGCTTTGTTTTGTTCCTCCCCTGCATATCAGATTTTTTTTTTCTGTCAGATTAAATTTTAATAATGGAAAAGATATGTGAAAATTGTTTCATAAGAATATCTTGATACATTTTCCTATCATACAGTTGCTGATCTATACATAGTTACCTAACCTAATGACAATGAATCTTTGCCGAAAGCAGAACTGGGGGTTTTTTTGAAGAAAGGTCTGATAATGGTTAGCAAGTATACATACCTTACATCCATTCTTAGCTTAAACAGCAATGATCAACTATTTGGAGCTGAACTCTTAAGTTCTAGCTACCCTTCCATAATTCACTCTGTTGTTTTTTTTTTAAATAAGTACTGGCCAGCCCAGAGAGAGGTATGTATAAATAGGCATAGACAGTTCACTGTTTCTTTGTTTATGCATATTATTAACATTTCTATGTTGCTCTACTCCCAGCAGCTCAAAGCAATGTACTCAGAAAAACCAGAGGATTAAAAGCAAATGACAGTAATAAAGAATAAATATGATAATGGCACTGACCAACCAAGGATACCAAAATCTGATATTCCCCACATATTCTCTCCCAGAGCCAAGTTTTACTTTTTTATGGAAACTCTCTAGGGAAGAGGCAGTTCTTACATATGAGGCAAGATGCTCCATAAGAGGGCACCACCACTTAAGTAGTTCATAGCTGTATGAACATCTTTGAATAGAGTTGTTGTAGATGATTCAGACATCACAAAGATGAATGCAGCAGTACAACTATGTCTTGCGATGAAAATTGAAAGCTGAGAAAAAAATTGAGCTATGTATCAATGACTGTAATGGGGAAAAGAAACACTTATATAATTTGGGCCTGTTTAAATATTACTCATGCGTTACAAAAATTAGATAGGATGTCCTGTATGTGATGTGTAGCTGAGCTGTACCCCATAATGCGAGAGAAATTTACTCATATTTTGGTATGTGTACATGCTAGATTAGCCTATTTGCTGCTGAATATACTGTAGGTAAATGGAAAACCACAACCTTACATCACCTTACAGGAAATTCCTACTTTGTATATGGTCTAGGATTGGTTGATGCATTTCTCATTCTTATCCACTACAAAGATAAACAGAAAAAATAGGCAGAAAAACACTGAATGTGCTTATGGTAGATGTGTGAGAGGAGATTTTTTTCATTAACATCAGATAATTTACTTCTTAAATTTATATTTTAAGAAGCAAAAGGGTACCACTTTTCTAAATCAGAATGTTATCAGTGTTAATGCTTAACTAATATTGGGGCAAGTGGGAAGAGGGAAATTGTAGAGAGATAAAAGATAAATCGATATTTTAGTCTTTGTACTATCCTAAGAGAAAAAGGCTGCATAATAATCTTTTTCCAGACTGAGGGCAAAATTTTGCCTTTGAATAGTATGTCAGGGGAAAAACTAAATTTGATTTCATTTCCATTTTGGTAAAACTAAATAATGGTGTGATAACTTTCCAGTTTTCTTCTTTTGTTACATTAAAAATTTGATAGCAACTTCAGAAGGTCTTTGGAACAGCTCTTCTGTTATAGAATGTTAAATCAGTAAGCAAATTGGAAAATTGACAAATTATCTTAATAATTAACATATATTTTGAAAATGTGAACATCTTTCCTTAAATTACACCACTCAATTTATATGCCTTTCATATAAATGTTGGGAATGAGCCTGAGAGTACCCTCATATGAATGTCAGAGTTGATTAGCTAGCAAAGGCCTATCTTCAACATTGGGCTAGTAATGGATGAATCAGACATATTCAGTTTTTTACTTTGCCTCCCTTACATTGGTTTCAATATTTTTAATATAGTTTATAAGAAAATGTAATGTCCCAATAGCATGCTTGCACATACTTTCTCTAATAAAGGCACTTTGTATGCTTTTAAAAGTTGTGAGTGATGTCATAAGATTTGAAAAATGCAGTTACCATGTATAACTGCATTCCAATTTATTTCTAGGCTTAGGAAATTTGAATAGGGTATATGGGCGTGAAAATGCAAACAGAACAGATTTCTTTCTCATTACTATTGCTGTCCATTATGCTTGCTGGACATAGCCCTGCTTGACTAACTTATAAAAAACCAAGCAACCCAACATTCACATTTCTGGGTGGAGGAAACCCCAAGCTGTGCCTGTATGTGAACCAAATTAAGCTGTCAGTACACATACGAGGAGTGAGAAGAGTCAGAGGCTACTGCTGTGACAGAGGTTTTTGTTGGATATGCAGACAGCTGCTGAAGGGACTTTGTGTGATCCCTGCTACCACTGAGCTACCTGTTCTGGTAGCATAAGTGAATGAAAAAAAGTAGCATTGTGATTCACTTTTGGGGTGTATTGGTTCAAGCATCTGCTGTCATAGCAGGGTGGCTTGGACAGAATTGTTTAAGTAGCTACTGGCAAAGGACTGTTCTTGGCTATCATGTGTTGATTCATGAAAGGACAGATCAGAAAACTCTTCCTGAATTTTCTTTTAAAGATAAAGCCTTTTTCAAGTTAAGCTAGTGCTAAACTGCATTCAGCTGGCAATATCAAGGAAGCCAGAACTACATAGTAAGGTACTGTTAATACTAATCGGGGGGTAAATACAAAATATTGGAAACTCAAAAGAATTCCCAAGCCTCATGTATAATTTCATTAAGGTGGAATTTTTGAATGAACAAATATTTCTCACATTTCTTGCCACCTGGGCTGAGTTCCTGTTTGTAAGATAAGCCACCAACAAACTCACCTATCTTTTGACTGTTTATGTCTCTTCTCCCATCCATTCCTTTCCCAGCTTCCCCACAATCTCTCAGATATAAAGTCTTGGTGGTTACATGGACAGGTTCAGTTCCTCAAGTCTGTCTGTATAGAGAACTGCATAGAATCAAAGAATTGGAAGGCCATTGAGGAAGGCCATTGAGGGTCAGAATTGCAATCCACATTAAAACAATCCAACCACTACTTGAACACATTTAATAAAGAGGAGCCCAACACCTTTCTGGATAATTAGGTAATTATTAAACTGTTCTTAGTGTTGAGAAGTTTCATCTAATATTCAGTAGGAAGCTGCCTCCTTGTAACTTAAATCCATTATTCCGTATTCTGTGCCCTAAAATACGAACAGTTCTTTTATGTGACATTCTTTTTTGGTATTTGAAGAATGCTATCATATATCTCCTTTTCTCAAGGCTAAACATAGCCAGCTCCCTCATTCTCTCTTCATAGGATTTAGTTTCTTGTTCTTGGATTGTTCTTGTTGACCTTCTCTGGACTGGTTCCAACTTTTCTGAATCCTTCTTAAAATGGTGTCCTCAGAACTGGACAAGGTACTTAAAGTGGAGTCTAAACAAGCAGAATAGAATAGAATAGAATAGAATAGAATAGAATAGAATAGAATAGAATAGAATAGAAATTATTACTTCCTGTGATTTGGAAATTATACTTCTGCTGATGGAGCCTAAAGTTACATTATCCTTTTTTTTTTACAGCCATATCCCACTGCTGACTCATATTAAACTTACAGTTGTTATGACCAACCCAGATATCCTCCATCCTATATCTGTGCATTTGATAGTTGTTTCCTAATTGAAGAACTTTCCATTTTCCTATGTTAAAATATAATTCTGTTACTCTCAGATTATTTGTCCAATTTAACATTATGGCTTTTAATTTTGTTTTTGTTTTGTATGGCTTAAGCTATGCAATCCAGTTTTATATTTTCTATACGTTTGATAAGCATTCCCTTCATCTCTTCATCCAAATCATTATGAAAATATTGAAAAGTAGATGACCCCGAACTGCTCCGTGTATCATTCTACTTGATACTGCTCTCCCGTTTGATGATAATACAGTGGTACCTCTAGTTACGAACGCCCGTACTTATGAATTTTTTGAGATACGACCAGCTCCGGCCCCCAAAATTTACCTCGACTTGCAAACTCGCCTCGACTTATGAACCGGATCCGCGGCCATTTTCCACCCGTTCCACGTGGTCCGCGACCATTTTCCGCCCGTGCCACGTGGTCCGCGGCCATTTTTCCGCCCGTTCCACGTGGTCTGTGGCCATTTTCCGCCCGTTCCACATGGTCCGCGGTCATTTTTCTGCCCGTTCCACATGGTCCGCGGCCATTTTCCACCCGTTCCACGTGGTCCGCGGCCATTTTTCCGCCCGTGCCACGTCCGCGGCCATTTTTCCGCCCGTTCCATGTGGTCTGTGGCCATTTTCCGCCCGTACCACATGGTCCGCGGTCATTTTTCTGCCCGTTCCACATGGTCCGCGGCCATTTTCCGCCCGTTCCACGTGGTCCGCGGCCATTTTTCCGCCCCTGACACATGGTCCGCGGCCATTTTTCCGCCCCTGACACATGGTCCGCGGCCATTTTTCCACCCTGCCGCGTGGTCCGTGGCCGTTTTTCCGCCCCTGACAGGTGGTCCGCGGACACCGGAACGGATTAACGGTAATTACGTTATTTTCCTTATGGGAAAATTTGCCTCGTGTTGCGACCAATTCGAGTTGCAACCAGAGTCACGGAACGGTTTAAATTCGTAACTTGAGGTTCCACTGTACATTAATGACTACTCCTTGAGTATAATCTTTGAGACAGCTATATTTCCACTTAATTGTCATGCCATCAAGTTCACACTTAACCAGCTTGCTAATCAGCATATCATGGGATATTCCTCAAACAAACAAAAAAAATGCAACCCATAGGAGTTCATGAGTATCTTATAGAGGGATTGCAAAAAATTTTAGGGTTGCAAATGCAGACACAGTGGCATTATGGTCTAAGAGGGCTCCAGCTGTGCTTTATCTTCTTGCACTACTCCACCAGTGCATGTTGCTCCCCATAATGCCTCATTTACAATATTTCTCTCCAAAAAAGCTTGGAGGAATTTCATCCTCCAAGAGGATTGGGTAGGCAGGGATCACAAGTGTGAAGGCAGTTAGGTGCTGGTCCCTACTTTTCTCCCAGCCCAGCTCAACTAAGAGGAGTCAGTGGGGCAGGGCAGACAAGACAGCTCCTCTGGAGGGTGAACCAGACTGATGTCTGACGACACTCTGCACCTAGCTGTCATGCTGGAGAAAGTATGGCTGGTGGCAGAAGAGAGATAGAGAAAAGAATTGCTGTTGCTGCATTCTACTCCTGCTGTTAAAGAGAATTGTGGCAGTTGTCTGCAGCTCAGCTAGCTGGGAGACACTGAAGCAATGGCAGCACAGCAGCTTCCTCACTTGCCATAAGGGAAGGAGCAAGGGGAAGATGCCATGAGACAACCAGAACTGGAGCATCACCTTAGTTATTGGGTTGGCAGCAGTGTGTTCTCATCAACAGCAGACATGAGTCACCTGGCTTCATGCTTCCATTTAAGTCCTGTTCTGCCGCCTCCTTGATGAAGGGAGCCAGATGGAAGAGCAAAGATTTCTGCTTTTTAGTTTCTCCCTATTCATGCATCTACAGTTGGGCTTGAGGGAACAAAGACACTGTGTGGAACACTCCTCTCTTCTCCTAAACAAACAAACAAACAAAATGAACAGAAGGGAAAACTCATGGCACTATTTCAAGCAGTTTCCCCCCAGCTTGGGCTCATGGAAGGTGTGAGCAGGAGTCATGTCTTCCGAAAGAGTTGCCAAAATAGCTTAGACTCTTTCCGTGGGAGAGGGCTATCAGGTGGACTGATTGTTACTGCAAAGTGAGAACTGCAGTAGCCTTTTTGGGCCCACTGTGGGCCTAAGGAGGCAGAAAGACCAAACTGCAACTATCTGGCCTAACGGTCCTGTTAAATGAGTGAAGAGAGGATTGGGAAAGAATCCTATACCTGTTCCATTTTTGCCTCAAGTATCAAAAGGCTTGGAAATTTGACTAGAGATAGTCAAGTGGAATGGAGTGCAAAAATAAATGTGTTTTTCTTGGAAACTGAAACTTCCCTTTGAAAGAGGTTGGTTTGCAGCAGACAACCTAAGATCAACTGGTTTGCAGTTTCCAGCATACTTCATGCTGGGACTGCTTGGAGCTGCAATTCAGCAACATCTGAAGGGTCACGATTATAAATTAAAGTGTATTATTAAAAGTAAGTAATATTGTGACTGAGATAGTGATGAACTTTCTATTGTATGTGGAAAAGTTTGGAAGTCACACCTGGTTTTGGAAAAATGAAAACATGGGAAGAGATTAAAAATGCTTTCAGAATGGAGAAAAGCAAGCAACTGCTAATATGGTATAGTGATTAAGGTGTTGGATTATAACTGGGAAGACATGGGTTTATTATTTATTTATTCAACAAATCTACAATAAAAACTAATAACTATCCACTTTGGTATTCACTGTAGCATCATTAGTTGCAAATGCTTTGGAACAATTTTGTTTATACCATTCTAAAGACCATCACAAAGATTGTCATCTGAATTCTCAGGGATAAGGTACTCCATAGGAACAGACTATGTTACCTTACTTCCTTCCCAGTATGATATGGGGGATTTCTTAACAGTCCTAATCAGGAATTGCTCATTGAATGGGTTGATTCTCCTAAGTGTAAGAGTAGGTAATCTGCAGATACCTTGGTACTAAATCATGTAGGACTTCATAGATAACAACTAGTACTTTGAATTGTTCTTGGGAAGCCAGGGAAGCATCCCAAGCGCTAGTGTTATATAAGCCTGATGGCTGTTACTTACCAGAAAGTAGGTTGCTGTGTTCTGAACTGGTTTCAGCTTCTGAGTAGTTTCCAAAGGCAGCTCCATGCAAAGGACATCATTATAAGCCATTCTAGAAGTGATAAAGACACGTTTGCTGCCACAGTCTCCTACTCCAGATAGGGTACAACAGGTGCACCAGGTTGGGCAAAGGCCCCCTCCAGCTGTGAGTCTAGAGTGACCCTCATGTTGTGAGTTGCCTCCTTCAGGAAGATTGCTACCCTGTCCAGGCTAATTAACAAAGTCAACAAAACCAGTTTGTTTCTGGATAAACATCACCTCCATCTTGCCAGTATTCAGTTTCAGCTTCTTTCATCCCATCCAGTCCCTCATAGTCTTCCGATACTTCCATAGCATCCCTGCCCTGCCCTGAAGCAGCAGTGTATATGTAGGTATTATCAGCATTTTGATGGCACCTTACCCAAAACCTTGCCTATCAGTTTCAATGTAGCTGTTAAAAAGTAGGACAGTGCCTGCAGTACTCCACAAAGAAGTGACTGCTAGAATGAACTTGTTTCTCTCTCAGCTGAAACTGCCCACTTAGATAAGAGCGCAATCACTGAAGCATAGTGCCCCCACTACCCAATCTCACAAGCAAACCAGAAGGTTAGCCATGGTTGATTGCACTGAAAACAGATAAGAGATCTAAAAGGATCAGGAGGGACACATTCCCCCCACCCACATCCTAACAAAAGTCATTAACCAGATCCAAGAAATGCTGCCTCACGTCTATCCCTGAACTCTGGAAAGGATTCAGATGTTCCATTTCATCTAGGGTGCCTTGTGACAGAAGTCCCAATACCTAAAAAGGAAGGTTGGAGACCAGACAATAGTTGTCCAAATTGGCTGGATTCAAAGAAGACCTTTTCAGGAGGAAATATGTCACACCTTTTCCTTTACAGTAGGATCACTCCTTCTTCCAGTGAAGTTTTCATTCAGCCATGGAAAATCATAGAGGGTCTTGGGACCTGTCATTTTCTCTTAGCACAACCTACCTCACAGGTTGATGACATGACAACAGTTTGAAAAATTCCCAGGTTAGTTGCCTGCGGCTCTAGAGAAAAGATTTGATAAAAATCTAAGAAACTAATGAAATCAAATCAAATAGCAGGTTAGGGCTCAAGATTAGTTTTTCCAGCATTTGTAGTGCTACCATAATTATTTCCAGAAAATGCATTTGGCACAAATAATACATGAAAAGGGCCTAACTCTAAAATGAAAAATGGCTTGTTTGTTTTTGAATTAGTGTAATGGGTAAACTATAATTGATACCTTAATACAATGTGTGAGTAGTTCAAGTATGGTTTAAAATCTAATGTGTACGTTCAGTATGTTTCCATAGGAATGGTAATTGCCTTTGTATGTCCTGGATGTAGATTAGCCCATTTCTCAAACTGGAGAAAGTTCCTCCCTAGAAATGACACTAATTTTCTACAGTTTCTGGAAATAATCTGAGTTTGAACAGTCTATTGTCTATTACATTGGGGTGCCATTTTGTTGTTGGCACTAAAATTGACTTTCTTTCCAGAAAAGAAATAACTGGAGTTTTGAGTGGTAGCTTAGTAAAATAACAGGTTTTGTTCAGGGTTAAACAAAATTTACAGTGATAATATTTAGAAAAGAGATTGAAATAAAATAGCCAATGTATAGTGGTATTTTATAAATTTGGGACTTGGGAAACTTCATACTCTTGTGGGGGCCCTGTTGCTAAAATGATACTGCAGAGATAGCAAATAGTAACCAAAAATTATCAGAGAGAGGGATTGATATGATAGAGGTTCATACAAGTATAATTCAGAGAAAAAGCAGTAGCTATAAAGATGTTTATCTCTTTAAAACCTGTTCAGTAAATAAAACTAACTTGTAGAGAATTCATGAAAGTAAAAAAGAAAAAATAACTTTGTTGTTGTTGTTGTTGTTGTTCAGTCGTTAAGTCGTGTCCGACTCTTCATGACCCCATGAACCATATTGCGCCAGGCCTTCCTGTCCTTCACTGCCTCTCTGAGTTTGCTCAGTTTCATGCTCATTGCTTCAGTGATGCTATCTAACCATCTCATCCTCTGCCGTCCTCTTCTCCTTTTGCCTTCAATCTTTCCCAGCATCAGGGTCTTTTCCAAAGAGTCCTCTCTTCGCATTAGGTGACCAAAGTATCTGAGCTTGAGCTTCATTATCAGTCCTTCCAATGAGCAATCAGGGTTGATTTCCTTTAAGATTGACTGGTTTGACCTCCTAGCAGTCCAGGGGACTCTCAAGAGTCTTCTCCAGCACCACAGTTCAAAGGCATCAATTCTTCGGCGCTCAGCCTTCTTTATGGTCCAGCTCTCACAGCCATACATTACTACTGGAAAAACCATAGCTTTGACTATGCAGATCTTTGTCGGCAAGATGATGTCTCTGCTTTTTAATATGCTATCTAGGTTTGCCATAGCTTTCCTCCCAAGGAGCAAGCGTCTTTTAATTTCATGGCTGCAATCTCCGTCTGCGGTGATCTTGGAGCCCAAATAAATGAAGTCTGTTACTGCTTCCATTTCTACTCCTTCTATTTGCCAGGAATTGATGGGTCCAGATGCCATGATCTTCGTTTTTTTAATGTTGAGTTTCAAGCCAGCTTTCGCACTCTCCTCTTTCACCCTCATCAAGAGGCTTTTTAATTCTTCTTCACTTTCTGCCATTAGGGTGGTATCGTCTGCATATCTTAGGTTATTGATGATTCTCCCTGCAATCTTAATTCCGGCTTGTGATTCTTCCAGCCTGGCATTTCTCATGATGTACTCTGCATATAGGTTAAATAAGCAGGGTGACAGTATACAGCCTTATCGTACTCCTTTCCCTATTTTGAACCAATCGGTTCCGTGACTGGTTCTAACTGTTGCTTCTTGGCCCGCATACAGATTTCTCAGGAGACAGGTAAGATGGTCTGGTACCCCCATCTCTTTAAGAATTTGCCACAGTTTGTTGTGATCCACACAATCAAAGGCTTTTGCATAGTCAATGAAGCAGAAGTAGATGTTTTTCTGGAACTCTTGTGCTTTCTCCATGATCCAGCGAATGTTGGCAATTTGATCTCTAGTTCCTCTGCCTCTTCGAAACCCAGCTTGTACATCCGGTAGTTCTCGGTTCATGTATTGCTGAAGCCTAGCTTGTAGGATTTTGAGCATAACCCTGCTAGCATGTGAAATGAGTGCAATTGTGCGATAGTTTGAGCATTCTTTGGCATTGCCCTTCTTTGGAATTGGAACGTAAACTGATCTTTTCCAATCCCGTGGCCACTGTTGCGTTTTCCAAACTTGCTGGCATATTGAGTGCAGCACTTTAACAGCATCATCTTTTAGTATTTTAAATAACTCAGCTGGAATACTGTCATCTCCACTAGCTTTGTTGTTAGCAATGCTTCCTAAGGCCCACTTGACTTCACTCTCTAGGATGTCTGGCTCAAGGTCCGTGACCACACCAGCATGGACATCAGGGACATTAAGATCTTTCTTGTATAGTTCTTCTGTGTATTCTTGCCACCTCTTCTTAATCTCTTCTGCTTCTGTTAGGTCCCTGCCTTTTTTGTCCTTTATCATGCCCATCTTTGCACTAAACGTTCCTTTGATATCTCCAATTTTCTTGAAGAGGTCTCTAGTCTTCCCCATTCTAGTTTTCCTCAATTTCTTTGCATTGTTCATTTAAGAAGGCCTTCTTATCTCTCCTTGCTATTCTCTGGAAATCTGCATTCAGTTGCTTATATCTTTCCCTTTCACCCTTGCTTTTCACATTCCTTCTTTCCACAGCTATTTGTAATGCCTCATCAGACAGCCATTTTGCTTTCTTGCATTTCTTTTTCCTTGGGATGGTTTTAGTTGCTGCCTCCTGTACAATGTTACGGACCTCCATCCATAGTTCTTCAGGCACTCTGTCTACCAAATTTAATCCTCTAAATCTATTCATCACCTTCACTGTGTACTCACAAGGAATATGATCTAAGTCATACCTGAGTGGTCTAGTGGTTTTCCCTACATTCTTCAATTTAAGCCTAAATTTTGCAGTAAGAAGCTCATGATCTGAGCCACAGTCAGCTCCTGGTCTTGTTTTTGCTGTCTGTATAGAGCTTCTCCATCTTTGGCTGCAAAATATGTAATCAATCTGGTTTCGGTATTGACCATCTGGTGATGTCCATGTGTAGAGTCATCTCTTGTGTTGTTGGAAAAGAGTGTTTACTATGACTAGCTTGTTCTCTTGACAGAATTCTATTAGCCTTTGCCCTGCTTCATTTTGTGCTCCAAGGCCAAACTTGCCTGTTATTCCGATTACTCCTTGACTTCCTACTTTAGCATTCCAATCCCCTATGATGAAAAGGACATCTTTTTTTGGTGCTAGTTCTAGAAGGTGTTGTAGGTCTTCATAGAACCGGTCAACTTCAGCTTCTTTGGCATCAGTGGTTGGGGCATAGACTTGGATTACTGTGATGTTGAATGGTTTGCCTTGGATACACACTGAGATCATTCTGTCGTTTTTGAGGTTGTACCCCATTACTGCCTTTCCCACTCTCTTATTGACTATGAGTGCAACTCCATTTTTTCTAAGGGTTTCTTGGCCACAGTAGAAGATATAATGGTCACCTGAATTAAATTCACCCATTCCCGTCCATTTCAATTCGCTGATTCCCAAGATGTCGACGTTCAATCTTGTCATGTCATGTTTGACCACATCCAGCTTGCCTTGGTTCATAGATCTTACATTCCAGGTACCTATACAATATTGTTCTTTACAGCATCGGACCTTCTTTTCGCTTCCAGATACATCCACAGCTGAACATCCTTTCGGCTTTGGCCCAGCCACTTCACTCTTTCTGGAGCTACTTGGAAATGCCCTCCGCTCTTCCCCAGTAGCATATTGGACACCTTCCGACCTGAGGGGCTCATCTTCCGGCGTCGTATCTTTTAGCCTTTTAACATTGTCCATGGGGTTTTCTTGGCAAGGATACTGGAGTGGGTTGCCATTTCCTTCTCCAGTGGACCACATTTTGTCAGAACTCTCTGTCATGACCTGTCCGTCTTGGGTGGCCCTGCACGGTATAGCTCATGGCTTCACTGAGTTACGCAAGCCCCTTCGCCACGACAAGGCAGTGATCCATGAAGGGGAAAAATAACTTGGTGCACCACAATAACCCTCTTTTATCTTTTACTCATGTGAAGCAGCAGCATGAATACAAGGATAACCAGGTTTTCCCTATTGTGCAAGTAGAATAAACTTCCACTGCAGAAGTTCTCCTTGAGTACTTGTACATCCCCTTCTCATTTAGCAACCACTAAATTGGAAGCAAAATGGTCGCTAAGTGAACACATGACAGAGAGAGAGATGCTGCCAAGATCACTGGTTGCTGCCTTCTGATTTAGATAAAGTTCTCTCACACAGTGTTCCGTGCCTAACCTTTTTTTTTTTGGCCTCCGTGCAGGGTGGAGAGATTGCTTGAACAAGCTATCTTTTTCTGAGCTACTTTTCTTCTCAGCGCAGTGCTTCCCTAAAAAAGTGCTAACTGCAAGTTAATGAGCTCAGCTCTGTGAACTTTATTAGTCGGTTTCACACTGAAGTCTTTTGTTGTCAGATGCACAAAATTTGGTCATAAAAATGAATTTTTAAAATTATTATTATTATTGTATTTGCAAATGGTTCCTAAATGAGGTAGCTGGTAAACAAGGAGTGACTGTAATGCCTTAAGGACACATGTGACTAAAGGATGTCATAGCTCCTTTGTATCTGTTACCCCACAGGATATGTAATATAGATGGCAGTAAGTAATATATAAAATTGCTTGTTAAAATATGTGACCAGAATTACTAATTCAGTGTTAATATTAGATAGATCATACAGTTTCAGAGGTATTTAGTTTCTTCTGAATATCAGAGCTGGAAAAGAAAAAGGGGCAGAGTTGCTGTTTTAAAACTGCTGCTGGGAATCAACCCTGTTCAGTCGGATGAATAGGGTAGAATTTTAATTTAGGAAGAAGATAACTCTATCATATTCTATGAAATCACTGCTAATAGCTTGCCACAGTCTAGTCTTAGTAAAACATTTGCATCATAAGCATGCAACAAGTAAGAATAGATGCAGAGTTAATACAACTTGAACGTGTGGTTTTATTTATGTAGAGCAGGTATTAAATTACAAAACATGTAACAGTCATATATGCAGTATATTAGCTAGGAATTTAGCATTTGTAAGTGAATAGTGCCTTTAGAAGGTAGGCTAGGAAAAATCCTCTTTTACAGGTGCATGTTAATGAAATTTAGTTTAACAAAAAGTTTTTTTCTCTTTTAAGTTAATACAAGAAGAAGGTTAAATTCTGGTTCACCTAGTATAGAAGAAGCAATGATGATCACCACATTAGGTGGTGTTGAAAGGAGATTAAACAAATTTAGGAAGAAAAGGGCTATTCATAATGGTTTATGGGATGTCTCAGACTATTACTTACTAAGAGGTGGCAACCATAATAAGACAAGGCTATTGTCCTTAAACGTTACTTATGGATCACTCCATAGAAGTCTGATGAGTTCTTGCAATAAATGGGATGTTAGAATGTGTACATTCTTGATCCAATCAAGCAAGTCTCTTATGTTCTTATGAATTGTAACCAGTTTTAAACCACTGGCATAGCCATGCAGGAACTCTCTGATTTATGTTATCATTCTATTCCAGAAAGCCTGGCACAATCCAATTTTTGCATACATTGGGTATTCCTCTACTTACTGCACTACGTTGCATTGTGTGTGCAATGGAGACTTTTATGCATCTTAGCTACATTTGCATAAAATTGAGTTTATGTTGGTCTTACGTACCCTAGGGAGTGCTTGTATATGCTTAAGGACCATAATTACATCTTAATCCATTAGTATAGTACTTCTCAAAAGTTACTTGCAAGTTCATGTTCACTAAGGATTAAGCCTACAGTTGTCCCAATTCAACTTGTAATATTTGAAAAACTTCCTTGTGAATCAGATTTTTATATAAGAAAAGTAGTCACAAGTATTTATTTAAGTTTACTAATATGATAAAGATAGATATAGTCAGGTGCTATCAAGAAGAACGCGAAGGCATAATGCATTTGAAGAATTACAGTGGTACTTCGGGATACGAACGCCTCTACTAACGAACTTTTCGGGTTACGACCAGCTCCGTCCGCAAAAATTTACCTCAATGTGCGAACTCCGCCTCGGGGTACGGTCATTTTTCCGCCCTGACACTTGGTCTACGGCCATTTTTCCGCCCCTGACATGTGGTCCGCAGCCATTTTCCCGCCCCTGACACGTGGTCCGTGGCCGTTTTCCCGCCCTGCTCTGCGGTGCCCAGCCGTTTTCCCGCCGCGCAGCACCCGGCCGTCTTCCCACCCCTGACGCGTGGTCCGCGGACGCCAGAACGGATTAACGGTAATTACATTGAGCCTTATGGGAAAATTTGCTTCGGGGTGTGACCAAATTCGGAGGGCGGAACGGATTAACCGGATTTACATTGAACCTTATGGGGAAATTTGCGTCGGGTTACGACCAACTCGGGATACGCCCAGAGTCACGGAACGGATTAAGTTCGTATCCCGAGGTACCACTGTATATCTAATTATGAGAGAATAGAGATTTAGCATATTTTGGAGAAAAAAAAAATGATGCTGTAAGCCACAATCAGCATTTATTGTTTATGTAATGAGACAATTAAATGAGTTCCAATACTTGAACAGCACTTTCAAAGAGCCTGTTACCATATTCTCAGGTAATCTTTGAAATTTTCATTCTAAAATTATTTTCATGAACTACAAATAAAGCACAGGCACATTCACCGAATAAAACTTCTTTTCCCCAAGTACATGGCCTAATACATTTTTCAACTGATGAGATGTAACTATTACATGTAGGCAGATTCTTACCACGTTCCATCTGTATTGCTGTATTAATTGCCATAGAATAAGTCTGAAACATAAGGGTTTCTTGTGCACTTGGTCAAGCAGAAGTTTAATTTTAGAGAATAGCACTAAAAAATATAAAATATCAAGTATTTTATAGAATTGATTTTACTCCGGGATGTAACTCTTTTCTGTGATTTTTTGGAGATTTATTTAGGTTGTTTGAACTTAATTTGTGGAATCAGAATTCAGTATATTTCGTATTGCTGAAGGTTTGTTAAATCTGTCTAAAATAGGGTTTCTGTTTTGGACTCTGAAAGGATATGTTTTATTAAATGTTCTGGCATTTGTAAAACAATCACTATAGACCTATATTTCTGAAATCAAACTATGAAAGTTGAAAAATAGGTAAAACTTTTAGGCAGCACTATAGTCCATGCCAGTGTATAACTCAAGGATAATTGAGAATGGAATTTTTAATAGATATTTTGTTATGCCTGTAAATAAGTTACTAAAAGTTTTTATTAAAAAAGATTTACGTTTTTAGAATTGACCTCATTATGCATCTGAATACATGCGTGCACACACACACACACACATCTGTGTCTCTGTGCATGATCCTTTCCTTATTGGAGTACTTCCATGTTAGTAGAGTAAGTTGAATTAAATAAATAACCAAAGTTAACAGCAGAGTAATTTGATGACATACAAATTACAGAATACTTAAATTAGACAAGTTATTCCACTTATCTTCCTAGTATTAATATTTGCCCCTTATGAAGCCAAGTGTCAGTTGTGACTTCCTGTGCAGAAACACTTACATATTACATTTGTTCCTGCTGTAAATTTAGCATAAACTCAGTGAGCCAATTCAGTTTCATTTGCTATTGAGAACCTCTGGGACTGTATAATGTTGGTGTGGAAATCTACCATATGATGAAATAGATGGATATATTTGCCAGTGCTATGTGTGGTGCAGCAGTAGGGACAATTAACCATGTAGGAGATCCTACATGATACATGGCTGGGAACTATTAAGGAATAATCAAGTGGAGGTTGCATGCAGTGTAAAGTAACATGTCTGAAAACAGAAGAACTGTTCAATCTGTTTACTCTTACTTTTGTTGTCAAGTTTTAGCCTGTTTAAAGCAAATAACGTACTCGTTACTGTATTATTTTTTTTCCAATAGACATGTTACATATGTGAAGAGCAAGGCAGAGAAAGCAAAGCAGCCTCTGGGGCTTGCATGACCTGTAATAAACATGGATGTCGTCAAGCTTTCCATGTAACATGGTAAGTAAACAGAAAGGATAATAGTCCTGTTTTTTTCTGAGCTATCTACATTTGTTATCTAGGTAAATAAAGTGTTAATATGTTGTCACCTGTTGTCACGTGAGTTATTCAGACATGTTATATTTAATAGATTTATTTTACTGTTACACTTTCTCAGGGAGATTTCGGTTTTTTGCCTTTGTCCTCCAAATGTTGACTGCTAGTTACTTCTAAATATCATAAAGAAACTTTATAGGTTTTCCATCATAATTGCTCCAAATTCAAAAGTTAATAACTGGATTGCAAAATTTGTTAAGCAGCTGTGTTTGCAAGTAGCTGACTCTTTCTGTTTGTTCATTTGTTTTCATTTTCTCCTTTTCAGTGCACAGTTTGCCGGACTTCTTTGTGAAGAAGAAGGTAATGGTGCAGATAATGTCCAGTACTGTGGTTACTGTAAATACCATTTCAGTAAACTGGTAAGAACTTGTTGAATTCAGCATTGCAATTCCTACATTTCATAAATATATGATTTTTAATATTGAGCTGGTAGCATTTATACGAAGTATTGATTAAAATAAAATGTTGTGGACAGTTTAATGTGGATATAAATATTCATGTAAAATTCAGTGCATTACAATATTTAAAGATCGTAGTTTTGATTTTCCAATTTTATACAATGGAGAGTTAAGTTTTCATTTTGGGAGTACCCTGAAGAATATCCATAATTTTAGCCTAAAAGATATTTGGACAAATGTCACCCAGGTATTTCCTTGCTATTGTCTGTGTAAATGGAACATAATATTTGCCTTATCATATCAAAGCAAAATTAATCTAGCCTCTGATCCTTGATTTTGTATCTAGTAATTGAAAATATCACATTTTAATATAAACCCCTTTTGAAATGTCATATCCAATAAGAACTGTCTTACTTTTATTTTCTATTATTTATTAAAACTTATTTTTGGCTTGCCTTATTTGTGTGTTTTCTCACCTTTTCTTCCTACATTCAAATTCAGGCAAGATTTAGAATGTTAAGTATTTACACCTTTTATAATATTCATGAGAGTACTAGTTAATCTGATACATTTTTTTCTCCATCTGTTGAATGTATTTGACTTGAGCTGTCAGTCTACAGATTTTAAAATATCTCACGTTTTAGAATGTTAATTGTTGTAATATACTTCAATATAGCCCCCAAAAGAGGAAGAAAAACACAGGGAAAGGGAGAAAAAAGGATACAATAAAAACACAGTGTTACATAAATAAGCCCTTTGAAGGGATTTGTCTCTCCCAGTGTACGTTTCGGTTTACTTTTAATTTATTATATTTTATTTTGTAAAAGTTTACCCTGTAAATATGAGTATATTGGATTTTTTCCTCAAAAATCTGATCATATTGTGGCCCTTGTTTCTAAGCAGATTAACACTGTGTATCTTGTGTCAGATTCTATGCAGCATTAAGGATTGAAGAGATAACTGTCTTTTTGTGATTGACTGAATTTGTTTGTTCTATAAATCTGTGTCTGTGGTCTGAATTTACATTTATCCAGGGAATTTAAGTTTTCTGTTTAAAGTATTTTAACTTTGCTTTTTCCCAATTAGTTTTTCTACCTTAGAATTACTGCTATTCTTGATTGTGGAAGCAGCATTATTGTTTTTATTTAGAATTTCTGTTTGTAGCATTTTTGAGCATAAATGTTTATGATAGAGTCTATAATTTAATGAGCATTTACTTTTCTGAGAGTGCAAAACAATTCTCAAATAACATTATCTTTACAGATTTTATAAATTGGGATCAATCATATCTAATTGATTTTTTTCAGTGGTGTCCTACATTTTAATATGACAGATTTAGCTATATTTGCTTCTGCTTTCAGTCTTTCTAATTTGTTTGTACTTTTTTTTTTTACTTTTAAATTATTTTGTGTGTAGAATTTCAAATAATATTTACGAAGATGGGTTCCTATGAGTTTGGTATTCATTATTTGTTTTTATTCTGTCCTTGCTGGAGGAGTATAAAAATCCCCTATAAGAGATGAGGAATTGTGAAGTATGTGATCCTTAGCAGCCAGTGTAAAAGTGTTCTAACAAAAGTGTGATTTAAATAATAGCTTTCTAGTTTGATATGGAATTGAAATGGACTTGGGATCTTAGAATGAAACTGTCTAAGCAATATACAGAGAACTGATGTATTTCTACTATAACAGATTCTGTTTACCCCAATAGTAAATTAAATGTTAAAATAATTCAACATTTCTTACGCCTTGGTGTTGAACCTTCAGACTTGTCTGGTATTTATCCATATTGCATCTTTTTCCTCCTACAGTGTCCTTTGTTTATAGGTTCCTGGTTAATTTTCCCTTCTAGAATTCTCTTTATGCTACTGTCATCCCTCTTGATAATCTTTCTGTTTTCTTAGCTTGGATTTTGTTCTCATTTGCCCTGCTGGCAGAAAGTTTTTGTTTCAGTTTATATTTGGATCAGGCATTTAATAATCTGTTTCATTCAGTTACTCTCATTATCCAATTTGATTTTCATTAACACTTTAAACCCTGTGCATAATTATTGATTGTATCCCATCAAGTTGGTATCAACTGTCAATAACCATATAGGTAGACCTTCTCCAGGATGATCTTTCCCCAACCTGGCCCTTCAGGTCTTCAGAGGTGCATGCATCTGTTGCCATTGTAACAGAGTCCATCCACCTTAGCAGTGGTCATCCTCTTCTTCTCTTTCCTTCTATCTTTCCCATTATAGATTGTTAGGTCTTCACATAATGTGTCCAGAATTTGATAATTTGAGCTTGGTCATTTGTGCCTTGAGTGAGAACTCTGGATTGATTTGTTCTATGCTCCATTTGTTAGTTTTTTTGACCACCCATAGTATTCTTGAGTCAGCTTCAACACCAGTATTGAAAATCATCAGTACTCTTTCTGTCCTGCTTCTTCAAAGTTCAACTTTTGCTTCCATAGGGTGTCACAAGGAAGACCATTGCCTGCAAAGACCTTTGTAGGTATAAACATGTCACGATATTTGAATATTTTTTCCATGACCTTCATTGTTACCCTACCAAGTACTAGTCTGTGACATATTTCTTAATTGCTGATTCCTTAACTATTGATAATCAATCATAAAGGCAGAAGCTAACCTCAGATGGATCATCAGTTCTAACGCATATTTCTGTACCTATTGTAACTAGTTTGGTTGTCTTCATATTTAATCTTAGTCCCTTTTTTTTTTCCCCACTGTGCTCCTTGACTTCCAGATCATTTGCATTTTCAGTCATCAGAGTAGTGCCATCAGCATAGTGCAAGTTATTGACATTCTGTCTTCAGTTTTAAAATCACAGTCTTCATTTTGGAATCCAGCTGCCCTCAATATATATTCAACATCTAGATTGAATAAATAAGAGAGTATAGAACTTTGCTTCAGGGTTGCTGACCTGAAGCCAGTCTGTTTCACCATGTTTTGTCTGAACTGTAGCTTCTTGTCCTGTGTATAGGCTGTCCATTAGGACAATGAGATGTTCTGGGAATCAGTGCATAAACAAGCATAACTCAAGTAACATAGTACTTTAGTGCTGAATTCATCCTCAGTACATTTGTACAACTTTGTACTGACAAAAAACATTTATTTATATAAAATATTAACACGCCACTGTTAATAATAACATGATGAGAGTGTTCATGCATGGAGCTGATAATGTAGGTTCTGTAGTATATGGTACTACATACATGTTTAAAGAAGCATGCATGATAAAGGAATTGGATCATTTTCATCTTTGAATTACAGATTGTCACATTAATATAGGAAAATGTAGATCAACTGCAATTTGTAAGATTCAGGTTTTGTCATGTGTGGAGTATATGCTTGCGACTTATGTATTTTGGATTTTGTACATATAGGCTAGGCTCCTCTGCAAATGGGACTGTCATGCTGAATGTCTTACTACTTGTAACCATCAAAATAACAGTATAGTGCCATGGAATTATATTTATTTTAAAAAAAACTTCAACTCTTCTGAACTTTTATTTTTTTAAGGAGTGCTTGAAGAAAGTATAGGCATTTATTTCAGTGGTAGAGGATATGAGCTTTCAATTCATTGTCTCTAAAAAACTGGGTCTAAATGTTTTCTTTATGGTATTTATGTATGATGTATATAGTTTCTGTTTCTGCACAGTATCATTTAGAATATTGTTGAGCAGAAATACGTTTTGATAGGAGACATGCTTCCATTCCGTTACTGAAAAGGTATGATTTCATTCTTCATACTCAATTCTTTTTTTTAAAAAAAATTAAATTAATATATAGCAATCAACAAATCATTGAAAATAAAAAGCATAAGAATAAAAATTTTAAAAAAGAAAGAAAATGGGAAGTATGCAAAACAAAACCAAAAAGCATAATTTGTTGTCTTCCTTTTGGCTACTGTAGTAACATTTAGAAGCATTCATGTCTACCAATCTATTTATCAAATATTGCTTTGATTTAATTTGATTTTATTTCCTGTTCTTCACCTCTGTCTATCATTTGTTTTTTCTACTATCTGTTATATCTTTGGCCATCTCATTGGATGACTTGGAGCATATGATTTTAAAAAATTGTTCTACAACTTCACTAATTGTGGGAACAACTTGCTCTTACTTCTGAATTATTGCTTTCTCTGTTGATTTCTGTGTTACTTCCAAAAGTTTACTGATCAGAATTATTCCTTGAATCTTTGAGCTCTCTTTCTTTTGTGAACTATTGCTTCACACAACTGATACTTCTGCAATCAGCATAATTTAGTTTTGTTTCAGATTTATGCCAAGAATTTCACTCCTGGGCTTGGAATGCTAATTTATCACTCAGGTGCATATCATGTTTCCTTTGATTTGGAGCAATATTTAATAGTCCCAAATGTTGTTCCAGACCTAGCTCCAACTTTGAACTTTGGATTTTTTGGTAAGATTATTGATATTGATACTGTGATTGAGATACCAATAGTCCTCTGAGTCTCCAAACTCTACATGTACCCTAGGCCAATCCTTTCTTTCTGTCATATCTATGAAGGAGAAGGCAAGGAGTCACTTTGATGGATATGCGCAACTGTAGAAAGAAATGTGAAAAGGAAAGAGGAGTCATCTCTGTAATTAGCTACAGTGATACCTCAATTATCAGCATTGGTACTTAAAATAGTTTTGGCCATGATGCATCAAGGAAATGCTTCCCTAGTGTCTCACTTGTGGCATGGATTTAAATGTAGTATAATTTTCTTCAGTTGTAGTAATAAAATGTAAAAGATCCTAGGATGCTCTTCTAATGATGTATGAATTACTTGGCTTACTCTAAAGAGGAAATCTACAGAAGTTTGCATGTGCTTTATTTTTAGTGTGATAGCATTTTCTGTGAAAAAACTATGTTAAAAATTACCTTTCATGTTGCTTCTTTTATTGGTGTATCAGTATTTTATACAAACTACTCAATTGGACACAAATGTCCTTTATAGAGAGCATTTGTCCTTGGGATTCCATCTTGCTTTTGCAAGAACACTGAATAGCATGGCAAGGAACACAGTGAATAAGAACCCAGAATATTATCATCCCCAGGGGGCTTGTGGATGAGAATGAGCATCTCATTATTATTCACCAGTAATTCCTCAGCTATACTCTCTAACAATCACATTAATAGTAGGCCATAGCTAGAGTCTC
The DNA here is from genome assembly GCF_059951505.1 of Python bivittatus. Classification (NCBI taxonomy): domain Eukaryota; kingdom Metazoa; phylum Chordata; class Lepidosauria; order Squamata; family Pythonidae; genus Python; species Python bivittatus. The sequence goes on along the minus strand of NW_028277088.1, from coordinate 18,493,186 downwards.
TGTGCCCAAGTTGCAGAACTGTCCAGTTGATAGGCTTTATTAGATATGGTTCCATCTGCTGTATCTGCTATTCTGGTTGTGGCAGTGGTACCCAGTGCACCTTTCTATATGAACCTTTTAGTGATGGAAATGTTAGTCTTTTTATTAGTGCCAGTGGTTTGATTTAATTATTAATTTAATTAGTATTAATAGTACTGACTTGTTCCTTACACTCCTTACAGACTTCTTCCAGTACTAATGCCCTTGATATCATCTATTATACTTTCCTTCTAATGTGACTTTGATATCACTCTGAGTTTCTTCTCATCTTGTGATACCAACCCTCTGAATTCTATCACCCCTGAATTCACAAATGGTTTACGTATTGTTCTCTTTTTAATATCAAACTAGATCATTGTTTGTTGCAGTTCTACAAGTTTATTAGTTTTTGGGCTGTGATATGGAGAATTATCTGAGAGTTGGCATTGACTTATACCAGTTCAGTCCAGCTCTGCATATTCAGCCATAGTTTCCCCATTTTCCCTCAGCTAGCAGTGATGGAACATACTCCTCTTTATTCTATGAAGACTGTTCTTCTATAAACAGAACTGATTTTCTACATGGTATACCTTTTACCTATTGGTTAACAACCATCCCCTTTTATCAGAGATAGAGTATTCCAGCTGGACACCTCTCTATCTCAAACATGCACATTGCTGTAGGTTGCAATGTAATCTTGACAAATATGGTCCTTTAACCTTCAGATGTTAATAAAATCCATACCAGGTTCAGGAGATAAACATAGGTTCTTCCTTTAGCTTTCAGGTGTTCCTTTAGCTTTCAGTTGTGGAAGTGGCTCATTTAGGAAGCTTGTTTAACTCCTATTGATTATGATGGCAGGAAACTAGATACTATGAAAAAAGTTTCATTGTGTGGCTTATTTATATTATAAATCCAGAGTATAAGGCTTGCACAGCTGGCTAACAACATTTCCTGTAAGAATTTAAACACATGGAACTAGCTTGGCACTTCAAAATAAAATGCGTTTGCAACACCGTGAATTGTACCCCAAGTTAATGTTGATTAGCTTGTCTTATCCACGAAGCCAGTATCTTTACCAAGAAATTATTATATGACACATCTAATACATTCATTAAATATTTTTACTTTAAGTGCTAGAATAGAGAATTTTTTGGGTGGCAAGCACTGACTGTCTGCAGTGTACAATGTGTTCTTTCCTGTCAGCTTCCCAAGGATCTAATTAATAATTGTTAAGAAAATTATACTATTTTGGTTCCTGCTTTAAGCCCACCGTTATTTTCTAGTGTTGTTTTGCTGGGATATGTGGTAGAAAAATTACCAATCCCACAAAGGTAATATGAATTCCAGTAAATTTGGGGCTTCATACTTCCTTGCTTATTTGTATAAAGGACAGATCATCATATTAATCAAATTCTTATGCCATTCAAAAAAATCAGTATTGGACTGAAGGCATGAAGAATCTTCCTTATTGACTGTCCTGTGCCAACCAATTTGAAACAGAAAGCGAGGCAAATAAAAATTTGAAAGGTTTTATTGGCATGTTGTAAAATTCCTGAGAATAACTGGGGGTAATTAGAGGGCAATAGAACTTGTCTTGAAATTTGAGTTGTCAGTTATCTGCTAACAGGAGAAAGGCAGAGGCAGAAAGAAAAGTATTCAGGAACACAGGTCTATAGTTGGAAAATTGTTTCCAGCAGAGGAGTAAAAGCATGTGTGATGGAATAAGAGATCCTGGGAACATGAAAGAGGGAGCCTAACTATAACATAAAAGATTCCTGAGTCCAGGGGAGACAAAAACATGAGAGAGGGAATCAGTGTAGTTTTTCCTTAATTATGCTAGATATGTTGAGCTGGAAAATTACTTTGGAGGGCTTTCAAGATTCTGTTACACTCCCCTACTAGCAGCAAAGATCTTTTCAGAAACCCAAGTGGTTCTTTTTTGAATTTGCCTGTCTCAAAGGATGTGACAGCAGTGGAAGGCTGCTCTTCCATAGTCTCAAGTTCTGGCATGGCTTAGTTAGGGGCATTACTGCTGTCCTCTTCTCTCAACAAGAAGTTCTTGGGCTAGACACCCTGCCAGAATCTGATTCCCTATTACTTGAATCAGGCCCAACTGCTGGGGCTTATTATCTCCCCAAGCTGTTATAGGTATCTTATTACTTGCCAGCTTTTCAGGCTGCTGGTCCATCTGGTCTAGCTCTTCTGAAGAGACCATGACATTGCCAAACATTGGAGCATGTGTTTGCATTCAAACTGACCCACAGTAAGAAATCTCATGCTGTTGGGAAGTGATCTGTGTTTGTCATATAGAAAGCCCGGATCAGGGGATGGGGAGTTAGCCTCTGAAGTTGTACATTGTAGTGGATACTAGTTTATAGTTTAACCACTAGTCAGATATTCCAGTAGTTGCAAGGAGATGAAGACGGGATTTGCTTTTGGAAGAAAATGTCACGTGAAATGGTCTTGGAGCATTTGCAGCAAGTTGACTGCTGTAATGAATCTATGACTTCCAAGAGCCTGAATCTTACCTGCCCACTTACTATAGTAGCTTTTCCATCTGCAAGGATGCAGGTAACTTGGTTTTATTAGAAGACAAATTATCAGAGGTATAGATAGAATCCAGCCATGTTTTTATGTACTCTGGTATCTGCTGTGGTTCAGGATGGATCTGTTAAATTGATAGAGTGAGTGTGATTATATGTTGTTGCAGCCTCCAGGAAGAGGGAAAACAAAGGGAACCAAACAGTTATGTAGGGAAAAAATAATTGTCCCTTCAGAAAAAATACATTTATAACCATTATTGTGTATTTTGTAAACATGCTCTAACATGGCTAAAAGGGAATCTTAAATTTGAAACAACAAGAAACCAGAACAAATTGGAATGGGACAGTCAGATGGCAGTTGAAAGTATGCTTTCTTTAATTCATTCATGATGAATCAATCATCCTACCAAAAAGAGAACACACTGGTGAGAGCACCCCTATGAAAGTACTTTTTTTTATAATGAAAGCAGTGACATCCCTGAGATTTAGTAATGGTTGGATACTCATTCCTTTTGTGACAGAGTAAGTTATTTAAAATAAAAACTGGTAAGCTTTCCTTTCAGAGGAAGAGGTCCTATCATGTCTTTATCAAAAAAACAGCTGCATCTACATTTGATTTAAATGTCTTCTGTTTTCTCAGTCCCTTTCCTTTTGAAGATATGGTATTCTCAGAAATACAAACTGTATCCTTGTGAACTCCACATAGTCTAACTAACTGTGGTTTGTGAATCTTGTCAGTTTCCAGAACATGTATATCAGACATGGTGGATCTACTGTCAGATGGGGTGTGTAACTTGGATTTTTGGATATTCATCTTCATGACCTGCTGGATACATATCTTATATTCTCCTCATCTGAATTGTAGAAAGCTGCTCAGAAACTGGTTATCCTTTGTATAAAGATGTGTATTTGGGAGCCAGCGTGGCTGTAAATAAACAAAGTATCTGCTCTATACAAGGATGCCTTGCAGTTCTTACTTTGCTTGAAAAGAGGAGGACACTACTTTTATTAATGTTTGTTTGGCAGTTATCTTGAAATCTCATTCAATATGTTCTGCTATCTGACAAAACTTTAAAGTTTTGTCCTATAGTAGCTAAATCAGTATGTCTGTGGAGTTTGTGGCTTTGATCATTTAATGTCCAGGCCTGTTAATACCCTAGCAATATATGCTTCCAGGGAGTTGTCTTTGAAAGTTCGTTTCATGTTGTTCTCATGTCTGCTTGCTGTGCTAGTGAACTCTGTATTTTATAAATTAACCCAGCATACTTTACATAGAGTTATGATGGTTCTTTGTGCAGATGTTACCTTGTCTAAGCATCCCCTTTCACTTACATCTGACCTTCCCAGTCATCCATACTTAGGATAGTCTTTCTGCTCCCTGGATGCTCATAGTGCCATTATTTTCTATATAGGTAGGACCACCTCCTTCTAAAAATTACAATTCATTGTCTGCTATGAAAGTCCAAAACAGGGTTCCTTGTCTTTTTCTGACAGTTGGCAAATGCGTAATCTTTCCAATCACATTATGCTGTATTACCCACATTATCTATATCAGTGTCAGTAAGGACCATTCCATTAGGGCCATCATATTTTCTGTTGCTTTTCTGGGAGAAGAGCTACTTCTGAGGGTTTTTGAATAGTTAGTTGATTACAGTTATGGATTTATGCCTGGCATTGTTGTTTGGATGTGAGGGGGAGATTGGATGCCACTGGTTTTTATCAGTCCTATCATGGCTTCCCTCCTGGTAGGCTTGTCCTGTTCTGTGGTGACTGAGTTTTCACAAAGATTGTGAAGAACTAATTATTTGAGTGTATCTGTAATTCTTTGGGTGATCATCCATGTAGTCTCATAATTGACTCTTCTCCCCATTGTAGTTGTTTCCCAGTAATTGATTGTCTATTCTGTGCATATTTAGTGAAACACTTGTTAGAAACTAAGCAAGGAAAGAAGGAAGTATGTCCTTTAAGCATTGACACTGAATGTGGGAGCATGTATCCTGCCAAACACCCTTCAGCTTCTGAACAAAGCTCTGTGCAGATACAAAACCTGCACAGCACATTTGATGAGCTAAAGTTATATGTAAGTAACTTATTCATCTCTAGTTCTCTGGACATCTCCATCTGGAGATTATTAAACTGTAAAACCTTACAAAAGTAATTTCAATTAAAAAGTCCCCCTCCCCACCAAAATATCCAATGTATATAAAACTTGAAACCTTATCTTTGGAAAAAAAAAGTTTTTAATACATTAAAGAAATGGAATTATTCACAGTGACCTCCAGTATTATGAACAGATAATCTATAAGATGGTATTTTATTGGGATTTGTTGATACCATACATATTACAAGCATGTATTTGTTGATACCATAGATGTTAAAAGCGTGTACATGCTCTGGATATAAATGCTGCACAAAGAATAAAACCCAAACAAAAATAAGAGTCTACAAGATGCTATATTTAAGCTTTAGAAGCTATTGGTATTTCATATAATTGAGTCTTTATACATACTGATTCTTAGATTTCAATGCATGGCCACTTATGCTTTGATTTTGAAATGGACTTTGGTCTTCTTACTCTCTTCAGCTATTTTAATAGTCAGCATCAACTAGAAAACAAATAGAAATTACTTGTCAGATACAAATTTTTTAAGCTACAAAATGGCAGCCTTACACACAGAAGATGAGCTAGCATAGTAGTGTATGAATACATACACAAAAGAAAATTATGATTTTATATTATTTTAATAAAGTTACTTATAAAAATAATAAACAATATTTAGGCTCTCCATTTTTCTTTGAATAGTTTTGTTTAGACCATGTGTGTGTTGAGTGATGTGGCTGTCAGACTTAGTTTTTAGATGGCTTTTTATTTATATTCGTTTCATGAATATATATTTTATCTTTTTAGAAAAAGAGCAAACGGGGATCTAATAGGTCATATGATCAAAGTTTAAGTGATTCTTCCTCTCACTCTCAGGATAAGCACCATGAGAAGGAGAAAAAAGTAAGTGGATCTGTTACATAACACATCTACTTTATCATTTTAGCACCTTCAAAATGTTTCATCAGTGAGCAATAAATGTATGTAGGTATTTGGTTTAAACAGTGTGTGAAACAGTTACATTAACATTATGCATGTTGATTCAGAAATAATGGGATCTAGTGAAGGAGCTCTCCTTTTTGTTCTTTATATTTCATTTTACCCGTGTTCTCATTTCAGTGCGTGGTTCCGTGCATGCAATTGATTTCTTGCCAAAAAGAATTTAGTAAACTTTTTCATTTGAATTTTGAGGAGCATACTCGTTAATAATATAGTATTCACTGCCATATCTTACACTTTATTACAATCTTTTATATACCTGCTTCACTTCTTAGTTGAAGAAAGCCAAGTGGACATTGTTGGCTGATTTTTTGATGGTACTAGCATTCTTTCTGTACTGCAATTCTGGGAAGTTGTTTTCTTTCATATGAAAATTTGTAATATTTCAGTGAATTGTAAAAATAAACAAATCACTAAGCAATAATTGTATCCCTGTTGACTTATTCTTCTTATACTTTGATTTTAGATAGTTTAGGGAAGAAGGTTGATTCTGTGTTGGTAAGTGAATACTTGCACATTTTTGGCTCACAATACCAAATCTACAATTGCTTAAAATTATGTTTTTCTATTGTATAGGATTAAAGCAACAGATCTTCATAATATAACTTAGGCCTCCATAGGAGGAAAGGAACATCTATGCAGATGTTCAGCACAAACCTATGTTGGTGATATTTGTGAAATACCTATTTCACTGGAGAGAGAACTTGGCTTTTGAAACCAAGTTTAGCAATATTAATTAATATTCATGGAGACAAGCTTAATTGACTCTTTTTATCAGTTTTTAAAAACAATATTGCCTTACCATGTTTTTCTGAGAAAAAAATCTAGATCTGTTTTTTCATAAAATGAGTAATTACATTATTTGCTGTATTCAGTAATTCTTAGTTTTATTAGTCACAAACACAATTATTGAAGAAAATGTAGTAAAACAACTTGTCCATACCTTTGTTGAAGGTAGAACATTTTTTAACAGAAGAATGTGGCTTGAACAATTCTGAATTAGATTTGCAGTAGTTTGATTTGGAACTAATAAGGAAGATGCTTCTAGTAGATTAATAGATAGCAACATTGCTTACTTTACTGAGCATGCTAAAATTAATTTAACAAAATGATCTTAATTTAAACAACAACAAAATAATTTGTTGTTGTGTCTTATTATTTGGTATGTCTCTTGTGCTTGTCAACTTTGGTTGGTATACTCCTAGACCCACTTTTGGACAAGAACAGTCTAAGTATTATTTTCCATGCACTGGTAACCACCTAGTTGAATGTATGTGTTTGGTATGGCAGCTATTCTTACATTTAGCTTGAAAACAGCAGTTCATGCAGAGTATGGTGGCCAGGTTTTGGGTGGGGCTCTGGTTATGTATGTGATGCCCCCGAAGTGCACTGGCTGCCAGTTGGCTACTGAGCCAGGTTTACGGTTTTGCTTATTATGTATAAGGCTTGTATGGACTATCTTCATGGTTATAGACTTGGTTGGTTGCTAAAATAATTGGGGATTGTCCTACTGCACACGCCTGGTATGTATGCATGTATTTATTTGGTTTATACTTTGCTTTTCTGCTCTGGTGATTGCTTAAGCCAACTAACAAAATTTAAAAACAAAACTGATATAAAAAGTTAGAAATGCAGATTAAAATAAATACTAAAAATATCTAACATAAGCAAAAGAGATGCATCTTTAGAGATTGTTTAAACATTGAGAGAGTGGTGGCCAAATGGATCTCCTGAGAAGGTATATTCCATCACCTGGCAGAAATGCAGGAAAAAAGGCCCATTTTATATGCCAGAACTAGGAGCTTTGTTAAGAGGGCCTGGCATGCCAACTTTTACAACTATTAGGACTATTAGGTTTGTTACAAGGTAACCAGTGTGGCCCCTTAGATAATCAGGCCCTAAGCCATTCAGTAGTGGAGACATCTGCACTGTGGAATGCTCTCTCATCTGAAAGTTATGAGGCCTCTGCTATTACATCTTTTATTAGACTCCAGCTGAATATCTGTCTCTTCACCCAGAAGCCTCCCTTGTATGAATGTTGGAAAAATGTTTTTTGTTTCTGGTTTTGTTTTCTTATCCTCTGTTTTAATTTGATTTTAATGTACTGTTTGTATTGACATTTTATATTTTATAAACTCCTTGAGGATGAAATATAAAGATATATTAAATAATACAATGATAGTAAACATAATATTAAATAATACAATGATAATAAACAGAAATATATTTGAAGTTCTAATCAAAATGATTTCAAACTATGGAGTTGTTTGAATACAACATTTAAATAACACTTCATTTAGTTTTCTAATTTAATATTAAGTGTGACTACTTGTAGCTGTTTGTAAAACTTTTGATGTAATGTGTATATGTATATAAATGAGCCACTTTTTAAACATAAGATCACTAAATCTAAATCAAGTGCATTATATTACACCCTGGTATAACACAATAGAATATTTTCCAATTCAACATTTTATGGAAAAGCTAATGATTTAGGCATAGGTTTCTGTTGATCCTAATGGTAAATAACAAATTGTTTGAAAGGTTTAGAAATAGACTTACCAGTCACATGCTGTGGACTACTGGTATTAAAAAACAAACAAAATAGCTAGTCTTGGTGTTTAGGGATTTTTTTCTACACGGACATCATTTTGTTTGTACTCAGCAAATGTTGCCTTTTATTCACTTTAGTCCCATTTTTCTCAACTTGGTATCCTCTGGATACATTGGACTACATGGCCAATGTATTTGTGCATTTGTCACTTCAAGTTATTAATACAGGTAGTCCTCGTTTAACTGTCTCGTTTAATGACTGCTCAAAGTTATGACAGTACCAAAAAAAAAGCTTTGCGACCAATCCTTGCATTTATGAATCCGACATCATCCCGTAGTCATTGATTACCATTTGGACGTTTTGCAACCAGCACACATTTATGACTGTTGCAGCATCCTGCAGTCACATGATCACCATTTGTGTGCTGCGCAACTGGCTTGAAACAAGCAGAGCTAATAGAGAAGGTGGAAGTAATATCATAGGTCATGGTCACGTGATGTTTTGCTTAACGACTGTGGTAATTTGCCTAACGACCAAAGGGGAAATGAAGATGTAAGCCTGTTGTAGTCACATGGTGTTTCGCTTAGCAACTGTGGCACTTAGGAATGGAGTTGCTGGTCCCAATTATGGTCGCTGAGTGAACACTACCTGTAAGAGTATTAGCTATTATTGGTTCTAGGATAGGTATAACCTATGGACTATGTGCACCCCAGTCCACAGTTTGTTGCCCTAGAGGACCTCCAGTTTGATTAAGCCTCTGCAAGGCACTCTAACGCATCTGCTTTTCAGCAGAAATTCTACCAAGCCCATCAAAGGGGGTGGGGTGGGGGAGAGCAGGCAATCAGCTAACGTCATTGTATGACTTTAGAAGTACTGCCTCTATGCTGGAAAGGTTGTCCTGCTCTGGGATAATGATGGCTTTTGGACTATTTTTCTCTGTGTGACGTGATACATGCTGCTTATTGTGGTTTTTATGCTTATAAATTTAGACGTTATTTAGTAAAAAAAAAATGTTTCTGTTAGTAAGCATAATAGCATTAGCATTATATATTTATTGCAGATCTGTTCTTAGTCTGCTTTTATGTAGTCAAAACAGCATTATCCATGCCCCAGATATATATTAACTCCTTTGAAGGGAAACCTGTGGTTTGCTGCCATACAAAAAGATTAGTGGGGGGAAAGCCTGTTGGATGTTAAAAAGAGCCAAAGATTATTAACAGTGCTTAATGATTTCAAAATATTGAACTTTGAGTTGGGGGGAAATTGGGGCAGAGAAAATGTGATGGGTTTTTGCCTGAAATTTAGAAAAGGATGTTATCCTGTTTGAATATTGTATTACATCTCAGTTGTGAAAAATATTATTTGAACTTATTTTGCTTTTAAATGTTTAGAAGGTTTATAGCATAAAAATTAAGTTTTTAAAACTGACAGACTTTCCTTGACCTGTAAAAAAACAAACAATTTGCTTCTATAATTATATTTATGTGTTCAAATACCTTGATTGAATTTCATTAAAAATTGTGAAAATCAGAAATAACTATGATTGTTAAAAGGCTGGACAAGACATTTAGAAACTAATAGTTTCAGTCTTTATGTTTCTTTGGGTGTAGTGAACTATTGGTTGGATGAATATGTAGCTTTGGATAATTTTCCTCAATACATCAATGAACAAGTATAATGTTTTTGACTCATTTATTTAATTGGGTTCTCTTTATCTAGTTTTAGGACTTGTGTGGAGAACAGATAATGTTTTAGGTCATATTTATGCAGAAATATTGGAAATTCAAAAGGTTCACAAACTTTTAAGCACTATTGTATATATTTATCAGTTAGCTTTCTAGGAGAAGAAATGTTTTTTATTGGGATTATTTTTCTAATCTCAGTATAATTATTGGTAGCTATTGCTACTGTCCTTCAGAGGCATTGTTTAGGGCTATACATTATATAAAATATCATGGCTAATATTTTCCTGGAGTTTTTGCTGTGCTCTGCACAAACAGGAGTGTTTGTGATTATCACTCTGCCCGACAGATGCTTGTCCTTAACAGTTTGAGGTACCATTACTAGTTTGGTGAGAGAGAAGAAGCAAGACAGAATGGATGTTCCAATCCACTTTTGGCCCTGACCACACTTGATTCTTGCTTCAAACCTTTGCAAACCTTTGCCATCCATTTTCCAACAGATTAATCCAGAGGAAATGCAATTACTGATGAAAAGAACAGATGGCAGATCCTTGGTACAAGTCAGGCATGGACATCAGGATCCAAGACAATATTACTTTGATGAAATTTCTACATTGTGAGATAGCTCTCAAAGTACCATGGCTTAGAAAGGAACCCTGCAAACTGTGGGTTCTGTAACATACAAGCCATCACATAACAAGAGTTCTAGCCTAGTCTGCTAGGTTCACTTGGAATGAATGACAAAATACATTTGGTAAAATACATATTTTCACTTAAGCAAGTATCCATTGTTCTTTAAATTACATTTAAATTACTACAATAATTTGTTAAGCTTTAACTTTGACATTTCGATGAGCCAAACATAGTAACTGAAATGGCTGGTGTGGGTCTTCCGGGCTGTGTGGCCGTGTTCTGGCAGTTTTGTTTCCTAACATTTCGCCAGCACCTGTGACTGGCATCTTCAGAGTGCAGGAGCACAGACAGGAGCAGTTCTCTCTGTGCCCAGGTGATGGGACCCTTTTGTGGGTATTTATAGAGATCTGGGGGGAAGGGGGATTGGGGGTGTGGGGGTTGGGTTACTGAGTGGCTGCTTGTTTTGGTGTCAGAATCTGTGTGTATCTTCCTGGGGATTAGGCAGGGTTTTTTCTTCTATTGAATTGTTAACGAGGGGCTGCTGGGGGTGATTAGCAAGTTCATTGTGTGAACTGTTCACATGTCCTGGTGGTTGAGCTGAGTTTGTTGACCTTTTGCAGGCTGTATTTTTCAGGATTGGTAGCCAGGTTTTGTTGATTTTTAGACTCTCCTCTTTTTTATTGAAACTGTGCTGGTGTTTGTGAATCTCAATGGCTTCCCGGTATAGCCTGGTATAGTAGCTGTTGGTGTTGTCCAGTATCTCTGTGTTTTCAAATAGGATTTTAAGTCCAGTGTGCTTGAGAGCATGTTCAGCTACTGCAGATTTTTCTGGTTGCTGTAGTCTGCAGTGTCTTTCGTGTTCTTTTATCCTGGTATGGATGCTGCGTTTTGTGGTCCCGATGTATACTTGTCCGCAGCTGAAAGTTACTGAATTGTTTCATAGGGATATATGCATGCTTCAGAAACTACTTGGATGCCACTGCTTTAAGAATTACATTGACCTTAATAAGTGGATTATTACTGGATTCTTTAATTGTTGTAGCATATAAAACTTTTGAGACTGTATTTGAGTTGTCAGACTGATGATATGCCATAACTAGTTAGACTGCCCCATGTCTATTGTAAAGGATTGCAGGACCTTCTGAGGAAACGCATAGGTTGAATTTCATGGTAACTTTGGTGACATTCTGATTGAACTAGAGACTAGCAGTCTGTCTTTTTGACTATGAGACATGGCTGCCTCCGACTGCTGTCTTCTACTGGAGTTATGAAATAGCTGTAGTGGGACAGTAGGTATCATAAGCATAACTGGAACTTGCATTTTACTAAAATTGAAGATGAAAGATCTGCAATGTGGAATCATTGATGATTGTTTTTAATGATTGCTATTATACTTCTTGTGAGCCACCTTGAGTTTTTTGTGGAAGTGGACGATCTATAAATGAATGAATGAATGAATTACTATAGACTATTTCAAAATTTCAATACAATACATTATTGTAATGCATTGGGAAGAAGTCTTTCTTCCTTTGCCATAGTCTACACAGTAGGTCAGTTATGTTCATTGTACTCAGCTGAGCTAAGTGTTCTTTAGTATATCTTTTGTAGTAGTCTTTGAGACACATAATACATTTCATTCAGATGTATCCAGAATAAAACATGTTTAAAAAATGGTCCTTCCAAGCACCATTTAGTTAAAGTTTTTGAACCACTAATAACAATTTCAGATTATTGTATAATTAAGATTGAAATTTGCATTTGTGCTTAGTGTGAATTATGGGTTATATGGTTTAAGCTTTAGGTCAGTTGGTAACATTTGTGCAATTCTACATGGGGGAGTTTTGGAGAGAGGGAATTATAGAAAAAAATAGCTGGCAAAGGCTTTATCTTTGCACTTTTTCTTCCTGCCATCACTCCGCCCTCTTAGTCCAAGGCAAATACTTGAGGGGATTGATCCTGACTGGCTTTCTTGTTACAGTAGGACTTACTGCTGCTACCTTTGGATAGAAGAAAGCAAACTTGCAGTATTGTGATTGCCATGCTGCTTCCTTATTAGAAATACACTATCATATATTGCACTTCATATACGATCTTACTTAAAGAGAATATAGAAGTTTAAAAGAAATTATGGACTTGGCCTGAAGTTAGCCTTTTTGTCTGTTTTTCTCAAGCTATTTATTCTATGGCAAATGCTACATTTCTTAAGAGCTGAACTGTGTAATTCACTTGTATAAATTAGCTGAATCTTAAAATTCTCAAGGCTAGAATAATGACAGTTCTATGCATAACGTTCATGGTTTGCCATTGGCGGTATTAACTTAGGGCTCAGTAGTTAGTGATTTCAGGCAAATGGTGAATTGCAGTGCTAAAAGTAATCACTTGCATATTATATTGCTAATTATAAATAGTAGATAGGAATATTTCTAACAACAGTGTTGATACTTTTGCAGCAAAAGGAACATTGTGCTTGGACAGGGAATGCGCACAAGACTCAATTTATCCACTTCCATTGACTACTTGTTTTAGCTTTAAGATTCTCCTGGTTAAATCACCCACTACATCGGTCATGGTAGTGGTGAGTGTACATTCACTGCAGTAGCCTGCTTATAAGGCTATTGACCTACTTTCTTCAAATTTATATCCAGTAGTTTCTGTTCTTGAAGTTGTTGATGTTGTGTTAGTATATAGGACAGTGTTTCTCAACCTTAGCAACTCTAAGATGTGTGGACTTCAACTCCCAGAATTCCCCAGCCAGTATGGGAGTTGAAGTCCACACATCTTAGAGTTGCTAAGGTTGAGAAACACTGGTATAGGATAAGCCACAAAAATATGTTTGCATAAATTGTTATTCTTGCTTTTATAACAAGTAACATGTTTTATAACAAGTAACATGTTCTAATGGCTGATGACCATAAGTTCTTCTTCTTTTTGCTGTTAGCAATAACTGATTAGGATGTTCTCTCCAAACCGATATAATTGTACTTGAATTGAACTTTAACTGTAGTTTGTCCTCAGATGAGAAGTTGAAACTGATACTCAGTCTTTGGTTTGAGAGCAAACAATAGTTAGCAGTATGATTTATTGGTTCATATTATGCTAAATGTAGTTATCACTAACCACCAAAAGGATGAAAAATTTGAATGGACAAAGAAAGGAAGGAAAGAAGAACATCCAAATGTAAGACGTGCTCAGTCACCAAATTACGATTTGGAAATAATTGAATAGAATTTCTGAACCAATTTACAATAATTTTTATCAACTGAAAGAAAAATCTTTTAAAATTTCTCATCCTATGAACTTGTAAAATGCAAGCAGAATAATTTAGTAAAAAAGTGACTTGTTCGTTGGGGTACACATTTTGAAAATTAATTCAGAACTAATGCTTTGACTTTTTAAAGCAGTTTCACCTTTCCTTAGCTTGAGCAGAAGTAAAAAAAAAAAAAAGACTATAGCAGAAAATTTGTGTGCTCATGCAAGTTCCAAAGCATTTCTTCTAAATCCTTTTTGAGGTATTCACATCTCTATTATGTATTGTAACTTCTAGAAATTCAAATTATATGAAGTGATTATTACATATTGTCTGTATGCATGTTTTGCTTTGAAAATGAGCATAGCTGTGTTTCCTTGCCACTTTCTATATTTATAATATCTGAAGTTAATATTGTATTTTTATTTATAATGAAGGTTACAGTCTCCTTTAATATATATAGATAGTAATTCTATGTTTATTGTGTTGGGGTGGTCTATATGTAAATGTTATTTATCTATGGAAAATTCTTAGGCATCAAAGAATCTTTGAATCTAAAGCACTGGAAATTCTGAATAAGTTATTTTCTCTTTAATTGTAAAGCAGTATACATTTTCATATGTTGTTTCCAATTTTTGTATTCACAAGTATTAAAAGCATTTCACAGGTGAATATAGTTTTTAAAATAATATTTATAAAATTAATGCTGATGGAGTTTCATTTCTTGAACACTGTAGTTTCTGTTGATTTTAAATTACATGTATCCTTGATCAAAAGAAATAAACTAATATTAATGGATTCCTTTTGTTGTGCTGTCATCCTGTGCAAAACTGTATCTGCTCTAAAGAACTTATTCATAGAGGCAAACAGTGTTTGTTTTCCAACAGTTGGAAGCTGCAGTTTGTTGTTTGCTTATATGTTTCAGGTTATTTCAAACTATGGCTTGTTATTACATTCAAATGCAAAACTGTGAGTTATCTCTAGTTATCTCTACCCAAATCATCTGCAAAGTACAGGGCAAGAGTGGCTAGAAAATTAGCCACTCCAAATCTTGTTTTTTATTAGCACTTTGCCTGCTTTCATCTGCATAAAAGACTTGTCCTGGCAACTATTCCTTGAATAGCTCTCCATCCCAATGCAAAGCATCTAGCTACATGGCATATGAGCTTCCCAGCAAAACTGCACATTCAAAAGAACATGTTACCATCTGCCTAGAAATTAGAGGTATATAAATTTCTTAGAATGTGAGAGGTTTTCTTGTCAATTTGTCCCCTCACAGTACTGTACATTTTTGGGAATCTTTTTGGAAACTCAAGCTCTTGACTGCAAAGTATGTATTGCCTGGTGGTAGGTTTTGTCACTCTAAACTTCCATTCCCATTACTAAAGGTGTCCCAATCTTCCTTGGGAAGAGTTTAAAAAGTTTAAGCAATTTATTTATTTATTGCCTATTGCAAAGTTTATTTCCCAGAGGTTCCATTCTAGCCTCTGTCATATGTTGAAAAATATTTTTTCCCTGGCACCCATCATAGCTCACAGATACATCCAGGGCTTTCTGTCATCTGTTTCCCAGGTGTCTGTGCCTGAGAACACTCGACAGATATCCAAGAAGTTACACTGGTCAAATTCTGGACTGAAAGAGGTGTGGGGGAGGGTCTTCATGGCTCAGTGATCAGCAGGAATTTTGAAATGCATCCAGGAATGAGGTTGTCCTATCATGGATATCTGAAGAGACACACACTATAGGGTTTTTAACATACCATTCCTACTGTATAGAGAAGATGATAAGCTTGGGGAAAAATGAAGTCTTGAATTTATATGTTTCTACAGCAAATTGGCAGTTAACCAAATAGAAAATAGTTGCATTATGGAGCACAAGATTCTTCTGCCAGGGAAGTGGAAGTGATTTTGCCCAAGCAGATGAGCAGTTATCACCGGAGCAGATATCACCTCTTTCCAGAACTTCAAGTGGTTCTACTTCCTTGACAACCAAGACCCCAGCTCCAGACATGGAAGTTCTGAGGTCCACAACAATAGTAACCCTATCCAAACTACGAGCAATGCAGGGAAATATATTCATATGTAGGCTATAACTTTGCAAGAGTCCCTACCATGTACTAGTATATTCTTGTCTATGCACTCTGTTTTGGGACACCTAGAAGTGATTTCATGAGGGCAGGTCTCCATGCAAATGGCAGTATTTTGATTCCAACTGAGGCTAAAGAGCTTAGAAAGAAACAAGTGCCTGGGAATTCTTAGATGAACTCTTAGACTGAGTTGGACTCAGTCATTTTTTCAGAAGCTTATTGCTGGGATGGATAGAGGGGAATGTTAAGGAAACACTGAACATACAGTGGGGAGTACTGTTTTGGTGGGCTCCATACAGCATCCAAGAGACCAATCTGCTAATGCACAGAGTCAGTCCTAAGAGAATCTGCGTAACTTGGACAATGCTTCTGAAAGGTGCATATATAAAAGGATTACTGACAGCAGGACAAATTAATGCTTTGGAGCACAGTACTGATACTATGTTCTCAGTGGTATACTTATAGAAGAATATAGCACACATTCTCAAGCCACAATTTAACCCATATCTGAACAAGTTTCTCACAGTCCATAACTGATGAATCAGCTACTCAACACTTTCCTTCACCAGTGGCAAGGTGGGTTCTACCTGTGAATTATCCTCCCCTTTTACTGAGCAGAAGCTGGGATTGTTGAAAGGAATACAGGGGAGTGCATGTTACAAATTGTCATACCTATACAATTAGTTGTGATAACAGTATTTTTTAGTTTACTGACAGAGTTATCCCACTTCTCAAAAGTTACTAAAGGAAAAAAAAAACACTACTGGAAACTCAAACATAGAAATAGAGTGTATAGTGTCATTAGCTCTTTGGAAGAATTACTAGTTTAATACATCAGAGGAATACTGTAGTGTATAGCGTATCTGGATCTCAGCAAAGTCTTTGATGGATTCTCATGAAATTCTTAATAAAAAGGTAAAATTTGATAGCAATATTAGATGGACTCAAAATTGGCTGAGTAGCAACAGCCAAAGAGTACTCATTAATGGTTCCATTTCAGTATCTAGCAGAGTGTACAGGGGTATGTCCTACTGAGCTTTTCAACATCAGTATTGGATCAAGGGATGCCTATCAAGTTTGCAGAAGGATCTGGGTGTCCTTGTCAAGTGTAAGTTAAACATGAGCCAGCAGTTTAACTGTTAAAAAGACAACGGCTATCTTGTGATGCATTAATAGGAAAGATCTGCTTGTGTTTAGCTTATGAATAAATGAAGTGGAAATATCTGAAGGGCTGTCACATAAAAGAGGGAGTGGACTTACCTATTGGCCAGAGGGAAGGACCAGAAGCAGTGTATTAAAACTACAATGAAGTAGGTTCAGGTTATATGTCAGGGGTGCTTCTTGACACTTGAGCTGTCAGCTTGTGGAACAGGCTGCCATATGAAATGGTTGGTTCTTTTGCTACAGGCCTTCATGCAGGCTGGATGGTTACCCTTCAGAGATGCTCTAGTGTATTCTGTACTGAACAGGAGATTGGACTAGATTATCTCTATGGCCCCTTCCAATTCTATGACTCTGTGAAATAGTTATTTGATCTGATGTACTTCATGTCTCCAAAGTGGAGCTGTAGTTGAATTCAGAGGAAAAATGAGAAATTGAACACAGACTTGCTAATCAATCTTGATCTCAAATGTTTCTTTTTTGCTAGCCTCCTCTGCTAAGAACCTGTAGTTTAGTCTTTCTGCCATGTAATTAGTACTTTAGAGAAGCTTGATCTACTAAACAGTGCCATTATAGTATTGGTTACATACAGGAAAGGATATTTCTGGTTCATTGGTTATATCAACTGGAAAGCAAACTGTCACAGTTGATCCAAAGATTGGAGGGCTTTGCAATGAGAGAATAGAAGAGGAGGAAATGGTTATTAAATGGCACTTTTCTCCAGAATAGGAAAAAAAAAAGATCCACTAATAATGTCACTAAAGTTAAACAAGAGCACAACCAAAACATGAATTTACAATTTAGAAATAGAGCAAAACCTAGGAGTAACAACATTGCTTCCAACTGCCCAGTCATCTGGACTACTGAACTAAGCTCCTTGCATAGTGCAAGCATATTTCTGTTGGCTGTGGGAAAAGGATACAGGTGATTGTGGAAACCATTTTCATCAAGCAGCTGTATGCAGAACTACACAGTACCTATGTGCAGATAGGTGTGCTTCCAATAACAGAGTGATCTTTCTGTGGTGCAAGTGGACAGTTGGGATGATACACATACGTTGCCTAAGAGATTGCCCCAGAGGCAAGATATCATTATGTGCTATGCACGTCCTTAAAATTGTAGTACTCTGGGTCATAAGTTATCCTTATCTGGGGTATTGAGAACGTGACCCAGAGTACCACAACTGTACGTGCTTCTATTACATGGTTCTTCAGTCTGAGACAGAGCTGATTCATGGTTTAGGTGTCTTTTGGATCCCTCAGGCTGCAGTCATTTAACTGGTGATTCAAGGATCATAAATCTAATAGGCAAAGGCAGTCATAAATACACTCTGAGTTCAAAGGGAACAGAGTTCCAACCAGTAGCTTGAGTTCACAGGGCAAGGTGCTGTTTGTCATCAGCATTAGGCAAGGTTGTAGTTTCCAAGAAAACTTCATAGCAAGAGCTAAATACTGAATTACGTTATTTATACTAAAATACAAGGTGTGGCTATAATGGAGAGTTGTTCCAATACAAGACTGCATTCAGACGGGACCTTAAATTCAGGAAAGTCTCCACTTGAATACAGCTGGCATTGATCAATCCTTATTTCTAGTACTAGTCTGTTCCCATGTAGACTTGTCTGTGCTAGGTGTTTCTCTGTTGAGCCAAGTATCTGTGCCTTCCTGCTCTCTAACTCTACAAGATAATTGGAGTATTCCCATGGGTTGGGTTTATCAGACTTTGGTTCAAGGTTTGAATTACAAGGGCCAAAGTCATGAATTACAAGGGCCTCATATTATCTTACCATTGTTGTTAGGATCAGGACTCTTCCTTATTTCCTCATCTTGATTCCACTCCTCTGAGGATGACTCCATTAACCAGGAACATGACAAGATGTATTTGGAAAGTGATTATGCTTTCTGGGCCTCTCCTCTGGTGAGAGTCTTGGGTATCCAAAGCAAGATGGTACTTGTTTTCATTGTGGTTATGACTAGTTGGATATTCTGCAGTATCTATATATCTCAATGAGTTCTACTAAAGCTTTCTTGATATGGATATGTAGCATGATGCTATTCCAATAGAAGAAAAGCAGAACTATGATGGCTACAGCTGCTTAACCCTGGAAGTTTCCATGCCAATTTATGTTGGACTATTACTACCACTTTCCTCATGGTTACTTGAATGGGATAAGTACTTACAGATGTCATGAATAATTCTCTTATGCATCCTTTGCCTGATTATTTCAGTACTGCTACTCATTCTAATACATGCTTTCACCTGTATTTTAAATTTAACAGCCATAAAATGTACACTTAAATTACATTGTAAATATTTGTGATATTATTAGTTATAGTTGCTATTATTACTTATAGCAAAATGCTGTGTTTGATGCATTTGTGGAATGGAACAATCTTAATTGATCATACTACTTGATGAGTACACACATTTCTCTTCTGGGAATGTCACCTTTCTTTCCTAGCAGGGCAACAAATTGGTGAAAAACTGGCACTTACATGTAAGTATGGGATAGTGCTTAGTTAATTTCTTAGAAAAAATGTCCCTATACACTGCTTAGCTGCAGATTTCCAAGTCATGAGCACCCTCTGTTAGGGGATAGGATGTTTGGAGAAAAACTGTAGGGTCAGTGATGAGAAATAAATAAACATATCCCTCTCCATCTATAGTTTTTGCTGTGTAATCCCTCCATAAATCAAAGACTGTTGGAGTCAAGAAACCTGACGGATGGTCTTTGAAGGAGGAAAATTGATTTTGCTTGGCTACTAGCATTTTGAGCTATATTTGGAAGAGCTACAGATATTTCTATATCCTGTTTTTGAGACAATTTCAATATGAGTGGAGAGGATTACCATATATATTCATTTGAACCTGATTTGTCCCTTTTATTTTTCTAATTGTGAAAATAATTGTGCAATTTATTGTGTTTTATGCTTCAGCATTCAACTAGGTATTTGCATAATTCTCCATCTACATTTTCTGTTTATCACCTTCTCAAGTGCTTACATGGAAAATGCAACTGGAAATTTATGAGTCATACAAGAGAAAGTGATTGTTGTTGTTAATCAAGAGTTGCAAGATATAGCAGTATATAAATTTAATACATGAGTAAGAGAAAGGTTAGCTTTCTGAGAAAAATCATCTGGAATTCTTATTGCAGTATGGTGCCAGTGATGACCAACATCCTCTCAGACATTTGTCTTCACATCTGTCAGATTGAGCTGCACCAGATTTTTGGCATCATCTTTACTTCCAAAAATGCTGCATGTACCATTTAGGCATTATTGGAAAATAGAAATGGTGAACAGTTGCAGCGCAGTGCTCTGTAAGATTGCTCACCCACCCAGAAAAATGATAAATCCAGGCTGGGATGATGGAAGGCATTCTAGCACTCTAGAAATAGTTTTGATTGAGAGCAGCTTCATCAGTTTCCCTTTCTGGCAATGGTTTTCTCTTTTCACAAATTCTAAAATGACACATAGAAATGTATTGGAGGAAAGTTTTCAATGTCATACTAACTGAATCCTCTATATTAATATGGAATAAAACATAACACATTTTTCCATATCTACTCAGAAATAAGCCCTACTGAATTTAGTAGTACCCCAGAGGTCCATGTATCGCCCATCCTGATGTTATTCTGGAAGTCTTTTAAAAAGTTGGCTGGTCTCCCAGGCCTTGGATTAGGCTATGGAGCCCTGTCAGTGGTGTGTGTGTATTTCTTAATACAGGATATGATTGTCTGGATTCTTCAGGTTTTTCTCTTCACTGTTTTTTTACTATAGGCTGCCCAGCATTGGGCGGCCTCTAAGAATCAATCTCAATCTCAATCTCAATCTCAATCTCAATCTCAATCTATCTCTCTCCCTCCCTCCCTCCCTCCCTCCCTCCCTCCCTCATAGTCTCTGTTACACAGTTACAGCATTGTTTTTGGACATTCATTTGTGGAGTCCTTGGGGTTCTCTGAGTTTGGTTCTTTTCTTGCAAACGTTTCATTACCCAGCTAGGTAACGTCTTCAGTGCAGACATTCATTTAAAAATAATTGATGATCATTTGCAAGAGAGGTGGTGAAACATACAATGCAGTAATACTAGAGTTGGTACCTATTTAAATATGGTTTGATTCTGATGAAATGATCTTAGATAAGGAATATTTTTAGCCCTTATAAAGCATTCTGATAAACAACATTCAGCCATGTTCAGGGGGATGCGGGAAATTTGCTACTGGGAAGAAGAAGAAGAGGAGATGTTAGAGGGAATATATTATTCTTAACTGTACTTATGAAAATGCTATTTATTCATGGAATCTTTACTAGTTACTTTTTATAATACATATTTTTTAGACTGTAACTTAATTTATTAAGTCTTTTTTTAAGTTAAACCTGCAATACTGTACCTGGAAATAAGGCCTGGTGAACTTGGTTGAAAACTTAAGCTCCATTTAAATTCTGATAAAAATAGATATAGAGTTGTACTGTTATTTAGCAGAATTTTAGTGACTTAAATTTGTAAGTATCTAAGTATACATCATAAAAAATGAAATAGAAAAATGTAATATTTTAAAACTGTATTTTCCCCCAAAGCTGACCAGGAAGAAAGGGGTAAACCAAGGAATTGGCTGTGCCTCAATAAAGATGCAGAGTTTGTGTGGTAGAGTTTTCCTCAACAGCCTATGGCTGCTGTTATTACTCAAATTGTATTATGGACATTTTATAATTCTTTGAGTTTTTAAAACGTGTGTGTGTGTGTACACACACACAATTTGTATACTTATACTTGGTATAGTTGTGTAAAATGAAAGTACAGGTTTTTAGCCTGGAATCATCTAGCAATATTATTGGAGGATCAAATTGCTTAAAGTTCCTTTTGTAGTCATCTACCTGTTGTGATTGAAAACTGAAGTTTGTACATCATCACTTGTGATACTTGAAGTTTGTAAGAGATTGTGAATTTTCAGTTGTCCAGTTTATAAGAAAAGAAATGACTACAACTTTGAATTCAAATAATGGTTTCTTTTTCTCTTTCGTGGGAGTTAATTTTAAAAAGTAAATAGCAATTCTTTTAATGACTGAAGGTGGCATTCTTATTAAAAGTTATGGTATTGTTGATATATCAAATTGTCATTAGCTACATTCAAATACAATGCTAAACAGAGGTTTAGCATTAGGAGACTAATGTGTGCAAGGAAGAGATCAGATGCTTCTGTTTCAGATTAGTTAAATTACAGTGTAGTGTTATTTTCCAGTTCTGAGCTATGGTTTATTTTAAGTATGATTTGTTAAACTATAAAACCATGAATTCTTTACATGCTTGTATTATTTAAGTAGCCCATAATGAAGATTAATCATAGTTATCTAAGGTTGAATGTAACAGTCTTTGAGGGGGAATCAAACTCTTATTTCTATATCATGTGGGAGAAGGCAAAAAAGGCACGAATCCTTGTTTTCCTTTCCCCTTATGTCTTGTTACAAATACTGGGGAAGGGAGAAGAACCAACATATTTACTATTTTTGCTAGCTGAAACCCAGCAAGATATAAAATTCAGTGCTACATGGCCAAAGACTCTAAACATACTAGTAACATGGAACTAGTAAAAGTCACAAATAATAGATGTCTAGGATACTAAGCAGAAAATGTACATGCTTGTTTTATATTATCATGCTTTGGAGAGAAAGGACCAACTTCGGAAGCAAATACCTCATTAATGGTGTTGCTTGATCTGGGTATTATTAAATAAAATGTTTATTTTCTATATATCATAAGGACAGGAATTCATGTTAAATTACATTTAAATAGCTAAAATGCCATTTTGAATAGTTTTTTAGCAGTTAATTCTCTGTTGTTGCTTTTACTTTCTTTTTTAGAAATACAAAGAAAAGGATAAGCATAAACAAAAACATAAGAAGCAAACAGATTCCTCACCATCCTTGGTTCCTTCTCTCACTGTAACTACAGAGAAAGTAAGTGAATTTTTCTTGTACCTTTTGTTGAAATTATGTCTACATTCTTGATGTTTATGAAATGAGGATTTCTATAGTTACCAAACTTTATTACAGAGCTCTGTTGATAATAAATGGTGCTTTTGATTAAATAGTTGTGATAGACATTTGTGATATAATAAACTTGATTTTTAAATTGTTAATTGTTAACAAGAATAAATGTGTATTTTTTTCTATTGGATCTTTCTACAGAAGAACTATACAGCATAGAACAATTGAAATAAAATAGAAATTTTAAATAAATGCTGAAGTGCAAGCACCTTTAAACTAAAACTAAATTTGATTTTACGTCCTCAACATTCAGCAACCATTTGAAATTATGATGTCGCTGAAAAAAGTGACGTATGACCAGTCCTTGCACTTATGACCATTGCAGCGTCCCCATGGTCACATGATCAAAATTCAGGTGCTTGGCAACCGGCATGTGTTTATGATGGTTGTAGTGTCCTGGGGTCACATGCAACCTTCCCAGCTGGCTTCTGACAAGCAAAGTCAATGGGGAACTGCATGAGTCACTTAATGACTGCATGATTCACTTAACTACATGATTCATTTAACAACCACTGCAAAAAATGTTGTAAAATTCGGTGCAGTCACATGACGCCTCACTTAATCCACCGCTTAGCAATAAATTTTCCAGTCCCTATTGTGGTCGTAAGTCAAGGACTACCTGTATATTGTCTGTAAATAGAAGCCCCATAAAAATATTTTCCATTCTGGTAATTTCCAGAGCAGATGGCTAGCCTGCTCTTACCTGGTATAAAGAAATAAATAAAAGTATTGTCTGTTAACAAGAATAAGAAATAGATAAAACCACTGTGTGTTAATATTTTCTGTTGTTCACACTTCTATCCATCATGCCTTTTTTGCAGTTCTATAGCTTTTTAAAATCACAAGTATTTATTTTCATATTTCAGTTTTGATGACATTTGGTGATTTAACTCCCAGTTTGGAACTGTGCAAAATTTCTAGTGTTCTATATGTACTTTGATAATAGTTCATAAAATGGCACTGTATCCAAAAGTAGTATTTGGTATTTCACACTCCAAGTAGCAAAAACTATTTAAAAAACAAGAATTTTTGATGGTACATACTTTTATTATTACAAGTGGCAATTAATAATACATTCAGAAAAACAAACTGTTGGACCATTTGTTTAATATTGAAAAATTCAAGGAAAAAATACTGAACTGTAGGAAGAATGAGTGTGTAATATTCCGATCTAGACTTAGTTGTTGATGCTGGCAAGTTGTATAACTTATTTGAACATGTCTGTGTCAGTAACTGGTTAGGAGGTGAGTGATCATGATTAAGATCATATGGAATAACATTAACTCTCTCCCCTTTTGTCCTCAGTTTTGAGAAAAAAATCTTTGGGACTCTGCTATCGATATGAGTGGTAGCTAGTGAAGGGTTTGTTGAAAATGGAGGCACAAGCAGTGTTAACCATTACTTTTTGTTCCTTAAGCTACCTACCCATAATTCTCTATGCCAGCCTGCTAGTTATCAAAGAAAATAATTAAACACATTAATTGAACTACCATTTAAGACACCTAGTCTTTTCTTCCATTGTAAAATAGATGTTATAGGATAAAGTGTTTTGAATAAAAAACAAAATAATCCCCACTTCAAAGAGTGTTGAAGTTTGATTTGATTCCTCAAGGCATAAGGGAAGAAAGAATTTCCTAAGACATTGTCAGAATCCTAAATTATCTCAGGAAAACCTGAAGAAGAAAAGGTACAATGAATCTGGCTTTAGATAATAATCTCTCTCCCCACAGACATCTGGAACACTACAACTTCCACTTTTATCTCATATGGATTTTTGTCATAATTGATTAGGGTTTGTTTTTTTAAATGATGAAATAGAATGTTGTTTCTAATAAACAGAACGGTTGCAGTTTACTTCACAAAGCAGATCAAATAATACCAGACTGTATTTTATAATAAATTAATATACTGACCTTAAACCACATAGTTTCCAAGACAATTCACAACAGAAACAGTACAAAACAGAGCAAGATAGTAAAATAATACCAGTAATTAGAAGTGGATTTATTTAATTATAGTTTTAAAAGGGAGTATTTGCTATTTTTCAGGCAAATAGGTGTCAGGCAAATCTCTTTTCAAAGGGAGTTCTAAAACTAAGAAGTCAGTATTAAAAAAAGAAACCCTGTGGTTGCTATTGTTTCATGTTAAATGCCAGGGTCTAGTCCCAGTTAGAAGGTGAGCTAGAACCTTCTAACTGGGACTAACTGTAGAAATCTTTATAGAAATCTAACTTTCTTTAAGGGAGGCTACATGTAGAATTGCAGTAGTCTAGCCCAGGGATGTGCTCCTTTTTTTAAGACCAAGAACCACCTTAGTGACCAAATTCTAAAAAGTGATAAAAGCCAGGACAAAAACATCATTCCATTTGATGTTGCTGAAGGGGA
This sequence comes from Python bivittatus, assembly GCF_059951505.1. NCBI lineage: Eukaryota > Metazoa > Chordata > Lepidosauria > Squamata > Pythonidae > Python > Python bivittatus. The sequence goes on along the minus strand of NW_028277088.1, from coordinate 18,467,728 downwards.
AGCCATTGCAGAGGAACATCTCCAGCCTGTTTATTCATATGTCAGAGCACTTTAAGGCATCTTTAGAGAGCTTTTCAGATCCTTGCCTATATTTGCAAATTTTTATCAGCTTAATATTACATGTAATTTGGTGTGTTTGCTTTAGGCGTTACGATCTGTAAAAGTAGTGCTCAAGTTTTTTAAAATTTTTCATCTTGATTGTTGCCAAAAGAGAAAAGAGTAAAGTTAATTTCAGATGCTAATTTTTAAATGTCAGATGATAATGCAGTTTCATAGATGTGCTGTGAGATGCCAGTGTGTAAATAACGATGGTATTTTATAATGTTATATTTTCTAATGTAAGCCAGAGTCATTTTAAAAATTAAAAGGCTCTTTCAGGGTAGATGTTTTTTGGTTTTATACACACTTTTATTTGCAAAGTTAAGGTATGAACCCCATTTGCTGCTGTGCTGCTTAAATTAAAATAATGCATTCTTTTCTTCTTTTCCTTTCGCTTTAGTCAACACATGCAATTCAATAGTAGTAGAGGTTTAAGGCACAGCACTTAAAAACACATGTTAGTGACAAAGGAAAACAGGAAATGAAGCTTTTTGGTTTGTATCATTGATTGTAATATTGGAGAAGAAGAGGTTTTCAGAACCTTTCAATAAGTAAAGAGCAAAAGAATGTAATTCAGTAGGAGCTGGTTTTACAGGTACTGCTGAGACACCAATTAAGTGTAATTTAAGTATAAGGGCAGGTTAATATGTACACTGCCACTGATTGCTGCAGAGCCATGTGTCAGTTCCTTGTGGTCTAACTGTCTCTCTCAACTTCCCCTTTCCCAATTCAATACTGTTAGACTTACACAAGCACTACCAACAACTCTATGACAGGGTCATTGAAGAGGCTGGAAGATACCACAGCTCGCTTTACAAATGCAAATTTCCAGGAAGTCTCTGCACATGGTTCAAGTGGCAAAGATGTTTCAGAGGCCAGAGGTTCAGAGAGCAAAGGGAAGAAGTCAGCGGGTCATAATTCAGGTCAAAGGGGAAGAAAGCCTGGTGCTGGAAGGACTCCTGGAGCTGCAGTGTCGGCAACTTGTACTTTTCAACAAGGTATTATTGAAGGGTACTCTATTACTTCCTTCAGTGCCAACTGGTAAATAAATTTAAAATGATAAATTTGGATAAAATATACTTTTCATATTTAGTATATAAAACAGTAGCTTCAGAACTTCTCTGGAGAAGCTAGCAGCAGCAAAATGTCAGCATATGCTCAGTAGCTTACACGGCACTACCCAGAAGTAATTACCCCAAGAAATAAGGTGAAAACTATACTCTATTAATATAAGAGTTGTATTTTATGCTAATTTATGTGGGAGAAAATATTTTGGGAAACAGTATATCAAAGAAAATACTGATTGTTTTCTTCATAAGTTAGTTGAATATATTAGTAGTACTGACAAGAATAATTTCCAGTAGAAATTGAATTCTTTGGTTTTCCTGGAATGGATTTTATAGATGAAAAAGACAATTTTCTAAGTTTGTTTGGATGTTATTTCCTATTATCTTTGCTGTAATGTGTTTTACATGTAATGAATTGTATTCGTTAATTCTATCCAAAATCTGGTGTATTACATTTTCCTTTTGATTTAAGTGTAGGTCTAATCGACAAAGAGCAATTTTCAAATCATGCTTGATCTTAATTGCCCAATCTAGATATCATGGGAAACTCTGGTGAGAGTTTAGTGGAGGACCCAGTCCCTGGGTAAGAGGGAGAGTATTTGTTGGGGGGGGGGATCTCTTTGTGTTTGGCCCCTGATCTTTGTACTGTCTAGACAGGACACAACAGAGACATAAAATAAGGACAAGTTACTGCTTGTTTTCACTTTCCCAGATTTATCCTGACCTCTTTCTTTCATGTTTTCTCTGCCCAAAGAATCAGTGACTGGAAGAGACATGATTTTGAAGGTCTTTTGTTGGTATGCTAGCTTAAAAAAATAATATTAGGAAAAGTTCTCAATTAGCAATAATCACGCCTCAGATTAACCTCATTGACTATGATATTGCCACTGCACTAATTGCTGCACTAATAATATTAGCAGTAATATCAAAAGTAGAGCTTTAGTGACTAGTTACAAAACTTGCCAAGAAAGTCCTCTAAATTGTAACCTTTTAAATACTGTTGCTCTGAACCATGTAAATATGTAACAAAATGAGATTTGGTTAATCCTGGAAAACAGACAAAGTGCTTCTACTCTTACCTATGCTACATTCATGTCCAGAGTTTCCCGAATGGTTCAAAGTTCACAATGCCCGTAAAAAAATTGCTTTTAATACCATACTTACATATTTGCTAATAGGGTAAATGTCTGTTTTCAACAATCAACAACCCCTTCCCATCTCTTTTCTCCAGGAAGTTTTTTGGGAACTCCAAACAGTACAAAGTCATCCTCTGGAAGTTCAGTTCAATCTCCCCAGGATTTTTTGAGTTTTACAGATTCGGATCTACGTAATGACAGCTATACTCATTCTCAGCAGACATTGTCAACCAAAGATGTATATAAAGGAGAGATTGGAAGCCAGGAAGGTGGTGTGAATTGTTTTACTTCCTTAATTAATCTTCCTTCAACCTCAACTGTTGCCTCCCAGCCTAATATTTTTGACAGTTCACCTGGAGAGTTAGGTAGCTCAAACCTTACATCCACAGGATACAAACGTGCTCAGTCCTCTGGGACAGAAGATGAGACTATAAAGGAAAAGAAACGGAAAGGAAATAAGCAATGTAAACATGGGCCTGGTCGGCCCAAAGGAAATAAAAGTCAGGAGAATATTTCCCACCTATCAGTTTGTTCAGCCTCCCCAACATCATCAGTAGCATCTGCTGCAGGAAGTGTAACAAGCTCAAATCTGCAGAAGTCTCCAACATTGCTAAGGAATGGAAGTCTACAAAGCCTCAGTGTGGGTTCCTCTCCTATTGGTTCAGGTAGGCATTTAGTGTTATTTTAGAAGACACATGTTTTAATTTAGTTTTACTTCACCATAATATCATCACTGGCATTTGGTTCCACTCTCTGTTCTAACCTAAGTTTCATGGAAAATAATTTCCTTTAATGAAAAGTTAAATGAGTTAAAAGCTAAATGAGAATTGTTGTCAAGTTTTTCTCTTTATTGCTGCTTACCACATGATGCACTCACTTTACATCTGTGGTTCTTGTTTACTAGAGGTGAGCACTGCTTCAGTTCCAATAGGAGAAAGGTGTTTTGGATCACATATGGGAGCCTACATAGCATATGTCAACAACTCCTTAAACCAAACCATCTTTTTCTAGAATTGAGATCCTAGGAAGACACAGTAGTTTTAAGGAGTTCCTGGCATGTGCTGTGTGAGCGCCCCCACGTGCCCCAAAGCGCCTTTTTCTCCTTTAATCTGAAGTGCTGCACTGTCCTGCTCACTACAGGCATGTAGTGAGACAAGAGGGAGAGACAATTGATACTTTCACAAATTAGTACTTACTTGTATTTTTTGTCAAATCGAAATAACATGTCATATTGATTATGGAAGATTATCAATAGTAGCATAATCATGAAGAGATTAGTTTGAAATATTACATAATTGAACCACTAATACTCTTGAATGCCTAGCACTAATTGTGATAATTTAATAATTGGAACATTTGGTGAGGTGAGAGCAATCTGTTTCAAAACAGAAACTTTTTGCATACCTCTGTAACTTGGTTTATTTTATACAAAAGCTATCTAAGAATGATTGAAAAAAAGTGGAAAACCTTAAAGAGATCATTTACTTATTACTGTAAAGTAAAACCATAGATGAATAAATTAAAAAATCCCAACATGTTCAATATTTTTGTTACATTTTTAAATCATATACTGGAGCAAAGTATTGAAGTTAATTTAGCTAAGTGTTCCTACCCATTCAACCTTACATTTCACACACTTGCTGTCCTTCAGTGCTCTATTTTGTTCCTTCCTCATCAATGCAACATGTATGGATTTCAGATCTTATTTTAAAATCGGAGAATGTAAGAGCTGAAAGTGATCTTGGAGATAATTTAGTCCATCCACTAATAAGGCCAAAATCTAATAAGAATTTTCTCATAATACTGCCTGTAAAAGTACAAACTAACTTAAATATTAGGTGGATAACATTTCATGTTTGTGCTGTTAGACTATCACCATATAATAAACAATAAATTTTTAAAAATTGTACTGATATCTGTAACTGAAGAGTTAGTTCCTCACTAAATCTAGAAAATACTAAAAAAACAACAACAGTGAGTCATTGATGTTGATAGAAATGGGAAGTTTTACAATTCTGGAAATTAATTGTTTCAGAAAATTAAATTATTAATGTGAAGAATGACTATGATACCGATCAAATTGGGCAGCTGGAATGGATGAAATTCTAGTCCAATTTAAAAGCAAGTTGTTAAATGTTTTCCAGGTGACTCTTAGGAAACAGTATTTGCTCACAAAACTTTATAGACATGCTCAGGAGAAACAAATCAAAATCCTTCATTTGGGTGACACTGAAACAAACTGGACAGAATGTAATGAGTGGAAATGATCACTACACTATACATCAGTATACTGCTCTTTCCTCCTGCTAAGCTAAATGACAGTCTGCCGGGTCCTACAATTGCAGTTGCATGGATATCCGGAAGCTATTGCTAATCTAGTATATTAATGCTTGTGTGAAGGGGAAAGCAAAGTAGCTACTTATGCATAATCATCCAGAATGTATGACTGTGTAAACAGTTTTGAGGTCCTTCAATTTTTTTAAGTTTTAAGTTTAAGAGAGGTTTATGCTTTTAAGTTGCTATATTTAATATAGTTTGAATTCTGTGTTTTGAATGTTTTTGGATGTAATATGTGAAATAACTTAAGTATATCTCATTGATTTTATATTCCTCTTAATAAAAATATTTCAGTTCACCTCATTTTGATTTTTGAAAGAATTATTTGACAAATTTTCCCCAAAGCAGATTCTGCATCAGTTTAAGATGATAGAGATTTTTACAGAAAAGGTTTTCTAAAAAAGCATTTTTAATGGGAAAAAAGTGCAAAGTAGTTGCAAGAGGCAATAGCTATTTGAATTCCTTTCTCATGCTGGTGAAATGTGTGGATATAGTGTAATTGGAGCAAGCAAGAGAGTTTGTTTTGAGACACACCATTTCCTTTTCTCTAGAAGAGGGCAGTCAACAGCATTGTGGTGTGACTTTTTAAGTCACTGTCCTTCCTGAATGTGCTGTTTCTTCCTTAAAATTGCAACTGTTTCCCTAGTAGGTGTAACGGTTTCTTTCTTTCTTTTTTTTTTTTTAAAAAGAATGATTTAAATATCCTGTGCCTTTGAGTTGTCTCAGACTATTCTTGTTCTAGTTAGTTTAGCTGTTACTCAAATTTTTAAAATATTTCTGCCCACAGTTAGTTTCAGGAAATCACTCTTTCCTGTTCTTCCTTAACAATTTTTGAACACAAAGTATTTTAAGTATAAGTTTTTTTCTGAAAAATACTTGTGATAGTTATGTCTGTCACGCTACAATTTTTCCTTATTTATTTTCAGTCAGAATGTTCAAGTACCTGTACATTAGGTGCTTACAGTGAAGGAGTTCTTATTCATTATCTGAAATAATCTCTTCACATACTTAGAGATTTGTTAATAGCAATCTTTATAATTAAAATTTATTGGAAATAATGGATGTCACAGAGTAGTGCGCGCAGTCTAATTTGTTTATAATGTTCAGACAATTAAAATTATTTTTCCTTCAGAGAACTTACATGTACAAATGATAACATGGGTATATATGATACATACAAACTTAGCTTAATATGGGGGGGGGTGGTCTTAGCCATTGACATAGGCTATAGAGAACATATGATGATATGTCACCAGAGGGACTAAGTTGGAGATGTTTGATATCTTTTCTTCAGTGGGAGGACACATGTTGGGTTGCTTTGTAAAATAAATCTGGTACATTAAAGTTCTTGCATGTGCCTATTTTACTGTTGCTGCAATTTGCCAGCATTTCTCAGACCACAGAAAAGTGACTTGGAACCTCATGTAGATCATGTATTGCCCATTGCTGTCTTATCAAAGAAGCATTTTGTGCAATCCCTTAGATTTTTGTATTCTGTATTAATACAGAATCCCCAATTCTGTATTAATCTCTTTTTCTTCCTCCTTCCCATAGAACTGCATGCAATAGCATCAAGGCCATTTCTATTACTGTTTTTTTTCAACTTCTCCACAGTACACCTGTATCATCCTACCTACTAACCTCTATTTCACTGACATCAAGAGTCCCTCTGAATCCTTATATCTGTTGTTCATATTCTCTCTCTCTCTCTCTCTCTCTCTCTCTCTCTCTCTCTCACACACACACACACACACACACACACTCTTAATCTTCCTTCAGATATTTTGTTTCTGTTCTTTACCCCCACTCCATCTTCTTGTTTTCACTTCTCTTATTTGCTGCCACCTTTCCTAATTGTGCACCAGCAAAAAAAGTATGGTTTTTATACTCTTCTCTATCAGTTTGTCCCAGTGGGAAGACAGCAGCAGGAGCCTGGAACATTTTGGGGCAAGGTTTGTTACTATTTGAGGATATCTTTTTGTATCACAGCACAAAGTACAGTTCTTTTGTATGTTGACTGTACAAGAGGTATGTGTTTTTAAAATTTGGAACATTCTTTTTAAAATTGTAAGCATCTTGATTGTACCGTATATTCTGTACATTAAACTGTGATTGTTCATTTTGCTACTTCAGGGTGCCACAGTGCAATTTGTAATCACAGAAGAAATATTCCTAATTAAAAAAAAAATTGAGTGGAGGCTGACATATAGGATTGCTCAGTTAGATTTCTTTGTAGCATCAGTTGATGGGCAGCAGATAGAGTAAAGCAAATACTGTGTTTTCAAACATTCCATTTTATTTACCAAATTTTCTACCCAGAAGATTGCTTTTATTATTTGAGTGCTACTAGTATAAGCAGGACAAATAACAATACTATTCTACTTAATAAACTGAGTTGCTTGTATGTGCCCACAGATGGAATTGTTGACTGTTATATTGTTGGCTTTTCCAGAATATATAAAAGAGATACAAGCAGCCAATTTTATATATTTTATTGGCAGGGCTGTTAAGTATGTATTGGAGGGAATAAATATAAATATTTATTCGTATTTCTTGACTGGATTCAAAGTTTTCAGAACTCTTAGTTCTTTGCAACAAAGTTCAGATTGTTTTGATGTCCTTAAAGTTTTTGAGGAGTTTTTAACTGATATAACAAGTATTGAAGTATTGCGTGACTTTTGAAATGGGGTTACAGGTAGTCCTTGTTTAGCGACTGCAATTGGGAGTGGCAACTTGGTCGTTAAACAAAGTGGTTGCTAATTGAAAAATCATGTGACCACAAATGTGCTTACAGTTTTACACATGATAATGTGTACTAACTGACTAATGGTGAACATGTGACTGAGAGATGCTGTGAAGGTCATAAATGCGGACATTGGTTGCAAAGTTACCTTTTCATCATTGTCGTAACTGTGAAGGTTGCTGTCTAAGGTTGCTTATGACTGATAAGCGAGGAATCCCTGTATAATCAGAACATTGCCAGTTATTATTCCTAAGAAACCTCTTTCTTATTCACTTTGCTATACTTGAAGTATTAATGAGGGAGTCAGGAAGATAGCTAGCAAGCAGCGGTATAAAACTTTTGAAAGCAGAATTGCTCAGATCCAATTACTATTACTGTAGGTTTGTTATTAGAAATGTCCAGTATATTAATTGTCTATGTGTGTAAAAGCTTTTAAATAAGGATATGAAAATGTTCTATGAAAGATAATCATAGATAATCTCACAGTTATGACTGATTAATGTGCTCCTACATGAAGGAACGCTATGTATATATTTGAAAAAAAGATTGTGATAAGATTTTTATTGGAAGAAACAAATCTGCCTTTGATTCCTCAAGTTTAAAAAAGGCCAATTTTAGTTTCAGTATTTGAAAAAGATATAAGGAGAGACTATATCTTGACTTCTTCTGAATTATTCAGTACTGTGCCACTTAATTGAATCTTTCTTAACAGTTACATGACACTATTGGATGAAGTGAAACAGAAATTTGAGGGTGATTTGACTTTTTCTTTTACCCTGATTTAAAAAGGATTCTTTGAACTGATGCCTAGAATTGGAAACAGATTAAATAAATTTGAGTACAATCCAATGAAGCGGATCTATTGATAGCAGGCCAGTTGATTTAACAAGTGCCTAGTTTGGTCAAGGTCAAACTGCAGTTGCTACTAGATCCAACATTGCATCAAAACCCCATCTATGCCTAGGGCTATATTTTCAATTTTAATACATTCTAGGACAGTAATCTAGTTTACTATTCTATGTTGTTGATGGCTTTATTTTTAGTGAATGTAGAAATTTTCAGAAACTGCAACACATATGTAAGTGAAAGCATGAAAATTGTCTGGGAATATTTATTTATTTTATTTATATCCTGCCTCTCCTTTAGCAGATATAGTACTCCCTCTTCCAATTTTTTTTCATAACAGCAACTATTTGAGTTGGTTTGGCTAAGAGTGACTGCCCAAAATCACACAGTGAGCTTCTGTGGATGAGAGTACATTTTAACCTGGGCCTCTGTGGTTCTACTCCAACACTTTAATTATTGTACACATAACTCTAATACTAATATCAATATAAAAATAACTTCATTTGTTTTGTTCAAATACTGTTTTTTATTTTAAATACCTATATCTTTGGGAAACAATTTAGGAAGCTACTTTACCATACAAGTCCAGTTCGGTACATTAAGGAACTACCTGCCTAATTCAAATTCACTATTTCTCACAGCAGAGATGCCTTCTCAAATGCTTGCCATCAAGTAGCCTTTTTTTGCCACTGGCATTTAAAGTACATGGTCAAAACATGATCTTTTGAGGAAAGGAATACTGAGCATTTGACTGATTCATGGTAGCCATCTAGCAGTTAATCTTTACATCTTTAGTGTGCTAGTATATATTTTATGGTTTTGTTTTTATTATAAGTGACCTTTATGGATTTGACAGATCAAAACATAGGCATAAACTTGAAATATTACATTTTTGTTAAGTGTTTCCTAAGAAAATAAAAAATTAGGACACTTTCTTGAAATCAATCATCTTTGAACATCTGGAAGTGATTTACCACAGACAGCATTCTTGGTAACCCATTTGCAAGATAGCAATCAGCTTTAACTTTAAAAAATCTGTCTAAAGTTGTCAAGAAAGAAAAAAAATTTTGAGGTACAAAAATAAGTTTAAAGATGATTTAAGATACTGTACAATATCTGCTATGGACAGTTATTGATAGTCGCATTTGAAACAATATAGACAATATATATAGGAGTGCAGGATCTCCAGCAGTTTGAGGAAATTTTGCAGAGGAAACTTTTATGTAAACAAGAGAAGAAAAATACGTATCTGAAGCAATTACATTATATAATGTTTTTCACTTGACTATTTTATGTCTTCTAGTGCCCTGCAAAGCATAGTCATGGACTACATGTCAAATTTTAGTGTCAGGCACTTTTCTTTTCCAAGATGGCTGTCAAATTTGTTTTGCACATTTGCTCCTCCCCCAACTCTTTGCAATTCCAATAGAAGAGAATATATGTAGCTGAGGGTTGAACTGTGGAGCCTTTGGTGCTCTCTGAGCTTGGTTAAAAAGTTTAAATTGTCTGTTTGCTTGCAGATGTTTCATTACCCGACTAGGTAACATCATCAGTGCTAGTGAGTGTGGGGTTTGCTCCCTGTTTATATACAGCAGCTTGCCCTGCCAGTTTTGGTGGAAGTATGGTTTTTCACCTTGATAGTTCCTTGATTAGGGTATTGTTCTCTGTTTGATTGTTTGTCTGATGTTAATCCCTGCTTATCTGAGTGTTGGTTGTTGGAGAGGATGTGTTCTGGTTATTTTTTCTTTCCTTAGCTTTTTTTTTTGTCTCTTTCAAATGGTGTGTAAATGTGGTTTATCTCTATCTGTCTATTGATGGCTGATTTGTCTGAATACCAAGCTTCCAGGAATTACCTAGCGTTTTTGGCTTTAGCTTGGCCCAGGATTCCCAGTTGAAACTATGGTTGAATCTGTCCCTGTGTTGTGAGATTAAGGAGTTTTCATCAGGTCTTTTGACTGCTACTTGGTGTTCATGGATGTGCTCTGCTAGTCTTCTGCCTGTCTGTCCTACATAGTGGCTGTTACAATCCTTACACTGTATGTAAGGATGTAACAGGACGACTCTGTTTCCTTTTTCTAGTGTACTGGGTTGCTGCAGTCTGTTTGTGCTTGTCTGAATAATGTTCTTACACAGCTCCTCTTGTGGGAGATTCGGTTGTTACTTTGGTAATGGAGCACTTCGTTAATGCGGGTAGCTTTTCAATAGACTTATGTTTCTAATTCGTCATTTCCTTTGCTGATGAGGATATCCAGGAAGGGTAGTGTGTTGTTTTCTTCTTCTCTTGTGAATTTTATTCCTTTGTAAGTGTTGTTGTGTTTCATGTGGCTTCTCTAGTTGTTCCTTTATTTTATGGCAAAGGTGTTGTCTACATACTGGATCTATACTTTTGGTTGTATTTGTGGGAGTGCTATAGTTTCTAGATGCTGCATTACAGTCTCTGCTATGAGTCCTGAGAGTAGTGATCTTTGCAACTGTTAATAATTTTTCATCGATTGATACCCTTCAGTGTTAGTACTCTGTGTGTGTGTGTGTGAATGATCTTGTGGTTATACAAGTGCTGCAAAATTGGCAAGACTAATATTTGAGCAACTTTCTTTAATGAATCAGTTTATTGTTAGGCAATGGTTACATTAAGCATAGCAGCTACATTTAGTATTAAGAGCTATAATCATGCGAATAGATGTGAAAAGGAGAAAGAATTTATAATGATTGTTGCTGATGACACAGTGATATTGAAGGCATATGCAGGCAGCCTGCCATCATTTAAGGCACATGAAAAAACATTTCCTATTTGTGTATACAGATGCAGAAAGATTTTAATAACCCACCTAAATGTGGAATGATGATTGGTCAGTAAGTGACAGCAGATATATTAAAAACCAAATCTATAATTGTAAGTAGATTTTTTAGGTTAAGATGTTGGACCACACAGAGAAGATTCAGATTCAAGCCCACCCCCATGGAAACTCACTGTGTGTTGTTTGGACCACTCACTCTCTCTCTCAGCCCAATTTACTTCAGAATAAAGTTTTTGTGGGGGAAAACATACCTTGTTTGGAGCTCCTGAAGAAAAGGAGGGATATAAATTTAAGAATAAAAATCAAATATACATATAAATGAATGGACACTCAGATAAGCAGATAACACCCCCCCAGTTGTATTCTAATATCACTTCATTCACAAATTAAGCCACATGATTACAGTACATGCACTTAGGATTCCTTGAAATAACAGTATTATGTAGGTAAATGGATTTACTTATAATTATATCTATATCATCTAGTTTCAAGAAGAGGTAGAATGCATATAATTTCCCCCCAAAAAATCTCTTTGCAGGTATAGCTATAGTAAATTATTAGGTCAAATAGCATAAGGCTGGTTTTTTGTTTTTTGTTAATTACACCCATATTCTATACATACATTCTTTTATGTGTAACACAATTTTAGTGTATAATTCTTATTTTCTTAATTCAAGCTATCTTGTAGTATACAGTGGTAAGCTATTTTAGAATGGAATCTACATATTCACTATATCACAATTTTTTCCTTAAACATTTCTGATTGAAGATCTGTATATTCTCTTGATTATATGAAATCAATCCATTGCATTGAATCATTTGTTCAGGAACTCAGTGAAATCTTCATGGCTGGCTGGGATAGTTTAATAAATCAGAAGTTCCTTTTCTGCTTTAGATATAGGTTTCTGCATTCTGTGCTGTTGGATTAGCAAATTTATAATGGCTGCTTCAATTATGTTCACGTTTTGATCATGAATTAGTTATAAATTATATAAAAGGTATTTTTTGTCATCCACTATTCCTTAGTGGAGACTTTGTGGTCTGAGAACCCCTGAATAAAGCTGTCAGACCACCTTCTAGCAGAGCACCCATTTTTCAGAAAGGGCACCCACTCTGCCTGGATGAACTAGCTGTTGGCTTTTCTAAGCAAGGAGGAAGCAGAGACTGGCTGCAAGCCATACTTACACATTCAAAGCTAGGTCACTGTCAGAACTCACTCCCAGGGCCTTTGAGCTTTTAGCAACAACTTCTGCAATAACCCTGTCACGAGGCATTGTCCCCTTGTATGACATAGAAGAGGCACAAAGTTTGGGTTGTCTAGAGCAAGCAAGCAGACTCAGCACCATGACTCAGTATAACATAAGCCATAAAGAGTCATCCTTAGAGGTGAGTGAAAGTGAAACTAGTTAAGAGTGCTTTGATCCTGGCTGGGTAGTCTTGGGTCAGGAGTTGATAGGAGCTCTGGTTGTAGGTTTGAAGATGGTTGAAGAGAGCCTAGACATCTGGATGCAGCATGTGGCCCAGTCTAGTACCTGTACAGTAGCTTGGCAAAGGCCTCCTGAATCCGGCAGTGCAGGAAGAAATGCAATTCCTCTGCTCCAAGGGTTACAACTCAAAGTTTGAGAAACCCTGTTTTACTGTATATAGTAGTGCATCAAGCCTCAGTAGCATTCAGTGAGTTCACAGTAAATTGTTTTTAAGGAAGGAGCATTTGCTGTGTTGCCAGCATATTCTGTACATTGAGCCTGGCTCTTTGTTTATTCCAAACTAAATTAAGGAAAATATAAACTTTTATAACTTTATATAATAGTACAGTGATTGTACCCTGGCAGGTAGATGTATTTTAATCAGCAGTTCAAAGTTAACCACTTTTAATGTCTCATTGATACCAGTATATATTTATAGAAAGAAAGGGGTGCTTAAGTCTGTAGCAGGGGTAAACTTCAGAAAATTAAATTGGACATCCAGGCAGAGTGGATCTGATTTATATCTAATTGATTTAATTAATGATTTAAATTTCTAGTCAGAAGACTCAGTTTAATGATTTAAGATATTCATTAGTCAGGAAGATTCTGTAATCTTTTCTAATAAAAATGTATTCTTCTTGTTTGATGTAATCTGAATATATATTCTGCAGTACTCAGATGTTCATTTTTAAAATATACATATATAAATCAATTGTCAGTATTTTCAAATTAATTTTAATTTAAAATGGAAAATTATTGCACATTTATGAATTCATTAGGAGTTAAAGCAGCCCCAGTTCAGTAAGAGATGTTTGAAAGATCCTTTCGCCCTGATGTGCCAGGAGAACAACTATCACCAGTTTTCAAGTTTATTAATACATGTAATAAGAAAGACGGCTGGCTTGCTTTAATTAAAACTGGATGTGCTTGGTTTTTTAAAGCATTGATTGCTGAATTTACATAACTTCCACTAAATCACTGGCGTGATTTTTTTCTTGACTGAATCTCCTAAACAGTTTTTGCCTGAAATTTATTGTAAATGGTATCATGTACATTGGTTTGCTGGATGTCTCTGTGATACCAATTCTTTTCCAGAAGTTGGAAGTACTGAGTATTGAGAATATTGGCTAGAAAGTGTGCTGAAGATAGTCTTTTTCCATTTCTTAATGGCTGTTAAACTGTTAGTTTCAAACTTCATAAGCCCTCCCCCTCCCTGGGGGGGAGAGGACTTCTTTGCACTTTATTCAAGTCAGTATGAACAAAATTAAGGATTGTTACCAAAGTTTTGTCCCCTGTTGGTTCTATAACCATGACATCCTTAAACAATCCAATCATCAGCCCATTCATATATTCTTACTGATGGAAAATAAGGCAATACACAGCATCATTTAAGTATGCAGAGTATCTGCCCATTTTCTCCAGGAAGTACCAAACATATCATGAGAATGTTGGGAAATCTTCATGACATCACTGCCTTCTTCCCCATTGGCCGTTTGGATGACAATAATCACGGTTCAGGAGATGCGTCCTTTGTTACAGGCCTTTGCAGGGAGTCTTGATATGGAGAAGCTTTTTTGACTGCTCTTTCTCTCCAGCTTAAGAACTAGATATTCAGTAAGGGTCAACTGATCAGATAAGAGAGGTTCTCACAAGACAGCCAACAGAGTTAACCCTGTGTCACTGCCTGTTTTTAGTTATATTTTCTCTCCCAATGGATAGTTGCCTAGGTCAACTGAGCTTTCTTTGATGTGTCCAACAAAGAGGCCATTGTAAACTTTGACCCCGGTAGTTCCATTCATATTTTCATACTTTTATTCACAAGTGCCTGTTTCAGTAGGACACTTCTTGATAGAGAGCTTCAGTTTAATAATGTATTCCATCAGACATTTTGTTAGAAGGTTTGATTTGTTCTCCACCTCCCACACTTTCTTTGTAACTTCTTATGCAAATTGATTATTGTGAAATACTTTGCAACATCTACTATACTAACTGGTTTTTTACAGTAAAATAGTACTCCAACTGTATGCTATTAATTTGAAAAGTCCATCACTTCTAAGTTTTGTATATCAAAGCTATATGTGGCATTATCTATACCTATTCCTGCAAGGTGGAGAATTTTTTGCAGCTTTAGGGCTGATACACAAGGTCTTTCAGTCTTACTTAATGTGGATGGATCACTGCTGTCAGAAATGGTAGATGTGGATGTTGATACAAATATTATGCAGGTAGACAGCCATCAGAATCTGGATGGATTCACTTGAAGAAAAGAAACGAATGCAACTATTGTACATTCTGGCTTGTTTAGTATTATTGACTGAATACATGGATAGAAGTGGAATAGTAAAAGGAATATCTGCTTGTTTGATTTAACCATCATAATGAAATAACTATATGTTTGTGAACTGTATAAATGTTCAGAGAAGTAGGCAGTTCTTAAGAAAAAAGAGTATAACAATGTAAAACTGTTTACTAGCCTGAAGATCCTGCAAGTTCAGGCACGCAGGAGCAGTTCTTATAATTATGCTTTATTTGAGCAATGAGGTTTTTCGTTAGTTTGCTTGCACCATTGGCATTTTTCATGATTCTCTGTTTTACCCACTGGTATGGAAAGTTTGTTTCCACGTGCAATCTCTTTTACAGCCTACTGACATGATTAGTTTGAATCAATAAGAAGTACACTTCAGGATCAGAAACGTATTAAGTTTGTAGATGTTATTGTGTTCCCTTTTTATTTCAATTTCTATTACTTGCATAATAAAACTTCTTGGTCCATCACTTCAAATTCACTGAAATCCAAATACATGTGATCATTAGTGTATTAAACTTTTGCTGAACATTTTCCTGAACAGTTTACAGAAGGGCAGAACTTTGGTTTAGAATGGTCACCAACTTTTTCTTCAAGATGATTTGTATATTAAACATTTAAAAGATATTGGGGTTTTCGTTAAAATTAATCTGCATGAGGATAATTATCACTCAAATTAATTTATGGGTGATTTTTCTTATACATTGAAATAATCCTCAGGCCAAACAAAGTAAGTCCAAAACTATTTTCATAAAACCTGTTATATCTGTTTCATTATTTTTAAATAAATTGCTTATGGGCATGATTTCTTAGCTCCAGCTTTTGTAATAATTTAGTTCATGTGTTTTTCCTGTTTCTTTTTTTAACAGGCATTTATAGCAGTAATGATGTAGCAGTATCATTTCCAAACGTAGTGTCTGGCTCAGGATCTAGCACTCCTGTTTCCAGTTCACATTTACCTCAGCAGTCTTCTGGTCACGTGCAGCAAGTGGGAACTTTGTCTCTGTCTTCTACACCTTCTCTAGCTACAGCTGTTGCTGCAACTCAAGTAGGTTGTTAAAAGTATTTGATGGTAAATATCGATGTGGCAAATGGGACATACTGGCATTTTGCACATGCTGTTTCAGATGAAGGTATCCAAAGGATAAACTGTATGTAAATCTTTCCATTCTTTTAGTGTGTTACGGATAAAACCAGACTAACTGCTCATTGTTTCAGTTTCTTTTCATCAGTTTCACAAATGGGTTTAATGTTCAGAATCTGCATACCATAAAGTTAGATGTTGGTTTTAAAACAGGGTCTCTGTTGTTTGGTATTCTATTCATATGTGTGCCAGCTTTGTCTTCTTAGCAGTTGTGGTCAGTGACAGGATTCGCTCATATTAAGCTAATTTTGTTTGCTTGGTTGTGACCTAGCATGTTACGTTAGCCCAGTCAGTTGTGGTTCAATATACTATGGTTAAACAAACAGTGCTTAGCATTATATGCATAAACCCAGCTAATGAATGTCTTTGAAAATCTTCACTGAATTGTAGTTAGTAATTAATAGTAGTTACTAATTTAGATTCTCACATTGGCATACCTAATGTGCATAATAATTTGATGATTGTTTCTTTACATTTGTAAGCAGATTTGAAAGCCAATGTAGTTGCTGTGATTTTTTTTTCAATTTGATCACATGCTTTATGATATATTAAAATCTTAGCAAAAGTGCTGCAATGTCATAGTGCATATTATTTTATTTTTATTCATATTTCAAATGTGGACACTGCCCATCTCATGAGGAAGTGACTTATATTAATCATACTAGTTAACAATAGCTAATAACAAACTATCTGATTAACAGATTCTTGGGGGTACATCCAGATACTGAATTCTTCAATACAAACTTCAGTTGGAGAACGTAAAAATAATAAAAATTTTATAGTGTTAGAGGTATACATTTTAAAGAGGAAAAAAGATTTACATTCAATCCCTCCTGGAGATTGACCTCCTTTAAATACTAATTCCAAAGTTAAAAACGTATAATTGAAAATTTCCTTATATAAATGTAGCTATATGAAAAGTCAGGTAGTAGCAAGCAAACTGCTTATTTCATTACCTAATCTATTTTGCTAACTGAATATTTTTACTTACAGAAATTATTCATGGTCTCTTTCCAAAAATAGTACCCCCATCTCTTAGAGTATGCTTAATCAGAATGGCTCCTTTAGTTACTCACCTGTAGAGCATAGACTTCAGGAAGCTAAATTGCTTCTTGGTTTTATTTCAGGAAAGTTCCTTTACCATATTAACCCTTTTACGACTAAATTGGGTGAAAAAGCTTCTGAACTTCTGTCGTCATAACTATTCTAGTAGTCATTTATATACATCAGGCATCCCCAAAAGGCAATATTCTTTATGTCTTACACATAAAAATAGTCTACTAAAGTATTAGAACTAAAAGAAACTTTTTAACTTCAACATTAAAGTAGAATCCTATACCTAATTGTTCAAAAATAATTGATTTGCAGCAGAGTCTGTGGTAAATCTGCATAGGATTAAAGTTTGTTAATCCTTTAAGAACACATCCCTTCATAATTTCCAGCTTTACAGGTGAAATAAATGGAAGTATAACAGTTCTTTTACTGAAGCATTCATTTAGTGCCTGTGGTAGGTGCTGTTGTCATTAAAGCAAAACGGTGCAATAATTTCTTTTTAAGTAAAAATATAATTGCTTTTTGTAATTATCTTTCTAAGAAACAGAAAGTAAATGAGAAAATAAATGTTTTTAACTAATTTTTCAATTAAATATGTGATTATATAACAGTGTTTTCAATCGTACTATTTCTATCTTTGAGCTCACTCTTGTATTCTCTATATGCACACATACATTTACTACAATTGTTTTGAATATCTGTTGGAATTTAGATAGATGATGTCCTATATCAGTAGCTTGTGTTTTTATTACTTATGTGCTAACATTGGATAAGTACATTTTTAGAAAAGCATTAGTAGCTTTTTAACCTCATTATTCCAAAGAAAGAGGATAATAGATAGGACATGTTGAATAATAATTGCTCATTATTTGTTCCTTTAATGCTTCTGAGAAAGTAGATGCTAAATAGATTTTTTTTGAGAAGTTGTGCAATGCTAACAGTATAATCCATTGCACGCTTACCTGAAAGTAAACTGCAAGAAAAGCAAAATAGGATTGCACTGTAAGTAATTAATATTCTTTAATATACTGGCATGTTTATTGCTGTACTTTAATTTTACAATTAATGTTTTACAAGTTAGTATTTAGTTTACTTTCCTATTCCAGCCCTTTTTCACACATTAATTAATAAGATGAAAGTGTGTGCACATCACATCCCATTTTATAAGAATTATTACTGTGTGGTTTTGCTTTCTCCTCTTCAATCTTCAGTGTCACTTTTTCTGTTCTTCTTAAACAAAATATATTTCATTTCAATTTGTTGGACCACTAGATAGCTTTCCTTCCCTTTTTAAAAAAGAGAATGTATATATATTGTCTAAAATATATTGTTGCTGTTTATAAACTGATACAATGTACTTGCTTTATACTTTCTGTATTGAAGCTATGTATTCCACACTTTCAGTTCTTAGAGCTTGTTCCTGATTCTTCCTTAGGTGAAGAGGAAAAGTTCAAAGAAGTCTTGTACATATATAAGTTGCTTGTGTAAAACTGTGTAATATCACTTGTATATAGAAAGAAAGAATGAGATGCAATTTGCAATAATTTGAGTTCAGACATGTTCTTTTCCAAGACATGCCATTCCATTTTCCCTTCCCCAATGATAAGTTAACACTCCCTGGCTACTGAGCATTGTTATGCTTCACTGGACTGTTTTGGGGTATTTTCTAAAAGCTGCTTTGATATTTCTGGAAACCTCAGAGTTTCCTTGAGTGTGGTAATACCTCCTCTTGTACCTGGGCTGGGCTGTTTGGCTATATGAGGACCAGTAACCGGAGGGAGGTTCCTGTGGAAAGATGCAAGTGCGGAGTCATAATTATCTGCAATATTTTCAGTAGCTTTGATTTTTTAAGTAAATGCCTGAACAAAATATGTTCTCGTCTGTTTATGTAGAATCCAGGTTTCAGCAAACTGTCTCCCCTTTGAGGCATATAATCTTGTTTACTTTTCAAAACAAAACTAAGTTTTGAATTCGTGTTATACTGTTACCATTTTCCTTTATTTGATCTATTTATACTGCAATTTCTCTTTTTCCTTCTTTGAGTGTGTATCTTTGGGATTCAGATTATGTGAATTCTTGCCTTCCTATTTTTTTTCCATGTATTAATTGATTTTTAGCACAGCCTTTTTCCCCATCAGAATAAACCCTGATTTTTTAAAATTTAAAAATAAAAAAGGGATTCAGTGTGAATTATGTAAGACCATATATTTAAAATGTGGGTTGGGAAATTACCATCTCACATTCATAATTGCAGGTCTAGGCATAGTCACAAATAAAGTATATGGAATTCCTATATTTACACTCCAGGAACAGAGAAGGAGTTATAATTAGCAGTCATGGATTATCACAGAACTTTTTTGTTCTGGGATTGCAGAAAGAGTCTAGTAAAACAAAATTTATCAGAAAGATTAGAATCTTCAAACTATTTACCTGCCTATAAAGACAATGAATTCATGGGGATTTGCTTCTCAGTAGATGTGCAAGATTGTGCAATAATCTCAGTAGATGTGCAATAATTTCAGTAGATGTCCATAAGATTGTGCAACCAAGTAAGCTGCTCTTTGGAGTACATTGAACATATTCACAGATTAACGGCAGTGAGCATTTACAATATTTGAACAGCCATTCTGTTTTTCAAATTTTAACTATAATGAGAGAGATAAGGCAAACACGGCCTTAGTATTTTTCCTGAAAATAGGAATAGACCAACAGTAATATGTAGCTTATACTGGAATGTTAACTATCTGTAGTGGTTCTGTGCACAAAGTATGTGGGAGAATTGTTGTGTCAAGACCTGAACTTTGTCCTGAATTTCTCTGTTTTTGAAAAGTGGTATTTGTTTCATTCCACAGTGACCCCCGCTGGCAGGTAGTATAAAAACAACCATATCTAATCAATTTTTCCTCCTTCCCTTAACGTAAGGATTCCCAAATGATCCCGTATTTTCTGATTTCAACAAAAATGTTTTTGCTAATTTATACTTCTGTGAAAGCTTGCCCAGCAAATGGTAAAATGTTTCTATGGTTACCTTTATTTAATCATACAGCAATGTCTAATTTGAATATTTATCTGTTAATAGGTAAATTAAGCAAAATCTTTTCCTTTTGCGGGGGGTGGGGTCAGTTTGGCTGTAGACTTTGGGGTAAAGAGTAGAATTTACAGCCAGAAGGGAAAATTCCAAACAAACTTGTGAGTCCACTAGAAGAACAAAAGAATCATAGCTGCTTATGGTAATAATGCTTGGCCCAGTTAAAATATTTACTGCTCAATAAACTGATTTCAGTAATGTAAGCCTCCTTATAAATATAATTCAGTAAGACTGCTAGAGAGTTGCATAATCTTTTGCACACTGCTGCATGCTGAGACAGCTGCATCAGGGTTTCAGTCCAGCAGTAAATGCTTTCTGCCTTCAAGCTGAAGCTTATTTAGTCGGGCTTATCTGGTGCTGCTGTAGCAACCATCAGTCTCCAGGCAACTGAGGCACATTGACCTCTCTGATGAACTGAGTGAAGCACTACTTCAGTTTAGCTTCCTGAGACAATACTAGTGGTGAATTTATATATACACATACATATGCACACACACACAACACAGTTCCATTACATAACACAGACAACATGCATATATGTGACTGTATTCTCTGAAAGGATCCCAAAGTAGTAAATGTAGGAATACCTTAAACAAGCTAGTACAAAATCTTTTATAGGATCAAAGTCTGGTTAATCTTTAAGTGACATGTGCAATTATAGTGTGATTTCACATGCCTTTTAGAAAACAGCTTTAAAGGTGCTATTTTAAAAGTTGCCCACTAAAGTTAGGAGATGTTCAAGACTGAGTACTATAGCAATATTCACACTGAGATTTAGAGCTGTTTCTTATAATTAAAAATTAAGCTCTGCCCTTAAATTTTAATAATGTTTTAGTCTTTGTGTAGAAGACAGCGATAGACATTTGTTTCTTTAAGTGTGCCATTGTTATTTTGCCTTTCAAGTGTTATGTGTTAATATTTTTGTTTCTAAATCAATATGAATGCATTTAATTTGACTGGGATTTTGTGGTATCAAACAGTTGATACTTCTTACATTTGGCTATGAACTTAAAAATATCTATTTCATAAAACAAGTGCCTGACAGAAATATGTCTAACCAATTTTGTGAATGTTTCTTTAAAATGGTGTAGTTCCTTCTGAAATCAAATAGTTAAGAAGCTTCAGAAGCATTGAAATTGAGTGTAATGGCTTGTCAGTTTATTTCAGTTGGATCTAATTCTCTTGAGAATTAGTAATAAAAACAAACAATACAATTTGAAATAATGTCCTTACTCCAGATCTTCTGATTTGGGTGGTTGCCATGGGCCCCCTAAAGGTGGAAAGACACATCTGTCTTGGCAGCCTGTAATGTGTCCTCAGAAAATTCTGTCGTGTAGATTTATCACTAGCAGAGTTTCCCTTGGTAATAGACTTTGAAATGTGGCGTTCCAGGGTCAGGAAGTTGGAGGTGGTCCTATATCTGATAGAGCTGGCATAGGTATTTAATTAAATCCATGGGGAGAGAAAAGGAAAAAAATCTCCCTGGAGAAGAAGAAAAAACTAGATGCTCCACCCTTACACCTGGGGTTAATTTTATAAATGGCAGATGAATAGTCACTTCATCTCTCCCCATCCTCACACCCACCCAAGTTCCTCTTAGGAATGCTTTTTTGGACAAATAACTTACTCTAATGTAAACCCCTCAAATATTGTAAGAGTAGTTTTTTAAAGTGTCTGAGAAAAGTTGCCTTCTGTTTCTGATTAAGTGGGAAATTTCATAAAAGATTGCTATAGAATCTCTCTGGGATATTCTACATTACTCTGTGTATCTCTTGGAATGTTGATGTGTCTGTTCTAAATGCTGAAAAGGGTAATACTGCTGGGCTCCTTTTATCATCTGTTTAAAATCCCGTTTGTATTTCTGCTGGAGAGGCAAGCTGTTTCTGGGAAAAAAAACGATGTAAAGTACCTTTTAATTTTGAAGCTCACTAACAAGGCGAGGGAATCCAGAAAACCAGCACTTATATGGCTATTTCAGAAGTTGACTATCTGGTGTAGCCAAAGTTTTTTCCAGAGTTGGATAGTGAGCAGTGTTGCCAGTGCTGCTTCATGACTAGCATTAAGTTGTGTTTCTTTCAGAGAATCCAACAGGGAAACAGGTGTGAAACCTGCATTCAGGCAAAATGGGTATTTCCACTTGGTTCTCCTGGGGTCTTCTTTATATTCCTCATTTATATTCTGTTCATCAGAAGGTTTGGGTGGCATCCAATTGAGTCACTTTGCTGTCATAAAGTTTCTGCTGATAGGAGAAATCCCTTTCACCCAAGTGTCCCAACACAATACTTTGATTCCTCTTGCACAAGTCCTTTTGCAAACTTTTGTCCAACTCTTGATTAAATTAGATGGTGCTTGTGCAGCAGCCAGCAGAACACACAGCCACTAATGAAACTGCACTTCCAACACTTGTATTTCTGTTAGGGTTATGTTGGATACAACCTCTAGTAACTAGTAAGCTGTTTTCTTTTCCTTATTTCCATAAATATTTGTATGTATTTTCAGTAAACAATTTCCTGTTATTTATAAATATTAGCTCCTGTTTTGATAAAAGTTAAATATTGACAGACCGCATATAAGGATTTTGATGATAAAGGCATTTTAGAAAAATGAGTAAAATTGGCTTTTGAATAGATTCACACCAATAGAATGTATTGGTGAATCTCAAAAAATAAATTACAATTGTAAATTTTAAGAAAGCACACCTATAGGAAGAATGTATTTCCATGTTGAAGCAAGCAGAGAAATTGTTCTTTATTTCATTTCAAAGTATGTTCCTCTGTTTTTTAACAGCAACAACAAAAACTAATTCCCAAGAGTATTGATTAGATATAAACTGATTATGAAGCAGCTCTGGAATTGGTGGCCCAGTCATTTCTTGTACAATTAAATCCCTCCCTCTTCTTTATGGAAACTCAACTGTGGGCATTTTAGCATTAGTCTAAACAATGGTTTTGAATATGTTAAGCCCCTAACAATTAGAGAGAAGTTTGGGGCATTGAATAATGTGGAATGATGCAATTGAATCTGACAGCTTTAACAGTCAGCCTTCTCATGGGACCTCAAAGTTGTTCACACTTGGTTTCATCTCTCATCACATGCTGAGTATTAAAACCTTACTGGAAGGTGCCTTAAACAGAAATAGAGACTATATCAGAAAACATTTACTATCCTAAAAGTTGAGATGACTGAGAGTTTGTGCTGTTTTGTTTAAAGATTTTGTAATATTATTCAGTAATATATAGCATAGTAAGTTTTCTGTCAGTCCATGTATAGCTCAACAGAATTTTTTTTTCTGCCTTCAAGTCATTCTTGGCAAGGTTTTTTGGAAGTGGTTTGTCATTACCTTCTTCCTAGGGCTGAGAGAGAGGGATGGTCCTAAAGGCACCCAGCTGACTTGTGCCTTAGGAAGGTCTAGAAGTCACAGCCTCCCAGTTTCTAGCCTGGTTCCTTTAAATCACTACACTGAACTGGTTCTCAACTATAGAAATTACTGTTCATATAACAGTATGTGAATATCCTAGTCTGTTGTCCGTACAACACCTTCAAACAGAGGGTGTCCCTAAGTCATAATAGAGATCTACTCACTCCTTTCCCTCTGGTAGTATATATGAGTAAGGTGCAGTAACCAGAGGGGAGTTCAGAAGACCAGTTCAGACTTGCCATTTTCCAAAGGTCAGACATGCCAGTGCATACACAGACAGGTGAATTGTCTAGTGAACCTATGTAAATTCTTTTTGTGTGTTTTTTCATGCTGTGTAAGTCGTTTTTCAGTAACAGCAGATCAGGCGCATTACATATGCTGTAATGTATTTAGTAAATAACTCTACATATCTAACACTTTATCAAAAATATCAACAGTGATTTTCTACTTTATTTTTAACATGTACACAGTGAAGGGAAACTATCCAGTCTGTTCAGTATAAGTGTAATAGCTATATGCATTATATGATTTGGTACTGTGTTCCAGTATTGCGTTCCTATAATCAAAGGGACTTTGGGGATATGTAGATATACACAGAGACAGAGAAACAAACACACACGCACACATATACAAATATATCCATATGCATACACGCAACCTGTTTTTTTTATCTCAGTGTTACATTATCTTGATGGTATTGATTAAAGTGATCCAGATGAAATAAGATCATACTTCTTAAAAGTGTTGTCAAGCTTTCCTTTGCTTTGATCTTAATCATACTACCCAAATTATTCCACATTTTTAATAAATGCTTTTTAATGAAATTGAAATACATTGTAAAATGGTTCTTTTTTTACTTTTAAATAATACAAAAATTGAATGCCTCAATATATGAGGTTGTCATGTGTGTGTGTGTGTGTGAGAGAGAGAGAGCTAAATCCCTTTTTATCTCCAGTTCAGCTATTTTTTAAAAAAATAAAAATATTTTTGTTTATGGCACTATTCATAGCCATTTTATACTTTATCCTAGTATAAAAATCACATTATAGATATAATGTATAGCTGAAGAGAGAAGAGACCAATGATACTCCATCTTGACCAGGGAATGCTACTGTCTCAGTATCAGGTTTAACGTTTTTCTTATGTTTGGGAGAACACTTAGATATGAAAGTTGGCATTTTCCACTACTTTTATTGAAATAGCACAGTGATTCTGTTAAAATGCCAATGTTCTATCTACCTTTTAATCTTACTTTAATCTTTTATCTGCTAGAGTAATCAAAGGACAGTAAGTAAATTAATAATTCTATAAAACCCTTTCATGTCTTGAACTTTCAACTGAAAAGTGATTGGTTTACATGAAT
This sequence comes from Python bivittatus, assembly GCF_059951505.1. Taxonomy (NCBI): domain Eukaryota; kingdom Metazoa; phylum Chordata; class Lepidosauria; order Squamata; family Pythonidae; genus Python; species Python bivittatus. The sequence continues at coordinate 18,442,865 of NW_028277088.1, read as the reverse complement.
GAATGTACAAATGAATTCAGGATTGTTCATAATGTCTAGTAACTTAAAAACAACTCTGCTGATTTGTTCGTGCACATGCTTGTTCACTGTTTGATAGCTATAGTGTAAAGCAGATAACTATAGTATTCAGCATATTTATGTGAATAAGCCATTACAGAAGATGTGATGAGAAGAAGTTTTTGTTCAGAACAGCCATTTGCTATATTCAGAGTTATAGAAAATTTCATTGGACATTTGCATTTTTCAAGTGCTCAAATTCCCACTATTCCTGTTGAAAGCACATGTTTGTAAGGCTGCTTCAGATTTTTTAAAGTTGGGACTCAGGGTGTTCTATGCAGATACTAGAAGTGGGTCTAATGTACATGACCTCACTTCTCCTTCAGATGTTAATGTTGTACCCTGTTGCTGTGTATCTTACTTCTGAGTAACTGTTAGAATTGAATGGTAAACATCACATGATGTGGGTTTATGTATGAATAGATGCTAAGTGTATCCAGTGGAAATAATTATTGTCTTATGGAGAGCCTTATTCTATGGATCTGGCTATTGGTCTGCCTCAAAGCAGTAATGAAAATATCAGTCTTTTTAAATGAAGTTTCTTGAACCCCCTTTTGATTCTTAGCTGCTAGATATTATGTTTGCCTTGTTTTGGGAGGGGGGAGCTAGAAGGAGAAAAGGGGCTGACTTTTCTTCTGTATTATCCTTGTAAAAATTATTCTTGGCATGACCGTTAAAAAAAATTGGCTTGGTTGAGGGTATTTTTTCCTGTCAGTTCTTTATTCTCACTTCCTAATAGGAAAAATGTTTAAGAAATGGCTATTGGATATAGTTCCTAGTGATTTATAAGCAAGAGTTATCCACTATCACTTAAAATAGTTGGTAAGCATGGAGGTTCAGCATTGGCTGAAGGACGGAGCCTAGTGGCAGGGCGCAGTGCTTCTAAAAGTACAGGTTATACTTTGTAATATTTTATTTGCAGTAATATATTTCTGTTGGTTATGGCTGTGCAACTTTGAAGAATTACTCTAAAGCAGTTAAAAATTCTGTTGATCCCAAAGGTAGAATTGTGATTACCTTTTCTTTTTCTGAATCCAGTAGCATATAAAGTGCAGTCCTTAGCATATTACTTAAATATTGCCTCCTTTGTTTAATGGGGCTTACTTCATAGTAAGTATGCTTACCTCCTTTAATTGGATTGCACTTGGTGTAGTAGCTTATTTTTAAAGAAAATGTATGTTCTTTTAAAATTTCAAATTGAAAAGTGTTTATAATTTCATTGATTTTTAATGGTTTGTGTATCAAAGCTATAAGGTCATATATTCTTAGAAGTTTTATTCTGAAAAATAAAAGGATTATGTCTGTGTCATTACACTTCTAAATTAAGTTTTCAAATGCGATAACCTAGTTGAAGTTAATGTAGTCAAGTGGAGAAGATGTTTTTATTACACTGGATTAGGCAAAGATTCTGCCACCAACTCAGTTTTATCTCTTTGAGGGTCCATCTTCACTTCCTTGGCTGAAGTCCCAGCAGAAAAATTGAGAATTGTGGCTAGCAGAGTGAGTGAGTGAGTGAGTGAAAGAAAGGTGGGTTTTTCAGTAAGTCAAGCTGGCTAACTGCTAAAAATCCATTCCTTATTATGAGGTTCAGGACAGAGCTGTGATTTTGATCAGATCTTTATTATATAGAAAATGTACTTGGAAGCAGAGCTGCTTTTCTTTTTATGGGGAAAAAAAACTTGGCTTCCTTGTGCATAAAAATAGGAAGCTACCAAATAGTCAGCAGGTTCCACTAATGACAGAGTGCACCCAAGGAAATATGACTCTATGGTAAAACTGGAAATGGGACCTTTTGACCCCTGTTGCCTTTTTGTGATGTAAGGAACACGAGCATTTGTGAGACATCTGTTGTCTACCTGCCCTTATTTTGTAAATGGTTTTAAAAGATTAAACAATTACTATAAGCATATGGCCATCAAGAAGCAAGATCCTGATATTCCCAGTGTGATTTAGGAATGTAGGCAATTCCTTGTGACACCAGTTATTTTGAAAATGTAATTCATGGTTTGTCTTAGTTGAGTACTGAAGTGCTTAAAATAACAATTTCCCTAATGACACTGTAAAGAAAATCCTGCAAATGTATTATTTACTGTACTTTTAAACTTGTTTGAAAAGTATACTTGATAACTTTATTGGATTGACTAGATCAGGTATTTAATTTAATATATTTTGAAGCTTTAAGATATCTTTTTAAGATTTTCCCTTGCAGATTTCAAATTTCAATAATTAATTCTGTGTTTTGGCAGGCACTACCTGGATCTTCCCTTGGCCTTCCTCCATCTCATGTCTATGGCAATAGGTTAAATTCTAACACAACAATGGCATCACATACACCACAAGCTGAAAACATTCAGTTAGGCAAGTTAAAATTTTCAGTGGTATATGTATTTCTAAGTTTAAAACATGTTTCTTTTAATTTATTTGCATGCTCAACTGCTAGCTGCATTTTACACATGAATAATGTTTTACACAGCAGTGACTTCTGCATTATCTACTATCTGAAATGTAAATGTTTAAGCAGAGCAATGAGCAGGCAGGAATGCAACAATGTCTCCTGTGACTTTTGTGATTGATGTGTTCAGTTCCCTTAGTTCTCTGCAATGAGAGTAGCATAGCATTGGGTTTTGTTGTGAATCGTTTAAATCTTTATTTGCATAATTCATGGAATTGCATGATCTACAAGTTTGTATAGCTGAGATCCCGTTACATAAATTCACCAATAACTTGGTGAATACCAGTTGGTCTTTTTTATAGTATTAGCTCTTAAAAAAAATAATGAGCTCCTGGATTTGCTTTGTTTCATTCTATCTTTAAGGATTTGTTGACATGTCCTAATAGTCATGCCTGTCTGGGGGAAGGGAATGAGTTTAGCAGTTTACCAAGAATGGATCAGTCATGTCTTGCCCTCTAAAAGGCCAAGGGTCATTTGCTGCAGAATAGGGGGAGGGCAGCCTTGAAGGGGGCAGATAGGGTTATTTTATTGAGAGGCCATAGGGAAAAATAACCCTTTTGAGTCATGCCAAGCAAGTCATTTCAGTATATTTGTGTTGTTGTTTTTTCTTCTTACACAAAATTGGAAATTATCAAATACATTTCCTAGCTTCAATAGAAGAGAAACATATCCTAGCATTTGTTGCTAAAATTTTGAGAGAAAAAAAGTTATTGGTAGAAGTGAATATGGAGTACGTACGGTTTGTGAATTTTCCTGGGATGCAAAGTGTTAAAAAATACAAAGCCTGCGGATTTGCTGTGATAAGCATACAGATTAGCTGTCCGCAGCTGTGATTCATTACTTTCGCTGCAGAAATTAAAAGTGGCTGAGGGGAGGGCACTGGAAATACAAACCATGCTTCTGTGCTGTAAAACTGAAAGCAATGAAAAGACTAAGGTTAATCCATGGCCTGCTTCACCCACAGAAATTTGTACAGAGAATACCTTATCCATTGCAGTTAGCAGCTTTAAACTAATAGCCCGCTGTGGTATTACTAGTAACTGCTAGATAGTAAAGTACATCTTGAGATGAACTCAGTCTGCAACATTTTAAAATCTTAGTTCAGGAAGAGTCACTTTTGGCTGTGAAATATTTGCTGTGCAGATCAAGATCTTGGAGACAATAGCCGGAGTCTGGTTGGAAGGGGAGGCTCACCCAGAGGAAGTATTTCGCCACGGTAAGCAAAATTTACAATCGGTTAAAGCAAAAGAAATATTTTTAAGATACTTTTATTAGGCATCCTATTTAAGTTGAGTAAAATTATGCAGCTATGTTCAGTTGGGGCAAGAAAATATTTCAGACTAATTTGAATTAACAGGATTACATAATAAAATTATGTCTTTATCTCATGCATAGAAATTACTTAAGTATTAGGTACATTTTTTACATTATCTTGTCTTACCTGTATGGTTGATTTTACAGAAAACCACATGCACCAGCAGTTATCAGATGGATACTGTCGTATTATAAGAATGTTGAATGCAAATATTTTTATCTGTTTGGTGTGTAACCACATAGAAAAAGGGAAGGATCTTGTACAGTCAGTGACATTGATATTTTAAAAAATCTAAAATGACCAGAATTGAATCACTAGTTGGTAGGTCTTTGTTAAAGAAGTATTTGTTAATCACTTGCATAAAAAGACTTGAGTACTGCTTGAGTATTGAAAGTTTCCTTATAATTATTGGATAGCATTTTAAAAGTGTTTCATTTTAATGCTACAATTGGTAATACTTACCACTACTGTAGTCTGCACATTTAGTTAATACATGAGTAATAAACTTAAAAAGTAGAAGAATGTCAGTATGCCACTTATGATTATGAACTGCTGTGTCATGGATAAAGTGCGTGTTAATGATCTGTGGCCAGATTTTCAAGAACCTGCAGATCTCAAAGACTGACTGAAAAATATATCCAACCTGCAAATTAGGCCAGTGGTTGTCTTAGGAATAAATCCTTTAAAATCTTTTGAAGCAGAGTGTGATTGACTTCTAATTAAATGTTATAGAAATATACCTCTATTTACTGAAATATAAAGTTGTATAAGAAATAGATCTCTGTATTAATACAGTTTAGTTTGAATGGCATTTACAGGTATTTGTTTATAAGGTTCCAGTCCATAGTAACTCATTTAAAATTAAATAAAATTGAGGGTGTAATATTTCTTTGTTCTTTATGTTCATTCTCAATTTTGTTAAATCTAAGACTTTGTTAAAATCTCAATTTAAGATTTTAAATTTAAGATCTTAATTTAATTTTGTTAAGATCTTAATTTTAATCTAAGCTCTGTGAACAATGTTTAAGTCAGTTAACTTTTTATTTTAGCTTTTTTAGAAGGATTTTGCCCACTGTTTTAGGGCTTTTGAATAGATAGAATTAAGGAATTAGAATCAGGACACAATACCGAGGAAAATTATTTTTTGAGTCCTTCGGATTTTATCAAATTTAATCAAATATATGTGGATTAGCATAGCATAGAATTGCTATATTTATGTACAATGCTCGCATTATTAATGTAATGTAATAAAGATGTATAGATATACAGATGGAAACAAGTCAAAAGATACAGAGTACTACAGAATTCATGTAAAGGTTTTTATCCCCAAAATCAGACAAAAATAATGTAAGATAGAAATGCATCTGTCTGGAAGGTATATATTAAATGAAGCAAAGAGTCCTTTTTATTTAAATCACATTCACCTATTTTTAATATAAAAGCTGTCAGAATTATATCTAGCCAGTGACCTTTGGTGAACCTAGCACCAAGTCTCCAGCAAAGGCTAAGACTGCGCATCAGAGGAATTATTCAAGAAATAAGCAGGTACGGGTGATTTGTTCTCTGTGACCCCTACCTTATACATACACATAGCCTGGTATTCAAGGACTTCAGTTTTAGTGCACTCTCTTAAGCTTCTACGGCTGTATAATCTTCAAGTATTTCCATAAAGTTTATACCTATGGTCCAACAATGCATTTAGGATAACGAATGATGTTGTACAGCAGTAGTGCTTGAAGGAATCAGCACCATTTGAGAATATGTCAATAATTTGCTAGTCATTGGCTCGTAAAATCCATTAATAATTTTTATTTTAATTTAATAGTTGTATATATAATTCAGTACAGTATATTATCTCATCCCTGATATGGATGAGGCGGTTGATTAACCATATGAAAAAGCAATTTACTATTGGGTGAATTCTGACATTAAAGAGAAGAGTAATTGCTTAGCACTGTAATTTGAGTTCATGCCAAAAAACAAAAACAAAACCCACCAACTATAGAGGTATTATGAACTATTTGAAATTTTAATCCTAAGAACTAAGAAAATTTAGATCCAAAACTTGTTCTGATCAGTGGCAAAGTTGATCCTAGTACAAATACTGCAACATTAAATCAGGATTTAAATACATTTGTGTAATGTATGATTATTTATTTATGCATTATTTCATTTTTTCCCTGATTACTTGATATACCTTCTATTGTGAATAAGCTAGGGTGCTGGGGAGTAATTTCAAGTGTGTGTGTGTGTATTCCATGACAACTGGGAACATGGGAAAATATGTTATATGAAACAGGTGAACTATCAGAATTCACCAGCAGGAGAAAGTTGCTAAAATTCATTTAATTTCAAAATGCCTATGTACAAGTTCTGTGATTTAGTTCTGATACATTATGCTGCTGTAATGATATCTCTGAACACTTATGTATAAAATGCTTCACACTTGACATCTCAGTAAGGTCATCGTCTTCAAATAATGTATAATATTAGATTATGTGTGTTTTAGGATATAAAACTTTCCAAATTGTTAAAGCATTTGTCACATTAAGTGCTGATCAAGATTTCCTAAATTAGTGATACTGTCTACATACATCTTTAATACTTTCTTGCCCACCATTGTGATTGCTGTTGTACTCCAAAAGGCTTCTGTTGTTATTAATTGCTAAATTCAGTTATATAACGATCTTAAATGAAATCTTACTAAAAATATGTCTTTAAGTGAAGTTGTCTGGGGCGTGATTACTCTCTTTGGTTATACCTTGCACCAGATTCTGTGATACTTAATTGAATGGGACAATTTTCCTCTTTATTTGTGCAATAGTATACTAGTTTATCAATTTCTTATTTGGTCTGGTATTTTCTAGGTATGTTATAGTTAACTTATTTATATATGTGCATATTTTTCCATTACTTTTATATGTCATTAAAAACACCCGGTAAATTAGTACGCTTGCAGTTGTCTATGTAACATTAAATTAGTTTACCTGAATAATTGAACTTTTGATTTTAGTGCAAAAATCCTCCTAAAAGAATTGACATGCTGGAACTTCGTCCTTAAACTATTTGATGCTAAGAGGCAGCCCTATAGGCATCTTAAAGGAGTATTGGTTAGAAGAGTTAAGAGTAGCCAAGAAAATTGATGTGTGTATGTTGTGTATATCTTATCTCCCTTTGTTCTTTTAGTGTAATTCATAACCTTTCTACAGGTCTCCTGTAAGCAACTTACAGATTCGTTATGATCAGTCTGGAAATAGTAGTGTAGAACATTTGCCTCCGATACCATCTACTATAGAACAACTTCTGGAGAGGCAGTGGAGTGAGGGGCAACAGTTCTTGCTGGAACAAGGAACCCCTAGTGACAGTAAGGTTTTCATCCTGTCTTGATTCATTTTTTGATTGTGGTTTGTTGTTAACCGTATATATTGATGGCTTTATTATGTAATCTAATATCCATCGGAAAAGTATTTCTGATGTGTGTAAATTTTATATTTGAAAGATTATTATCATTCCTGGAGTATACCCATGTGTGGTTCTAATTATCTGCTTCTTTCCTGTTATGGAAAGACATGCCTGAAATGTTAGTCATTTACTTTAATTTTGCTCCAGAATTATTCTGGAGTGGGAGGATGGGTCATAAGAACGAATCTGAAACTTTGGTAATGAAAGATGAGATAATAAATTTATTTTGAAAAGATATAATTAAAGCTTATCTGAATCTTCAGTGAGTAGCTATATTCTGATTACATATGCATACGACTGCATTAAATATTTGAATTGTTTTAAAATTATTTTACCATTTAACAAAAAGTTCATGAGTGATCATGAGTGAAGTGCCATATAGAGGTATGTGTGTACGTCTCTCTCTCTCTCTCTCTCTCTCTCTCTCTCTCTCTCTCTCTCTCTGTGTGTGTGTGTGTGTGTGTGTGTGTGTGTGTGTGTTTTTATGAATGGTACCCTGACAAAAATGCTAATTGTGAGGAAATTCATGCAGGGATAATCCTTTAAACATGATAGCTGGAGGACAGGTTTAGCTAAGTCTTATTGCATCTCATTTGGGCACACTGAGAGTTCCTTTGTATATTCTTGAAGAGGAGGGATAAAAAGCTAAATCCTTGGGAAATGACCAGATGTGCCTGCACTGCTATACTTGTGTCTGTACTAGGCCTAAAGGTCATGTTAAACAAATACAATTTAGAATTTTAAAAGCAGCTTTTATTGTCCCATAATGGCCAAACTGTCTTACATGCTGGCTAAGGAAAGTTCCAAAATTCATCCAAAATCCAAATTTGAGAGCACAAATCAGTGGCATTTGACTGACGATGTGCTTTATCTGCAGGAAGAGGGCAAGGACTGCAGGAGCCGTAATGATCCCTGCTAGGTGCTCTTTAAATGGACACTGGAAACAGCTGGATTCTGTTGATTTAAATGGAATAAAAAGTTCTCATTGATTACAGAAATTCTGTGTTTTTTAAGTCAGCAATTGAAAAGCAACACAAAATTGTCTTGAGGGTATAATAGCATATTAAACTTTATAACTGAGTGAATTTTCTTTTCTCAAACAATTGTTTGTTAATAGAATGGAGACTTTCTCCCAGCCCATTTTAAAAATTCTCCATTTCAAATTGAATAGAGTAGAAAACACATGTACAATTTGTTCACAAGTTCTGGTAGGACAAATTATTGTGCTTCAAACACTCTGAAGTTTTTGAACTGTTAAATATCTATGTAAGAAATGGAAAAATGTATGGTGTTTGAGAACTCCATAATATTTTTGATACATAGGACAACAAAGATATTGCTCTTTCCATAGTGGAATTGGCACTGTCCTTCCAGCAAGGCAGGGACTGTTAGATTGCATAGATGTGAATGAACAGATCTGGTGTACGTGCATGTGTGTGTGTATGTATTAAAGAATAATAATTTAATTCTCATCATGGCTAATTTCAAAGGACGCTTGAAATATTTTTCATCTCTTCAATATCTGATATGGATATAGTTTACATTGCAAAGAAATATTCCCCAATAATTGATTAGCAAACAACTAATTACAATAATGTATCAGTGTAATTGCATATGCAGAATGACATGCAATATTTTGTAATACAAAGTAATGTTTAGATGCAACTTTCAGGGTTTTAAAATATTTTTGTTTAGTTTTAGGCATGCTGAAGTCTTTACACCAGCTTCAAGTTGAAAATCGTCGCTTAGAAGAACAAATTAAAAACCTTACTGCTAAAAAGGAGCGCCTCCAGCTATTAAATGCCCAGCTTTCAGTTCCTTTCCCAACAATAACAACCAATCCAAGTCCTTCTCATCAAATGCCTGTATTTTCAGCCCAAACTGGTAAGTAGAGAAAAGTAGTTCTCTCTTTTAAGTTGAGGTTTATAACAATTTCTAAAAGGCTTGTAGGCTCTTAGCTAAATAAATGTTGAATGTTATCTCTGTGGGGAAAACCTATAATCTGTCTTCTATAATGTGGCTTGCAAAATGAGTAATGCACTTTTAAAGGGAATGGCATGTGCATATTAGATATGTAAAACTTTTGAGGATGACCAAAAGGGGAGACTGACTTAAATGATCAGCTTTACACACCTTTATGGTGACTAAAATCATATTACAGAGAGGCTTTTTTTCCAAAATATTATAAAAAGTGCAGTTCAAGCAGCAGCTTTCTTCTTAACTACTTCTACCAGCTGTGGTTGAACCCATTATCAGCAATAAAAATTGTGGATGTAAATAGCTTGATTTATTAGTTTCAGAGTTCATATTTTATTAAATGTCCCACATAATTTCTGCATTCAAAAAGCAATAAACCTGATTAAGATTTTTTTTAATTGTCACTCTAGCTGTTAGCTCTGATTCTCTGAACAGCAGCAAAAGCCCTAACCTGGGAAGCAGTTTCCTACCTGACAACTCTCTCCCTGTATTAAATCAGGTATTTATTTTTTTTAAAGTGGTTTTACATATCTTGTTGGTTACTACTGCTTTCCTATTATTTTGCTGTTGTGTGACGTTTGATACAGCTGAGTCTTTATGTGTTTTTATTAGGAGATACACTCCAGTGGACAAAGCACCAGTAGTTCCTCTGCTCTTTCCACTCCACCACCTGCTGGGCAAAGTCCAGCTCAGCAAGGCCCAGGAGTTGGAGGAGTTCAACAGGTCAATGGTGTGACAGTGGGGGCACTTGCCGGTGGAATGCAAACTGTAACATCCAACATTCCCACAGTGGGTGGAATAATTGGAACTCTGCCAGGTAACCAGCTGGCAATCAATGGAATCGTTGGGGCTTTAAATGGCGTAATTCAGACTTCTGCTACAATATCACAGAATCCTTCTCCTCTAGCTCATACAGCTGTGCCACCAAATGCAGTACATCCTCTGCCAACCACACTCAGTAACAGGTAAATCTTTTGCAAAAGAGATGTGTAAATATGTATATTTGGATATAATATTCTAATCAGCATGAAAATACTTGCTTATAAGTTTTCCTCTCTCTTATACTTGTCCTGCCATTATACAAGTAATCTACCAAAGTGTGTTGGGATTTGGTGGCATACAAATTCAGTCAAATTTGTAAATAAATACATTCCAAACTGCATCCTTTACCCTTCCTCCCCATCTCATGGTTTGCATTTTGCCTTAAATACTGTTTATGGGAATGTAAAATTAGTGATGTATGTGTCGGAAAAGAGAGAAATCAGACTCTTTCCTGAAACAATATAGCAGTTTGGTCCCATTCACAGGAAGCTTCCATGCGCTGCAAATTAAGCAGCATAAACACATGAATAGATCAGTGTACAGTTCAGTAAAAAATTGAGGATGTTCCACAGAATGATGACCTTCATAAAAAAGCTCCTGTCTCAGTAGGTCTCAAGTAGGTCCTCTGTTCTCAGATTCAACTTTCCATTAATGTAAGTATTTCATCAAGCATCCAAGACCCAAATGGCTTAAAATTTTAGAGGAGAAGTTTAGCACTGAGTTGGACTCTTATAATATTGGAGTGACACACTCTAAATGCCTAGCCTAGCTCTGTTCCTGTATGCATCCCAACAATAGAGTTGTGTTAGCCAGTATTTCCAAACTGCCAGTGACAAGCATGAGGCAAGGTCTGTTATCGCAAGGTAGATTAAAGGCACTCTTGCTGTTGCCACCATCTAGCCTTAACTCCACCAAGTCAAAGAGCATCTCAAGTTGCAGCATTAGACCTTCAGAGAGAGTGCAGTCACATCCAGAAGCAGTTGAGAGCCTCCATTCAGGCCAATCAGTTCCTATTCGCCCTAGTACAATTTCAGTATCAGAATTAAGCTTCAGTTTATTCAGGCTCATCCATTCAATAACTGTTTCCAAATCCTTGCTCAGAAGTTCCATAGTCTCCTTAAGTTAATAGATAAAAATGGTTATTTGATATGTGGTTCATCTGCATATTGATGACTCTTTAGTCAAATCTTTGGATACCTTTGTCAAAGAAACTGCTTCCGGTTATTCAAATGGCCTCAACTTGAGATGCCGCCATCCTTTATTGAAGCTTAAAGTTAGTATGCTTGATATGGAGTGATTATTGTCTGAAAATTGTTGATTTAGTTTATTTAAGAAAAGAATCATTGTTGACCTTTTAATGGTAGCAGAAGGAACTTGTCTTCCAGATAAGGCAATGAACCCAGCAATGCTGACAGTAAATTCAGTTTGGGTAACTTTTAATAACAAGGATCAGCAAATACCAAGAAGACAAACAGGAACCCTCAAACCTCCAGGAAGCAGTTATTCCATGTCCATAAATTATATAAACTGGAATACTACTCTCTCTCTCTCAAATTACAGCATTAAGTGGCATTAAATATTATCATAAGCTATTTTATTTTGAAGTGTAACGTAGAGTCACATTTGCAAGTGGGGCAACCATATAAATTAATAAAATAAAACTAGTCACAAGTGTCCTTTGAAATTTGTACCAGCTTGGCTTTACCCTATACAGTGGAACCTCGGGTTACGAACGCTTCTGTTAACAAACTTTTCGGGTTACGACCAGCTCCGGCTGCAAAATTTTGCCTCGGTTTGCGAACTCCGCCTCGGGGTACGAACAGGATACGCGGCCATTTTCCCTCCCGTGACACAGTCCGTGGCCATTTTTCCGCACCTGACACGTGGTCCGCGGCCATTTTCTGCCCCTGACACGTGGTCTGCGGCCATTTTTCCACCCCTGACACGTGGTCCGCGGCCATTTTTCCGCCCCTGACACGTGGTCCGTGGCCATTTTCCGCCCCGACACGTGATTGTAGGGAGGGGGACTCTCCCTCCAAGCAATAGCCGCCTCCCTGTCCTCCACGCCAGAATGGATTAATGGTAGTTACATTGAACCTTATGGGGAAATTTGCTTCGGGTTGCGACCAATTCGGGCTGCGACCAGAGTCATGAAACGAATTAAGTTCGTAACCCGAGGTACCACTGTATAGAAAGATTTTACATGACTCAAAAAGAGCTTCACTGGTTAACAGTCTTCAAAGCTCCTTTGGAAGAGGAAATAGGAACTCAGTCTTAAGATTGTCATAGGAAATGTATGTTTCCCACACATTATTAGCATTCACTGTTTGCCCAGTGGTCAAGTTGATGCTTTGTATGGAAAATGTATGGGATCCCCAAGTTTTGCAGTCCCAGAAATAACATGGGTACAACAGGCGGCATTGCTATTGTTTGACTTGTTTTGGTATACCCTGCTCTCTTCAGTTATTCCCATTTGCTCTTAAATGAGTTTTTCCAGATGACTCATGAAATATCAGATTTGTTTGTGTCCTTCATATGAAAAGCTTGTATAGAACTAATGGTTAAATCATATTAAAGTTGAGACCTGAGAAAAAGTTAATTTTCCAGAAGTGAGCAGTCAAAAATCCATATTTAGTGATTGACTGAAAGGAAATATGAGACTCCATATTCCTTCATACGAGGAATTCTAGAATGTAATAGTCGGAATGATTGCAGTGGGCCACGGAATTGTCAGTTGGAATAAAAAATGTACAAAACCTAGAAACTGCAGGGAATAACAGATTTTTAATGCTTAATTTGAAAATATTTTATATTGATACTAGTATATATTTTTAAGTATATGTTTTGTTTCAGAAAATATGCACTATTTTTTATATAGTGCAAGAAAAATTCATATATTTTTAAAAGTGTAGAGAGGCATTTGATGGCTGTCATCCCTGCTTTTTAGAATAGCTCAACACGCAACTGAAAATGTGGATGAGATTTTCTGTGTTTGTACAATTAAACATACCAGTTATTTTGTTATCAGATCAGTGGCATTAAGTACTTTGCTAGTTCAGTTGTATTTATTTTCTAATGTTATATCAGTAAAAGCTTTTAAGATAAGAATTGAGTAGATGCTTAGAAATGCATAATCAGCCTATGTATATAAATCTGTATATATCTTAGTTTTAAATGGTTTACTTTTTCAGAAAGTATGGTATAGAAATGATTCAAGTATGTTTGCTCAGTAAATATGTCTTGCTATTTTGCAGTGCCTCCGGACTTGGATTTCTTCCTGACCAGCAGAGACAACTTCTGCTGCATCAACAGCAGCAGCAATTTCAGCAGTTACTAAATACTCAACAATTCACATCAGTAAGCTTTTCTATTTTATAATTAATTATATTTCCAGTGTTCAGGAATGAGTGCTGATGCTTATAAAACTAAGACATTACAGTCTATCTCTGAGTAACACCAGAATGTTCATGGATAATCCCAAGATCTGCAGTTTTAAAAAACATAGGAAAGAATGGGATAAAAAACATATGCCTTATGTCCACCGGAAGGAAGGAAGGAAGGAAGGAAGGAAGGAAGGAAGGAAGGAAGGAAGGAAGGAAGGAAGGAAGGAAGGAAGGAAGGAAGGAAGGAGCGTGTCTTCATTTATTGCATCAAAAAATAGAGGAGCAGTAAGAATGTATGCACAATTATATATCATTATGGTCTCTGATTCACACACTTGGGTTTTCTGCTGCATAGAGCCCCATTCAGACCTGTCTAGGGTTTACAGTTTTGTTTTGTTGGAGGCCCCTAGACATAGTTCCCACTGATCTCCTTCAATCTGTTTTATGCCATCACAACTTTAACATGTTTGTTTTTCTGCTTTACTGACATTCTTTCCTTACTTATTATTTCTATTTTCTTTAGTCTTTTCTCAGCATTTCTTCAAAAATCCTTAGAATTTTCCTTTGACACCTTTTCCTGTCACAGACGTCCAGCCTTCAGCCTTATGGCTATAAGAATCTATTTCACAAGTGCTAGTGTTGTGAGAGCAAATGGGCATGAACTGGGCCTTTTTTGCCTTGGTGAAATAGACATCCATTATCCCTGCCAGGCATTTACTAAATAGGTTTGTTGCAATTCTTGCTTGTGAACCACTTTCTGAAGCAAACTTCAGGGATGGTAGACTTCAAAGATATTGTAACTCCCTTATATTCTTCCAAGTCTCCTACTTTGTCCCCCAGATTACCTGATGGTTCTCTCATTTTTTCCAAGAGATTGATTGAATTCTCTACCATCTAGAGATGTGCAGATCTCTTTTGCACCATTATCAACATTGTGAAAATCACTCATTAAAAATTCAGAACTTTCTCAGAGGCTTCAGATTTCAACCAGGGCAATAAGAAAAAGCTCCTGTTGCCTCCTCAGTTCAGGGTCTAGGATCCATGAGTTCCTTCTACACTGCCTTCTTCAGTTATGCTACTGCTGTTCCTGCTATTGATGAATTTGATTTGTACTGTCTGGTCCTCACCAATTTCTCTTCAAGCACATGATTTGATCTCAGAAACATATTTAGGACAGATCCCTCTAAAGATCTACTTTTGCAGACTGCTCTCCTACCCATTGGGATAGTCAAAACCAAGATCTTCCCCTATTGGCTGTCTACAATTTTCCTTTAGAAAGCACTTCATGACCAAGAAAATGGGTGATATTATTGCATGCTAAATTCACCTAGTTCACTGAGTCTTGCCCAGGAGTTGGTTCATTTCTTGTTCTAAATCAGGAGAAACCTGTTACCCAGTACATATTTCTGAAGTACAAATTCCATCATCCCCAATTACTGGCCATGCTAGCTGGTTTGTTGGGAAATACATTTCAGCAAAAGTTAGAAGGCCACCCCACCCTGCTTTCTAAATCTTGACTCCAAAAAGGACACATACGTGCAAAGCAAAAACACAAAAGGATAGCTATACCCCCTTTCCGAGAAGCTATTAGGCCTGTAGTTCCTTAGAAAGATCTTGCCATGATGGTTCCCATGTCAGTTGTCCAAAAACAAAAATTTACTTTTAGCTTATCCCATCAGTATTTTGACTTTGGTGCAGCCAGATTCCTCAGTTGTAATTTGAATGTTTGCATTGGTCTACCCAGTCAGAAGACAGCTGACATATTCTTTCTTGCCCTGTCCTTTCAACTTTTTTCTCTTTTGTTTTATTGTTCACAGGATGAGTGAGAGGTTTTCTGCTTATTTTCATTTTCTTTTTTGTGGCTGCTATATTTGTTCTCTCATACTTGTTTGCTCAGAATGATTTGTTGTTGTTGTTGTTCTTACAATAACCTTGTCAAAGATGGTGATTTGGGTCCAGTGAGCTTCATAGTTGATCAGGATTTGAATCTGAGTATTCTGTATCCAGGTCTTACCATGTATAATCTCTGATTAGGCAGGGAACCCTTCTGTATAGAAGAGCCTTAAGAAGAATATTTTTGGCTCTTCCTCCCTGGTGTAATGAAATAATATTGTCACTTGTTTGGAATACAAAAATGATAGAAACTATAGAAAAATGAATCCTTTTTTTATAATAACTTTATTATTTTTTAACAAAACAGTAAAAACTAGCAAGAACTAATATTAAGAAAGAAGATAGAAAGAGAAAGAAAGATTAGAAAAGAGAAATAGTCAAGATCAGAAGTGTGAAAAACGAAAAACAAAAAAAAAATAATTGACTTCCGACCCTCCTTACAATAGATATAAGTAACAGCATACATCAGACTCTTACTCTGAAGCTACAACATAAATTCCATTATTTCTATTAACCCATACTATTTCTGGATGGATAGATTCATATGGATTCATTTTTCAAATCCATATAACATATTTTCATTTTTTTTCTATTTCCCACAAAGAGTCCCCCCCCAAAAGTTTCCAATTAGCATTAAAATTACACAGTGTCTTATCTTGAATCAAAACCATCAACTTCTCCATCTCAAACAACTCCATCAACTTCCCATATTACCATATATAAAAAGAAAAAATCATAAATTTAATAACAAATATATTTTAACTTAAATCATTATTCACAAATCCTTAAAACCTCATCATTCAATCCTGGTCCAAAAAAGAAATCCCATTAATAACTTCCCAGAATCTCAATCCATATATTAACCATCATCAAATAAGTTTACTTTGTAAATCTTCTATTTACTTTTGAAAAGCTTAATTTTTAATCCTTTCAAATAATGTCCCACAAGTTGATTCTCCATCCGTCCTCCCAAAAACAGCCCCAATAATTTCTCTTTAGCTTTTCTCAGGAACAGCCTCACCAATCAGCACATTCCTCTTGCGAATGCAAACTAAAAAGTCTTTCCAGATCAATCTTCTTTTCCATTATTTGTATGGCCTCTTTAATCACTGTGACTACAGTTGGTTTCACTTGTAGATCCGTTCTAGCATCCTTTTCCATATCACTCTTATCCTCTGGCATTTTTAAATCCATTTTTAAATCCACAACATCATTATTCCTGCCACTTTCAATATCCTGGATTTTTTGGAACTCCAAATTCCCTTTCAAGTCAATCTCCACTTGCATTTCAAAATTAACCATCTTATTCACCTCTTTTTTTCAAGGGACTTCAGTCTAGCTCCTAATTCATCAAACATTGATTGGAGTAACCTTAAAGAAGTAGTTTTATCCTCTGACAGCCGCTCCAAAGAACCTCTTCTAGCCGTTTTCTTACTATTTTTTTTTCTCCCCCTAGGCAAACAACCGTAGGAAATATAAGTGAAAGTAGCAGACAGTTCACACCCTCTGGTGCCTTTCACACTGTAATTGCATACACATTCCACCCAAAAATACACAGAGGGCTCAAATTACTATCTTCTGTTTTAAAAAATCCAGCCAATCAGCAAACATAACCACAGAAAAACAAAATAATTTTCCCATAGAAAAATCAAATCCAATTTTACAGATGGAGTTTCATAAAAATAAACCTTTAACAAATAGTTCTTCTCCCTTTCCACTATAAATGGATTTTAAGTCCCTTTTAAGTTCCACTTTTCATCCAGCTTTTTGCCAATTAATCAGATTAAAATTAAAACTCTATTTCTTCTTTTAAATATATAAAATCAAAACTATGGATAAGCCCCAAGAGAATTACTTATCTGTTGCAAGGAAGGTCTCTCTTAAATTGAAAAATAGCTATAATCCAAAGTGTTTAAGAAATGAGGTTCGGTCAGCTCTGGTCTCCGTGAAAGGCTGCACCGCAGCTTCGAACAAGGTGGATCCCCCCCTCCCAGTTGCTCAATGCGAAAGCCATTTGCAGAAGCTGCCATCTTCACAATTAGCTTTCTAGACATGGCCGTCCGGGGACCGTATGGGCCAGTTTCTTCGCTTCCTCCTTTATCTGGAGCAAGTTGGGCAGCTAGCGCTTGCTGCCAGCTGCCGGTCAGCTACAGTGTTTTCTCCCTACTCACGGAGAGATGGCTAAGCCACCATGTCCCCACCGGAAGTCAGAAAAATGAATCCTTATGATAGAAGTCTATAAATCCTGGCTGAGTGAGAACCACTTAAAAGTTCATAGCTTTCACCCATGTTTGACTACTTGTTTCTCTGAATGCATGAAAAATTATTGTCATCTATAAAGTGACTAACTACAGTGCTCCTCCACTATTGTACTAAAGGAACAGCATCAGGCTCTTCTGTATCAACTAGTGCAACAGCACCAGCCTGAAGTACAGCAACTGCAGCTTTCGGGAGCAGCACAGATTCCCATTAATAACTTGCTGGCAGGCTCTCAAGCATCTCCACTTCATACAGCTGCTACTAACCCATTCCTTACCATTCACGGGGATAATGCAGCTCAAAAAGTATCTGTAAGTATATGCAGATAATATTTACATCAGAGTGAATTCATAAAATTTTTCAAATGCAGAAGAGAGTCTTAGCTATGCATCAGTACAAAAATATAAAAAGAGGTATTTGTGATAAAAGGTTTAAAAAGAAAGAAAATGTTACCTTTGCATAGGAGATGGGCAACTCAAAACAAGTGGCTTGTACTGTCACAGCTCTTTTGGATCTGGATCCTGAATGAACCAAGTAGCTTTGATTCTACAGGTGAAACTCGAAAAATTAGAATATTGTGCAAATGTTCATTTATGTCAGTATGGCAACTCAAAAGGTGAAACCAATATATGAGATAGACGCATTACATGCAAAGCGAGATATGTCAAGCCTTACTTTGGTATAATTGTGATGATTATGGCGTACAACATATGAAAACCCCAAATTCACAATCTCAGAAAATTAGAATATTACATGACATCAATAACACAAGGATTGGAAATAGAACAATATCGGACCTCTGCAAAGTATAAGCATGCATATGTACTCAGTACTTGGTTTGGGCCCCTTTTGCAGCAATGACTGCCGCAATACGGCGTGGCATGGATGCTATCAGCCTGTGGTACTGCTGAGGTGTTATGGAAGATCAGGATGCTTCAATAGCGGCCTTCAGCTCCGCTGCATTGTTCGGTCTCATGTCCCTCATCTTTCTCTTGGCAATGCCCCATAGATTCTCTATGGGGTTCAGGTCAGGCGAGTTTGCTGGCCAATAAAGCACAGTAATCCCATGGTCACTGAACCAGGTTTTGGTACTTTTGGCAGTGTGGGCAGGTGCCAGGTCCTGCTGGAAAATGAAGTCAGCATCCCCATAAAGCTCGTCTGCGGAAGGAAGCATGAAGTGCTCCAAAATCTCCTGGTAGACGGCTGCATTGACTCTGGACTTAATGAAGCACAGTGGACCAACACCAGTAGATGACATGGCTCCCCAAATCAACACAGACTGTGGAAACTTCACACTGGACTTCAAGCATCGTGCATTGTGTGCCTCTCCATTCTTCCTCCAGACTCTGGGTCCTTGGTTCCCAAATGAGATGCAAAAGTTGCTCTCACCAGAAAAGAGGACTTTGGACCACTGGGCAACAGACCAGTTCTTTCTTTCTGTAGCTCAGGTAAGACGCTTCTGACGCCGTTTGTTGTTCGGGAGCGGCTTGACAAGAGGAGTACGACATTTGAAGCCCGTGTCCAGGATCCGTCTGTGTGTGGTGGCTCTTGATGCACTAACTCCAGCCTCAGTCCACTCCTTGTGAAAGTCCCCAACACTTTTGAATGGCCTTTTCTTGACAATCCTCTCCAGGCTGCGCTCATCCCTGCTGCTTGTGCACCTTTTTCTACCACACTTTTCCCTTCCACATAACCTTCTATTGATGTGCTTGGATACAGCACTTCGGGAACATCCAACTTCTTTTGCAATTACCTTTTGGGGCTTTCCCTCCTTATGGAGGGTGTCAATGATGGTTTTCTGCACAACTGTCAGGTCAGTCTTTCCCATGCTTGTGATTCCTACTGAACCAGCCTGAGAGACCATTTAAAGGCTCAGGAACCCTTTGCAGGTGTTATGGATTCATTAGCTGATTAGAGTGGGACACTTTGAGCCTAGAATATTGAACCTTTTCACACTATTCTAATTTTCTGAGATTGTGAATTTGGGGTTTTCATAAGCTGTACGCTATAATCATCACAATTATACCAAAGTAAGGCTTGACATATCTCGCTTTGCATGTAATGCGTCTATCTCATATATTGGTTTCACCTTTTGAGTTGCCTTACTGACATAAATGAATATTTGCACGATATTCTAATTTTTCGAGTTTCACCTGTACCTCTGTGTGGTAAAGCTGACAAACTAAACTTCACTGTGGTGAAAATGAGCATAAAACCTTCCTAGTTCCTAACTGTAGTTCAGTATTTTTGGCTTCTAGGGTATTGGAGTTCCTCCATCCTTGCAGGTTAGAAAGAGCAACTGTGGTCACGTTGTTGATGCTGCTGTGCTGGGTTCATGCCAATAGTAGCAGCTTTGTGCCAGCAGTGAGTTTCTAAGCCTGACCCAAACAGCTAGAATTAGGTCAATAGGCTAAAATGCTCAAGCATTTTAAGTTTTAAAAAAAGTTCATTTATGCCTCTGGCTTTAACCACTGGTGAGGGGGTGAACTGCCTTTCCTTCTGGTAGGCGTTGTCTTAAAAGCATGTATTAATGCCGCTTCTGAGCACAGTGTTCCATTTCATAAACCTACTGTTACATGCAGTGTGATTTGCCTGAAGAATTTTAAGATACTGGACATTGTTTCAGTGGTAGGGCCCACCCCTGGAATATCCAGCAAAATAATAAAGATGATTGTGAGCATGTACAAAATATGTCCCACATACATGCATGAACAGCCAGGAATTTTGAATCAAGGGCAGTGGCTTGAAGGCAGGCTTGCACCTCAGTTCCCTTTCTTTCTTAGCTACTAATCACTGTTCTTAAATAAGATCTGTCCCCTAGTTTATTTTAAATTCCTTAGTCATCAGCATTTACTTGACCAATATTTTAGTCAAATCTCATTTAAGGAAGTGTGAGAATTTATAATCTATTGAAGAAGCATACTACTTGGTCGTCAACCTAAAATTGTAAGGGTTTTTTTGTTAAATTGTTTTGAATTTCCTATTATGACTGCACAGCTAAACCTAATTAGTTTCAAATTTGCTGCTTTTCTATCTCAATAGTAGGCGAGATGAATGCAGAACTTTCTCTTGGCTATTCAGAACAGAATATGCCCTGAGCTTCCTCAAACCCTTTTTAATATTATTTCCCATTTTGTATAGTGTGGCGAAAGCAGTAGCTGGCTGAATCAAGGAGCAGGATAAGAGGCTTCTAGCTTGAGATGGGGGTGACCTCTCCAATCCCTCCCCCAGGAGTGAGTGGCACTCAGTTCAGAGAGAATTCCCTCTCACTCAGCAGCAGGGAACAAAAGCAAGGACCACGTGCTGCTTTCTGTACCCATTTGGACTTGCAAAAGAGGCTAAGCAGCCAGAAGGGAGAACAATTAGCAGATGGAGATTTACCTTGGCAGCAGCTTTGGAGGCCGAGCACTCCTCCCTTCACAGGATCAGTTGTAGGGTTGCTTCTGAGCTTTAGAAAGTATTGCCAGATGTGGGTAGATGGGTGGGACTAAGCGTGCTCAATCCTTCAGAATCTCTTTGCAGTTCAGATATATTCTGGCTAGATGCATGAATTGTATATTACAAATACACTGGCAATTTTAGCAGTTGTAAAACTGTATGTTTCTTCTCTTCTCCAGAGGCTCAGTGATAAAAGTGGAGCCGTTGCACCGGAAAAAAATTAACACTTGAAGGAGTATGTAAAATTGCAAATCCTGCTGATAGCACTTCATCAGGCTGTGAGTTGCAGGCTCTCTCTGCAGGTATGAGGAGACGCATCGATGAGCTGACTGCACACTGGAAAAGTGAATCTACCTGAAGATGTTTATTGTAAAGTTTGACCTTGTTGCTTTTTGTTGCACTGAAACTGAACTGTTTCCCTCAAATTGCGTGGAACTCAGATTTCACCTTAGAGCACTGTCAGTTTGGTCAACTGATTGGAATTCTGTGGCTGACTGAGTAGCCTTTTCACATACTGCGGTGCTAAAAATCAAATGTTTAGTTCCATCGCTTTTTTGAAGAAAGCAAAGAAAATTTGAAATTTTTGCCAATGACATGGTGGTTTGTCATCAGTGTTTTAGAAGCACCATTTTTTTTCCTCAGAAAAGAACCAGATTTTAAGTGATTCGTCTTATTAAATTTTAAAAAATGTTTTGCTAGAGCCAGAACACTTAAGAAATGACAAGTAGCAGTTAACTTTGAGATGGATTTTTCAAGATCACTGGAAAAACAGATCTGTTGAAAAGTCATAGAAATCTTACCAGATAAGAAAGTAACTCCTGTTCTGGTAATATTTAATGTAACCCAAGTGCCTGTTGCTTCCCTCTGTTGGGTTGGAATGGCTTTATACAGCTGGGCATGCACTAAATGAGTTATAAAAGCCGTGAGCGTGTTCAATTTTGCACCAGCAGCCTTCCTCGTTGATCTGCCTTTACTAGAAGTGTTTGTCACTATAGATAGCTCAGGCAAATTATTACCTGGGTTGCTTTCCACTAATAAATTACCAAAAAAAAAAAAAAAAGGGAGGGGGGAGAGGTTTTCCATTCCTATAAAATGTTAACGGGTGAAAAAGACGTATTTCACTTTGAAGAGTTAATTTCATGATATGACTATGCAGTAAAGCAGGAGATAGTTTTGAGAGTTGCTAGCCACTAATTTGAGTTTGTGTGAGTTATTAGTGGAAAATACTCAAGTATACTTAGACCTTCACTGTGTACTTAATTGGAAGAACCTATTGTTTCTGCAATATTGTTCGGTTAAACATTGCACAGTTCTTACCTCATTTCTGTAAATAAGTTTTTGTGACTGTTTTGTATTGTGAAGAATTCATAAAATGTGGATATTTTGATTTGTAAAATTTCTAACTGGTAGATTTAATTGAAAGGTAAAAAATAATTTATTTTTATATATTAATGGCAATTTTTAAAGTCACAAATCACTTTTGTAGATAAATTTACTAAAGTAAATCAGTGTGGTTTAATTTATTTAAACCACTTGTTTAATATTCTGTAACAATTTGTATAAAATGTTGTTTTGCCTAGATGTAAAATTGCCAATTTATATAAAGATATGTACAAAGCTTTGGTTAATAAATTTTAATATTGTTTATGGTTGTAAATTGCCATGAAAGATACAGACTTCATCAAGGGAATGTATTAGTCATTGTGTTCAGTTATATTCATATGTATGAAACCTAAGTCCCATTACAAACATACTCTTAATGCATACTGATAGATGCTCAAATTGTAATGTTTTAAGTGGAATTTAAACAGGTTTATTCTAATTTATAGAATAATTTATAGCTAACAAATGCCTATAAAATATAAAGCTGGAATGGAAAGTCCAGTTCCTACAGCAGCAAAAGGTGCCTTGACGTGAGTCATCTTTCTTGAGAAAAGGGTCATTTCACAGTATTTGATATCCTTTCACCTGAAAGGAAGAACTTGCACATACTTTACCCTAGCTGGAAGAGAAAATGTGCTGCGCATGGCAGCAACCCCCCACCCCCTCTCACCACAAAGAAAATAGGGGTAAAATTGATTTCTTAAACCTTGAGCAACATTACATATTTTAGCACCTTTTTTTTAAAGTCAGATTGACACCTCCAGCCCACCCCAGCATGAGAAGGTATGAAATGGGTAAACATTTCAAGTTGAAAGCAACAGTTTCGTCCCTTATATAAGTCCACTGTTCCCCCCAAGGCTGAAAAACGAGAATTCTGGTATACTGGAATTTTCCCTGCTTGAAATGAAGGCTTGCCTTCATCAGGAGCACCAACTGTCAGCAAACAGAGCCTGGTCTACAAATTCAAATGTTTTCTCTCATTCATACTCCATAACTGGAATATATATTTTTGAGCTGTGGCCGCATCCACATATAGAGTGTAGGAGTGCCTGAAAGTCTGACATCTAATGAATTACATCTTGAGTTAATATAGCCCCATAGAAAAAATATTCCCACTTTTGATGCATTTGCTGATTAGGACTTACCTATACATTTTAACTATAAAAAACACCCGTTGTATTTTTTATAATTAAAATAATTTTCTCCTAAGGGGATGCTCGTAAACTGACTTCCAGTTCCCATAAGTTTGAGGCAGCAAGGTCATTTATGGGGAAGTGACTGCAGTCCAGTATTAACTGGAGGACCAAGTATTATAATGTAAGGCAATAAATATATTAGAATTTGCTCTATTGAACAGGAAGTCTGAAGATAAGTATTATCAGGATCCATGGTGAAATGCAGGCAAATAGAACAAAATGAGGAATTCAGTTCCCATTGGCTGATTCTCCATAAATCTCCATAGCAACAGTAGTTCCTACATTGGGATATGCCAAATTTGTTGATCTGAGAATGGAGCTGTCTGAAGTTCTGTGGAGTGTTCTATTTCAGAATTGACAAAATTGTGCATGTCCCTACCTCTGCATGATCCACTGGAATAGGCTGAATGTAGTGCCAATGTTGCATGATAATAAAACAGAAAATGCAATATCCTTAGGGCCTGAATGTTATTAATGAAAACTGAAAGGCAAAATACTTAGAGGACACCATGTTTCCCATCCTTCAACATGACTTTATATTAAAAGATATCGCCCAGTTATTCCAATATGTATTCCAAGTAACATAATTTCTTATAATACCAATTATCACACTGTCAAGAAAAATCTCCTGTACAAAAATACATTGATTCTATTAACACATATTTCAAATTGAAGGTGTAAAATTTACAGATTTTTACTAAGGCACATGACATACTGAAATACTGAGGTACAAAAATACAAGTCACTGCATATGATGTTTAACGTATTTCATTTTGATGAGTAACATTCTTCAAAATATTCCGCTTTTTGCCATTTTTTTCTTTTGTATAAGTTCAACCAACAGCTTGTATCTAGTCATACATTCTTCCTGCAGAAAAAGAAAGAAATGTGGAGTATTAATGCATAGTTTTCATTTGTTAAAAGTTACTTGAAAATTTACATTAGGCATTATAGACAATTTACACTGGCAGGAGGGAAAGGGAAAACGTTTTCTAAGTTTATGGAAAAAAGTTAATGTACAATTATTACAACAATCTGTATGTGGCCTATTCACTGAACACTATACTTAGAGTATTAAAAAGTTAATGCACATAATAAAGTTGCAAACAGAACCATATCGTCCTCCACTACTGTCAGCTACTGAGGACCCTCCACTCCAAAGGCCTCGCAAAAAATGTTGTACTTGGTTTCTAAAAGTCACAAAGGTGGGAGCTTGACCTTGCAGGACAGAGTATTCCTTAGTGAGGACACTGCTAATGAGAAGGCTGTCTTGCAGGCCTCTGTCCCCTCAAGCTCTTGTGGGGTCAGTACTTGCAGCACCCTTGATAGATCAGGTTGAGCTGGCAGATTCCATCTGGAGCAAACATCCCCAAAGGTAATAAGGGGTGAGGCCATTTAAGGCTTTATAGGGCTTTTCCACCACTCTGAATTGGGCTTGGAAGCCGCCTGGCAACCAATGCAGCTCCTGCAGAATGTTACTCTGCTATTAAACCTATTATAGCTGCCAGCTCCAGCCTCAGGTTGTCTTCAAGGGCTTTCCCATGTAAAATGAATTGCAGTGTAACTGAGTTGACAAGGGGATGATTCATTGTCCAGTATCTCCTGATCAAGCAAAGGTTGCAACTGGCAGACTAGTGGGACTCAGCCAAAAGATTCTCCTGGCTATGGCCTGCAGCTGCTGCCCTGGAGACCAGGAGTACCCTCAAGAGTGTGTACTGCTCCTTCAAGAGCAGTGCCACCCCATCAAAGCCAACAGCTGAAACATCCATGGATCCACATCGGCTCTGCACTAACAATGAATTTGTCTTGCTGGGATTCAGCTAAGGTGTGCTTCACCTCATCCACTCCCTCCCAGCCTCCAAGCATCAGGTCAAGACATGAGACTCTGAGTAGCACCTCAGAAATTCTAGGCCATTTTTTTCCAGCAGACATAACGATGGCTATAAGTCTCTGTTCACTGCATGTACAAACACATTTGTATCAATTTTTCCAATGTATACCTACAATTAAAACATTTTCAAAATTCACAAGCCTGACAAAGCAGTAAGCAGCACTGGTGACTATTGTGTGGCTTTTTGCTTATAACAGTTACTGTCCTACTATGGTTCAGGAAATGTTTTGACCGGAGCACAGGGTTCCCTCTGCTTTGTGTACCTCTAACAGAAGCAAGTACTTCTAATGTGGTTATATAACTGAAACATGATGTACCTTTCACTTGAAAATCTCGAGTTTGATAGTCATGATAGATGCACCATTTCAACCCCCCTTTCTGGCCATGTCCTTGCCAACATTATCTTTCATATACCCAGCACAATGCGACAAGCAAGGATATAACTAATCTGCCCTAAGTCTCACCTGGCATTAATTATCCACTACATTTGAGAACGGCTGCCTCCTGGCTAGTTGCAGTACAGCTGCCAATCTTTGATTACCCTACTGAATAACATAAAACCTGGCAAAGTGCCCTTATTCTTCAATTGTCCATCTTTGGCCATGCATGAGACTCTACAAAGCCTCTGAATTTTTTTTGTTAGGATTGCTTACCTCAATATGGTCACCTTCCTGCTACAGGATTTAATTCAGATTTAGAATCATGTACCTTCCCTATTCTTTTTTTTCATCTTCCCTTTAATAAACTACTTAATCAGTTGTTTGGACTGTTCTTTTGGTACATTCCCTTTATATTCTCTTTCCCCACCCCTCATGCTTTGATAATTAAAAACATTAGATTACCAGCAAGTTGGGGGGAGAAAGAAAGACAGGACATCACTTCCCAGCTTACTTAGCTATTTCTCTGTTGAATATACCACTTCACCTGTCTTCTGACCTGTCTAGGAGAAACAGGAGTGAAGAGTGGAGGCAACGTGCACATGAACCAATTCTGCAAGGTGCCTGCCACCATGTCTCAGCAAATTTTCAATCGAGTACATTGGAGAACTAATTTTTGGACTTCCTCAGCAACTTAGAAACTATAGTACAGACTGAATTCAAGACTCAGAAAGTCCCACATTGAAAGTACCAAGGAATGTACATGGGAAGAGAGGTTAGTTACCACCCACGGCTGGTTCTCGAACATCTACTTGAAAGCTGAAGAGCATGCTCTCCTCCCTCAGATGGACCTTCAATCAAGGAGGCTGTTCATTCATTTCAAGTCTCTTGTGCAACACTGGCCCTTTAAAACTTGGCTGTGAACAGATTACATGATAGACCAGGGATACAACCATTATTTCCCAGGCTTATGATTTTATGGCCCTCACTGGTATCCTGTATTTCAAACTATGCAACATTTATTTGGTGTTCTAAACAGAATATCTAATTGCTTACTGCACATTAAGGCACTATGGTTGAATTAGCTTCTATTGTTCTTTCAGAAAAACAGGTGGTAGGAAATGTGAAAAGGACAGGCTATTGCTTTGTCACAAATACAGGCAAAAGTCTTGTTTATCATTACCCTTAAAATACACTGAGCCAACTGCAATAAATTTAAGAGGGTTAATCTTCTAAAACTAACTTTTAAAAAAATCAACATAACATAAGCCAACACCAGTATGTTTTAATCTTATATAAAACTATGGCTTCACCTTGCTTTTTCCCGGAACACATTTGGCAATCTTATCCCAACGTTCCAGCGTTCCCTTTGGATACTGTTGTAAAGCCAGCTCTAGAAGCTTCTGTTGATTCTGAGTCCACAAGTCATCTGAACTGCGACACCTCTCTTTTCTTCTGGCCTCATCATCACTATATTCCTCTTGTTCTGCAGTGTCAAAGTCCTTCTGGCGCTTCCCTCTACACTTGTCCTCCGTTGTCTCTTTTGTCCCTGGGACTATTGTTTCAGCAGCCTTTGGCATTGTTTTCCGCTTGCGATGTCTGGCTTCATTTAACCCAGTCTCTTGTTCATCTGTTGTGATCTTATTTATCATTTCTGGATCATAACTGTATTTCGTTCTTTCCTCCTGCTCCTCTTCCTCTTTTTCCCGTTGAGTGATTATAAGATCAGGTAAGTTAACATTGGCCTTGTTGGATCTTGAGCTTTGGGCCAAAGTTTTCAACTCTGAGAATTTAATAGTACCTATTGAAAAACAGCACACATATCAGATTAATGTAGGATAAGGGAGAAGATGAGGAGAACCAACATTCCAAATTACAGATTTTTTTTTAAAGTATGCTTCACGGGTGTGCTTGAAGCAGCCCAGGAAACATCTGACACCTGTATTCAAAAATCAGAGTTGATAAACACAGTAGGTTAAATCCAGACTTAGTCAGATGTAATTCTGATTCCCAGCTAATAAAGTCAGGCTTTCATTTTTACTTGTATGTTTCCATGGTAGTCACACTTAGTTTAAACAATCCAGAAATAGCATCAATTAGGTACGATGTTAAGAGGTCTTCCGTTATATTCTGGCTCTTTTGTTAACATGCACTCCTCTATGCACTGATACACTGAAATGAATGAACTGCAGTGCTCCCATTGAAATGGAAGAATAATGCACTGCCACGGTGTTTAATCAATGGTACCCTTAGTTATTTTAATTCATCTTTTGGTGCTCTGGAACAGATGTCACATATTTTTGTTTTCTTTGCACTGCTGACAATTTGAGGCAGAGTTTCACATTATCCACTTAATGAAGGCATATATGCATAGAAGCTCATTTTCTGCCTGTTATTTGTTTTCAAAAGAAGCAGCCAGTATGCTTAGTAATGGCTGTTGTACCTAGGGCCACCTTTCATCCACTACTACTCTATCTACTCTGGACATAGGAGCTCTACAGACTTTGGAGGTTGCCACTTTCCCATGGCTGTAGAGAACTCCACAACCTCCTAAAAGCTTTGGTTTTAAAAAACTGAATTATTAAAAAAAGGGATGGAATGAAAAAATATTAAATACATAACAGGCAAGCAACCACTACCTATATTTAATTTTAAATGTAAATGAAACAAAATTAAATATAGGTTTGATCCTGAACTCACTATGTTTTGGAACAGGTCCCCCTAGCATTCCAGTCAAAGCCCATGTGTCACCATCACACCAGAAAAAGCACCACCTTCCTGGTGTAGAGGACTTCTTCTCTCCAAATACATTAATTTGATTTATGCTATGCAGTAATTTCCAATCCTGGTAAGGAAGCTTCATTGACTTACCGTATTTTTCCAACAATAAGATGCCCCCATGTACAAGACGGCCCCCACTTTTCCAACCCAAAATTAAGAAATCAATATTTTAAAGATAGTGCAGAACACATTTTTATTTAGTAATTAGTTAACATTTACCTGATACACTAGCTTGTCTCTGCAAACAAGCTAATTGGTTAGCTTCCTCTAATTGGTTTGTTCAGCATCAGCTGACGTCAGTTACATAAGGCTCGTGATTGGAGGAAGTCTGTTTGGGAGACAAGCTATTTCACTTGTGATTGGAGGCTAGCAATAGGAGGAAGCCTCTCTGCAGAAACAAAGTATGGGCAGTTTTGCAACCGTGCGATTCTCGGCTGACTTCCTTGAATAAGACGCCCTTCAATTTTTAGGGTAAGGATTTTAGAAAAAAGTATCGTCTTATAGTCGGAAAAATATGGTAGTTTACTATAAAATGGAGAGTGTATTTTTACCCATCTATCCTGCCACTAGTGGAGCACTATGAACATTCAAGGCTGCATTAACAGAAGACTAGATTCTGTGATTCCCAGTTCCTACAACGCTTGGCTAGAAAAGTTCTACTCCACCTATCCCAGATTTAAGGAGGCAGCTCTCCCTAGCGTACAGCATAGTAGGTGAGCAGAGTGCAAAGAAACTCAGTTATATTTTATTTTATTCTATTTCTACAAAGAACATTGGATTAAGTTGTTATCTGAAGACATGTTCTTTGGTATATCTATATGCTTAGCCATAGAAGTGGGAACATTTGAGGGATTACATGCTGCAACTCTCTTTTTGAGGGCTGCAGAAAGCCATCTGGAGATATTTTGGGGAACATTTTTAAATGCTTTGGGGGACTAAGAATGGGAGTAAGAGGTCTTTGGGACACCTGCTGCTTCCATCCCTACCTGTACCTCCATAATCTTCCTAAAAAGTCTCTATTTGGGAGTGCATTTTTTGGAGGTGTGGTGGTTTCAGAGTAGGGGTGAGAGTGGTTTGCCTCTCAAAATATTTTGTCCCTGTTCTCATTCTTAAATTCCTGAACCCATCCCCCAAGGACAAAATTGCCATAAAAACAATGATTTCAGGTTGTTTTGGGGTGGAGGAGTGTTGTTAGAGCAAGTAGCAGCGGGCAGCATCTAGGAGGCAAACTAGCCCCATCTCCATGCTTATTTCTGAATGAGCCTCTACCTATGGAGCCACCAAAATGTTGGCCAATTGGCCATCAAAATTTGGCCCAATCTTGAGGGGCCACAATACAGCCTGTGGGTGTCGGCACTCTAGCCTTGCTCTTCAGCCAAGCCATGCCTAGAAATTAATATACAATCCAAAGGGGGGAAAAAAGGACAGTCACTACATGCAGGCATGCAACCGAAAACGCGTAACACAGAAGAAAATAAATGAGGAATGAAGAGGGAAAAAACAAGCTCAGCTACTAATTCTTAAAGGTAAATAGGTTTTCTTTAACCACCATGAGGTATATAATATAGGTGCACCTTACCTGGAGCACATGTAACTGAATCTTTAATCTGCTTGGCTTTCATTGTAACCTGTTTAGGAAGGAGGAGAAATGATTTGATTTTCAATACATGGTTTTGGTAGGAGAGCTTAGAAAATGTTTGGAAAAATGGATCAACATAATCTAGTTGAATTTGAAAACTATCAATAAGTATGGGCATCCATGGGGAGGACGACAAATGACAAAATGTGTGTCATGACACCAACTGTTCCTTTTGTACTTGCCCTGTGATACTATGGTTGTCGTGGACACCCCTGTCAATAAGTTCTCTAAAAGTATTAATTGTGCCAGAACACCTCCATCCCACTCTTTGCAATGTGAAACCTGCTCACTAAAAGCACACCATGGAGTGAATGTTACCTTACCTTAAGACAAAAAAGGTTATTTGTCAACAAGTGGTAATTAAACTATGGTAATGGTATGTGGGAATGACCTTGGCAGACAGGAGGAAGAGCCTCAGACAATGGTCAGATAAGAGGTAAAGAAGGCCGAGCGCCGAAGAATTGATACCTTTGAACTGTGGTGCTGGAGAAGACTCTTGAGAGTCCCCTGGACTGCTAGGAGGTCAAACCAGTCAATCTTAAAGGAAATCAACCCTGATTGCTCATTGGAAGGATCGATAATGAAGCTCAAGCTCAGATACTTTGGTCACCTAATGCGAAGAGAGATCTCTTTGGAGAAGACCCTGATGCTGGGAAAGATTGAAGGCAAAAGGAGAAGAGGACGGCAGAGGATGAGATGGTTAGATAGCATCACTGAAGCAATGAGCATGAAACTGAGCAAACTCAGGGAGGCAGTGAAGGACAGGAAGGCCTGGCGCAATATGGTTCATGGGGTCACGAAGAGTCGGACACGACTTAACGACTGAACAACAACAACAACAACGAGTCTGCAGAAGGAATGGGGGCATGGGAAATATCTCAGAAGGGACCCTCCCTAGTTTCTTGGATTGTAAAGGCAAAGGGGGAGAGATGTATTTTCAGATTTGGGAGACTGATGTCAGCCTTGTGAGGTAGTCCAGACAAGAAGCATACCCGGAAGTAGAGCTCTATCTTTATTGTGAGGTTACATTAAAAGTACATCTCTACATCTACGCAACTGCCATAATATCTATGAGGCAGGTCTGCTGGGACTGACAGGAATTGGAGTCCAATAGCAATTGGAACACCACAGTTCTAGACAAGAAATTATTTGAGAGATTATTCTTTGTCCCAATACAATACAATGCTGGCTGGAGAATTCTGGGAGTTGAAGTCCATACATCTTAAAGTTGCCAAGTTTGAAAAATACTGTTCTTTATCTTCTTACACATACACATGCACCGTCCAGCACAGAAGAAACAGCTTTAAATCTCCTCCTCTCTTGTCAAAAACAATTGTTGCCACAACAGATTTCCTAATGGAAAGTAGAGTCAAGAATCCTCTCCCCTATGGCCACTCCAGTTGGAACCATTTCCTGTCTCTAAAATAGCATCCAACAGCAATGTTACACTGCCCAAAACTGTTGTCTAGCAGCTGAAGTAATATGGAAGCCAAAGTGCTATGGCTTAGTACCCTTCTTGTGCCGTGCCTTGGAGCCTCGTAACAGGGAGTGAAGATTAAGGCCTGAATCTGGAGTAGAAAACTGATAACACTCCTCATTCGCTGAATTACAAGTTCTGGGACCCATTATCACTACTCATGCTGCCTGGGGCAGTGAAGAGTTCGGCGAAAGTTGTAAAATCCAAATAAGAGCACATGGGCAGAATAAGTCTGGTGAGCTTGGCATGGGAGTACAGAATTGAACTTGAGCCTTTTAACACACAAACAGGTGGTTTAGTGGTTTGGCATCTTGGACTACTCAAAGACCCACTCAGACTCAAAGACCCACTCAGCCTTGAAACTCCAGTCACTCTTTTTTAGCCTTTCAGGGTTTTATCATAGGATAAAAAGTGTGAGGGGTGGGGGTAAAAACGAAATGTATTTCCATGCAATAGATCAAGAAACTATATTACATTGGTTCTTCTCATATGACCAAGATAGGCTTACATTTTTCACTTGTCTTATTCCTGACAAAACCCAGGTCAGGCCTCTAAACTTGTTTTTCAAAAAAGGGAACAACCCTATCATTTGCAAGCCACAGTATCCTGCTTTGGGTCCTTTTTTAAAACGACAGATGCACCTTCAAGTAACTCTCCTTTTCTTCAATACGATCAATACATCCATCTCTCTTCAGGGATCCCTTGCCTAGGAAAATTCCCTGAGGTCATAATAGTAATCCATCTAAATACCTTTAACATAAATCTTGGACTGTTTGAAAGTTAACACCTCACCTCATGTTTAATAACCACAAAATCCAACAGGTAATGTCTTTCTACCTGTAACCCTCCAACTAGACAGCCCAATGAGAGCTAACGGTTGTCCTAGCTTCTCTGGGAAGACGGGATGCTTTTATAACTGCACCCGCTTTCGCTCACAGTGCCAGGCACCATTTAATTAGAAAAACGTGCTCCTATCTATCCACCTGCCTGTTTTTTTATGGCTTACTTGGGCCTTTTTCATGCAGAAAGCAAATCCCACATCAGTCTGCTGTTGCAACCTGAACACGAGAGATTAGTGGCGACAGAGACTAGCAGAATCAGTTTACCTCCTCCCAGGCGAGCAAATGATATTATTTCATGAGGATGGAATTGTAGAGCTCTTTGCTGTCACTTCAGAAAACCTGCAGTTAATAACCATATTAAAGTCTGTGTTCTTTTGCAGGCCAGTCTATTTTATTTTCACAATTTTTACTCTCTTTTAAGTTTCTGAAAATAATGACCTGGATCCAGAAACCCATTTCCATATTCATAAGGCACTTCCACCCAGCTTTACTTTCAGCAGCAGTTGTGTGCCTCACAGAGTGCTATTCCAGAAGGGCCCACAACCTTTACTGCCCAGGGGGTCAAAGGAAACAGCGGGGCTGCCATCAGCAGTAAAAGGCTTCCATGTGGGCATAAAATACTGTGTATAGCACTCGAGATTTTAGCCTGCACCAACATACACTACCCAAGATTATCACACACACTATCCTCCCTGTTTGATCTTCCTTTCAAAATTTCAGTGTAATCAGTTATACTGAAATTCCGCCTGAAAAAAGTTTGGCAAATTAAGTAATACTTCAAATTATCCAGCTGAAAAAAAAAATTGTTAGAAAAATGACTGGTTTTAATTTTTTTGTTGTTGTTACAGGTAATCCTCAGGTTACAACCACTCATTCAGCAACCATTCAAAGTTACGATGGCACTGAACCTGGGGGACTTATGACTGGTCCTCAGAGTTCTGGCTGTCGCAGCATCCTTGCAGTCATGTGATCATGATCTGGGCACTCAGTGTCCAGCTTGCAATTGCAATGTTGTAGCGAGCTGCGGTCATGTGATTGTGATTTCAGACGTTCACTGCCAGCTTCCCACAAGCAAAGTTAATGGGGAAGCTGGCAGGAAGTCACTCCTGCCCCTTTTTTGCCCACCCACACTCCAGAGTACCTGTTCGCGGCATCCCCCACCCTCTGGAGTGCATGCCTGTGGCACACGCACACCCCCCCCCCCACTGGCTTGCTTGCCTGGGATTCCTGCCTCTTCCTGTTTAATGACCTGTGCAGTCCTGGGGTTATGATGGCAACCAGGACTTCTGGGATTGCCATTTCTAAGCAATGTGGTCACATGACATTGTGCTTTATGACCCCCACTGGCTTGCTTGCCTGGGATTCCTGCCTCTTCCTGTTTAATGACCTGTGCAGTCCTGGGGTTATGATGGCAACCAGGACTTCTGGGATTGCCATTTCTAAGCAATGTGGTCACATGACATTGTGCTTTATGACCCCATTGCTTAGCGACAGAAATTCTGGCCCCAATTGCTGTCATAACCCAAGGAATACCTGTATTATTATTAGTATCCCACCTTTTTATGCATTTGATCAACTCAAAGTAGTAATCATGCCTAATATTCCTGCCTCCTATTTTCCCCACAACAACCACCCTGTGAGTTGGGTTGGGCTAAGAGAGAGTGACTGGCCCAAAGTCACCCAGGGAGGCCTGGAACTCACAGCTTCCTGGTTTCTAGGCCAGCACCTTAAGCACTACACCAAACTGTTTTAATCAACAGAATGGATATGAGTGCGTACATGTGAATGATGTTATCTCCTCCCCAAACACTATATAGCTATTACTGAATACATTCATTCTACCAAGACCCAGATTAATCACAAAAACATTCAGTGCTGCAACAACTTGCTAAGTCACCACCACATGTAGGATGTGACTGCATACTGTAACAGCTGGCCCACGTGATTGAGCACCTGTGCAGGAACCAGTGTACCATGGTGGAATTCTTAGAAGACAAGCAACAATATTGAAGTGGTACAAAGGGAGATACCAAAACCTCAGGGGAGTTGATGGTATAGTTGTTAAGAGTAATAGACAATTCTGGCAGCTGTGAAGCTCACTAAGTGATTTTGGGCTAGTCATTTTCTCTCCACTTTCAGAGGATGAAGTTTGGAAGAGGTACAATATCATCTTGAGTGCTGGACAAAAAGCAGGTAATAAATGTAATGAACAAATAAATACACCAGAATCACCATCATCTGAACCTCAACGTCCCTGCAAAATTTCTTCCAATGATAAATTACAACTACCTCTATCTGCAGATAAACCAAAGCAGCAGGTGTGGTAAAGTCAGAACTCTGAGCTACGTGCCACCTTGAATTACAGAGGTCTTTACACTGTTGACTTTCCATGTGCATTACTAGTACAAGACTAAGTATTATTAGTTTCCCATCACAATTCCAAACATTCCTTTTCATAGCACATAGAAAACAGCAAGAAAATCATGCCAATCTTATCAAGTTTATATGGACTACACTTGAATGATCTGACGAAAGAATCTATCAGAAGGTGGAGTGCTAATCAAAGTCCCCTAATTCTACATTCTGCTTTAAAAAACAGTTTAGGAATATAGTTGCTGGCAGGCATTAATTCAGCAGAAGCCCGTTCCATATGCCTCTATGGAACAGAGCAAATAAAATATAGGAAATAAGCTCCATAGGTATATGCAGACTAATCCTTAGCCTGCTACCTCTTCCCTGAAAACAGGGACATACACTGGACTGCTTGAAAGCCATCTATATGGCTAAGCTTCCCCATTCATGCCTCTCTGACCAACTCATCCATCTGAACACAACATTCCATTGCCTTATTTAAAAAATTATGCCCCAAGTTAGTATCCCAGAACAATATGGAAGGATTTGTCCATTTCAGTTTTCCATCCATGCACTAAAAAGGTCAGAAGATGATGGCCCCATGTGCAGTGAGTCCCAACACTAATTCCAGGCAGCCATGAGAATAGAGATATTCCAGGTGCACCAATCCACACTCCAGCATTACAAATCAAGAGGGAATTCTTGGAAAAAATGGAACTGGTCCTATCAAAAATCTGGAAGGAGTGATTATTGATTAATTGAACCCAGGGGAGCTCACCCATCACTATTCGTGAGTATGGAGGGAGCATGTTCAATTATTTCTTCAAATAGTAAGAGGCAGGAATGAGAGCTCCAAATTCAACAAGGGGGAAATGGGTCAAAAAACAGATGTGTGGAGATAGACATGGAATACCAGTTCAGCTAACTAGGTCAGCTGGCAGGAACTCTCATTAAAGAGAACTGAAGGCAGTTCCCCTTTCATAATTGAAACATTTGTAAAAGGGGGGAGGGACCAATCTAATACATACCACAAGCCCAAACCAGGAAAGTAATTTAATAAAGGTTGCATTACCCTTTCACCTGCAAATAAAAATATGGTCCCATTATTCTGATTGGTTTAAGAAGATTTTTATTTTGCTTCGTTTGGGTTCAAAGCAAAACTAAGTTGTTTCCAATGTTTAAATTTCTAGGAACAATTCTTATAGTCATACAGACATAGCAAAGTTAGAGCTTGAGCAGATTCAGGCTGATGCAGTTTCTCTCCATAAAATGGTCGTACAAACACTAGGCCAATATTTATGTGGGCCTGCTCAATATGGCACAAGAAGAAGAGACTAAAAGGCATTTTCTCATCATTAATGATTTTAATACATTTCAAAAATATAATTATCAAGTCAATATAATTTATAATAATATCTGTATTTTAAAGGATAACATGGCTAAAATTATGTTCTGAGCATTTCATGTAGTTGCTGACAGGTATCCACAAGCAGGGGGTAAAAAAGTCAAGATGGTGGCCCCAACCACGTACACAAAAAAGGGGAGAGGGGCTTTGCATGATTTCATGATTCCTGAAAATGTGGGAACTGCTGCTTCACCAAACACCAAACACATTATATTACAGTATGCAAATAATATACACCTTTGTGGACAGCATAAACAAAATTCTCCTGAGAGGGCTTTTAAGAGCAGGAGACAGCTTCAGCTTGCAAAGCTGCACAGAGTTATAGAAACAACACAGCCTACTATAAAGGAAGCTCAAAAACACCACCAGCAGGAAATTTTAAAGAAATTCTAAAGCACCCTGAAAATGATGTTAGAAACTAAACCTCTTTTTTGCAGAGGGAAAAAAAACTCTGGAGAAACTTTGAAGAACAGATTAATATTAATATAAAAGCACCAGAGACTACCAGCCATGCTATATGGATTGAGGTAAATCTGAAAAACCTACAAGCATGCAAAAAATATAGAGAATCATGAACATTTTCTTCGGGTGTATGACCTCTGGCTCTTTAAAGACTCAGTTGCATTGGACAGAATCCCTCTATAAATTTCCACCAAATTGTAATTTATAACATGACAGAAGAGGAAATCATTAAATACAGGGCTACTATTCATAAATTTAAAGTTAATTAAATCTAAATAGATTTAAATAAAATATAGTACTTGTCCTGGCCCTGGCCGCTTTTTGGAACATGCTGTCCTCCTCTCAATATGCCACTAATTTTCTCAGTTAGAAACACATGGAGCCCATACATACATACATACATACATACATACATACATACATACATACATACATAAATAAATACACGCACGCATGCACTCCGGTCAAATTACTTGGTGGTTAACACAATTTAGAAATAAACCTTTTAAAGCATCCACTGTACAAATAAATCAGCATAAAATCAAAACAATATAATAAGACAGCTAAAAAAATAGCCTATCTAATTATAACACCCTCCAGAACAGTTCTCTCCCTTTACCTCCCACAAGTGGGATACTAAGAGTAGTTTCTCCCTAGATGATCGAATAGGTTGGGCCAACTCTAGTTGGAGCAAGTGGTCCTGTAGATACCCAGGAGCTAAGCCATAAAAGACTTTATCAGTCAAACCCAGCATGTCACCTAGAAGCCAAATGGTAGCTAAATGGTAGCCAGTGCAGGTTCTTAGCAAAAGTGTAAAAGGCTTCCAACAGTAGGTGCCAGTTAGCACATTGGTCACTGTATTCTGGACTAACTGCAGCTTCTGAATTGTTGTTAAAGGCAGCCCCATATAAAAGGCACCACGGTAAACTCATCAGGTGGTAATAAGAACATTACTACAGTGCAACTCTCTTGTATCAGCCGATGATGGTTAATGCCAAAACTGTCTGTAATAAACTCATTCAATCATGACCTGGTGGTGGAAAACAGGAAAGCCCTATTATATATTACCAAAACCTGGTTGGGTGAGGGTAGCAATGTTGCCCTCTGAAATCTGCCCCACTGGGTTTGGGTCCTTCAGCAGCTTCAGTGTCATAACTGGGGAAGGAAGGGTAGCACTGGTTGGCAGGGACATCCTTTCTATAATCAGGGATGCTGCTTCTGAGGTACCAGGTGTGAGTGTGATGTATGAAACTGAGCTGTAAAGACAAACTGGGGATCCTCCTGCTATAATTGGCTGCCTTGCTGCTCAGCATAATTCCTATCTGGGCTCCTGGATCTGGTCTCTGGGTTGGCTGAAGAGACCTCCTGCCTTCTGGTGTTGGGAACTTCAACCTCCATGTCTTGGGAACTGGATCCTGTAAAGGCCAAGAATTCATGGCCTCCATGGGCTTCTCTCAGATAGTTTCTAGCCCAGCCCATGGAGATGATCATGTTAGGCATCGTTTGTGCATCAGAGACATTGCACCAATCTGAATGTGCAGAGAATTTCCATCAATTTCTCGTTGTGGTCAGATCATATCTGGATCCAAATGACATTGACTGCCACTCAGTACCTTGCAGGATGCATGGATCCATTCAGATGGTCCGCCCCAGGCACCTAATGCATCCGGATGGCTTCTAGAGGATGCTTGGGGAGTTCCCCAGAAATCCAGTTGACAACTCTGTCCAGTGTCTGGTGAGGCACTGGCAATGGAAGGTGAGCTGAATTTTAGATACAGTTGCTCCTGAGTGGCCCCTTTTTGCTCTCCAATGCCAGCTAGCTCCTTGGTTTACTAACACCTTTGGGAAATGAAGCAACAGAAATGATGCCTAGGGTGCCGATGGAGAAAGACAAAAAGTGATTCTGATTGAGCACGAATACATGCCCATGTTCAGGCCTACACTGAGGCAATATGGGAGGCAAAGTGTCGTTACTTCTCCTTTATTGTGTTGGCAGGCTGTTGTCCAGAGACATTGTTTATGGTAACTAATTCCAAGTTAGGGAAAAGTCAATGCCGAGATCTTCCACCAGGATACTGTGACCAATCCGCATGTAATTTTGTTGCTTAGATTTGCCAGAATCCTGACTGTTCATGGCCAAAGTCTTCAACGGTGATTGGGCATTATCTTGTTATATTACCTGGAAGTCCTTCTGGCCAGTGAACTACAAGGAGGTGGACAGTGTGTTCTCTAAGCTATCATCTTCCACTTGCAAGCCTGGCTCTTCTGGGGAGCTAGGGGTAATCTGACCACCTGGATCCTGGAAACTATCAATGCTTCTTTGCTTCTGGTAAAGCACCATCTCTTGAAGAAATCTTCCCTGGACCCAGGGGTGTTAGGTAACTATCACCCGGTCTCCACTATGAACCATCCTAGATGAAGTGGATTATCTGGAACCTTTTCTGTCAGGATTCAGGCCTGAGTCTGGGACAAAGATATCAGTCACTGTCATAATGATCTCTGTTGGGACCTAGATGAGGGGAATGAGACGTTCCTGGTCCTCTTGACTCTCAAAGGCCTTGAATAACCTTTACCAGGCTATTTTACTGGATTGCCTTATTGGGTTGGGGATTGGAGGTACTGTCTTGCTGTGGTTCTGCTCTTTCCTCAGTGGGAGAGTTCTGTCCAAGAAGGGAGGAGAGGTCAGCTGAGACACCTCTGCTTTACAGAGTTCCACAGAGTCCTTTTTCTGCTGCTCTAATACCTATATGAAATTGTTGGATAAATTAGATCATCCAATAGTTTGAAATGCAAAATCATCAGTAGGCAGATGCTCAACTTTATATCACCACCCCAGGTTACACTGCCACGGTTGGGTTCCAACAAATTTTACACCACTCAGTGGACAATATCCAAAGAGGTGTCATATGTTGACCACTGATGTATCATGTGTTGTCACCCCTGTAGTGCTATGAGCCAATTATGGTTGGAAGTTGCTAACCAAGCAAACCAGAAATTGCAACTATCAAACAACTTAAAAATGGCAAAGCTGCAGGTCCTAACCAAGTCAATGTGGAGGTGCTGAAGCCAGGGTATCTGTAGTAGTTGATTATATTCACAGGCTATCCTCAATAGTATGGAAAGAACAGGTCCTGCATAACTGGAAACCTATTAGTATTATGCCTGTGTTTAAAAGGGGTGATAAGGTGTGATGTGAAAACTATCACAGAATCAGCCTTCTGATCATAGTTGGAAAGGTCTTTGTGCATGTTTTCAAAACACACTTACAGTCAATGCAAGAATTCTACACCCAGGTAGAGCAATGTGGTTTTAGATCAGGCCATGGCTGGGTGGGCCAGATTTTCACTGCCAAGCAAGTATTTAAGAAGTATATGGAACAAACAACTGCTGTGTTTATTGATTTTAAGTTTGCCTTTGATAGTGTCCACAGGGACCCCATATGGAAAGTTATTTTGGTGAACAAAGTACCCAACAAAAACATCCAAATCATTTTTGTCTTTTATGGTGGCACCCCTTACAGGGTTAAGGTACATGGTGAGAAAACCAGTCCCTTCACAGTCAAAACAGGAATGAGACAAAGGTGTGTACTACTACCACTGTTGTTCAATGTGGTGACAGATTGGGTGATGGGGAAAAGCCTGGTTGAGCATATAGGAGTTCAATGTGGCACAGATGAGCTAAACTCAGATGCGCCATTCACCAATGATACTGTTTTCATATAAGAATCAGAACTGAACATACAGGAGCTATTCAATGTCCTAAACAAAACAGCGGAGAGGCTCAAACCATGGATAAATGCAAAAAAGATCAAGGCCACACAATTGAAGTCACATGAATTAACTTTGCCTTAAGAGGTGAGCAACTGAGCAGGTGGAATAGTTCAAATACTAGACTCTTTGATCCCTGCATCAATGTTGCTGAATCCACTGATGTTATTGCATGAATTGGTGATGCTGAAGCACCTTTTGCCAGCTTACAGTACCACCTCTGGAAGAAGAAAAACATCACCCTAAACATGAAGATTTCAGTATTCAATGCAGCCACTGTGCCAGTCACTGCCTACTCAGGATCTACAGAAGTTGGAGATGCTTCAGATGAAATGTGTGAAAACAATCCTGGGCGTTTCCTGGCGTGACTGATGGCAGAATGAGGATATTCGACAGATATGCAATCAACTGCTCGCAGCTGAGGATAAGATCCAGCAATCATGTCTTCACTGGTTTGGGCATGTCTGCAGAATGGATGTGCCATGCTTGCCTAGGTGACATGCACTTGGCTGGAAAATGACAAAAAGCATCCCCTAAAAGACTTGTATCAGCCAGATGGAGGCTGAAGCATGGCAGTTGTGTTCTAATGTTACAGAATTTGTAACATCTACTCAGAATAGATAACAGAAGGATATCTGCAGGAACCTATTGGCCATGATAATGATACCATACAATCTGCAGGGCCATACTGATGGTACTAGAGTGCAGGAATTATTACTATTGTTGGTCACATAATCAGCCAAATGTTTAGACTGGATTTGGCATTTTTATCCACCTACTGAGTCTTTCCCAAGGATCTGGGATAGGCTCAGTAGTTCGATATTGTTCGATGGTGTTAAAGGTATTGTCGCAGGATGTAAGCTGTTCCAAGTAAAACTGCCTTGACTGATGGTGATTTTGTCAGTGCTGATGGTCTTCACGTGATGCTCCAGATGTTTTGGGATTGCACCCAAGGCACCTATTACTATTGCTACTATCTTTGCTTCCTTTTGCCATAGTCGTTCAATTTCTATTTGCAGGTCTTTGTATTTTGTGATTTTCTCCAGTTTTTTCTCTTCTATTCTGCTGTCTCCAGGTATTGCAATGTCCACTATCCAGACTTTTTTGTCTCTCTTATTAATTATATAGTACATATTATAATTATAATTATATGCATAATTATAATTATATATCTAAATATATATCTAAATACATTATAATTATAATTATTATTATTTTTCACAGGCTTCCAGTTCCTAGTCCAGCACCTTAACCACTACATCAAACAGACTATAAAAGTGTTTGGTACCCCAGGCTGTAGGGAAGATGCTGTTTATATCCTTTCTTATTGGAAGCTTGGAAGTTGTCAGGGTCTAGATGGGACCCTGAAGCTGAACCTGCAGAAGATGGAGGCACTATTTGTTTACTGAAGCTTTCCATCAAAACCAGTGATATTTCTGGACAGGCAGATATGGGCATGGAAGCAGAGATGCCAAGCTCAGTCATCAGTGCTTCTCTTCTTTTCTCTTCTGTAGAAATCCTTTTTCACTTTTTGCAGATGTTGGTCTAGCTTTCACATATGGTACACAAGGAAATAAAAATTCAGTCTTGATCACAGAAAAGTAGCCTGTCAGGGGAAACAAGTCATTCTTCTGTGGTTCTGCCTCGCACTTGAAAATGGGAAACAGCTGAACTGGGACCAAGTTCCACTGAAGTAAACCGAGCTTCTTTTTAAGTAGATGCATACAGGATTGAACTATTAATGCATTTCCTTGCATTTTCCTAATGAAGTATTTCAGTTGTTGATTAATGCCCAGAGATGCCATATGCCAACAAAAGCCAAACAGCCACTGACAAGCACCCTAATTCTCATACACTCTCCTGATCAGTTTGGACTCAAAAGCATCTGAAGAGAATCCCATTTCTTCTCTCAGGAGCACAACTCCTTTTTAAGTCTATCTTAAAATAAACACCCTTTTATCTTCATAAGCTGACAAATTAGTCATTTTTTTACATCACCATACTCTGCAGTATTGTGCAGACCCCTCACTCCATGGCAAGCGCCCCAAGTTCTAATTAATGGATACCACCTGTCTAAACACTATTAGCTGATGATGTTTCTTTTTTTCCTCTCTCTGCCTCTTTTTCCTTTCTTTTAAGGTCTAAGCA
Organism: Python bivittatus; assembly: GCF_059951505.1. Taxonomy (NCBI): domain Eukaryota; kingdom Metazoa; phylum Chordata; class Lepidosauria; order Squamata; family Pythonidae; genus Python; species Python bivittatus. Next base: position 18,400,087 of record NW_028277088.1, on the reverse strand, counting down.
GCAATATTATCTTTATTAAAGTCCCACAAATGTTCTCTTCCAGCAATGAGAGTTTATTACAAAGACTAAAACCAGCATTGTTTTTCTGTTATCAGGTTACAGTAGCTTAAGTCTCTAAGCACTAGAATCCCCATATAGCTGATCAGTTACAGCTGTTAATTGTGGAGAGGGGAGACCAGCTGACATCTGCTTCTTACTCAGTTAGCTAATGCTTCACTTCCAGGTCCTAAAAGGATTGTACTCTCCATCAAAAGACAATGTCTATGTCGGCCTTCTGTACTGCTTGCCTTGTGCTGGTTTGTCCATACAATGCAAATTTGAGTGAACTCACATCTGCCACTGATCGACCCAATTCGTGAGCAATCTTTTCCCATCGACCAGGCGTCCCCCCCGGGAACTTAACCATACTTCTTGTCAGTTGGCTAAGGTCCTCTTCCATCCATTCAGGGGCCTGCAAAATATTTGTAAAACGTTTATTACACCAGGAAATTAGAAGGATTTTTTTTAGAAGCTAAAAACACCAAACACAAGTCTTAAGCAAAGCAATCCAACAAAATATCTTAAAGCAACATCATAAGAATGCTTTTTATGGCTTGTTTAATGGCTCCTACTTGCAGAAGATCCAACTTATCCATTTTATCTAACAGAAGTATACTGTAGATGTATCTTGAAGGCCAAGCTTATCTACTTACAATACAATGGGCAGAGACAGACAAGCATAATTTTCTCTCTCTCTTGTGTGTCTATGCACCCATGTTCACATGCAAGGAAAAAAAATTAAACAGCACCATGTTAAAAATACTTTCCATGGACACATGCTTTAACTTACAGGCATCACAAAAATAGGACACAGAATATATTCCTTGGGGAAGCATATTTAGAAATGATGAACCAGGCTCCTTATTTAACAAAGGAGATATATTTGTTAAGTTATAAATTGCTCTGACAGAAAAGGGATTTGGGGAGATAGTGAATAATGTGTTAAAAACAGCCAAGACTGCATTGCTTCTGAGCATGGCGCACTCACTGGGGAGGGGGGAAAACCCACCAATCAACTTGCGGGCACTTGCATGACACACCCATTGTGAACAAATTCTCCCTTTTCGAATCATTTCTCCAAGCAAAAGGAGCTGTATGGAAAAGGCTTCACAAGCACCCGAAGAGCTATTTCCACCATCCTCTCCTATCAAAAAACCATCTGGATCAGGCTTCCTCTGCACTGATACAGGCAGTAAGCAACAGCTTCCCATTTCTCTTTTATTTCTAAAAGGAGCCTTTTATGACAAATACCTCCCCCTAATCACTATTTCCGATAATGAACAGGCAGGCATCAAGCAGTTTGCATTACAGAGCCATCAGTGCTAAACAACAGTCAGAGGTGAATGACCCCTGGGACCATCTCCACAGCTACAGCAAAGCTTCTGCCTGACACTAATCCTGCCTGTCATTCTCCCACTGTGCTCGAACCACACTGACGTCCGCCTGCTGCACTGCAAGCTGAAACGGGGCCCTCCCTGACTTTTTACTGTCTCCCCCAATCAATGGCTCAAGCGTGCTCTTTTCACCATGTCCAAATGGCAGCTTCACTCATCGTCGGAGGGCCTTGCCCCTTGTTTAAAGGGGCTCCCCAAAGGCATTGCCATTTGCATTCATTTGCAAAGCAAACTACTCTTATTCACTTTGTTCAGGGCGATGAGGAATGCTCCCTGAAGCAGAGAAATTGGCATAAATATACAGCCTGCTGCTTAAAAGACAGTAAATAATAGCCAATAATTGGAAGGATTTTTTCACTCATCCTTCTCTTGTGCCTAGGCATGTCTTTGTCCACCCAATGCCAAAATCATATCTGCCTGGATTATTGTACAACTATCAGTAGTCAGGACAGAATGCAAGAACACACAGTAGATGAAGACGTGTACCGTCATATCGTAACATAGGATGTCCCATTATCAGAACACACACACACATGAAAAATGCAAGTGGCAATGGTTTGGCCTGCAAAGAGGAGGAGCTAATGTCCACTAGACAGTAACACAGCCTTCCACAAGAAGGAGGTTCTGCTAACCACTTCCTCCAAAGCATCACTTAGAGTATGCAAGGTAAAACTGACCGTGCTAGTAGCAGAGTATCAGATGCACCCAGCTGGAAGCCCTTGTCAGTGTACTGTATGACATCGCTTACCATACCAACCCCATCTAATGGGGTTCTGAAGACCCTGCTGCCTCAAAATCAGTTTGCACTATATTAGACAATGTCTGTGAAGCTGCTAAGATTATCCGAAAAGGGAGAGATTCTCCTGCACAAAATGGAGACAGCCTGCGATGTCCACTGAGCTATTCTGGGACATCAACAATTGATTTGTTATTAACAGCTAGAAATGGCCTTGTATACTATTCAACAGATACTCAAGTTCTTTGAAAATCCACAAAGTTCTGAACCCTTTGAAACTGGGGTAGAACAGGAAAGGGGAACAGTTCCCCAAATCCTCTTTAATATATAACTAGATTACATATAAGCGTTTGTATACACATTTGCATAAGTATGTATATAGAGACACACATATTTATATAAACATACATACTCACACCCACGTGCATGTACATGCTCATAATTCTTTTAAAATAGTTTATCCAAAAGAGCACAGCAATAAAGATTCCTCACCTTTGGATTCTCAGCGCACGTATTCATCAGTCCAAAGGGGTGTTTATTGTTAAGATCTGCCTCTTTTTCAAGTTAAAAGTGTCATCCTAGTGGTTAACTACACTGGATGCCTTCTAGATGTATTGGGCATTAAGTATTAAGCCTAAGATAGAAACCTTTATTGTATATCAAATAGTTTGATGTATTTGGCAGTTGTTTATTGATGCCACATTAACTTGGAGTGAAAAATTGAAACAATGTTATGCTTATCAACATTAATGTGTTAGAAATCATAGCTAATACTGATACTGTATAAACTTATTTTTATCTCCAAAGGTTTAAGTTATCTAAACATTAGAGGGTTAATAATCTCTAGACAATATTGTATAAGTACTACTATACTCAAATAATACAATGTACTACTTATGTTTTATAATAATATAGTTAAACAAATTACAGGAGGAAAAAAGGTTTATTGAGGTTACAATTCTCAGACTTCTGAGCCAGCAGGGCCAACCTCCCCCCCCCCCGCACTTGGGGGCTAGGCTGACTGTCCCTCCCAAATGCTGCCTGGGGCATTCTGTAAGTATTATTTTGTGGGTGGAATTCCCTGAACTACAAAGGGGCAACACACAAAATTCTAGTGGACAAAAATGCCCCAGTTAATGTGTTCATTATGCTTTACATAAAGTTCCTTTTTGCTAAATGATGATAACTTGAGCTGAAGCAGAGGTGGGCAACCTTTGGAGATTGTTGGCCTTTGGGAGATCATGGGTATATATTGGGGGTTTCTGAAAGCATCTGGTTACTGGCAGCATTCACAAAATGGTTACCATGAGGGTCTTGTGCAGAGGGAAAATACAAACTTCTGATTGTAGCCAGAAGACAACATTGCTTCTCCTTCTAGTGCCCCCACCGCATCTCTGCCTTTGGGGGAACAAGTGGGTAAATTTCCAATAAAGCAATTTTTTAATTTCATATTTGATTTTATAAAAATTATTTTCCAATTACGTCTTTCCAAGCATACAAGTTTCCTATTTAATTATTTTTAGTCAGAATAATACTTGGCAGGCAACCTGGAGAGAAGAGTCCATGAAATAGATAGAATGTGCAATTTTCCTTTGAACCTTTGAAAAGGGTAAAAGAAACTTATGAATACCAACATACACCCAAAGCACTAACTTAATATGCTTCCTTTCAATTAGGAATTTATTTTCTATTAAGATAATAGGGACGCACCAAATCATTTCTGCAGTGAATCTAATAAACCACTTTAACAATGGCAAATAGAGTATGCAAATACTGTACTCCAGAATCAACTATGCATTTCCACGTTTCTAGGAAAAAAGCTTCTTCCACGCTCTTGACGTTTCCAGAACTGTTACACCTAGAGTTAAGTAAAAGGAATTAGACAGCAGCCAGCCTTGCAGGATATCTGACACTTTACATGGTCTGTAGACACACAGACTGGATGATCTTATACAGATCTGAGAAGCAACCCTTTAAAAGGCGAGATAAAACTGAAAGGCCAATAGCAGAAAAGGACCCACAATGATTACTAAAAGCATAGCTGAGGCTTTCTCTCCAGAAGTCAGACTGATCTAACCAATGTCCACAACTGACACTATGGGAAGTATTTAAAATATTCTACAGCATCCATCCTCAAGCAAGGATCCAGAAGTTTGCCCACCACAATTTCTCCCTTCTCCGAGAAGTTCAGATTCCTGAAATGCAAAACCACAAGCCACTATATTTTAGAAATCGGCCCTCCTCAATCCTGGCAAGGAGAGGAAGAGGAAGAGGCAGTTTGCCTGCTGCTTTTTGTTTGCTGACGAAGAGCCACAGCTTTGTTGTTCTGTTTTTTTTAAGGCTTGCTGAATTTACAGCTCTTAGGCAACAGTTAATTGTGCCTTCAGATGCAGCAGAACCTCCTACAATTCAAGTGCTACAATCATCGAGGAGGGTGGCCACAGTGTGAATTTATTTTCCTGCTCCAAAGCCAATACTATGAGAGTTAAATGAATGCATATGCATAAGCCTTTATCACTTCAAACTACATTTGTCCAATATTACCCAAAACCTGGCCAGAACTCATTTCTATGGTAAAGTAATAGAAGATGCCACATAGCGAGGGGACAGCTGTTGTATCTACACAAGCATCCAGATTTTACATCAGAAAAGCTGTGCTTTGGGATTAAGTCTCCACACTGAATGCTGTGCAGTCAAAAACGAAAAGCGAGAGACAAGAGGCCCTATTTTTAACACAAAAATTAAAAGGGATTTGTGCAGTTCATAAATATTCGTATGATTTGGTGAAAAAACAGAAGGTTACTGTATTACATTTCAATAATGCATATCAACTTCTATTAGCTCATTATGTTTATTGTAGTTTTAAGCAAATGTTATTATATATTTTTCCCTCAGGTAGTTCCAATTTGTAATAATTAAAAATAATTAAAACATAGTGCTTATTTACATGAACATGTATAGTGGATTTCTCTACTTTTGTTGACCCATTGAAGTCTACCTGAATTTTTAGTATTCTGCCATTCATTTTCTTTCTGAAAATTCTATTGCTCTTAGAATTGAAATTATTTTAGTTTCATAATATTTAGCATACTTGAAGTTGGAGGTCTCTACTACTAGCATGCCAAACCTCGTAAAGGTTGCTTAGGGTAAATGCCTAGAATTGTTTTCAAATATCTGCTATCAATTATTTATTTATTTATTAGGGAAAGCAAACTTTAACTCTTATTTTTGGTCAATGACACTACTTAAAGAACTTCAGGATAGTCCAGCACAGTGCTTTCAAACTTGGCAACTTTAAGATGTATGGACTTCAACTCCCAGAATTCTGGGAGTTGAAATCCACAAATCTTAGTTGCCAAGTTTGAAAAACACTGCACTAGCGCATTTATCTGAGTCCTTCAGCACTGTAATGGCAATTAAGGGAAAAAAAGACAATATAGTAAGAGTGAGCTATGGATGCTATAGTCATGGATGCTCATACTTAGAACACATTTGTAAAGAATTTGACAGCAGAGAACAGGCAGCTGCAGTTCTCTTATGTGCAATTCCTGCTGAATCTCTCATGATACTTTGACCTCACCCATGAAGCCACTATCCCCTGTCTACCTGAGGGAGGAAAGGAAAAGAAAGAAAGATAGAAAATCAGAGAAGATGGTTTCTACCATTTTTTCTAAAGATCAATGAGCCTAATAGAGAGGTAGCACAAGGTAGCTGCCTGGGCTATATACATTAATGGTATTTATTCCATAGCAAAGTTAGCACTATTGATTATACTATGTCTCTGAATGTACCTAGTGCACGTCAACAGTGTCATTTCAGAGCATGATGTTTAGAGAAATCTAGTAGATGGTATTTGAGAGAAACACTTTGCAACAGACACATAATCCTTAAGGATCCTTCTATCAACTGACTGGGGAGCCTGCACCTGTTGAATGTCTGTCTGGATACCTCTCTCCCAGCCCCAAGATGACCTAAAAGATTAAGGCAAACTAAGGATCCTGACCTATAAAACAATCATAGCACATGTAACAGAACAAAGTCTTTACAGCTCCCAGAGCACAGATTCTTGCATTACATTTTAATCTCCTGGGTTTTCAAGCACTAATGGAAATTGTGATCATTTTACAATATCACCTTAAAAGCAAAGGTTTTTTTAATTACTAAATATGGTTTATAATAGCATAAAGATCAAATTAAAACAAGCAATAGTTTATACTCTCTCACAGGACCTAAATTAAAGATAAAAAGCACTCTCAATTCTCTAGGTGTCATTACCACCAATTGCCAGTAAGTCCGAGAAAACCCCAAGGTTTAAAAAAAAATAAATATTAAATTTATATCCATTTCTCCATTAAAAATAGGGTTAAGGTGACAAAGAATGAAGTAATTACTAACACATTAAAATACCCAAAAAGATTAAATTTGAGGATTTCTCAGATAAAACTACTGGCAACATAAATCATCTTAAATATCCCAAGTCAGGGTGAATAAAACTTTTTTTGTCCAAAAGCCGTGGAATACAGTTGCCTAACTTATAGCAAGAATTCTGGAGTCTGGAATAGCCCCCAAAAGAGCCCCAGTCTGCATTTATGCCAAATATGCTTCTGCTGGATCTTCAAACGGAGATAGATTCAAATGGAAAAATATGATATTTTAAACATTCTAGCCCCAAGTTGTCATAAGCAACAGTGGAAGCAGCTAACCCATTATATCAAGAAATCCTTATAGTGTCTTTATGCTATCAAAAGCTTTGGTGTACTATCGTGGTTCAGATAATGTTTCCAAGTACTTCTCCAGTACTGATAATGGTCATCCAAATCAGATGTAACTAAGGAGTGCCACAATGGCCAGGTCTGTTCCAGTATCACCAAGAATTGCCAGATTTGGCATACTAATGCTTAGCTGGGCAAGCCTCTGATGAAATCTGGACATCCACTCAGGGCTGAATCCAAGAGGGCACCCAAGCTACAAAATATTTCAGGGAAGCTCAGCTTGATCTCATGCAGGTTCAGTCTGAATTGTTTTTCAGTTGACCAGAGGGATCCTGTCTGGATTAAGCTAGCCAAAACTTTGGAAAGCAGGGTGTGTGTGTTTGTGTGTGTTAGGGGTGGGGAAATCTCCAATGCAGAATAGTATACTCAGAAGATATTTAGTGTGCATAGAATACTGGCTAGCTATGGTTGGAGTGGTGCTCATAATGAGGAAAGCTGAAGTTCAAAGGAAGGTGGAATAGAATGAAATATCCTGCATGAAGTATAGCAAATTGGCTGGAACACTGGAGAGGAAAATTCCATGCTGTGCCATTTTGTTGCAGATCCAACAAAATTTCAGAATATTTTTCAAAGACAGCTCTACATTACAGCATATTACAGAAGTTCAGTTGTGAACAAGTGTACATGTGCCTTATCAAGTTCCAGATGAAACTGGGACCCCAACTTCAACTGTCCAAACATTCAGCAGTAAAGCTCAGCCAGGGAGCAGACCCATTCAAAAGTTGTTAAAAATACAAATTTAACTGGCCAGAAAACCTAAAATCCACCTTTGTGAAGAACTAATGCCAGAAAGGTGTCAAGGCCATTGATGCTGAAAGCTGTTGAGAAGTCTAGCAGAACCAAAAGTAAGGTATTTCCCTTTCTATCCATTTTCCAGAATCGATGAACTAGGACAACCAAACCTTCTTTAGTTTCCAAATAAGATATACTTCAGAGCTGGTCCACCCCACTTTAGAATCTTGCTCTGAAATGATGACATTATCCATCATAGAGGGATTACACAAAAGAATCCTACTACTTTTAAGAGACATTAAATAAAAATATATTCTCACTCAACTAGAACTCTTCTAGCTGATTTAATCAGCCAGAATAGACATGGGTCAATTATCCTCACACTGCTGTCCACATCCTCAAGCCTTATCTTCTGAATAGAAAACAAGCAGATGATAGAGGTACTCAAATCCATGTCCTTTTGTATGTGTTTGCCTGTAAAACTGTATTTTTAAAATTAGTCTGTACAAAAAGCTATATTCAAATATGGATATGAATAACTAATGTAAAGCTTTTTTTCTCTATCAATATGCCATTTATATCATTTATATCTAAATTATCTTTTTGTCTTGTGCTGAGAACGAAATTTCCAAGAAGTTCAAAAGCTGGTAGATAACACAGGAATCTAGGAGATGTGGGAAAGGTCAATTATATTAGAATTTGCAAAGGTTAAACAATCTCCAAGCATTCCCTCTAAGTATCTCTACTAGGATGACATGCAGTGCAGAGCTGAATCAGAATAGATAAAAAAACATTTTATCTGGAGTGTTTCCAGGTAGTCCTCAGCTCACAACCATAATAGGGATCAGAAAATTCATCATTAAGCGGTGCGGTCATTACACAAGGCATCACATAACCACACCTGATTTTATGACTTTTTTGTGGTCGTTGTTAAGTGAATCACAGTCATTAAGTGAATCACATGGTTTCCCATTGATTTTGCTTGTTGAAAGCCAGCTGGGAAGGTCACAAATGGCAATCATAAATCATCATAAATACATGCCAGTTGCCAAGCACCCGAATTTTGATCACAAGACTGCAGGGACACCGTGACAGTCATAAGTCTGATGACCAGTCGTAAATCACTTTTTAAGCGCCATCATAACTTTGAATGGTCGCTAAACGGATGGTTGTAAATGAAGGGCTACCTGTACTAAATTGGTCAGAGTGGTTGAAAGTCGTCTACCAAGCCTTCAAGGTCAAACTTTAGCAACCCCCAGATCACTTACTCATGAAAAATAAGAAAAAGCAATATAGTCAGAAAAATGAAATCTCCTACAATGTATTTTATTACATATTTCATAGAATTTCTTTAAAAATCCAATAGATTGGATCATAAAATGGGAAATAATGTTCAGGAGTAACTACATCAGCCAATCAAATCATTCCTCAAGAGAACATATTAGCTGATTTCTAGATCAGCATTTATTTAATTTGGATACCTTCTAAATGGTATCAACAAAACAAAGGCCACCCAGTGTCTAGTGGCATACAAGCTGTTTATTGTTGTTGTTGTTGTTGTTGTTGTTATGCCTTTGGAGAAAAAAATAAATACTGAAATTTTGCAAGAAGCTAATGATACTAGGGGTTCTATTAAATCTAATCGTTCTATTAAAAGGTGTACTTTTACATTCAATGTATACTGTATACAGTGACAGAACAAAGTGTGTGATCATAATATCTCCTGATTAAAACAGCCAAGGTAAAAAAAAAAAATTAATAAATAAGGTTTTTTAGCATGTTTTCTCTCAACCATAATGCAAAAAAAAGAGAAAAAACCCTATGTTAAAGCTCCAACATATAAGCAAACAAGAAAAGACAATGGAAGTTCTGCGTACAATGTCAAAAGCGAAACAGTTTCATCATAACTTTCAAGATATATTTTCTCTTCTTAAAGCAAATGTTTTTGAAACATAGCAAGAGTTAAGAGTGGAATCACAAATCCAATTTTCTCCATTTTTATCACTGTGTTAGCTATTATAAGAATACCGTTCATGTGTTGGGCAAGAAGAGATACATATAGCCAAATTCTTCATGAGCATCCGCAGGAGAGACAAGTGGGGGCTGCACGTGCAGAAGCTTTTAAGCAAATAGGACCTTTTGACAATGCAGGATGCCTGTCTGCATGAAAGCCTCCACTGGGTTTCCATTAACACTTAATCCTAATCCACAGCTAACAAAACACAATTGATATGTTCATATACCATGCAATGTCTAAACAAACAAAAACTGTATCAGAGTTTAACGTGATGTTTGGTTCACTCAACATGCAAAGAAAATGCCTGTCTTCCCACAACATAATGAACCACAAACTATCTAATCCCATTTTATCTAGAATATTATGCAAACCTAGCCACAAAGACTTCCTACAGATTCTTCTGCTGTAAAGGTGGATACTTGGGAAGGAGCTGTTTTCCATGGCCCTCATCATATTCATGTTTCAGGGTGAGCCTCTTTTAACAGATACATTTACTGAAACATAGTACATCTGTACACCTTTTCTGTAAAAGATCCCACATTCAAAAATAGGTCTGCATGAAAGAACATGGACAGCATGGCTGATTCAGGTCAAGGCTAATCTTGGCCTAATATTTGGGTTTTTGCAATGGCCAATCGGATGCCTCTGTGGCGTTCACAAGCAGGAGGTGGAGGCACAACCATTTTCCACCACGGCTTCCTGCAACATATATTTGGAGCTATGCTGCCATACTAGAAGTAACACTGAATTTAAATTCCCACTAGACTGTTCTCCATGAATTTATCCAATCCCCTTTTAAACCCATCTGAGCTAGTGGCTACCACTTCTGGTGGCAGTGAACCAGATTATTTACTTCTTCCAAATATCTGTGTGCCAACCCTACATACAACTCTATTCTGCATTGTGTTGCTTCTTTTGTCTGTGAAAAATCTCTTTCCAATCAACTTCAAAGGATGACTCCTGATTTTAATGTTCTGAGAGAAAGAGAAGGGTTTTTTCCCCTGCCCACTATCTCCATGTTGTGCATGATTTTACACACCTTGAGCATGTCCTCCTGCATCGCCTTTTTTTCCAAGCTGAAGAATCCCAAATGCTCTGGCCTTTTCCCCTAGGGAATGGTGTTTGAGCCGCCAGATAGTTTTGCTTGCTTCTTGTACAGGTACTTAAGCAAATTCATTTATGGCACAGGTCCTAGGAAAATGGCAAATGCTCAGCAATGAACTCATTACTCTCCTCCTTGTTAATATCTGGATGTCTGATATTTCTGAATTTGTCTTACAAAACAATTGAGTTTTTGTCCTTTTTTCTATTGACTCAGTCTCTTTTCCCCACTGATATTGTTTTAATTTACTCAAATTTTAATCATATTCTTTTAAATGTTGGTGGTTAATTCCTTGGGAGCGTTCAATGCTCTGAGACAGAGGAACAGAAAATAAATACTTTAATAACCCACACTGTATTTTCCCAGAACCAGAGGCTTCAACATGCTAAGGGTTAAAAATCCATTGTAAATATTAGTATTAACATTACTGCATTTAAAAAAAGCTTGAATACTTTTTATTAATGAAAGTGAGCAGATAAACTTCATTTTGCTTCTATTTTGAACCATTCATGCTTCTGACAGGCAATGTAATGTAACACTTGTGGATCTTTGCCCTGCAAGCAACATAATAAACTCTAGGAGCAACAAAGAAAAGATAGAGGAAAAAGAGGGCTATATCTGAGATTTTAGGGGGGGAAAATGTTTACAATTTTGAATGCATCGGAAATATACATTAGAAAGGCTACTATTGCAGACATGCATCTAATACAGCACAATATAAATACAAAATGTAATAAGGTTTAACAAAGTTATCAAACAGGAAAGACACCTGGATTCTATCTTGGCATTTGACTTTGAAAAAGTCAGGCATGCTTGTATCTGCATCCTCCATTTAAACAGAGATAATGAAGCACACTTCACTTTTGCACTGAATAAGCAACAGCAATAAGGACACTTTCTGGTCAGAGGGCAGGACCAGAGAGGAGCTAATACCTCTTGCCAATATGTCACTTAGGGAATAAGCCAGAAGGTATGTGTTCAAATGGAGACAGAATTCTTGGACCAAGTTGCTTGGGAGCTCACTGCTCTCCTGCCCAACAGTTGGAGAAAAGTTTGGCAGTAGATTCACTTCTCCCAGTTCAAATGATGCTGTCTCCAAAAGCAGGTCAGATGGACCGCTGGGATAAAAATTGCCTGAGTAGTATCAGCAAAGGTTCCCAAAAACATTTCAAGGCAATAATAGTATATTGCAACTCTCTTCGTAATTAAAAAAACAAAAACTATTAAAACTAATTTTAAAGAGAACATTATTTTAAAAAGACACCTTGACATTCTTGTAATGTGACCTAGGTCTTGGTCTTTTATGAAGTTATTAAAGAAGTCTGCACGTGCAAAAATGAGGTGTAACATACAAATCCTGCATTTGGTATATTCAGTGAATGAAAGACTTCGTATCTATTAAGGCAGTGTTTCTCAACCTTAGCAACTCTTAGATGTCTGGACTTCAATTCCCAGAATTCCCCATAGCTAGGGAATTCTGGGAGTTAAAGTCCAAACATCTTAAAGTTGCCAAGGTTGAGAAACACTGTATTAAGGGATACTTCCAGAAGGCAACAATAAACTAACACAGGGGATGCAACTATTGGTATATTATATCTCAGAAATCATTTATCATATCTTTTTCTCAATGATCACTTTAAAAAAAGAAATTATCTGACCTGAAATCAGCAGTTAGAATTTGTTCTAAGTACTTGAATGTGTTCTTTTCTTCTACCCAATGCTCTCATAAATTAATCTGACAATATGAGCAGGGCAAAGGGTTAGCAGTCATGCCATCAAACTAGCATACAAACTGATAACCAGCCAGCAGAACTCCTAAGTATGGACTTTCATTTAAACAAGAAAAAGAGCATTTGGCTTTTAGTATATCTTCTTGATCACTGTAAGAACCAAGGTCCCCGCAGTCTAATTGTATCTTAGGGTTGCTCCCATAATGAGAGGAGGGTGGGATGGAGAGCTTCAAGCAGGAATAGCAGCTGTTGGAAAATAAAACACTCTCCCTTCCCTTATTTTTCTTCATGTCTCACCCACCTGACAGAAAAGTGTCAGAGAAAAGGTGTTATGGATGAGAAAAATCAGAAACAAGAACCAAGGTCCTTCTTCTTCTTCTAGGATTCTCTGGACAATAATGGGAATATCCTATTACTGGGTGAAATGTGATCCTTTGACCTAAATGCTGAATCCAGCTTTCAGTACCAGAACCATTTCATTTATACCTTAACTCTAAATTCAGCTGCATTTATATGTTAAATATAATGGCTCCTTAAAAAGCCAGCCCTACTGTTTGAAATGAGGTAGACCACAACAGATGGAAAATTGGAGCAACCTCCACTTAAACCAGAGCAGTTGCTTTAGTTTACCTAAGACACATGGCTCTCCAGAGTGATTTGTTACCCGGCCCTATAACCTCTCACTCTCTGAAAGCATATTTGAAAAGATGACACAGGTCTTTAATGTGTTCGGCCACATTCATCAACAACTTCACTTTGTAAACTTTCTAAATCAACAACTTTAATGGCAAAACTCAACTATCACATAGTGATCTGCAACACAGGAACGTTTGTTTATAGCTGTATTAGTACAATTTAACAATAATTTTTATAAAAATGCTAGCACTAGAACAGAACAGAACTAATCTAACAAGCCCTTTATGCAGAACAAGCCCACCCTGCTTTTTCTTAGAAATAGGAGGAAAAAGAGAGAGGGCATATGAATGCTGACAAGAAAAAGAGAGATTACTGCAACAGAACAGAACTCATCCAGCTCTAGTCAGATGAAGAATTATTGCTTTCTCTGTCACTCAAACCATTTCCCAGCCACCCCCTCAACAGACCCCTGAGCACCTCAACAGTCAGTGACAGAAACAGAACGCTGCTGAATAAAAATTCCCCATTCAGTCATCTTTGATGTAGCTTGGTACAACAAATATGATTGATATGAACAGTTTCTGTGAAGAAAATTCTGCTTCTTTTTCATCCATTAAAGCAGTCATTACCATCACATTTTTTACTTTGAGGCTATCATTAACTAGCCCAATTAAGAACATATCAATTCTGACATTCCTATCTCCTGAGTATCATCACCAGGTCTCTAGATGGACCATAATTAAGATGATTATTTCTGATCTTTGCTGTTTCTGCATACTTGACAATATTGGCCAGATTAATTTATAGTAGATATTTTCAATTACATAGAATAAAACCTATTACCACATTTTCACCAGTTGCAATTGTTTAACATATTGATGATCAATGCATTGATAATGTTACTTAGAGCTATAGTATATCCATAATTCCATTTACATTAGGCTACTTTTATAATATGCTTTATATTGTTGGGGCTCATACAGAGTATTTGACTTCCTTCAAAAGCTAAGGACAGATTTCACTGACAATAATAAAATTAAATAAATGACTATTCAAAACTTATCTCAGTCAGCTCCCATTGATACCAAAACATGGAGGGGAGGGGATGGCAAAATAGCTATCAAAGGGAAGCCAAGGATAACAGATTGAGAAAAACAGTTGTGTGAATTATTAATTAACCAATGTTCTTCTACACTATATAAGGCTTCCTCTACTCGCCAGCTTCATATTAAAAAATGCAGGGGGCATTATAAACAATTATCAGCAAAAAATACTAACTAAATGGATCCCTTGTTTTAATTTACAATAAGGACATTACGTACACTGAGATTTACAACTAGTCACACATAAATATAGCTCTGGAAGTATTAAAATTATATTTCAGGTTAATTTAAAGTAACTGGTATATATTGATATTTTAAATTGTTTTGTCATAATTATCCCAGTACAGTAATAATTGGAAATGGTTTGCCTCTACCTCTCATGAAGGTGCCAAATGAGTCAAGTTATGTAGGCAAGCTAACGTTTCCCTTTCCACCTCTCCCCAAAATCCATCAGAGGATGGCTCAGAGAATATATCCTATGCGGATGTAGACTCTAGTTTAGATGCAGAAAATAGCCCGCCAAAGGAATAAATTAGTCCCAAGAAATAATACGAGTGTCCCATTCTCCATCAGATCAAATCAATCTCAAGAGGCAAACAAGTATATCAAGCTATGGTAAATCTTTCCTACAGACCAAAAAAAAAAAAGCTCTTGAAACATTTCTTTTTATCTAATATAAAATAGCAAAAGGGAACAGCAGCATCCTTAATATATGCTCTCACAATCTTAGCACCAAAATCTCCTTTTTGCAACCCTAAAACAACTTCCAATCACAATGAAAATGAAGTTTCCCATGATTAGCTGTATTTTAAGTGCTAAACTAAGCTGAAGTTGCCTTAGAAATCCATATCCTAGCTCAACTTGAGCTCAACTGAACAAGAGTTGGACTTTCAGTATTTCTTTCATGCTCTCTAATGGTTATCTGAATTTGTGCAGCCCAAATACGTTAGCCCCACCAACAGCTCTTTTATTTCTTCCCATATTATTTATAGGATATAAATGAATCACAGTGTCTTCAAAGAGTCTATGATTTGCCTTAGGATTGACTGTGAACAGTGCACAATTTAACAGCAAGCAAATGTCAGGAAAATTAGCACCTAAGATATACAAAAGCCAACTAAATATCTTCAATTTAAAAGTTTCTCTTTCTTGAGTTTCCACTATCTGCTTCTCAAACTGACACAGCTTCCCTTCTCTTGACATATCAGTCTAAACATTTGCTTTTTGATAGTCAAATTCTGACTGGCAGTGTTGATAAGAGACCAATTCTCTAACAATGGTTGGTCTGGAAAACAAGAAAACAAATAGGAAGTCCACTGTTTAATGAAGAACAGAACAAAAAACCCACAAAGATGTTTCTGGCTTAATGCTGGCTCTGTTAAGTTTGCAGCAAGGGCTGGAGAAAAGTATCAATGCTTCAGCTGGGTTTCAGCTAAATACAAAAGTAAAAACTAGTTTACAAGCTTGTCTGCTAATGCTTTTAACCACAGAGGGTGAAATCCTTTGAAATCCAAATTTACTGAGAATTAATATAAGCAATTCATGGAACAGTTATCTTCAATGGAACAAAGCATTTGTATGCACGTGCCCTGCAATGTTGAGATTTTCACTTTCAAATTGTTAAAGCAACTTCCTAAAAATGTGTGGAGTACAGCATAGGAACTATATTGCAATACAAATGCAAAAAAAAAAAAAAGACTCTATTATTCTGTAAACCAGAATTCCTAAGTTTTAAGGATTTAAGGAATTAAAATGCAGTTTTTAATTGAAAGACTAATGCATTTAGTAGCACTCAGCAGAAAATATTCACTTATTTATTTTCTGATTAAGACAATTGCATAGAAACTAATTCAGAAAAGATGAGAAGTTCTCTACATTAAATTTCTTTATAAGGCACTGAGGCATATAGGATTTCATTGGAAAAATCATCAGTTGTGGGGAGACTAAGCCAAATGATGTTTTCAAAATACAAATGTTTTGGTTAATGAAACCAATTTATTTGTTTATCTGTAATGTTGATTTCTATCCTTTGATTAATCATCATTTTGATTTGGTAGGACTAAGCAGTTAAAACATAGAATGAACAATTCAATATGATGTACGCTGTACTGGATTATTTATTTCATGTATTTATTTCACACTGTTTATGTACCACAAATTACAAACACTCCATGTTCTTCACACAGCACATTAAAAACATATTAAAACTACATAACAGCAATCATTGCATTTCCACCAAAAACCAAGCAAACCAAGAAGAAAGCTTGCTGGCTCTTCCTCCCCTTAAAATGGTGAGTAGCACCATGTTCAAGCACCCATCCATAATTTGGAATTGGATAGTATAGTAAAAGCAAAAAAGCTGATTTCACTTATAATATTGCTAACACTCTTTCCTGTTGCATCATTCCGTTATATATTTTCCATGTTGATTTTCCATTAGAAATGGCTAGTAAGTCTTCAAGAAACTGTCTTTAAATCTTCTTTAAAAGACATACATGAACAACTTTTATGTATCTTGTACAATGTAAATTCCAACAATTCTATTAAGACGTATTACAACTATCCTGATATCTTGCAAATGTTGTCTTCCTTCCTTCCTTCCTTCCTTCCATTACTTTCTATGATAATTTAATCTTTACATAAAAATTCAAGAAATGTGTTTACCTTCCTCTTCAGAAGTACTGTTTGTCCAGCTTATTCATATGCAGATGTGTAATTCAAGATTAATCAACTGAAACCCACACTATTAATCAACTATGACCTCATAAACCATTAACTAAACAGATGCAATAATGCTTTTTAAAAAAATATTATTTCTTTCATATTTATAAAGTATTTCCAGTCTTAATAATAGTTATAGCACAATGGCAAACACAGCTTCCAAGACTAAGTCCTCTTTCCCATTTCAGTCTGATCAACTTTATCTAGATTAGCTGTAAAACCGTCTACAGCAAACTGGTGCCCTCCAGATGTGTCACATCTAGTTATTACATTTTTACAGAATCACCCATAGCAAAACAAAAACAAAACAGTGGAGAACCTTGATTTTCTAAGAAATGAGTGTATCTGGCCAAGAAAAAAACATCAGAGATACTGTGGTAATATAATTGCTATAATTATAATTGCTAGAACACTAGGAATGCTCACCCTGTCACAAAGCAATCTCTAGTCAAAATCTCTCCTGATGACTAAACCACACTGCTGGGTTGTTGGATATTTAAAAAAAAAAGGGGGGGGATGTAGGGAAAAACCTGAGCTGCTTCTAGGAAAGGAAGAAAAAAAAATGATAAAGTAGTATTTAAAGAACCACAGATTTCATTAATTAGAATTAGTTTTGTAATTTTAGCTATTACACTTCCTGCATCTTTTGTTAGATTTTGAGCAATTATCTAACTGAGCAATTACATCCAGGCCATTATTGAAATCCAGAAATCTGCATATAAATACTAAGTGCAATAAAGTATGCATTTATTATATGCAAAAAGGTACAAATCTATAACATGATGGATTTTTTCTTAGTTTTCTAGTATATTCAATTGCTAACTTATTGGCTGAAACTAAATATCTTACAGCTTATTTATTTTTTAAGTTGGATCAGACTACTTTTAAACACAGGTGGTCCTCGACTTATGACCATTCGTTTAGTGACCATTCAAAGTTACGACAGCACTGAAAAAAGTTATTTGCGACTGGTCCTCGGACTTACAACTGTCACAGTGTCCCCATGGTGACGTGATCAAAATTCGGGTACATGGCAACTGGCATGTATTTATGACAGTTGAAGCATCCCTGGGTCACATGATTGCTATTTGTGACCTTCCCAGCTGGCTTCCAACAAGCAAAATCAATGGGAAACCATGTGAATCACTTAACGACCACATGATTTGCTTAACGACTACCACAAAAAATGTCATAAAATCGGGTGCAGTCACGTGATGCCTTGCTTAATGACCACATTGCTAAAGACAAATTTTCCAGTCCCTATTGTGGTCGTAAGTCAAGGACTACCTGTATAAAAAACTTCTGTTAGAATAAGAAGCAGGTAAACTGTCAAGCCCAGCCCAAGAACAACGGTGAAACAGTCAAGTTCAGTTCAGTTCCTATATGCCATATAGATAGAATCTTGTCAGACTAAATCTGTACTACTACAATCAGTAGATATACCCTGGGAGATTCTACGGGGTAGCTATTCTGAACCTCTTATGCTTCCCATGCTCCACCTCTGGACTATGTTGTCTTTTGTCTCTTTGTCCTTCCTGGAATGCATCCCCTCCTTCCTGATAGCCTTGTTGCAATCCACCACATCACCCTCCCCTTTGCAGATACATTCCATCACATAAACTGATCATCAAGAGAAGTCATTGTTCTTCTCTATTCTATATTGATCAGACCATACTTAGAATATTGTATTCAGCTCTGGGCACCACATTTTAGGAAAGAAATTAATAAACTGGAGCGTGTTCAAAGGGACCTGAAAGAAAAAGATTAAGAATGGATGTAGGCATTGGATATGCTTAGCCTAAAGAAGAATACCACAGGGAGACATGAAAGCTGTCTTTAAGTATCTGAAAGGTTGTCATGTAGAAGTCTGGGCAAAATTTTTCAGAGACATTCCAGAAGACAGGACAAGACACAGTGGGTTTAAATGCAAATTTCCAGAGCCAAAAAGATTACATCCTAGGGCACTGAAAGAAATAACAGAGGGAATTATGGATCCACTCTCAGTAATCTTTGAGAATGACTGGATGGGGGAGTTGAGGGGCACTTGTCAGATTTCCAGACGATACAAAACTGAGAGCCATGGCTAATACTTTAAATCAATGTTTTTCAAACTTGGCAACTTTAAGATGTATGGACTTCAACTCCCAGAATCCCCCAGCCAGCCAACTTCCAGTGGGAGTTGAAGTCCACACATCTTAAAGTTGCCAAGTTTGAGAAACACTACTTTAAATGAAAGACAGAAGTTTCAAAAAGATCTAGGCAGGCACGGGCAAGGGCTGAAATAAATAGGATGGCTTTTAACAGGGAGAAATGTAGAGTTCTGTATTTGGGTAGGAAAAATGAAAAGCACAAGTATAGCATGGGATAACCTGGCTTGGCAGCAGTACATGTGAAAAGGATTTGGGTATTCTTGTCACCCACACATTAAACATGAGCCAGCAATATGATGCAGCCGCTAAAAAGGCAGTGCTATCTTCAGGTGCATTACCTGTACAGGAGTTCAAAGTCTGGTTTACAGATCTAATTAATCTATCTACTCTGCCCTAGTCAGATACTATTTGGAGTACTGTGCCCAGATTTGGGCAGCACAGTTAAAAAAAGGATAGTGACAAACTGGAGTGAGTTCAGAGGAGGACTACCAAGATGGCGAATGGTCTGGAAACCAAGCCCTAGAAGGAACAGTTCAAGGATCTGGGTATGTTTTGCTTCAAGAAAAAATGACTAAGGGGAGATATGACAGCAATCTTCAAATATCTGAAGTGTTGTCACATAGAAGATAAGGTGGGCTCATTCTCTGTTGCCCCACTACAAAAAAGGAGGTTCAGGCTAGATCCCAGGGGTACTTTCTGACTGCACAGGCTGGTCAGCCAGTGGAACAGGTTGCCATATGATTTGATGAGTCCTCTTTTGTCACAGGCCTTCAAACAAAGGCTGGATGGCCATATGTCACAAATACTCTAGAGCAGTGTTGTCCAAACTTGGCCACTTTAAGATGAGTGGACTTCAACTCCCAGAATTCCCCAGCCAGCCATGCTGGCTGGGGAATTCTGGGAGTTGAAGTCCACTCACCTTAAAGTGGCCAAGTTTGGACAACACTGCTTGAGAGGATCCTGCATACCAGGAAAAAAATCTTAACTGTTAAAGAGCTGTTCACTAATGAAACAGACTGCCCCAGGAGGTAGTGGACTCTCTTCTGCTGGAGATGTCTAAACAGAGGCTGGCTGGATTCAGTAGGTTCCTGCACTGGGCAGGGAGGTGAATCAGGTATGTCTTCCAACCCTTCCATTCTATAATTCTGAGGCAGTGTTTGCCTCAGCAGTTCTGATACCATCAAAACATTAAGTAGTACAACAAAATCTAAAGCTGATCTTTATTCATAACACTTTTTTAAAAGACCAGATAGTACCACAATGTTCATAGTTTCAATTTTCAAAAAGAAAGTCAGACAATCCCTATTTTTGCCATGCTCTTCTGCTTGTAAACTAGGAATAGCATCACACTTTGAAAAGCAGGATCTCAGAGTACAATTTTTTTAAACAGGCAACATTTCAAAAGGGCTTGCTCAACACACTTCCTCCCCCCCATCACATGCCTTTTATCTCTTCTTTAAGAATTGTGAGTGCACAATCCATGGCCTGTAAGCCACATGCAGCCCAACCAATGCCCCCACTGCACTCTTGGGAGAGGGAAAAGTCATCCTTTCTTTGTCTTGGAGGTTTTCAGGTTTGAGTTAAGAAACAAAATAAGTGTCTTAGATTTTGTAGACTCAGCAAAATTTGATGCTATTGATTTGCATCATATGGCACTTATATTTTGAAAAAAAACAAGAGCGATATCATCATAGAAACAGCCAGAAAGAGTAAGAATACTTTCTGCTTGAATCCTAAAACAAGTTTGCCAAAACATACTCCTTAATAATGACCCCACTTAATAATACAGGTAGTCCTTACTTAACAACTGCAATTGGGACCGGCAACTCCATCACTAAGTGGAGTGATTGTTAAGTATGACGTCATGTAACCGCACCAACTTACATCAATTCCCACTGCAGTCGTTAAGCGAGTCCTGCAGGGTTGTTAAGCGCGATGTCACATACTGTGTCATGTGACCTTCCCTGCCAGCTTCCCCACTGACTTTGCTTGTTAGAAGCCAGCAAATGGTGATCAAGTGACCATGGGATGCTGCAACTGTTGTAAATGTGCACTGGTTGCCAAGCACCCAAATTGTAATCACATGACCATGGGATGTTGTGACGTCCACAACTTCCGAGGACCCGTTGCAAGTCTCCTTTTTCAGCACCGTCATAACTTCGAACAGTCACTGAGCAAGTGGTCGGTAAGTGAGGACTCCTATACAATGACCTCTTAGATGGATGATAGATATGCAATTAAATAGCAACAAGAGTAATCTGATAGGCATATTAATAGGATCTATAAAGACACCAGCTTTTCTATGGAAGCCAAGAAAGATACACAGACCACTGGGGGGAAATGTGAACACTGTCCCTCCCCCCCAATTTTCTTGCTAACCAGAAAACCCCTCTCCCATGCTGTTACATCTCTTTGCATGCTCTCTATATAACAGAGAGAAAATTTATCAGAGAATGGGCATTTTGTTCGCTTGCAAACTTCTTTATTTTTAAACCTGGAAATCAACTGAAATATGAAGGGATAAAGCTCACTATAACACTGATGATTATTATTAATTTATTTTAAAACAGCTTTAAGTATTTAATTTTCATTTACCACCCACCTTTAAAATCATTTAATGGGAGCCCCCGCTCTTTTGTTCAAAGGCTATCCAAGTCCTCAACCCAATAGAGTTGTACTTCTTGCCTTAACACCAAGAAATAGCTACTTGTGCAGTTTCATGGAACAGAAGGGCAGCTGCAAACAGCAAAACCAATTATGCGTGAGGACAGGATTAACAATAGGCAAAATAACTTTAAGAGGCAGATAAGTTCATAATCATAAGGTAAAGAAATAGCTGAGGATGGAAGCCTGAACCAAACCATATAAAAATATTCCTTAGGGTCCACTTCCTTCTTGTTCAGTAGAAATAAAATGCATAGAGGAGACAAACTTAGGAATTAATTTGAATCATGAATTAAAACAAGGAGAGCTATTCAATATGATTGCTCTTTAAACCAATCTTCTTCTTCTTTAAAAAAGATATTGGGCACTCTTTAGACACTAGGCAATTGCTCCCATGTCCTTTGGGCACAACTTAAAAAAAAAAAACTCTCTTCAAAAATATCAATTAGCCTAGATATACTATTCCAAAAAAGTAGAACACAACTTCTCCCCCATCATAACATCCAAATATGTTATAATTCTGGCTTCCTTTACCCTTTTGTAGCTAATGAATAAGCTGTATAGCTTATTGATTAAAAATACTACCACTTTATTGCTCCAGCTTGATTCCTCCTCCTAATAGAGTTTCTAAACAAGCCATGGTTTTAGTATACTATGCAAAGAAATTCTGGATTGTTTCCTTCTTAACCATGATCTGCATTTGGCTTCTACGTCTTGGCTTCTGAGAAATGGGTCATGGCTGGAATGCCATATTAAATAAACCACGGAAGGCATGAGATTTCATGCAAACCACAAGGAACTGATTATTTCATTAAAGCCAGAATTCTGGATTAGCATGGCATATGAATATATTGTTGGATATTCAGTTACAAACTTTAAATATAAATAGTTTCAAGTGTCCAACTAAGAGTCCAAATCAGTCTCTTCACCTCTTCACTGGGCTAGGTTCACTACCTGAAAGCTACTGCCAAGATTGCCTACAGCAACACATGTAGTTGCTTTTCTGACATTTTCTCAGCTCACATTAAAATATTAGATTCAAAACTGCTCTTATTTCCTGAAAACACATATGCATTACAGCTCTATGTGGGTTCATTTTACCCCAACATAAAACAATGTTTGTTCATAAATAGATCAATTCTGGTTGAGATGGAAGAATACACACAGACACCAGGTTGTCTGAAATGGCTCCTGACAGATCAGAGAACTTTAAAAGTAGCCTTTGAAACCACAAAAAAAGATGGCTTTAAAAGAATGGAAATGTATGTACATATGCCAAGAATCTGAAACCTAGCTCCAAAGTTTAAATATCTTAATGCTTCTTTAAACACAATATTTATTTTAATACCCATAT
Source organism: Python bivittatus (assembly GCF_059951505.1). Taxonomy (NCBI): domain Eukaryota; kingdom Metazoa; phylum Chordata; class Lepidosauria; order Squamata; family Pythonidae; genus Python; species Python bivittatus. The sequence goes on along the minus strand of NW_028277088.1, from coordinate 18,376,937 downwards.
TTTTTTTAAAAAATCTAGAATTAGTATATCATTTTAACAGCATAGGATACAAGCCAGTTAAGAGTTCCTGTTGCCTGTATGTTGCTCACTATATTCAGCTAGTTTATTTTATTTATTTATTTAAGTTTATTTATTTATATATCACATTTATATAGCCACCCATCTCACACAAAGCGACTCTGGGCAGCAGTGAACAACTAAATAAAATAACAAATAGATAAAGACATGATTATTAAAATACATCATCATCAAAATGTTAAAAAAAAAAATTTTTAAATATACAAACCCCACAGAGAATAGTTATTGGGGTGGTATTGATGTACTGAGAAATACTAAAGGTAGATAAATTATTACTGCCTCCAAATGTGGTTGCTTGGCTACTTCCACAAAGGAAGAACTACTGTGGCATGTGGTATGCATGCATGTGGTAGCAAGCTACCATACAAACAGCACTACTGTTCCTTTGTGGTCCTGTGATATTATGGTCATCATTTTGCAGTATTCTGAAATATTGCAGATTGTTGCACTGCATTACTTCAACCAAAAGAGACTGAAAACAAGCATGGAGATGTATTTAATTGGCTAAAATAATTCAGAAAGTTTACATAAACTTACAATGTAAAGATGTGTCCATTCAGATGCTTCCTTACCAATTGTACATTTAACAGGAAATTTATTCTATTAAAAAAAACCTAGGACCAAAGATTTTTTCCATATATTTTGACTAAGAATTACAACCAAGAAGTTTTGTCATGGTTACATGGTTCACTGTGTTTGGAAATATCTTGATGAAGCTCTCCTAGCCTACTGCATCACTGGTCATCAGGAAGAGCCAGATTACATAACCTTATAAAGCCCTCAGCAAAAGACATATGGCTCATTAATAGTTTTTAAATTTTGAAAAGTGTGGAGTTTTCTTCATGCATTGGTAACTGGCAATATGCTCTGAAAATCCAAGATAATGGTCATTTTGGCTTCCCTGCAGAGGCCAAGACTCACTTCCTCAATGTATGGTAAATGAATTGCTGTCAATCATGGTTGTCTTATTGTGCTCATACAGAGCTAGGCAACTAGAATTTATCTGCCTTTCATCTTTTAGGAATGTCCACTTTTCTAGTGCCAAACAAACCATTCAACCCTACATGTTTCCACTTCTTAGCATTTCAACTTGGACCCATACATTTTTACAGGGGCAGGTCTAACATTTGCAGTGCCAGATGTAACACAATATGCATGTGGTAGCAACCTACAGTGGGGCAAAAAACTATTTAGTCAGCCACTAATTGTGCAAGTTCTCCCACTTAAAAAGATGAGAGAGGCCTGTAATTTTCATCATAGGTATACCTCAACTATGAGAGACAAATGGGGGGAAAAATCCAGAAAATCACGTTGTCTGATTTTTAAAGAATTTATTTGCAAATTAACTTGCACAATTGGTGGCTGACTAAATACTTTTTTGCCCCACTGTACAATACAAACAGCATTAACATCTGAGTTGTCCTGAGTACTAATAAGGTATATCTTTATTCAGTCTGTGTCCTGATATATCAGGGTAACTGGAAAAAAAAATACAAAGGCATGAGAATCTTGCAACGTATCATCATACAACAGGGCGAATGTGCAAATATGACACCACAGCACCAGAAGAGACCCTTGAGATCTGAAAAATGAAGGCTCTCCAGACACACTCCCTTAATTTCCAGCCAATGGCCTGCTGATCTGGCTGAACATGTGGGATGTAATCTTACACATCTGTAGAGCACCACAGTGGAGAAGGCTGGTGTACAACGTCCTGAGAAATGAAAAGTAAATGCAACCACAAGCCTCTCTACAAATGTAATAAATGGCATAGATGACTACAACTAACAAACATGGCTGAAATCTCACAAGATTTCAAGAATGTACACTGAAACCTCAGTACATTTTAGCCATTTTAATAAGTACAATTCATTTTAATTTAATATTAAGATTCCACAGACATCAACTAGAGGTGGGTGTTTGTGTCCTATAAATCCATGGATTAAAGGACTGAACCCTAACTTTTTTCAGATAATTGAAACAACTTGGCATCACAGAGGTCAATGAAACTCTACCCACTTCTCTTTTATGCCAGGAAGAAAGGAGTGTTCACTCAATGTTACTTCTCATCTTGATAAGAATATTTCAAACGATAAGGAAGATGACTTAAAAAAAAGTGCAGAATTAGCACAGCTGTTCTAATAATATACTTATTCTACAAAAAACAGTTGGTTTAGACATATCCTTACACTCAATTAGACAGAAATACATCTTAAATAAGATTCAGCCCTGACCTGCTATTCCAGAATTTGCCTTTGTCACATTTGGTAGCCATTATTTTGACTACTTGTTCAAATGCAACCTACAAATATTGGAATATAAATATGTCAATGTATAATTCCTTGCCTGGTCTTCACTCTTCTTTTTCCTTTTAGAATGAATGTATACTTGCCTTTTTTTTGAGTGATTTGTTCCTATCTTCTAACCAATCATCCATCTGTTCCTCAATTTCTTCAATAGAAGTTCCATGATCATATGATGGTATAAATGCATTTGTTTCCGCCACAGTGTATGCAGGAAATTCAGATTTTGGTTTCTTGATTTTAGGTTTCTTTTCCTCTGTAAAAAATAATATAATATAATGACAAATTCTGGCCAAAAGCATGATTAGACACCTACTACACTCAAATGTTTTAAAGATGCTATTTTCATACTTATAGAAAACAGCAAAAGAAAAAAGGGCTATTTGAGATAGCAAGCTTACACTCTGAATTTTAGACAGTAAATAAGCAGATAATTTTTATTTCACTAATCAAAGTATTGTGTTTCTTCAGAAGTGAACTTTTCACAAGTTCAGCGTCACTGGAGTTATGGTAGCTTACCTTGTTTCAAAAAGATTTTGGCAAGATAAACAATTGGAGACAGTGCGGCTGTCATAGAAGGAATGACAAGTAGCAGGAATTATGACCTAGAAACTAGCACACTAGTAAAAGGAGGCATAGCCCCCATATGCTTCATGTGTGTTAATTACAGAGGATACAATGAAAATAAAAATTACTTTGGATGGCCACATATTAGAAACACAATCTTTGTTCAAATATACAGTAAGTTGCCCATATAGTGAAGATTAGAAAAAATCAGAAGCTAATTATTTTCTCATCTAAGAATCAAATGCTGCACAATCTGAAATATAAAATATGAGGCTAAGACTAAAACACTTTTTACATTATACAAGTTACAAAAATACAACACAAGATGTTGTGATAGATGAATCTGGAAGATGAACAGGCCAAGAAAGATGGAAGGTCCTGCAAATACCTACAGCAGAAGAATGGATTATCTAATGGACTTGGTTTAAATGGCAAAATTAATAGTATTAATAAGAGATAATACTGTTTTTTAAATTTGTCTCCTTATGGCAACCCTTCTTAGATTACGTGCTTGGGGGGGGAAACGAAAGTGTTGATTGTGGGTTTTAATAATTAAGTGGTTTGTGTTGATAGAAATAATGTGAATTTGGATTAACTAGTGGTAAGAGATTAATTTTTTAAAATTTGTATTTATATCTGTATGGGAGATAGTCAGAAGTTGCTTTCCGTTCTATTCTATCTATCTTCACTATTTTAGTTTTTGTCCTTTTTCTTTTAGTTCTATTTTCTATCTTTACTGTATTCTATTTTTTGTTTTTAATTGTATTCTTAATATAATACAATAAAGTTCTTATAAAAAATATAACACAAGAAAAGTACTAAAAATGGCACGTGTTCTTTTTCATTTTATGTATTTAAAATATTTCTTCTACAACACTGTTCCTTGCAACCCTAGTTCTTAATGTATACTGGAACAGTAAGAGTACAATACAAAATAATTAAAATAAATTTTACAAAATCAAAGTGGTAAGTTCTTTCAAGTTTCTAAAAAGACCCATATTTAGATTTCTAACTGAAATATATTTCTGTTCATGTAATAAAGCATACCACGAAAACAAATAAAAGAAGCCAGGATTTCTGTTGGTAAAGGTATCTTCTCTATGATGAGAAACTTCTCAACAATATGTTGAGAATGTTCAACTATGATTTCATATTATGCTCAAACCTCAGCTTTGATCACTCCTCTTTCTTCATTCCTCTTCAAACAGAGCTGTGAGAGGAACACAGTGGGTTGCTAGGATTTTCAAGTAACATTATTTGGATACTGAAGTTGAACACAGAATGAAATTTAGACTTAATAATGGTTTAAATAATTATTTAATTGAATAATAACTGTATTTATTTAACAAGTTTCTATAGCCGTCCATCTACCCAAGTACAGTGGGGCAAAAAAGTATTTAGTCAGCCACTAATTGTGCAAGTTCTCCCACTTAAAAAGATGAGAGAGGCCTGTAATTTTCATCATAGGTATACCTCAACTATGAGAGATAAAATGAGAAAAAAAATCCAGAAAATCACATTGTCTGATTTTTAAAGAATTTATTTGCAAATCATGGTGGAAAATAAGTATTTGGTCACCTACAAACAAGCAAGATGTCTGGCTCTCACAGACCTGTAACTACTTCTTTAAGAGGCTCCTCTGTCCTCCACTTGTTACCTGTAGTAATGGCACTTGTTTGACCTTGTTATCAGTATAAAAGACACCTGTCCACAACCTCAAACAGTCACACTCCAAACTCCACTATGGCCAAGACCAAAGAGCTGTCGAAGGACACCAGAAACAAAATTGTTGACCTGCACCAGGCTGGGAAGACTGAATCTGCAATAGGCAAGCAGCTTGGTGTGAAGAAATCAACTATGGGAGCAATAATTAGAAAATGGAAGACATACAAGACCACTGATAATCTCCCTCGATCTGGGGCTCCATGCAAGATCTCACCCTGTGGGGTCAAAATGATCACAAGAACGGTGAGCAAAAATCCCAGAACCACATGGGGGGACCTAGTGAATGACCTGCAGAGAGCTGGGACCAAAGTAACAAAGGCTAGCATCAGTAACACACTACGCCGCCAGGGACTCAAATCCTGCATTGCCAGATGTGTCCCCCTGCTTAAGTCAGTACATGTCTGGGCCCGTCTGAAGTTTGCTAGAGAGCATTTGGATGATCCAGAAGAGGATTGGGAGAATGTTATGGTCAGATGAAACCAAAGTAGAACGTTTTGGTCTAAACTCAACTTGTTGTGTTTGGAGGAGAGAGAATGCTGAGTTGCATCCAAAGAACACCATACCTACTGTGAAGCATGGGGGTGGAAACATCATGCTTTGGGGCTGTTTTTCTGCAAAGGGACCAGGACGACTGATCCGTGTAAAGGAAAGAATGAATGGGGCCATGTATCGTGAGATTTTGAGTGAACACCTCCTTCCATTAGCAAGGGCATTGAAGATGAAATGTGGCTGGGTCTTTCAGCATGACAATGATCCCAAACACACCGCCCGGGCAACGAAGGAGTGGCTTCGTAAGAAGCATTTCAAGGTCCTGGAGTGGCCTAGCCAGTCTCCAGATCTCAACCCCATGGAAAACCTTTGGAGGGAGTTGAAAGTCCGTGTTGCCCAGCGACAGCCCCAAAACATCACTGCTCTAGAGGAGATCTGCATGGAGGAATGGGCCAAAATACCAGCAACAGTGTGTGAAAACCTTGTGAAGACTTACAGAAAACGTTTGACCTTTGTCATTGCCAACAAAGGATATATAACAAAGTATTGAGATGAACTTTTGATATTGGCCAAATACTTATTTTCCACCATGATTTGCAAATAAATTCTTTAAAAATCAGACAATGTGATTTTCTGGATTTTTTTCCCATTTTGTCTCTCATAGTTGAGGTATACCTATGATGAAAATTACAGGCCTCTCTCATCTTTTTAAGTGGGAGAACCTGCACACTTGCACACACTGGTGGCTGACTAAATACTTTTTTTCCCCACTGTAAATCTGGGTGGTGAACAGAAATAAAAATGTACCAACTATACAAACACATTTAAAAAATCACACTGTGAGCTCATCAAACAATTCACATTCACACCAGATCTCCATCAACATCCTGGTCCCAGTGCCCAGGGAAACAGCCAGGTCTTCACAGCCTTCTGAAAGGCCAAGATGGTTGGGACTATTCATATCTTGGGGGGAGGCTGTTCCACAAGATAGCCACTATGACAGAGAAGGCACATTTCCTGGGGCCCACCAGGTGACACTGCTCCACAGATGGTATCCAGAGCACACCCACTCTGCTAGAATTAGTGGGATGGGCAGAAACCATCAAAGAAGCACAGTCCTGCAAGTAACCTGGCCACATCCTATGTGGGGCTTTAAAGGTGACCACCTCTACCTTGATTTGTACCTGGAAGCCCATTAGCAGCCAGTGCAACTCATGTAACAGCAGTGTTGTGTGTGTGTATCATGGTGTACCCCAAACTGCATGTGCTACTGCATCTTGGACCAGCAAAAGCTTCTGAATGCTCTTCAAGGACAGTGCCATGTAGAGCATGTTGCAACAGTCCAATCGGCAGATTACTAAGGCATAAGTGACCATCATCATGACCATCAGTGTCTCCTGATCTAGGAATTCAATTAAAAGAGAAAAACGCAGTAACAACTTTCATGATTCAGAAATCATGGCTTGAAGTTGTCTAGTTCTCTGAATTACATTGGAGACTAAATGCAGTTTATCTAGTTCAAAATTTATGTATTCATTCTTGCATCCATGCATTAAATTTATATCCCACCTTTCTTGCGGGAACATACACAGCATTCCTTCCTCCAATTTTCCCCACACCAACAATTCTGTCAAGTAACTGTGCTGAGAGCTAATGACTGGCTCGAAGTCAGCCATTACACTGCACAAGTTCCACAACATTGCACAACACATAAATATTTTAGATGTCTTTACAATTTGGGAAAGAGAGAGAAGCATATGGTTCATTTTCTGTCTATTAAACTATATTTTATTTTTGAGGCCAAACAGACTTTCTGTAACACTCTGCTAAAGAGATAGCCTATCTGATATCCTCCAAATCCTTTGACTACAACTTCCACAATCCTTTGGCATTATCAATGTCAACTGAGGCCAAAGAAAGTTGAAGTTCAAAACAACTGTAGGGCAGCAAGTTGCTTACCACTACCCTTCCATACATCAAAATACTGAACACCGGAAGGTTTTACAGATGACAGAAAGCTTGATTCTCACTGGATGGTTTCACTTCTTACTTACTGGTGTTCTCATTAGCAGCCCTTAGCTTTCTCCCACACAATAAAGGCTGCAGTTTATTCCTATGAAGAAAAGTATTGTGTTACATGCAGTTGTTCATGCAGTGAAATCAAAATCTGTCATCCATCTTGCTGATGGGTAGTCCTAATTCAGCAAGAACTACCCCCAGAAGCAGTGTGCATTATATATAGATGTACTTTGGGATGGTCAATTCTCTCTCATGCTACTCGACCTTGCAAAATAAATGCTGGGATAAAGTAAGGAAATAGAGATAACTTCTGTAAGTCATTGTGAGCTTCTTGCAGAAAGGGTGGGATCAAATGTAATTAAATAAAAGCCACTGGGCAATAGCTTTAGTAGCAATTTATATATTTACTTATATTTTATTTATTATTTATTTATTTATTTATTAAATTTATATGCTGCTCATCTCCCCCCAGAGGATGACTTTTATTATTATATAATCGATAAGTAACTATGTCACTTACTAGGAAAGCTATTATTAACCCAATTAAGATTCCCTAAGATTTCACTACAAGCTCCTCTAACCTTGTTTCATTGTGTTTCTCTGCTGCTGCCCTGACTCTCTGTAATATGCTTCCATACCAAGATCCTTCTAGCACCCAGTTTAGCCAGCTTCCAGAAAGTAATGGAAATACGTTTTTTCTGACAAGCCTTATGCTATATTTTCTATCTGACTTGTAGTCAGCAATTTTAAATTTTACTGATTTTTTATAGTTATTGTGATGTTTATGGTTTTCATTGTTTTGATGTTTTGATTTGTAAACCACCTAGAAATGCAGCAATATAAAAATACTTGAAATTGATTAATAGCCTGATACCCTACTTTCCATTCTATAGAACAAAATAAATAAATAAAAACTCAGCTGGGGGTAGAAAGAAGTCATACAGAGATAAAAGTAACCATAAATGGAATAAATTCATGCTGGAGTTTGCTATCATAGCATGTGATATATGTGGCTGGAAACAGATAAATTCATGAGAGGAATAGAGAACTTTTTTGGACTATAAGCACATTTGGAATTTTCAGAGCATCTGGCAGGTATACTTACAAAATAGCTGCTATGGGAAACTTTACCTATGTACTAAACCGCAACTATGATGGGTATGGCTAAACAGAAAAAGATCCATTCGCCAGAGAATGAACTAGCCTCGCAGGATGCTCTCTACTATCCTAAAGAACCTTTCTGGTGCCCAAAGGCATGGCTGAAAAAACTACAATGCTATAGCCTAGAGTTTTGCTTTGCAAATTTCCAGCTTCCTATTTTTAAAAAGGTCAGTTGGGCATGGAGTCTGGTAGACACTAAGAGAGATTGTCCAGGGACATACTGATGCCTGAAGTTCTCACGTTGCCTACTCCTTCTTAATATGACAGAAATGGGGCAAACTACAGTACCATCAAAAGGCAATAATGCCTGCAGAATATTGCCAAGCATTTTATGATGCAAAACAATTACAAACTAAATAAGAGAAGGAGGAAAAGAAGAAATAATATTCACAGCTTTTCTACACAGCAAGCAACTCACATATTGCAATTAAATCAAGGTGGAGCAGATGAGAGAAGTCTCAAACGTTCTACTTCAAAATTTCAAAGGGATCACATCTTTTCTGTATAAGTTATGCACAGCAACATTTTCTGTAGGTGCCCATCATTTTGAGCACATTTTATGGTGCTTAGTAGTCAAACCAATTTGGAACTGCTATAACATTTACCAGCAATTATTTTATTTTTTTCCAGGAAGGCACAAAACCAAGGGAAGCTTGCATTGATTACTATTTCTTCAAGACATTATCTAAAGTTATATCTTTTGGAATTATTAAAACTTTTCTGGTGTTTTATCCAACCTTATTTCTTACCTGACTAATTGATTTGAATGCAGTAAGACAACAGGAATTCAGAAGTAATTTTGGGAATTTCATACTGCAGTTAATCTGATCCCTAGTAAACCCATTTTCTGCACAGATGGAATCTGACTGCATCTATAGAATTAGATTTCAGTTAGACTCCATCTGTGTAGAAAATGGGACATGCTGAGATAGGTGGAAAACCCACCCACCCCCTGCCTCCCACACATACCATTTTAGAAAGGATAAATGCAATAAAACTGCACTTAAAAAAAACTCACTCTGAAGTGTTTCCAGTTCAGCTCTTGCCAAAGCCTCTTCTTTCTCTTTTATTTTTGTTTCTTTATATTCTACGTAGAGTTGCCTGGCCTCCTTTAAGAAAATGCAATGATATTAGCATTTCAGAGAGACCAGCTCTGAAAAGCAAAATTTTAAAGTTTTTAAAGCACAATTCATTTCAAGCCTAGCAATCATTTTCTTAAGAAAAAAAACAGAATATTTAAAGAGTGAATTTTGTTAATAGCAATGCAGCATAATTGAAACAAATTCTAAAGATATATTTTAGCAATAAGCTACTACGGCCCTAATTATTGAAAAGGTAATGAAGAGAATGAAATGTTTAACTGCAGATTTGAAATGCAACATTGCATACTGTAGAAAACTAGTGGGCAATGTGTCCTATCAATGATCACTGCAGCAAATCCCCCAACAAAATTCCTTGGTTTGCTGGAAACTAAAAGCGCAGATCAGTCAAGGCACTCACACTTACAATTGTAAGTACATTCAGCAAAAACTACATATCAAACTGATATATCTGCTGCATTTAGGGCCAATATGTGACCAGAACAAACCTAGGAGAAACCTTTCTGTTTAGAATGACGAAGGTTTTCTTAGGGCTTGTTTTACTGCTAATATATCACAGCAGCACAAATGCCTCAGCCCCTTAGCACTCTAATGGCCAGTCTTAGATTCCTCTGCTGCCGGTAGAAAATTATACTAAGGTTTCTTTAAGTGACAAAGGCTAGAAAAAAATCTCTTTTGCCAATCACTAGAAAACCATGCAGCTTAATCTCATTTTATCTCACTGAAAGTTGGGAGAGGAGATCGTAATTGTTCTACAGGGAGGCTCAGCTAGAGAGAAACACTGGGCTGGCTAGCTGGTGGTGGTCATCTGAGGAGCTTGCTGCTCCTTCATTTCCTCACCCCCTAACTGCATGAACCCCACCTTTTAGTTTCAGCTACAGAGGGGAAGGCTGGGCTAGGGCATTTGGGAGGCTATATCCAATGGCAAACACAGACTTATACAAAGGATAGGCTAGCATGTCCATTTTAATGTCAGTAAGTAGAAAGAAAGGGGAGCCATCTATCCTTGCAGATTGAGGCTTTCCTGCAACAGGTTATAAAATGGGACTTCCTATCATTGTTACAAGAGAATCTTTGAACCACATGGAGACACACAATACAGTATCTTTCTCCATAAAGCGTATGCTCCAAGCTGCAGAGGAACAGATCTATAATATTATATATACATTAAGCACAAATGATAAAGATTTGTATATTAAACACTTGAGATAACAAACTTAAGGTTTGTTGTTTACACCCCCTAAATAAGAGAAAATAAAGCTATGCAGATGTATTAGCATTGTTCGTTAGGTTGCACTTTTCCAACCTAAAACTGCACAATTTCAAACAAGAATATTTGGATGTGATCTGGGGCCTTAAATCACATTGGCAAATTATCAAAACATGATCAATAATCCTTTTCCACAATGAGGTTTAGAGATTTTATCCAAAGCACAGAACTAGCAAACCATGGATGCTTTTCTGTGAGTTCAGGTTAGAAAGAGTTAATTGGCATTTAACTCTAACCCTTCTGACACTGAAAACCAATATTTGATGCTAAATTCTGGAACAGAATCTATTACTGCTTATGTGACCTCCAAACATCAGACTCCAAGGGCTATCTGTCAATCTCTGTAGTGTGTCAATCATGGAGCAATTGGAACTGAGGCTCAGATGAAAATGATAGAACAGAGGAGAAAAACAAATAAAGTTTTCAATAGCCAGAATTGGTAAAAGCTATGAATTGATTGGAATTAATTGGAATTTAAAGAAGCAGGATGGAAAGAAAATTGACACTTTTGAACTTTAGTGTTGGAGAAGACTACTGACAATATCATGGAAAGCCAAGAAAACAAACAAATGGATCATCAAACAAATCAACCCCAGAGGCACAAATGACTAGGCTCATACTTCGAACACATGTGAAGATTTAGCTCTCAGAAGACACCTATAATGCTGGGAAAGGCAGAAGGAAAGAGAAGACGAGGACAACCAGCAACAAAGTGGATAGACTCAGTTACAGTGGCGATGTTATACCACTGGAAGACCTGTGGTTGCTAAGCATCAACATTGACTTGATGATACACAATCAATCCATCAGTGAATTGATGGTGCTATGCTTACGTGCTGTTATATCTGGAATGATCACAGCACATAAGAAGCAAGGCAAGCAATATCCAAAAATAGAAATTTTACTAATATTATCATTCTAAAGTACTGTAACAAATGATAAGCAAAACACTTTGGTAGGTACAAGATCCACAAAATATGACATGTCCTTTACATTCAGAATTTCTCATTATTTTCAGCTTCTAATTAACTGAAATTCTTAAAACATTTCACTTAAGATTTTCTCACTTAAAACAGTTTTTTTCTCTATTCAAAACCTGATTTGCAAACCCAACATTAAATCATGTGATATATAGTTACTTATTTAATTATTAAAATAACCCTAAATAGATGCTATTCTTATAGCTTTAATCTACTATTCACAACTTGAGTTTTTTCTAATCTACATGTGCAAATGCATCTTTCCTGAACATATGTTTTTATTTTATTTTTTTTTGCAAAATTGAACTCTGGACTGCCATCTGTGCCATAACAAAGCCATTTCACTCTAAAAGAAATTCACTGCCTTCTTTCATATCTTTAACATACAGGATATCTATCTTTATTTCACAGAAATTCAAGATACTCTCCAGGTAAATTTATTTTTTCTATTGCCATTTTCCTAGATATTCCAACTTCTATATAGTTGGGGAACATTCTATCTGGCAAAGAATCAAGGTTCAATTACTGTTCAACTCAAATTCCACAATAAAATCAGTAGAACCTAACTGCAAAAGTTTCTCAACTCTGAGCTGGATATTAAATCCAAAACAAAAAAGTAGCATAACTCTGAGCAGTGTGGTATGGTGTCTAAAAATTTGACCACACCATGATTAAAAATTAGTAATACTACTAGGAATGAGTTTCTTCATAGGATGAAGCTGATCAGCCACCTGCCCCTTAGTTATTTCTATGCTCTGAGCTGCCAACTAACCAAATCTCGAACACTGTTTTCCCTGGAGCATCTTATTATACGTCTCAAGTAGGGGGGGGGGTGTATGTGTGTGTATGGAAAACAGCTTCGCTTACAAAAATATGCAGTAATAGGTATGATGTGTTACTTAGACGTAATCTTTCAATGTGCTTCACAACAATAGATAAACACAAAGTCTCTTTTAAGTTGAGCTTGATTCTTGGTGATTTAATGGACATGTCCATGTAGATTTCTTAGCAACAACGCATTAGTGGTCTGCCATTGTCTTCTTTACCATCTGGCCTACAGCCCTAAAATTTCCTTACTGTCCCCACGCATATACTAAATAGGTCTGGTTGTGCTCAGCTTTTTAGGATCAGTCAAGGTTGGCCAGGTACTGCTGCCTAATTCATCATTATCATCATCATCCCCCCAAATCAATCTACTGCAGGAGGAAGGCCGCTTCATTTGAAGGTTATGAACTATAATCTACTGTGCAGGTCTGAAGCGGGTTATATAAGAAAAGGAAAATGACAAGTTTGGCTGAAAATCTTCATCAAAAAGAGAATGAGCTTCAGCTGTCTGAAAATCAAATTATAAAGGCTGACAATTTGCTTTCAGTCTAACTGACCACATTATAAAAATAAAACAAAAACTGTTGCTGACTGGCAATAAGTATCTCCCATATTAATGCACAAGCTACTGAGCTGAACAGCATCAAAGATAAAAAATCATAAGAAACATTAACATCTTGCAGTTACTTGAATGTCAAATAAAGGTGCTTTAATGCACTTTCTTTTACTCAGAAAAAGACTATAAAAGAAGAAAAAGCCATCCTTCCCAATTATTTAATTCATATGAAACAGTACATCCAAATCTTTTTATTAATTAAAAGCATCTAAGATAGCCAAAGCAGATTATTTATACATATATACATATATACATATAAAAATTAGAACCTCTGAGGTCCCACAAGTATTTTGCTTTTGCATGCTTATTTAAGATGCGCACTACCAATGCAATCATCCAGAAACTGGAATGAATGAGAAGAAAGCAGCCCAGTGTTCTATTTCTCTTATTCATTTCAGTAAGTATCTATATTAAGTATTATCTACATGTTTTCCTATACATCACTTCAAAAGCTGCATTTATTTTTTATTTTAATTACTTATATAAAAATTACTGTCCTGCCCTTCTAATATGAATGCCTCTCTCAAAGCCAATCATTTCATCTGTGTAAGCTAAAATAAGAGACATAGCAAAGCTCTTCCAGAAATTTTATGAAAAGTGAATGCAAGTTTGCATTTTGCAAATGAAAGATACAGAAGATGCAAGGATAGCCAAAGAGAGAAAGTAATGCAGCACTACAGAACAAAACTCCAAGCATCTGAAAGCACCCATCTTAAAAACTCTGATCCGTGCATGAAAGCCACTGTATCAACATGTATTTTAGTAGAAAGCAGAGAGCTTTTCTTCACTCCTTAGAATAAGATAATATGGATTTTACTTTTAGCAGTTGTATTTTACTTTAGATTCTCAGCTTACAGCTCTTTAAACTATCTTCTTTGCTAAACAGTCCCACTTCAGGATCATCAAATTCTCTCCAGGATCTGTAATTCAATTCTTAATAGGGCCTCCTCACAAATACATGCCAGAGATGTCACGGAGCCTTGAGGGTTGCAGGAATTGTGAGCAGGAATATTAATGTACATTAATATAATGTAAAAGGTATTCCATTTAACTGCATTATGAGATCCGATGTAATGCTTCACGGTTTCATTTAAAATTTTCAGGAAATATAAATCAATGTTATCACCCTATATATAGCTTTCAAAACAAACTGCTTTCATTGTGTTACAATTTGCTTCCTTCCCTAAGAAATAAAACAAAGGATTCATTCTATTTTGTTTCTTTACTGCAAGATTTTGGATTCTTTAAAGACAGACACATTTCATTCAACACTGGATAAGTGCTGAGCCTCCCTGACATATCTTTACACATGTCAGGAGAATACCCATTTACCATGGTCAAAACAAGACTTGATATAGAGCAGCTTTTCCATTTCCATATCATTCTGCCAGCACAAGATTTTTAGTGGCACCTAATATTTCATTAAGGAGACAACTTAAGGCAAGGAAAGACCACCCTCCCTTCACAACAAAATCTTGCAGATTGCATCCAGGGTTCCTTAGCAATTGCTGCAAGTGGAAGTTGGTAGCAGGGACACAATGTAGAGAAAAGGCTACATTTTGGGAAACTGAGTGGAAACATGGTGTTATCATAGATTACAATATCCATGCTAGTAGTTAAATGTACATGAAAACTAATAAAAATGTATGAATCAACAGCATTTTAGCACCAAATATGGGAATCAGGGAGTAAGTTTCTCCAGTCAGATTGGCTAACAAAATGCTTGAGTAGACCCCTGCTCTAGAGTTGACTATCCTGTTTGAGGCACCTGGGCACTTTTATTAAGTAATTAATCACAGTAGGAGCACCTGGCATGATTCCAGGCTACAACAGTCCATCCAAATGTCTGGAGATTCACAAAGAATATTGCACATGCCAGTTGAATAATACATTACAGAACAGGGACTGCAGGAACATCTATTCCTTTGCAGTGAATTCCTGTTTCTAGAGACCATAATGCAATCAGTTGTGCTGTCCGCAGACAATATCCTAGGTTCAATCCTCAAAATCTAAAGAAAAACGTAACACACTCAGCTGGCAGGGCTGAAAACGGATGCCCAGCCCTACCAACAGGTTACAAATTTCATTCACAGTAGACTCGTTCACAGAGGACCTTTAGCCATATGGCCCATCTTTTAGCTTAGCATGATAAGCAAATTCATCACCATGGCTTGTTCAACAAAGCATGCTTAAATAACTGACTTAGCATTATACCTGAATGCCAATAAATGAGATCCCTATGCTTGTGATTACAGGGGTCTCTTTAAAAGAAAACATGTCCCAACATCAGATCTCTGATTAGGAGTGGGGTCTGGAAGTATATACAAACTGAGCTTCTTCTGGGAATGTTTGGTAATGTTCACATCAGCTCTCCTCACTTCAGAAATCCATCTTAATCTACTTCCTCCCATCACCTACAAAATAATTAAAAACAAAGCTCTCAAAAAATTATACTCTGAAATTGTGCACCATTTTTCTTCTAACTCTAGAGAACAGCTGGCATAGCAGAGAAAAGGAAAATGACAACACCGAGCCCGTGGACATGCACACAGTGCAGTTTTCTGAAGTAAAGAACTACCTTAATTATTTTAAGTGCCTTCATGTATTAGAGTTAAGCGGAAGGAATAGAAGGGACAGGAGTGATAGAAAAGATTCAGATGGATAAATGACAATCAGATGTGAATAGCACCTTTGCAATATGATTCATCTAAATAGATATTTAGCCAGTCTATTAAATGGCTAATATCAGGAAATATTAAAAGGATACAGGCTACGATCAAAAGATACCCCTGCCTAAGTAGACAGACCTTCTCCTTGCAACCAGAGAGTATATGTTTTCAAATCCTGCATCTGCCTGAGCCTTATGTTCCCTTCTAACACTTCAAAAACAAGACAGGATGCAACATGCCACTCAGGGAATGGTGGTGGAAACAGAAACTACGCTCGGAAAGAAACAAATTTAATTGGAGGGCAAGGAAAAAGTGTGAATTCTTGATTTCAAGGATGAAGAATTGTTTCTGTTGTTACAGAATATAACATATGCAACTCCTTAAAAGTTTCAGGGAATAAAATAACCTTGTACTCCCTTTCTGAAACCCCCCATGCTTTAATTAGGAATTGATTAAGACATGGTAAACACTGGCTGTTATGCTGCACCTTGTCCAAAAGTACAAGTGAATCCTTGGAAACACATTCTGACTCGCCAAAAGCTTTCCAAAATAAAAAGAGATGTTATATTTTTTTCAGAGAGAGACAAATCCCACAACTTTAATAGGAAGACCACATCATAATTAGTCCAACAGCTGTAGAGACCCCATTCCTACAGGGAAAAAATGCTATAATCCAGCCTTTCCCAACACAGTGTTTTCCTGATCTTTTTTGGAATTGCAATTCCATAATTCCCATCCATCATGGCTGGGAGTTGCTATCCCAGCACATCCGGAGGACATCATGTTCAGTAAGGCTACTCTTACCTTATGTTTTTAAGATATCCAGCAAAAGTTTGGTTTATCAAATATCAATAGTTTGGAAGTCAACTTAGCAGAAAAGCTGTTTCTAAGCCAGTCTTCCACAACCTAAGCCCTCTCTAGTTTGTGGACTTCGGTTCCCAGAACTCTCAACAACACTATGCTGGCTAGTGTTGTGGAAGTTTTTCTACACTTCTGAAGATTACCAAGGCTGGGAAAGCTTATTCTAAAATGTATGGCTCTCAAGCAGTGAAAACCATTCCAAGGCTTTAATGAAATCTGAATTATGCCAATGCAATTGACAAAAAAATGTTCACACCCCCCAACAGCCACATGAAAACCAGCCAAGTTCCATACACGTTTTTAGAGTAATCAATCTGGTTCATGATTCTATAGCCATTTAAGGCAGAAAAATTATTTCAACATCAAAAAAGGAGAGTACCTAGACAGCTCTGGCTATAACCATCGCCATCATCCCCATAAAGATAAAATTTGCTTTGCACTGAGCTTGACTCCTCATGTTATTTTCTTAGCAACACTATGGGCCTTTTCTGGGAATATTTTCCAACTTTCCAGTCTAGTCTACCATTCCTGGAATTTCCTGATGGTCTTCTTTCCACGTACAGCCAAGTCCAACCCTCATTTAACTTTATCTGAAATCAGCTAAGGTTGGTTAGGTGCTGCCTTGTGCTATGATACCAGTACTATGAATGTTGAAATAGAGATACTTAAACCTTCTATATCACAAGCAAACTCTACTGCAAGATCAGAGGACACTTTTCATGCACTTGATTACAGCTTCCAGTCACTGATTCAGACTAGAATTTAGTTGGAGAAGTTATATAATTAGGTGTCAGTGGTATCTTGATGGTACAGATCTATAAACATATACAGAACAATTTCATGTACATTCATTAGGAATAGTACTGATATTATTACAAGTGACAGCCCTGACACTAGTAAGTAAACTATTGTCCCTCAGAGGTTTTGAACTATTATACCTCCACAGTCTCTTGCCACTGGCCCCAGCAGCTGGAGCTGATGACACTGGCATTTAGAACATGAAGGGCACCTGGCATACATCAATTGCCAGAGAAGTGAGATAGCATCTCCAATTATCACTCTCTAAGTTAAGCTAGACAAAAGCAAGCCGTAGTAATAGACAGCATGCGACAAAACTATAAGACCTAAACTGACTGAACCACAATACCAAGAGTCTCCGAAAAATCTAACAGGATCCAAAGAAAGGTTTATGT
Organism: Python bivittatus; assembly: GCF_059951505.1. Taxonomy (NCBI): domain Eukaryota; kingdom Metazoa; phylum Chordata; class Lepidosauria; order Squamata; family Pythonidae; genus Python; species Python bivittatus. The sequence continues at coordinate 18,359,081 of NW_028277088.1, read as the reverse complement.
CTCTGTTTATTTCTTTTTGTAGATCATCAGGATTACTGAACTTTGCATGTTTCATAACTAAGCCAGATCAAACTGAGAAAGACTAAAAAAAAAACATGTTTCATTCATAAAAGATGACAGTAACTTTCCTCCTCACACTCTACACTTCTATAAAAAGAAGACTGGGTCCCAGCTTAACACTGGTCTGAATCACTTTAGGACAGGGGTTCCTAAACATTTTGCCATCAAACCTCCCTTTAGTGCAATCCTAATGTACACCACTGTCTATTCATTACTTTGTAGTACCTTCAGAAACCTGTCTGGCACATATTCTGTTGTTATGGAAGTTGTGGCAGTCACAAACTCAAATACCTGGTGTTGTCCATATGCTTTCAAATCTACATCTGGATCCTTAATGCTCTGAAAATTTTTACTGTGACCCCCATTCTAGTTTATCTGCTTAACATTTAATTAAAACTCTCACTTCTACCACAGCCAATAAGAACCTTGACATCTAGGCTACTGTATCAAGGCCTGAATTAACAACAGGCTAATTAGAAAAATGTCTCCCTTCAACACCTAACTCCCAGGCAACTTGAACTAAAATCAGTGGTGTCTTTCAGGGGAGGCATGGCGAGCTAAACACATTTCCATGGGGAGCGGGGATGACGAACGCGGCAAAGACCAAAAAACTGGTAAGTAGTTCGGTTCTTCAGAATCTCTCCAGACAAGGAGAGGATGGGAGATCACTCACATGCGCTCCAGGTGGCTGCTCCTCATGAAGAGACTGCAGGACATCAGTCTCCCACAGGTTTGAGTGCTGGGAGACGAAGGGATCAGTCATCAAGCTCACAACCGCAGTGGAGCCTTTTAAAGGACACTAAGTTCACTAACCTCACTTCTAATCACTTTCAGAAACTGCTTATCTAACTATCTTAAAGCTATTAGAGATCTTTGGAACAACAAGGTTGAAAAGCCGCTGGCCTATCTTCATTTCTGAACAAAAGAAAAATTAACTAAAAGTTTAAGAACTTAAAAGAATTTGAAATAAATGGCAAAAAACTAAATAAGATTTTGAACCAAGAAAGTTATAAACAAATTAAGGGTCCAGACAAATTTGGAATACTGAAACTTTTACTATAAGATTTTGGAACTAACTATATAAAATAAACAGCTTTTCATGGGAACCAGAATTATTTTGTCTATTGTAAATCATAACAGATTAGAGACATTATGACTTAAATTGGACACTAGAGGGGACTAAAGATTCTAGGCAAAAAGAAAACAAACAAATAAAGCTGCCTTTGGTTCTCATTAGGATTGGGATTTACAAAATTACACAAAACACTAAAACATTTGAAATATTAAAGGAGATCTTTGAAGAATGGGGCCAGAAATCAGTAGCCACAATATCAACAATATCAGTAATGATGTCTGCTTCTATGGATCGACTATGTATAAAAGATGTTAATAAAGGAATGACAGATGTGAAACAAATTTTGCTTGATGCAGAAATAGTGGAATCAGAAATATTGGACAAGACAGAGAAGGTATTTAAAGTGGAAATACAAGCGACAGGCCAAGAGAATGCCCTAGATATACAAAAGAAGCTGGCTGAAGTTTTAAAAATTAAAGAGAAATGCAAATAATAAACCAACAGAATGACCCGGATAACGTCTTTTTACAGGTAGTCCTTGCTTTAAGACTATTCATTCAGTGACTGTTCAAAGTTATGGCAGTGCTGAACAAATGGAACTTATGCCCGGTCCCCAAAGTTACAGCCATTGTAGCACCCCCACAGTCATGTGATCAAAATTTAGGCGCTTGGCAGCCCGCATGCACTTATGACTGCAGGGGCACTTCAACTTACCCCACCCGCCTCTGTCCCACATATCTCTGCCCTTTTGGCCGCCCTGCATGGTGGCACTCCTCAGCTGGGGCTGAAGTAGAGGCCTGGGGCACTATCACCTGGCCGCCTCCACCCCTGGGGCCTCTACTTCAGCACCGCCAAGTGCCACCTCAAGCCCTGCACTGCAGCCAGCCACCTCAGCACCACAGCGCAAAGCCTCAGCTGCCGTCGCCACCGCCCTGCACTCTACAAGCCCTGCCACGCCCAGCTGACCTTTTCCATCTTCCTCCAGTGCTGACAAGGTGCACCCGGCCTGGCCTTATGCGAGGCAGCTGCTGGCCACGCCAGGCCTTCTTCCCAAGGCCACGCATGCCTTTCTCCAAACAGTGCATGCTGTTCTTGCAATGCTCCGGAAAGCCTTCAGAAAGCTTTTGAGACCTTCTGAAACCTTGTGAAAAAGCAGCACCCACCATTCTCCAAATAGTACAGCTTTAAGCATTTAAAGGTCCTTGAAATCATTCAAATAAATAAGAGAGGCAAAAATGCTGGCCAAATTACTGAAGTTAAATTTATTAGATTTAATTTGTTTTCCTCTCTTACTGAAACCTGAATTGTTATTCATATTCATATATTTCTTAGACAGGAAATATTAATGGAATGAGGCCATATAAATAGCAATTATTTCATCACAATGTTCTCAATCTTACAAGGCTCTCATTTTAAACATGAGAGAGTTTTGCCCCTGTTTCCCATTCATTTAGCAGAACTCTCAATGCCTCCCATATTTATAAATATAGGAACTATTGAAGCTCCATCTTTTGCAACCACAGAACATTTTCTCAGCTCAAAATAGAATGATAGTGCAACAAGCAGTGAGCATAAAAATGAGGACAACTTAGAAAATACAAACACACAAAAACAGCAGCAGCAGGCTACTTCGATTATTACCTGAAATAATTGAGGCAATGCTTTTACTGTCGTGTAGAACCATATTCCCACCTTACATGGAAGTAGGTCCCGCCACTGTGGTTTTTCTAGAAGTCTACAGAAAATACATTAAAAAAAACAGAAATTATTACTGTTGCTTATACAGCCAACTAGGAATAAAAAGGGTTCAAAGTAAGCAATAGCCTATCATGGGAATATGTAAGTAGTTTCATACAGTGTGTAACTGCTAAGAGAGATATCTTCAAGATTGTTTTTGCATGCCAGTCTTGTTTGTATCTCTCCAAATAAAGTCTTCAGCTTTTTCTGATGGTCGCAGTTGAAAAAGAGAGAGAGAGATTAAGCACCACCAAACCAATGTCAAGTGTTGACAACCAGTTGTGAAGACTGTACTATAAGAAGCCAAGACATAAAAATTAATGTCATTTGCCATTCACTGAAGCATTATTTAATGATGTCATAAGAATGGAGGACAGGCAGAATGGTCTCTGCTCTGTCCTGCATTGATCCAGTTCATGCTCCTGCTGTGTGAACTATTTAAGCCTTTTATTTCTTTCTATAATTCAACAAAAGAAAAGATGGTATCTTCTGGAGCATTCTGAATGTCACTATTTCCTCCGAAATGGTTTGTCAGCTTTAAAAGTGGAGAGGGAAGTAGAAACGTTTTACTAATCTTTTGCTTCTAAAGCCAAACTGTGCCAGACAAAATCCAGACTAAAGTAATGACAGGTAAATTGTGCAAATAAAGACCACAGCAAGGATCAGGGATTATTTAATACCAGTGAGCATCAGGCCTTTCCATAATTCTTCTCCTGAAATTAAAAGAAAAAACTAAAGCTGGTTTCCTATTAAAGGAGTTCTGCATAGATTTCTGGGCTTCCTGCAAATCCTTCTAAAGTGTGCATTCATCTCAGCTATACTTCTAAAATTCATCTGCATAAATTATCATTTATATCTTCAGCACAATTTTTAAAATAAGATATAACTGTTTAAAGATTCATTTCAAGAAATGCCAAAACATTCCCAAATGCTACTTTCAGCGCCTCGTGTGTCAAAAACTATTTGAGTCCCTCTTCTATAGAAGGAGCAGTTCTTCCAGAAGAATTTCCTAAGTTCCCACCTTTCATTCTTCTCTACACCAGGTTTCACTTCATCGCTATTCTTTCCTCCAGTCCTTTTTTTCTTCTCCCTTTTTTTTCTACTAAGAAGTTCATCCTAAGGAAGGAAGGGAGGGAGGGAGGGTTAGTAGTTATCCATGAGTGTGTTCTACAACTCTTAGGAAGACTCTTCAAATAAAAATAAAACAGGACCAGGACTGCTACTTGATTTTAAAGAAATCAGTTAACAATAAGTGTTGCCATAATAGTCACTCCTTAAACACACATGAACTCCAACTACTGTCAGTCAGTTATGTATATTCACATTAACCAAACTGTCCTTTTTTACAGTTTTAACTTATTCTTTTCATCCAAAATTGTAATAATGTGGCTCTGAAAATATTAAAAAAAAGATAAAGCTTAAATCCTTAAGTACTACTGAAAATTCGCACATAAATAAGAATGTTCTTTTGCTGTCTTGTAGACAGGAAGGAACCAACATTTAAAACAGTTCTTCTATCATTTTCCATTCGAACCCTGGACTATTTATTATGTCTGAAAGTCACTTCAATTTGTGGGTGTGGAGGGGACCCTCCATTAAGACATTAAAAGTCAGAGTGAATTTCAGAGTGAGTATAAATTTCAAAACTGGGGCGGGGGGAAGAGGAGAAAAAAAAATAAAGAAAAGGAGAAAGAAAAAAAAACCTAACTAAATATCAAGGAAGGGAATTTAGCCCTAAATAGTTTTTCAGTTCTACTGATTCCTCTGATATCATCAGATCTTGAAATTAAAAATAAAATATTTATATACTTAAAAATTTCCCTAATCATTTAAAAAACAGCAATTCCTTCATGGGGTGGGCTGGGGGGAGAAAATACTTGGACTTTTTGTTTTTAGAACCATTTTTGTCAGCATGCACTCTGAAAAGCTAATTCAGACCAGAGCCTGTATATATGCATGTATGAAACTTGGGGCATGATTAAGAATCCTGAGCTAGCCCAAGATATTTTGTCACTTGAAGCAATAACAAGATGGTGACAGGAGAGAGACGGCCTGAAGCAGACCGGACAGGCAGCAGAATCTAATTTTCAACACTGTCCCATCCTCAATGTCCTCCACTACACTAATCGAGCCTTGCATTTGTGGCCCCCTCTGCTCTGTCTTCCAACTCTAATTCTTCCATCCCCCATCTCCCGGCTGAAGCTACCTGTCTCTCTCTGCCTTCCAATAGATTAACTATTAACAGTGTTAATAATGAGACATTAACACTTAATTCAGAAACCCTGAGCAATTCTTGGTGATTTTAGATCAAGCTTCTTACCAGTTGTTTTTCCAGGTAGATAGACCAAACCACAGCATAATGTCCTACTGTGAGGATAATGAGCAGAAGTAATGCCAATTCTTCATTGCTCATTTTCCTCACTCGCCTGTAATAAAATACAGGCTGTCGCCAATCTGGTAGCCCATTGATCAGAATATCATCATACCTAGAGTAGTAAAAACAAACAAACAAACTCTCATGATGCATTTAAAATTAATCTATTTCCTTCTTTTTTTTTAATGCAACAGATATGGCTATTTGTTTCACTCATCAGCTGTTCTGATTTTAACAGCAAACCCCTACAATTATATCTCTTGTCAACATTTAATCTGGATTCCTAGGATAGATAAAATTTCTAACTAGACTGCTACTTAAAAAATGGTGGCTCTACTGTTCTTACAGCTCCCCCAGTTGATTAACTGGAGAAGTGTTTTTTCTCAACAATGAACCACATGTGTTCAGCCTACCTGCCAATCATGGCTCATGTTCTGAGAATAAAAGAATTAGAAAAGGATGATTCTAAGTGGGAAGGCAACGGCCACCAAAATCATTTACTAGCTATAATTCCTTATTTATAGCCATATGTATAAGCAGCCTTAATGCTCCAAAAGAGGTTTAGTTTTATAAAACTTTTATGTGGAAACTAATTTAGGAATGACTCGTAATTTAATCATGAACGTTTTAAAAAAAATAACAAACTGATTTTAACAATTAAAAAAGAGTAACTCCAGCCTAAAAAGAATTTTCATTTTAAAGGCTGAATTTTCTGCCTTAATTCACATAAAAAATTGAATAATTTCTTTTTAGATTTACTCTTGCAAGTGTTTTAAAATGGATGATTTAAACACCAGCCAGACAATATTAATTTCTTACATGCATAAAAATGAATAACTCTAAAGAAAATAGACAAATCTATTATTAGAAACAATTCAAATGGAGACATTTAAAATACTGTATGCTCAAATTAATCCTAAATAGAGCACAGCTCATTGAATATTCTAATCACACTATTTCCAGTATTAAATCTGCACTAAAGGCCTAATTTGGTGCAACACATTGACCAAAATATTTTAATTAAAAATATTCTGAGTTAGTCGCAGGCCTAATTACAGGAATAGAAATAGGGCCTATATTGTCATGCAGGTCAGTAGGACTCAGTAGTAGGTTTTTCTCAAGTAAATTGACCGATCCAGGAATAATAGAGCAGCTGCAAAACTGCCAGTCTTGACATGTAAATCAATTTAAATGCAACAACTGCAGTAGTTACTTTGACAGTTATTAAACTGATACCTTGGAGATATCTTAACAGAGAAAGCTGAACTTCTAAAATATCTTTTCTTTTAAAAAATCAAATCAAATTTTGATTAAGTATCCAGGTCATATTTTTCATCAGAGCAAAATATGTATTTTATTTCTATTGTTAAATGTTAACAGAACATATATTATAAAATTGCTTATGTTAGTTGCTATATAAAAGATTTAAAAAAAACAATAAAATACAACTTCATAAATTTACTTGAAGTCTTTAGCTGAGACCATTACTAAAAGCCTTAAATTACAATAATAAACACACATACAAGCAATTTCCATTGCATTCAATGGATTTGCTTTTAAGCAAACATGCATAAGTTTTCACCAAAGATCTTTTCCTTCCAAAAATAAAAAGAATACTTTGATTCAAACTATCTTAAAATGTTAAATGTTTTTCAGACTATATCAACAGTCTAAAATCGTAACACATTTAACAAAGAGAAAACTAAGTACAATTTGCATATGAACTAGAAATTTCAGCTTAAAACGGTTCAATCTAAACCAAAACAAAAGTTCCAATGCATCTATCAAATATTTTTTTAGAAAAACAAATTCAACCATTAATAATTGTCCACTAATAAACAAGAAAACAGTAAGACTATTTTTCAAAAGTTGCACAATCAAAACTGAGATTCACAACTTGTGTATTTTTAAAATTTGTATGCCACCCTTCAAAGCCAAGTTTTTCTAAGATGGCTTTCAGTAAATTAAAATCACAGATAAGAATGTTGACTATTAAAAAACACAGTTCATAACCAATAAAAACAATAGCCATGGTAGTTATACTTCTTAAAACACGTTTCGTATATTTTCAAATTTTCAAGAAAATCTCACATGCTAAACACACTGAGCACTACTCAGTATTTACCAAGCTCCGTCTGCTATTCTGAACAAAAGTCTCCAAGGATTTCGTTCCAGAATCAATGCTCTATTGATTTTACTATCAATGAACATTATGGCTCACACGACAGGCCATTTTAAGGGAAGATAGCTTCTATTATATCCCACTTTTTAGAATATATACTGTCAAAGGATAAATCACTGCATTCTGTGGCAATTAAGGACGATATTTAAAAATTAAGCTGTCTGCTTAATTTTTAGGAGTACATATAAACAATGATCCTTAGTTAGTCAGAATCCTTTGATAATTTTAATCTTGTTTTTCACATTTAGGAAATTAGTTAATTAGGAAGTATGCAGACAATTCATTACAGTCCTTGTTTGCAGAAATCAATCTATCACATAGAATGAATCTTCAAAGGCATGCAGGAGAATGAAGCACATAAGCAAATTGTAAAGCAGTTTTTTCTGTTCTCTCCCATTTGCTCATCCTCCTATTTTCCTCCTTTCAAAATATGAATATAAAATAATTCACTACATTCATAATTAATGTAAGTCAAAATAAAGCTGCCCCAAAATCCCCCCCCCAAAGTATTTGGTTTATTTTGCAAAATATGTAGTTGTTAAACAAGAAATTTGGCACCTTGTGCTTCTCATATCATCCTTAGGTGGCTCAAGGCTGTTTAATGCTACTATAGTGTAACTGGGTATCACGTATGAACATTCAATCCAGAGCTACAGTCCCTATCTGTTTAATTAAAATTGTGACAAGGTTAGAACTGCAAACCTATCACCAAATTTAACTGAATCTTCAATGAAATCAACACAATTTCATTTCCACAACTGTGTGTAGAGAATATATATTATGTTAATGTTAAATAAATGTTAATATATAACATTTACAGGGGGGGAGGACACTTCCTTTTGTACTGTTTTTCTTGCATTTGTTTTGCAAACACACACACACACAATGTAAATGAGCTCCAGAACACTTGTATACTTTCCATATGGTAGTTGCAAAAACCTATTCATTACAAAAAAGGTGCTAGCGTATACAAGCCTGGTGTTGGAACAATTATTTTGATGCCCCACCAATTATTTTGGTCTGGGTAATCTGTCCACAAGAATTTTAAAAAGCTATTGATGAGTTTAAAAGAACACTATGAAAAAGTTATTAAAACTGAAAAGATGTTCTAATAATTAAAGCTTTTAAAGAAACAACATGTTCAGATTATATATTTTTTTAAATTCATCTAATGAAAGGGAAGTAATTTGTTGGTCATCAACCAAATTTTATCTACATATTAAAACCAGGCAACAAGCTAGAGCAGATTTACATTGTAATACTGCAGCCAATATAACTGAATTAAAAGTAACTCCTACTATCAATCCACATTTAGTAGAGATCAAGGAAATTTTAAATATTGTTTTACCTGCTGCTCACTCATCTACTATGTGTAATAGGATATTAAACCTCTGGGCATCATGCAACAGAATTTCCAAAGTACTGTTTATCTTCCCCCAGCTTCAAAATGCAGGCTGTCTGACATGTGAACAATTCAAAGGGAAATTCAAAAGTTCAGCCTTTCTCTTTCATTTGCTCTGGAACCAAATGTTCAAATTTCTTGGGAGTTGGGAACTTGGTTCTCTGCAAACTGATTTAGAACCAGAAGCTCAATCCTTCTTACAAATTCTGGTACATATTTCAAATATGCTGGTTTTGTTTACAATCTTGATACTTAGTGGGCAAGCAATATTTAAAATGATGTTTAGAGCATATAAAGTAAATGGAACAGCTGCACCTTGAGCAAATTATTTTGTCCATGGCAAAAAAAAAAAAAAGGCTGAAAAATTGAAATAGCTGAAGATTCTGATCCAAGTAATACGTTCAAACTTTAATACTACTAGGACCAACAAATCTGAAGGAAATTAATTGAACGAGTGCATTGTACAACTGGTAAAAATATGCTTTGAGGGGGGAAAATCCTTTAAAAACCATTGGTTGTCTCTTGATTAGCTGTTATTTAAGAAAGATAAATATCCCCCGTATTGTAATCAACACCAGCACAGTTTTTCAACTGAGTCTGTGATCCAAGTGGTCAAAAATTCCTGCAGGCAAATACCTGGGGAAAGATGTCTCATAGTAGAATGAATGTTTTGTTTGTTGCTTTTAAGAGGAAACACCTGCTGCTATTGCACATTCCTAGCTTCATGGAAAAGATAGTCACAAGCAGTTTGCAGGCATTTAGCTGAAGTATCATAAAATTTAATTTTTGTTTAATTGTAACTCAAAGACGGGCTAGGAGTTGAACTAATTTAATGCCACGCATTTCTAACATAATTTTACTAAATGCATTAAAAAGAGCACATTATGTGAATATTTACATGAAACTCCTAAATAATTTGATAACCATGGTCAGCAACTACAAGGAGCAATTCCTTGACATTCCAGCTATATTAAGGAAAAAGAAAGCCTGAAAATTTTAGAATCTCTAACATCTTTAATATTAGTTGACTTAAAGAATAGTATGTATATAAAATGAGTGCTACAAAAAATGATACACACATATGTGTATGTGGCAGGAGGTTGCATTCAAACTAGCTCATACCTTTTGCAACCATTTGACACAAGACATTGACCCCCCTATTGTTAAACTTCCTAAACTTCCTTGATCTATGACTCCAAGCTGAAAGACTGCAGTAGGAGGCAGGGTAAAAACCATACACAAAATCGCCAAAACTCCTCTGAACACTGTTCCATGGCTCTTTCAACACAGAGGATTATCTGAAAGTAGATAATCTCTACTATGAGACCTGGAGTCATGCCAAGGCTTCTACAAAGCCAAGAACCTCCTAGAGAACATTCAGCACCCCTGCTCAGAATATTGAAAACCTAGAGATGTTTCAGACAGAACTCCTTTGCTGGCAGTAAGCCTTTTCTTCCTTCCCCCAAAATATCTGGGTCACCAACAGCTAAAGTGAGCATCCTAACAAACTGTGCAAGTCCCACGTACAACACAAGACCTGAGAAAAGCAATCCAAGCACAAGTGATTGCCTGATTATGTTCTTTTCTTGCAGGTGGTAAAAATATTTACTGTGTTTTGCCCATTAGTGAAGTTACCGAATAATGTAAAGCAACTGAAAGCCTGATCCATTTGCTCGTTGTTCATCTAACAATGCTTTGTTTTTAAAATGAAATTTTATTTATAAAGTTACTCTAGAAAACAGCAGCCACAGAGGAAATTACTCAAATCTACAAATTTTGATAAAACTGGGGGAGGGGGGGAGAGGAAAACCCTGAAGATGGAATGTTTGTAGCAAAAGAATTTGAGCATAAAAAGCAATTCCCTCTATCAGCATGCATGAGCCACAATGAATTTCTTGGGTTCCTTCCTTTATGGGGAGTTGATCTGAGGGCCAAATTAACAATCAGAAAAAGTAACAGCTAAACAAGCATGTGTTAATAATCGAAAAACACAAATACATTTTGTAAGTGATTACATGAACTTCTGTTCCCTAAGATGAAGGCCATTCATACATATTAAGGGTTCAGCAACAGCCAGAAATGTATGTAACGATCAGAAAACAAACCATAAACCTTGCAAGAAGCGCTGAACATCCTGGCTCATGTTAGTGGCTACACGAGTTGAAAATATACAAGATAAACTCACCTACGCCTTCTCTCTTCATCCTTTAAAACCTCATATATGGCCACCAACTGGAATAAAAGGTACTTTTATTTTTAAAAACTCTGCATTGAAAAACCAGAGAGTTTTGCTATAAAATTGCAAAAATGCTGGACTATCTTTCTTAAAGAGCAAACAAAGAACAATATAAATCATTTCTTGAAAATGTTTAAAGCTCTCAAACATTTCTAGCAACATTCCATCTTCGGCAGTTCTAAATATTTTCTCTCCACAATTAAGGTAATGTTAATTTAATTGTTCTTTAACCTAAAAAAAATAAAGCATTTTAAAACATGTTCTATTCGTTCACTAATATTCATAAAATCTGCAAACAGATTCCAAAAGTGGTGAGAAAAAAAAAATCAGGAAAAAAACAGTATAACCAGAGTACAATTGTAATGTACAAGCAAAGTAAACCTTGTACAAATATTTGCTTTCCTTCTGCTACTGTACAGCTTGTGACACTGTACTAAAAAGAACAAAAGCAAGGATCCCTTAACATCCAACTTCCAACTTAAGAACTGCTGTCTAAGAAGGCTCCATTTTATAAGATGCACTTTTTCATCTTTTTATGTTTTGTTTCATCTGAAACCTATTTTAAATATTTAGGGGAAAAATAAAGCTTAAATGCTTCCAAAATCCCAAATTAATCATTCCTAAATGTCACACCACAATCATAATGAGCTCCATTCTTCATATTTTTAATGACCACATGATACGGTTTGATAGTACCCCATCACTTACTTGTCTAAACTGGGTTTCTGCATTTTCATGTTTATTCTTGTCCGGATGCAATATCAGTGAAAGCTTACGATAAGCTTTCCTAATATCTGCCGATGAAGCATCCTACAAAACACAAAGCAAACTTTGTCAGAAATGAATTCCCAGAACCTGGTTAAGATTGGAGAAGGCAGCCAACCAAGCGCAGGGACCTGAGGCAATGTAATTTGAGCAATCATTCTTCACAGCCAGGATACGCAGCCAGACTGGCCCACATGGCTGAACAACCAGTCAATCTAATTTTGTTCTCCTCTTAACTTGTTTCAATGCCATGTGCTCATTACAAGAAGACAGTATTTGCCAGAATACTTTCAAATGCTTGCTTCCTTAAAATGAGCGAATAAATCTTCAGTGGCAATTAAGAGATCAAATGGATAAATTAAATTAATATGCCTGCCTATCTTCAAGAACATCGTCTTTTACTCAGGCTCTTCCTTACTTCTGTAAGTTGCAGCCGCTGACTAAAGCTGTGCTTTTACTACTAAATTTATATCTCTATTAATTTCTTGCAGAACTTTCAAACAGCCATTAGTACTACATGCTACATAAGAGAGCTTGTAAAGAGTTATCAGCTTCCTTTTCAAAAGAAACAGAGATACTAACAAAAACAATGTCCCAAATTGCAGTTCAATTCTGTTTTATTCTTTAATCTTGAGCATGCCTATTAACTGCATTTTGCGGGGAGGGGGGGACATAAATTCCTTTTCTAAAAATGCACAGAATGAAGTATCTTAATCTAACCCCTACTACTTTTCATCAGAGGCACTGTACTGTGCCTGTTGCCTTCCACAACTGATCAAAGTGTCATTTGATATATCATTGGGGGAAAGGATAATTTAATAGCGATTGTGTCAAAGGTATTCAAAAGGATGGTATTTTGAATACTACACAGAACCACCATAACAACCTAGTTCAATCTTTCTCAACCTGGTGAGTTCCAGATGAATAGGTGGTATTCTGGGATCTCTAGCCCAACAGATCATTATTCTTAAATGCTGCTCGGGACAGGATTCAAATCTTGTCAAGAAAATCAAGCATAAGGATTTGGTTTTAGAAATGTATTTTATTTAAGCTTGAAGTCAGTATGCTAAATGTATTCTCCACTGAACATCCTCTAAAGAAATACATCTGCACAAACTTACTATAATGGGTCAAATCAGAAAGAGCCTCTAAAACTGTAAACCAAAAGTAAGGCAATTAAAGCAGCACTGTAATTAGTCTGTCAAACCTTCCAATACAAAGCACTGTTTTCATTACAGATTTATAGCACAAGTCTAACTCAGCATAAAACATTTGAGGCCAGAAGGGAATAATAAGGTGGGGTGTATTCTGTGTAGGGGAATGTCTGTGTGCATATGGCATACATGCATCGAGAAGCTACAGCCAGTAATCGTATATATCCTGTGAAACTAAATTCCTGAAAATGATATATGATTTATCCACCTGCAGGTTTCATTCATGCACTTCCTACTTTGAAGTGTTTTTCATATAGGAAATGTGCAATGTCTGAAGCATCTTTGACTAATTAGTGGGGAGAAAAGGTATCGAATCTTTTGGATAAAGAAAAAAGCACCCACGATTCAAACTATCACCATCAATGCAGAATCCTTCCTAGTTCCCATACCTAAGTGATACAAATTTACTGAAAGTCTAGATTCCGAAGCACATTTATGGAGACCCCTGAACACAAATTTGTTCTCACTAAGCATCAAACTGGATGCAAGTCAATGGGATATTCTACCAGAGATTCAAGTTTTGATGTACATTTTAAAAAGGCTTTTATGCTCTTAGAAACTGATAAAAATGATGGGACTTAAAGAGATTTACAACCTATATTTAGGACAACTGTCTATAATATAATTCCCACCTACGCCTATTCATGCAAGATTGTGGCCTCTCTTATTCAGATATTCAGGCAGCATCACTTGAAAGAATCAAGAAATTACATATTGCCAAAAAAAGGAGAAAAAGAAACTAAGTTAGTTCATTCTAATATTCATGTCAGTATGAAGAGAAAATTGGCCTTATTTATACACAGAAAGCCAATATGTTATATATGCAAATTAAGTAATATAAGGGCTACTCCTTTACCTACTGCTTTGGCAAGATGTCTCACTAACACAATTTCATTATGTTTAGACTTGGCTATGAGAAGTTGAGTTAGCCAAGGCAATATTGACCATGACTTTGCAGTCAATTAGACTAGGACAAATTGCATTCGGCATCTGTCACTTAATTGTGATTAAACCCTACAGGGAATGGGAAAGGAGGCAGGAAGTTGGGAGGGGAGTGAGAGTGAACTAGGGAAGATGCATGTTTAGCATTTGGTCATGTTTTGACCAACACTAATTCCTAATTATTCACTATTATTCACTAATAATGCTTGTGTAGACCCAACTCTGTAAATTTCAATACTGTAGTATTTAATTGGTTTCTACTGAACAGAGACTTATTTTTCATATTGTTGCTAAACATATATAATCTGTTTCCATATCATTGTAGGCACTGTACAGGCTTTCATCATTTCAGCCATTTAAAATTTTCTGTGTACCCAAAAGACTAAAGTAGAACTAATTTGAGCTAACAGCCTTTGACAAACTAAAATAAATCAGAACACTTTTTATAAATTTCACCCAAACATACTGGTCAGAACTGCAGCTAATTGTTCCAAGAGAACTATTCTTATTCTTATTCCTGGATTACAGTAGACAATTCAGCATCCTCCAATTTTTTAATGATTTCAACTTTCACAATCCCCTTCTTAAAATTTTAGTAATCCTATCAACTTTCCCCATTGTGGTACTCTCCAAATATATGGGTACAACTCCCATCTGCCCTTCTACTTTTGTGATTTAGGATTTCTCTCATTCAGGATCCAAACATTTATTTATTTATTTTATTTGAATTTATAAGCCACCCAACTCCAACAGACTGATCTTTTCTCATAGCAGCTGCACTGGGTGGCAATAACTTCACATTTTCAAAACCTCAAAAACCTATTGAACTTGATATTATTCCTAGTCAACTTAAGTACTGTATGTTGAATAATAATTACAAAAGGCTGGCATCAATTAAAGAAAATTCTGTGCTCCTTTTCTGTAAGATTAAGACAGAAATTAACTAACTGCAACATCATGCTTTATCATTACTGAATAGAATAACTGCAACTAGAATGACTATTCTTCCTAAATTTCTATTTTGTTTCAAACACTCCCAATTCCACTGCCTGCTACTTAGTTCCGTATATGGCAAAAATTCTCTCTTCATTTATATACAATTTTTAAAAATCACTAGGATTAGAGAAACTGTACAATATAACCAAAAGCATGACAGAAGTATTATTTCAATATTTTTCAGTTAATTCATATTACTAGGAATTCAATTAATGTTCCACTATACAAGCTGAGTTAGCATTAGGTCCTCCATTTCTTAACTATTTTCCTGTCACTAAGAAATTAACATCTACTGTTGTAAATTCAAATCTGTAATGGTACGTGAGAAAGACCTTGGGAGACTGGGCAAAGAGACGCTGCCACAGGAACAGTCAGATAAGAGACAGCATAATCTGCAGCTGGAGAGTGGGTGGGGAAGAAGGCTCAGAAGGGACCCTCCCTAGTTTCTTGGGCTGTAAAGGGGACGGGGGGAGAAATGTACTTTCAGACTTGCAAGATTCTGTCAATGTAGCTTTAGAATAAAGTAGAATTAGCTCATCTGGTTGTGATTCCTATCTGGTTTACCCAGGCCGACATCAGTCTTATAAGTCTGAAAGTACATTCTCCCCCATCCTAATTATATGAATTAATAAATAAAATTAAATTATAAAATATCTAAATGATTACAAATATAAAAGCATAAGTGCTTAAGCTGTTTATATAAAACTGAGGTAATTTATAGAAAAATGAGAATTTCTAAATGAGGAACAGACCTTTTTTGGGCATATTGTCAATAGCAGATCTTGGAAAGAAATAGATGTAGAAGAAAAGGAAAGAAATGAAAGAAACTAAAGTTGAACTATTGTAGGAAGAGAAAGTATGAGTCCTCTAAAAAGTATTAAAGGGCAGATTAATCTCTCATCAGAATTAATGGAAAGTGGACACCAGGACACAGGATGTTGAAGCAGCTTAGAAGAGAGCTAAAATAATTAAGTTGTACTATGCCACAGAAACACGTGGAATTATGCTAAAGGCAATTAGTAAAAAGATGCCTGATGGAATGATAAGGTAAAAGAGGTTGTGGATGAAATAGGTGCATATAAGAAAATAACTGCTACAAAAAATAACAGAAAAATATTGTATGTACATAGAGACAAAAAGATAGTTGCAAACAATATAGCCAAACACACCAATGAATGGCTAAGATTAAAAGAGGCAGAGAAAATGCAGAGTGATCTTGACTGAAAGAAAAAGTTTTGGAAATAAAGAAGGCTAAACAAGAGTCCCCACCAGATTAAATGGACGTAAAAATAAAAGGAGGAAACTAAAGCAAGGGAATATTTTAGAAATGAGCACAGAGTGAAACTAAAGCATTCATGTTAGAAATCTTAATGTCTAAGAAAGAATAGATGAAAAGGAAGACATAAAAGCTATGAAAATGTTATACAATGTAAGTATGCAAGGATCTAGATGTTCTAACTGGAAATTGTTATGTACAGAATTGTTAAGTTCAGATAGAACTGAAAATTAATGTTATCAATGACCAAAATAATCATGTTTGATGGAGAAAATGGAGAAAATGATTGCAAGTAGATGAATTAGCGTGCCTTGGTAAAATTTTAACTAAAGATGGGATAATTTAAGACATGCAAATGCTGGTAGAATGGAGTGACCTGTTGCAAAGAATAAATATTTGTTGAAAGAACAGAAAATGGCAGTTTGTAAGAGCGTGCTTTTGCCCACTTTGTTATAAGGAAGTGAGACTTGCATACGCCAGGAGAAACATAAAAATTGAAAGCTATGGGAATGGAGTACTTAAGAAGCATGTGTGACAAAACAAAAAGAGATGGGGTCAAGAAAGAATGGATGTTGAATGAATATAGATTGAATATAAAAGTGTGTGACCAGTATGAAATAAATAAATCCCGGTAGTTTGTTCATACAAAGAGAAAGAGAAGCAAAATGCAAAATAAATATATGAAAAAGAGTGAATGGGTTGAGAGGAAGGGGTATACTGAAAGAGTTGTGGTTAGATGGAGTTGGTAGGGTCCTCAAAAAGAGAAAGGACAGAAATTTAAAGGGAAAGGGAGAACATAAAGGGTGTATTGATGTGATGGAATCAAGAATGGTTTGGATGGCTAGAAATGTATGAAGAGAGATTATAAACCGTTGATGTAAATTAATTTTAACTACATTTTCTTTTTTTATCTCATAGCCTTGATTTTTTTGGCTTATTTTTTACACTCTATAACACTGCTTACACCAAAAGAAAACAGCGTAAGTATAAACATGAATGCTTGAATTTTCTCTTTATATGTATCTACATATAAATAGTTGCAAGTTCATACAATGTATGTACGTGTGTCTGTTTTTCTTTCCTCCCTTCCTTGCTTTTTATCATTTTCTTCATTTTTGTATGTATATCATTTTTTTAAAAAACACAATAGGTTAGTGGGCTTTTCCATCACAACAATCAATTCAATGAAAAGAGGGGAAACTTACATCAGGCATAAAAACTGATTATTCTAAATATACACAATAATGGGGAATGACCAGCATTTTGGCACCCTGCATTAATTGCAGAACATGGTAGAATAGTGGAACAGACAGACTTTCTATTAATGATCACACATTCAATTGATTCCACTTTTAAATTACTCATTACTATACTCCCCCAAACACAAAACTATGATTGGAAATGCATCCAGGATTTTTCTAAATGAATAATGATAACAAATTAAAACTTTCCAAATATAAACCATGGCTCCTTTCATACAGAAATCATTGCTTCATACAATCTCTGTGTCTAATTAAATAATTACGTGAAACATAGTTTCCACTTTTAAAAAGGATCCAGGAGTTCAAGCAGAGCTTCCTGGATCACTCTAAAACCAACCACACATTGTGTTGTGTAAGCCAGAAATATCAGTATCAATTTTGCAGGCAAGTAAAATAGTTATCCTTTGATCGGCCAATGCCTGGTTTTCTTTCCATCCTTTTGGAGTCAAAGTCACCTTGTATCTTTATGGATGGACTAAGGGTTTGGGCAGAACACAAGTGAGAATCCACAGCAGCACCACATCCATCTGGTACGCCTGCAGCCCTACAGAGTTTATTACAGAGGTGAAATTCAAGCCAGGACTTCTTTACCTGTAGCTCAGTCTCTTGGCATGCAGGACCTCTCACCACTTCTATCTCACCAGTGCAAACATGCCACGGCAATTTCTCTCCTTGTGACATTGCCTTCATCTTAACTTCCACCAATATCTCAAGCTGTTTAAAGTTGTCCTTGGTTGATCCAACATTAAAATAGTCTTCCCCTTTAAGAAGGCTACAAGTCCTATCGGCTATGTCATGGGTGCAAAGAGACACATTTTATGCTCATATAATTAGTATCACAATCAGATTCCTAGGTGATGCAGGCATGCCTCCTCGACTCCCTTCCAGCGCCATCCTCCTTTGGGCAGCTGGAGAGACCTTTTTTCCAAACTAGATTGTCCCCTGTCCCCACTATATCTTTGACCTGAGCAGCAGTGGTGGTGGAAGGTGTTACACAGTAAACTGGAAAACAGAAGAATGGCACTCTCTCTGCTGCTTCATGGTACAACTCTCCCTCTGCCTGTCAGCTGTTGGTCAGGCTACTCTTGAACATGGATTTAGTGCTATTCAGAAATGGAACATTTGTATCAGCTAATAACTGGACTCTTTTTGAATGTACCCTCACAAAACACCTGTATGAAACCAGAGCAAGATTTGACAGAAGTCTAAACATGCTAGTCTAACCACCTGTCAAAACCTGCTTCTTCCCAGCGTCAAATATAGCAATTGGTGAAGTCCACCAGCTGGTGACATTTGGTGGGAAGGAAGGCCAAGGGATCTACCAAATCCTGTCCTGTATAGTGTCCTGTACAGAACACCATAAATAAGAACAGTTCCATTTTCAAACATCATGTCTGCAGCAGGATACGGATCGCCAGTAGGGGCAGCAAATTTTATGCCAATATAGTTTTTTGCTAGCTCAAGAACTGATGGAAAGCGCTAACTCAGGCAGGAAGAGCACAAAAACACTAAATTTGCAGATGTTCCTTTCATGGATTTTATTTTGCTTAAAAAATTAGTGAGGGGAAGTATGAATATGAGCATACAGGTCATGCTCATAAAGGATTTCATCTGCATTCTGGAAGAGATAAGCTCACACTGCACCCCATGCAGGTGACAGTTTATTCCACTTCATTAGATACCTAAATGTCTCCTCATCAGGATTCATAAAAACAGCATTGTTTCTTTTCTTGCAAAATCCCCCAAAGCACAGATTTAGACATTAGCAGCACCCAATTGCTAAGAAGTTACCAACATCTTTTTGAGCAATTTGTGCAAATGAACATACTACCTTAGCAGTCAGTTGGCTCTACTCTACAGAAATTAACAAGACATATTTATGCTTACTAAATCAGCACCAGTGCAGCCAAATAGCATAGCCATGTTTTATTAGACCAATTTCTTTAGAAATCCTGCTCAGGATAAAGTGGTGTTTGGTTTTTTGGGTTAGCTTTCATTTTCATTGCAAGAAAGCTTTGCCAGCAAATTATTGGTAAGACTATTAGAGTCAGGCTCTAATCATTGCTGGTTGATCTTCTGCTGCTCCACTTGTTTCCACGCTGTTGAAATTTAATGCACTCTTTAAAATCTCCATTTCCAATTTGCACACCACCTCTTTGGAAATTTTCTTTATAGAAAAGCAGTCTACATATTTTAATTCTTTATCTGTGGAACCAATTTTTCAATATATTGCACATGTATATTTTTCTAAAAGTTAGCACATGCCCTTTTTTCCTTTACCACCGTTCAATTTAGCATGGAGTATTTCATAGCCATAAATCTATCTTTTGATTTAATATGACAGTTTATACAAGTATCCTCTGAACAAGTAACACTGTGATCTTTTTCCATAGCATGTGACACATTTGAAGAAACAGCCTGCAGGGCATCCCAGGGAATAGCTAAAGCCCAATATCATCTGAACTATGCAACATTTCCAGAAAAGGCTCTGATATAAAAATGCCTAGTCTAAGAGGAAAGTACTGAGAAGCAAATTAACTTTAGGAACGAATAGTCTGCAGTGTAAATGTGTGAAATTCTTATTCCAAATGGCCTCTTACGTTAGTTTAAATTGAATTGTTTCATTTAATGTTTCACATGCTGTAATCTAGAAATGGGAGTTTATTCAGGTATATTGGTATGCTGGCAACACAGAAGAGTTTTTTGGTTTCTTTGTTTCCAGCCCAGCCCTGTTCCCTGGGCATTAACTCAGCCCCTGCCATAATGGAAAACATAAGAGCGAACAATCTATGGCTAAATCTAGGGTGCATAAAAATAGCAATGGCTGCCAGGCTATGAGATCTGGCAGAAGATTTGGTGTTTCATTACAGAAAAGGATTTTTCACCAGGATTTCATCACTTAGGTCTGTAATTGAGAGATAATCCTAGATGTGGATCTGTAACTAGAAAACCAGAACCCTGTGTACTTACGAGAGTCTTCCAATAGGCCACTCAAGAAGAAAGTACTGTAACTAAATGGAACCTGGTCATCATTTATACTTTCATTGCTTCAACACCAGGTAACAGCAACATACTCTCATTGTCAAATTGTCTTCTGGGTCCCTTCCCTGTAAATTCACCAAAGTCTAAACTTCAGTATCTTCCAAATCTGTCTGTTCAAGATTGACTTTTGATATTCATGCAATGGCTGAAAACATACAAATACTTTCAGACGTTTGAGAATGCCAATGCAACGTCATGTTTGGAAAAGAAAAGGAATGTACTATACTAAAACAAGAAAGGAATATTTGCTGCAGAAATTACGTTGGCTGCAGAATCTATCCAGGAATTTACTTTTAAATTTATTGATTGGTTCTGCAACAAATAAAATTCCTGCTGCTGCTGCTGCTGCTGTTGCTAAAAAAGCTATAAGGAAGTTGATGGCATAATAAAAGATGCACAACATTGTGACATACACACTAATACTATTAAAAAGGCAAGAAAGTTTTGCTGAAAGCTATTAGCAAGGATCAGGGATCACAACTGTGGTATTGTATCTTCAACTTTTAGTGGTACAAACAAATGAAATGTTCTTCTGAGGAAATTCATAGCTCTCTGAAATCTTTCACATCACTGAGATCAGTTGTTAACCTACCCGGTATTTCCAAATAATTTATTATTAGAGCCTTTTGCCTTGGGTTGCTGGCTGTACCCTGAGGCAACATCAATCATTTTCTCCATTAAGGCCAATCTCGCATCATTAAATATGATGGTTATTTACCGTTTTGCTTTTTTATCAGGATAATTAAGTGGTTTAAATTTTTTCAACATTTTTGCAGCAGCCACTGTGAATTTTTATGGACCCCCAGTTTTAGCACAGCACTTATATAGGAGAGTTTTTTCATTGCTTTTCTTCACCAAAAGATCCCCAAAACTCATCTTTTAAGAACCTGATAATACAATTTGTTTTTAGTTCCAATAATGGCTGTAGCAGCTTGTGCCTATTCTTGTTTTGACTTTAGTATTAGGAAAGTCTTTCTCCCATACACATTTTCCTGTTTTATGCTTTAGTACAGATCATCTTCAAGCAGAAGATAAAACTATCAGGGCAGTGTTTACTGTGAAAAGGGCTCTTTCAATGCTGGCCCTCAAGGGAGAAAAAAGGACGACAGAAACAAAGATAGGACAAAGAAAAACAAAGCAGTACAGGAAAAAGAAATAGAACTTAATAACAAAATAGTAAAATGCCAATCCTTTTGCCAGAAACCTATATTAGAGGTACAGGTAGTCCCCAGTTTAAGAACATGTTCTGTTCCCAAGGTCTGTCCTTAAGTCGAATTTGTATGGAAGCTGGAACAGTATTATTGTGTAATACTGTATAAGTAGTATTAACTACTTATTGTGTAATTAACTCAAACCATTGTGTATTTAACTTGAATCATTGTGTATTAACTTGAATTTTGCTACAATAGGCTCCATTCTTAACTATGGGTCATCTGTAAACTGGGTGTTCTTAATCTGGGGACTACCTGTATCACAATTCAATTTATTAATTAAAAATATTATATCTTTAAAATATTTTCATCTTTTTTCTAAAGTGCCATTGAAGTGCACCTCTTTCTTTTGATCTTCAAACTTCAGTCCAAATTATGGAGGCCTTTAGAACCAGTTCATTTAGATCTTTAATAATCTCTACACTATGTTTTATTGATTTTTACATGCATTTTTTCTTTCCTACCTAAATCTTTCAGATTTTTTTTCCCTTGAGATTACTCATACTGAAAAACAAGCAATAGTTCTGAATACATTTTTATTGAATATTGCAGGCATACTCTCTACACACAAAGAAGGAAAAACAAGTTTGAATGAACTTGTTCTAAAATTCAACTTAAGGCTGAAAAGCAACCTTTCCCTTTAGGAAGTGCTGAAGCTCCACCTAGAGGTGTCTCCTTCACCACCATCACTTGCAGGATCATCTAGAATTAGGAATAATATTACAGTGTCAGAAACTTCCTTTGCACCTCCCCATTTTGTTATCCATAAAAGTATCTCGCCCTGAACCTTTCCGGGCAACATTAGCTCCTTCACTGCCATCAAGTGGTAAGAAGTCAAAACTGATTTTTAAAAAATTAATCTCCTTTAAAATCTCAAATATATAATAATGCATTTAGTGATACAAATATGTAATGCTACCTTAGGAGTAAAGTTGAATGACTCAGCCATTCTAAAAGTTTTGCTTAGCTGTCTTTAAGCTGCACACCAAAAACAAAATCACATAACCCAAAATACTAATGTTAGCTATATGGGTTTTTTGTTTTTGTTTTTTACCATAATGCAACTGATGGAGGTAATACCAGGAATTCTTTTCTTAGCATCCGTATATAAACATTAAATACCATATGTATTCCAAAGTGATTTTTATCTTGCTCATAAATGATGTGAAGCTAGGATTGATACAATCGAGTTAGATGACAAATTTAAATTCAGGCAATTAAAACAAAAACCTTTACAAAGAGTTCTGAAAAGATCTCTCCTTGCTATATTTAACAGCCAATAAAATTATAAAATGAGGTTCAGTATAAGTTAATAAAAATTTATTACGGTGGAGCTTACAGTGGAGCAAATAATTCTAGCTTTACACTGTTTTTTTTCCTTCTATTTTTTAAATTTTAGCCATTTTTAAAGGAATGCCCTCATAAAAGTAATATGCAAATAAGAGGTCTAAACAAGACAAAACAGCCTTAGCTGAATGCTCACTACATACTACGTATGTGGGGGGTTTTTCTTCTTTTTTTTACCACACAAGCCAGTTAGAAATTCAATTAACAGCACCTTTAAATGGAAGGAACATCTTTTCCACTCTAAGCAATAACTAAATTGAGAAGTCTAGGTACACATCAGTAGGAAGTAAGTCCCACCATATTGGGGCAACCTAAAAAGGTCCTCTCTCATGCAGGCTAAGAAAACAGGGCCCATCTGAAAAGGGCCTTCATTGTAAGCTAAGGAGCACTGCTATTCATGGGCAACCACGCTGCCCAAACCACCTTGCTGCCTTGTGCCCTGCAGATATGCCATCCCTGCAACTTCTCGAATTTTTAGGTAGCAGGGATTTTGACCAGGCTGGGTTGGGATTTTGGTGCAAACAAGACAAACATTTCAAAGTTGACACAAACTCATCAGATTTCAAAGGAACTTTTCCAATGTTGTTCCAACCTTACCAGAAAAGTTTCAAGTTCAAAATGCTTTAAGTTTAGTTTTGAGTCCCGTTGCCCAGGTCTGGATTCTGGGTGTCGCAATTTTCACATATCCAAGAGGCAGTAAGCTGGGGAATGTCACCAAAGGGGGAAATTATGAAATACATGGTATCACGTATTAAATTAATATTAAATCTTTGTCAAGATCCTGCACACTTTAAAATGTGCTCTATTCTTATCTCAAGGTCACATGCGGACTTTAGCCTGCAAAAATATTATCTTGCTTTTTTCAATAAAAGCAATTTTAGAGGATTGCAACACTCTCCTTTATAGCAGGACGTACTGAACCACCACCTTCTGGATGCAGAAAAGAGCCATCTCCCCATGAAATTTCTCTTTTTTCTTTTTAAAGTAAAGCCTTTTCCTTTCTAAAGTAGAAAAGACAGTATGCGGTTAAGAGAGGGAAAGTCTCAAAAATTATGCATAGTATGAAAAAAGTGAATAGCAAGATTTTTTTCTTGCTCACTCACCATACCAGAATCTGCAACTAATGCAATGGCATTGCATGAGAGACTCAGCTTAGACCAGTGTTTCTCAACCTTGGCAATTTAAGATGTGTGGCTTCCAACTCCCAGAATTCCCCAGCCAGCATAGCTGGCTAGGGAATTCTGGGAGTTGGAAGCCACACATCTTAAAGTTGTCAAGGTTGAGAAACACTGGCTTAGACCAAAGGAAGCATTTCTTTATGTAGGAGATAGAGATGTATTTATTTATTTATCTAATTTTTAGCACCAGTACCTGTGAGGCTATACCTTTATATTCTGTTTTCAGTGTTCCAGTGTTCCATATGACTGGTCACAATGGAAAACAGAACACTATAAAAGGCCTCGGCCTGATCTAGCAGAATTGTCTTATGTCTTTGTTAGATTTTATTAAAGCAACATCTTCAGGCTGCATACCTCCATGACATAAGTTATGTTGCCTCTAGCAGAAGACGGAAATGCACCTTGACTAGTTTGGCAACATCATCATATCATTTCTTGGCAAAATCCATTATTGCATAGCAGAAGCAGAAATCTGAGTAACTAATATGTTTGACAATGTTCAGGTTAGAGGCTGAGAGACTTCAAAGTCCTATTCATCTCCTTGGTGCCCTTGAACAAAATCACTCATCATTTAGCTTTTCTTCCTCCATCTCTAAAATAATAACTTCTCTCCCATCAGTCTTTCCCAAGGATAAGATTAGTAGCATAAAAGAGAAAAAATAGCGGAATAAAGATATTAAATCTCCCCCAGCACTACTTTTCCTGTAGAAAAATGACCTTCCAGAGGTACTATCCACAGCGAATCACTTCAAGAGCTCAACAATGATAGGAATATTGAGAAGGGGTGGGTATTCGCACCTCCTTCTCTCCTAAAAAGGTCCTCATCTGGATCAGCAGCCAACAGCTGTTGCTTCTTAAATGTGCTTCAGATTAGTTAAACCATACAATTTAATGTAGTAGTATAGTTCATGATGGATATTGCAAATAAATTAAGATTTGTTCTTTGCTTCTGACATTCCTGCCTAAGAGCAGTAAAGTGAGATGGAAAAAAAATCCATCCTTCTGCACTTCTCCCCAATTTATGGTATCAGGATCCATAAAGCAAATTTTTAAAAGCTATCTCCCCAGCCCACCCCTATCCTTCTGGTGGAAAATGTTCACTGTGTAGTATTTTAAAATTGTATTTATTGGACTCTACCTAAAATCACTTACATTTGGCCTTAAAACATAACAAGAAAATGGAACAAATTATAATCCATGATTCATTGCAAAAAAAAAAGGGGAAATGCAGAAAACATCAACTTTTTCTTATGCTAATAATGATAAATGGTGACTCCTAAATAAAAAAATGATCCAAGCAGACTGTCAACTCAAGCAAGCATCTTTCCCAAGTTGAACCAGTGTATGTTTCTCATGTCTTGTGCACATGAAACAGGCTCTAATAATACAAGGATGGAATTAGAGGATTCATGCAGGCAGTTGCTAGGCAACTACTCATACGTGTACTATTGCCTTTCGTCAAAACCCCAAAGCACTGGTTCTTTCACACATTTAATTGGAGGAATTCACAGACACAGAATGTGATAATCCTACCAATCGTGGTAAGCACTGGTTAAATGCATGGAGCTATCTTGTTTTTACTAACTGCACATAAGACAGGCTGCTTTAAGTAAATTATTCAGAACAGCAACATAACAGGTAACAAAAGGTTGTTTTGTTTGTTTCTAGAATCAATAATAGATATAAAAATCATAACTCATAGATGGATATTCATCATTTTCAATACATAACAGCAGATGCATTACAACTCTGTAGTACTGGAATCAAGCAGTTACTGGGGAAAACAGCGAAAGCTTTGGTTTGGGCAGGGCTCTTTGTCAAATTCTCACTGAAAGTCTGTCTGGACTAGCGATAGTTGGTAGAAAAAGCAGCACAAACCCATCTGGCTTTTTGGGGATCAATCCTGCTAAATCAACAAGCACATATCAAGATCTGAGTTGCCCTAGTCTTCAGTGCTGTCCCTGTCTGTATAAAGAAGAAACTCCTTTTGAAATACATTTACTGTGCAAGGCTATGCAGAGGTAATATAATAAAATCTGTTTACAATTACCAGGCTAGTCAACAATTTAGCTCTTCTTCTGATATTATATTTTCTGAGCATGGGGGGGGGGGGAATAAACCAGCATTTCACTGTGAGACCTTCAGCAGTTCTGGCTTCAGTCACTATAACGGGTGAGGGTGGGGGGGGAACCATTGCATAAAATACTTATCTGTATTGCAAATGCTGCCTTCTAAGTACGTAGTAATAAAACAACTACAACAAGGTACCAACCTACTAATAAACTTCTTAAATAAAAAAGCAACAATGGGTATGACAGGTACTGAAGAATTCAGAGATCAATCCATGTCCATGAATTTGGAATGCAAGAGAGGGGGGGAAAAACTATTGAGTTTTTCCTCCAGACACCAAGAGAGTTAAAATCTCATGCAATGCAACCCAGCAGGAGGCTTGAGGAATTTACAACTACAGTAATTGGTACTTCAGTCTAGGTTCGCTTGAAGGTTATGCAGTATCCTCAAGAACTGTTCAATTCCTGCTGTCTGAGTATTGATAAGAGTATGAAAGGGCAAGCAGCTCCAGATCTTTTTACTACATAGAAATAAACTCTTGAGTCAAGTTCAATTCCTGGTGACTTATTTGGACACATCCATGGAGCAATAATATGAAAGTGGTTTAGCACTGCCTGCTTCGACTATGTTTTCTGATTTCCCAGTTTAATCTGCAGCCCTTGTCATCCCACATGGTTCCTCATCCAAGTATTAACCAGAGCAAACCCTGGTTCTAAGATCAAGCAGGCTACCTAGCTCAGTGAGAAATGATTACATATTCATAATTCAAGATTATTATTTTACATTTATGGGCCAGAAGATAAATTTACAAGTTAAAATGTCCTTTATAAGGGCTTTTTTTTCAGGATAAGTCCAATTTAGGTATTCTTTTACCTGTAAGGTACTTGCTTAGGACAGGATTAAAAACATTTTTAATTACAGTTTCCCATCATCCTTTATCACTAGTCATACTAACTCATGGTAATGAAAGCTGGAACTCAATCTCTAAGGGTCAAAGATTCACAATCCTTGGGTTCCATTCAGGGCATCTGGGGGCACTGACATATCCAGAAACACCTCTTTTTGGCCTCCAAGGTTCTACACCTCATCAGGTTTTTTTTAATTATAATTTTAAAAAATGAATTTGTACACCACCATCCTGCATAGCAAAGCATCTGTTGCAAACACCGTATTTCCAAGAATGCTTCCAGGTCCACTTAGAGTCCTGAAAATAAAAATGGTTGGTAGTGGCAGCAGCATAGCGCTTTGTCTGAACATGTGCCTTTCCTGTCATCCAAATGAAAAGAGGAAGATGGGGCAGTAGAAAGCCATTGGGGAAGGGGGCTATAGGAGGCATTCAGTTAATTTCACTGATTTGCAGTGACAAATTTGAAATATAAATAAATTAATTAATGTGCTAGATCACATGCCAGCATCATGACATGTTTTTAAAATTCTAAATGTGCCCAAGACTGTGGTACTTTGACATAGAGGATACGTTGTCAAAAATTATTACACTATTAATATTAAAATATTATTGTTTATGAGCCATGGTTGGCACTCTCCTGCTCTTTTATGTTTTTTGATTTACTGTTTTAATTTTTTTAATGTTATACAAGTTTATTTTTGTGCTGTTTTAACTTGCCCAGAGTCACGTGAGTGAGATGGGTGGCTATATAAATTGAATGAAATAAATAAATAAAATGGAACTATACTGTACAAAAATTAGAAAGGAAATAACTGAAAAGTTGCTGTAACTGCACGCTGACAGCTATAGACTCCCGAAGGTTGAAAAAGGTTGCTCAGAATTATTAATACATATGTCCTTCATAAACTGATCAACTGTATTGTTAGTATACTCTTTCTTGTTAAAAAATACATTGTTAAATATGAAAATGTTACATCCCACCTTATACTGTTTATAATTTGCATGTATCAGTAGGTAACAGAACTGCCTCACTGAGTGGAATATTTTAAAGGTACAAAAAAGCCTGCTTACAATTAAGCAAAAATAAGTTACACATATATACACAGACAAAAAATTTAAATCCATCCACTTGAATCTAATAAAGTAGTTCTCATTACCATGCGCATTCACTGCATGAATAAGGTATGCATATTTCTAAACCTGGAGGAAATTGCACAATCCTTGCCTGAGCATAGTCTATACAGATCCATATTGTGCTACGTGTCCCCATTCCCAAAGTGTTTACTCCTATAGGATTAAATGGCAGTCATTTAGTCATACAAGAATAAGGAAACTGGCAAGGACACTTTAATAATCCACAAGGGATATCCATTTTTAAAAGTAGCAACTGAACAGTTCATCAAAATGCAAAATGGAATAAGTGTCCTTTTAGAAACAATGGGACACCCTCTCCCTAGTTATCAACCAGTCTAAAAAGAGTATCATGCACAAGCAGTTAACATCTAGTGACTGCCATACGTGGAATGTAGCACAGTACTACTCTGAGTCTCCCCAAGTTCCCTTTCCTGTTCCAGGTTCTTATGGCTCAGCAAATTTGTCAGAGTGAAGATCAGTCAGAGTGAAGATCTTTAAAAGCAGTTTCTGTGACTTGACGGTGATGAAAAGGGAAGGAATAATGAGGGAGACAATTTCAGAAACCCAATATAAATTTTCTGCATGGTCCTTTCAATGCCAGCTACCGAATTTAACCAAAATAATATTTCTCCTGTTAAGTCATGATTCTCATAAACGCTTCCCATTGTTTTCTTTGCAATAATGAAATATATTCAAAGCAGTTACACTAATTACTGAATCATTTAAAAAGTGCCTGGACAGGAAAAGGAAAGAGAACAAATGTTGCTATGTACTTGGATTCAGTTTAGGATTATGTTTAATGGTTACATATTTGTCAAGAATGTAAATTTCATACTAATATTTCAAACTATAAAAACTCCCTAAAAAAACTTCTTTTGCTTAGACATTAGGTACTGCCAGTTTTCACAAACCATTAACCCAATAATAATAGTAACTACAGTATTAATTTAATTAATCCTGAATCCTTAGTCTTATTTAACTTTCAGTTCACTACCAACTAGTCACACTCTAAAGCTTTCACATATGCAATTTATGTGTTTATTTAAGGCATTTACATCCACTTTTCAGTCCAATGGCTATGGTAACCTGCAGTCAAGATAAACAAGAACAGCAGAACACCAAATTAAAAACGAAATCAATGAAACCATCACCAAACAGCAGCAATCCCACCGCCTGCAAAAGCCAGGCCCAAAAAACATTAAGCCTAATATCGAGACTTCAAAACAGAAGGCAACTTTGAACAAGGAATCCTAGACAGATACATAACAAGACAACAGGAGAAGTATTAGATCCAACCATCATTTGATAATTCTGAAGACCAGACTTCAAAGTTGTTCTCAATGGATGAGCAGGTTATAAACTTAAAACACCAACAAGCCTACTTACTCCACAAAGAGGACATGTTATATTAACATTACTCCCCCCCCCCCAATAGTGAGCAGAGTCATCCAGGAATAAAGATATCAACAGCCACCTTTCAAGTGGAACAAGGAGGTTGGAAGGCAGGAAAAGAATATATTTGCAAATCTGAAAATTTAAGAAAAAGGGAAACATCCACCATTATTTAATGGGATTGATTTTTGGAGCCATGACTGTCACTTCTAGTTTTTATTATAGTTCTATGCTGTTTATGTTTTATATGACCATATTATTATGATCACTGTACTTCATTATATACACTGTAAACTGCATAAAGTTCAGTGGTGTATACAGTAAATTAAAAAAAATAGCTGTGGGATAATAGAAAAAAGGAACCAGTTACATTTTAATGTGTAGGTAGAAATGGAAAAACTGGTACTTGGTCACAGTATCCAAGAAAAAGGGATAACACTGCATTTAGCAATAGAGCTGAAAGTTTGGATAGGAAGACATCAATCAAACCAGATTATACAGAATATCAGAAGAGCCAGAATACAGTGAATGGAAAAGAAAAAGGGAAACCCAGGAAGTGCTAAACCCCGGCCTTCTTCAAACTGGCACCTCTCAGATGTGTTCAGCTACCGTGTAGGGCACATGAGCTACGAAAAGCCACAGAAAAATCATTGTTGAGCCTGTTAAAAAGTAACTTTAAAACCCCATCCTCTGCCACAAGAAACCCCGAGTCCGTCGTCTAATCCCAGGCTTTGCAGGCCAGGTCCCCGCGAAGAGGTCCACCAGCATTTGCGCCCAGAGAGCCCCTCGGTCTCGCCCTGCGGTCTCTCCGCCACGTGCCCCGCGACCCGAAGGAACTTCCAAGGCCCAGCTTAAGACGCCGAGCGGCCCAAACGCGCCTCCCTCCTCACCTGCTCGACGCCGAGGAAAGCGTAGAAGTTTTGCGGGACCTCCTCCACGAGGTCGAAGAGTTCCAAGTCGCCGCTTTCCCAGGCGAGGGCGAGAGGCACGAGCAAGCCGAGCGCCAGCAGCTGGGGCCAGCGCAGCCCCGTCCAGGGGCGCGCGCGGCAGCCCGGGGCGCCCAGCGGCTTCCCCCGCATCCCCGCTCCCCAGGCTGAGTTTAACCCTGAACAGCTGCAGCTGCTGCTGCCGCCACACAGCACAACCCGGCAGACGTGGCCAGACGGGACTGCCTTCGCATTACGCATGCTCCACTCGCCACGCCGGTTCCGCTCCTCCCTCCGTGAATCCCACGAGGGAGAACCAGGAAGGGGCCCGGCCAATGGGCGCTCGCAGCACCGTGCGTCATGAAGCTTAGCAACCACAAGATACGGAGAGAGGCCTGCAAGGAAGTCCTAGGCTGGCCGCTCAGGCTGGGAGAAAGGGAAGGGGTTTGGGCTCTTGACGCTGCCAACCCTTCCTTCCCAACGCTTTGGAAGCGAGGCCTCTGCCGGGGTGATAGACTAAACCGACCCTCTACCGAGCGGTCAGCCTGTTGCAAGTTGCATTGAGGTAACTTGCAGGATTCCCTGTTCCATCCGTACGAGCTCGACCCTACGCATCATGCACAAATGAATCCAGCAAGGGAGACCAGACTGGCTTGCACAACTTGGCGTTGGGGAAGCATCTGAAGTTTCCGCTACTTGTCTTCCCATTCTACCCTCGAGCGGCTCCAGAGCGGCCTCTCCCTGTTCTCAGATCCACTGCAGTCCCTTTTATTGTCCAGCACACATCAAAAGTTTTCAGCTCAGAAAGACCTAAGAAACACAATAGGTTTTTAATACATTACAATTGATGATTGATGATGTATTTGTAGATCTGTCTCAGATGTAACCTGCATCTACATAACCCTCTTTCTTTGCCTCTTGGCCTCATTCCAATTTAAATCCTAGATCAGTTTAACCCAGTCTTTTTCAAACTTGGCAACTTTAAGATGTGTGGACTTCAACTCCCAGAATTCCCCCAGTCCACACATCTTAAAGTTGCCAAGTTTGAAAAAGACTGGGTTAACCACTCCATGCATCTGATGAAGTTCAAGAAAGCTTATGCTTTTTAATAAAATCTGTTCGTCTGAAAATGTGCTACCAGACAGACAAGGACCTCAGACAAATGAAGCGACAGATGCCCAGAATGCTGCTGGGGAAGGACCTGTCTCGAGTCTGACCAAACACTGGTATGAGCTCAAGCTTGGTACTGTACGTGCATTTGTTGATGCTTATTTTGTTACTCTGGCATTATATGTACTGTATATGGGGTTCCTTGGGGTATTCTATATAGTTATACAGCCACCTAAACTCTGCAGGAATGGGCAGCATACAAGCAATGTAAATAAATAAATGCTATTTAAATTTACAGCAATTGAAATGCTTTTATAATTATCACCAACTTGGAATATGAAATCTACAATGCTGCAACATCTTAGCTGATGCAGTGAACACAGTGAACCTAACACTGTGATCACAAGTTCCCTTTAATTATTTTAGCCCAATTGGCTCACTAGAAACTAAAACACAGTGGGCTCAATGTTCAGAACACTCATTTATCCCTAATTATTTCATAAATGATCTGCCACCGCCACCCCAATAGTTCTTTAATAGATACAACAATTGCTATTCCATACTAAAAGGATTAGGGAGAAATATACTCATTTGATTTGCCTTGTACAGACAAATCTATGTCTAAACATACATTTTAAAATTGCCACATATCCAGACAGAATGGACCATGAAATCCAGTATTCAATCCTTGAAAGTATTTAATAATTATTATTTAAAAATTACTGAACCCATATTAGGCCAATTTTGTCCTTTGGCCAATCCAACATCACAAAACAGTTTTACCTAAGATTTACAAAAGCAAAGTTCAACAACCAGATGAATCATATCTTCACAAAACAGTGTGCAGGCTAGTGAATTCTCCATAAAATTTGTTTATCACTCAACTCAAAAATTCTAGTGGACTTCGAAAACTTACACACTATTTATAATCTGAAATCACAGTTTGCGACCTGCCCTGCCAGCTTCCCACAAGCAAAGTCAATGAGGAAGATGGCAGGGAAGATCACAAATTGCTTGGGTAAGTCTCTCCTGCCTGCGCACCCTCCCTGAGCTTTGCTGTGCTTGTGCGGTGCCTCCCCAGCCACTCGCACACCCTCCCCAGCCACTCGCACACCCTCGCACACTCTCTCCCACCCAGCAGCAGCCATTCCAAGCCTGTCGCACTCACGCAGTGCCACCCCGGCCACCTACATGTCCCCTCACTCCCTTTCCCACCCAGCAGTAGCCACTTACCAGTCTGCCAGCCTGCTTGGAAGCTACCTGGGACTTGCAACTTCCTGCTGGCTTCCCCACTGACTTTGGTTGTTGGAAGCCGGCAGGAAGTTGCAAGGAGGTGCTCACTTAACAACAGCAATGGGGACTGTAGAGATTGCTGTCACTAAGCAATGTGGTCACGTGACATTGCAGTTTATGACCACATCACTTAGCAATGGAAATTCCAGTCCCAACTGCCATCATAACTTAGGGAATAAAGATTATGTCTATTTTTTGTGACCAAAGAAGTTATATTTGCTTAGTATTATTTGTCAAAAGGTTAAAAATAAACTAAGTTCTGCTTACAAGTATACAATCTCAAAACTATTAAAATTATCTTCACATTAAGATATCTGGAAGACTACCAGAACTTGGTTGCAAAACTCCAGACAACCACCAGATGGCAACAAACAGACATTTCCATATCTGCTTGTGATTAGAGATTGGAATGCCAAAGTTCTAAATGTTAAGGAGGAAAATGTAGTTGGATTGCATGGCTTAGGAAACCGAATTGCAGCAGGACTTACCAATTTCTGATACCTGAATGATTTCTTCATAGCTGACAATGT
Source organism: Python bivittatus (assembly GCF_059951505.1). Taxonomy (NCBI): domain Eukaryota; kingdom Metazoa; phylum Chordata; class Lepidosauria; order Squamata; family Pythonidae; genus Python; species Python bivittatus. Next base: position 18,325,420 of record NW_028277088.1, on the reverse strand, counting down.
CTTCAAGTGACCAAAACAATGCCTACATACATGAACTTCACCAGATGGAATATATAGAAATCAAATTGACTATATTATTGCTAAAAGGAGGTGGAGGAGCTCAGTTACAGCATCAGTGATAAGCCAAGTGCTGACTGTCGAACTGATCACAAACTGCTCATGTGTAAGTTCCAAGTTAAGCTAAAGAAGAAGAAGAAAGCTAACCAGTTTCATAGATAAGATCTTGAGCATGTACCCACCATTGTCAAGGAGAACATCAGGAATCACTTTGAATTCCTGAGCCTCATTGATAGAAAACCAGAGGAACTATGGAATAAACTTTAAAAAGTCATTAAGGATGAATGTGAAAGGAGACTGCCGAAGTTGGAGAAACAGAAGAAAACAAACTGAATGTCAGAACAAGCTGTGGAAATCACAGAGAAGAGAAGCCAAAGCCAAGAAAGACAAAAAATCTCAAGAACAAACTTAAGAAAGAGTTCAGAGAGCAGTTAGAAAATACAAGAAGCAGTATTTCATAAATATCTGTAAAGGCACTGAAGATAGAAAGATAGAAAGACCTGGACAAACAAGGTAAGTCTTCCAAAAGATCCCTGAACTCAGAAGAAGGTTCCAACCTCAAATTGGTATGCTAAAGGATGCCAATGGACAGATAGTAACTGATTCAAAGAACAAACAAAGCTGGAAGGAGTATACTAAAATACTATACAGTAGAGATCTCAACATTCAACATAGTCCTTATTTACAAGAACTTGTAGTTCTGAACAAATCAACCCAGAGTTCTCAGTTGAGGCACAAATGACCAGGTTCAAATTATCCTACATCAGACACCTCAGGCAAAGACCAGCTATCTGGAGAAGGCTCTAATGCGGGGAAAGGTGGAAGGAAAGAGAAGAAAAGGACAACCAACAGCAAGGTGGATGAACTCAGTTACAGTGGTAATGAGTGCACTGTTGGAAGACCTGAAGGACCAGGTTAGGAGCAAATTGCCACAGAGAAAATCTATGTGGTTGCTAAGAATCAACACCAACTTGATGGCACATAATCAATCAATCCTCAGTAGGGACATTTATCCTCTATATTTAATTTAATTTTTGGATTTTTATGGTTATATATTTTTCTTTTGTTTATTGCTGTATGCTGTCTAGAGTCCTGCAGGGTTGTGACATACAGGTAATCCTTGGTTAACAACCACTCATTCAGCAACCATTGAAAGTTACAACAGCACTGAATGAGTGGTATTTACGACCAGTCCTCGAAGATCTGGCCATCCCAGCACCCCTGCGGTCATGTGATCCTGAACTGGGCTCTTGGCAATCAGCTCACATTTACGATGGTTGCAGCGTCCTATGGTCACGCAATCGCCATTTGTAACCTTTCTTGCCAGCTTCCCACAAGCAAAGTCAATAGGGAAGTGGGCAGGGAAAGTCGCAAGTGCACCCTCCCCTGCCCAGCAGCAGCCATCGCTGGCTCTGCCAAGCTCATGCTGCACCTTGCTAGCCACCTGCGCACTGCCCTCTACCTGGCAGCAGCCACTTACCCGCCCACAGGCCTGCTTGCGAACCACCTGGGACTTGCGACTTTGTGCCAGCTTCCCCACTGACTTTGCTTGTGGGAAGCCAGCAGAAAGTTGCGGGGAGGTCCTTGCTTAATGACCCATGATCCTCACTTAAAGATGGCAATGGGGAGTGCCAGGAGTTCCATCGCTAAGCAATGCAGTCACATGACATCGCGCTTTACAACCACATCGCTTAGTGATGGAAATCCTGGTCCCAGTTACCATTGTTAAGCAAGGACTACCTGTATTACAAGCATTGTAAATAAATAAACAGACCAACTTAACTACAAACCACTATGAACTTCTGCAGTTAAAGTGGCACACCCATGAAATTCTTAGTTTAATTCAGACCATATTTAAATGAATGTCTCCCAGTCAGCTATTAAATGAAAAACAACTTCAGCAATGATATGAATTTTGCCAGTGTATTGGGGCACATTTTCTTAATTCCCCTCCTTTCTAGTCTTTTATCCCCAGTGGAAATTATTCTTCCATTGTTACTTTTCCACTCACACATAATCAAAACATATTACTCTTTTAATCAAGTTCACAGCTTTCCTTTATTTTTAATAATGTGAAAGAAAGTTGTTGAGAAATGTATACATTCATTTTGCTGTAAAACTTCAGAACTCAGCTAACAATGGATAACACATATTTTATATATCAACCATTGTTATAAGAAAAGCAATGCAATAGTTATAATAGAACCCTGAATATGCTATAATATACCTTTAACTTTCATTTTTAAGCTGTTCTGAAATTTTAGAGGAAAGACTACAGGCAGTATTCATCGATTAAGCACTTCTGTTCATTAAACTGGATGTTAACACATTTATAAAATTATCACTAGAACCCTCAGTTTTATGAGCCTGGCAATTCTTATCAGCTCAGTGTTGGGGACATGGAAGAAAAAACAAACAACTCAGTCTCTCTCCTTTTTTGGTACAACATACTCAAACTACCTCACACTTAATGCAACAAGTGTGCATGTTTGAATTGGAGATAAGGACCTGTAAACATACAGTATGTCTGGGAACCAAAACTGACACAGTTGAGCTTAGACGTGTCTCTGTTGTCCCTTCACACATTATTACGGGGATATCAAGGAACCCACACTTGTAACCTAAAATGGAAATATGCTGGTCATAAATGAGTGTGAAATGGTTTGCCTCTATTCTGGACTTCAAATTCATAACTCCCTAAGGAGACTCAAAAAAGCATGTGATATTAAGTCTAGAGTTATTTATTTTTTTGTCTTAGTCGCATCCTTAGGACCCAATTAAACTGATATCAAATTCTTCTTCTTAAAAACATCCACAGGGACCACACATTAGATCAGGGCCACAGTGTAAAAGGGCAGGATCTTATCATAACCATGGTTCAATCAACCAGATGCTTTTCTCTCTCTCTCTCTCTCTCTCTCTCTCTCTCTCTCTCTCTCTCTCTCTCTCTCTCTCTCTCTCTGAGGAAGGGTGAATTTTAATCAGGGCTGGTGTTTGTGTGTCAAATTCACCTTTTCCCTTTCCATCTCTAGTCAAATCTAAATCTGGCACTCCTACAGCTATATGAAGAATGTCTTTTCATGGGTGGCCCAAACATAATGGAACATGAAGAAAAAGAGTCATAATATATGCAGGCAAAAACATACACTGAATATAATTTAACATGGACGAGCTATTTCAGACATGGAGAATGCACTTATCTGCAAACCACAGTCCAGCTTCCAGGCAAGACGGTAATGTTTTTAGACAGGTATCCGTATTCTCCAGCAGACCCTACAATATTTTCATCCTGATAAGCATTTATTTACTACTCAAATTACTATTATTGGAACCAGAAACAGGTGATTATTTTGTGTTTTGATTACTGGAGAGGGGGTTGTTTTATTTGTCTGAATGGCACCCCAGAAAGTTCTGCCATCATTTTTCCCTAAACTGAGTTTAGTCAGCTGTTGAGAAAAGAAGATGGTGGCTGTTCTCTTCTAGCCAAAAGTAAAAATAAAAGAGATTAAAGGCATTGTTAACATTTTGAGTATCGGATTGGATGTAGCTAAAAACAGAATATCTCAGTTGGAAGATCATGGGAAGGCAGTAGATCCATCTATAACTGATTGACTAAAAGCTGTTAAGATTCTTCAAGATCAAACAGTGGAATCTCTCTCTCACTGGGACAATTTATGTGTGTTTGGAATTCCAGAAGAAACTGAGAAAGGCCAGCTGGTTCTCTTTATGAAAGCTCTAAGATGGGAAGGCTTTGTATGATGATTATCAGATAGATATTGAGCGGCTTATTGAGAAGGCCTCTCATTTTTGTACAGCTGATATGCCTCCACCCACTCATTGTGAAGTTCCCTAGATTTGCCTTGAGGAATGAAATTTTACAGAAAGCCAATTTCCTCAAATAATTGAATGGGGAGATAAAAGTCTCATGTTACGTTTTCCCCATATCACACTAAGGAAGATGGACCTACAGAGAAAGATGTTCAATGCAGTGAGACATATTGTTTGAGAGAAGAATCTTCAAAATTTCATCAGGTTTCTAGCTGTCTTTGTTTTGAAATGTTAAAAATGGCACTCAGATTTCATAAGAATGTTGAAAGCTAAAATAAGTCTTACCTCTTTAAGCTCCTGTTGAAGGAAGAGGATTTTAAAAACTATCAAGTGTTGCTATTATGCTTCCTTGCATTCAGGCTATTCAATTTCTTTATCTCTGGCTCTTATACACATTTGCTTGTTATATCTGTATGTTTTGGGCTACAGGAAAGTTTACAGATTTCAGTTTCTTTTACAGCTGTGCTCTGCTCTGTCTTCCTTTTATTTCCTTTCCCCTTTTCTTTCCTTTACCTCCCCCCCCCGCAAATATACCTTAATTACTGTGTGTGTGTGTGTGTGTGTGTGCATGCACATGTGTATGTGTATTTTTTTTTTGATTATGTGCCATCAAGTAGTTTTTGACTCCTAGCGACCACATAGATAGATTTTCTTCATGACAATCTGCCCCTAACCTGGTCTTTCAGATCTTCCATCAATGCACTCATGGCCACTGTAACTGAGTCCATCCATCTTGCCACTGGTCATCCTTTTCTTCTCTTTTCTTCCACCTTTCTCAGAATTAAAGCCTTTTCCAGAGAGCTGAGTCTTCACATAGTGTGTGTGTGTGTGTGTGTGTATTCCTAAACTGGGCAAGGATTCTACTGTATGTTCTTATTATAGATCTATTTCCTTGCTATTTCCATGAGGATGTTAACATTTTAACAGCTACTTTGTCCCATAGATTGAAACTTATTATTCAAGCTGTTGTACACCCAATTAAGGCAGGATTTATACTAACATAAAAAGCTTCTGACAATATCCGTTTTTGAATCAATGCTCTTGCTGAAACTAATCATCAACAAGACAGGTACTGTTTGGATGCTGAAAAAGTTTCTTATATTTTTCTTTGAAGTTTTTGAGGTGGGGTTTATTTTTGTTTTCCCCACCCCCTAAATCATGTAGGGGTAGTAATTCTATGCCTCTTCCTTCATTACAGGAAGTCCTCAGGTTATGTCAGCAATTGGGACCAGAATTTCCATCACTAAGCAATGCAGTCATAAAGTGTGATGTCATGTGACCACATCACTTAGCAACGGCAATCTCGATAGTCCTGGTTGCCATCGTAATCCTAGGAACATGTGGGTCGTTAAGCGGGAAGAGGTGGGAATCCCTGGCAAGTAGGCTGGTGGGGGAGTGCACGGGCACCACTGGGGGGTCGGGGTGCTGCAGGCAGGCGCTACAGAGTGCAGGCGGGTGTGCAGCTACCACGGAGGGTGCCATGGGCAGGCACTATGGTGCACGGGTACTGCAGAGGATACTGCAGGCAGATAGTATAGAGTGTAGATGGGTGAAAAAGTGGCAGGAGCAGGAGCGACTTCTGACTTCCTGCCAGCTTCCCCATTGACTTTGCTTCTGGGAAACTAGCAGGAAACATCGGAAATTATGATCATGTGACCATGGCTTGTTGTGATGTCATAATCATGAGCCATGCACCCAGCCACCCAGATCGGGATCATGTGACTGCAGGGATATTGCAACAGCTGGAACTCTGAGTAATTCTATGCCCCTTCCTTCTAAGTAATCCCATGCTCTAAGTAATTCTATATCCCTTCCTTCATTACAGGTAGTCCTCAGGTTACAATGGCAATTGGGACCAGAATTTCCATTGCTAAGCAATGCAGTCATAAAGCGTGATATCACATGACTGTATCACTTAGCGACAGCAATCCCAGCAGTCCCAGTTGCTGTTGTAACCCCAGGACCATGCAGGTCACTAAGAGGGAAGAGGCGGTACTCCCAGGCAATTGCCATGGGGAGGCAGGGGAGTGCTGTGGACAGGTGCTCCAGAGCACAGGTGGGTGCTGGGGGGAGCAGGGGGATGCCTCAAGCAGGCACTCTGGGGGGCCCGTGGGTGCCACAAACAGGCACTCCGGAGCGCAGGCAGGCAAAAAAGCAGTGGAAATGACTTCTTGCCAGATTCCCCATTGACTTTGCTTGTGGGAAGCCAACAGGGAATGTCTGAAATTGCAATCACATGACCACAGCTTGCTGCAATGTTGTAATCATGAGCCGGGTGCTAATCACCGGGCTCAAGATCTTGCGACCACAGGGATGTTGCGATGGCCAGAACTCTGAGGATCAGTCTTAAGTCCCCCTTGTTCAGTGCCGTCATAACTTTGAATGAGTACTCATAATCCAAGGACTACCTGTACATTTATTGTGAAGATGCATGTCAAGGATGCCTGTTTTGTCCCTTTCTTTTATAATTTCTCTTTATAACTTCTTGCCTGTATTATGTGGAATTCTGAAAATATAAATGGAACTACAGTGGGAGGATAAATTATAAGAAGCTATTATATGCAGATAATTCATCCTGGAGAAAATCTATCTGTGTGGTTGTTAAGAGTCAATATCAACTTGATGGCACATAATCAATCAAAATATGCAGATGATATATATTATAGCTAGACCAGAATTTTCTGTTCCTCGATTCATTTCATTAATATATGAGTTTTCAATCTTGCCTGGTTACTGTATAAATTGGAGTAAATCAGAGTTGATGGTCACTGGTCATATAAATAATTTAGACAACTATAAGGATTGGTCTTTAGATTATGTTCTAATTCCCTTGTTTATCTTGGTAAAAGAATTCCCAAGAAACCTCACTAACTGGTAAATTTGAACACATTCCTTGTTTTGATGCAAATGAGTGAAGAGCTAGACAAGATGTTTGTATTGTGTTTTTATATTTCATATTTTTGTTTTGTTATTATTTGCAGAGACTCTACTAGGATTGGGGAAAGCTATAAATATTGTTAAATAAATAAATGTAGTATTTGGGCTAAGATTATTAATCATTACTATTATTCTGAGTCTGAATAAGTATTTGGACCCTTTATTTGTTTGTTTTAATCTTCTGTGTGTGACTCAGTCACTGCTGTGAGATGGGCAGCTTGCTTTATTTATTTATTTATCAATCATGTTTATATAGCCGCCCATCTCACACAAAGTGACTCTGAGCTGCATACAACAATTAAAAAGAATAAATACATAAAAACAATTACAAATAAACTATAAAAGCACACAAAACAGGAGGGGATAAAATTAATAAGGGAGCCATCGCAAAATCTCCCTGGTCCCCTGGGAGCCCCAGACCTGATCACAAAGTCTTGAGGGACTTGCAGAATGTTAAGAGGGAGGTAGCTAATCTCACTTCTGGGGGGAGAAGATTCCACAAGGTGGGCACCATGGCAGAGAAGGCCCGCCTCCTGGGACCCGCCAAACATAATTTTCTGGCAGAAGGGACCTGCAGCATGTCTTATCTGCCAGACCTGATGGGACGGGTAGGTGTAATCAGGGAGAGGTGGTCCCTCAGATAACCCCGCCCCATGCCATGAAGGGCTTTAAAGGTCAAAACCAGCACCTTGAATTGGACCTGGAAGCAAACTGGCAGCCAGTGCAGCTCGTGGAGCAGAGGTGTAATATGTACCACCATAGGGTATATATATACAGTAAATTGTTTAAATAAATAAATAAAATGAGTGTGATTAATATGAATTGAACCCCAAAGTTTAGATTTATATATGCCTTTATATGATTATTCTATAGCATTATTTAAAATTAATTTGCTCAATACTGAATCAGATCAAATCACTTTATTTTAGTCAACAGCCAGATCATACACAAACATGTGCCAGATGCAACATAAATACTCCAAGCCTAAAAACACAAAATAGATTTATCTTAAATGAACAGTTGAAGAGAAGGCAATTTTTTCTTCTCTAATTGCCCAAGCCAATATACCCTGGCCACTCTGTGTGTGTGTGCACATTTGTGTGCATACACACACACACACACACACACACACACACATAGTCATCTGGATTGGGAAGCCAAAAAGTACAGTGCAACATATAAGGTAATATCAGGAGGACCATAAAATTGGATCGATGAGAAAGGACTATACATTCTTATAGAATACAGATTTTAGGAGGACTTGTTTTATTGATTGAAATTCTCAGAGCTGCAAGGACAAAGTCTTTTACAATACGGCAATATTGCACCTTGCCAGTGTGAAGGCTCTTCAGTAATCAGGAATTGTTATTTTGAAAAATAATCTCTCTTTAGGGAACATTTGATTCTATCTATTTTAAAGTAATTTGGAACCAGGGACACATCCAGTTGGTGATCTGTATCCCTTATTTTTCCCTTAATATTGGCTCTGGTATTCTGTAAATCTAACCTTAAATGCCAAGAGTAAAAAAAAACAACAAAAAACATTCAATTAGAATCTTACTTCCAAAAAGCATTGTAAAGACTATATCAATATAAGGGAAGTCAAATCCAATTCACTGTAGAGCTAAATTCAATTTTAACCAATAGTTCAAATTACAATTCTGTAGAGGGCATAGGGAATGGCCTTGAAGGGTAGGAGGAAGAGCTGCTACCAAGACAACAATCTGATAAGAGGAGCCTGAGCTATGGCCAAGAAAGTAACTTGAGAAAATGTCTCAGACAAACCCCTCCCTAGGTCACAAAAACATAGAGGGTGGGAGAGGGAACACATTCAGACTTGCAAGATTCTGTTACCGTAGCTGTTACAATAAAAGTAGTCCTGATCTACATGGCATTGGTTTCTTTGTCTGGTCTACCTTGCAGAGCTGACAAATTCAGATCCTACAACTTCCAAAGTCCAGCCTCAAGTCATAATACAATTAGAGAATGCAATTAGAGATGGAAAAACTGCCCTTAAGAATTAATTCCAGACTGCTCTTAAGGATTAAAATTTAAGACTGTCCTAAAGCATGAATTCCAAAACCAAAAGTTATAAACTGGAGCATAAGCCAAGTTCAGGTCCATATAAGATTTGTTCTAGAGCTTTTGCCTTGAAACGTTTGAAGGTCACTGAAATTAAATGGGCACATCTCGAATGAAAAAGGTCCAAAATTACATCAATATTGAGTTGGACACTAAGAATGACAAATTGGCATGTTCTTTGCAGGACCCAGTACAGTGAGAAATAATCCACAGCTTCAAACTTCAAAAAGATGCAGGTGCTTTAAGAACTCTACTCATTAAGGTTAATCTGACTGTTGAAGTGATGGTACTGTTTTTCCAGGCTCACAAAGAATCTTCAAAAATAGGTGGGCTATTTTAATGAAATGTTGGGAGGTGCTATGCTTGCAGTAGGTCAGAAACATTTCCATTGAATCATTTCTGAAGTCCTGGATTGGAGTGACGTATAAGCCCAAATAAAGAATTAATCAATCAGTCAATCACACTCTATTTTTCATTGAAAAACAAGAACTGTCAAGGCAGGGGAGGCTACTGTATATGGATGGTAGATTGCATTTAATTTTTTTTTGTTATTTACTTCATTATAGTAAACTCAGTAACAGAAGAAAAGTATAAATACGTATGGCAGTATTAACTAGGGCTTTACACATTTCAAAAATCATTCAGAAGGAAGGCTTCTAATGTAGTATGAGAATAGCACTTGTCCAAATTGGTATCTGGGCCCTGGTGCTTTGCGAATGCAGCGGTCATGATGTCATGCAAAAACTGGTGCAGCCCTTAAACCATGGAAAGTTATTTCTCCCTGTTGTAAATGCTGGATAATGTTATCAATTGCAATGACATGTATATGAATTCAATTGTTTCTATATAGCAACCTTTATGAAACAAATGACAGAATATTACCTACATTCTATTAGTTTTCTTTATTTGTTATATCTTAATGGAACAAATTGTTTTATTAATGTTAGTGCCAGTTGAGAATAGTCACTTCCTGCTTAACATAAAAGATTATACAATCTAATAATTATGAGGAGATGCATGGTTAATATTTTATTATATAAGTAATGAGCATTCTGGATCATGTTCTATGATGTACATAGTTCATACAGGCCATCAACCAATCCAGATGGACGCAGAAGCTCCCCAGAGGCTTTCAGAGCAGATTAAAAAGGAGGTGGAGCTTCCATCACTGGGTCATGGCCTCCATCTTGGCTTTTTTACACACATACACACACACACACACACACAGAGTTGTTCCTGGATGTACCACATTCTTTTCCTAACACAAGAAAACACAGCCAGGGGACAGAGTGTTAGGAGCTGCTAGGCTTCCCACCTCATTCAGCTTAGTCAGGAAGGGCTGTTTAATCTATGAATTTGCTTGAAAAATAAATGCCATGCTTATAGTGCATACGCGTATTGCATATGCTTATATTTCCATGCATTTCTCCACTTTAATTCCTTGACTCAGCTGTGACAGCTGTCTATTGTTCAGCCTTGACAGGAAAGACACAGTGGTTGGCAAACTGTGCCACAGTCCCCTTAGGTTTTCAAGGAAGCTGCGAGAGCAGACTTTGCAAACAACTGTTTGAATAAACTGTATGGCACCTACTATGCAATAGACTGTTAGAAAGCTTTTGGCCCTGTATAATATGACCCTATTAGGACATTTGATTCCATCATTTAGCAAGTGACAGGATTCAAGTTTTGACTGTATCTGTCCGTCTTTCTTTCTTTCTTTCTCTTTCTTTCTTTCTTTCTTTCTTTCTTTTTCTTTCTTTCTTTTTCTTTCTCTCTCTCTCTCTCTTTCTTTCTTTCTTTCTTTCTTTCTTTCTTTCTTTCTTTCTTTCTTTCTTTCTTTCTTTCTTTCTTTCTTTCTTTCTTTCTTTCTTTCTTTCTTTCTTTCTTTCTCCTAAAAGTTAGATAAGACATATTTCTTCTATTAAATGAATTTTTCCTGTGCAGAGTTCAGACTTTTAATGAACATAGTCAACATGATTCTTTCTCACTGTGTTATGCTGGCCAAAACCTGTTGCTCCTATTGACTTCATTTAAGTAATTCACTGTTTTTATGTGTTTCCAGCTTTGCAGAACACTGATGCCAGTTATTCACTGTTAAATTTTATAAATATTTTCATGTAGGCTTCACAGATATTTGCAGGTTTTTTTAAATGCCATCTGACCACAAGGGGGCAAGGAGAAGTTTCTCTCAGCTCATCTCAACCTCAAAACAATCTTAACATTGTTTTTTGCCTTAACATGGAACATACAATGAATCAACATAGCCACAAGAATAACTTTTACTTAATATCATTATGGGCTTTTTTTAAAAATGACATTGTTATTGTAGGTTCAATACTATTTTATTTTTTTATGAGCTATCCTGGAATATTAGCAAACTGAAAAAAATATAAATGTTTTAAATAAACTACGAATAAGCCTTACTAAACACATTGGTAACATGGTCAAGGCTCACATATGACATTAAGCCATAAAGTGAATCATTTGGTTTTGGCTGGCTCAGTGTGTTATATGAACTCACTCACTATAGTTTGTAAAACATTGTTTATGGCTTGGCATACTGTGTGGAAACTTCTTGGGTAATACTCAAACATGGTTTAATATAAGGATGGGCAACCTGAGGCCTACAACATCTTCTGTATAGCCTTCCAGAGCTCCTTCTAATCAAAAATGCTAAAAGTCCTTGGTGCAGTTCCCCTCTATTTTTAAGTGAGAGACACATAAATATGTAGTGCCAAGCCTTTAGAATAGGCTTAAGATAGTTTGCATAAAATAACCCTCCCAATTCTCTCCCCAGCCCCCTCCAAGGAAAAAATAAAATGTTGATTTCTCCTATCTACATGACATGGCCCCACTTGCTGCGGACATCTCTCTGCCCACTGTGCCGCTCAGCTTCCAAACAATTGTAAGAGCAGTCGCCAAAAAGACCACCAGCTTACAGTTTACTCTTATATCTGAACATAACAATTGCCTGGCCTTTAACCCTGAGCTGATTACCTGTTTTCTTTTTCTCTTGGGCACATAACAGTTCAGTGTGACAAGTAAATAAATGTGGGGACTTTGCAACCACAGAAGGATGACCATTATTTACATACCAATGAAAAAATATCAGTGTACTATCACAAGGGAGTTGTGCTATGTGTTCTCAAGAATTAATAGAAAGTGGAATAGAGGAATAAAGTACAAAGAATAATGCAACTAGAATACTCAGAGCAATGTAAAATAATAAGGCTGTGCACTATTTTCTGTGCAAGCCTAAAAAAGATGCTGCTTCTTTAAAAGTCACATTAAAGATGTGCTGCTTTAAGGACTTGATTCCTTAGGTCAAAAACAAACACACAAACCATGTTTTGACAGAGCTGCCTTAGGTGAACCGAGCTAATAATACTGATTCCACTACAAGCCTGATCATGACAATTCAACATACGTGAAAACCCAAACAATTCTGAGTAATAGTACAACTACAACAGTTAGGAGAGATTACACCTCTTTGCCTGGAACTAATGGCAAAATGTAACATCCCCTTCAAGTTGACCTCAACTCCTGTTGACTCTACTGACATGCCCAGATGCTTTCCTGTCTAGCCTTTCCTGTTCTTGGTGAGCTTCCATCCAAATTCTACCCAAGTCCTGACTTGGCTTAACTTTTGAAATCAAACATCAGCTAAGTTCAGCTACAAATTGTCCAATACTCTAAGATAGTGTTTCTCAACCTTGGCAACTTTAAGATGTGTGGACTTCATCTCCCAGAATTCCCCAGCCAGCATGAAGGGAGATGAAGTCCACACATCTTAAAGTTGCCAAGGTTGAGAAACACTGCTCTAAGATACTATTTTGCTATCCTCTTTCCCTTTCACTTTTTTCATCCTGAGCTCTATAATTTTATATATATTGTGTGTGTGTGTGTATGTCTGTGTGTATATATATATGTGTGTGTGTGTGTGTGTTTTCTTTGGAATGGTTATATTATATCCTTGAGGTTCTATAAAATAATATTTGCTGAGTGGAAGAGCTTCTTACATAACTATTTTTATATTTCCTGTTCTATGTTTCTTCAAGTGGTTACTCAGATGTTTGTTATTCAGAGAGAGACAAAACTGTTGAGTGTTTCACCTCGCTTCTCTGGCCACATTAAGTTTTAGGATTTAAACCTGAATCTTAAAGAGGGACTCGTACTTTGGTGTCATGAAATAATCCCCTAATTATAAAACCTCATTTCAGTTCTAACAAGGTTGTTGCTAGTTCAACACACTCTTTTTGTATTTAGGAGGAGGAACCCTTTGATGTATCCTGAAAGAAAACTGCTGGAGAGGAAGGTTTGACTTCCTGCGTTGGCTGACGGATGGTAGATCATTTTAGACTCAGCTGAAGAGTGGTGAAAAAAGAGCTCTTTCAAGAATTGCAGAACTGGGTCCTTCCAGCTATCTTGAAGTGATTGTTTCTAATTGAACTGGTTTCCTACCTCCCTCCCCTTCTCCAAGAGGTAGGGCTTTGGGATGAAGAAGGGACTTTGAACAGCACATGGGTAGGGAGGACAGAAAGCTAGGTTTGATCTGGTTTATCACTCTGACAGTCTCTATCATTTTAAAGCAATATGTTTAAAGTGTTGCTGATGTAGCTAGGGATACCCATCAATGTGCTTCATCAGCAAAAAACACAGACACTAAGGATACATATTCCTGTCTGTGTATGCAACTCCCCTCCTCACTCTAACACATTCCTTTACAAAAAATGCCTCCGAGTTTTGGTTTAAACCTTGGCCAGGAACTAGGTCCTTTTTGTAGCTCTCCAGCACCCACCTACCCATTCCTGCCAAAACTGTGCTGCTGAAATTTGGCAGCACAATTTTTGCATTTTTCCCCCAAACAAGCAATAATGTAGGCAGGTGAAGCCTCCCATAGACCTAAGCTATTGTAATGAAAAGCATAAACAGCCAGAACTGTGAAAAGAAGAAGGAGGAAGCAAGTCCCACATTGCAGCTGGACTCCTCCACTGATATCAGCATGTCACTGCCATGATCCCTGTGGTCTCCACAGCTGTAAAGAAGTTCTTAAAATCCTTTTTTTAAAAATTAAGTCCAACAGAGCTCATGCCCTGCCATCTCCTTCTCCCTGTCTTCCTGAGAGGTAGGGTTACCAGATATCCAAACAGGCAAAGGAGGACGTGGATGATTGGAAAGGAGGACAAGGAGGGGAGGAGGACACACTGTTTAATTTTCTTGGCATCTGCAACAAAAATTACAGTGAAAAACTGCAAAAAAATATACTTAGGCCTACACATATATGAAATTACTTTTTCCAGCATTAGAAACACTGGTTTTTCAATTGTAATATTTTTCCAACAAATCTTTATTTTCAACAATGTATGCCAGTGATAATATGGAATTGACAACGATGCGCTTTTCAAATTTCACATAGAAACGTATAACGACTATGTGACCTACAGACTACAGTGATCATAGATTTGAAGGGACTGGATTGAAGCTGATTGCTGGAATCAGGAAATAAATTAAATAACGTAAATCTAGGCTGTTGAGTCTGTCGAGTCTGTCAACAGACAAGGGAAAGAAAGAAGTAGACAATTTACAGGGTCATGATACACAAAAGCCTGAATGACTACTATTGTGAAAACAGTCCAAAATAATTAAAAACAAAACAAAACAAGACCCTCAAAAAGCCAGACAATAATTGATTTTCAGGCTACGTCTGCCAGACGATGTGAGGACTAAAAGGAGGACACACCCTCATTTTGCTGGATGTTTGGTACCCTACTGAGAGGTCTTCAAAAATTAAAAGTTAGAGTACCTGCCAAATAGGCATAGAGGAAATTGAAAGGGAGAAAAGGTGTCAGGGCAGAGAAGAGAGACCGGCTGGTTTGTACAACATGCTAGCCAGGTCAGTTAAAGATCAAATGGCTTATTACTTTTCTTCTCAATTATTTTTTTGTGATTTAACATGTTGTGTGAATCCAGCCCCTTTGCCTGGCTAAGGACTCCCTGGCTGTGTTCACAGAGCACATTTAATCATATCAGTTAAAAAGTGGCATGCTAAGTTTGACTATTATCAACCTTGGTTAGGTTTTGGTCACTTAATGTACCTTAATGTGGGAACCTGGTCCACTTGGTTCATTTATGGTTTGTTTACAAATCCAGAAAATGGCTGTATTCAGTATCCAAGTGAAGTATATGATATGAATGACACCAGTGTATTCCATGAATTAGAAAATGAGTTTTTTCAGTAACAGGTAAATGTTGGGTGAGTGGAGGAAAGAGAACCTGGAGATACAGCACCCAGGAAGGTGTGTTAGTCCCCCCCCTTCAAATCTTGCCAGATCCCCCTCAACCCTGAGAGCACCTCAGTGCCAGCTTTAGAAGCTCTTTAGGAATATCTTGCAGATATACTGAGAGATGCCAGGGACTGCACACCTAACGTGTGATTTACTCTTGGTACTCTCTGTACCATAGAGATCTCCCAGGGAGTTCAGAGACCGAGCAAGCTGCTTAAACCAAACTGCCACTATTTCTGTGAGAGTTCTTAATCAATTTCTTGTAATTAATTAGGCTTTTGCTTCGAAATATTTGATAATCAACTAGAAAATGTAATTTTAAATATTGGGAGGGGGGCTCAGAAGATGTGCAAAACAGCCAGGAAAAAATCCAGTAATTTGCTGTAATTCTGAGGATGGTGTAGAATCTGTCCTGACAATCTGTCCAACTACTTTGCAATTAAGTATGAAGAGTTATGAAAAAAAGCAAGGGCGTGGATTGGACACTGATCTGAAAATCAATAGAACTCCCAATAACCAATCATCAGTGATGAAGTGTGGTTCAAAGCGGAGATTTATTATTCTGAAAACTAAACTTGTACAGGTGACAATCTTCTGAAAGGAGAGCCCCATGTATATATGCCTGCTGCTGAATATACATGGGCTGTCTGAGCAAGCTAGGCTCTGAAATTAATAGCTCAACTTTCCTTTTTTTGGGGGGGGGGGTTGGCCCTTCCTGAATGGAACTTAGAGAGAATGCCAGTGAGGAAATGGTGAAATGCAACACAAATTTTGATCCTTTTGAACAGAATTCTAGCACTTAAAAAAACCTATATAGGAGAGGCAGAGAGAGAGAGCAAGGATGAAAGATAGATTCCTAGGTTAGTAATCCCATCTAATTTCCTTATTTCTGAACACAGAAATGTCCTTCAAGTAATAAAATATGAAAAAATAAAATAGTCTTGGTATTGTGAGAAAATAAACACCTAGGAAACAACTGGCTCTCTCCCTTTTTTAAAATGTTTATGGTGTTCCTGCTCAATTTTTGGCATCCAATAAAGTAATGTAATTGTAAATAAAGCCCTACAAAAATACAAACTTTGGTATGTTACTATTTTTTCAACAAATTTTCTTCATCCGTTTTAAACTTCAGAGGGTTTTTCATTTGGGTGTAAAAACAGGATTATTTTTTAAAACACTCTGTACAGAAATGTGCCTTTTCATTGTCACAGTTTCCTAGTGTTGCTCTAACATTATATTTTCTCCTTTAATTCCCAGAACTAATTTCTGATATAGTTATATAGGCAATACCAGGCCATTGCAAACTTAGTAAATGGGAAGATGTTATAATGATATGTAGCCACACAATACTCCCTGCTGGTATCATAAAAAGGCAGTTTAGATTGAGGGCAATAGGTTAAAAATAATATATACATACACATCACAATATTTCTTTTTGGGGTAAACAACATAATACAAAGCACAGAATGGGAGTAAGAAATAGTAGATCAAACTAAAGGCATGAGATATGAAAAGGAGATATAGGTGAAACTAGTTTATACTAACACTCTGCCTCTCCGTTCTTTTCTATTCTTGCAAACCATCCTTGCTTCCACCCCATCTATAGGTTCCTTCACAAATTACCTTTTCTTAAACTCATCTTTTTCTTTTTGCAGATCTCATAAATTTCATCCAATCACCCAGTGTGCTCATTCTCCCCCTTCCTCTCAACCCATTCACTCTCCTTTCCATTGTATATTTGTTTTGGAATTTGATCCTCATTCATTCTTTTCATATGACCAATATGACATAGTTTGTCATATAGAACAAATGAAGATGGAATTGTAAAACAAGTGTATGAAGGAAGAGTAAACAGGTCAAAGGGAAGGGGAAGATTGATCAAATTGTGATTGGATGGAGTTGATGAGATCCTCAAAAAGAGACAGGTTTAAAGTTTTAGTTTTTTTAGTTTAAAAAACTAAAAGCAATCTACAGGCATGGTAGAAAGATGGTTTGCAAAGACAGAAAGGTATAGTGAATGGTGTTGGTGTAAACTAGATACAGCTAGATTTTTTTTCCATATCTCATGCCTTTAGTTTCTTTGGCTTATTGTTTTATATTCCCTTTTTGGCTTTTCATAATGCTGCTTACCCCAAAGGGGAACAGTGTGTTGTGTATGTAGATACCATATGTATGTATGATTATTCTTCATGTATTTTCTGCTTCTCTCATATTAACAGTTTCAGTTAAGTAATAACTTCTGGAGAAGCTCTGGAGTCCAAACTGAAGGTGACAGAATGGTAGGAAATGTTGAGTTCCTGGTCTAAGTAGCCATCAATCAGTAGAACATACAGTACATTGGCTACTCTTGTACTTACCACCTGCCCCAATTCTTGCTAAATTAGATGATTGTTGCTCTGTCCATCATTCCTGCAAACATGATCATAATGATTACATTTGTAAGGACACTATCAAACACAAATTTCCCTAGATAACTTACAAAACAGTAAAGAATAAAAATACAAAGACAGAGAAACTTGCACAAGATTCTCTGAAGGTGTCTCTTACTTGGAAGAGCTCACCCTCCAAACTGGTTTCTTTAGTAGCAGAGGAGCATGTTTTACAGATGAAGTCTTCCAAATGAGAAAGGGTGACTCAGTTTTTCTAAAACGTTATCCAGGAAACAGAATTTTGTTTCCTGCTCTCCTTCAGGCCAACTCAAAATTGAGGCCTGTGTGGCTGTGTTATAAACAGTGGCTACCAGCCAATGAGAGACCGTGCACTCACTGCTTGTAATATGAGCTCTGTTCCTGGGAGACTAAAATGGCTTGAATAACAGCTGTCTCGTTTTAATTGCTTATTATTTCCAGAGTTTTCATAACAATCTCAGTTACTTTCAGTTTCTATCAGAAATGTAATCTTGTGCATCTGACTCTCTAAATGCTGGGTTTTTTTACACCATGAGCTGGATGTATATGGTGAAAGCATCTTTTACGTGCGTTTCACTGCTTGCCTGTTTCTTCTTGTCTCCATTCTCCCCAAATTGAGTTCTTTGCCAACTATGAAAAATTGAGCACATTGAAGTGCTGAACACCCTGTACTCCAAAAACCTAATAATCTCTTTGTTCAAGTCAACCAAATGGGTGTCTCCATTTAATTTGTAAAAGCAGAGATGCCAAGAGTAAAGCACATTTGAAAGCTGTACCCTTTGCCTTGAGGGCCCTGGCCTATAAAACCATATCAATAAGAGATTCGGCTGGATATTTTTTTTCCTACGGATTAGAGCAGGGAAAATAGACCCCGTGAATGCATAATATCAGAAAGTCAGCATGAGTTTCTGAATATATTCCATGGCACCGCAATAGGAAAGATAGATTCAAATTGCATGCAAACACTGTGTACATCTTTCTTCCTAATACTGCTTAACATTTACGTGCCACACATACTACAAACAGGTGCAGATAACTGAAGTGTTCAAATAGACAATGGCCATTGGCTGTTTCATCCAGCATGCCATGTGCAATCTGAATTATTTTCTGTGTCAAGCAGCATCTTATTTAAGTAAGAAGGGAAAATAAGTGTTAATTCTATATATGTTTTTTCTAGATATGTATAAAATCAATGTATTCAGTGGAGCTTTTTCCCACAAAATGGCAGATGGCATTGTAATGTAAGTCTTTAAAATGTCTCTTTTACTTTCTTGTCCTGACCAGAAGTGGAATATCATGGAATCTTGTTGGCTGAGACTCTTAGCTAGAAACGCTGTAGTTTCAACCGTGATTTCCTATGCGTTCACTGCCAGTTTTTATTTATTTATTTGGTGCCTTCGAGTCAGTGCTGACTCCTGGCAACTGGTTAGACAAGGCCCTGCAGTTTTCTTGGCAAGATTTCAGAAGTGGTTTGCCATTGCCTCCTTCCTCGGGCTGAGAGAGGGGGACTGGCCCAAGGTCACCCAGCTGGCTTTTGCCTAAGGTGAGACTAGAACTCACAGTCTCCTGGTTTCTAGCCTGGTGCCTTAACCACCACACCAGGGCTTTATTCAGTGCATGATCAACTGTTGGTGACATTTGGTAGGCAGCATATATGTTAAACAAGAGACAGAAGGCTGCATCCAGAAACAACTCTACTCTTCTGCCATTCTTTTCTAAGAATGGTTCCTGCTGAAAATTTCTGGCCTTATCTCCAAAACAACAGAACCTCAGACAGCCTGCATCACCTTGGAAAGGTGTTGCCAAATCTAAGAATATGGTGGCAGCAAGATTGATGAACAGAGTTAAGAAAGTTTTTCAAAGTACACTATCTACAGTTGAGGAGTGGTTAGTCAAGCTTTCGGACTTAGCATGAATGGCAAAACTGACAGTGATTATAAAAGAAAAAACATTGATAAAATTTAAGAAAGACTGGAAGCCATTCATTGACTTTTTGCATGAAATTGAACATAGTCAAATTATGACATATGGTTTCGATGATTAGTTATAACTATAGACTATTAGGAAAAATAGAAGCTATAATATAAAGTTAAGGGTTGTATGAAAGGTTCTTTGTACATATCCTTTGCAAAAGAAGTTGGAAGTCGCTCTGTCAAATGTCCATATATGTTTATATCTTTTCTTCTATCTTTTCTTCTTTTTTTCTATTTTCTAATCTGCATTTCTACTACTTTTTTCCTTTCACAACTCTTCTATTTCTCATACTTCCACTGTAATCTTTTTTTTTTGTCTTTTAATTTGTATACTATGAAAAAAATAAAAATAATTGATACAGGAAAGAAACGTTTTTGAAGCACTATGTTTTTCTTTTTAGAAAATGGAAATGGTGTCAAAATGAAGGACATCAAGAGGAACAGAAACATCATAGGAGGAGGAGGAGGAGGAGAAAGAGCAGAAGAAAAACAAACAAGAAAAAGGGATTAAAAAAAAAGAATGTAAGGAATAGCATATTCCTAATTTTAAACTTAACACTTTAAACACTGAACTGGACTGAATGAAATGTTAAAATCAAGCTGACAATTCTCATAGGATCAGAGCTGATCCACACACTGCTAGCATCTTTTTCTGAATATGCTTTCTTAGAAGGAAGTCTGAACAAAACAAACTAAAAATCTTATTTATAAACTGTAAATTAACAAATCACCAAGTCTAAATAGTATCTACTCATGAATTATTAAGGGAGTCCACTGTGAAAGTAGCACTCTTCTTGAAAACAATATTTCTAATTATCTAGAGGATTGGACAACGACAGTTGTAACCCCAGTTTTTGAATCAGGGTCCATAAGAATCTACAAAATTACAAGCTACTAGCAGTAAGGTATAATATGATTATCTTCATATCCTACTTGGAGGCTTTCCAGAACAACCTGGTTGACCATTAAGAATGAAGAAATGTTGGAGGAGATACAGAGGTGTTTGCAGGGTGTGGTTGAAAAAAGTCAAGATAGCAATCATGATGGTGTGATTGAAGCTTCACTCATTTTTTTACTTGTATCGCCCATCTAACACATAAAAATGGGTGAGCTTTGATCACACTGTCATGGTTGCCATCTTGACTTTTTTTTACCGTACCCTGCACATAGCCCTGAGCATACAGGAGTTCGATATATCTTTATGATAAAGCAAGCCGACAGGTTTCTGATCAGTTAGCGGACACTCCTGAGCATGTTTTCTTTCTAAGGATCTAGAAAATATATGTTTTAAAATTGAAGTTCTTAAACCAACTTTTGGTCTTTGCCTGCACCCTCTTCAGTCCCATTTAATTTGAGGTGGGACATTTGGGAAGTTAATGTAAAATTTATAATATGCACAAACCTTTCTGCTGGATTTTAAAAGGAGAGGTACAAAATACATACATGTTCTGGGTGACACTAATGCACTTTCTGTCTGATCCAGTGTCTGCACTTCTGTAACTCTTAGTCATGATCAGATATTTTATCCTGATTTTTAAATTTCTCTTTCTTCCCTACACTCTACCCTTCCATCTGATATATTTGCTTTCTTTTTCCTTTACTGCTTTGATAAATCTTGCTAGACCTTTACTTAAAGCCTTAAGCCATCACTCTTAATTTTTAAACATTCTCTGACATGGTATATGTGTGATTGCTGAGTATACACATAAGCTTTTACAATAAGCTGGCATAGTTGTTGCCATCATTTGCAGACACCACTTTTGACCTGTGTTTCTGGATTATAATATTGTAGAAGAAATGAAACATTTGCTTTCAGTCATTTGAGGAGTTTTGCTTTTTCTGCCAGAGACAGTAATTAACAATAATTCATTTATTTTTTAAACTGGGGCTATCATCCAACTGAAGAAACTGTACAATCATTTCTAAGTGTATGACTTTTAATCAGTCTATATGGTTCAATTGTTTTATTTAACTTTTTAGAACAAGTGTAGAAACAAATAGAAAATAGCAATCAGATAAAGAATAATACAAGAAATAAAGCACAAATGCTTATTCTAAAAATGTCAAGGAGGTTATAGTTTTCTGGTATATAATTAGTAAACTGTGAATGATTGACTAAAAATCACTATTAAACTTTAAGCAAGAATCAATATCAAGAGCCACAGTATAAATCACCACATAAAATTATGAACTACAATAAACTGAGTCAGAACTGATCATCTGCACTTCTTATTAACAGCAACTTGACTTGCAAATATAAGCAGGCAATGATAGTTATGCCATTTGGTGATTTCTGTAAATCAAGCTATATTAAAAGTAATTAAAAAGCTTGGCTCTTTCAGCCATCCCTGGTATCCTGATCTCATTGTGAGACTATTATGATCATCATTTTTTCACTATTTTTGTTGGTGCCAGTTAATGGGTAGCCTATATATGGCAGCAAATGTCATATCAGCATCTGAAACCACCATAAAATGAAAGCAGCATCTCTCAACATGGTACCTTTCAGATATGTTGGGCTTTAGTTCCCCAAATCCCAAGCCAGCATGGCTGTTAACCAAGTTGGGGAAGGTTGTTATAAAATTAAGAACCTCTGTGACGTATATTACAGCAGCAGGCTATGATGATCAGTCTGAATGTTAACACCAGATAACAAGCACTGGCAAATACACTAGAAAAGCCCTGATAGCAAATCTGTCTGCTGTCAGCACTATCTCCCCCAATATATAGATAGATACCTTTTAAAATACTCTTGAAATTAATAGTCCATGTACAAGAGGTCTATCAAAAACCACAACTGATTGCCTGGATCCCACTTATTTATTTATTCATTTATTAGATTTATAGAGTCACCCACCTCCAATAATGTGATTCTGGGTAATGTAAAACAAAAACAAACAATGAACAGGAAAACAAATAATAACTGCACAACCTTTAAAAAAAACAGTATATAATTTGTAAAATGGCAACCAAACGTGATAATTAAACAACCAAAAGGGGACTTCATTCAACTGGTCCTAAATGCCTGGGGGAAAAGCCAGGTCTTAACATTGGAATTTCATAACAAAGGAACCTACCTGGTAAAAAAATTAGGTGATCATATGTCTAGCACACAATTTCCTGAACTAACTTGGCAGTAGTTCTTCAAGATATTCAGTGGAAATCTTTCCCACCCTACTCAGAATTCATGAAGATTAAACATTCAGGTTTTCACAGACCAGTGCTGTACAGATGAGATACAGCTCCTTTCTTGTCAGTGAGACAATAATTAAAAGCTGAAGACATACAGTACCAGTTCCAGAAGATGCCCAACTACAATAGCCTACAGAAGTGATGTGAGGTGGAAAATGTCTAGGAAAAGAAAACAAAAGATTACGTGCGCCTTTCCAGGTAGCCATTGACTACTTTGAAACTGGCAGTTGTAAAAAAATAGCTTCATACCACTACTCCATGTGTTTCTATCCTATTAGTCAATAACCATGGAAAGAGAAATATTTTTTGAAGGTGGAAGAAATAGGACAACTGAAACCCCCAATGATCTGAAAGATCTATGAGTAAAGTAACATCATGATAAGGCACTTCACACTAACCCACAATATGACTTGTTTAGTTCTGGTTTGTGTGTTGTATTAGTCCAGCTATTATAGTATATAAAAAAAGGGTTGCAAGTTACCATATTATAGGAACATAGCTAATTATGGTTTATCATGGCCTAATGCAATTTCTGAATAGGCCAATAACAGTAATAATGAAATGATTGAAAAAATTGTTGTTCAGATAAGGTAGTACCTCTCAATTACATCGCTAGTAGCTATGTACCCATATTTTGCTCAAATAACTAAGCTGTAGAAGCTTTGAAAAAGCCCAGTATTTTGATTTAAGTACATTTCAAAAGCCTTGTTTTTATTACACTTCTACTCTCTGCTTTCAGGACTAACTTTTAGTCTCAGTCATTTCTGTTTAGGGACTGTGGCCTTTTCCTTTAAACTCTAAGCATAAGTCATCTCAGGATCCTTTCTCTATTCCCTGAATTTTTCCTCTTCTTTGTTCCCTGCTTTTCAATTAGTGTAATAGCTGCTTCCTTCACACATTTTATTTAGTCATATTTCAAAGGCTAGATCATCCCTATAGTCTATAATTATGCAAACTTAGTTTGACATCATTTCTCAAAATGAATTACCATTCCTTGAAGCCAAGTGCTTGAAAAATGAAAATACTGAACAATTAATTTTTTTTAAAAAACCTTAGTCTGTGAAACCTATGCTATGTGTGTTAGGATAGATCTTTAGAGAACACCTTTCTCATTTAAAATGTTATGAAAAAAACTGAGAATTTGAGCAAAATAACTTCAGTGGGATAGGATTGTTCATCTGAAGGTATATTGATATGGAAGTGAGTGAAAGGCACACACACAAAAGTTCCACTGTACAAGGCGAGTTCCTCTCAGGTAACCCTACATAGATTCAGATTTGTTCATTTATGTGTAGTTCTCAGACCAATTTAACAAAGGAAACTATGCATCTCTATAAAATAGCCCTTTCGTATACATGCAGTTATGTTAGCAGCCTAGCATGCCACTTGTTCAGAGGGGATAGAAAGGCAGGCTTATAGCCATGCAGCCATGCACCATGGGATCCAGGATCCTGCCTTTTCAAAAGTCTCTCTGCATGCACTGAAACAGCTTCTTATTCACTGCCCACCTCCTGCCTGAAAGGATTAAAAAGGGTGTTGATTTGTTGGGTTCTTGGTGCTCTCTGAGCTTGGTTGTTTTCTTGCAGACATTTCATTACCAAGCTAGGTAACATCATCAGTGCGAGGGAGGGTAGTGTGTGCTGGCTGTTTATATGTAGTAGCTTCCCCAGCTAGTCAGTGGGGGTGTGGCTTCCCTGCCTCTTTATTTGGTGCTGTTTCTTGCTAATCTGGGAGTTGGGGAGAAAAAACAATACTCCAATCAAGGAACCATCAAGGAGGAAGCTACATTATGCTACCTAGCCTGGTAATGAAACATCTGCAAGAAACAAACATCAAAAACCCAACAGTTCAACCCTGAGCTACATCTCAATACCCTCTTCTGTTGGAGGGTATTGATTTGCATACAATGTTATATGCTGATGTGCATTTTACACATGTATAAATGATTCTGATAAATGGATTGTTACTGTTTAAATAGAAACACAATACACATAATTAAGTAAGAAAAACTAAGGCTTACATGCGTGCTCTCCAGTTGTTAACAGATAAAAGCCTATGCTGACTCGGGTAGCCCTCCTAATAGATAACACTTTCTAACAGAGGACTGTCCTCTAATAGACTTTGAAACAGAGAATTCTGCTTGGTAAGGTAGGACACCTGGACATCTTAGCATAAAGGGAGCTTATATTTCCCCCCTCAAACCTGGTCCACATATCACCCTAAGCTGCACTGTGTGATTTGATTGGTTTTGATTGAGCACAAGGATAGGCATGTTCACAAAATGTCTACTTGAACTGGGAGCTAATCTGGATGGTTGAGTGCATGAGGGGAGCACATTCACAAAATGGTTCCTACAGAACACTGCCAATTCACAAAAAGATGGCATGGCCAATCACAAAACAGTGATTTACCAATAACAAGCTAGGCCTATAATAGCTCTCTGCAATACCAGTGGAAGCTTAGAGGTATCGCACAAAGAAATATTATAGTACAGGCTGTGCTTTGTTTTGTAATATAACTTCCTATTTATTTTTATTAAAGGAACTTGGTTTTTAATCTTTAAAAAAGAAAACAAGTGGAGGGCTGCCATGTTGTCTATCCATGACCTAGCACGATGGGTGTGAACCCTGTGCATGTATTGGCTCTTTTACTGGTTATAGCAAATAATATAGCCTTCCATGCCCATGATTGGTCGATGTCACTTCTGAAGAATTTTTCAAGCATAAGAAAAATCCAGTTCTGTTCTATCAGTGATTCTATTGCTCAGGGGTGTCAGCAAACTATGGTCAAAAGAGTCAAGATGGCAGCTGCAGCAGTGTGATTGAAGCTCTGCCTGTTTTTTATGTGCATTTTATGGGCATATAAAAAACTTTGATCACACTGTTGTGGCTACCATTTTGACCTTTTTTTTTCTATATCCAGCAGATACCCCTGCTTTGCTAAAGGATCTTCCTTCAAGGACACTAAGAGTCTTTCCTTAATTAAAGTGCTATCCATCAGTCCTTGAATCAGCAGAAAATTATGCTACTATGGCCTCTCCTAGCTCCACAGATATCCATACCTAACCATAAGGACATCAAAGTGATGAAATGTATGTTCCAGGGCCAGTTCTGCTCTTGTACTTGTGTGTCAGCTCTTAGAGGTAGGCCAGACCAGGAAACAGACTCCAAAAACCCTACATTATTGATGCAGGCTATAGTAATAGAATCCTGAAAGCCTGAGTGTGTTTTCCCTTCCCTTCCCTTCCCTTCCCTTCCCTTCCCTTCCCTTCCCTTCCCTTCCCTTCCCTTCCCTTCCCTTCCCTTCCTCTTGTACCCCAGGAAGTTAGGGGGAGCCAGCGTGAGTTTCTTCCTAACATTTTCTTTGTTTTCAGGTTTACAGCATTTGTGTACATTTTGTTTGATTTCAAAGTTTATGTCAGTCAAAGACCAGTATAGAACAAAACAACTAACAAACTGTTTAAAAGTAGAAAAGGAAGGTACATGCTTTTGAAACTGTCTCTGCATAGTTTCTCCAAGGTCATCTCTGTGACTCTCTACATTGTGTCACAAGTATGTAGGGGCAGAGTTTACATTATGTCACAATGCACATGTTATCACTTAGTCCCCTCCTGTGGATACTTATAGCTGGCCCCATTGCCATTCCCTATTCTCTCCCTCTCCCAGTTATTGTCAATCATCTGATTGCCATCCAAGGCAATGGATGACAAAGCTAGCAGACTGAACACCCCCTGAAGCTGCTGTTCAGTGGTGTTTGAATGAAGCGGTGGCAAGGGCAGGTGCTGGGGAAATACTACTTCAAGGCTAGTACAGCTAAGGAGAAATTAAGGCCTTAAACCTGTCTCACTCATGAGCTGGGGACAAGATAACAGCAACATTGAAGAGACATGGTGGGAGAGAAAAAGATGTTGCCAGGGCATGCTTGTGCTGTGGTTAGGAACAAGTGGTGACATGGCCTTAATCACCTAGTTTTGTGCCGATGGAGAGATCTTGATTCATACAAACTGTGACGAGACTGGCCAATCAATATTCTACACAGTAGGGCGAAGAAATGTGAAAGAGGTGATGTTGTGACAGGTATAAGGTTCAACCAATTAGTATTCTTCCCAGGTGGCTTCTGGAAGCTGGAAGAACTACTTCTCCCTCGTCTTCATTAATCATGAAATTGCAATTCCATTGTAGGTAAATGCACATCCCCAAGAGGCTTATCCCCCAAGTATGTCTTTCTGGTCATTTTTTGACAGTATTGAGACCTTCCCACCAAATGGAAGCATTATGACCTACTGATAGGCAGTAATTCTTGTACGATGATGAAAACTGGAAGAGATTTTCATACCCATCAGTAATAAGGGCTTATTTGTAATACACACATAAATAAGATATTATGTTTTTTGACATTCCATTAGGGAATTCTTAACATCACCACCAACAAATAATTATTCTGGTAATACTAACAATAGCTATTTATACTCTATTTCTGATAGGAGTGAATAAAAAGTGAAAAGTCTCTTGTGACTTCAATACCACATCTATGTAGGGTTTGGGAGTTGTCAGGGTTTTTGTTTTTGTTTTTTTGCAACAACACAGTTTGCCATCTTTTTCCTTCTAATCTAGCAATGGGACTTAATTTGCCATAATTTTAAATTAGTTTCAGATGCCAAAAAACATTAAAGCAGCATCCTATAAATGCAAATTTAGGGAAAGCATTCATATAAACACCATTCACCTTTTACTAGCATAAAGAAAGAAAGAGCAATGTACCGTGAGAGTTTGAACACTGTAGGCTGTATCAGTCCAGAAGGTGAAGCATTTTTCTACCACTGGCCCTATTCCTTTCTTACCTAATATAATTCTGTTTATTTAAATACATATTCTTGGGTAATATTATACTTAGGGCTACCCTATCACCAAACATATAAAATATACTAATGATAAAAATTACAGTAATTAATGTTGAGCATACAGATTTGTGGTTGGCAAATGTAACAATGCAGGTGTTCCAGACAGCAGTGAAATGCATAGTTCCCAGATTCCTATACCGGCACATGCAAGTAAACTGGTCTTAGGGAAGCAACTTGTTCCATAAAGCTCACAGAATGACTTTGTTGCCATAGGATGGCCGTGAAGACATCGACACATCCTGCTCAATGTTGGAAATTATCCGTGAAACCCTCTTACAGCAAAGGCCTCTGCTTCTCCAGTCCTTTAATCTCTCTTTTTTATTGACTTCCAATCCTTTAATCTCTCTCTTTTATTTATTGTTTAAGATAATTCCAACTAGTTTCAGTCAGCAAAATAAATGCACCAAATTCTAACAGAGGAGGGCCAGTTTCTAATGATTAATGAAGCCCAGTGTTCCAAAATCATTTTCAATTCAAAGACCCCATTTGGGGGTAATGATGGGGGCTCAGGATTAATTGGGGGTTCCAAGAGCTAATAGCCTTAGGCAAACCTGCAGGCCATTAACACTTGCAGGTCATATTATACCCAAAGGAAAAGCACCAGAGTCAAGCTCATTGTTCCTCTTATAGGTTCTTGAAGAGGAAAAAGGAGATACCAAAATGTTTATACCGGGGTTTTTTCCACCTTCAGCTTCCTAAGGATGTCGGATGACTGTTAGCAACCCTGTGTATTTCACTGCAGAAGCAGAGATTAAAGACATATGCTCTTCTTAGATCTGATACAATAGACACGGTGAGTGGGATTTTTAACAATGCATCGGCAGAGGAGCCATTCTCAGCAACAGAGGAAATAATGTAGCCATACAAGACAGAAGAGAAAAGCAATTTTTCTGTGAAAGTCATATTGTCCTATTCAACCTTCCCCAGCATAGGCTTCCAGATACATTGTGTATAATGTTCACAACTCTTAACCATTATAGGTGATGTAGTTAACACATCTCTAAGGCACCAGTACGCAAGTTTATTGTTACTCTTTTCTCCTTTCCTGCCATCATGGATCAAGATGTGTTTTTGTTGTTAAAAAATAATACAAACTCCATTGAAATGAGAAATGAGCAAGTTCTGACTATGTGGCTTATTAAAATAATCCCGTTAAATAATGATCATATATACTCACCTGTGATGGAATGGAATTATGAAGGCCAGGCTCAGGGAGAAAAACATTTTCTTTCATCTCCTGAGGCGCGTGGGAAATATAAGAGGATGACTGGCACCTCCCTGAGGAATTCACAATTGTGGCTGGCATTACTTGGGAGCTGGGGTTTCAGTCTGGGAAGATTCTTGCTAGAGGTTGTAGCTAATAAACATTGCTGGACTGAATTTACACGGTCTCTTGGAGTTCCTTGGGCTAAGCCTGACATCACCACCCTTATGCTTGCTCAGTGTATACACACACACACACACACACTCTCACAAGGACAATTTCTGTAGTATGCTCTTTGTTCATATGTAGAACAAGCCAATGAATGAATTACTGCTGAGTAAACATGCCTTTGATCCAGCTGCCAATGATGTTTCTTATTCCACCCATTTTAGAAATTTTTTTATTTTATTTATTTATATTTCAAATTTAGACACCGCCCATCTCACGAGGAAGTGGCTCTGGGCGGTTAGGAAGTACATGACCAAAGAAACCTACAGTACCTGGGAAGGGGAGAGTCTCAAGGAAGTCTGTCATGTGTATGTGAGGGTTACCATAGCGGGGCTGTAAACATACAGGTGTCCAGAAGATGGCACCAAAGAGGTACAGAAAACTGAACTCTTAGTTCCATCTACTGTTCATTCAGATTTTTGCAGCCCTGCTATGGGAGCCCTAGTATTTGCTAATGATTAAACTTTATTTCTGGAGAAAAAGCCCTGTCTTGCATGACTGGGATTATCCACACTGCCCATCCCATCATACTCCAAGGGTTGAATCAAGAACTGAGAATTATCCTTTTCTGAAATTGTGGAGGCAATTGTGAATTTCGGATCAAAAGCCAGCCTTATGCAGTTTGCATATCACTGAACCCTGATCAGAAATACAAAGCAGATTCTTGACTTCCAAGTTTACGAAAAATATATATTCCACTTTCCTTTGAGAAGAGTCTTGGAGATGTAATACAGTTGCTAGAAATACAAAGGAGATGGCTGCCATTTTGGATTTTTTTTTTTAACCATACCCTGAGGACACCTCTGTCTCAGTTCTTCTTTCAATGAAATGGGCCCTTGGAAAATACGTTAATGGGTATTTATTTATTTATTTATTTATTAGATTTGTTAAGGCTGTCCAACTCCAAAAAGACTCTGGGCAGCTTACAATGTATATCCAATACATAGTTTAAAAAACAGAATTAAAACCCCATGATTGCCTGGACTAAAACAGCATTCCCAACATTCAGAAAAAAGTCTTGCCAGGGACTCCACAGATACACTAACCCAGGCCTGGGAACAGAGCCAGGTCTTAAGGGTGTCTCCAAGAAGCTAAATATTTGTGTGTGTGTGTGTGTGTGTGTGTGTGTGTGTGTGTTTTAATAATTTTTATTAGGAGAAGATTTCACAAAGTTTAAAAACTACAGAAACATAGAAGAAAAAAAGGTTATAAAAGGGTAAAGGAAAAAGTGAAGAATAACCCCCCAAAAAAGCAAGAAAAAGAAAGATATCTAAAGAAACAACTTCCGATCTCCTTTAAAGTAGTTACAAACATAGCAATTACCATCTCCACTATCCTGTATTGCATATCATAGTTCCCTTCTTTCCAAGAAGCTAAATATTTGGAAGATGTCGCTCCATAACACCACTGAGTAGTCTCCTTTTTGGGCAATCCCTAATTCAGACTTTGTCAGTTTTGTGTAAAATGATTCCTGTGGAAAAGCCAGTAGAGTTCACATAGAATTCTTTAAAAGATCTCCCTGCAAGTGCAATAACGTTTGTCCTATTGGGCTTGCTAAAAATATATGTAGTATGTGTACAGTGACCACACATCCTTTATTATAAAGGGCAGTCCTCCATTTCAGAAAGCTGTCCTTTAGATTTATTTAATTTAATTATTTATTTTCTTGGTTTTGCTCTTGAACTTTCCTTTGTAAAGCAAAGTTATAAACATAAACAATTAAAAAAATATCCTTATGAACCTCTTTCAGATTTGTCCCTTTTTCAGGTTTGTCCTTTATTTTTTTTTAAAGAAAATATGGTCACTGTAAGTATGTGTAGACAACACTTAAAAATGGAAGGAAGATTGGAGATCCTTTTCTTTTGCCCTCCTCCCAAAAAACGTTCTTCCTTGATTTTGCTGTACTGTAGATGACCAACATGACCACCTCTGTAGAGACTGGTAAATAAAAGGTTGTGAACTACTCACCAAGAAATTAGTCCTAAAACAACTTTCATCAGATTTAATTAGGTTGCAATTATTTTGTTACTGACCTCTAATCATGCTCATTTTTTTATTATATCGGAATTGGAGCTGAAAACAAAATTTATGGAATGTTCAAAACTTTCCAAAGGGTTTTAAAAGTAGAAATACATTAAAAAATAATAAAACAAATGTAAGCACAAGGCACTCTGTAAGTAAACAAATTTGTAGGTAAATAAGAAAACTGAAGCATGTACACCATAATGTTATCTTAATTTATATATAGGAACACAAACCCACGTATATTTCAGGCATACCAACTAATGAACAAAATAAACAGTTACAATAGCTCTCACGGAGAATGGACTGCTTTTTATTCCTCTGTTAATTGACTAAAAGGATTTGCAAATGCTGAATGGAAACCTTTGGCATCAATATTGAATAAAGGACTGTAATAAGATGCTAATCATCTTATAAGATTAAGTAGATAGATGTGAGAAGATGATTTAGTGCACAACTGCTGATTCCCAGAAAGTGCTAATTAAATCCTGAACCAACATAAACCAAAGTTGAGGAACTGGCTCAAACTGAAGCGGGGGGGGAAACCCATATAGCACTGGTTTATTATACAAACAGGCTTTTTGTTATGTATTTGTACGCTTGAGGAGAAAAAAACAAAAAGTTGAAGAGGGTTCTAGTCTATAATCCAGGACATTACTCAATAATCTGAAGAGCATTACACCCCAAGACAGTAAAAGAGCATACTACTGGCTAGTACAGCTAACCCTAACTTAGTGCTTTCCAGATGTTTTAAGACTGTAATTATAATTATGGTTGGTCACACACTCAGCCAGATGTTTAGACTGGATTTGGCATTTTTATCCACTTATCAAGTTCTTCCCAAGGACCTGGGATAGGCAGATGATGATGATGATGATGATACAAAACAACATGAAATCACAGCTCCCAGTTCTTTAGTCACTGTTGGACTTCATTTCCATTGAGTTCTTCCTAAGAACTTAGGATGTCATAATGTATTGGCATAGTATATGTGTGGATCCAAGCAGTGTGGCCTTTTGTAATTGACAGATGGAAATTTTGTCAATGCACAGATTTTCTAAGTGCCATCCAAGGTTTTTGGTACGGCACCCAGCATGCTGATAACCACAGGGACCACCACTGCTGATTTATGCCATAATCTTTCACCTTTGGTTTTCAGATCTTAATACTTTCTGATTTTTTTCCAATTCTTTGTCTTCTATTCTACTATCCCCTGGTATTGCCACATCAATTATTCACATGTTCTTCTTTTCAACCACTATTAAATCTGTTGTGTTATGTGCCAAAACTTCATCAGTTTGTATCTGGAAATCCCACAGTATTTTAACCTGATTATTTTTTACTACTTTTTCAACTATATGTCCCCACCAATTTTTCATTACTGGCAGATGATAATTTTTTCACATGTTCCAGTGAATCATTTTGGCGGCTGTGTTATGTCATTGTTTATAGTCAGTTTGTGTGATCTTCTTGCACAAGCTGAGTATATGATCTAGTGTTTCTTCTGCTTGTTTGCACAATCTGCAAATTATTATAATAATTTGTAAATTATAATAATAAATAATATCTATATTATATATTATAAATTATTGCTGGTCACACAGTCAGCCAGATGTTTAGACTAGATTTGGTATTTTTATCCACCTATTGAGCCTTTCCCAAGGATCTGGGATAGGCAGATGTTGCTTGATGGTGTTAAAGATATCGTCACAGGATGGTAAGCTGTTCCAAGTAAAACTGCTTTTTACAATTGACTGATGGTGATTTTGTCAATGCCGATGGTCTTCAAGTGGTACTCCAGACGTTTTGGGATTATTATTGTTGTTGTTGGTTGCACAGTCAGCCAGATGTTTAGACTGGATTTATCCACCTATTGAGTTGTTCACAAGGACCGAATGGGCGGATGTTGTTTGATGGTGTTAAAGGTATCATCGCAGGATATAAGCTGCCCCAGGTACAGACAGTCCCCTACTTATGAACGGGTTACACTCCAAGAGACTGTTTGTAAGTCCGCTTTGTTCATAAGTCCAACAAGCAAAAAAAACCCATGCACAGTTCGCACCTCACATAAGCGGCAATGTTGACGTAGGCACTTGCGGCAATGGCATAGGTGCTTGTGGAGATGGAGTAGGCTCATCCTCTGTACTTTTTTCCACCTTCCTGAAGAAGTGGTCCAGTGAACTTTGGGTGGTGGTCTTCCTCTTCTCCTCATAAATGACACTGTAGCACTGGATTGCATCATGGACAGCTGCAGACACCTTGGTGAAGCGCTCCACATTAGGGTCCTGCATCTCAAACAGTGATACCTCTTTCTTAATTAAGCTGAACCCCTCTGCCATCAGCTTGGTCTGGAACTCTATTTTCTTCAATATCTCCATCTTCATGAGCATCGTAATGGATTGCCGCTTCTTCACGCTACCCCCCTCCCCTTCAGGACTCTTGCGCTTAATTGCAGACGTTTGCAGTCTGCAATTTTCAGTCGCCACACACCAAACACAACTGACCATGCGAGGAGTCAGACTGGAAGTCAGAACCGGAAGTCAGGAGATGGCGGGAAAGAGTTAGTTTTCTGCGCGCTTTCTCCCAACTTCTTGCCCAACTTCCGGTTCTAACTTCTGGATCCATCTTGTTCATATTAACCCTTTCTCTCACCTTTCTCCACATTTCTCACCTCTTACTTTCTCCAAATTTTGCAACTGTTATTTGGTTCCCTACCCCACCCCAAATATCCAGACCTCTATAAACTACTTCCTGGTTCTAGAAAATTTACTTTCAAAAAACTACCAGACCATCTTCAGAATGGTCACATCAGCATGGTCTAGAATGAGAACAGAATTTTTTAGTGTTCCTTGGAACCTTCTGTTCCCAGGATGGTAATTTTGCATATCCCAATTTTGTAATCTCATCCTCAACTCAAAAAAATCATACCAGTTTGTTCTTTGGGATAAAGATAAAAGCCCTTTAGAAATATATACTTCAAGAAAAAATATATTTAGAAATGTATGCCATGATAGAATGTTAGAATATGTCTCTAAATACAATTTGGGAAGCTGATTATTATGTAATCTGAGGCTAATGCTGAAATGGGACAGAATGGATTTAGGAATAAATCCATGCGAAATTGACATGGAATAAAAACTGACATATCCATTCATTGATGGTTCTGGAACAGCAGAAAATCTAGGAATCTGGGTACTTAGTGGAACTAAATAAGTTTAAATCCAAGTATTCTGACTTGATGTAATTTATAAAGTGTTGTTAGGAATCTCAGACCCATAGCCACATTTTCTGTCAGTAAAGTCCCAGTGATTTCAACGGAACTTTCAATTAGTCTCTTAAAAGGATTCCTTAATGTCCACTGTGACCTAAAGTACATTTTACCTACAGGTATGGCACAAAATCATTATGGGTAATTTAACAAAATGTGATAGTGTCAGGACATTAATTTTAAATAGCTATTTATAATATGGTGCTTGCAGCATACTTGGCTGGAGGCAATATGCTCCTGTGCATTGTGAAATTATTAATTCTCATTAAACTATAATGTTCCTTCTTGAAGGAAGAGAACTAATTAACAGTTCTTCACTTAAATTAAGTTTTTGCTGCTTTTGATCAGTTAATTTCCAACTTTGTTGAGCCAAATAAACTATCTATATCTATATCTATATCTATATCTATATCTATATCTATATCTATATCTATATCTATATCTATATCTATCTGTATCAGTGCAGAATTTATTCTGTGTACCTAATGAATAAACACTACAGCCAGAGCTTTCCTGTGGAATCAACTCCCAGCAGAAACAAGATCACCTTCCTCATGGTTAGTATTTAGAAAATTCTTGAAAACTTGGCTATTTAAACAGGCATTCAGAGATTGAGATCTGGAGCATGTGTGCATCTAGGATATATGCGGGTGCCTGTTGTTGTCTGGTTGATTTTACAGGTAGTGTGATGGAATGTATCTACGAGGAGGAGAGTGATGTGGGAGATCACGGCTATCAGGAAGGAAGGAAGGGGTGCATTCCAGGAGAGAGGAGGAGGCAAGAGGCAGCTAAGTCTGCAACAGGAGCGTGGGAAGTGGAAGAGGTTCAGGATAGCCACTCCCTAGAATCTCACAGGGTATATCCACTAGTTGCTGTGGTATAGATTTAGTTTGGCAAGATTCTGTCTATAAGGTGTAAGCTAATAACGGAACAGGACTGGAGTGTACTGTTTCATTGTTATTCTTGGGCTGGGCCTGACAGGTAGTCCTCATTTAGCAACCACAATTGAGACCGGCAATTCGGTCATTAAGTGAAACAGTTGTTAAGTGAAATCGTAACTGTGCTTATAATTTTACTTCAGCTTTCCTTTGCTTTACAGACCGTGTGGATTGGTTGCAAAGTTACTTTTTCATCACTGCTGTAACTGAACAGTCACTGTATGAGGCAGTTGCTAAATGAGGACCATCTGTATTGATGTAATATAGGTATTGTACAGTTTATCATAAACCATTTTGTTAAGCCACTATGATTCTTTTTTTTTTTTTTACTGAAGAGGCATCTAAGTGCTTGTGAGAAGTAAATAAATAATTCTGGCCTAATCCCACAGATGCTGTGCCACAACAGATCATACCAATGCTGCTTCTTTATTGACTAGCACATGTGCAAGTATGGCTTG
Source organism: Python bivittatus (assembly GCF_059951505.1). Lineage (NCBI taxonomy): Eukaryota > Metazoa > Chordata > Lepidosauria > Squamata > Pythonidae > Python > Python bivittatus. The sequence continues at coordinate 18,289,641 of NW_028277088.1, read as the reverse complement.
CTCCCAATTATTTTCTCAGGACCACAATGCGCAGCCAAGTGAGATTTTATTCTTCCCAGTCATTGGGAACACCATAAAAGACAGGTTGGAACTGGAAGCCACTTTCCCACATTTAGTTTATATTCCTATACCTTTCCAGGGTTGAGCTCTAAAAATGTTGAAAAGTTCACATTTGCACAGGGTAGATGGTACTAATGGCCAGCATCTATGACATTACTACGACTTCTCCTCCAATGTCCTAGAAGCTACATCAACTGTTGCCTTTTAAAAGTATTGGGACATCCACAAATTCCTAAATAGCCATCAGGGGAATTCTGGAAAAAGTTGCAACTCATTTTAAGGGCAATCGGTTGGAGCAAAGAACCCCAGTGAGGGCCTTGTAGGATCTAGGAGATGCTCTGGAAACAGAAGTGCTGATGCTCGGCCTTGGCTTTATTTTGTTAAACACATCAGATGGAGGAGCCCCTTTCTGCTAGACACCGTAGAGAGCTGCTGAGAATTGACCATGGGCCTGTCTGCCTTTGAACCTAAGTATGGCACAAACATGCCCTGACAACATGTTTTTTTTCAAAATGGAAAGAAAATAGATTTAGTTAGAAAGCTCAGCCAGGGAAGCCCTGTAGCGCTGAGTGTTAAAACAGTGGAAAACAGAAATGCTTAGTTCCCTTTGTCTTCAAACCATTCAGCCACCAAAGGCCTTTCCATTCTCGTGATTAACTATGACACAAGCATTACTTGGCAACATGTTTTTACTGAATGCCTCCATGACTTTGCCTTCATCTTGTCCCCAGTCCCTGACTGAAGCAGTCCAAAGTTGTCCTTAACTGTATCAGTGTGAAAGCAGCATTTCCCCCCATATTCTAACACTGTCCAATAGTGTATAAAATCTGTTTGTTACCTGTTACCTAGGAGGGACATCAGGTGACTGGCAATGCCTGGGAACAGAGGCAATAACATAGGATAGGGATTGAGAATGTGAACAGCAAATGCAATGCTACCATCATTTCCTGTTGACTTAATGATAGATAAAAAGCACTTTAACTCAGCAGTGAAGAAAAGCACAGTATTGGATTAGTCTGACACAAAATAATAACATTTCCTATGGTCCTACTTAAAAAATGCTGAAAAATCATCAATATGCCTTGCTGTTCCTCTCGTTACGGTCTTCTGCAGAAGCAATAGAATAATAGATATTCAAAACTGGAATCATCCATGAAGGCCACGATCAATGCAGGAATCTTATAAAAGGTGAAAGATAGCTACCCACCTTCTATATCAGCAGAATATATCACTTATGGATGCCATTTGTTCCATGTTGAGCACTTTTTGTTTACTATTATAAAGTTTTCCAATTACTTAGCCAAAATCTGCTTTCTTGCCATTCATTCTATTCCTGCTTACTGTTCAATTTTCTGTGTACCTTCAGAACTGTTATATTAATTAAAAACAAAACAAAACAATCATGACTTTGCTTAAAATAGAACCTGTATCAATTTATAGTACTGCTATTACACTGCCAGCTCCAGATAAAACTCAGCATAGTTTGATCAAAAACCTGTCAATGATCTGGGTAGAAGGTATGCAAATGAATTCTCAGACTGTAACTACATATATCAAGGATTATATCATGTTAAACTCAGAGGGAGTTACTTTAGAACAGTGTTTCTCAGCCTCAGCAACTTTTAGATGTGAAGGCTTCAACTCCCAGGATCCCCAGCCAACTGGCTGGGGGATCCTGGGAGTTGAAGTCCACACATCTTAAAGTTGCTGAGGTTGAGAAACACTGCTTTAAAATAAATAGTTAGGATTGGCCAGTATGTTTATTTCACTTGACTGGAAGGTAGTTCCAAGAAGTTACCTGAATCTATATCCTTAGTGGTTAGGTATGGATCATTAGTTTTCATTTAGCATGTGTTACAATTTAGTGATATAATATGAACCAGATCTTTAGACTTGCTCAACATATCACCTTTAAAAATAAACTATAGCTTAATACAATGTGTATGCCCAGCTACTGAAACCATTAGTAAAACTAAAAATTCTAGTATTAGTACTAGTATTATAAAATATCAATTAATTTGTACCCTAAGCTGCCTATTTATTTTGGCAAAATCCATAAGTAATAGCAAACCCAACATATACTTTTTTTAAGAGGGTTGAATCAAACTAGTTAGCCACAAAGTAAATGTGGACAAGAAGCTCTTGTCAAGCTGTTGAGCAGATGACTTCTGTTTTCTTTAGATCTTGTTAGTTTCATGCCGGTATGTTGACACGACACAAGCACAAATTATGAGAAATCGTTCCCGTAACTAACATGTCACCTTTTCAGAATAATGGTGAAGGGTTAAGAGTAAAGCATAGAACCAAGACATAGGTGCTTCATGTAAACAGGCAATTTTGCAAAGTGACATGATCAGCAGCGGTAGGTGTTTGGAAATAATCAGGGCTACAAGTATTGAATTCCCTGACATGCTCTAACAATAAGTAAAATTGCTTCAGCAGTTCTTAGTACCAAGGGACTTTCAAACCAGCAAGACCAGCTGTGACATCAATTTGCAGTGGAAATAAACAAGAAAAAAGCATTTCATAAACTCATTGATTTAAATATCAGGTGAAATTTAATAGCTATTCTCATTCTCAAAAGTCCTGGATGGCAGAGAGACCGGGAAAAGAAATAATATTTATTTGGAAATAAAAAAAATTGTGAATTATTTCCTCTCTTCCAACTGCAGTTGAACCTCTTAAGTATCTGTGCAATCAAGAAACTGGGAGTGTGCCAATTGATAAACATGTCTAATAAAAAATGGGTAGTTCATTCTGCAAGCCAATTAAGTCCAAGAACTTGGATTTCTGCCAAAATAATCCCACTGACTTGAACCAGACTATAAATCAAGATTACATACATTTGAAATATTTATGTCCCTAAAGTCTAATAAATTTAAAGGCAATGGATGAGGAAGATGAATAAATCTATGGAAGCTGTGGTGTGATGACAAATATTCCACAGGCCAAGAAACAGATTATTGACATCAATGATTTCCAAATTATTCACCCAGCTCCATTATCAATAAGATCAAGACGGCATAACTCTGGCTGTCTGCACTGTTGCTCCACCCATTCAAGAATGGTTATATACAAATAAGATCCAATGAACATTTACTAGATATTCCATGCATTAGGGCCATTTCCAAAGCACTTCTGTGTGTGTGTGTGTGCGTGCATGTGTGTAGAGGAAAGCAGGTGAAATACCTCATATGCACTGCACTTGGATGGTCTGGAAGAAGCTGGCTACAGTTCTCCCAAATATAAACATGTCAAGGAAACATATGTCCCATTATAACACATGCTGACCTATACTGTTATAAAAACTTGTTCAATCTTATATATTACAACATTTCCACGTTGTAGTAATTTCAGCCTTGGCATCCCCCTTTTCTTCCATTATGGAACTCAAGCAGTGTGCTTAAGCGTGGACATAAGCTACACAGAAAAGGCCTTTTAAAAGGGGGGGGGCTTTCTTTCTGGCCCAAAACTTTAATGTCTCCCTTATGGGGAAACTGTGTCAACATGTAATATCTGTCTTTTTCAGTTCACAGGATGAACTTTCATGAATTTAGCCTAACCCAGTGGAAGATGAGCATTCCTTCATTCATGACCTTTTAATTCCATTTCTTTGGCTGAAAATGTGTTAAGAGTTTACTGTAAATATAGATACTCAGGGTTATCTTTGACTCCTCTACCTGCTTCTATTAAGACAGACTGCCCCAGACTGGCTCCAGTTTGCCAAAGGCATGAGGCAAGGCTGTATACTCTTTCCTTATTCAGTCAACCTATATGCTGAATATATATTAAGGGAGGCTGGATTGGAAGAAGATGAGCGTGGTTTTAAAATTGGAGGAAGAAACACCAATAACCTGGGCTATGCTGATAACACTACTCTGACAGCTGAAAATGCAAATGATCTGCAAGCTCTAGTAATGAAAGTCAAGGAGCACAGTGAAAAAATGGGACTAATATTAAGTATAAAAAAAGACTGAACTAATGACAACAGGTAGAGTGACACTGAAGAGACTGAAGTACTGCATTAGGATTTTTTCCCCTAACATTCAATTAGAATCTCTTCCTATAATTTAAATCCATTGTTCCATGTCCTGTACTCTGAAATAAAAGAGCATTTGCCCTGACCAACTATATGACATCCTTCTCAATATTTGGAGAGTGCTATCATATCTCCTCTCAGTCATCTTTTCTGAAGTCTATAGGATCAACTTTCCCCCTTTTTTATTTCTCTATTTCTAAGGTCTAAGCCCTGCTTCTCTCTTTCAAGGACTTCCTAAAGGTTGGGAGAACATATGCTTTGTATGTCATAATTCCCAGATTATCCAAGGAGATCTGGGAAAGTTGCAAAAATATCTGGAGAGTGACTGCTAACCCAGCTGGACAATATTGGATTAGTTAAGCAAGTCCTAAAGCCCCTCCAGAGTAGGTATGTAGATTCAAATTTTGTGGCCTACTTTTCCCCTTTTTTTGGAGGTGGGGGAATAGACTGAAATTGGTATCTTGCACCTTGTAGTGGCTTAAGGCATCCATTTTACCCCTTAAAAATCCTAGCTTCCTCAAAAATTAGGCTGACTTTCTCCTTTGAGGTGGACGTAAAAGGGCAAAACGGATGCTTTAAATCACCGCAATGAGTTTATTAATCCCCCCAAACCCTAAAGTGACACCACTGGCCTCCCCCTCCATGCTTCCAGGCAGCTCCGGGCCCTAAAAAAAGGTACTTTTCCCTGAGCTAGATGGGCTTGGTTTAGTATAAGGCATCTGTCTATGTTCCATAACATGAATTACAAATTGCAGATGTCTTCTCTACAACCCATCAGTCCTGGGGAAAAAATGTAGTATGGAAGGAAACTAGCATTTTGGCATGACTCAAATGCACTGCAGATGCTACAGCAGTCTTAATAAACCCCACATTATGATCTGGTGGTTGCATTAGCAACGGCTGCACTCTCATCTCCCCGCAATGAAGAGGTCAGAAGCCCTTTTATTCGACTGTAAAACATTAACCTATACCCAATAACAGAGCGAATGCATTTCACGGGCATAAGAGTTAATTACCCTGCATAGTCTTGAGAACAAGTGGCAGTTCATGTAAGTGTAACAGATACATGTAAATCAACACACAGTTCACACAAGAAACACAAAAGCGGGGGGAGAGCATTCAAGAACCATTTACATAACGTACCCCTTCATCTGAACAGATGCATTGTATAGATTAAAAGATGATGTTTTCCTAACAAGCTAACATCTCTGGGGTGATCCTATTCTTTATGCGAACCAGGCACAGAAAACCATTTTTTGCAATTGCCTCATCCATATAAGATTATTCCACTCTCCAAAATCTGAGCCCAAGCTTCCTCTCTTTAGGCTTTTTTTTAAGGGTTAAGCTGACAGAGGGGTGAGGAATTTTTATAACATGTGCTTTGTTACTCAGAATGGCTCAAAATTCTATGTACTAGTGGTGTACTCCTTCCAGTGTGGATCCTTCTGTAGCCAAAACAAGACCATCCACATTTAAGAAAGAGAGAGAGATCAGCAGATATTTGGTGGGGACATCAAAGCTTGGATAAGTAGCAGAAACCTTTTGGGGGGAGGGAATATGGGAGCTAACAACACCCAGACCCACCTTGTATGAGATGGGTGGCTATATAAATATGATTGATAAATAAATAAATACATAAATAAATAAGACCCCCCCAAAAATACCCAAAACATCCCAATGAAAATTGAGCACACTATGAAACACTAACTAACCTTTGTGGGTTGCAAGCAGAACGGCAGAAAAGGCAGTGCTCAAGCGGAAGGAGACATGCATCCTAGAAGAGAACAGGGCTGATTGAGATTTGTCACACAATGAAATTGCTGTGCTCTTGCTGCCAATGTGCTCTGCCAATTGCTAAGCTCTGTCAGTAGATCACCAGTAGCAGATACTGGAAACTGGTGATTTTTTTTTTCCTTTCATGATACCTAGTTGAGGCCTTATATGATTATTTTCATTATTTCCTGACTCAAAATGGTAGGAAATTATATTGTCAGATTTCAGTAATCATGGTCAATGGGGGTTCCAAGGGCCACAGAAATGGAAGATGGGTTGCCCAGCTTTGTTTTAGAGGTTTGCCTGCAACTGTTTTCAAAGGTCCTTTCACTGTGCTGCAACACAGAAGAAAAGCAGGCTGCAAGGATGATGGTTTATGAACAGCTACAGGACACATGTATTGCGGTGTAAATCACTGCTGTGTATACATGTGTGTGTTCATATGTGTGCATATGTATAATCAAAATAAAATCTAAGAAAGCTCACTGGGAAATCCTAGATTTACATAGTGGAGTATGGCATGGTTGTACAGTCATGTTGCCCCGTAGCAGTCTGGAGGTTTGGCAGGTTTGGCATTAGGACCTAGTAGGGTTACCAGATGTCTGGCAAAAGGAGGACATGTCCTCCTTTTTGTCCTCATGTCCTCCATCTGGTGGGCACAGCCTTAAAATCAAATTTTTTGAGTGCCTTGCTTTGCTTTGTTTTTAAAATTTGGACTGTTGTCACAACAGTAGTCATTAACACTTTTGTGTATTGTGACCTTGTAAATTGTCTGCAGATTCGACAACCTAGATTTACGGGTATTTAATTTATTTCCTGATTCCAGCTATTGGCTTGAATCCAGCCCCTTCAGATCTATGATTACTATGGTCTGTAGATCACATGAGTCATCATACATTTATAGGATGAAATTTGGAAAGTGCATATTATCACTAGCATGTGTTCTTGAAAATAAAGATTTGTTGGAAAAATATTGCAATTAAAAAAAACAGTCTTTCTAATGCTGGAAAAAGTAATTTCATATACATGTAGGCCTAGGTATGTTTTTTTGGAAGTTTTTCATTGTAATTTTTGTCACAGATGCCAAGCAAGTTAAATAGTTAGCATGTCCTCCTTTTCCCCCATTTTCCCTCCTTTTCAATTGTCTGTGTCCCCCTTTGCCTGTTCAGATATCTGGTAACCCTACAGTAGGATAGAAGGTAGCATTATATGGAAACACCTGAGGTCCTTAGAACCATGCTAACCACTCAGCAATATGTTTTAATATCTTGGAAAGGTTTGCACCAAAGGCTAGATGGCAGTTTGGAAAAAGGAGTTACTACCATTAGAGCCAAGACTTGCACTGGAAGCAGTATGTTCTGGGTCTGCTGTACAAGGGTCTGCCTTGTAATTTCTGAAATTTTGAATATAACTGTAATTTGATTATCTATATAGTTATGCCAAATGCATAGCTCTTTATAGAATGTAAAACAACAGACCTCTGCTCAGAGGAGTGTACAGTTTTTCACTGCTAAGCAAAAAAGCATTTCCCAACTGTTTTTTGATTTCAGTGAAAAGTTGCCCTCATATTCCACATCCAAAACAGAATTTTTGGCTTTGTAAAAATTATGCATGTCAATTTCTTGAATGAGCTGCAGTTATGACACACAGGCACTCATCATCAGTATTATCTCCTACTTTTTCCCTTGCACCAAATCTTCATAAACATACATTGGCTAGCTGCATTGTAGTAATTAATGAACATTGTTGATTGGAAAGATACACTATAAGCCATAGCTTGTTGAATAAGCAATAATTGGCTATGTTCACATATAATGCCTAGACACAAACATGGGTTCATAAATCATCAAGTTGGGTCAATGCAATACACTAACACTAAAATTACACAAACAGACATATGAATTAGAACCCATACAACATGAAAGCCAAAGCTGTATTTAGGGTAGAGTTAACAAGATACTAACCTTTCTAGGGCTCTGGTGATCTAAGACCCCTGGGTCAAGGTCAACGTCTGCTGCACACATGAAAGACAAAAAGAGGCTCATAGAAAGACAGCATAAATAAAGAGAGCGATGCAATGCCATCCTTATGAACAAATGTAATTTAGCTTAACGGGGTCTGTCTCATTATTCTGAGCTAACCAGAATGTTGTACTCTCAAACTGTTATTTTTCTGTATAGCTTTCTGTCTTTCTTCTAACTGTCTGTAATATTCTGGTTGCCTTCCCATGGAGCTCCCCAGACTGCTGTCCAGATTAGTTGAGGGCAAGACCTTTGCACTGATTACAAACCTTCCAGAGAAACCCTGTGGCCTCAGCGAACAGGGACACAGCGACTGCATGCCAGAGCAAGAAACACCAGAGATCCTTTCAGCTGATGAATCAAGGAGGGATTTCCTCTATAGTTTATCTTTATACCCAGCTGGTCTACAGTGTTGGTGGGGGTGATTTTTAAACATTCTATCTAGAGTTTTACTTTAGATTTTAGTGGAATAGTGATTGTGTTGTATCTGAAGGCACTTTGCAATTAGTTAGATATTTCATTGTATTGTGTGTTGCTATCAGCATTTATGCTGCATACTGCTTTCAGCAGAAAACTCAATAACGTTCTAACAATAATTATTTGGGCCTCCAAAAATGTTAGAGATGATCATGATTACACTAGTCTCACAATATATGTTGTAATTTCCTGCCATCCAATGCCTCCATGTTGGCTGGAAATTATTAGGTCGTTCGTTAGCTAGTTTATCAATTTATATATCACTTTCTCTGTCAGGAAAAAGATATGTCAAAGCAGTGCCTCTGGGAGTGTATCCAGATCTCTGTCTCCACAATTCTCTTGGCCATCTTCTTTTCAATAAAGAGGAAGAGAAGCAAAATTCTGGGTATGAATTTGAGGCAACAACTCCGTGAACGTGACTATAGATTTTACCTCTTATCTTGTTAATTGCCCCTGACTGTCATGGGGCCTTTTCCCACTATTGAGTTAAGCACTATCCCTCTACCCTTGAGTTGGCAGAAAGCCTACTGGCATGAAATGTGCCATTCCCATTGCTGATCCATCTCCCGCATCTGTTACCTCTGTCTGCTTCATGTCACTACAATCATCTGGCTTCTTTTCAAAGGGACAAGTAACAAATATTTTATACAAATCAAGAGTACCCTTGGATGGTGTTAGAATAAGCAGGAAATGCTATTTTAATACTAGTACAGCTACATATGACTTAAGGCTCACCCATGGGCCGTGGAAGAGTTGAAGGCCATATTATGGGGACTGGCATAAAAAGTATGTTGGGGTATGTTTGTGACGGGGATTGGTACAACTATGGAAAGTGATTGGTGGCTGAATAGTTTGTTCTTACAGAGAATCTGAAGTAGCCATTACTATTTGCCAAAGTCATCATCACAAGGCTTCCTTGGCTGACCCCCCCCTGCATACTTTCCATATTGAAAGTTGTAATAATATGGCAGATACCAATAGTTTGCCTACATAGCTTAACTCTCTACATGGCCACATAGGATGGCCACATCAGTTCTTAATTCTGATTGGCTGCAATTGCCATTGTGTCCAGAGGTATTGAGGATATGCACAGTTAGTCCAAGACAATCAATTGCCAGAGCTGAAGGATAACTGAAGGAGTGCTAAGGAAATTGAGATTTACCAAAAATTATGGGGAGAAATGTTCCTTCCAATATGTTAAGTTCCTTTTTGTCCCAGGCTGCTGGAGTTTGAGTCCAAACTGATCTTAATAAACACAGTCACTTCATTCTGCCTAGTGGTAAACCAGCCCTGACTCTGGTTCACCTGTTTACTATATTTTGCAGTTCCAACTTTCAGAGAGAGAGAGAGAGAGAGAGAGAGAGAGAGAGAGAGAGAGAAACATTAAATCAGTAACTAAAAATAGGATAGACGAGATATCAAAGTAAGTCAAGCATATAGAAAAAGTACATAAGCATTACAGTGCCTACAGTTGCAGAGTACCTGCACTGTGGCCCAGGAATGCCTTCCAGAGCAGAAAGTTCTTTGCATGGGGCTAGAAGACAGAGTGAAAGAACTTAATTCTGCTGCAAAGGGAATATTGAAAACTTCAGAAATAGGTATGGTCCAATGGAAAGAAAATATTGTAAGATTATCTCACAAGTGGAAATTGTATGGATCTGCAAATAGATTACCAAAATAGAACACTTTTTATGGGAAAAATAAAGTATTTCAACCTGAAAATGTATTAAATTTCATGTATGTCGTCTGTGCTCAAGACTGTAAGATTATTATCTTTTCTGAATATTTTATCAATAGTAATAGAATATTTCAGATCAATTAATGGTGTCCGTCTATTCTATCCATTATTGACAGTCAAACCTATTTATGAATCAGCATAGTAGAAATAGAAAGAAAAATTAGGGATTAATGTCTGAAGGATTATGAATCTGATTCTAGCTAAACTTTTTAAAAATGGAAGCTCTTTGTACATTATTGCAAAGGCTGTGGTTATTAAATGTATGTGATTAAACAGCTTCATTTTGCTAAAGAAGGCTTCAATAAATGTACAAATACAGAGAAGATGTATGTCGAATCTACGCTGATGTTCTTTTGGCATCAAATAACTTACTTTCTCAGGCTTTTTAACTGTTTTCATATTTTATACTGTTGCAGATGTTGAATTTCTGTTATTTTTATGAACCTGTGTCTTTTATTATTCTAAGTTTCTTTCTGTATTAGCTTTTATTTCCTTTTTTATTTTATTGCTTTATAAGAAATGTATAATTTGTCCTTGAATTATTCTGTACTGAAGGACAGATTATAAGCATATGTAACAAAACAAATAGAATTCCTTTTTTTCTTACTATTAATAAATGACTTGGTTATAGTTAAAATTTGAGAGTCTTCTGTTTTTCTTAATTCAAACTAAATTTGCAGATGACACAAAACTGGATAGGATAGCTAATAAAGTATTAGAAAAACTAAAAACTATTCTGAAAGTTTATAGAAATGGGATGATAAAAACAATATGCAAAGTTCTTCATCTTTTCTCATTGGAAGAGATTAAACATCCCTCTTCCAATGAAGGCAGGTCATTCTATCGTAAGTCAAAATTGAGCAAATGATTCAAACACCCGTGCTAGTTATCTAAACACAGCAATCAGCAGCAGCTGGTCATCCTGAGCAATCACAAAACGGATGCTTCCGTGCTCTTTACTAGTAGCCAAATTGTATGGCTGCCATTTTAATTTCCCAGAAATCCCCTGAGGTACTTCATTATCTCAGCAATCCGTGAGGCTCCCCAATATTATTATTGCTGCCAGGTAAGCCCTCCGGGGCTACTAATAGGAGAACAAGCCCATCAGTTGTGTCTAGAAATATTTCAGAATCAGAGCCAGAATTGGATGTGATAGCCTGAGCCTACAGCTTTCTTAGGGCATTATCTTCTCTAGCAAATAATTTGGCAATTCTGCGTGAGAAGGACACACACTAGAAAAAGAGCCTTGCTTTGTACACAGGAGGTCCAAAGTTCAATTACTGATGTCCACAGTGATCAGATACCCAATCGTGGCTAGGGAGTGCCTCTCCACACAGACAGCAGAAAGCTGCTGCTAGTCAGAGTCTGCAATATTGAGCTTTACAGACAGATCATCCACCTTGTACAATAGTGTTCAAAACTATCAAAACTGATAGTTTTAGATTTATTTTTTAACTATTTACTTTTTATACGAATAAGTATCAACATAAACCATATCTTCATTGTGTTCTAAGGATCCTGTAACGATGGAAGAATGAAGCTATAGCTGTGCAAAGTGAAACTTCCCATATTCATTTTAATAGATTCTTAATTATCACCAGTTAAATGCCCACAGTGTTAACCATTTCACTGTTGACACTCATAACATAAATAATTGCAAATAAAAACAATGCACATTATAGATAGATAGATAGATAGATAGATAGATAGATAGATAGATAGATAGACAGACAGACAGACAGACAGACAGACAGACAGACAGACAGACAGACAGACATTGGTCAACTCAAGGTAGCAAACATGCCTAATACTCCTGCTTATTTTCCCCACAAAAACATTGAATAGTCCCATTATATATAGATTATTTTAACAATATTGATATTTATTAACATTCTTAATTAACAGTTGGGATATAGAAAACATCAGATGCTGAATGACCTGTGGTTCATGTGATGTGACAGGGCAGTGAAAGAGTTTTTGTGAATTTACTAATAGATTTTTTCCAGCTGTGGTAGAAGCAATAAAACGTAATTGCCTAATAAATATTCTATTTCTTACAGTGATATCTGACATATTAAGAGCCAAATCAGGATAAAAAAATAAAAACAGAAAGGGAAGAAAATATGGAAATATCTGTAATTAAAATATAGAATGCCTTAGTCAACATTTCTAACACTAAGACATAGATTTGACATGGTCATGCTGTGTTTGCATTTTTTTCTTCAGAAATTAATAGATACTTGAAGCAAAATCCAACTCTGTCACTTTTTCATGTTACACAAATTAGTTTAATTATTTGTTGTGGAAGAAAGTTCTTAAATGAAATCTGACACATATACAAGGTCACTACCATATGCTTCCTAGTAATTAGTCAGGAATAATTATGACCTTGTGATTCTATTCATAGATTCACTAATATTGATCAAAACCTCTCTTGCCTTTCCACATGTACTGTAATACTGGGAAGAAACTGATAATTTTATCACTGTGATTGAATGAATTAAGAGGGTTCAATAGTTAATTAATCTATACAAGCATTCCTGAGGGTGGATACATATGACAAATTCTTTATTTCAGCTGTCTCATTTTGGACCTTCATTATTCAGTTCTTAACAATGAATATGTGGATTAAAAATTCTCTAAATACATAAAATCTTCCCTTCTATAGTTTTATGTACGTACTGGTTCTTTGTAGGTATTATTTGTGAAGGCAAAACTCCACGTTTAGGTTAAAATAGGCAAGTGTTTAGTAACCTTAAGAAACTTAATCATCTGGATGCAACAGCCAGGAAGAATAAAATATCATACTTCATGCACAGATTCAGGTGCTCACCAGAAGAATTCACAAGTAAAACCAGGAATGCAATGATATTTCTGAGTAAAAGTCAATACTGGGAGGTACGTTCCAATTGACATTAAAATCTGCCATACCCACTTAAAATTTAGAATTACAGCTGTTGCTTGTTGCAGATAATACTATTCAACACAATGGTTTTTAAGTGTGGTCCAGGAAAATATAGTTCTGAAGACAATATATCCTCCAAGATCTTTTGAAAAAGCCCTCCTTTGCCCTTTCTCAGACACCTGTCTATGGAAATCTTGCACTTTTACACTCAGTGTTTAAAAGCTACCATTAACACACCTAGTGAAAACAAAACAGCTGTTTTCTTAAAAGTGGTTAGATGATCCCAAGGGATGCTTTGCAATTTTAGCAAGGGCAACAATAGTTGGGCCTAAGTGCTGGGTCTCCTGCCACTCTTGAGACACTCCCCCCCCAGTTTCCATAGAGATGGTAGGAGCCACAAAGAGCTCCCATCCTATTACTGGCTGGGAGGGGGCTCAATTTGTATGCATGAGCCCTGCTGGGAATGAAAAAATACAAAAGGAGGACAGGAGAGAGAATAGAAGAGGGGGGAGAAATAAAGAGAGAGTGGTTATCAGGAAAAAAGGAGAGAGAGAGACACACACACACACACACAGAGACACACAGAGAGAAGCAATGCATTTAAAAACAAAGGAGAGGTAGAATGATGGGATAGAAAAAGAAAGGGAAGGAAAGAGAGAGGGATTGAGAATGAATTCATCTCGCCTAATACAGCATCTCTTGTCACTCACTGACAGGAAATGCTGTCCCCACAAGAGCTAATTCACAGGCACTGGAAATAGGAACAGCAGGGGTGCCTCCATCACATGACCTCCTTAGCAAAATCCAGAAAGAAAAAGGCATAAAAGAGAAGGCAGGGAAATGGGTAAGAACACCGGAAATGAAAGACGTTGATTGGCTTGTGATTAAAATGGTTTGGAAAGAATCATAGAGTTAAATAAGAAGGCAATCATAAAATCCTGGAGCTGTTGCTGGCTGGTGAACCTGCCAGTTCAAGGCCAGGTATAGCAATGCATATGAGCCACACACATTCACCCTCCTGACATTTTGGGGCCTCTGTGGCTTAAAAGCAGGGCTAGGTTCCTTCAGCACTCAGGAATTGACCCATGTTCCAGGGGAATTTGAAAGTGATCTATTCTTCATTACCATATTCATCAACCCAGTTAACACCTTCACAAAATATAGATGGAATAAATCATCTTCCTTCCAAGATATCATTATTATTTAATGATAATAAATCTGTTAGCCCCTAGCATTTATAGAGCACCTTTTAAATGTTCAAAGCGCTCTGCATATATTATTCCAGCAGTTGAATAAACTGTGCAGATTGGCATTATTTAAGTTGCCTATTAAGCAGCTTAATGTCATGGATTGGGGGATAGTTTTGATTTCAAATACCTTGGGCATAACTATTTTTATTTAAAATGGCAAAGAATAAAATTATATGATGAAAAAGATGAAAGAGAGACTATATAAGCAGATTAAAACGTGCCCAAAACCCAAGAGTTAAACTCTGAAATTAAATAACCAATATTTTGCTTAATATGAATATTTATTTATTTATTTATTTATTTATTTATTTATTTATTTATTTTTGTGCCTTCAAGTCAATGTTGACATCTGGCAACTGCCTGGACAAGTCCCTAGAGTTTTCTTGACAAGATTTCGGAGGTGGTTTGCCATTGCCTCCTTCCTAGGGCTGAGAGAGAGTGTGGCTGGCCCAAGGTCACCCAGTTGGCTTTGTGCCTAAAGCGGGACTAGAACTCCCAGTCTCTAGCCTGATGCCTTAACCACTACACCAATCTAGTTCTCTAGTATGAATATATTCAATTGCAAATTGGCTTGTTTCTAGACGCTTTGACTATCCCATCCAAACACAAACTAGTCCTGTCATCTAGATTTGTTATAACTAGGCTGTTGCTATATACTGTACTTTATTGTCTTTGTGTTTAATTCTAACGATTTTGTTACCAGTGAAAAGAATTCTTAAATCTAAGAATTCATTGTTGTAGTTTTTAATTAGCATAGTTAGGTAATCATGTCTCTCTTCAGAAGCTAAGCAGTATCAGGCCTGGTGGTTCTTGGATGGGAGATGAGAATGCCAGAGCTTTAGGACAATGGCATGCGGGGGGGGGGGTTAGGAGCATTATTGTGCCACAGGTCTACCCCATTGCACTCTCCCAAAAGGGATGGAATGTGCAATGCAATGGCACAATGCTGCTTTTGTCATTTTGATGAAAGCTGGAAGCTTCTGCAGGTGTCCATACTGTTGGATATACTGAGAAATAGAAAAACACCTCCCCAAAAAAGGCAATAACAAATCACTTTCATACTGTTGTGAAGAAAATTGTATGATTGTACTTGAATCTATGTGCTCCCATGTGGCATCTCTAGCTGACAGATGCCCCATCCAGCATCTGCAAGCAAAAGCAAGAAACGGGGTCTCCAATAGAGGGGACATTTCTCTATAAAACAGGATATTTTGGCAAAACCCAGGCATTTCATTCCAGCCACTGACGTGCTGGCCAAACAATGACTTTGGCGTGGAAGAACATCATTCAGATATGTGCAAAAAAACAACACCTCCACGCCTATTCACTGATACCCATGCAGAGGCAGAACTCGCCATTGTCTTTGCAGAATCCCCCTCCTCCTTTGCTCTCTTGAAAGTCAAGGCAAGATAGTCTTTCCTTGACAGACTATCAAAGTCAGATAATCCCAGCTTAGTGCCGCTATAGTCTGTGGATAATGGAAACTGTAGTGCAACACGTTTGAAAAATACTACGTTGGGGGAGACTGATTTAAAATGTTATTAAAATTAGAAAATGAGCATTCCACTCTGAATAATCCCTAGGAGAGTATATAAAGGGTTCTTTGTTTATGTAAAGTTAAAACATTGCCTTAGACTTCAAAACTTCCTCTCCCACTGTTGAAATCAACAGAACAACCCTTGAATTTAACATAATTGGATTATTTCCTCAGGATAAGAAAAAAGAAATCTCAAAAAGGAAGCCTGATTTAGCACAGAGAAACTGGATTCATCAGTTTAGGCAGAACTCCTCTAATATCTTATTTTAAAATGTCTCCTGAACACATTGGTGTAGGTCTGCACGCATGTGCTTTTTCAATTAATACTTACAATTAATTCAGAGTTGTTCAATTAATTTTATCTAGATCCAACCTAAGTAAGTAAGTTTGTCTGTGCAGGTCTGCACGCATAGGCATGTTTGTGTGTGTGTGCGCACATGTGCAAACACTACACAAAATTTCTGAGCTCATCATAAAGAGGCTATTTTACAAAACAGGCAGTCAGAGGCAAACCATACTAGATGTAGTTCATTCCCACTGAAATAAATGGAACTAATATTATGACTAAATAGACCCATGTGGAACCTAGTTTCAGTCAATTTTTACTGAACCCAATATTCTGAAATGAATTTTGAGAAGAGCCAAGCATGGTTTGCAGCTTATGTTCTGTGTGTACTTTGTAATTCCGTATAATTAATTATCTCTGAAAAGAATGGGACATGCATTAAAAAAACTCATTCAAATATGTATCCTACACTGCTTAGAAAATAATTAGGGCTCTGGTATTGTTGTCTAGAACCTAATCAGTTTTTAACAGGATCCCTGAATACATTTCATAACTAACTTTTTTTAAACTGCATTCTGAAATGCAAGAATCTAAGATTCTAAGAAAACTAACCTTGCTGAATTCAGTAGCACTCAATTCCAAGTAAGCATTCATAAGGTATGCGTTAAAAATATTTTCATCGGTTTCTAAAAATCTTGCACAGTTTTGAAGAGGTGCCTTATTTTATTTGTCTAGAAAATCTGCTATAGATTTTTTGAGCAAAAAAGTTTATGAGACAAAAAATAATAATTGAGCCTGTTTCAACCCATAACTGCTCGAAGGGTTCACGCACTGGAAGCTTTTCTGATCTGCTGTCCCTAAGGAAAACACTGCTGAAATGATAATAGCAGTTGTTAATATGTACTACCGAGCACCTGACTGATCTTGACTGAATATTAAAAAAATTATGCTGGATTGGAGCTCATAAATGTTTGGGTGGGAGACGATTAGGCAAGTTGAGGGCTGTAGGTTAAACTGGGAAGACAATGCAAACCACTTCTGGATCATTTGCAAGAAAACTACATGGATACATTCATGTAGTTTTCAGCAGGTGAACTTGATTCAAAGGAGCTCTTACCTTTAGCTGGCTATAGTTCTAGAATTTCTTATAAATTATTCCAGTAAAAATTTGCAAATAACACTCAGCAAATCTGAATACTGTACTTGTCCAAAGGCTGCTTTTTAAACTGTGTGACTGGTATATAACATAACTACCCACTGTCTTATAAGATATTTACTGCAGAAAACCTTACCATCTTTCTACATTAAATTCCTAATAATTACATTTTCAATTGACCATAGTCAGGTGAAAAACAATATTGTCTTAACAGTTGTGCCTCTTGATGTTTTACATTGAGAAATAAAAAAAGTCCCAAATTCCTAGTCTATGATGGTTATAAAGATGAATTAAAATTAGAAACTAAAATAGTAAAACATTTGGTTTGAAGTGAGAAGTGATTCATGATTTGAGTTAATAACACAGAGATATGGCATTTACTACAATCTGCATCAGGGGAAAAAACCCAATTCAACCTTTCCAACAGAACACTGAAAAAGAGTACAAAGAAAGAAATAACTAAATGTTTAATCTTAGAGTTTTAAATAAAGCAGAATTTACAGCAAAATGTTGTATTAAAAAAAAGAAAAAGAAATATATCAGAAATTATACAGAGTACTGTTATATTTTTCTACTGTTTTTTTAATCCGGGGTGGTAAAATGTTCAATTTGACATGATGCTTATAACAGAATTCAACCACAGCAATGAATAACTAAATCTACTATACTGTGAACTAATGACAAATATTTATAAATATTCTTTCTCCAATAAATATACCTCATTGGACTGAACTAAAGCATATTTAAATATAGAGTTCTGAAGACTGCACTGTACACTCCAGTGCTTCTGCATATGTATTGGACTGAGTTCAAATGCATTTCCACCCAGGCTAATGTGCACTAAAGCTTTTCACAAACACACTGAGCATCGGCTCCCATCATTCCCACCTGCACAGACATAATGGGAATCAATGCCCAACACATATGGGGGACATTAGGTTGGAGAAGGCTAAGGACTGCAGTTTGAAATGGATTAGATCAATTGCTATTGATTATAGGAAACTCTTGATAGGTGATGCTTGTTGATCATGGAAGAAAGGTAGCTAATTGTTGCCATGTCTGAAATGGATTTTCTATGCTCGAAGGCAATACATCTGAGATCAGCATACTAAAGGAATAGTTGTCTTTGCCATACCCATTTAATTGGCTTCCCAGGGACAAGCGGTGGTCATTTTTGGAGGCAGAGGGCTGGATTAAGCAGCCCAGACCTACAAGGCTCTCCTAATGCTAAATAACTGGCCTGTTTTCTAGGTTTATCCAAAATAAGAGCACATGAAGTTATCTAGGCTCTTAGAAGAACAACTTCTTTTTTTAATGATTGTGTGCGGCAAGAAGAGTTTTTCGTATGGCTGTCAATTTTCAGATATTAAACCCTTACTTTTAGAGAGGAACCAATATATTCCAAACTGCTTTTCATAATTCATTTCCAATGAATTATGATCTTAGGTAGTGATACATTTGGCCAGATAATTCTGTTTTACATATACATAGAACAGTTGAAAAGAAGCAATACTAGGAAATAGCTTCCTTCCTTCCTTCCTTCCTTCCTTCCTTCCTTCCTTCCTTCCTTCCTTCCTTCCTTCCTTCCTTCCTTCCTTTCCTTCCTTCCTTCCTTCCTTCCTTCCTTCCTTCCTTCCTTCCTTCTTCCCTTCTTCCCTAAAATAATGTATATGGTATGTGAAGAACAATTTAGCTTACAAAGGCTTTTTGGATGCTGTACTTGGCTTAAAGCTTTGTTTTGTACTTCTGTGTCAAACCATTTCCATAAACTAAACAAACTACCCAGAAAATTGGTTGAATTTAGTTAATCTTAATGTATTCCTCCACCCCTCCTTGCTCTTACCAGAGTATTCAGGCTGCAACCTTTCAGTACAACTTCTTTTTTTAATGATTGTGTGCGGCAAGAAGAGTTTTTCGTATGGCTGTCAATTTTCAGATATTAAACCCTTACATTTAGAGAGGAACCAATATATTCCAAACTGCTTTTCATAATTCCACAGATGTAAAAATGGAATGAGATTGAATCATAGCTTTACATTTATTTATTCTGAACCAGGTTAGCTATGCCTGACTTGAAATATTTTTTTTAAAACCATGTTTTCCTAAAGTTTTCTAACAGGGGGAATTTCAATCTTTCATCTCTGACAAATATATTACAGTAAGTAATTGGCACTGGCCTTTTTTGCCCAGTAATATTAACTTCCAAATATCTTGGACTCTCAACAACAGATGGCATTTCAGAAAATTCTGTACTTGGCAACATATAAAACCTACAAACTTGAACTTTCTATAGATTTCAAAGGGGCCTTCCTTCCACATTGAACCTTCAAACGTTGCTACGACTCAGCCAAGTTCTTTCCTGTGAAGCTCATGTTCTCTAAATGACATCATCAGTTTGTTCTCTATGTACAAAGCACTATTTGTTATTTTTGAATTGAAACTTTAGATATCAAAGCAAGAAGTTAAGAGTTTTCACTTGCAGATAACATATTCTAATTGCTAGAATCTCAGATACTTTGTTTCTTGTTTCTTGGTTTTTAATTTTTTTAACTTGCACACCATTGCATGCTGAACTTAATTTATTAAGGGCAATGGTTACAACATATGCAGATTTTCAGGGAGCACACAATTCTTCATCCATAAGAAGTAAGAAATGTAGCTATCCTGTGTTAACTGGGAACTTGCATAGATTTTCACCAGTAGTTTCTAGTTTTCAAAAATTACAGCCCCAGATGTCAACATGTGACATTCCTAGATAGCTATATAATTGCCCTTTATTTTTATCTATAGTATGTAAACAAAAATCATGTCCTTATGTTCCAGATCAAGTTTTTCAACCTCGAGCTCTATAGGTGTGCCTAGATTACAAGTTCCAGATTTCCTAGGCATGATTTAAATAAATGCAGACCAAAAACTTTTGCACTGATAACAAGCAAATAACCTTGTAATACTTTAAGAAGTATAAACTTTAATTTCAAGTATGGAGTGGTGGTGGTAGGGGGAATGTTCTGCATCACATCTGAAATTTAAGCATCCTGCATCTCAAACTTAACTGAAGTTCTGCTTATAATTTCAAGCTTTCTATAAGATGATGACTTCTAATTAGATGAAAACTTGAAGGAAATATTACTTTATAGCTATATTTGTACAACACCCTGATCCTAAATGAAGGTGATTTGCTTGTGGCTCAATATATTATGTAAATCCAACCAGTGACATTAGTTTATGGTCAGGGTACTATGCAATCTTAAGCCACTGGGTTAACTCAGGGAATCATGGTTAAGCAAACCAGGTGTTAACATGTTTCACAAGCATGGTTCATTCTAGAATGGCTTTTATTGTTATTATGGTTCTGCTATGGATGTGTAGAAATGAAAATAACATGACCAGCCCTTGTAGAAATAGAGAAAATTCAGATTGCTACTCGGTTGATATTAAGTTAATTTAGTACCACAAAACTTTAGCACCTAAGTTGAAAAACTGCATTGCTCCTTTCAATCATTACATTTTGCTAACTGGATCTTTCAAATAATGGTTGTGTTGGAATAGAAAGATTCCAATACAAAGAGAAAATTGGATAATCCTGCATGTGGTTAGAGAAACTGTCATGTTCCCAAACTCCCAGAGTTTTTCTTAGAGATCCACTATTATTTTGACAGTATTTATGCAATTGAGTAAGATGAATGCTACAGAAAATGCTGGTTCCCTGCTCTATGAGCTTCTCTCAGACATCTGGGCCGGTCCCCAAAGAAATATTAGTCAGATGTATTAGTTCGATTTAGAGATACTTAATTGAAGTCTCAGTTATTTGCATTGGTCTGTTCTGAAGAGGGCTCTCTTGATCCAACCCTGAAAGACCTTTACTTTGCAATGCCATGGCTGTTCCTGCAAACCATAGAGTAGCATATCCAGACAACAATAATGTATTTCTTCTTGGCATGAAACAACGCTCTAGCGACTAGCCCTTTCATCCTTCATCTACCTTTCAGGGATGGGGAGGACATTTGATTAAACCATTTACATTGATACCGGCTCGCTCCCACCCACCCCATCAGGAGTCCGGGCAAATTCTGGCCCATCTCTCCAGGGACCCACCCAGCATCCAAGCGCGCAACCAGCTGGGCCATCGCCAGCTGAACCTTGCTCCTGGCGTCTTATTCTGAAAGCTTCAGACTGCCCGAGCCCGAGCGAAGGGTACGTGGCCCACTTCCCGAAGCTGCCTTCCCGTTCCTTTGAATGAGGCTCGGACCTTGCAGGGAAAGAGACACCCCCCCACCCCGCACCCAGCTTCTCTAGCTGATCCTTCCGGTCAGATTAACCCTGAATCGCCCTTTTGGTGGGGCGCCTCTGCCCTGCCTCACCCGTCCCCTCCAGCTTGGGGAGCCCCTGGATGGCCCGGCCACGAAGAAACAGGGCGAAAGGCTGCGGAGAGGACTGGCAGAAAGAAGTCACCTTCTTCTCAAGGGTCCTTTCTCCTCTCTCAACCTCTTCCTCTCCTTCTCCTCCTGCCTCCATCTCATTTCCTTCCTCCTTCTCCTTCTTTCCACTATCTTCTTTTTCTTTCTTTTCTTCTACTTCTTTCATTTTTCGCCTTTCATTCCTCTTCTATATTTTCTTCGTCCGTCTTCTTCCCTTTCTTCCTTCCCCTTCCTTCATTCCTTTATCTTTTCTTTTTCCTTTCCCCTACCCGTTTTCCTCCTTCCTTTGTTTCCCTTTTCTGTATTTCCTTCCTGTTTTCCTCCTTTTTCCTCCTTCCTTCCTCTTTTCTGTACTTCTTTCCTGCTTTTCTCTTTCCTTCCTTCTTTCCCTTTTTCACCTTTTTTCCTTCCTTCCTCTTTTCTGTACTTCTGCTTTCCTTCCTTCCTACCTTCCTTCCTTCCTTCCTTGGCGGGATGGGAAAGCTAGAAAAAGCGGAAAGCGCATCGTGAGCTGCGGCAGACGCGGAGCTGTCTGAGGCTCGGGATTACTATCCCGAGCGACAAAACCCTTGTCGGTCAGCGGGCGCGCCTTCCAACCTGCCTCAAGGCGTCTGTCGCTCCCGCGCCGGCACCCAGTTTGTGGGAACTAGAACTCGGGGTCTCTCCTAGTTCATATTGTTTAACCATCAATAGCTCTCTCGAGTCTTTATGCCAATAAAGCGAGGTTGAGCTGGGACGCAAATGAAGAAAAAAGGGGTGTTCGTGTGTGTGTGTGTGTGCGCGAGAGAGAGAGCGAGCGAGCGGGCGAGCGAGAGGAAGCTATTCTACAAGCTTCCTATAGATCGGCTTCCCCCCCAAGAGCTCTTCAACGGGTTGGGCTACAATTCTCATCATACCCCGCCTTCCCATCAGGAGGGCACCAGGTTAGGAGAAGCTGCTTAAGGTTGCTTAAAATGAAGGTTGCTTAGGACCTAAGGTGCACTTAAGAAGATTACAGAGAACAGAATGCCTTCTTTGTGAACGGCTGCTGTGCAATCCTTCCTCTTTTCCATCGCTGCCTAGTGTGAGAATTTGCAAGGGTGGAGAGCTGGGACCGGTGGTATTCCTGAGACAGAGGACAAGGAAGCAGAAGGGAAGTTCAAACCTTTTGAGATTTGGTAGGGAGATCCAAAGCAGCTGAAAGAAGAGGTCAGGAGAGGGCAAATTCTGGGTGTGTGCCTAGCTGGAAACGAAACTTTGGGAGATGTGATGAGGAGGGCTAACAATGGAGATGAATCAGCAACTCACATGCACTAGAATAGAATACTGATGTTTGTTTCCAGAGCTTAGTCCATCTTATTGGTTCCTGAAATTCTTCCCATCCGCAAACAAGTAAACAGGGAGAGAATATAGATTTTCAATCATTTGTTACCCGTGGAGTCCTTGGGGTTCTCTGAGCTTGGTTCTTTTCTTGCAAACGTTTCGTTACCTGGCTAGGTAACATCTTCAGTGCAGCACTGAAGATGTTACCTAGCAGGGTAACGAAATGTTTGCAAGAAAAGAACCAAGCTCAGGGAACCTCAAGGACTCCACAGTTCAACCCTGAGCTACACATATTCGCCTCCATTGCATTTGTTACCTGTGTGTGCCCTGTTGGCAATTTACTTCACTTCAAAATGGAGCCTCATGCATCCTTTATGCCTGTTTCTAAAAGTTCAGAGTATATCATAGGTAGCTTAATAAAAACCTAAATATGCAACACTTTCTAAAATCTGATGTTTTCAGATTCTGTCTGCCAGAATCTCAACTGTAATTTCTCTCCCACACAACACCCACACACAAATTGAAGGAACAAAGACTTTGAAGATTAAGTCACATGCTTTCAAGTACCTTTTAAAAATTAATTCACAATTATTCCAATATTTAATATTAGGCATCCCTTGTGACCATGTCCTCTAACGCAACACTTATCGTCCAGAGAATTGAATATGGGTACAATCCTGTCAAAGGTAGCATTCTCTCTTCAAAGTCATTCAGTCAATTAAGAATAGTGAACAGTTCTGCAGCTCACTGTTTTGCACAACTTCTCTAAAGTGTCACATGTTCTGCAGGAATGTTTTTAAAGTCTTAAAATAAAACTATATTCTTCTATCTAAAACATGGGTGAAATCTCTGCTATCAAAATAAGATTCTTAAAAATGAAAAAGGAATTCCACTCAAATGCAGCTACTTTTCTAAACTAAATCATCTACTTTTCTATTAGGTTTTAATTGTTTACTAAATCATCTTTTCTATTAAGTTTTAATAGTTCTTGGAAAATACATGTTTAGGCTTGATTTCTATATCTATGTATTAAGAAATGCAGTGCACTTGACTGTAACATTATATTTTAATTAAGTATGCCTTTAGGAATTTAAAAAGGGCAGAGCACTTTATGAATAGGAGGGATAATACAGATCAAATTAGGCATTTGAGTGAGTCCTTTCCATCTGGTGTTTGATTTGGGACTGGAGGGATCTTTAAACTCTTTAAAACTCCAGAAAGCTCATGCCAGCCTCCTCTCATACTCAGGCACCTGTTCCATTCCTGCAATTAAGAAGCAAGCTACTTATATCTCACAGCTATTCAAATTCCAAGCAGTGACTGGCTCCCTTTTACCTAAAAGGTAAAGGGGGGAAAAAATAAAATAAAGCTCTTTCAGAAGAGCTGAACACTGTGCCTTCTTGGACCCATTCATGCAGTTTTCTTGCCAACCATACACAAGTGCTTTGCCATTCCCTTCTTCCAGATGTTTTTACACTTCTTAGTTTAGCTTACTGCGGCCCTGCATTTTCCTGGTGATCTCTCATCTAAATACTAACCAAAGTTGACTCTTGATCCTGGCAAGGTCATCCTGGTGTTGCCACCACTTGAGGAGAACAAGAGAGACTAACAGTTTCTACACAAACAAAAAGGTAGTTGCTTCTATTTGAAAGGCAGGTTGTGATTTTAAAATATTTATCTTTGCTTTAAAATTTAATCGTTAAGCAAAAAAGGGAGAAAATTAAGAGGCAGCTTGACAAAGCAAAAGAAAAGGGCAGGGGGATTTTGTAGGGGGAATTCTGATAGACCGACAGAAATGTTCTAGAAGAGCAGCTGAGTTTCGGGTTGGGAACTGCGAATCCGATCTTGGATTCATCCGATCCGGTTTCTAGGCCTCCTCCCTACAAGCGGGGTGCAGTTATAAAATCGGGCCAAAGAGTGGATCGGAGATTTGCTGGCGAACGAGGATCAGCGGGTCCACCCCGCTTTTGGCAAGGGAAACGCGACGGGGAAAAGGCTGGGCCGGTTCGGTGGAAAGATTCCTGCTTGCGGGGAGGTTTAGCAACTCTGCGGCGGGAACGAAGGGCGGGAGACGTTGCAACCGGCGGGCCTGGAAAACAAATTCAACTCCACGGCGCAAAGTGCAGCCAAGATCCAAGCTTATCCCGTCTGGAAGCAGACAAACCGGAATGGGGGCGGGGGGCGGGGGGGGAATACAAACGTGGAAGCCAAGTACAACTTTGGATCTGCCTTCCTCCCGTTGTTACATAAGAGCTTCTCCTCTTCTTG
This sequence comes from Python bivittatus, assembly GCF_059951505.1. Lineage (NCBI taxonomy): Eukaryota > Metazoa > Chordata > Lepidosauria > Squamata > Pythonidae > Python > Python bivittatus. The sequence continues at coordinate 18,264,411 of NW_028277088.1, read as the reverse complement.
GCATCTGTCCCACCGTCGTCTCCCTCCCTCCCAGCTTAAAAAGAGAGAGAAATGGTATCCTCTGACGCAGGAGGGCCACCGGGGGTGGAGGGGGGATCTGCAACTGATTATTTGCCCGGGCGCTGCGGCTACGGCTCAGTTTCCCGCAGGAAGGTCGGGCGCTGCTGTGGTCCCTCGCCCTGCGCCCCCCGCCGCCCCCCGCCGCTTTTAAGCCCCCAGGGAAGGAGGCCAATAAATCTGCCCGCGCCCGCAGCCTCCTCGCCCTGCGCGGCTGTTGCCAGAGATGAAAGAGGCGGCGGCGGCGGCGGCTGAAAAGAGCCCCTCCCTCGCCGGGGGGGGGGGCAAGCGAAGCGCCGCAGCTCCTGCGAGCAGAGCGACAGGAGCTGCAAGGGAGGAATTTGCACGGGGGAGGCCGAGCGCCCGGCCAGGCGTCCTCGGGAGCAGCGAGGCCCGGGCACCGGAATCCCCTTTGCGGGCCCCCTCTTTGGAAGGGCTGCTGCGACTGGAGAAGCGGCGAGAGCCAGCAGTGCAGACGTAACTTACGCCGCTTCTTGGGCAGAGGGGCTCCTTCTGTGAAGCATTTTGCCAGGAGCACGTGGGTGTTGCGAGGAGGAGGGCGAGGCGCGGAAAGGGGGTTGAATGGAACCACCCTTTTAAATCGCTGCAGAGCAGATTCTGCAACTGCGCCTGCTGCGGTCGTATGGTTTTTATCTTACGCACATTTTCAGTAAGCGGAGGATGTAGACTGCGGGGACCCCCTGCATCGAATCAACCCCCTGCGTTTTCCTCTTCGTGGATAAAATGAACGGTGATTATCATGGTTCTGCGCACGAAAACAATGGGAACCGTCCCTGGGTGGGCTCGAACCACCAACCTTTCGGTTAACAGCCGAACGCGCTAACCGATTGCGCCACAGAGACACCTGCAATTGCAGCCCTCGAAAAGTTCGTTGATGAACGGCACTCCTGTAACTCCGTTTCTCCCTGAAAAAAGTTCTGTTGATATATTTATAGTGAAATATTCGTTTATACCGATAGATTCAATCGCTTTTATCTCCTTACATTGCATCTGCTATTTAAATAAGTGGATTTAAAGAAATATACTTAAAACATGATCGAGTTTCAAGATGAAAAGTACCTTTTTGCAGAAAGTCAAAACACAAACTACAGTCCATTTAGTCAAGAGAAACAGTCAAAGAAACTAAGTCACCGGGATCATCATAAGTGTGCAGGGAGAAGTGAAGATGCTATTATAAGTGTATACAATGCAAGATTATTTGGTTTATTATTTGGAATATATATGTCTTCAATATGTCTGCTTTTTTAGAAAAATGTGGCTTTCATCTCTCTTGTATGTAGTAAGCATTTAGGTCTGCACACATTCGCTTATGTGGAAGTTGCTTGAGATGATCAACATATTGTTGAATTCACTTCAGACATGACAATATATCTCTTCAGTAACAAACATTAATTACATGAAATATAATTTTATTTCTAAAATCATATTTTCTATATCTCTTAGGGCTGCCCCCTGGCCTACAGTGGGGATCTTGCATTAGGTCCTCCTTTTTTGCCTCTATTTGTTAGGAAAAGGGATATTTTTCTTTAACATAATATTTAGATTGAATGAAATCCCTATCAGTTTGCTTACTCTGTAACTTTTTCCTTGGCAAATCAGAAGGAGTTGAGTTTGACTCAAAACTCTAAATGTTATTCTATAAAAATGTATCCACTCTGCAAATGTTTCTAAAGAAATTTCACTTTCAGGTTTTGTGGGAGGTAGTTGCCCTTTTTAATACAAATCATGAATTATGTTAAGAAAGTCAGTATGTCTTGCAAACGGTCTTACTTCTCAGCCTTCTGGCTAAGATCAAGTGTCTCACATATATCTCTCTCTGTGTGCATGCGTGCAAGTTTTTATTCAGTGAAGCTTGCAAAATACCATGATAGACTTTGCTTCCTTTAATTACATTTGTTTACAGTTTTAAAGTTCTTTCCTGATGTTGTATTTATAGTTAGATGTAACAAAAGTGAAATTGGGAGGAAAAAAGACATTAACAAAACATGTACTTGGGTTCTGTAATACAGCAACGCTGGTTCCAAATGTAATTCTATTCAGCGTACCTGATGTTATAACACTGTGCACTCCCTGCCACGAAAAGCAGGTCTGCAACCAATACTTCTTAAGAAGTCCCAGAGAGCTTTTTTTATCTCTGAAGCAACTACAAGCTTTAGTTCAACTGCACGAGGGCATTCACTGTTCACAGTTCAGCAACTCCTTGCTCAGAACGTTGTTTGCTTTGCACTAGTTTTGCTTCTGATTGGCTCATACAGATCATACATGATCTGGACAAAAGGCACACATTTGTTAATAATGCATTTCTTGATTTTCCAGCAAATTCTACAATTTAGCCTTTGTGTTTCCTATGACATTGCCTCAATTCTCTGCACTCCAGAGGCCTTTCTTACAAAATACAGTTTTAATTGGTTTTAATGATTGAATTATGTTGATTATTATTTATGTTTTAATTGTGTATGCTGCCCAAAGTCACATGCAAGTGAGAGGGGTGGCTATATACATTTAATCAATCAATCAATAGGACAGAGTGACAACACATTTTGCCTCAAAGCTCAGCTTTTAGAAGGTTATGGATTAGGTCTTCTTTTAAAAGCTATGAATCTGGGGATTATAACTGGGGGAGGAACTGCCCCCTTCCATGGATTCCCATGTATGGAGGAGAAACAAAATATATTCTGCAAATGCATTGTTTTACACAAAGTTACACATGAACTGGAATTCCATTCCCCAGTATGCATCATTTCTCTCAGTTTATTTCTTCCATAAATATAATTCCCAAAAACTGAATGTACACAACACTGTACCTTTAATAAACACACTGTTGAAGAAGTAGATAGTAAGTCCCAATTACATTATCCATCTGTAACCCACATGAAATATTCCAATATTCTCTTAATTCAGAATGGAAAAGAAATCTAAAGTGTATTTTGGTGGATCAGAAAGCTGTACGTTAGGTATTTTTGCATCATCAAGGTTTCCAGAAAGGAGGATGTGGAAAAAGAACAAAGGAGAAATACCCTAAGACTTCAAATGGTGCTGCAGTGGAAATGGAGTGGGTATAAATAAATGTTTGTGGGTAGACTTGAAATTAGTTCACAAGGACTTCTACACAAAGTAGGTATCCCAGCAAAGTCTCTAGGGGAGTGCTTGAATTCAAATGTGGTATTGGGCTTAGAAGTTTTTACATTAATGACCCTACCGGTCAATTTGCAGATTCTGGAATAGCTGCACTGTACATATAACAACCTGCCCATGTTTCTCCCCAACCCCACCCTCTTCTTCTCTAACTCTGCTTAATTCTAACAGATTCAAGGTACAGAATAGAACCATAGAGTTGGAAGGGACCACTTAAGACAATTGATTGCAACACCGCTGTTCAGGGCAGAAATCCAGACTAAAGCATCTCTGACAGATGGCTGTTTTGCCTCTCCTTGCAGGGACGAGAGCCCACCGACTCTCCGGGTAATTGGCTCTTTTGTCAAACTAACATTCAATTGGAATGTTCCTTCCTGTAACTTAAGAACTTTATTCCATGTCCTGCATTCTGAGACTACAGGGAAGAGGTCTTAACCTTCTTCTGTCTGGCACCCCTTATGCGCGTAAAAAAAAAGCTATCATATTCCTTGGCAGTCACCTTTTCAAGGTTAAACATACCAGTTCCTTCAAATTTTCCTTGTAAAGCTTAGTTTCCAACCTTGTTGCTCTTTCCTGCACCTATTCCCATTTTCTGAGTTTTTCTTAACATGTGGGGCTCAGAACTGGACTTAGTACTCAAAGGGGGATCTGACCAGTTCAGAACATGGTGGAATTATATATAATTAGAATATTAGAAATTATATTTCTGTTGATGCAGCCTAAAATTGCATTTACCTTTTTGGCGGCCACATCATGCTCCTACCTGACTCAAGTTCAGCTTGTCATCAGCTACAATTTCAAGATCCTTTCATGCATACTATTACCTCAATACGCATCCTATACTTGTGCACTTGCCTTCATTTTTTTAAATGAATAATTTTGCATTTCTCTCTGTTAAACTTTATTTTGGTAATTTCAATCCTCTAATCAAGGTAATTTTGATTTTCATTTCTCTCTTCTAGAGTGTTAAGTAATCCCACCCAATTTTTTATCATCTATAAATATGACAAGTATGCTCTCTATCTTTTTGTTGATTAAAATATTAAATAGGATTACACTGAGAACTCACCAATCAGAATATTGTAGGATACTTTGGATGTTAAAGTCTGTACATATTGTACCCACATAGCATTCATGATCTACTAAGGAAGTTCCTGAATTAAAAATATATTCTTGATCCATGCTAATTTCTAGTAATAATGGCCTTGTTTTTGAGATGCATAACAGATTTATCCCTTTATGATCTACAGTATATTAGAATCTTCCCCAGGTACAAATATTAAACCAACTGGTTTAGAGATCCTCAGGTCCTTCATTTCCCCCTTTTTGAAGTTGAAGCCAATGTTTGTCCTCCCTCAGTCATCTGGGACTTCATCCATCCTCAGTCCATAATCTCAGGTGTGATAACCGGTAGCACTCCAAATGTTTCAGGATATGATTCCCAGATTCTCTTACTATTAACTGTGCTAGTTGAGGTTCCTGGAAGTTATAGCTCAGCAATCTCTGAGTGCTACAGAGATTGCTACAGGTTGCCTTCTCTTGCCATTGGCCCTAGAAGAAGAGCAGGGGGAAGAAAGACTGGTGCATGGTTAAGGAACCAGATACTTTCTATTTGTGCTGTAATAGTTTTACATGGCTCCCCTTCAGGAATACATCATACTGAATTACTGGATCTGGAAAAGAGATTAGGAAAGAAATAGTCAGGAAAATGGGATGGAGGGATGGAGGATGGAAAGGGAAGGAAGGAAGGAAGGAAGGAAGGAAGGAAGGAAGGAAGGAAGGAAGGAAGGAAGGAAGGAAGGAAGGAAGGAAGGAAGGAAGGAAGGAAGGAAGGAAAATTAAAGAACAAACAGGGAGACTGTGAATTTTAACTGGCTTAGTTTTCAACAGTTCACCGTCTCTTTCCATGAAAAAAATCTGAATTGTTTCTGCAGCCTCTCCTATGATAAACAGACAAGAGAGAAAGACCCCAACAGCTTGCCACTGGATAGCCCACTGAGCAGAGTGCCTATTTCTCCTCCTCCTGGGCTCTGGCTTCCTCAGTCTTTCTATTAAATGTTTAATGCAGGGGAAGGGGAACCCCATACTCAGTGCCACAGCCCAGCCACTCATTAGTGTCCACTTAGGGAACAAACAACTCTTTTGCTTCACCCTAGGGGGACTGGCTTCCCTGGTCCTAGGGGATGATTTATAATCAAAACAGGACAAAGTGGGAGCAAAACAATGGGGAATTCAAATTTTGTTTGAATAATACCCAGAATGTATATTAATGATTTTAACTTTAGTATCAGACAGAATCTTGGCTACAAACAATTGTGCAGAAAAATAATTTGTTGGCCCAAGGAGCCAACAGAAGGCCTACCAATGAAAGAGCTGCAAGAAGTGCATATGAGAAGGAAGCCATCTAGGATTGGACTCTTACAGCTCTTTACAGTTTCATAAAGAACATTTGTTATTTCTTGCACACGACATTGCTCTTCCCCTTTCCATTTTATCTCGTGGGATAGATTAAGCTTAGACAGTGACTCACTCGAGGGGAGTTTCACATTTGAGTAGAGATCTGAAGCAGATCTCCTTCATCTCCATCTGATAATATGGTGTTGGACTAAGGCTGGGGGAGTTCAAATTCACCTTCAGCCGTGGAAGCTCAATGTACCAGTCATTCTCTCACAGCTCAGCCTACCTCCTGGAGTTGTTATTATGGGGGGAAAAGCTGGAGGGAGTATAATTAATACCACTGTGAGCTCTGGAGGAAAGACAGGTTATAACTCTAACCAACAAATACATTTTAATGGGGCCTGTTTCAACTGGGTGCTCCCCAGATCAGCACATTTGTAGAGCCTTCTAGCAATTGAAGTCCACACCTAAAAAGCATAGAGTACTGTATAAGGTTCTCACCATTATATAACATTTGCATATCAGTTGAAATCCTATGCAGGTTGACTTGGCAGTAGCTGCATTCAATTCCATGAATATCACTTGTAAGGAAACATGTACAGGATCACTGTGTTATGTTACACAACATGTTAGATAAATATCAAGGCACCAATTTGGGCCCTTAAAGGTAGATGAACTAGAGGAAATGGAAGCCTTCTTTAGAGGAGAAAAAAACCCTATTCCCTGAGAAGATTCTTCATATTCTACAATTCAGCTTGCCCATACCTACCCTTGCTAGCCACTTCCATGGATTATAAAATTTGATCAAAATATGAGTTCAGGTTTGGCATCCAGCTACACTAAATTCTTTCTATTTCAGGGGCAGTTTGTGACCAAACTAGGAATTATCATTATGATTATATATTTATCCCAATACATACATACATACATACATACATATGTGATCATACTTAATACTCCTGCCAATATATTTATTGGTGATCATACCAATATCACCAATATAAATATATATATATATATTGGTGATCATACTTAATACTCCTATTTTTCCCCACAACTTTGTGAGGTGGGTTGGGCTGAGAGAGAGTGACTGGCCCAAAGTCACCCATCCAGCTTTTATGCGTAAGGGAAGCCTAGACCTCACAGCCTCCTGGTTCCTAGGCCAGCACCTTAGCCCCTACACCCAATTAGGTTTCTGTTATGCATTCTCCTGTTCTTTTTCTTTGTTAAATATTTGGGCATTTTTGTGTTCTGTTGTAGAACAACTTGGTGGCTGCCTTGGCATGCAATTTATAGCAATCAAATGCCAAGGATTTAACTATTAATTTTAGTATTAGTTTTGCTTTTATGTTTTATAACTTTTTTATTCTGGATTTTGTTTCTTTATTTTTGTTAGCTGTCTTCAATATTTTGTTTTGTTATCTCGTCTTTCTACTTCCTCTTCCTTCCCCCAGACTGATACAATACTTCTCACAGCATTCATCCCATTGTGGGGCTAGAAAATTACCCAGATGATATTTTAAAATCCTCAGTGCAATGAAATTGAGGTAGATTTCATTTTGAAAAATCCACAGGAATGAAGCCTCTAAGTGGATGTGCTTAGGAATTCAATACCAATTTGTACATGAAGAAACAAGCTACTGGTTAGTAATTTGTACATTATTGATTTTCAGAACACTAGAAAGGAAATAATTAAAATAATTTTTTTTAAAACCTAGATTCCACTGTTCAAAATGAATGTTAGATGGCTATCATTTCTTTTGGCAGATGGAAGAATTCATAGTGACCAGTGCAACAAACCTGGATCAACTCCAGTTGCAGCAACACCCAGTTTTACCTGCTAATGCAGCTGCTGATGTATAAAGAGGCTGTTAAATATCTGCTTGCTAAAGTCATACTTCACATTTTCAGAAACATACTTAAATAAAAAAAGCCTTTAGGTGTACCTTTAAAAAATGTAGTGAGCAAGAAACAGATATTTTTTAATCCATCTAACCAATTATTGTTCTTCTTGGTAGATATGAAACAAGGCTCTTGCTAGATCACAATGGCTTTTGAGGCCATTGCAGAATAACCACAGAACATACACACTGTGGGTCCTAAGATCATAGTGATCTTCAAAATACAGTGCTAATTACCAGACTGCGGCAGCTGGGTTTAAATGCTGTCCAAAATCATACTATAGTATTCTTCTGGTTCAGTGTAACATACAAAACAGGATCAGTAAACTGGTTTGTTTTATAGCAGTAAATTAGAGGCTTAAATACTGTGTTGTTGGCCTCCTGATTGCATCTGTAGCCTAGTATGATGTGCAAAGTTGGATGCACAGTTTTTGTTTCAATTATTCTTGGTTTGTTCTGGTGGTCACTCCAACCCTTGGTTAATTCAAAGACATGCAAGGAAAAGGCAACTTAAAAGACAGAAAAGAAACCAGAAACTGAGCAAAAAACCAACAACACATGATTACTTTGCTTACATGCAAGACTGACTCTGGATTGTTTAACAAACCATGGTTAAAATAAGACATGGGTTAATGTGATACATATAGAGAGAAACCTAACAGAACATTCTGCTATATTTGAATGGCAAAAATGACAGTCGGTATATTGGTATTTATGAATCAAAATCTTACCTGCAAGCTTCTGTAACAATTGTAGTATATGCAGTTCAGCTGTAGGACTTCCATGCCAGGGTGGCAAAAATCTGCATGGGCAAAAAAAAATATATCTTTGCTTCCATCTAGTGATAGCCCAGATATCTACAGCCCAGATAGACTAGCCCTAATCAGTTATGACTCTTTCATTTATGTCTCATTTTTGACGATCCCTTAAATTTGCTCTAGTTATTACACTGGTACCCAGCAGCACTTTTTTAAAAAAGGGAATTCCTTACAGAAAGGTTTACTTTTAAATCTAAAAAAGTTAATCAATAGATGAGTTGTGAATAGCATTATAATGCTGAGCTTTCTTTGCTGTGGATCTAGATCAGTGTTTGTCAACCTTGGCCGCTTTAAGCTGTGTGGACCAACTCCCAGAATTCATGGCTGGCTGGGGAATTCTGGGAGTTGAAGTCCACACAGCTTAAAGCAGCCAAGGTTGAGAAACACTGGTCTAGATTAACATAACATCTTGCTGAGATTGAACTATACTGCCATGATTCTTGGGCTATCCTGTTGGATACCAAAATGTCTTCATTGGAGATGGTGGGGAATATTCTGAGAATGCTAATTGGCTGATAAATTATTATGTTTTTCTCACCCCCTCTTAAAATACAGGCACCTCCTCTGAGAATCCACCAAGGACTGATCAGCACTAGGCTTGTCACATGAACATTCCTCTCCAAAACAGGGGAAGGAAAGGTAAATAAACTTTACACAGGAAAACTGGTTATTTTCTAAAACTTGAAAGATTGGCATAAAACAGTTTAAATTATGGACTGCAAACAAGGTAAAGGCAGTGTTGTGTGATCAAAGGGGAACACTGGGGTCACCAAGACAGTCTGGGGCTGATGCAGATCTCCAAGTGAGGAAAGGGCTTTTAGCAGCAAATGGGCAAAATTGGGCTATATATTCTTAGGGCTATACCCAATCCAAAAGCACATCCACCAGGTCAGAAGCCCTACTTCATTACAAAAGAAATGTGTCCCCATTAGAGGTGCCTTGACATCAATGAAATCTAATATTTGCTTTGAGCAAAATATTGTGTTTTTAATTAGTTTTATTAAAGCAGGTAGATCTACTAATTCGAGCCAGTTTGGTGTGCTGGTTAAGGCACCAGGCTAAAAACCAGGAGTCTGTGAGTTCTAGTTCCACCTTAGGCACAAAGCCAACTGGGTAACCTTGGGCCAGTCACTCTCTCTCAGCCCTAGGAAGAAGGCAACGGAAGCCACTTCTCAAATCTTGCCAAGAAAACTGCAGGGACTTGTCCAGGCAATCACCAGGAGTCAACAAAACACACACAAAAAACAATATATTAATTTAGAGCATAATATTATGGACATTTTGCATACGGTGTCTAAGAGTTTGGGCCTAATTTGAGATACATTTGGTGGCTGGGGCCATATTTCATGATGGGGAAGCAGAGTGGATAATAACCACATGGAGAGGGGCACTCATTGCATTTTTTTTTCCTGCTAATTTTGAGGAGGTTTTTTAAAAAAATTGAATTAGGCCTATTTTATGTTAAACCCAGTAATTTTCCTGTTTCCTACCTTAAAATGATAGCAAACCACATGGCTGATCTGCAAAAATTGTATTTGATACCGTAGTCTGATCAAATGGAATCCATGAGGCAGGCTGGAACAACGGCCTCTGGGGATGGTATGTGGCCCTAGACTAAGATTCTAAAATAAGAAAACAAATAGTAAAGTAAGTAATTTTATATGTCAAACTGACAATCATTAATTCCATTTCTGCATCTTAATTCAATGAGAGCTTACACAAATATTTAACTTTAAAATCAGTCTCAAGTAAGGTTTTGGGGTATAATAATTGCCTAGTATCCTTAACATTTAAAAAAAAACACTTTACAGCTGTGAAATCAAATGCTTAGATTACAAAGCTACATTTTTATTGTCTCTCTAAGAAACAATGAGCCCTCAGAAAATGAATAGCCTGATCTGCAATCTCTAGTAAATTAGCCGAGTTGTTTGGTTGGTAATCGACACTGTTCCACATTAATCAGTCTTTAAAATGGCTTAAATCAAAGCAGCCTGCTCAATGGAAACGAAGTTCATGCTATAAATATTTCAACTACAGCAATATCCTGGTTGATTTTAGCTTTAAAACTATCTGGAGAACTATCATTTTTATAAAATAAAATACTTTTTATTTTTATTTAAAAACAAAACATTTTTTAAAAATCAAAATAGTAAACTTCAGACTTAACTATAAATCAATCCACAGCTCTAAAACATGCAGCAGGCCTCTTCTTGGAATGTGTGTGCATGCGCGAATTCAGACACTCTACTGTTTAGTGATATGTGGATGTGTCAAACACTTGTCACCTCATGCAACTCTGTTCTTCTGGGAAGGGATCAGCTAAATCAGCACTGTTGCTGCAGCACCGACCTACCGCCTAGAGTCTCTAGCGCTGACCCAATGGAATGGAGATCTCCATTAATCTGCAATTGCACAGGGAGAGACTCCCATGGGCTGTCTGCTGTCACTCTGTGAGCCGGTGCCAGGAATAAGATATACTGCAATCAAACGGGGAGTGTCCATCTTTGACAAGCTTCAAAGCTCAGAGATAGTCACTTCTGATGTTTTCTTTTTAAAGTTGTGATTAAAATAAAAACTTAAATTTTAAACCAAGGATGTTTTAAGGGTGATGTATAAACCCAGTCAATGCATTCAATGATGATGATGATGATTTATTCAACTTGTATGCCGCCTGACTCCCAATGACTCTGGGTGGCTCACAACAATCAAACAAAGAAATTACAATAAAATCAATAAAGGATGGCAAGTGTGACAGACCAGATGGAGTGAAGCGAGGGATCTCACTCTCCCTCACCAAAGGCCTTCACCACTCTTCTGAACAACAGCAGAGTGGGGGCCATCCAGATCTTAGGGAAAACATGTGTAGGTGCTGCTTTAGAGAAGGCCCATTTCCAAGGTCCTGAGAAAAGAAACTGGACCACACCAACCCTTCAAAATCAAAGTGGCCAGGCAGATACTATGGGATACTATGGGAAACAGATTTGAAGATGTGTGCATCATAATGACATAGATGTGCTTGCTTGCAAACAGCTGGTTCTGTGACTACTGAAATATTAGTAGGTTCTGCTACATTGGAGAACTATTCTAGCAACATTCTGCTGATAAGATCAGTTCCTGCAGCACACAATCTTTAAGTAGTTTCATATTTTAAATTATTAAACACTGAAATAGCAGTAGTGCCATACAGTATTGCCTTAGGATGACTTGTCGTACCTAATATACAAAAAAATCTCTTCATAAACTGGAATTTGGTATATTTGGCACACCAGTTAATAGGCTCAACAGGAAGCAATCTGCTTGTAAAAAAATCAGATGAAAGTCTTTTGTAAATGATAAGCCTTAAGCCTTCAATGAATAACTATTATCACTAAAAATACCATTAAGACAGGAATGGGGAGCCTATGGTTCGTGATGTTGTTGAGTTACAATTCCCAGCAACTTTTACTCTTGATATGTTGGGTGGAGATCCTGGACATTCCTATTCAGCAACATATGGAGGGCTTCATATTGGGCAACCCTGCCTCACAACATTTGAAGTCCCACTATCTAGACATTTTATCTACCGTGCCCAGTTGTTGTGTGCTGACAACACCTTACCAGCATTACAGGCGCGTGTCTTTTTTAATCATTTGCTATACTGTATTCTTTTCTTTTTTAAGTGTTTAAATGGAAATGCTAGACCAATCTTTCGAAACTGGTCCCTGTACTATTTGAATAATATTTTAACTACAACTCCCAGAATTTCAGACAACATGGACAAATGTTTGGGGCCTAGAAATACTGGAGTTATAGTCCAACATAGATGGAGAACATCAATGGGCTATCCTGGGGATTGAAAGGTGACATGCAAAACATGCTTAAACATTTTCAGAAGCATTATGTGAAATATGTAAAAGGTTAGACGTAAGACCTGCTGATTTTATTTAAACCAATATCCAGCCTCTCCATTTTACTAAGTGAATGTTCAGGTAATGTGTCAGGAGTAAGACCTCCTTAACAATAACTCTGATTAAGAATGGGAACTTCATAAAAAAGACGAATGAATACTTGACACAAAACCAAACCCGTACTGTACTCATAGATACTGGACTGGCAGAAAAAAGAACTGCCAGACAATTCCTGTTTTAATGCCTTCCACCACCCTGTGAGCTTAGAAAAATCAGGGGAGCTAGTTAGTTGCTGTTGGGTTTTTTTTAATCATCTCCCTGAAGACTTTTAGTAATGGTTGAAATCTACTTTAGAAGACAGATTTAAGAATGCATTAGGCACCTGGCTATAAGCAAATGTCACATGCACAGGTTCAAGCTATATATATCAGCAAACTATATTAAATTTTCATACAAATGAGAGCTTCAACGTGAGAACTCCCAAACATGACATCAAAGTCCAACAGCTCTGGTGGTCCTGGACATAGAAAGCTGCCCTCACATAGAGTAGTTTTCCCTCACTCTTTCTATCATCTGCTACCCCAAAACCAAATGATGACATTGATATGATTTACGTTCCAATTTAACTGTATTTACTTTTTACATAATTCCATTTAATAGTCCGCCCATTTTAATTAACTGCCTTTAATTCTGCAGTCATATCCCCTTATACTGGAAACAATAATGAGAACACAGCTACAAGAATTCCAAGCAAGGGAGAGATTTTTAAGCTTCTGGATTTCACAGACTTTTTTACTTTGCTAATTAAAAAATTACACATTAACCACAGGTAGAAATTCCTCTATTACTGAGCTGCTTTTAAAATTAAGAAAAGCCAGCTTCATTGCCAGTGAATCCGATGACAACAGCACTACTGACTTCTTTAAAAATACACTCCCAGGCCACAATTCCACCAAATTTTTCCAAGTTTTGCATCTGGATATTGTTTCAGGAGTAGAAACCAAACCAAATAAATGCATAAACTAAATATCTTCTCTCTCCACCTCAGCAGCACAATACATGGATTCTTATTTGCTTTGCCTTTCCTCTGAGGACATACGTCCTAGAATAAATTTTCTTCTTTCCAATAATAATTTTTAAAAAGTGAATTAATACCCAATCTGCCAGCACCATTGTATCACGGGAGGTTATGCTCTGAATTGATTCTGAGAATGGAAACAGCAAAAGTATAGAGCAGTGAAAAGCAGATACGCTTCTATTAAGTTTGTGACAGAATCAAGAAAATGGTCTTGAATGAAAATAAAATTCCATAGGCAAATCTCAAGACTTGGAAACCATAGACATAAACTGTTACATCATGCCTACTTACCTGGGTGAAATCACCACTGAACATCTGCCACTTTTCAACTTTTTCAACATTCTTGGAAACAAATTGGCTTCCCCCAGTGACTTTTCCTCTCTGAGGAGACCTTGGAAAAGAAGGTCTTCCAAGAGCTTGGAAAAGAAATGTTGAATGGACAAATAATGGAGGGAAGCATTAAACACACCTTTCCCCCCACCAGCCCTGATTGTCTACTTTCTATCCTGTAGCTGATTCTCACTACATTCTTACGCCACTGCCTTTATAATCTGAGTATCCTGGTCACATAGGCAGAATGTAAGTTTACAGGCACTGACTAGGGCTGTGCAAACCCTTTCATGACCTGATCATTTCCTTAGAGACTGAAGATAGCCAGGATGGCCTCATGTCAGTTTTGGGGGTTCTGATTCATTCCTGGCCTTGGGAAAACACAAACTTGACCTTCCATTAACAGAGAAGTCTGCAAATTGTGGTAAAAAAAAGTCAGGATGGCACCATCGCTTTTGCCATCTTGACCTTTTTTTAACCATACCCTGCAGCCCTCCCAATAACATGGAAAAATATACCTAAAATTGCCAATACCTTTTTTTTTTTTTAATGGGACCAAATTTATAAAGAGATTTGACAGTTACGAAGGAATGAAGCAGGAGAGACACAGTGAGTATTCGTTATTATAGGGCAGGGTTCCTCAACCTTGGCAACTTTAAGATGGATGGACTTCAAGCAAGGCTGGCTGGGGAATTCTGGGAGTTGAAGTCCACCCATCTTAAAGTTGCCAAGGTTGAGGAACCCAAGGTTGGTTTAGGGTTTTTCAAGGTAGCCTCCTTTAATATATGATGGATTAAACAGCCTCTAACTTTTGTTTTTCCCTTCCCTTACATATCAAAGAGTCATGCATAAAAGGAAGGGAAAGAGCATCAAAAAGTAGTATTTTATTTCATCATATTATTGATTGATTGATTGATTGATTGATTGATTTCATCATATTTGGCATAATACTATCTTTTTCACCAGCTTTCTGAAATATATATTAGAGGTCAGACTCCACAGAGAATTCTGAATAAGAGTCAAGACATGTTAAGCATGCTCTCATGAGTGAGTTAAAAGGTAAAGTCTCCAAATTGTACCTGGGTTAGGGTTAGGGTTGGTAACTTTACAGAAACATCTATGTAGTTTTCTTGAAAACAGTACAGGGTTATATTGAATAATCATCTCAGAAGAAAGCAATGGCAATGTCCAAGTCTAGCCTACAGACCTGGGATTTCTGGGGGATCTTCCATCCAAAAACAAAAGTTAGAGGCTGTTTAATCCATCATATATTAAAGGAGGCTACCTTGAAAAACCCTATACCAGGGTTCCCCAACCTTGGCAACTTTAAGACGGGTGGACTTCAATTCCCAGAATTCCCCAGCCAGCCTTGCTTGAAGTCCACCCGTCTTAAAGTTGCCAAGGTTGAGGAACCCTGCCCTATACTAACAAATACTCACTGTGTCTCTCCTGCTTCATTCCTTCGTAACTCTCAAATCTTCCTCCCAGACCAAACCCTCCTTAGATTTCCCAGATCAGCCGGTATTGGCTAGGTTCCTGTTCCCACCCCCAAATTATTCCACTGTGCTGTAGATTTGGGCTTCCCACTGAACCTAAGCATTGTCCTAAGAATAGCCAGTAGAATCTTATGATCATTTTCTATGGAATGCCATTACTACATGCCATCAGAGTATATCATTTATTTATTTAATTTCTAGGCCACTCAGCTCCAAAATGAGTCTGGGTGGTTTCAAAAAGTTTGAAGAATAACATTACATAAAAACAATAGCAATACATAAAACAACAGCTGTCCAAGGAAACAACAAACATTATTGAAACATGAACAGGATGCAGCTTGATGTGCGTTAGTACACTACATATACCTTCAAAATGGTGGGAAGTAGGCAACTGTGCACTGGCTTGCAAGGGAATCTTTAGATTAGTTTGAGGATGCTTGTGATAAAAACGGGTTTTGGTTGCACATGTAGCTTATTGCCCAAAATATGTCCATCCTGGCTGATACTGTCCTTATATGCCTGTGGCAGGGGTATGATTAAACCTAGTCTACATCTTCTCTATTTTACAAAAAGAGTTGCCAAAGCTTCAGTTGACCAAAGCCATGATGAGTAGTAGAAGTCAATATCCACGAGTCCACCTGGGGATGACCATGGCATATGGAAGATTGCAACTCGGAATGGAAGAGAAGTCAATGGTAAAGAGCACAAATTATCCGACAGCTTGCATGAATATCTCTGGGTTGATGCAAACAGGAACAAACTATCTATGAGAGATCATACAATAATAAGTAATGTACTGATTATCTGGTATAAATACGGGAATAGAATCAGTCCAGATGTCTCCCTTCTTGCATTGTTATTAAATGTTTATTTGTATGAAGAGAAAGGTACCAAGAAATTTGTTCAGTAGAGAGCTAACAATTTGTTCATATTACAAGATGTAAGTATTAATAAGATAAAATCCTTTGAAACTCTAACCTCACAATGGTCTAGTTTGCCTAATTGGTCTCAGTATCTTCAAATATGTAACATAACAAAAGAATTGCAGAAACAAAGGGGAATATTGAGAGACTTGACTGAAAATCTTATAATATGTAACTCAAAACATTTGTTGATCAAATGGATGCAGAACTTAAATATAGCAGTAGAGATGCAAAAATGGGAATTTCAATGGAAAAACATTAAACTTACTCTGACCATTATACTCAGAGAAAACTGATATGTTTTATTGTTAGCACACAATCCCACTTTTGATTGGCAAAATGGATAATTTCTTTCCAAAAAGTGCCTGAAATGTAATGAGCAGGTCAGGTCATTTTTTTCATAATTAATGGCAATACCATAAAGCTGGAAAATGATTCACATTCGTATGAAACAAATATTAAAAATTGAATTCCCATTTCAACCTATGATACTTCTACTGAACTTCACCAAGCCATCTATCCCCTCAAAGTATATTGAATTAGCTTTATATATGACAACTGCTGCAAGGATATTATATACTTGTTACTGGAAAGATTGTCTGACCTCTTCAATGGAAGAATGGCTAACCAAGGTGTGAGAATATGTTTCAATGTCTAGAATAACTTCCTACCTTAAAAGCAAATCTGACAGAGATTTCAGAACTTGGATCCGTTCTTAGATTATAATATAAAACAAGGACTAATACTGCTTTCACAATTTATTTATGTATGGAATCTATATTTCAATTTTATGAGATACTTAAATCAAAAAGTATATTTTAGTAATATTGGCCGAATTTACTACAGTTTACTACAAAGGTACAATTTTATTTGATTTATATTGAGTTAACCATGATGTTTGTTATTATTTTTAACTTAAGTTTAATTATTCATAACTAATTAATTATATTTTAGAAAGTTATAACCTCCATGGCATTTTTAAATCCCTGGTTTATTTATCTGTATTATATTCCTTTATTCTTTTGTCATATTTCTCTTGTATTTGTTTATGTATTTTCTTTAAATAAAGGGAAAAGAAAAAAGAGCATGAATAAATGAAATAATAAAAAAAAGAAATAGGCATGTTCTGTGTCTGTGAAACTAAAAGAAAGAGGAAGAATCTAACTTAAAATATGTGTTGTCTTAAAAAAAAACACATATGCCCTACTGCTTAAAACTGAATTATGAATGAGAGTAGATTGTGAATTTGAAATTAGGAAAGTATTCATTGTATTAGTATCAGATTAAGTGATAATGCAGATTGGGGTGGGTGTAAGAGATGAATTTCACAAGTATTTGTACCCCCATGATATGTGCCCTTCTTTTCAGTAGTCCAGCCCTTTGCAGCAGGGGGCAAACTTTTTTGTAACTGGGTGAATATAAGGAGAAAATATAATGCATTCTTCTTCCTAAATCATTCAGAACAAGGCCTTCTCACCTCAGTCCACCAGGAGAAGTTGGCTACAATTCTGTCTCATACCTGTGGCTCAGTTAGCTCAATGGAATGTATTTCTGAACAGGCAAGTATAGAATTGATCTGGAAACTGAGCCAGTCACTCCCTCTCAGCCCAGCTCACCTCACAGGGTTGTTGTTTCAGGGAAAATAGGAGGAGGGAGTATTAAGTATGTTCGCCACCTTGAGTTATTTATAAAACAATAAAGGTGGGATAAAAAAATCTTTTAAAAAAAGGTTTTATGAATACACTATATGCCTTTTTAAAAATTGCAGTTTTCACAAGGAAGAGTGAATAACATGGAAATGTTATGCAGCACTTAGATTTTTTTTTTTCTGTTTGCTTTCAGTTAGCCATAACTGGCTTGCGTGAAATATATTGAAGGTAGTCCTAATTCAGTTTATCACTTATAAGGTCATTGAAAGCAGAGGGAGGCATAAAGTCAAGCAGTACTGAGTGGTGTTTCAAAAGAAAAGATACAGGCTGCAAATAAATAATGGCTCCTATATCACTTGAGTCTGTGATATATCAAAGAAAGAACTATAAATGCATTCTTAAACTCTGAGGGTGAGAGAGGGCTTATAAGCACATGCTAGATCTTGGCTGAAAAAATCTAAGCAATCATTATCTGGTGGCAAACTGTAAGAGCTTTCTCTATCCCTTGGTTTCCATCTTGTGATCATCCAGATTTTTGCAGCCCAGACATGGAAGCCCTACTGTAAATCCTATCAAAACCTGAGAGGTTAAATACAAATGTACAAGGGAGGATTTGCAGTATTTTGAATAGCATTCAGATCCAGAAAATAAATCAGTGCTTTTCAAAGAAGAAGAAAAAAAACAACCTATCTGCATGGGCAAGAGAAAGAAAAGCCTTTTTTTCTTTTGCTATCACAGATCACAATAATATATGAAATTGTCTTCACTGTGAAAAGAATTTTAAAAACCTGTTGTCCAAAGGAGGGAAAAACTGTTTTATTCACAGTTCAGATAATAACAGTCTCAAAAGTATAAGTGCTTTCGAATTCCACACCCTGCACAAATATGAATTACCTTACAGGTTTTGAATGAAGGATCTGTGCTTCAGGAATAAAAATATTATAAACTCTGATTTAGCAACATTCTTCAGTTGTTCATTCTGCCTGACAGAAATAACGAAAGCTTGATTGTGCCTAAAAGATATTTTGGTTCCCCCTCCATGCTTTGCCTCAGCTGCAAAAATGGCAAAATTAGTTCTAATCTCTGCAGAAAGAACTAAACCAATGTTCAAACCTTAATTATTGCCCTGTTGAAAGGCATCGTCCCTCAACACATAGCAAGCAGCAGCCGTTCTGTCAAGTTCCAGCAGAGAGGTGAGGACCAGAACCATTTCATCAGCCTGATTGCCAACTTCATAGAGTTCCTCCTTTCCTTAAAGCAAAGAGGTGGACACTGAAGTTCAGAGTAAACTGGGGGAAGCCCCCAGAGACTCCTCCAAATTCTATCAAATTTTGCTACCACACTAATTTTATATCAAATTCAGCTGCAGGAGGGTTGATCTTGTTTCAGGAACAAATGCTGCCTACAAGTCATTGGACATGTTGGAACAGGAGATTTAATACACTGCACCCATTCCATCTGACTCCCTTGAATACTCTGTGCCATCTCCCAGAACCCCATACGATCAGCTCTCATTTCTCAGGCCCATCTCTATGCTCACCTGGATCTGGGATTCTGTAGCCAGGATGAAAACATCTGTATCACAATTTATTGGAGCTTGTTCTACAAAGGGATCAGGCTGTACTGTTCTCTCTTGTTTCACATCCTAAGCAGGGACAGAATAGAAGGGGTGAAGACGGAACCCATTTTTCAGACCTATGGAGCCAACTGTTATAAGAATGGCTACCTTTAAGAATTGGGATTTGAGTTGGCTTTTTTCTTTTCTTTCTCTTTTGTGTGTGTGTGTGTGTGCGCCTCATTTATTTGAAATAGTAAACCTGAGTCTGCAAGCAGGAACTGTCTTGTTTTTACTAGCAAGATGCATAGAAGCCACCCTGAGAGTCTTGGGGACTAAGGAGTGGGATAAAAATGCTTCTGATTTAGAAACAGGCATTCTTACCTCAGTTCAGTTATAGGATATGCCTCATCTTTAATTATACTTAGGCATAAGAGCTATTTTACCATTTTCGTGTTTGTGTGTTTGTAAAATAAGTATTTCAAAATGACAAAACATAACAGCTGTTTATCCTGAAATATATAGAGTGATTGTTCTAAACATGGTTGATTTTTAATGAGAAATAATTGGCAGATATAATAAAATTCAGCAATGTATTAGAAAACAATGTGCACAGTAGTATTTAAATCTATTCAATAACAAAATTGTTTTATGAAATTGTAACATTAGGTAAAATTAACAATATCCATTTTTCTGCGTAGGAGATGCTGTTGTGCCAAACACCCCAGGGGAAAACAAAGAAATGGGAAAATCTCATTTGCATTAGTGAAGAAGAGATCTGTATCCCCTATAACATTTTAATTTGAGGTGACACAAGATGGGAACCAAGTTGCCTTTATCCAGACTTAAATATTTATATTGAATTAATCAATGATAATGTGTTTTTCTTTCACTTGGAGTGTAACTTGAATAAACATACATTAAACAAAGGAAGTAAACAGGAAAGAAAAAAAATTCTCACTAAGTAAAACAATGTTTGATTTAAAGACATCTTTCACTGGCAACCGAATCTCTGTTTTGTGTACAGATGCAGGAAACATTATAGCTGGTATGTTTCAACATTTTTTCCCCATTGGTGTTACAACCAATTTTGGATTAGCATAAGGAACTACAGAATGTAAGATCATGTTTCTGTACTTTTGAATTCTGTGTGTAAAAGAGAGAGGGTGCACAGACACTTCAAAGAGCCTTCAAGATTTGGCTTTCCTTTCTAGATGTTTTGCCAGAGGACCAGAGTGAATGTGACCCTCCTCCTGCCTACGTTTAATGTCAAACATGGATGCCAGGGGCACAGTAGCCTACCAAGTGGCCTGATAGTGGCTGACCAAGTAAGAAATGTGTAGTCTGATGATGTTCAATTGTGGGAAAGGAAGAAGAGCTAGAGAAGGAAGATGAAAGGAATGTTGAGTCTTGCAGAATAGAGCTTCCATAAAATCAGTAATAATTGCAACATTGGAAAATCAGGACGAGACATTCAGTTGGACTTTAAACATCCCTAAAGTCTCAGCTGCATTGAGATCACTTGGAGTGAAGATTATGCTTGATGTGAAAATACGTGCAGATCATAACCACTACCACCCAGCAGTATATGGACCTTTTCAGCTCTTGAAGAGAGACTGAGAAGATATGAAATAGGAGTTGCAAACTAGAACGTAAGGATTGTTAGAACATTTCTTAACAGTAAGAAGTTTGACAGTGGAACCAATTAACCAGAGAAGTAATGGACTCCCATTCACTGGATGGGTTAATATAAAAGCGTAACAGATATATAACACCAACTAAATGTTAATAGATGCTAGCCAATTATCAGAGGAAAGTGGTGGTGACCACACTTCTGTATATCCCCCCCAGCTAAGGCAATATTCAGAAGCAGGTCATTTGACTTAATTGCCCCAAAAAGAAGCACATAATGGATGGATTTTACAAAGTATGTTATTAAGGCTGAACCCTCTCAACAGCTAAAAGTACTTATAATCCAGAAACAACATACAGTAGTAGAAAACTGGCTAAATTCTAGGCTGGGAACCTGATGAGGCTAATGTATTGTAATCTAGGCAAAACACTGGACTGCAGGGCATACCTGTGTGAGTTTAACCTGGAAGTGAGGAAAATGCCAAAGAAGAAAAGTAGGAGATACATCATTCTTTTTTGTATTCTGTCCAAACTCAGAGCACGCTCCTTTACTTCAGAGTAAATCTAAAAAAAGAGTTAAGGGAAGCTTTTGTTCAACCACTACAGGCTTAGGCAAAAGAAGCCTGCTGCAGTGTGAGAATGCAGGAAAGGAGTATCAAAGGCCAAAATTAGCCAAGTTGGTGTCACCTAAAGCTTTCAAAGTCCAGCCAGCCAAAGTTCAAGTGTTACCTATAATCCAGAACTTCTGAAAGGCACATAGCTGCCTACCCTGAGTCGCTGTTAGCTAATCTTCCTAGAAAAAATGTTGGTCATCCTGGCTGGGAATTCTGAGAGCTATACTTCAAATCATCTGAAGGACACCAGATTGAGGAAAGCTGCCTTGACATGGCTAAATCATGAGAAATGAATTCTCCATGCAAAAAATTACTCATATTTCCAACTTTCTATGAAGTCTGTCGTTGCAGATCAATTCTTGACAGCTCTATGTTAATAATAATCTCTGAACATTCCCCAGAATTTCTTGAGGTCCATGTCATTGTTTAATGAAAAAGAAAAATGACAGTGTTTTCTGACAGCAGTCCAGTATTCTTACACTTCTAATATGTTTCTCTTTAGAGGACATTTTCAGCAGGATTGTTTCTTTCACAAGATGGAATATTAAAAAGCACATTAGCTGTCAGTCAAAATGTTGATGCTACCTAGAGCAAAATGTTTCCATGAATGCACAAAAGGAATTGTTTATTTAGTTAGCCTCATCAACTCTCTATTATTAAGATAATATCAGAGGCAACCAGAGTTCCATAAGCAGATCCAACTACTGAAAAAACATGGGACATTTTATCTGAAATATGGAAAAACAACAATGCAGTTTTAATGAAACTGAACTGTGCAATAACTCATGAAAATTAATATCATGAACCCTTTTTCTTCTCTCTCTTTTTTTCCCCCTCTTTTGTTTTGTGTTCTGGATTTTTAAAAAATCCACTTATAACCAAGAGGTGAGGGGGAATTAATGCTTAAAACATAGTTTTAAAACATTTAAAAGCTTTTCCTTCTGCATCTGATGTCAAATGCAATGACAATAGGCACTAAATAAAAATAAAACATCTCTGACATTGCCTTTTTATTATTAAACATAAAAATTACATAATGATGTTATTTGAAACAGCTGTACAGTATTACTTTATGCAGTCAGGAAGTTAATATAAGCTTCAAAAGTAAAGTATCATAATAAGTTATATTAACATGCTTGAAGAATGAGAAAAGACAAATTTGACAAGTAAAATGCAGATAATGCATGAAAAATCAGACTAGCATGGAAGCGTAATGCTGGAGGTCTCTCTGTCCTGTAATTTTTTAAAAAGATGATTTTGATAAATTAGCATCTTCACCCCAACTCGGGCAAGGGGGGAGTTGGAGCCTGCTGCAAATAACTTGGTTTCCTGAATCTATAAGAATCCTATGGCTTTTGCCAATGAAGAACAGCAGGCCCCTTTCCCAAAGCTTCCTTTTATCTCCATGAAAATTTCCATGTAATATGCATGCCAAGCACTCTAGTAAGATCAATCTTGGCTAAGCAAAAGAGTTAAATCACCTCCATTTTCCAATTAAAAATGCTTCTTAAAGAACCAAACAAAAAAAGTCCGTTTTTTTTTTTAAGTTGAATGAAAGGAATCACAGAATTTACTCACTTTGTTTTTAAATCAGAAATCTGAATCCAAAGAATGATTTGCCAGAACAAGTTGAAGAGTTAGGTTAGGGTTACATTAGAAATGCGGGGCTGGGTTTTAGATAATAGGCACATCCACCATATTGCAGCTGTGAAATAAGCTGGTCAAATAATCAGCTGTTGATCATTTAGAGCAGTGTTTTTCAAACTTGGCAATTTTTAAGATGTACTTCAACTCTCAGAATTCCTCAGCCAGCATTAGAGCATTAGATTTAGAGCAATGCTAGCAGTATGTAAAGGTCTGTCCCCAGACTAACAAGGATTCAGGAGACATTGTTATAAACAACCACTTGGAAGCACCTTCATGATTTGCAGAAAATGAGCAACATATGCTGGTGATACATTGGCTGTATCTTAGGAAATATTTTAGTTGCTGGAATTCTTGTAACTTCATCCCTTTCTTCTTAAGACATTCTTGCTAAAGAAAGTATGAGAATTGGTCTGAAAAAGGAATTACTTTCAGTTTTAGGCAGAGGATGTAGGAACAGTAACATGTAGGAAATGAAGCTGGTCTTGAAGATTCTAACTGGACTGCAAGACAGATTGATTTAAAAATTAGTCAGCTGACCCCAAAGACAATCTGTCTCCTCTAAACGATGAGTATGTCTGTGTGCATAATTTTTATTAAAGAATTTTTTAAAAGAATAAAAACAATACAAATTTTGAAAGAAAAAAGTAAGGAAAGTAAAGAAAAGTAGTAAGTGAAAAAAATGCAAAGAAAGAAATAGGAAAGTAAAGGAAAAGTTATACTGTAAAGAAATGGCTTTCGGTCTTCTTAACAGCCGTTACAAGTACATTTATATTTTACCCTCTCTCTCTAAGATTACAACATAATTTCCTTCTTTCCATAGTCTACCCTATCTAATCATCAAACCCATAAATCACAAGTTCATTTTTTTCTTTTTTCAGCAAAAAGTCTGTAAGGGATTTCCAGTCACTAATAAATGTAGTTATTGTCCTTTCTCTACTCAAACAAGTCAATTTTGCCATCTCTGCTAGTTCTGTCATCTTCACCAACCATTCCTCCATTGTGGGTTTTTCAGAGGCTAAACAATTAGTTTTTTTTGGTAAAGTATCCTCTCCCCTTTTTCCCATAATGATGCCTTCAATGTTAACTTGCAGGAAGGTCATTGTTAAGGTGGCTTTCACCCTCGGGAATGTTCTCCCCCTTCCTTTTCAGGAGGCACCTATGTTGGCATACTTAAACACTGACAACTGTGCACCACTTCAGCTTCAAAGGCCAAAGATGATCTGGGTGTACAAGAACATCAAAACCTTTTCCTGGGATCACACAGAAGCTAGGGAGGACAGCAGTCCAATCTCACTAAAAGGCACAGCTTAATATGAGAAATTTTAAAAATTAAATAAAGAAGGGAATAGATAAGGAAATAGCATCTTTTGCCAATTCAAGAGATTGCTGCCAATCCATTCTTCAAGCAGACTGAGCTCTGCACACAAGTTAACTTGGGCCATTCGCCACTGTGCTCAAACCCAGCGCCTTCCCCCTGCAGTTGCAAAGTTTTGTCCCAGCTGGGAATTTTTATTTGTAAACAGGAATTGTTGCTGCTGCAGCAGTTCACAGTGTCATGTTTAACTTGCCTGTCTGCACAGCCACAGGAGGGCATAGCTACCATACCCCAGTTCTCAGCTCTGCACTTCTAGTGAAGTAACAGGTTGGCAGAATATAGCAACAAAACAAAATACAGAAACAGGAGACTTGCCATCACAATGAGCAGATGAGAGAGTCACAGGTCTTGCATGTGACTCTGCGCAATGTACACAATTGAAACACAAACTAAACAATCAGCATACTTCAACTATTAAAACCAATTAAAAACAGTTTAAAAACTATTTTTCAGTCTATTCTTTTGATTTGCAATTCCCACAATTGGGAGTTATGGAAACTCCAACTCCCACAATTCCCAGAGCACAAGAAGTCATGCTAGTTGTACATTCTGGACGTTTCAGTCCCAACATACGTAGCGGGCTCTAGGTTAGCAAAGTCCAGTCTAGAATGTAGAGATGGCTACCGGAATGGTTTTTACAGCTTATCCTAATCACTAGTACAGTATTTTCTAACAACGCCACAGCTATGAAATGTGTTTACATCTTGGTTGCAAACCTTTAAAATGTTGATAATTAAGTGATAACTAGTGGTATAATTAATATATTGAAGCTTTCTTAAAACCATGGCAAAAACAAACCCTATCTGTGATGGAAGCGAATTCCAGAAAAGGAATACTGTACATTGTATAATTTATCCAAAGTCAGTGCAAAATTTGATGCTACTTTAATTAAAAAATAACTCTCTCTCATAAAAATTCCCCTCTCACCCCTATTGGTGGTACGTGTCTTCCTCAATCTCGGGTCCTCTACCAGAGGCCTGGGAGTTTGAGGGTTCTGCGCAGTATCTTAGCTGTTCCTAGCACTGCACTCTTCTGCACAGAGAGCTCTGATGTTGTTCCTGGGATCTGTTGGAGCCATTCTCCCAGCTTAGGAGTCATGGCCCCGAGTGCTCCTACCACCATTGGGACCACTTTGGCCTTTACTTTCCACATCCTCTCTATTTCCTCCTTCAGGCCCTAGTACTTCTCCAGCTTCTCATGCTTCTTCTTCCTGATGTTGCTGTCACTTGGCACTGCTACATCTATCACTACCGCTGTCTTCTGGTCTTTGTCTACTACCACAATGTCTGGTTGATTGGCCAGTACCAGCCTGTCCGTCTGGATCTGGAAGTCCCACAGGATCTTAGCCCTGTTATTCTCCATGACATTCTGTGGAATCTCCCATCTG
Organism: Python bivittatus; assembly: GCF_059951505.1. Lineage (NCBI taxonomy): Eukaryota > Metazoa > Chordata > Lepidosauria > Squamata > Pythonidae > Python > Python bivittatus. Next base: position 18,238,509 of record NW_028277088.1, on the reverse strand, counting down.
GACTTGGGGGGGGGTATAGCCCATACAACTGTGCAGATGTTCCTGTACACAATGCCAGCTACTTGGTTGTGCCACTCAGTGTATGCTGTTCCTGCCTGCATCTTACACCCTGCCACTATGTGTTGGACTGTCTCTGAGGCCTCTTTGCACAATCAGCACCTTGGGTCCTGTCTAGTGTGGTAGACCCCTGCTTCTATGGATCTGGTGCTTAGTGCCTGTTCTTGCGCTGCTATGATCAGTGCCTCAGTGCTGTCTTTTAGTCCGGCCCTTTCCAGCCACTGATAGGATTTCCCAATGTCAGCCACCTCAGCTATCTGTCGATGGTACATCCCATGCAGGGGCTTGTCTTGCCATGGTATTTCCTCTGCTTGAACTTTCTCCCATGTCTGCTGCTGCCTGAGGCATTCTCTCAGCAGCTCACCTTTGGGTGCCATCTTACTGATGTACTCCTGGATACTCCGGGTTTCGTCCAGGACAGTGGCATTGTATAATTTATCCAAAGTCAGTACAAAATTTGATGCTACTTTAAAATAACTCTCATATATATATTTAGACTTTGAAAATAGTTTAAAACTTTAGATGTGAGATATATATATCTCACATCTAAAGTTTTAAACTATTTTCAAAGTCTAAATATTTTTTTTAAAAAACCTACAAAGCTCTTACCCTGGACTTGTTCCTGAAAAATATGAATAAGAAATAATTGCTAGGTTTTTGCCTAGTATCAGTAATCACCTACAGTGTGGTAGGAAAGGGGCCATGCTTAACTTCTACATCACCATGAATGAAGTTCAGCCAGAAATCTTGATGATTCAAGTTGTATTCATCAAGGAATTGACAAGACAATCAATTAATAATCAGTCAACTGACCTTAAGATTCAGTCTGGCCTCATCAAGTCTTATAAAACCTCAACATCAAATTTTCATTTTTAATCTGGAGAACTTCTGGTAAGGACTGTGCAGGAGTCAATAGATTCTTCATTCCAATTTCATCACTCTGCTGTCCTTGGAAGCTGGCTTTCTATCCTATATGTTAATTGTTTGGGGTAATTCTGAGGATCGATTGCTACAGTCTTCCCAAGACAGGAGCTCTCCAGTTGCATTAGGACCACAACTTCCTGAATTTGTAGCCAACAAATTCGAAGCATATCCATTTGGGAAAGCTGGCTTACAAACTAACCAGCCTTATCTCGGGTCTACACATCTGATGGCAATATTCTTGTATACTCTGAAACCTGAGCCCTCATAATCTGAACTGTAAGAGACCTTTGACATGATTCTAAAGCCCTGCACACATTTTTCCTATGCTTATGACCCTTTTTGTGACTCTGTATTTCTTTTATCATATATGATAAATAAGATTCTGTATTTGAACAATGTAGACCAGTGTTTCTCAACCTTGGCAACTTTAAGTTGTGTGGAGCTGGCTAGGGAATTTTGGGAGTTGAAGTTCACACTTTTGGCCACTGCCACCAGTTCATTCAGGACTGTAAATGACTAATTTCTTCAGCTGTCCATTCTAGATATGGGAAATGAGTTGTTTTGGTTGCTCTAGTTATTTATGACTATGGATTGGTAATGCTAAGAAAATTCTGATAATTTTACAAGATCTTTCAGAAATAGTTGTGATATAATTGAATCTGGTATTCTATTAGCTTATCTTTGGCAGAATTTATGGAAATCACTTTAAAATAATTCCATTCCTGTCCACTCAGAATGTTTTAGAAAACTGATTTTTGGTGACCTGAGACAATGAATATTATCATCAGCACCAGAGTCAAATTTCTTTTAAAAAATCCAAAGTGGACTATAAACATTAAAATATAAAAAGAAACCAAAAGGGGGGGAACTAACATAATTGTAATTAGGATAAAAGTGTAGTTACCTTTATCACTGCAACAAGTACAGTAACTGTCAGAGCATTTCCCCCAAAGCAACGTTAACGTTAACCATACAATGAAATACACATTGAGACTTATTTCTCCATTTTGCCTAAAGTTACCCTGCAATCATACATGTTTTTAAAGTCTTCACCAGGCCTTTCTTCCATATTATGGGCACAGAATTATGCCTTAAAGATGAAGACAACCAACCTTCCCCGTGGACCCTTTCCTACAACATAGGTCCTGAGAACTATCTTTGGTGCTTCACAAAGGTCTACTCTACTCCAATTGCTTTCCATCTTCAGGAAGATCCTATGGAGATCATCTGAAGTTGGTATTGATATTCATATTATGCTGATAACATGCTAGTATTTTGTTCTATAGATCAATATAGTTTAGTCATAAACCAGTGTTTAATGAAATTAAAATCCAGGAAAGATTAATGATAGAAGTCCCAGAAACTCAAGACAGAAGGACACAGTTGATAAAACATCACAGATAATAGAATGCTGTATTAGACAGCTGTTTATTTATTAGAAGTCGTATTCCCCTCCAATCCAACTAGGCTTTCTTAAAGAATTAAGAAGTCCAAATAAGTTGTTAAGATTTTATCCTTTTTTACTTTTGTCACTACTTTAGTGCTTTTTCTGAACTTTTATTTAAAATGCATCCTTTTTCCTAGAAATTTAGCAATCATTTGTATTCTTACTTTTTTTAGAATGAACTACTGCACTGCGTTCAGCATGACCTTTCTTTGATGCTACCTCAGAAACTTCCTCTAGCACAGATTATGGTTTTTTTGATCTGTAGGATTCTAAATGTTCTGGGAACTGTACAAATGAGATAATATCCCCTGCGAGCCCTTCAAAAGCATTAAGGTGATGCTTTTGAACTTTGGTGTTAGAAGAGACTCCTGAGAATACCACATATAGCCAAGAAAACAAACAAATCATAGAACAAATCAGAATTCTCACTCAATACACAAATGACCAGACTGAAATTATATTTTGGCTTTCTTGAGAAGTCTATAATACTGGGAAAGGTGGAAGAAAGAGGAGGGCAACCAGCAGCAAGATGGATGGACTTTATTACAGTGGTGATGGGTACGTTGTTGGAAAACCTGAAGGCCAAGATTGGGGACAGATCATCCTGGAGACAGTCACTAACAGGCAATACAAACCTGATGGCACATAATCAAGGGCTGGGATTGGGGAGAACTAGATAAATGCCCCTGAAAACTTACAGGCCAACTTTGGGCTAGTCACTTTCTCCTAGCCTAACATACCTCACAAAGAAGCTGCTTTGATATGATCCTTTTGTTCTATTAACTCTGTTAGAATTGTGTTGGGCTTAGGCAATTCATGTGTTGGAGTAGGACTGGGGAGACCCAGGCTCAATTTCAATCTCGGCCAAGAAGACCTTTGGCCAGTCAGTCTCAGCCCAGGATCTTTTAGGTTTAATTATCAGGAAAGCATATGGGCAGGGTCTTGAGCTCCTGCAGGAGAGGTGGGCTATCATGCAAATCCTGCCTTGTAGAGGGTGTCAAAGCCCATTGTTTTATTTTCAGATTTAGAGGATGAACAAAACTTAGCAAGAAATTGGTTCCCCAGGACATGTGTGGTTCTTAAAGCTGAACTAAATGGTGCAGTAGCTCATTCAAAAAGTTTCAGTCATAACAAGATAGCTCAGCGATCACTGATGTTTTGCCTTCCAAAGTCTTCTGTTGGGCTTGATATCCACAGGTGGAACTGCCGCTGATTGGTGTAAATCTGGAAGATAAGAACGCAGACACTCGCATCTCAGTCCTTTCCTGCTCTGGCTGAATCCACTTTCAAACCGGTCCACACTTCCAAAGTTCATCTCTGCCTGGTACCGGGGAGAGGAGAGAGAGAAAGCCAAGTTTCAAGAAGCAGTAAGCAGACAGAAAGCGAGTAAGGGAAAAGGCGAGAGAAGCGCCGGGCCTCGCCCACTATGGGCTCTGGCCTCGCCCCTCCTGCCACGTGGCCCCAGGCCGAACAGACCCCTAGCTCCGCCCTCCTCCTTTTCTTGGCAGAAGAAAAGTGATCTAGGGCACGCAAGTGCTTTGGATATTTTAATTAAAAGTGGCGTGTGTGGATTAAAAAAAAAGTTTGAAAAACCAAAACTGAAAATGATTCCATCTTTTTTAGGTAAGCACATTCTGGGGGAATGCCAGGGGCTCGTGGTTCAGGTTCCAATGCCTGATTTTGCTAACGAGGGAATGCATTTCCAATCCCATTTGCAGCAATTCTCGTTTGCAGGCTTCCTTCTGAAGCTGCCTGAAACAAAGGATTGACCACCACGTGGCTCGGAAGCGCCGCGCAAAAGTTTCACTTCCTTCTTTTGCCTCTCACGCCCCCCAGGCTCTCTCAGCTGGGCCTGGTCAGAAGCAGACCTAAAAGGAAAGAACGAGGACTTCTCCGCTAACACGGGCTGATCTAGGAATAAAATCAATTAGCCAGCGCGGCAGATTCAGACCGGTGCGCGGGCGGGGCCCGGCAGGATAAGCAGAACTGAACCGTCTGCAAGCAAAGAACCAAGCTCAGACAGCCCCAAGGACTCCGCCGGAGAAGCAGAGCCCATCGCTTGCTGCAGAAACGCAGGGCTGCATCTGCCTCTGTCCCAAACCAGTTTTCCAATCTTGCTGGACAAAGATCAGTTTAACAAACTCAAGCCTCACGAGTGAATAAATCTAGGCGCGTTAATACTACCTTTCTTTTCTCATGCAAATTGGGCAGAGGCAGCTTTATTCCGCCCGTCTCTCGTTCGTGTTTAGTGCGCCCTGGCGGGTCTCACCTTTCCTCTCGCCCCAGGTCAGCCTCCGTCTCCCGCACCCTCAGCTGATGCCATGCCCGGGTCGCCTTTGTCTCTCTTCTTTGTTCTTGGCTCCCCGTTTCTTGCCTGCCTCCCTAGTCCTTTTCCAGGGCGGCTTGCTTTTCCTCCTCCTGCTCTCGCGCGCAGTTAATGGAAGCCCGAGCCTTTCCCCCTCGCTCCTAACGATCCTGCCTTCCCCGCCTCTGGAAGCGTGACCCCTTTACAGCTTTGCTCGGTTTGAGGCTTCTCTCCGCCGATGCCCAGCAGAATTAGAGAGCCCCATTCTGGGCGCAGCTCTCGGAGAGCCTTGCGCTCGAGCCCTCGCTTCTGATATGGGCGCTCTGAAAGCGCCCTGGGTCTGCATAGCAGCCCTCAGAAATGGCCTTTGCCGTCGCATCTCTGCTGTTCAGCGCGGCGGTGTCTTTGCAGGCGCCGCTCCTTTGGAGCCATCTCAGTTGTAGCTTCGAGGGGTCTGCTCCTCGGATGCAGAGGTTTCCGACCCTCGCAAAAACGAGGAGAAATCCTCCGGCAGAGCTGCGTGCAGATGGCCGAGACCAAGCACGTAAAAGGTACCTTTTTGGATTAGATCAAGGACAATTCACCATCGATCTCCACAGTAGCCAAATACAGTAAATGACTTTGGAAGCTGCGAAGCTGGGCAGTATGGCAAGTTGGTTCCTGCAAGCCATAATGAACACAGGTGGATTTTTAGAAGAAGGAAAAAAGCAACATTCAGCACTGATACAACCCCAGTTCCTATCCTTGATGACAATGAGCGTTGGCTGGCTGCTTTAGGCAAGTGGCCAGTTTGAGAGAATCAATAAGAGGCAGTCTAATTGCAGATAATTATTGTTTTGTTTAGCACCAAATAAGAACCATTTGTATTTTCTGCCCGTGGTTTCAAAGAACTTAGTCCATTCGTGAGGGGCCAATAGGGTGTGACTGAAACTGTCGGTCAGGTGATAAAGGAAGCCCTACCTAAATATAATCAAACTTGGGTAATGTATGTAAATTGCAGAGTTTATGGCTCATGTTCCACAATAAGATTATGTTTTCCACTTTAGCTTAATGATTGCAAATAGCAGAGATACTAAAAATTGTTTAAAACTCTATAAAGAAAAATGTTTTATGTACAAGATACTTGTGCAATAAAATAATCGCTCCACATGTAGAAGATGTTCTTTGGATCAAAGTCATAGTCTACATACTGCAGGGTTCCTCAACCTTGGCAACTTAAGACGGGTGGACTTCAACTTCCAGAATTCCCCAGCCAGGAATTCTGGGAGTTGAAGTCCACCCGTTTTAAAGTTGCCAAGGTTGAGGAACCCTGACATACTGGATTTCACCTCCATGAGTCCATTATGTGTTGTTAGTTCCAATTAACAATCTGGGTCCCCTGTGCTCGGAGGGTTCCCTACTTCTCCAGCTCGTGCATTGGAGTGGCAACATTTTAATTCCTCCTCTTCTGTACTAGGTCATTTGACTTAAAAAAAAAAAAAACCTATCCTTTATCCGTAGGGGTACTTGCTAAAATTCTCAGTGCATCTCATATTATAGAAAAGGAAATAAAGCATTTGGGGGGCAGCACCAATTGGACCATCTATAGAAATTATAAGATGTGCAGAAATTTGAAGAAAGAGATGTCCTGCTGGAATAATTAACATCCTGAAATCTTCCAAATGCAGTTAGTTCAAAAACAGGGTGCCTTTAGAACAGTGTTTTTCAAACTTGGCAACTTTTAAGATATGTGGACTTCAGGTCACATGCTGGCTGGGAATTCTGGGAGTTGAAATCCACGCATCTTAAAATTGTCAAGTTTGAAAAACACTGCTTTAGAGTATAACTTGAAGCATGAGGAGGGGCCATTAAGCAGAGAGATTCCAAAACTCATTTTTCCCTAATCTGTTTTGGGCTAGAAAAAAAATCAAAGAAACACCCTTTTGCATCTGAGAACATCCTCTCCGTAAATCCAAAGCCTAAAATTTCCTAATGGTGTGATTACCAGGAAATCCATAGAGCTGTCATGCTGGACCTCACTACTGGATCCCCAGGAGATACTCATCAAAGGCTTTGCCAATCCCCACAAATCCATATAGAAGCCACTCAACTGGCAGAGGAATCTTGTTTCATGAGAGAATAACCTCTGCCACTGCAACTGAAAGGAGTAAGTCCCCAAATCTTTCTGCTGGTTATCACATTTGAAAAAGTTGTGGGCACTTCCACAAAATAGCTGCCATGGTATGTCTAGCCACATACAAAACACTGGAAATGGGGATCCTCAGCAAAGGGTCCTGGCTTCAAAAGGTGTGACTGGATTATGAAAGCCCCTCCCCTTTTTAACACCCATCACTCGCATTGTATGCACGCAAGAAGGGGCAGGGTTTGCATCCACCAATCACACCACCTTCTTGACGCTGGTGACCTTTGCTACACATGCCCCTGCTAGAAGGCAAACTACTAAGTTTGGGTCTCATCCCTTTTTCAAGCTTCCCAGGACACTGTCATCTGGGCTTATCTTTAGCTTTTTCCTGGACTGGAACTACCCAGCTTTGTTTTCTAGGAATGCCTCTGAGATCGGGGGCGGGGGAGGGCCTTCTTATATTTTTGGAAATACAAGTTATGTCTGGGGCTGATATGTTGCTCTGCAGCTTGCTGACCTCCTCTGAAAAACAATAAAATTCAAAATAAAAATAGTTGAGATTGAAAGCCTGCAGGTGGTGGTGGTCATGGGAACTTCAGAGTATCACATTGGAGACCCAGGACTCAGGACGTGCAGATCACATGCCACACACTCTTTAGTCCTCTCGTGTCTTACTTTCCTCCACATCTAACCTTTCTTCATACCACCTAAGCTTGTAGAGATTTCTTCATGTCCTCTTCTCCCCACACTAATGTCATTTTACTAAATTATTTGCCAAGCTGCATTAGTATGACAAGTAAAAGAAGAACAACAATTTGAGAGCCTATTGTGACCATCTCTACTAATCTATATTTAAAATTACTACAAAAGGAATTTCAGATCATATGTAATATAACCTAAGAAGAGCCCTTTTTCATCAGACCAACATGCTGTTTCCAGTGATGGCCCAAAAGAGCAGTCCAAGAACAGAACATGAGAACAATAATTAAACTTGAGTCAATCAGTATAAAAGGAATTAGATTCCTAAAGGATGAAATACAGAACTGTGTGTCACTTCTTGAGTTCTAAATGCAATTTATAACATACCCTTCAGTAACATCAATTGAACAAAAATAGGCTCTCAAATTGTTGTCCATAGGACTTGTTAGAGATGCACAGAACCACATATCTACATTTAACAGTTTTAACAACAATTTCTAATGTGGCAAGATGGGGAGGGGTGGTTTCATATTCAAAGAAATTTAAAATTTTCTCTGGGCACATCGGGGCTTTTGAGCAGGCTTAAATATCGCACAAGGGTGACCTGTAGGCCTTTCTCTATTCTATCTGTGTGTGTGTGCATATGAACATTGCCTCCAGAATAACAGTAATAATTCTTCCATTAGGAATTTTCAATCTGTTAACGTTAAGTGACTTTGATTTTTAAGGACTTATATGAATATGCATGTATTGGGGGTTGATTTTTTTTATCATATGTGTTCTCTTTATAACGTTTGGCCCTAATCAAGCTACAGCTGGTCCTGATTAAGGCTTTTAAGTGGGACCCAGCAGATATTGAAATTAGAATCCACAGCCTAACTGAAGTTAATGGGATGAGATGTCATGAATTCTTTTAGTCTTACTACTTTTCATTGGACCTACTTACGATTAGTTGTATTGCTAATATTTTGCCTAGGAATTGTTATTATTTATCAAATGTTTTATCTATTTACTAATTTATAAGTCACCTTCCTTAACCTACATTCAAACCCCAAGTAGCTCACGATTTGAATTCAGTACCTTGAATTCAACTTCACCTTTGCAAATGAAATAGTTTCTTATATTCTCAGAAAACTTGCAATCCAGCACAGGAGCCCACCAACAGAAAGACAACAAAAGCCATTTTTGCAAATTTGTCTCTGCTTGAATAACCCCCTCCCTCCCCTCATCCAGCCACTTTTTCAGGTCTTTCCCATCTTCCGGAGCAGAGTTCCAAAGGGAGCTAAGAGAGGGAAAAATCTGACTGAAAGAACTCTCCCGGAGAGATCTTCCCACTAATGAAGCAAAGATAGTAAAAAAGCCAACTAACCCAAATTAGGAAAGACAATTCTACGCTCCGCATGAGGGTTTACATTGTAATAATATATATTTACCTGATTCTCTGACACTGAGTTTGAATTTGAACAACTGCCAATGCACAATGTAGCACAAATGACAACTTAAAAGTCACTTTATTTCAAAAAATTATTTTGGAGATGGAAATATTAAAAAATAAAGTCTTCTGAGTACTTGGAATTGATGGTGCTGGGCCATGAATCTTAGCCATAGGTTAAAACTGATTACATTTAATGGTTTTTAGAATAAATGTCACAGTTCTCTGTGGTAAAAGAACACAGGTAATGTATGTGCATATTTATACACCACTTGACAATGCAGCATTGGAAAGATTATTATTAAAAAATCTGTTTAAAATGTCATCATTTTCTTCTTCAGGAGCAAATAAACAACCCTGACCAATAGCCACAATTTTTAACAAGTTACAACCTGGAGTACATGTAGTATAAACATTAAAAATGTAAATATGATAAAATAAATTTATATAAATATCTTAATTTAATCTGTGTTCATTCTAATCTTGTTTGCAACAAATGATACTTAGATCTGTTTCTAAAAGCAATTGTACATGTACCAGCCATATAGATAAATTAATAATGCTTTAAGGTAAAACAAATTCCTCTTTCGATCCAAAGAGAACAGAAAATCTACCCATTAATTCATATTGTTTTAAATCTCCCACAAATAAAATTTAAATAAAGTCATCGCTATCAGTAAAGTAGTTCTTATGAAGTCAGTATAATTAATTATTGGGAGTGTCATTATAATACAACAGAAATCTGAAGAAAAAATCTTCAGATTTAAAAAAAAATCTGCAGAAAAATAATTTTCTCAGGTCACAAACCTACATTCATTTACCTAGAAGCATGGCCTGCTGAACAAAGCGGAATTTCCTCTTGAGTGGATTGTGTCATTTACACTGATTTCATGAAGTCAGTGATTCAGCTGGTCAAAATCAGGCAAAGAATTATTCAAAGCATATTAAAATAATTCTTTGAATTGTTCAAATAATTATTCAGGCATATTCATTTTGGAAAGGCACATCTGGGAAGCTGCTAATTTGTCAGTTTTTCATAGTTCCACACAGAAATAGAGAAATAGAAGCATTTAAAAAATCATGAAGGAGATTTTACTTAAGAAACTACTAGTTTCTCATCATAGAGAACTACTCAGCATTTGTTCAAAATAAGCAGACTCTGGAAAATACCACTGTACACCATTAAAAGTCACTGCTCTACACCAATTATACCAAAAAAAAGTGGAAATTTCCACAGTACTTTCCCTCCCCTCATATGTACTATTTTTGAAAATAGCCTAACCTAGTTCCAAAAAGTAGAAATTTTAAATCTTGCTAATCTGAACCTGCTATTTTACTATTTTATACTGTATATGTTAATGATCACTTGAAAATTGCAATGTATGATGACAATCGCAATGTATTAATTAGCATACATTCTGACAAATAACCAATCAGGGAGCTTTAGTTGTTTTCAGTTGATGTAAATGACCATCTTTCTTACAGAAAATGTAAGCATGTGTGCAAATAATATTCTCAAATATATGTCAGGCCTTAATGCTACCATCACCATTAATAGCTTACTATTTAGGGACTTTGCCTAGCAGACATCTACTGGATGTGCCTATGCCCTGTGAAGCAAGCCTGGTATAAAATGAAATATAGACCGCAATATTTAAGAGGATATCTAATGTGCTTAGTTCATATTCCACGGGGATTGTTTTGTTTAATAAAAACCAACTCATACCAGATTGTGTTTTGTGATTAGTATGAATTTATCAAAGTTAATGATTTCAAAAATGTGGAAACTAGATTCCAAACCAGCAGTTTAGTTCTATGTGAAGACTATTGTCAAAAACCACTGTAATTGTGCAAGACAAATGAATGGTCTCCAGAACTGTAATATATAGGAGTTAGTGCACAGAAGTGCATCTTTTCGTTTCTCTGTTGTCTCAAACAAAAATGAGACAGAGACATTTTAAAAAACACACACACTTACTTTGCAGAGATGTGTGTATTATTTCCAGGGGATTGAAGTTAAACCACTGCCATTAGAATTCAGGTGGTTCACTGATAGATGAAAGATACCTAAAACCAGGACTTGCTGATTTGTTTTGTTATGCTGTAGGAGGCTTTGAGGTTAAAGTCCTATACTATAGGCTTCCCCAAGCTGTTGCCCTCCAGATGTGTTGGGATTAGAACTCTGGGAATTCCCAGCCTTTATGCCTATAATTTACAGGTTACAGGTCACTGCACAGACATAAACATTTGAGTAGAATTATTGTTTTGCTGCTGGTGTAAACAATTTGACATTATACACACTCACATATGATCATTTTTATATTTTAATATATTTTATTAAATACATATTTAATAAAGCCATGGTGCTAAATAAATACAATTATTAAGTTCAGTAAAATAAAATTATTAGGAAATTCAGTACAAATCTTTCACAAGGATCTTTACTCATTGTGCACTCTTGCTTACCGGCCACAATAAAAGTACTAGAGAAAACAGGGCTTCATTTACTGCGCAACAGATCCTTCATTCTGTGACTTGATCAAAAGTTAACTAGAAGCAGAGTTAAGAAAACAATGTTTCTGTTTATTATATAAACACAAACTATTTTACCAGCTTGGCCTTATGCTAAATCACATTGTAGCACCATGACAAACCTAGATTTTAAGCGTAATGCTTTGCTCCCTTTGAGGTTTCTCTGGTTTTCCCACTTCTTTTTAGTTGTCCTTTTATCTCCAAGGAATTTAGAGATTTGGAAGGTTTTTACCCTAACCAGCAGAAGGCAGAATAACTTTCTACATGATCAGTCTAAGCTACAAGGATATATAAAGTCATTACACTGTCTTGAAACATTAGGAATGTTCATGTCCCTCTATCAAACTCAACATGTACAGAAAATTACACATGGAGGGAACCCTTAATTACAGCAAGGTTTAAGAACCGTGATTAGACAGGGCTAATTCAGAGTCGCATTCTGCTTGCAAATAAAAATGGTCAGATGGACAATCCATTATGCTGGCTATTCTAAATGTATTGAATAGTGTGCATAGTGTCTGTGAAGAGCAAAAATGTGCTCAGAATATACTGCTAAATATGTAAGAGAAAAAAATCACAAGCAAATAATAAACTGGCTTCCCTGTGTGTTTGCATGAAATTTAAAATTTATATAAAACAGTAGTCTTCATATCTTTAGGTTTTTCTCCTGTTGATTAAAGTTTAGTGCCTTATTGGCCTCACTACTACTTTTCTGTAAATTCAGATATTTTCTGAATTTTTGCTTTTAAGGAGTGCTACCTATGTATTACAAAGTTAAGGGGACAGAAAAGGAACGACCAGGCATGCGACGTAATAAACTATGATTTTGTTAATATTGATTATGTCCCATCAAGTTGTTTTTGACTCCTGGTGACCACATAAGCAAACCTCACCAAAATTAGTTGTCCTATGAATTTTTTGGCATTATCAGTAAATATGATTCTGCATACCTATATGTTTCTGAGTTCTGAGGATCTTCAGATTGTTACCATGAGTAAAAGGCAAAAGGGGGAATAATTTTCTCTAATATGGTTTCAGCTGTTTTGTTGCTCCTATGTGGAATATCTCTGTTCTTGACCATTCAACTGTTCTTTCAGTCTTGAAAGTACATCTGTATTCATTTCAGCTTTCTGTTGTGAACATTATTGTATCTGCTTTGATACCTCCACTGGAGAAGGAGGCCCAAACATTTACAGAGACACTAAATTTTAATAACAATTTAGTTGTGTTTAATTTTAATTATAATTGAGTAAAATACTTCAGCTATTTCTTGTTACTTCTGCTTCATTCTGCTGTTGGCATCAATTGTTTAAGCAAAAGGTTCCTTCTTTGCAACATTTAATTACATTGTTATGCTTTGAAAATATCTTTGACAATTCTGAAACCTGCCATATTCCAAGGGGTTTTGTTTCTAGAATTTGTTGAAAAGACTACACCTAGCTACAGAGAAGTTTTTAGAAAAAGGACTAGTTCAAGAGTACATACTACCTCTTCCAACAAATTTTTACTCTCATTCAAGATCTACATATAATTTCCTTAACTAAGAGAAAATAAAGTGTGGGATCATCTCTTGTAAATGAGTAAAACCTCTTGTGTGCGTCTTCTCCACTGGTATGCCATAAAGTAATTATTATGCTGTAGGAAATTAGATAATGTAGAATAGAGGAGTGAATTGTTTTGAGAATAATATTAAATATTTGAGTGAGTAGTCTCACTCAGTAAAAGGACACAAGGAATTAAACGTGATAAAAATAATTCCATTCATGATGTTTCCAAATATTGTCCAAATATATGTGGTGATTCATTTTGCATTTATACAAAGTCAAAAAAGCAGAACAGAGAGTTTTGTCTCATGTCTTACATTTTATATTTCAGGAAAAAAATGTGCCATTTATTTCCTGCCCAATTATTTTGGCTTTGATAAAGGAAGTAGTTTCCTATCTTATGCATGTTCTAAAGAAGAAGAAGAAAGACATTGCTATCTGTCTCATTTTATTTGTTCATAGCCTGTGGATTGTGTTTCTGGCTTTATTTAGCTGCACTTCAAGTGATTAGTGTGACATCCTTTCCTTTTTACAATACAGAGTGAGAGAAAGAATTTTCTAGCCAAAAAAACAGGCTTCAGAGCATTCCACCGATCAAATCAACCTTTTTTTAAACATCACTAATAGTGGAACTCTTCACATGTCTCCTCAGAAGGAAATCATATTCAGTTAAAAATGGATCTTTCTCTCAAGTGTTATAGGATTACAAGAATTTTGCCTAAAATATTTCCAAAATAAGCTCTTGTAGTTCTTTTCCAGTAGAATTACCTTTAAAGAATAAGCTTTTCAGATGTACTTATTTTAATTTATAAGTTTTGTTGCTATTACTTTGGGATAATTTTGTTATTTCAACAACATTCAGATATAATGTTCCATTATTATCTACATTCAGTTATTAAGCTATACTGTTTCCTCAGAGTGTGAAGATTGCTCTGCTTGATTGGCTGAGTTGCACGCAAATCACACAATATTTCATTTGTTTCTATCCTGCAACAGGCCCGCCCAACTGGTTTTACTTTTTTCCTAAGAAAATCTAAGTAACATAGAAAAGCATACACACACACATAGGCTTTCCTATGTTACTTAGATTTTCTTATCTTTATATATATGCATTGTAGGTGAATGTGTTCATCTATTAACCACCACCCCCAATTTACATGTTAGGCCTCACAGAATTTGAAGCTGGCTTATAGAGAATTAGGCACAATAACTATAATATTAATTTATAGTTGCAAATTTCCTACCTTTTTTTCCCTACATGGATACATTTGTACAGAGACACAGAGTTTGCAGTATTTGGATTGTTCCTCTATTTCCTTCTCATGGTGTGAAAAATAAAACTCAGCATGATGAGTAGATCCAGGGCTCCAGGGGCCATTACCTCATCAACTTTCACTTTGATGACAACGTATCAAAATAAAAATACTATCTCAACATGCGTAACTGATATTTTTTGCTTCTTGAAATTATAATTAACAAAGCACTATGTTGTGTACACCATGTTTAATTCACAGGAGATAAAGAACCTGATCTTGGAGTCGAGAGCTGTTCCCCTTTGGATAAACTATTATGGGTAGGACTTTCTCCATGGTTAACACCTTCTCTTTGGTGCAGGGATCATTAGCAAAAACAGATGGGAATCTAAGCTTTCTTGTTAGCCATTAAAAGATGCAGAGAAAGTAAATTTATGTTCTGTAGAGGGTCCATCAGTTTTTCTAAAAAATTATGACCCTTGAAACCTGCCAATTCTTCATGGGTGACTGGGAAACAATTTTTGTGTGTGTGACATTCCATGCTGATGTATATTAAATTAGCTTCCTCATGCAAATAGGTTTGATCTTTGCTAGAAAATATGTGGCTGCTGTGTGGTCTTATTTCTCCAAACAAATTAAAACATTGTTTAGTATTTATCCTAAGCTCCTTCACAGTTGTACTTGTGCTAAACAGAGTGATACTTTCCAGCTACAATTAATATTGTATTTGGATAGGCCACAATAATATTGGCATGGTTTAACTCAAAAGATAAGATTTACTGTATACTAATTCTTAGACTTATCTATGAAACAGCTCCCTCACCCAAACCCATTAAACATCTAAAAAATGCAATTTCCATTTAATTGGACAATTCTGATCTCCCTGATATTTATGACTAGTTCCTTTAAGGATCTATGTGAAAATGATAAATTTTCAGGGGCTGCACAGCAAGGAGACTAATCTGTTGAAAGAAAACCCTAATAACCTGTCAACAGTCATTGGCAAGTGAAAAAATGATGGCAGCAAATACTATAGAAACAGGTCAACTTACTAGCAAAATAGCAGCTGCCACTGATTTGCTAATTATTGATTTTAATAATTGTGTCTTAAGTGGAATATGAAATCTTCATGCATTTCTCAGTTGTGAACATTCCTTGTCGTCGTAATTTTTCTGGCAATCTGTCTGTGGTCACTTCTACCTTTGAACAGTTAGACTGCCAATTGTTCCCAGGTGGTTGCATTTTACTTCCAGGAGTATATTCCTACTGTAATTATAAAAATAAGGGTACTCATACCTTTGCAAGATTAGAGTCCTTCATAGTTTTTCCTATGGATCTAAGATAATCAAGGAGAAAAAAAAATTAAAAGTAAGGGGGAAAAAACCACCTGTCCCTAGAAATAAACATCTGGGACAGGACAGATGGAGATTAAGGTCTGATTAAACAAACTGTGAATAATAGTAGAAACGTCCTTTTTTCCCCAATAGCTTTAATCATATTAAATCTAAGATAATAAAAATGGTATTTTGCTAACACAATAGATCAGATATGTCACCTTACTTGCCTGCTTGCCAACACTTCTTGGTGAGATAAAAATTCTTTTAAAAGATGAATTTTAAAAGATGAATTTATGATAATTATGCCTTTTAGTCAAACTGTTCATATTTTTAAAGTACTTCAAGTCACTTCAAAACAATTGCAAAGCACTCTTACACATGTTTTAGAAGCTTGATTTCAAGGCAAATGTGCATAAAATAGCAATGTAATAATATGTAATACACATGTACTAAGGCCTTATTGATTTGCATGTAGAATGAAAAGGAACTTATACTTTATATCAAAAAGTCTCAATATAAACAGGATTGTTGAACAATCACCATCACTGAGAATGTGAAAAAATCCATTGAATTATGTTTGTTTTGTTACTGTCTTCCTTCCAAGCAGCTCTGAGCCTCAAAATTACTTTAAGATGTCTCAC
The DNA here is from genome assembly GCF_059951505.1 of Python bivittatus. Classification (NCBI taxonomy): domain Eukaryota; kingdom Metazoa; phylum Chordata; class Lepidosauria; order Squamata; family Pythonidae; genus Python; species Python bivittatus. The sequence goes on along the minus strand of NW_028277088.1, from coordinate 18,222,216 downwards.
TAGAGACATTTCTTAAACAGTGTTTCATGGAACCTTTGCCCCTAGAACAACCTAAGACGATTCTATGAACTGGTCCTGTTCATGCCACCATTTCCTTCACAATGTCTTTGCAAAATGGATTTTTAGCATTCATTATAACTAAGATCAAACATATAAAGAGGCTGAATGTTGCACCAGCTCTAGGATTTTCTTTAACAAATCCCATTCCAAACATTGAGTAAAAATGTCATTGTATGTAACCTCATATATTCTATTGTTATGCATTAAATATAAGAGAAAGTAAAAAGCAATATTAAAATACATTGTATTTCATTTAACATTTCTTTCAGATTTCCCCTCTTCGCTTCTTTAAATATTCATAGGTATTCTTCATTGTATATATGTAGAGGTAGAGAATGAGACAGGTGTGTTTGTGGTCCATGATCTCAAAAAGATTAAGATTAAACTGAACTTGTTCTACTGAATCTATACTTGAGATCTGAACCTATGTACTATACTATTCACTTTTTCATGCTCTTGAAATTCCTTTTTCTCACCTGGTCACTTCTGTTTAATTAAAAATACTTTAGTCTTTAACTAAAGAGTTAAAGCTACCCTTTCAAATACTAAAAAATGAAGTTAAAACGTTTATGTTTACAAATAGTTTTATTATGCTCTCTATATTTCTAGGAAATTTGCAAAAAAAAACCCAAACTTAACATAACAAAAGCATAAAACTGAGGATTACATTAGAAAGCATGAGTTCAGATTAAAAATTAAAATTCTGGGCAAATAAATAAGTAGTTGCTTGTGTTGCAATTATATCAATTTAAGTGCTTCAGAATTTAAATTGTCCTACAGTTTGAAAGGCAAAATTCATCTCCAAAGTTAAGGATAATTTTTAATACTTGAATATTGTAATGTTATCTGGAGAGGGGGATATCATTGTGAATAACTATTATAGCAACAGAGTTCACACTGTTTGCATACTATCAATGAACTATAATTACAAATCATACAATTATTATCATGTACCTGTGTGTACATTAAAAATTGCAGTCTCCTCCCCAATAATAAAAAGACTATAAAAGTGGTTTATAAGGCATGCTATCTCATAGTGGATTTTATTTTCCTTACAACCACAACACTCAAGAAAATACTTAAGAAGTTCCTGACTTCTAAATGCATATTAATACTGTGAGAAAAATGAATCCTTGAGTGAAAAAGACAAGTTTTTAGAGTTTTAAAGTTTTAAAGTTTTTTGTGTATTGCGTTTTGATCCCAGAATACATTTTAAGGCAATGCTATGTATGTATAACTGAAATTACTAAGTCAGTGGGCTAAAAGTTTAATGGAATCACCTTCCAATGACTCATAAATCTGTTTGAGAATTAAGCTGTATAGATCCTCTTTTTCTCTAAGTGCAAAAAGAACCAAAAGCCCAATTCAGTACAGTATCTAACAAACAAGGATATCAAGAATTGTCGCTGACTGATAAGTTCTCTTTTAACCAATTAATCTTGTTTAAGCAGTGCCAATTACCAAAACTTCCATACAAGTACCCCTTGGAGATGAACAAAATTGAAATAATCTGAAATTGAATACAAAAAATCCCCACCACTATTTATGCTTAGAAAGCCAGACCATATTTACTCATTTACTGTCTTTATTAATTCCCTGTTAATTACACAAAAATCAAAACAGTCATTTTAAAAATTCCAGATACGTGCTCCTAAGTATCAGCCATACTGTTTAATCAGCTCACGCATACAATATTTTCAGTAAAACTCATGGACTTTCTTTTATAATAACCTAGAGGAAAAAAAGCTGCGAACTGATAGTTAATTTTAAAGAATAAGTAAATGCAGCCATTATCTATTTTTTTCCCCCTTAGGCTCATCTAAGAGAATGTTAGGATGTGTAACAGTCTTATTAAGTTTTCAAAGTAGCATTAAATATTTTGTTATGGGGATTTCCATGTGGTAGTCATAATGTAAGCTTTTTCAAGACGTCCTTGTGGTTTTCCTTTTGTAGGCACAGCAGTATTGTGAAACAGAAGAGACAGTATGCATTCTAGAGACTAGTCACAATATTGCTAAAATAGGTTAATGCAAATAGAATGAAAGGTCTTCAGACCCAAGGAACTTAAACAAACAGATCTAAAGGAAACTTTGCTTCAGCAATATGCTGAAAAGCATGGTGATTTGTGATTCATTTATGATGGGAATTGGCAAGTATACCTAAGAGTGTATATGTTGTTCGTACATCACTGTCAATTCGAAAGGCACATCAACCACAGCTACATTAGGATGTGAAACACAAACACAAAATGAGTTACCTGTTGCCATGGGAACATCCTAATAATGGTGGAATCCCTTCAGAATGAATGGAACAGTTATCACTGAATTAAGTACATAGAAGTTTCACTAGGTTCAACAGGATTGACTCCCCAAAGCAGCCTGAATTATTTTGTGTAGCAACATTTATTCAGTGCTGATGCCACCTGTTTATACACAGGACTACTATAAATACATAGAAACAAACAAACAAATATCAGATATCTGGGTTTTGTATAAGAGAAAAAACAAACAATGCTGAATTCACATGTCTACAAGAACATATGTCTATTTACAACTCAATTGATTTTTCATTGATAGGCTGCTACCAAATTAATTTAGTTGTTTAGGACAACAACAAATGTCTCCTTCAACTCAAATTCCGTCATGGACATGTCAGCGTAGTTTTCTTGGAGATGCTTTGTCACCGCCATCTTCTTTTCACTTCCTAGTAAAGCCTACAGTTGAGGAATTTCCTGGTGGCCACTCATCCAATATTAATCAGAGCCAACCCTGCTTTAGCTTTTCAGGGTTAGCTAAATGCTGAAAAGCCAACAGATCCTAAACTGAATAGTCCTATAAATAAGAAAAATTATAAATCACTTATAAAATCCAGTTTGAAATGTACAGAAACAACTTAAGTGGAATTGTGGGTGTTAGCAGTCCACCATTCAGTCACTCAAACTCTAGCAAGTAACAGATAATAGTCTCTCTTGAATCTGCCTCATAATTTGATTTTTAATATCTTGTAACATCTTTATTTTTATAATTACAATATTTTATTAACCATCTTTGCAAGTGCTCAAGATGGTTCATAAAAAATAATAAAACATATAACTGTCAACCTACCTGAATATTTTCAGAACTATATGCTGAAGCTAACTCAACTAAATTGGCCATAAGCGTTTAGCTAGGAGTACAGTTCCATAAGCTGTAGATATTTTTTATTTGATTTGAACATAAATCTTAATATCCTGGCTCCCAAGCACACTTCTTACACAGATAAGTCCACTGATATATTTGAAGCAAGATTATATGAATTATATTAACTTTCTCTATAAACCTAAATACAAAATATGAAACAGGACATAATCATAGAATAATACCTTTATTTTAAAAAAATCAATTCGGTAAACTAAAGTTTCATTTTCATAATGGACTATGAGTGAGTGAACTCAACAAGAACTGTATGCAAGAGTGCCTTGCCCTTTGCTTTTAAGAATTGCTCTGTATAAACTAATTTTCAAACTCTGTAATTGATTATGAAATGATAGCAAAAAAATATTTGTATTATTCAGAGAAAATAAAACAAGGAAAGATGGTCATTTATTTGTAGGTTATGACCCTGTGCCAGCAGAACAAAAGAAAGAAATATTATGTAAATAACTACAGCCAGACGCAGGGGAAATGAAGAGAGGCAGTTAATGACACTATTACCATTTTTAATGTTGCAATGTCTTCAGACGTCTAGGATATTTTCTACCGTTCCGAATATTTAAAGTCATTTGCCTGTCGTTTTAGGGAAACTAAAGCATAGACTCAGCTCCAGAGTGGCAGAACGAAAAACAAAAGGCTTATTACGTGCCTGGAGCAACTTACTGAGCGTTCAGAACTAACCACTCTGAGCCACGCCGTTTGAATCATTTCCCGGGCCGACTCCATAAAAGAACCGAAACTGGAGTTTCGATCCTCCTCATCTACATCATCGCCACCACGATCCTTTAAAAGGTTCAAATGGAAGATCTGTAGTCGGGGAGGTCTTTTGCGCCGAGAAGAAAAGGAAGATGGCTGACCTTGCATTTGAGATAGGAAATGCAAGACTACCGGGAGGCTTAATGGCAGCTGGAAGGTCTGATCGCAGGGAAGGGGCTCGGGGTTGAGGCGACGGAGCCCAGAGCGAGGAAGCGGAGCCGCAGCCACCCACCCCGCTCTGCAGCGAACAGCCGCCGCCACTGCCGCGGCGCTCCCTCGGCTGCAGGATCAGCTGAGCGCGGCTATCACGTGGGCGGCGTGTCGAAGGTCATAGCGCGGCTCACAATGGAGCTCTCGGAGCCCGTGCAGGGCGGCTTGCAGATCCTGGCTGACCCGGGCTGCTTCTCGCCCCGAGCCTTCGGGGCTCTGCTCCAGGCCGCTTTCCGGAGCTTGCTCCGCGGCCAGGCCGAGCAGGCCGCCTTCGGTGAGTGCTGGGCCCCGAGCGCGAGCCCCCGCCCGCCGGCAGCGAGGGGAGCTGGGCGCCGGGCGAGGGGAGCGCGGCGGCGCGGCGCGGAGGGTCGCCCCTCTTCGGCCAGTCCCGGCGCTCGGCTGCCTGGACGCTTCGCGGCAGCGCCCACGGCCGCTTCCCGTCAAGCGCAGGAAGTCTCCCCCGCGCTGTGCCGCGCTCTCCCTCCCTTTGTTTCTGTCGGGGTTTTGCTCTCTCCGCTGCTCTCCTCCATTTCCCTGCGGTTGTCATTTCCTTGCAGAAATTCGAGGGTGCCTCTCGCTTGTTTGTGGCCTAAAAGCGAAGGTAAAGCCTCTCTCTTTCTCCCTCCCGAGAGCAGAGCGAGAAAGAGAGAAGGTGCCTTTTGGCGGCGGTTTCCTCCGCCTCCCTGACGGCCGTGGTCGGCTGATTTCCACCGTTTTGTTTTCAGTCTTCCTGCCCCGGCGAGGCATTTTCAGCCCTCTGACAGTCGGAAGCGATTTTTGCAAAAGTCAGAGCTGCAGGCGGGTGAATGCCCTTGGGGAAGCCACCGAGTTGGGTTTGGGACCTGGATCCCGCAGGCTTTGTTGTGATCATGTGATGCTGCGATATTATTCTTTCGAATTGCTCAGTGGCTGTAATAAAGAAATTGTTCTTAATTTTCTGGCTCAAAAACGCCGCTCATTTGTGTTGATGCTTTTGTTTCTGGGCTCTTTTTTTTTTTTTTTCCCTGCTTCAAATTGAAATTCTCCGACGATTGGGCTTCGTCAGCTGTTTGCCAAACTGCGCGGTTTGTTGGGGGTAGGCCGGCCGCCTCTCGCTGGAGAAGAAGGGCTCGCGTTTGCCGTTTGCCTGAAGGGCTCTGCGGGAGCTTGGGCTGGATACGCGCGGCCTCCGATAGGTGCTAGCTTGAACTGCAACTCTGGAAAAGCAGTTCGGATTTCTTAAATGGGACGCGGCGAAAGGAGAGGAAAAATCAGAGGAGTTGAGTTGGGAAGGGGGGTAGAGAGGTGACATGGTATTGCGAGTACTGTTGTAAGGAAAGCGAAATTACAGACTGAACTCCCTCTAGCACTCAGAAAAAATCGTTTCACACGGTTCTCTGGACTCCGAGAACGTCTGCCCCTTAATTGGCAAAAAGGATTTTAACTCTTCTCCCTTCCCTCCCGAACTAGAAGAGCACAATTTTCCGAAAATATAAATGTCTATTGACAATTATTCATCAACCTGATTTCTCCCCAAATTCTGTGTTTGCCAGTAGTTCAAGGAATGGGTGGCATATAATAGCGAGTGGGAAAGGGAAAATACAGGAGTCTCTGCTGGGGTAATGACTGAGCTCCTTTCTTTCTACGGTGCTTTCTGGCTGTTGGGGATAAATGTAGATCAATTTGGTGCTGGAAATAACCGATATCATGTTTCAGATCTTGGAGAAATTATTCATGTTTGAGATGAAAGGAAGCTGAAATTTCCCCAACATTATTTTAAATCCTTATAAAAGGAGATCTATGAAAACAAGTCCTTCCCTCAGCATTGTGTTTAGAACTGTAACTGTAAATCTTGTCAATATGATAGCCTTCTGTTTGCCCAGCTGCTATAATTGCATGGAGATTAGTCTTCCTGCATGGGAAAACCAATGTATGTATCCTCCTGAAATATGTCATCTTGAACCATTCATTTATTTTTAGATTACCCAGATTTGGAACACATTGATCCAGCAATATTAAAATACTGCCACGCGGCAGCTACCACTTGTATAATAGAAGCTGGAAAGCAAAAAGCTGACAGATCTATTATAAGGTATCCTAAAACTCTTCAACTTTTAAAAAATTGTGTTTGACCTGTATTAGATTTATTGGTAACATATCTTGCTTTTCTTTTTAGCACCTATCTAGAAGACTGTAAACTTGACAGAGAAAGAATTGAACAATTTTGCACTGAATATCAGGTTTTCAAGCACATTTCATCTTTTTTAATTCCTTCCATTAATTTTTGTATAATCTGCAGAAGCTGACACACTCTACTTTCGCTCTTTTCCTTTTTGTAGAAACATAAGGATACCTTGGAAATCATATTGGGGAGGTATGTCAAGGGAAGTTATATTAATATTCCAACTTTCAAATGCATCTTGAAAATAATAAACTTCTTCACAAGTTATCTAAGTGAGGTAACTTGCTCCATAAAACCCACAATTAATACATTGCTGTTATTTTTCTATTTCACCTATAAGATCTTGCAACAGTTATGCTGTCCTGCATATCTTAGCCTAATAGATATTCATTATGTTTCAGTATAGGCAGATGTCCACTACATATAACTGATGTTTGTTGGCGTCTGGAATATCAAATCAAGGTAATTTAAATCAAAGGGATTGGGGGTTTTTTGCACTTTGATCTGCAAAACTTATTTTTTTCTTTCTGTCTTATCACTTTAGACTAATCAACTTCATAAAAATTATCGTCCTGCCTATCTGATGACCTTAAGAGTAGAGGTATTACATCCATCCAGAAAATTCAAATATTAGTAGATTATTATTACTTTAGTTTTTGTTACTTATTAACAACTAATGTTTGGGATTTTGTTATTTTAGAACAATGATTCAAGATCTCATCAGGACATTAATTTTAGTTGTTCTATGGAGCAATTGCAGGTATTTTTTCTTACCCTTTTGTGTACTGATATTAAGTAGCACCATACTTTACAAAAGTCCAGAAGAATATAAAATGCTTCACTATGTCTCATCTTTTAAAACATAAAATGCTACAGAATTACCAGCTTGTCTACTTTTCCAATATGAGATTTCAAGTTGATTCACATAAGTGTCTGCACTACTTCAAAAGTACTATTTTTGGCAGAATGGATGGAAGCTCTTTCATATGTGTTACATGAGATAAAACTCATTTTCTGCATTATATACTTGAATGTATAATTTGTACTGATCGTGGAATTTGGCTTATTTGGCTTTACTTAAACCACTATGTATTGACAGCTGAGCCCCCATTATCCACAGCTAATTTACACCAAAATCGAAACAACTAATTTGAGAATATATATATTAAAGTTGCAATCTTATGCATTAGGAATAGGCTTAATTAAACCTAATAAACTTACTAATGAGAAAAAAAAGGAGTAAACTAACCAAAACTTGAGAAACTAAGGAATAAGCAACTGTCTACAATTTCATATTGTTTCAAAATTGTATATATACACATCATTTTTTTGAAAATTCCATATGTTTCAATGGAATGTATTAAATATCTTTAGGATTGTAGGCTCAGAAAATTGTTAGGTTAGTTTACTTCTTTACATTCGATTAAACTGTAAGGAATTATATTCTGTGTATTATTTGGCAAATAAGAAAAACTTAAATTTTATATTAGTTATTTCTCCACTCATTACTTTTATACATGATAATGTTATCAGCACAATATTCCTTTTAAGAACATTTATGATATACTCTAATTAAAATAATGAAGAAGGCTGTAGCTTTCCTAAAAATATCAAATGGCAGAAAAATAAATTCTTACGTCATTGGGATTTTTTTGTATAAAATGTTGATCTTGCTTGAAAACAAGGTAACTTCTAATAATGCATAAAATTAGTTATTTATACCAAAATATTTCTTTTCTTAAACTCTTATTTCATATTTTAGGATTTAGTAGGAAAGTTAAAAGATGCAGCTAAAAGTCTAGAAAGGACAACTCAACTATAATTACACACTTGGCAATCAACTGGATTGAAGAAAAAAAGAAAATGCTTGCTTTTTCCTTGACTATATGATGATCTTTCTCCTGGTTCTTATTTAATGGAACTTTGATATATGTTTGGTCAAACAGAAATGGAATTTTACTTTCTAGATAACATTACAAGATTTGTGTGCAATAAAAACTGTTGAGTTTGTTAAACAACTGTGATATATTATCTGTTTAGATAGCTATATACTTTTGAAATATCTGCCTGTGGTTCAGTTTTGCCCTTTTTTGAAATAAATCTTTGATTTCCCCATTTTCTACTTTAACATCTAATAAACAAGTGAACATGAATCTAGTTTGTGTGTCTTATCTGACTATAATAATGGGTGGGGATGGGAACAGAACTGGATTCTCAGCAGCTCTTCACTCCAACATTCCAAGATGTCCACTCCTACCAAACAAAAATCAGGTTAAAGAGCTGTAGAGCTCTGGATCTAAATGTCATTCTATTGTAATTAAGTCATCACCTTGCTTGCATCTCATTTTGGTGAAGGCATGTTCTTGCTGTTCCCCCTCCCCCCCTTTTTTTTAATGTTGAAGTGATTTACACAAAAAGTTGAAAAGTTTCCATTCATTCATCTGCTTCAACCTGGGTTTACTCATTAAATATTCAATCATTTCTGTAAATAGAAAATAGTTGGGAGTGTCCTGAATTGTGACAGTTGAATGACTATAAATAGAATATGACCAGCCTTGTCTCCATGGCTCAAAAAACAAAATAAAAAACCCTATCCTCATCCCCAGGTTGCAACATGGGTTGAACTTAGTAATTACACACCTATCCTGGTAGAGGGGCAGCAATGTCAGTCTGGTGTATTTGGAGGGTGGGGTGCACAAATACTGGAGTTCTCATTTTCCTTTCGTCTTTTAAGTGCTTTTTGCTATGTGGAGAGGATGGGAAATCTAGCTGAGGAGACAGAAGGTTGTGAGAATTATCCCAATGTCATCTGTAAGGATGCAGAGGCAAAGGAATTTATCCTTGACCTGTGGTGCTGTCAGACTAGAAAAATCTCACTTCATGCATTGGTCCTAATTCTGCACTGTAGTGCAAACTATGCTTTGAGGCATCTTACCTACATAAAATATGGCTTGCAAATAGGAAGAGGGAAACTCGGCACCCTAGCTCTGATTCTGTTATATTAAAAAAAAAAGTTCTACCATATAAAGGTTTAAATAGCCGGTGCTTGATTCTCATTCACAACCTTCTTAAACAGCACAATGAATGCCTGCTTAAGGATCTTGAATTATCTGTGGCATCCACTGCAGGGTTGTTCCACTACTTCATACATGGTGAGGAAAGTATGATCAGCTCATCCTCACAGCCTGGAGGGTGTGCAAACAGTGAAATTGATGCCTTCAAGATATCTTAACCTAAACTTTCTCAACTCAGTGCATTAACCACTCTGGAAAGTTTAAAGTCTAGAACACCTGGAAGGAACCAGGTTGTCCACACCTGCAGTAGAGTAGAGGAAGGTCTTCATACTTTGTACTCCCTCACATAGGATTTTTTAAATTATTATTATTAATGGGAAGCACAGAGTAAGAAATGTATTTTTTTTTAATCTTGGGTCATTTGGGAGCAGTAAGATAGTTTGGGGGTAATGGAGTCTGTTTCACTAAATATCTTGCTCACTACCACCATTCCATTTTCTTGTTCATATTTTGTTAGGCAGCTTTCCATAACTTGTTGCCTTCCAGCTGTGTTTTATAAGCAGTCTTCTGTATGCTTGCTGGGAATGATGGAGGTTGAAATTCCAACACTTTTGGGGGAGAGTGACAAGTCAGGAAAGAATGTTAGGGAAGGACTTTTCCTGCCGATGGTTGTGGTCAGAGGGAGCCTCAGTGGACACATGTAAATCCCATTGGCAGTGCTAAGCCATTCCCTCTCAAGACATTTTCCCCCAAACCTAAACACAAGTTAGGGCAGTTCTATAAATGTGGTGGGACCTGCTTCCCTAACTGCAGCATTTGACACTAATGTGCTGGTCTGAAGGTGAAAATTGGTCAAGTCTTGGATTGAACAGAATTGTACTGTGAAATCTACAGCGAGATCTGGATTTCCTTTCCTAGTGGAGGTTTGAAGCCATTGTGAAATAATGCTTTCCAGGAATATTTCCTTTCCCCTTCCATCATTTTCCTGGAGAGGACTGTAAGGATATTTTTTAACCATTGTCTTCAGTCTCCCGATCTCGGCAGGATCTGAGTGACAATATTGTATCAAAACTAACACATACATATGGATCAAACTGTCAGGGAAGAGTGTAAAAAGCCCTCCTTCATTTGAGTCTCGTTTGATGGGTGGGTTGGAGAGGAGACGTTTAATATCAATAAATGGTTGAGAGCAGGATACAGCAGGATGACAGTGTTTGCCAGGCACTGATGAACAATGCAGGTTATTAACTTCGAAGTGAGTTTGATAGCAAATCTCGCAGAAAAGTGTATTAAGCCCAGGGTCTCTCCGATGCCTGTTTCTTTGTAAGGGGTCATTTTCTGATGCCAGCTCCCTTTCTACAATAACATTCCACTGTTTGTCCGCCTAGAGCCCTACAGCATGCTTCCCAGGAAAACCTGCCAAGATGGAAGAAAATGTTAAGTCAGTCTGGAACTCCAGCCAGTTCCAATGGTGGCACCCTAGAATTGTCAAGGTAAAGTGTTGCCCAAAATGAAGGAAAGACTTAGGAAAGGGAGTGTTTAGCATAGGGTTGCTTGCTTCTCAAGAAGTGTTAACAACATAGTCCTTCAATCTTGGGCAGAAGCAAAAAGACACTGAGGAGATCTGAGGCATGCTAGTTTCAAGTTGGTTCTTCTGGACACAAAAGGAAAAAAAGACCAGGTAGAATATGCTACCACTAACCACCCTGGAAATGGGTGCCTCTCTTTGGGATTCTGCCACTATGCAAAAAGAGAAAAGGAAATGTAAGAGCATGAAAAAACTGGGTGACAAAGAATGTGTGGAAGGCTGGGGCTCTGTGTAGTGGGAGAATTATGTGAGATGAAGTTGGTGAAGGTACGTGGAGAGAGGTGAGGAATCTGGAAGACCATCCTCACCTAAGCTTACAAGCATCAGCTGTGGCGAGACATGAGGTGGCAACGCTCCTGTGGTGAGTTGAATTTGTACACTGAAGGAAGGCGGGAAGTGAGAAGGCGTGTCCAAAGGCAGGAAGAAATTGACCAAGAAAATGCGTGGCAGGGTATCTTGGGGGGAGGGGGGCTGGAGGGGGCTTGGAAGTAGTGGATATGGGGGGTGAGGCAAACTGTGCAAAGGATTTCTACACAGCAAACAAATGAAAGGGAAAAAATAAAAAGACATTGAGCTTCTTTGAGGCGGTGAAATAAAATGCAGGACCTTATTGGGGTGAAAAATCTGGAATAGTTGTCTGGGGCATTTTGAGAAGGGGCAAAAAACAGAGGAGGGGAGGGGGCTGAAGTAGGTGAAGTGCAGCATGCGAGGGAAGGGGAAAGAAAATAGATGCCTGAGGGAAAACGAGACAGGGCTCGGACATTTTGGGGCAGCGCCAGAAGAGAGCTGTATGGAGAACGGAGTTCGGTTCTGCCTTAGCAGCGTGAATCCCCTTCACGTGAGAGGACTGTGATTCAGTAGGGAAAAAGGGACTCGGAAACCTTGGCCTAGGTAAAGGACTTGGGGAGGGGGGGCGTCGTGCTGAGCCGGGCCAGAAGGGAGTGGGATCTGCGCCAGGGCTGAAGAAGTCGCGCGCACCTGGGAAGCCGCGGGTCGGATGCCAAGGCGGGAAAATCCGCTCTAACGGAAAGGAGTGAAGGTGGAAGTGCCGAGATGACGCTCGAGGCTGATGGTTTCAGCTGACGGTTTCCAGCCCCAACTTTCATAATACCATCTGGAGCGCCTTTCTAAGATTTCTGAGGTGTCCTAACACTGAGGCGCCCAGGAGGAGGTGGAGGAAGAATGTTAGACCTGGGTCGGGGTTGTGGGAGAAGAATCTCAGAGCCGGGCGAGGGCGAATCATAGTTCTGGGGGCAAGGGGGAAGCTCTGGGGAGAGGCGCTGAGGTGGAAACGGGGGTGCCACACAACACTGACTGTTAAAATGGTGGGCAACCTTTCTGAATGTGTGTGTGTGCGTGTTTGTGTGGCGCGCGAGCGGGTGTGTGTGAGTGTGTGTGTGTGTGCGTGCGTGCGCCGCGAAGGGCAGGCAGGCAGGCAGTAGGAGAAAGGAGCAGAGCGGCTCCAGTACCGAAGGCTCGGGGTGGAGAGACTGAAGCCAAAGGTCTGTCTGTGGTTGCCGTCACTTTATTGCGCCTTGAAAAGAAGAGGGGGGAAAGGTAGCGTTTTTGTGTGAAAGGGTAGATTTTGGTCCAAGGTAGGAAAAGGCAAGGAAAGGGGGCAGAGGGAGATCTCTGTGCGTCCTCGTTAAGCGAGAAAGAAAGGGGTTGCTCGGGTGAGGTGACAGGGCGTGTAAAATCGGGGGAGAGGAATGGGCACCGTGTGCGTAGCGCGGGGTAGGTGTGCAAGCTGGAAGGGGGAAGGAAAGGAATAAGGCATTGTACGCGCGTGAGTGAGTGCGCGGGGGGGGGGAGGAAGAGCGGGAGGAGGTGGAACAGGCAGCCGCGTGAGTGCCGTGGAGAAAAGGAGGACTAGCGAAGTGTGTGTGCGCGCGCGCGCGTGTCTGGAGGGGGGAGGCGGAAGAGCAGGCGGAGGGCAGGGAGAGGGGGAAGGGGAGGGCGGCGCACGAGGGGGGAGGAGGCGTCGGAGTCGCGGGATTGGGTCACAGGGAGGCTGACGGGCTCCGACTACACCGACACTAATTCCCAGGCCACCCTTAAGGAATGAGGAGTCCCACGTGACGCTGGCGGGGCGGGCGAACTCTGAGCCATTTTGGGGACGGTGTCAGTTTCCACTGTGCGCCTTCAGCGCTGCGTTCCCTCCACCTCCACCACCACTCGCTTCTCCACTACTCTACCTCCCCGCCTGCTCCTTCCACCACAACAACTCTGATCTAATTCAAATATTTGCAGATTATTATTCTTATTTTTGCAGAGAGGAAAGTGGGGAGAGAAAGAGCCCTCGCGGAGGCAGGAGAGGGAAAAAGCAAGACCGGGGCGGAGGGAACCGGTAGACGGAGCTGGGAGGAGGGCTCGGGAGACGGAGAGACAATGGGCTGGCGGTGGAGGAGGAAGAGTGGCAGTGCAGACGGGCTGGAAAGATTTTGAGAGCCCAGCACTGGAGCTACGCATTTTAAAGAGCGAGGGAGGGGGAGCGAGCGAGCGAGCGAGGTGGGGAGAGAGAAAGAAGAGAGAGAAAAGGAGACGCGGAAAGGAAGAGGAGGGGAAAGGCAAGCAGACTCGGAGAGAGCCCGAAGGAGAGCCGCCCGGCTGTTTGGGGAACTAAAAGGAGCTCGGCGCGGCGGCGGCGGCGGCGGCAACAGCGACGGCGGCAGCAATACGCTGATTGCAACTGACAGCGCCTGCAGTTCGTTTCAAGATGGCCGCTTGGCTCACATTCATTTTCTGCTGAACGACTTTTAACTTTCATTGTCTTTTCCCGGCAGCTTCGGTCGTCCCCCGGCAGCGCCTTTCCGCGGGTAGGTATGCAGGGGCGCGCTTTCTAGCCGAGGCCGGAGGGCGGTGGGGACTTCGCGGCGGGTTTCGGGGGTTGGAAGGCTGCGAGGGGAAGCTTCGGTGTCCCCGAGCTCTCCGTATGGGAAAACCGCTGACAGTCTCGGCTCCAGCCACACGCACACGCACACAGTTCGCTCCTCGCGCGCGCGCCTAGAGACCGGCGGCGGCGGCGGCGGCGGCGCCAGTAGCAGCCCGGGCACTTGGTTTCGTTCCGCAACCAACGCTTGCAAATTTTCGTTCCTTTTCCCCCTGAGCTCGGTCGTAGAGCCCTCCTGGATGCACGGCCCCGGAGGAGGATATTTGTATTTTCGGCTCCGACTAGCCATTCGAGTCCAGCCCTCTTTGTTTATAGGCAGATTTCGATTGAAGAGGGACACTTCGTGCAATCTTGAGCTGCCTGGGTCACGGGATGGCGATTGCCTACGAAACAAACGGGTCGGCGGGGGGTTCAAAAGCCACCTAGCGCTCCCATTTTATAGGGATGAGTTCCACGGGGGGTTGTGATCTTGTTGGAGGGTTCGCTGAGCCGTTGGGGACCCCCGGAGAAATGTTATTAACTTAAGTTCGGCCAACACTTGTGTGGCGTGAGATGGCTTGGTAAGATGGCGGTTCTCTTTCAGCGTGTCCTTTCGCATTTGTGCTTAAAATGCTGATGTTTCTCCCGGGCTTTGGAGGAGAGGAGAGCGGAGGTTGACGCTGGGAATGTACCTTTGAGGAGGGAAGTTACCGCGTGTGTGATTCTCAAAGAAGGGAACATGTCCAGATTTCGGAGAATTGGGGGAGCTGAGTTAATAGGACTTGCAAGCTCTCCGACTGCAGCTTTCTATTATTTAGTCGGGATTTCGCCTCCCCCCACACACATCCTATCCTTCCAAGCTGGGTGAGGGAAGGTTAACTGAAACATCTTGTTACTAGCCGAGATGTGATGGCTTTGCTCCTGACTCTCGGGTGCCTGAGTAGGAAACTTGGTTCGTGTAAAATCTCTTGCCCTTGAAGGTGTAGACCCCGCTACAGCTCAGCTTGTTTAGTTGTCTTAATGCCTGGTGGGAAACAAGTCAGGGGCACCTAATCCCATCTTCTCTCCCTGCAAGTAAACTTTCTCCCCAAATGGAAAGTTAGCCATGTGGTCACAGCCTCCCCTGCCCGCCCCCCACTTGCATTTTTGTTAGTCTCCCGCTACTTTAGTACTTCTCTATTTCAACTGGTCCTTCTTGATATTCCAAAAATATAACCTTGAAGTGTAGGGAGAGACTGGTTGTGTAGTTGTGTATTTCTCCAGAACCCATCTGTTAGTACTGTAGTTGGCTGGTGCTGAGTCTCCCCACCCAACATGTTCAACTTTTATGTAGCCAGAAAGGAATCGGCTCCTGTCTTTGCAGGAGGCCAGCTGGAGAGGTCCAATCGCTGGATGCAGGAGTTTAGCTGGAGAGAACGTGGGTTGGTGATACTGTACAAGTCCATTTCTTTCTTTGCCGGGACGCGATGGATCCACACGTTTTGAGGGGGTCCCTCATGCTTCAGGGGAGAAATTTAAAACTGGGGCATCTAATGAAAATTCAAGGCATGGATGACCAGATTGCATATCTGCCCCTGCAAACTTAGTTATTTTTGGTAGCCTTGACACTTCAAAGGACATCTAACGCATGTTAATTTCTAAAGCGTCCATCCACCTAACTACCCATAATTTTCTTCAAGTTGAGGTAACCCATGTTAGGCCTCCAAGCTTCAGCTGGCTGTCATAACAAGTTTTATCATTCCTTGTTTTCCCGGTGGAATACATGCCTGGGAGGGAGGGAGGCTGCAAATAAAATACAATATCTGGTGTTAAAGGTCAGTGTGTCTTGACTACAGGAAGGTACAACATCATTGTAAGGAGATAGGGGACTTTGGGGGGGGGGGAGAGGAAAGAATAGCAGCCCAACTCCATCCTAGGTCGAGTTAGTGCGTTTGGTAATGAGATGCCTTTTTTGTTTATGTGTGTATATAAATGCGTGCATGGGAGTTGCTGGCATCCTTCCCTGGCGCTTAGCCTTGATTCACGATTGTTGGTTTAAGGAGCGAGGTTTCAGCGATACCTCCGACGAGGTCTTGGAGGAGGGGGCTAACTTGGGCAATAAATAATAAGTACTTCGACCAACCAAGCTTCACGCTTGATTTGAGTTTTCTTCCAGTTAGGCAGAGGCTCTGTTTCCGTGAAATGAAACATGTGTTAGTATCTTCTGAAGGACTGAGTTGCCTCCTCTGTGCCTCACTGCTTGGGGAAGAATTTAAGCTCACTGAATTGCACAGCCTCTTCTACTTTTTGGCTAAGGCGTCCTGGATCTACTGCATCTTAGTTTGTACAAAATAGACGTGTTTTGTGGCGGTGGTGAGAGGGACTCCGATTATCCCCCGCAGAGAATTGAAGAAATTCTTCTTCTGCTAAAGGCATGGCTGGGAAGGGGAGTATATCCTTTGTTCATATCCTGAAGAATGCTCTGGAACCAGCGGGCGAGGCGAGGCGTGGCGCGGGGCTCCTGTTTTCCCTGCCAACACCCAACTCTAAGGCCAAGGTTATCGTATCTCTCCTGCCCCTTCTGCTCCAGACTTGTATATCTTTTGCTTTCCCCCCCCAAAGGAGGATAAAAATAGCAGTTTCCTCCGTGCAGCAGTAGCATCTTTCCTCCTGTTTTTCTTTCCCTCTCTTTTTCCACCCTGGGAGGAGGCACGTAGAACAAGTGAAGGTTGGTAGTTGGCTTTGTTGTGAGGGATCCCAGTTATACTCCCCTCCTCTCCGACCCACCCCCACCCATGGGAACATTGGGCAGGAACTCAGTGCTCTTTCGGAAGCGGCAGAGCATTTTGTGTGTTCGGAGTTCGATTGCGCTGTGTTCGGAGTGAAAAGGATAGCTTCGCTGCTACGGGAATGTAACCTGCTCCTTAAGCTGAGCGTAACCTCCCCACCTCCTTCCCTCCCACCGTAAATTTTTCCTTGCCGACCGAGCCGGGGCGGGAGCGACGTGCCCCGGGTGAGGATTTGCTTGGAGACTTGCTCTGCTCTCTTCCCTTCCCGGCTGCAGCCCGAGAGCCGCGGGTAGATTTGCAGCCATCCCGGAACCTGCGACCGGGCAAGCTCAGGCTGCCAGAGCGGGATGCCCACAAGCCCCGAGGTGGGTGTGCGAGGACTCTGCTGGATCCGGGCCCGGCCTGTGGGAAAGGCTGGCGCCCCTCTAAATTCTCCACCAGCCCGAGAGGGTCCAACTTTTAACTCTCTGCCTTGGAGATGCAAGAGGAGAGCAAGTTCAGATCCCGCACTGCTGAGCCGCGCTGGCGGACAGGAGCCGGGAAGGGAAGAAGGGAGAAGCAGCAGCGGCCACTTTCTTGTCCGTGGCCGACGTGGATGGAGGCCCCGAGAGAAACCGAAAGGCCCGGGAGGAGCCTCTTGCTTTCGGCCTGGCGTCGACCCCAGTGCTGGCTCGGGCCGCCCTCGAGGCCTCCTACCGCCAGCCCCGCTTTTGGCGTCCTCGTTTTCTCTCCCTGCGACGCGTCCCCCCTCCCAGCTGGACTGCTCGGAGAGGGGATTTTGGCCCCACCAGCAGCACCCGACCGGGATCCCTCTCCCGGGTCCCACCCCTGGCCACGCCCCCGGTTCCTTTCCCCAGCAGCACCCCCAACCCGACCTTCTCCTTTTCCCGGCTTGCTCCCTACCCCGGGGGCACCAACTTCTGCCCCGGCAGGGACTCGGCTCTCTTCCGCGCCGAGCCTCTAAACCAGCGCGCCTATTCCCTGCGCCCCCCCTCATTTCCTCCCGAAGCCACCCCCTCCCAGCCTGGCCCCTCCCCGCCCCCTCCCCCCTGGTGCGCTCCGGGCGGTGGCAGGATGCCAAGTATAAGTGTAAGTTGCTATAGCAACCCCCTTGCTAGAACGGTTCTGAAGGCGGCTCGGTCCCGAGTCTCTTGGGCTGGCGGCGGCGGCGACGCGCTAGCAGCCGAGTCCAGTTCCGGGGGGCCGGCCTGATCTTCTCCCGCCTGCTTCGACCCGCCTCGTCAATGCCTGCGAGCCCTTGTTCCGAGGTGCGGGCCCCAACCTCGCCAGCCAGCAAGCCACCCCTCCCTTGCTTTCTTCTTCCTTCCTCTCCGCCGCCGCCGCCGCTTCAACCACGGCCGCCGCCACCCCTCCTCTCCTCGCCGGAAATGCCCAGGGCAACGTCCGCGTCTGCACTGGGATCGCTCCCCCCCCCCCGCTTGCCCCGTTCTCCCCTCCGCAGCCCGGATCTGCGGTTTTCCGGTAGCGCTATGGGGGGAGGGCGACCTGTCCCGGGAGAGGGGCCCCGAGGAGCCTCCTCCGCCCGCCCCAGGCAAGCCCTCTTCCGAGCACCGCCGCGCTGGGCTACGGGCAGGTGGGCACTGGGCAGAGCACCCTGGAAGGAGTCCCTCTCGAAGGCGCTCTTGCACTGCCTGCTTCTTTGCGCCAAGGCTCTTGGCTCGGCGGCTCTGCGCCGCCTTCTTCCTCGCCTGAACCGGATTGTTTGTTTTCCCCGAGGGGGAGGCCACTTTTAGCCGCGGGGAAGTGAAAGAATCGGGTTGGGCCGCACCTCCGCAGTTTCCCCTGCGTGTTTAAAACGCTCCTCTTTGTTTGCGTCTCTTTTAGAGTTTCCTCGGATTGAGCCAAAATGCACCGCACCACCCGCATCAAAATTACCGAGCTCAACCCCCATCTCATGTGCGTGATCTGCGGAGGGTATTTCATTGATGCCACCACTATCATCGAGTGCCTGCACTCCTGTAAGTACTGCTTGGTTGCTTCTCATCAGGGAAGGGGGCAGCTGCCAGCCAGCCCTCCTTGTGCCTTGATCCTGGCAGAGCAGGGTTGTTTCTGTGGCTCTGCAAGACCTGGATATTTACTGATAGATTTCCTGGTTGCCCTTCTTCATTTTACCACTCCTTCAAGAATTTGACCATATGGTCCTTTCTTGGCCAGAAACAGCTAGCATTGTTCAGGGTCTCCAGGTTTAGAAATAACAGCTGAAGACCTTGCCTTGATTCTGCTTTGTAATCTTATTCCTGCACAATTCTATGTATATTTATTTATTTATTTATTTCCCCCCCTTGTAGTCTGTAAGACTTGTATTGTGCACTACTTGGAGACCAGCAAGTATTGTCCCATTTGTGATGTCCAAGTTCACAAAACTAGGCCTCTTTTGAACATAAGGTAGGAAAAAGACAATTAAATACTTCATAGTGTGACTTTCCAAGTGTTAGTTTCTTTGGATGCAACCTCATTACCAATGCAAATCTGAAAAACTATGTTAGTTCAGAACACATAACTATACTGTTTTCATAAGTATCTGTCTTACATTTCAGTCAGTCACTTTTCTTTTTCTACATCAGAAGCCCATCTTTGTTCCTTTTATCTTTCTTCTTTTCTTCCTTACCCTGTCCAAATTGCACTTAAAAATCTGTTTTGTTCTCCTCATTGTCAGTGTGCATATTAATTTCCTGTATCTGTTTCAGTATTGAATTTTATCAATATAAAATATTGATAAAGAAATGCAAAAGTTATATTTTCAGAAATCTTCCTTATTTAGTTGCATCTTTCATTGGCTCTTTTATGATTACATCTCTTTATTAAGTACCTACATTTCTACAATGGTGTCAGTCTAATCTAATATCTTTCTACCAAAGCAAACAAAAAACAAAAAAACAGGTAGCTTAATAGCAATAGATCTAAAACTTACATGAAACAATTTAAATCTGGTTAAAGTTTTGATTAAAAATTCTCAGCCAAGCTGTTTATGGTTCTGGAAAGTTGTGAATGTTAACATTGTTTTAAATTGAGTGTCTTGGATTTTATATTTCAGATCTGATAAAACTCTCCAGGACATTGTGTACAAGTTAGTACCAGGTCTTTTCAAAAGTAAGTAAGCAGTTAGATTAAACAGCCAACGCAGTAATAAAATGTTTTGAACTGGAAGAGATGAGTAACAAAAATATGTTTTCTCTCAGATGAAATGAAAAGAAGAAGAGATTTTTATGCTGCTCATCCATCTGCTGATGGTAAAATGTTCATGATTTTATAAAGAATTGCCTTTTTATGAAGAAGCTGAGGTTGTAAAAATATTTTATATACCGTTTCAGTGGTCATGCAAAGCAAATAAAAAATTGTTTTTATCCATGCAAATATTTTAAATATGTTTACAGAAATAATCTTAGTTGTAATATATTCACCTTATCACTAAAGCTTTTTTACTGTTTCTGATTTGAATTTTAAAATGTAAATTGCTGTGAAAATTTCTTTGCAGCTGCCAATGGCTCTAATGAAGACAGGGGAGAAGTTGCAGATGAAGACAAAAGGATTATAACAGATGATGAGATAATAAGCTTGTCCATTGAGTTCTTTGACCAAAATAGGTAAAAGCAATAATGTACCTTGCCAGTACATTCATAGACTTTTTCTTTGTTATAATGGTATATGTCCTTTTTCTAGAGTTGAACGGAAAGGAAGCAAAGAGAAGGAGAAAGCCAAAGAGGAGGTAAGTAGATTGTTGGTTCCTTGACACTTTAATTCCTTATTCAGAAAATAAACTCTATTCATATTTGTTTTTATTTCCTTAAGTACCAGAGGTACCTATTCTACAGAAAATGAACATGCCTTCTTAGTAATTAAAATTAAAGGACATTTAAAAGGCTGATAAAAACAAGTTATTGTTTTTGTATTAGAGGACTTCCTCCTATTCTTCCCCTTACTTAGCATATGTAATTTTTAAGAATAAAGTTTGCTGTGTGTTAATTAAATCCTTGGAAAAAAAATAAGCATGTATTTTGCATATTACCTCAGTTATTTTGGATCACCAGTGAGAATTTAGATTTCATACATGTGGTTTTAACCATGGTTCCATCTATTCCTATCTCCTGTATTGGAATGAACCTTAGTATCAGATTTTGAATGTTGTCTATTATTGTCTCAACCAAATGCCCCTCCCAGGCCAACGACAAAAGATACTTGCGCTGTCCTGCAGCAATGACTGTAATGCACTTGAGAAAGTTTCTCCGGAGCAAAATGGACATACCCAATGCTTTTCAGGTACTTGTGACCTATGGACATTGATGGGGAAGAACTCTCATAAAAGAGTTTTAGGAAAAGGCATGATTTAAACTTTAATTGTGTTGAAAATAATTGGTCATAGTGTTTTATGCAACTTAACACTAAACTCTAGTTTCTAAGTGGAAAAAATGTGGATGCTAATTAATTATTAAGGAAAAAATATATCTTAAGAAAGAGGGAGGATCAAAGATCTATTTTTCCTGTGCTGTCAGATTTTCTGTTGCCCTGTCCCTGAAGTTTGTAATAAATGCTTGTTTTAGACAGTTTGGGGGCACAATGTTTGAAGTCTTTTTCATGTTAAAGATTGCTCAATTGAATTGCCTCTGTTAATTGCTTTTGCTTCTGGAATTAAGCAGCAGCATCTTTAGATAAAAGGCCCACAGGACTGGATTTCAAAGGGTCTCTCCAAATTGTTATATTCTAAGCCCTTGGATGTAAAAGCAGAAGTCTTCTCAACTGAGTCAATGTATTTTTGAATTTCAGCTAAAATGTGTGATGTTTAGATTAGCGTAGTATTGTAGATACCACACTGCAGTTATGTAGTCTTTCCCACTTCCATGCCATGTTAAATGAAGTTTAATTTCATCTTTTTTTATTAGATTGATGTTATGTATGAAGAAGAGCCTTTGAAGGACTACTACACGCTGATGGACATAGCATACATTTACACTTGGAGAAGGGTAAATACATCGAGAGGCCTTCCAAGTCTTGGGCAAGTTGGGCCAGAGGGGTGGGAAACCAAAATAAACCCTCTGACAAGGGGTTCCCTTCTGGCTTTCTTTGGCAGAACGGCCCCCTCCCTTTAAAGTACCGTGTGCGACCCACTTGCAAGAGAATGAAGATCGGTGGCCAGCCGCGAGATGGCTTACACAACAGTGGGGACCTGGAAAGTGACTCTGGCAGCGAAAAAGCCGGCAGCCCCGCGGGAGGCGCTCCTTCCACTTCATCCTGTGTGCTCAGCCCCAGCACTCCGGTGCAGTCTCCCCACCCCCAGTTCCCTCATATCTCCAGCACTATGAACGGAACCAGCGGCAGCCCCAGCGGTAACCACCATGCCTCCTTTACCAACAGAACCCGGAAAGCTTCCATCAATGGTTGCTCCGCGACTTCTTCTGGCTGACCTGCATAAACTCCTTTATGCAGACTCTCAAAACTGGATGCCGAGGTTATGGCTCTTTTTCTGCCCTTCGGTCTCTGTTGGTCTCTATTGCGCCACACCAGTAAGCTTTATAGTTGCTAATTCCACACGTGTCTATGCCTGACGGTTAATAAAAGAGGAATAATGATTGGATTTTAAATGGGTGGACTAGGGATGGACCTTTTTAGATTAAACAACCACCACAGCAAAGTGTTTCTTAAGGACTAGCAACATGGAAAAACAAACAAAAGATACCAATCCAGATATTTCCGGAGTACTCTTTTGACTTTCCACCGTCAATCTGTTTCCTGATTTGGACTCAAGAGTGTCTGAAAATGGATGGCTATCACAAATGAGACCCAAGTTTTGTAAATCCAGATTAATTTCCTACATATCTCTCAGATTATGAACCGCTGTTCCGCTGTTTTGGGGAATCTCAGCAAGTGATTTTTTTTCCTTCTCCGCCTTGGGATGCATAAACACCAGACTGAATATGCATAAAACAATGTGTATTTGTAGCCACACCACTGTGAATAACAACGTATTTGCTTTATTAGCCATTTTGATTTGTAGTTTGCATCCACAGCTTTTCTGTGCAACGCTGAAGCCATTGAAGGACCAGAAAGGAAGGGAAAGGGGAAGTGATATGGAAGAAAAGAGGGAAGAGGGGCAGCCCATGTTCAGTTTTACACTTGTATGCCTAAAAGCGAGTATTGCCATTTCTTTTACTGGCTAGTTTAAAGAAAAGAGAAAATAAGATAAGCTCTTTTTGTAAGGTTTTGATGGCATTGCGAGCTTGTGGAAGAATGCCATATTGGTATATGACAAAACAGGAAGCAGTATTGTATGATATATTTATAAAGAAAATATTGTGTTTCACGCAGTGTTGATGACGGTGGTTAAATCCCCCACTGGCTCAACCCTCGCAGATGCTTCGTGGAGTGGGGGGTGGGCACTGCTAAAGCAGCCACGAGCCGTTTGCCATGAAAGCGGGAGAGCGAGTTTCCATCTCCGTTAACCCGGAAGCAATTGGCAATATCAAAAGGATTTCATGGGCCTTGTCTGGTTCCCAGGATTTTTACTTTTACTCAATGTAATTAATTGTTTTAATGCTGGGGAGGGGAGGGGGAGGGCAGGTGTTGGAAAAAATGGAGGAATGTGGGAGAGACTTGTCTTCATTCGTTTTATTAGGGAAAGGATAGGGGTTTGTGGTCATTTTTTCCCCCAGAAAGAAAAAGCACAGGAATGCATATAAGAAGCCATAAAATATGCAGGAACCTTTTTCATTAATTCTTTCTAAAGAAATCAGTAAATCGAGGAGATGAAGGCTTTTTATCGAAATTTGTTTTAATATATATGTATGTATATGGTACAGTACTAACTTGGTTAAAGATTAACAGGTACGTTGATATTCTCCAACGAGCTGCCAGGAAGCCTTTCTGCAAAATAATTTTCTGAAGGCATCAGGTTTTTTGAGGGTGGGTGGGAAGGGAAGGCTTGAAAATGTAAGTCTCTTGAAGAATCTCCAATACTTTTCAGTTTGTGCTTTGCTTTGGTCAAAATGTGTGTGTGGTGTGTGCGTGTGCCCGTTCTTCACTCATCAGTTACACATTTGTGAGGGTGTTTATCCTATATGCCTATTGTTTCATGTTTGTACAGGGATATTGTAGCTAAGTATTTCGTTGTCTCCAGTCTGCAAAAAATGGAAAAAAGCACAATTCTATCCTTTGTCTTGCTTACAGTCATTAAATCATTACTTTTACATATACCTGCTGACTTCTTGTGATGTAAGTATTTAGATTCCCCCCCCCCATTTATCTGCTAAAAGAAATCAAGCACTTATGTTGAGAGAGTGCATATGACTTAGAAATTCAGAAGAAGGCTCTGCTTAATTAAACTCAGTTTATTGTTAAGATCATATTTATTTTCATAGAAGACCAAGTGAAAGCAATGCATTTGATTGTGGATCATCATTGTATTGCTGAAGTTAATTGGATTTAGTTCCTTAAGGTACAAAGTATATTCTGAAGATAGTCAGGTCAAAAAAGTTTAATGTGGCCTAGCCCAAGATAAGTGGGCAAAGGGTGATACATGTACTTTATTCACTTCCATACAAAGAAATCATCCTAGGTGGTTGAGTTATATGTATATATGGGAGGGGGGGGGAACACCACTCCAAATAGAAATGGATTGAACAAGGAAAATAAAATGCTTGTTTTTCCCATATATCCAAATGATTTCTACATACAGTTATGTATAGTAAATTACTGAAACCCTCTCCCATTTGATCCATCTAAATATGTATCTTCGTAGTTTCTGGCCATATTCCTTTCTATCTCAGTAGTGAAAAGAATTTTGGTTTGTCATAGCAAATAAGTCTCTTTCCCCAACTATGTATTACTTCTAGAAAATTCTCAATTATTTTAAGGAGGAAAATTATAAAAAGATTACATATAAATGAGACTGAACTATGAGTCTTTGCAGTCTCCTCCTTACTCTTAAAATGAAATGATGCACACAGAACCAAATACTGAATCCCAAACTCTGACATGCATATAAATTAAGCTTTTTTTTTTTAATGGATCCAGCTCAGTGTCAAATCTTGTCATTAAAGAAAAAAACTGCAGTGATAGTAATATTTAAAATTTCTTTGTAAAGTACAAATACAACAAATTTAGGATTACAGATTTAAAGTATACTCTTGCTGATATAACAAGTTAATGCTGCTAATCATGTGTAGGTGTAAATTACAGGACATGGTTGTTTAATCATGGTCTGTGGAATAAGTTAAAATTGGCAGGATTTGCTTAAAATGTCAAGCCATAGACCTTGATTTACAAACCACAATGCTTTGGCTGACAGATCACATTAAGCTAGAACCAGACAAACCACATTATGACTTAGGAGATGTTTGAACCCAGCCTTGGAGATCAGGGAAGACAAGCCATTTAAAGCTTTCAGTTTTGCAAATTTCTACCCCCAAAACTGACTGATTATTGCAATGACTAATGATCCTAATTAATTCAGGTAGATATAAGTTAGATTGGTCTCAAGAATATAATTGTTACTAATGCTGAAGTTTATTTTTTTCTGCAAAGAAACAATCACAATATTTATTCCAAACTTCTCAGTTTTCCCAGAGTTTTTCAATTATTTTAACATGCACCCTTACACACACATTCACACACAAAGATATTTCCAATAAAACCTGCAATGCAGATTTATCCTCATGTAACCAACCTTAGAAAACAACCCTAATCCTATGTATACTTGGCAGAAAGTAACTTCAGTGGTGTTTAGTCCCAGCAAGCTGCTAAAGGAAGATCTCATAAACTTCAGTATGTTGAACTGTTATGAAAAACCACCACCGCGGACTGGATACCCAGGAAATAAAAAGAGTTACATTCTCCATACTCTCCCACTGGAAACTGGCTTGCTCACCACTATAGCTCAAGCAAGTTAAGTTCTTATGCTGTACAAATCTTTGCACCAGTTCTGGGTCACTTAAAGTCAACATGTTCTCACAATACTTGGTTGTCAGAATCAAGCGTAGGTTTTCAGTGAAAGGGCATCAATCAGAGTTCCAAAGAAGAAAATGGATGCTTTTGTACATGTGCAAAGTGCTTTTCCCTTTTCACAGCCTGAACCACTGACAAACCTTTGAGATTTTTTTTTAAAAAAGGTCTTCTTTACTAAAAAGTTACAGGCCTAAAATCCTGCAAGTGATTTGGTCAACAGGAGGTTAGCCTTCTCAGTCTCCTGAGCATTCTTTCATCTTACTTCTCAGTCTGTAAAATGGAAATAGTGCAGGTTGTTGAGCTGTGAAGGGGGCAAATTACATTGCAACTGCCATAACTATAAGAAAAGAAAAGAGAAAAGAAAAGAAAAGAAAAGAGAAAAGAAAAGAAAAGAAAAAAAAAGAAAAGAAAAGAAAAAAAATTGAAATGTGAGTGGTAAATGAAGGCTATGCTGAAATCCTTAGAAGTAGGATACTGGGGCTAGGGAATCCATTGCTTTGTTAATCAAGTCCTACCTGTAAGACTTTGACAGCATGGATTTGAATCTTCTTTTCTTGCATCCCTAAGAGCAAACAGACTGGAGGAGGGGGGAGAGAAGACATTCAGACTAGGTGGCAGTGATCGTGGTGATGGGGTTTCCCTTTGTCCTCCCAGTCTTTTTCAGACAGGGCAATGGGAATAAATCTCTTGGACGCCCTCCCCCAATAGTTTACACGAGCAGCTCTTCTCACAGACCTGGATCCCTATTTAAAAAAACTCTCCATTCCAACTGGACTGGATTCCCTTCTCCCGAATCGAAGGTGATAGCCCGTTTGGAGGGACGCGTGACCCCGGCTCCCTGCACCCTCCACCTGAGCCTGCCCAGCCGTTCATTTCTCTGGGAAGGTTGTGGTATAATCTTGGTAAGGTCACACGTGCGGAAGGTTGAAGCCGCTTTCCTCCCGCGAAGGCTTTTGGCTGATAAATCGAAATAATTTTCCCCTGGAAGTCTGCCTTTATTCCATGGCTTCATTCCTCCCGCCCCACTTTGTCGCTTGATTTTGTTTTATCTGGCTTTTCACTTGGCTCTGGGGTTATTTTTTGGTCAGAGTTAAAACCTGATTGTCCCGGGTACTCTCCGGCACCTGGGGAGACCCTGTGTCCCTGACCCCCGCTCTCCAGCGCCATTCAACAAAGATCAGTGCGATTACCTTCGGCTGACAAAAATGCCCGAGACAGAGAATAACGTGTGAAAGGAAAAGGGAGTGGAGGAGAGGAGAGGCGCCTGGCACAAGGAAAGCGAGGGAACAATAAAGCAAGAGGACATGAAAGGGAGAACCCAACGAAGGACAAGGGAGAACGGTAGGAGTGGAAAGAAGAAAGAATTTGACTGAGGTACTCATAAGCATCCCTCATAAAAACACGCTAAACCTCAAACTAAATGTGAGAACCTGGCCCTATGGTTAGTGTAAGCTCTGAGTGCCCTGCCAAGCCAGAAACTGAGTTAATTCGCTAAACCATGTTTCAGTTAGAAGGCAGCCTCTGAATTGGGTGGGAATTGTTCTCCAATGTATATACAGCAAGCACCTTCAGCCTGGGGCTGTGCAGAGAAGACAACCTCTGCCCCGTAGACCACAGAAGTCTGGGGTCCTCCCCACTCTTTTCTGCAACCTGAAACCATCGCGGGCATAAAAACCCTTCGGAATAGACAGCATGTTCTTGAGTTTAATAGTGACCCACGCCTTTCTCTTAGCCTGTGTCCTCAGGACACACTGAACTCCAAATTTCCATGTTTGTCTGGACTGAGCCCAGATGGTTAATGCATGGTTCGTTTTTCGAGTTTGCACAATTAGTTAAGCTGGGCTAAAACCAGGGTGGGAACCCAGGGTTCAGCATGAATAGCGGGAATAGGCTCAGTGGGGTCGTTGAACCAGCCATCAGGCCATCGCCTTCAGGCATCGTATGGTTGATTCGTTTGCTCTTGGTTCCTTACGTGAAAACAGGAATCTTGTTTCAATTGGCCGGGGTAGGTACTGGGTGAACGCAGCTCGCCCGACAGGCAGCATGTCCTGGAAAGCCACCATGCCGGGTTAATTAAGTCCCGGCTCCGTTCATGTCCTCCGACCCGCAGCTTCTCTCGGATGGGCCGGAGGGTCGGGGAAGAAAGGAGCAAGTGAAGAGCCGGGGGACTGAAGAGGGGGTGGGCTGCCGAAGTAACTCCTGGGCTGCGGAGGAGCTCCCAAGCCTTGCCTTCAGGTGGATCGGGAGCACCGAGGCTGCGGCTGATCGCTGGCGCCCGGCCGGCCTCTCTTTCTTTCCGCAGAAAAGGCAGCGCTCCCTCTCCGGCGGGACCCCCCGGCAGCCGCCCCCTCGACTCGCTCAGCCCGGCCCGTCACAGAACGCCCGCGGAGCCATCTTGCGCCTGCGCAATGCAACACCGCCGCCTGGCTAGGCGGCCCCTGTCTGAGCTCTCCCGCCGTCGAACTGGAAAGTGGCCGGAGCGGGTGGCGGCCGACGTGGGGAAGGGCTGGGGTCGGCGGAACAGAGAAGTGGGCGATGCTGGGGGGGAGCAGTAGCTGTCGTGTTATTTCCACTTGCTTGGTCACTGTTTGACCGAAGGCGCTTCTTCGGGATGCCGCCTTCTCCAAATTGTGCTCTTCTCTTTCTCTGTAATCCAGATCGAGGAAGGGGATTGAAAACCATAAAGCGAACCCGGACTCTACGGCTCCGACAAAAAGCACCGCAAAAGATATAAAGATCCACAAAGAGAAACAAAAGCTCCACTAGTTATAGGTTGGCTTTACTCACCTGGAAGGAACCGCAAAAGATAAAGTTCAAGGTCGTCGGAATTAGTCCCTTCAGCCTGAACGGAGTTGCATCTAAACAGACGGGAACAAGATGGTGCCCTAAATCTCCCTTGCGAACTACTTCGGTTGGCAGCGCTGCTCACCCTTCCGGCCATAAGCCCAGCCAGTTCACAGTGCAATGAGGCACATCTCGCCTGCCTGCATTCAAGGCTGAGGGCCTGATCCTGCTGGCTGAGGCTTCAGGGAGCTGGGTCCCCACCCTCGCTGAAGGCCCTCAGGCTGCGGAAGGGAGCAAAGGAAGCGCCCTTCGAAGCTAAGAGAAATGTCGCATTTCTCACCCTGGAGGTTGACTCTAGTCCTTTACGCCTTTGATCCAGCAATTAGAAGTGACCTTTTGCGTCCTGTGCCCCCTTTCCAAAGGATGATGATGTTGGGCCATGTAACTTTATGCTTTTTTATCCCCCATTGACTCTGGGATAATTTGAAAATGAGAATCCTTGCCTTGTGTAGCTAAAAGTTAGGGCTGGGTGAAAATGTGGATGCCCAATCCTTCAATTACACTTCGATTGCTATAACCTTAAAAGAAAATTGGAGGTTTTTGGGTTCGATGGGTCATGACTTTCAATTATAATTCCCACCCATTGTCTCTCAAGTTAGTGATGTTCGGACATAATAGAATTAAAAGAATAATTTCTACCACCCCATAGGACAGATCCTTCAGAAGCGAGATGCTTTTCATTTGCAGTCTCATCTACAATAAAGCTCAATGATGTAATTCAGCAGCTCCAAAGCTAAACAGGCTTATATATTCGTGAGGGGAAGGGAAGAGAAAGGATACCCCCCACCCCACAAGACTCTAAACCCCATAGAGACTTGCTTGCAGGATATTTCTTCAATTGGTCCTTTGGGCGTATCATGTAAGCAGTATGTTTATGGAGTTCTTGGGGTTCTCTGAGCTTGGTTGTTTTCTTGCAAACGTTTCTTTACCCGGCTAGGTAACATCTTCAGTGCTTGAGGATTTCATTCTAGCATTGAAGATGTTACCTAGCCGGGTAATGAAACGTTTGCAAGAAAACAACCAAGCTCAGAAAACCCCAAGGACGCCACAGTTCAACCCTGAGCTACACATATTCACTTCTAAAGATCTTCAGTGCTAGAAAGGAGTGGGGTTTGTTCTGTTTATATACAGTAGCTCAAAGAACCCCAAGGACTCCACATTTCCATCCTGAGCTACATATATTCTCTATTAGTATGATTTATTTTGGGGAAGTGTGGGTGGGGTGGGGGGAGATGGAATTCTGGAATCCTGGTTATTAAGTAACACGTGTCCCCCCCCCCCCCCAAACTATTTATGTTTAGAACCCGAGGACAGGAAACTCGCAATATTGCTTCCTCCTTGGAAGGGAAGAAGAGGAGTTTGAGTGAACATTTCTGTGACTTTATGGATCGACTCCTATTTAGATGTTTACAATCTGGCCAAAAGCTCCAAAAATCTCTTCACCACGTATTGGTATCTAAACCATCCTTATTTCCTCCACTCTAAGCCTCATAATCTCCAGCCCCTTCAACGTGATGTTCTGGCTGGCATGGGACCTGGAGTTCAAGACATGTGGAGAATACCCCTCTATGCTTGGGTAGAACAACGGGCAGAGATTTAAGCGGATAACTCTTTCCAGCGAGATTTAAGCAGATAACTCTTTCCAGCAGCGGGGAAACAACTGTTGCATTTCTGTCCGATCGGCAGTAGTTGAAAGCACAGGGATCCAAGGCAAGAGTAAGAACAGTTAGATAGCAAGCCTTGAATGAACCTGCAAGGGATTTTTTATTCAAGGCGGGGAGAGTGTCCACAGTGTTCCTAAGTCTCATGGATATGCAGCTGGATAGACCTTTTGGTATATGGATCCAGGGCTTTCTTGTGGCTAGATCTTGACTCAAGTTCCAATCAGGAGGACATTTAAGGGATTGGTGTGGAGCCACGCAGACAGAGAGGCTTAAACTACCTCACAAACTGTTGTGAGGATGATCCTGAGAGGAACACTGGATAAACAAATGTTATTCATAGATAGATCATAATGGGAAGGTCTGTTCACTGGGCTTTGGTTCAAACATGGTTAAAATATAATCTGGGCTTGTTGTGTTCGGCTGAGCCAGTTTGGTGAACTCAGGCTATTGCTGTCTACAAACAGTTTATGACGTAGTATGTTCTGTGTGTTGTGAACTAAGCTATTGTGATTTGTAGACGATTTATGATTTATCTGTCACAGGAACTCAGTTATGGTTTATTAATAAATTGGGGTTCAACTAGCCATGCCTTAGCGCAGTCTATCCTCCATTATCTCATAGAACTACCTTGGGAATAAAATATGGTGGGTGGGAGAGAAAGTGTGCACACGTCCTGGGGAGAAGGCTGGTTGGGATAAAAAGAACTTTGACCAGCCTTAGACACGGTCCTAATGCCGGAGTGGAGGATTTTTTTTTTCTTTTCCTGTTAAGTTCCAGACCTTTGCTAAGAGAAGACCCTTTTAATTTTGCTCTGATGGTTCTGTGCTGGGGTTACAGCCAGTGCCCAGGCATGGGAGGATTCCCTGGGACAAATGACTTGGTCAAGCCAAAATGAGGATTGGGCCATGGAATCCTGTGCAAATTTATTGGAAAGTAAATCTCATTGGATTCAGCATGCCTTACTTCTGAGTTTAAAAAAAGAACAGAGCCAGCATCATTCTCCTTCCTTTTCCCAGATTTCTATCAAGTTATTTTCATGCATTCATTATTCTTAAAATCTAGAATAAATCCATCTTATTTATTGACCCCTTTGTTGTATTTTTAGCAGTGATCCCCTACCACTTGAACAGCTCTTTCAAGAAACTTCATCAAAATTAAACCAAGTTTGGTGGTATAAACCCACACACCACCTTGAGTACACCAGAAAGAAAAGTGGTGTACAAAATTTGAAGCAACTCCCTCACGACGTTTATAGGCCGCTTATGATTAATACATTCATAGTGGGTAAGGGCTAAGTCTGGGAAGCTTACTTCAAGGCATGTGTAGAATAAAATATAAATGAAACCGAGCGTTTCAGGTTTTATTTTCGGATTCTGAGTGTTGACTAGAGTGTTGTTCTGTTGATTCTTATATCTATTTAAAGCCCATTTAATTCCCCCAGGGGCTTAGGGAGCTGTAAACCCTCCACTTTACATTCCAGAACTCCTGATGCACAAGGAAAGGGAGATGGGGAGGGAAGAGGAAAAAGGCAAGTGCAAACATCGACTGTTAAAGCCGTAATTTGTAAAAGGGCCAGTTGCTTACGATCCACAAATCATTACAAATACCGACCAAATTATCACAAAGCGTTAATACAGTTGGATCGCACGCCCTTTTTCAACACCTGCTGATGTGTGCAAGAGGGAAAGAGGGTTGGAGATCCGTATGTCTGAAAAGACATTGAAAATGAGATTTAAACATGATCAGTAGCAACAAAGAAAATTCAGACTGCAGTGTCTCACATGGGTAAATAAAGTGCCCTAAGGATGAATCGCCTTAACAAGCGCCTATCAGCCTAGCAGTTCAATATCGCCTTCTCGGCAGCTTCTGCCTGCCGTTGTTGGAAAACAAAAAAACGGAGGAAGTCCCGATCCACGATGCGCTCCACTCCCCCCCACCCCGGGATTCTCACGTTCACCCCGCAAGAACGAATCCGAATTCCCCATCGCCGCCAGCCCGTACGAGCCCTTTAGCCGCGGCTGCATTTGCCCCCAGAGCGCCGCGGCGGGGCTGCGGAAGCAACGGCAGCGGGCGAGCCCTTCTCCCCGGCCGGTGCTGAGGACCAAGCGCCCGCCCGGTCGCCCGCCCGCCTTCCGCGCGAGGCGCCCGGCGCTCCCTCCCTGCCTCGGCTTGCTGCCATCTTGGCTGCCATTGTCTCTCCGCCGGGCGGCTCTGGGGAAGAAGAGCGGCCGCTCGGCGCCCCGCCAGGCCCGGGAGGGAGCCCAGCCCACGCCGGGAGCTCCGCCCTCCCGGCTCTCGCCCGGCGTGAGTGCTGCTGGCCGCTCGGTTGCCAGGAGCGACGGCAGCTGAGGTCGGCGGCGGCGGCGGCGCGGGTCCCGCTGGGCTCCTTCTCTCCGCCGCCGAGGCTTCTCTCTCTCTAACCCGCAAGCCACAAAGCGATTTCTTGGGGTGGGGGGGAAGAGCAGGTGCGACCCTGGGTGTG
The DNA here is from genome assembly GCF_059951505.1 of Python bivittatus. NCBI lineage: Eukaryota > Metazoa > Chordata > Lepidosauria > Squamata > Pythonidae > Python > Python bivittatus. The sequence continues at coordinate 18,189,654 of NW_028277088.1, read as the reverse complement.
CGCGAGCTAGCGTGATGAAGGAAACACACCTCCTCGCCCCCCCCCCCCCCGCGCTAAGGCAGGACGAGCGACCTTGACCCTGGTTAATCGACAAGCCACAATGGGTTGTTGAGCAAAGCCAGCCCGGTTCTTCCTGAGCCTGAGAATTGGAAAGGGATGATTTGGCTTCGAGGGACAATCGGGGGCGGGAGAGAGGGGCTCGTGGATCAGGTTTTGTGTGCATGGCCAGCGAGGAGGAGGGGGAGGAGGAGGGAGGAGGAGGAGGGCTTTGACTAGGCGCGGGCCACCTCCTGGCTGGGTTTGTGGATCGATGTCCACCGCCCACCCTCCAAGTATCGGGAGCAGGAGGCCCCCAGCACCCCTTGCTGCGAGAGAAGGCCTGGGCATCGCCTTAAACCCCCAGCCGGTACCCTCTACGGGTGTGGGTTTCTACCACAGCAACGCCCGCTCGGGACGCAGCAGATTCCGAGGTTCCTTGATCCGGGCTGTTCCCCAGAGCAGCTGAATCTCTTTCCCCACTTCAAGAAGGTGCTCACGTTGCCCTTCGCGGGGTTAGCAAGTCGCTTTGCCTTTTCGAGAGTTCCCGGCCATCATTCCTTGCCAGCTCCTGGGTCAGAATGAAAGCAAGCGGATGACCTTCCCCGGGGATTCCTCACCCCCCCAGGTCAAGAGGCAAGCGAGCAGCTTCTATTGGCAGCTTCTCTCTCAGTCCTCGTGGGAATGGGTCCCGAGAGAGGTTAAGTGCGCTTCTGAAGACTGGATGCCAAGTCTAAATCTCTTGCTAGATTTTTTTTTTTAAAGGAAAGGAACAAGAGGGTATTTCACATTCACTTCAAGGAGAGCAGGAAGTCTGGGGCGCAAAATACATGTGGGTATCGGGGAGGTGGGGCTTCCTGCTTCCCCGCCACAGGGAGCCTCTCCTGCAAGCGAAGGATTTGCAGAAAACCCCGTTTCAGGGGATGCCTTCCGACTGCGCTGCGAAATGCAAACTCGAGCCCACTTTAGGAGGAAGGCGGCAGCCCCGGGCCAAAGCCCGCAGATCAGGGAAGCCCTTCCTTCTGAGGGGGCGCGCAGCAGCTCCGCAGGGTCCGGCTTGTCAACGAGAGCACAGCCCGAAGGCGGGCTTCGAAAGGGGACCGCGGGGCTTCGCCTTTTCAGGTTTTTCTAGGGTTCAAAACTCGCAGCCTTCTGGCATCAATTTCCGCTCAGGAATAAATTCAAGGGAGAAGGTCTATCTATATGGTCGCTAAGAGTCCATGCGGATTTGATGGCACATAATCAATCAATCAATGGCCTCAGTGAAAAGGAAATTAAAGATGGTATCTATGTAACATTTATAAAGGCGTGTGTGTGTGTGTGTGTGTGTGTGTGTGTGTGTGTGTGTGTGTAAAGCTATATTTGGCTTCAAACTCCAGGTTAAAAAGAATCTTTGCATTATTTAATATGCATGTTTCTCTTACGATTGATAACCTGGAGCCTACTGCACCATTCTCTGAAACATTAGATTGAAAGTCTAAGAGTCAGTCCTAAGAAGTGACGCACTGAGAGAAAACTGACCATGGTGCTATTTACTTTTGAATAGACAGGCTGAGATTTGCAATGCTATCCTTTAGCAGAGGGTCGCGTTCCTTTGCCTTATGAATGCATCAATAAGCAGCGTATCTTTAAGACATGCGGCCGCCAGCTATATCAGGAACAGACTTGGAAGTATGCCGCCTCGATTTCCGTGGGGTTGGCTTTAAGTATGTCTAGGCTGCTGTTCACACTTCTCTAGCACTAGACCCCACTGAACGCATAGGAGACTCCTTTGGAGGAGACGGGAATAGGGGTGCAGCCAGGAAAGTTATACTCGACCGGACTTAACGATTGGAGAAGGAGACCTATGCATGTTAGTCAGAATTAAAACAACATTAGCGTTAAAGTGAAAATGATCCAATGCTATCTATAACTGAGAACCCATTCAGCCCAGCTACCATCCAACATGTTTTTTTTTCCTTTCGAGAAAGAAATGGAAAGGGGGCTGGCTCGAGCGCTAATGAGGTCCCACTAATCCTGTCACGCCCATACAGACCAGGCATTGATGCAGCCCTGATTACTGCCGCAGCCCATCACTTTCCACTCTCAGGGTAGATCCCGAGGGCCCCTTTGGGCCCCAAAGTTTTACCGCAGTTGCAGTAATTGGTCCCCGCGGAATTTTACGGCTAGAGTCCTAGATTCTCTGCCTTCTTGTGAACTCCGGAAGCTCCGGGAAAGCGTCGCCCGCTTCGCTGAAAGGCAGGCTTGAAGGTCCGGGTGCGCCATGCCCGCGGAGGAGTCTAGGCAGCGTGAACGAGGGCCAAGCTTGCCTTTCTCCTCGGCGTTCTTCCCCACTCAGACTCGTTTGTTTCCTGGGTCTCCCCAGCAGGCCAACGGGGGCGCCGGCTCCCCAGGCGAGTTGCGTAACCGCGGACCGCAGGAGCCTTGCGGCGGCCGTTTTCAAGAGACACCGAGAGGCCGAGGTTCATGGTCCGGCCCCATCTGCCTTCACAGCTTTGAGTTCCTTGGATTTATTTGGCAGAGCTGATTGGGGGATTAATCTGGGCTGGATTCTAACCAATTATTTTAGCATCCAGCAATTCTTCCCAGACACCCCTCCTCTGTGGGGAAGGACTGAAATGTCCTCTGGAAGGACATTTCAGTTCAGGGGAAACCGAACCCCCTTGTTTCTGCTTGAATGGGCTCTGATTCCAATGCTGCCACACCCCTAAAGTGTCCACTCCACAGCTTAGTTCAGCTAGATTTGCATCCAGGAGGCTGGGAATTCTGAAGTCCATCTGAAACAAACATGAATTATTTTTGGGAGTCACACCTAGGCTAACTAGTTTTGTCATCTGAGTCTAGGAGTGCATGAATATAACTGGGTTGAGACTACCTGTTAAACCCTAGTTTTCTGACAAGCTGCAATTGATCGTTTCACAGGTTGTACTAAGACCCACCCAAGCCATGGTTTATCCACAGTGTTTGTGTCCACAAATTGTACTAAGCCAAAACCAACAAACCATGTTAACAAAATGCACAAAGACAGTTAAAGTGTGTTTTTTGTTTGTGTAAACATACATACAGGACTGGGATACACACGTGTACAGTATATATACATTCAAACACATACTTAACACACTCTTTTGTATGTGTGTGAATACATGTCTTACAAGTCTGTGTGTGTTTAAAAATATTGGCTAGAGCTTTGACCTCACCATTGTGCCAGCCATCTTGACTGTCTTTTAAAAACCCCATACTCTGAGGACCCCCCTATTCTTATTTGTAAAAAGTCGGTGGGCCTTTTCCAGTTCCCAGTTAGACTATTTGCCACCCAACCATCAAAGGCCTTTTGAGTCAGCTCCAAACTACATGAACATGAAATTAGTGGTCTCCTTTGAAGACCCCTTTCCTGCCCCTCTTCCTAGCCATTGCATTTGGCAGTCACCTGACTTCCCTCCAAAACCTCACAGATTTTATATTCTGTGGGATCATCCTCAGATAGTGTTGGAATAAGGAGGAAAAAGCGGCTTTCATACTAGAATGGCTAAGCATGACTTAAGGCTGCCTCCCTCACAGGCTGAGGAAGAGATGAAGGCAACATCATGGGGACAGTAACATAAAGCAAGAGGTTGCCAGGAGATGCTCCTGTGATCATTAGGTACTGTAGATGCAAATGGGAATAACAAACTGAAACCAGCATGGAGTAATGGTGAAGGTGTTGTTCTATCCCAGAGAAATCCAAGTTCTAGTTAATTCTTAGCCATGGAAGCAGCCTTGATGACTGTGAGACAGTTACACTCCCTCAGCCCTACCTACCCACAGAACTGTGGTGACAGGAAAACACAGGAAAGAGTGCAGTGTATGCTGCCTTGTGCTCCTGGAGGAAAAGGTGGCTATAAATCCACTAAACAAATAAATAATAAATTCTGCAGTCAGAATCCTCTTCAAAGGTGATCTGCTTGAGAAATTAGTGGTATATCAGAAACTGCATGCTCAGCTCCATCATTTCCAGGTCCTCTCAATGCTTTTCTGGATTTCAGATGCAGGGAAGTGGAAATACTTCAGCCACTGGACAGAGTAAGGAAGATGAGCTTGATGGAAATATGCAAGGATTTTACATAAACAAAAGGAACTGAAACATTTTTAAGCCTAGGGAAACAAAATAACATTTGGGAGCAGCTCAAGCAGACGCCACCCTGATTCACTGGAGTATAAGATGGGGAGGAGGACTGTAATAAATAATGGCTTCAGTTTATTCATATATATATATGTAAATATTTGTCTTGTATGTTTTTCCCACCTTCTTTTATAATATGTGTATTCTTTTTTCTTTGTTTTTTTAAATTTAGTTAACTAAAAAAGTTATTAAAAAGGGAGAGGAAGTACAGCCCAATCTGTCTTGCAAGATTCTGATATTATCACCAGTCTCAAGAAAGGTAGTTTTAACCTTCCCGTGGAGTTGATTTCCTGGTCAGGTTTCCCTAGTGGGGCTGGCAGCCAGGTGCTCCTAGAACTTAGCTGGCTTGCAGATAATGTTGGGTGGTCATACGCACCCACACCCACACCCACACCCTTCCAAGACATGTAAGCCTCTTGTGGAAGAGGGCTAATGCTGGGGATAAGACACAAGCTCATTCTTTGAAGTGATAAAATAAAATAATAAAATAAAATAAAACGGGCTTGAAGCCAGTATTCATTTCCTCCAACTGAGTGATTTTGTCTCCTTGACTTCTATTGCCAGGAATGGGGTTATGGCTATGTCCTTAAATGCACTCACGCACGCACGCACACACATACCACATTTAAACTTTATTTGGTAAGCAGGTATTTGGTTTGAATGGGACTTGCTATGAGACAGAAAGACAGAGAGAGAGAGAGAGAGAGAGGCAGGCAGGCAGGCAGGCAGGCAGGCAGGCAGACACACATTGTTCCTAGAGTTTGAGTGCGATTTGGATGCCAGTATGCCGAAACACAAAGATGCCGGTTTGACCAGCTGAGAGATCTAGGCAGTTTTCTCGGAGTGGTTTTTTCCACCCTTCCAGGCCAGACGGATCTGCTTCAAACGGTCTAGCTAATTCCCTTCCCCTCCTCCTTCCATCTCATTTTAGGACACGAGACGGCTCCCCTCTCCCTCTGGGAGCGTGGCACTTCATCAGTTTATGTAAGGAAGGAAGGCCTGGCAGCAGAGAAACAAGTCCAAGTTCCAATCCAACCAGTCGGGGAGCGGGGCGGGGGGTGGGAGAAGGAAGGAAGGAAGAAAACATATTTCTGCGTCATCTCACTGGGCTGCCGCTCCTGACCGAGTTTGCTTGCGGAAGAGTTCGTGGGAACTTCCAAACCTGGGAGTTCTTTGGCGAAGCTTCTGTTTACAAAAGGCAGCTGAAGCAAGGAAGAAAGGGGCCCTTCCCGTCCAGGAAAAATCCTCAAGTTCTTCCGAAGAGGTCCCAGGCCGGCACTTGGCTCTTCTGCCTACGCTGCCACGTAAAACGCCCTGAAATCAGTGGGACTTCTTTGGGAGAAAAGCAGGCTTAAGGCTGGCCCAGCAAAGTGCAAGCCAGGGTCTAACTCGTCTGGATCTGATTCCACCCACTGCCTTTCGGTTTGGTGTCAGGGCATCATGGCTCAGCCGTATCTCACAGGCGTGTGGCAGAGAGCTGTCTAATCCTTGGCAGGCTCTGAAGTGGTCCACATGAAAGATTCTTGTGCTTCCCAAAGGCTCGTGTGGAGCCTTGGCTTGAATTCAGACAATATACCAAGACGGACCATGTATGAGAGTCTATAAAGTTAACGTGTATGGCTAGATACAGGAAGCCTGATACTTCGTTTAGTCTAAGTAAGAGGCTGTGAGCATCCAGCACGTTAAGCCATGGTTTACCTAACCTTCTTTTATTGAATTAACCATCATTGGCTGGGTCCGCTGAAGAGAATAAACCACAAACCACGGATTACAATCCCAGATGTCTGGGTTCACACAACAAGGTAAGCCACAAAACATACTGTTGCTAAGCAGACTCTGTGAACGGAGAGGGAGAGAAGGAAACTCACAAAACACTCACTCTAAACAGGCTTCTCTCCGCTCATCATCCGCGCCAGGAAATAGAACCTCACATTTAAATGTGATTTTGATCCAGTGCTTCATCTTCAGTTAGAGGTAGCGACTGAACTCGCGGATCTGAGTTCGCAATCAAGGAACGGTCGCGCTGCTTTCGTCAAAACTGAGGCGGACCGGTTGATCACGCCAGAAACCGAAAGCAGCGGCGGCAGAGGGCTCGCCCACGGGGCCAAGGTTGCAGTACGCCCCTCCTCCGCATCTCAAGAGCCGCCGAACCGAAGCGGTATCCCAGATTGAAACCAGATTCAGCCACTGACCTCGACGGAGCTCCTACGGGGAGTCCCTGCCTACTGCTCTGATCTTCCTCCGTCGGCCTGCCGCAAGTGGAAAGTTGAAAAGCGCAGGAGGTGCTGGTTCACCCCCAAGTCTGAGAACAAATTGCCAGTTGAGGCATTTCTTAAACGGCGAAGAGAAAACCCAATTAAGAAGAGGGATTTGGAAGGAAACCAGTTGACTCCAGTCCGGCCGGAGTTCAGGGGGACTGAAAAAGCTCAAAGCCTAAGAACCAAGTTATTTGATCCAGCTTCGCGTCTCTTTAACGCCTTTATTCTGGAAGGGCTAATCCTGAGAATGCTGGCTTTAATCAGTTGGCGCTAGGCTGAAATCCGACTTCAATGTGTCTTCAACAAGAGTCATATTTTTCTTGCTGTCCCCCATTCGGACCCCCGGATTTTTATATTCTTGCCTCATGAAGAATTCTGAGAAACTATAAAGTTTGCACTGACTATAAACTTCGGTAGGCCTATTAAAAGTGTTGCCTTAATATATATTCTGGAATCCCCCAAACACATAACTAGTCTTGGATTTTATTTGATCATCTGGAGGCTCATGCAAAATAATCTCACTTAAACTCCAGATTTCCTTCTGAAATTTGAAACTATTGATTCCAGACAGGACTGTGGTCATGGTTATGGTGGTGACACTTTTTAATCCTGAAGTGATCTTTTTAAGAGAATATTTGGAGTTAATATTTGTTCTTATCTTGGTCATTAGGGAACAGTCCAACCTTCTGTTCTGTTTCAAAATGGATAGTGTCAGAACCTGCACACCGAAAGTTATTCTGTTGAAATTAAGGAGACAGGCTTCAGGATCAAAATGAGAACTAGGTCAAATCAAAGCATATTATATTCCCATCATAGTTATTGACTGCTCTTCATTAGATTAAGTTTTCATTCACCAGAGGAACCCCTGCTTAATAGGGAATGCCATGCCTTTGCCTCCTTGGATGTAAATCTCACTGATACTAATAGGACTTTTTTTTTTTTGCTGCCTTCAAGTCAATGTTGACTCCTGGGGACTGCCTAGATAAGTCCCTGCAGTTTTCTTGGCCAGATTTTGGAAGTGGTTTTCCCTTGCCTCCTTCCTAGGGCTGAGAGAGAGTGACTTGCCCAAGGCCACCCAGCTGACTTTGTGCCTAAGATGGGATTAGCCTGGTGCCTTAGCCACTACACCAAAGGTCTGAGTCAGGGTTAGGAAGTAAGAAACCACCATCACTATTGAGACAAAGAAAATACAGAGTGAACATTGAGAAACTCTCTTTCTTCATATCTAAGAACCACAAACATCCCTGTTCTAAATACTCTTCTTTTTATTTCCCCAACAGGTAGCTGTAAACCCTGGAATATTTCATTCTATAAATTAAACCTTTCTCTTTTTTTATGTTTTTAGCCACGCAAATTACTTCTGTTTTTAAGGAACCCAGTTATGATTAAATCTGATAAGTAAGCATTTAACTTTTCAATGAAAAAGGCAAGCCTGCTCCCCAGTCACAATTTTGGTACTATAGTTTTAAATCAAAGAATGTAATGAGGCTAGCAAGTGGCATAGCTTTTCTTTTCTTGGGGTGGATCAATTCACCTGGGTGAGGATGAGGTTTGAATGTGTTCTGGCATTCTGCATCTGTGTGAAGGTCTATGTGTGTGAAATCTTCCCTGCAAATGGAAACACTGGGAGAAAGCTAGGATTGAGCCTTATCTCTGACAGCCTAGTTTTGTATATGCAAGCTTTTTCTGAACGTAATAACACTTTCTTACTATTACATCAATGCCTATCATTTCAGAGTTCAGAGAAAGAATAACAGGTGATCTCACTGTCAAATCCCATTCATTTCTACAGCACTTATTGCCAAATGGAAAGCACAATACATTTTGGCCCCCTCCAAATCTTTTCTGCAGCAGGGGCCATCTTTTCTCTTGTGAGATTCATTTTGACCATTTCCTCTCTTTGGCGGTGGGGGGGGGGGGGAGTGCCTCAGCTTCTGAAAGTGAAACTCTTGAGAGAGATCATTGCCCCTCTTTGGCTGCAAGAGACTCTCATGGGAATGACCAAGCATCCTATTGCACCACTCTCGTCTTAAGTACTGTTTGCAAGTATAATTTAAAAATCTAGAAAATTCTATTTGCACCTGACAGCTCATGGCTTGGATGAGGAATCACCTCTCTCTTTTATACTGCTGCTAGAAATGTTTAAAAAGGAAAAAATAAACAGATTTCTCCTTGTAATTTATACTCAAGCAAATATAACTTTTTTTTTTTTAAATCAGAGCTTGTTGTTTTGATGTTAGGGATTTGTGTGCATGTATATGCTTTTTAATTTGGTTTTGTAATGCCCAGGGGATAGTCAGGTTTATCTAGCATTAAGCCTCATTGGCACAACTAACGTAAAATATAACCATGAAAAGTGGTGTCAGAAATCATGTTAGACTAAAACGTAGTTGATTAGCCTATGGCTCTGTGTATTGTGGGAACCAGCCAAAAACGTTTAATTTATTAAATAATGAGTGTTGTTAACCATGTGTGAATAAGGCCATTCTCTTCAAAGGGGCAAAGTGAGTTTAGGGTTGCAACTTAGTAAATCCTTTCATTTCAGTACAGGCTTACTGATCCAGTTCTCTGCATACTTACTTATATGTAAGTTCCATTGAATTTATTATTAGAGTTATTTTGTGGCTTTTTAAAATAATCATAGACAGAATCTAATCTACTGTGAATCATGGATAGTTCTAGTGGTAGAACTGTTCCAGAACAAAGGAGGACACAAGCTGTACAGTATCTCTTCCAGACAAAACTGGGAAGTAAATTAATTGAATTCAATGGGATTTACAAATTACCATTTGATTGCACTGTTGAAACGATTTTCACTGCTTTGATGGAACTCTGACTGACTTAAATGATTTTACTTCTAGTGGTGATAAGGATAATTGTCATGTGCATAAGGATAATTATCTGCACTTGTGAATTGAATTTTCAGTGAGGACATGATCTGAAAAAGAGCACTGCTGCTTATTTTAGGGAGAGCATTTTCAAGGTCTCTCAAGACAGTTGCATAGACACCTTGCTTTCAGCAGATCTACCTCAAGAAAGTGTTTCACTATATCAGTAGCATTTATTTCCAAGTACATTGAAATGAACATCTTTTTCTTGCCAGTGGTTTAATGCAATACCCAGCTTTTTCTGCATATGTAAAAGGGATTATCCTCAATTTATGGAGGTAACTGAATTGCTTGCATCCAACACTCAGTGCTTTGCTACCCAAAACCTTCTCCTCAAGAGTGACACCTCAAGGCCTGAAAATATTCCCCTCCTACTCATGAGGGCAAGGATGTCTAGTAGGCTAGTGATCTAAAGGAAAGGGGCTTAACACACTCACCCCCACCCCGCATCCAGGTACACACCTGGAAACAAGTGGATTAAGCAGGAAAAAGGCACTGTTTCCCAAAACAGATAGGGTCAGCATTAGACTATTTGAATTCTGGCCTCTGGAGAAGATAAGACTGAACTGTGATTGCAGGGGAGCACTGGAACTGAGGGGTCCTGGGTGAAGGTGCAAAATGAAAGTGAGAAAAGGGCCTCATGGTGCTGATTACTAGGAGCTTGTGGAGGCTGGGCTGTTCCACCTATTTATCCCCAGTGAGCAATCCTGGCACCAGAGTGTGCATAGTTTTAACTGGTCCTGCTAGGAGAAATTGAGCATGGCCAACAAGTTAGATTGCACCTTGCCAGTGCAGTAGAGAAATACGTGGATTAAGATTGGTGGATGCCACCACCACTTGGTTAACTTGGAGATGACCAACAGACTTCGCTGGACCATTGGGGCCATGCAGATAAGACACTTCCATTTAAATTGTGTGGCAGTCCTCAAACAATGCCATGTGATCTTATTGGAATAATTGACCATCGGGGATCCTGCTGTAGATCTGAATATACATTGGTAGGTCTTTATGGCATCTTTGTACTTGTAATTGGTGCTAAATTGGGCATAGACTGTCCTTGGCTGAAGGTATTACTCAGAAGTCAGAATATTTCCAACTAGATTAATTGAAAAGCAGTTTGTGGTAGCCTGTAATGTCGCGAAATGCCTTTCTGTCCAGAAAATCAGTTCTCCTATAATACTTGACTATGTGGTGGAGTTCAAACATTCCCTTAAGCCATTTTGCGGCATGTTGTGTTTTGGCTAAGCCTACGTTGCAAACATTTGATTCGCAAACTCTATTTTACAATTTGTTGCAAAAGTAAGATATTTAATATTCTTATCTCACGTCTTCAATTTTGTTTCAGTGTTCTGCATAACGCTGCTCTCCCAAAAAGGGAACACAGTAGCGAGATGGGGATGTGGGTGAAAAGTGAAATCAGCCAGTAAACCATGGCATAGTTTAATACCTAAACCCAGTCTGTGCGGGTGTCCGCGCGCAAGTCGACTCTCCTTTTTAACTGCAGCCGAAAGAGGAAAAGCAACACGCGTAAAAAGAAAACCAGAGGCGCTTCGCCATTGGGCGCAGCTTAAAAAAAAAAAATAACTTGAAGCTCGCAGGCGCTCGGGACTAGCCGTAGATCGTCACGTTCAGAGGGAAGCGAAGGCAACCACGAAGCTGCACATGCGCACTCCCGTCGCAGGGAGTGCGGCGTGACGTTATACACCAGTCTTGCGGCTGCGGGAGAGCGGTCGCCCTGCAGGGCCTTTTAATTTGTTATTACGCTGCGTCAATTCCGATTCGCTTAGCCGCAGAAAGGAAAAGGGCCGGAGGAGGCAGCGGCGAAGGTGATTCTGTCCCGTTTGCTTGCAAGCCCTCCCTTCCGAGGCTGCTTCGAGTCGAGGGCGGCGGGGAGCGGCGCTTTTCTCTGGCCTCTAAGTGCGAGCGAGCGAGCGGGGGCCGCCCGCCCGCGAGGCGTTGCCGGAGCTCCGCACCGAGCCCAACTGCGCACTTTTATTGCCAGGGCCGAAAACCTCGGCAGACTTCCCCCGGGGACCCCGCACTGGAATTTCTGCCCAGTAGACGTGCACACGAGCAGGCTGCACGGGGGCCGGGCGGTGCTTTGCTCTTTGGGGCCCTTTCCTCCTTTCTCCACCCCTGGGCCCAAGAGTGGGGCGCGGCGGTCTCCCGGAGGCCGATCCTCGACGCGACACCAGAAGCGCCGGCCACGCCGCCCTCCGCGGTTTTCGCCGCTTCCTCAGAACCGTGGGGTTTTCCCTGTGGCGAAAGTCCCAGCCGCCTGGGAAACTTCGCTCGCCGTGCTAAAGGCCGCCTCGATGTGAAGTGGGCGGGATCTGCGTTTGACTTTTCTCGGCCCGCTTGGCAGAAAATCACGGGTTGCTCCGAGGCTGGGACTTGGAAAGCCGGTCTGGTGGCCGAGAGCGTGTCATTCGAGGGCTCCTCAGCCGCCGGTTCAAAGCCGGGGAAAGTCCTACGGCCGGCGAGTGCGTTGATTTAGAGCTCCGGTTGCGCTGCGGCGCAAGCCGCGTTTTACTCGCAAGAAAAGCCCCGCCTGAGCCCTGTGTGTTCGGGGGGGGGGGGAGGTGTCTTTCTATCTAGGTAAGGCTGCATAGGGTTGGCACTTTAAAGCAGCATCCTCAATGGGAAAGGTACTTCCACTTTCTCCTCCTGGGAGTATTTTCTGGGGTATGACATGTCTCCGGTAGCAAAGACCCAACGCAGCCTTTCTTTGTAAGGAGCAAAACAAGCCGGTAACGGGTGCCTGGAGACTGAGGACAAAAGGGGCTGCTTGGTGCTGCATAAAGAAGGATGGGAAAAAAAGAGGATCTAGTCCCTCTGGGCTGGGGTTGCACATCGCACTGAGCCATAAGGTAGTTGATTTTGACTTGGCTGACGAAACCAAGGTGCTGTGGGCCATGTGAGCCCAGTCAGTGTCCCTTTCATTTTTATACATTTAGTGATATTTTTCTGTGGAGATGGAAATAAAGGTTGAGCCACAATTTTCCTTCCAATACATCTAAGAACTCTTAGTATACTTGTGAAATACTAACTAGATTTTTGGGTGCCTATTCATAAAGAAAGGGGGCAATCCCAGTTCTTTTCCTTCTCTGATGGGCAAAATGGGACTTCCTTCCAACTACAGGATTTCCCATTGTTGGATTTTAGCTTGGTGAAACCTACTAGCCCATGGGCTACTTTAGAGTGAAATATAAGGCCTCAACTTGGTAGTAATTCACTTGGCAAGAGAGAGCTATGGATTTAGGTGTTTCCTCTAGCTGGGATTGATAAAGACCCCCCCCCCCCCCGCCCAGCTCTGAAGTCCTAGAAAGCTGCTGATGTCAGAGTAGAAAACCTTGAAGCCTTTCAGATTCATTGGATTACAAATCCACAATCCTAGATGAGCTGGGTGATGGGAGTCTCAGTCCATCCCTGTGTTGTTGTTACTAGAAGGAAGACCTGATGTAGGGAAATGGTTAAAATGTTGGACTTTTTCCAGAGACACAGAGAATCAAGTCCCCATTCTCCCAGTCATTCTCACCAGCTTGTTCACAGAGTGGTATTTAGGATTTTAGAAAGAGTGGGGTGTGTGGGTGTTCCTCGTGCCTTATATTTCCAAGATGCAAGTACAAAGCATAATAATAAATAACCAACAACTCAAGTGAATGATGAAATGGAGGAGGTGCTGCTGTCTCCATGGTTAGTCCATCTTCAGCTGGAGTGTGTCAGCATCATCTGAATCTCCTGAGAGGTGGGGCAGCATCTATTAGTTCGATTGGAATGATGAATAAGAAGCGGATAACAAGCATCCATAAAAGTCTCCTTAGTTTAGACAGGCTTATTCTAGCCATGAGTTTCTTCCTGCCACGCCTGTTTAACCTCCCTATGAGACCTTTTTCTTTCAGCTGCTTGGTCAAGTCCAGTTGTTGCCACTAGGAGCTTGTGAAGGTCCATTTGGAAGTGGCATCATGTGCATGATATGGCCTCTGCTGGTGATAAAAAAATGCATGGCATGACATATAGGAACCTTGTATTACAGAAATTAAGTCCCAAAGATGGCAAATCACCCACACATGAGACTCTTTTTCTGTGGGTTGCTGTTGGACAAGTAAAGTCAGTCACAACTTTAGATCTTGCCATAAGCACAAGAAAAATACCTCTACTAGTACTGCTACTAACTGGAAGACAGAGGGATGGGAAAAAGAATGGAAAGCCAGATCACAGTTATCGATCAGACATTTTAAAGTGGGATCAGAATGTTAATTTGTTTGGGTATTCTGAGCCTAGGGTCTTGCTTGCCTATCCCAACATATGCTAGGAATGGGATTTGGAACCCCAGGAGCTGCGGATGAAACCTGGAGACTCTCAGTAGCTTCAGGATGGAGAACCTATGTTGGAGGGAATTTCTACTGCCCTCTTCCATTCCTTCCTGAAGAGTTGGATCCTAATCCTGCTCAACCCAATTTTCCCAGCCCTGCGAGTGTGAGTTAAGAACCCCACAGATCCAGTCCAGTTAGAGAACAGTTCACTTGACTGCCAGAAATTTTGTCCTGGAGAAAGGAAATAAGCTCACACTGCAGTGGGAAGGTTAGTCAGCACTTTTTCTTGACACCAGAAATTTTGAAACGTGTGGTTTTTGGCTAACTCCTGATGTGTGTGGTAAAGGCATAAGGGAATTTGTGAGACGTGTTGTAGATAAATGCACGCTTGTTAATGCACAATGCAAAAGGAAGCATTTGTTTTTGTTTAGATCAATCCAGAAGAAAAACTAACCCATGAGATTTCAGTTCTTGGCCGAAACCAAAAGGCACATTTCTTCATTTATTTTTCATTAATTATTAAGGTTTATTGGCTTCAAAGGCAGTGAAGTGAGAGAGTGAGTGTTGTGAAGAATCTTCCCTTCCAGAGTCTGGAAAAAGAGTCCAAGTGCCGATCGAACTCTATTCAAAACTCATTTGTAATTATCTCCACATACACTGCAAATAAGGGAAGAACGATTACCTGAGCTTCCTTCACTAAGATTGTAGGAAGAGAGATGTGTTAGTCTGTGGGAGCCAAAATCTGAACAAAAGGTGCTACTCAAAGGGTTGGTGAGAATTAAGGATTTCTGGTTGAGAGGAAGAAGGGGGGGGAGAGGGTTGGGAGGAAGGGGGACAGAAGGTTCCTTATTTATTTTTTATTTTCCTACCACTTTGTAGAATAGTAGCTTATCAAAGCTAAGTCCAGGGAGGGTGGCTGTGAGAACATTGGAGCAAGACAGTAGTATGTTAGCCCCTTGAGCTCCTGGAGGAAAGGGAAGTTATAAACCTAATGAACAAAAGCACACCTCAGTGAAACTTGAGAATTAAGAATTTAAGGGTGGTCAGATCTCAGCGGGGCTGAAAGCGACTGTAGAGTGCAAGCCTATGCCGTCTAATAGAAGTAACGCAGGCGAGCTCAGTTGCCCTTGGATCTGGGGACTGCAGCCGTCTTAGTGAGCACTTAAATCAGTCTAAGTGAAGATGGAGGATATCAACCTGATGGCGTAAACCACTGTTTTTCATTCAACCCTCGCGTGGAAGAGTGACTTGCCCAAATACTCCGCAAGGCGTTGCTCCGTTTAAACGTCGGCTTTGCGAGAAGCGGAGTCACCTGTAGCTCAGAGGGACTTAATTGTCGAGTCCGCACCCAGAAGGATGCTGGGCGCACCTACGAGCGGAATGGAGCCTCTCGGGGTGGTTACTTCAGTAGCAGAGCGCTTGCTTCCTCCGGGGCTTACCCCGAAAGAACCTGGGTTAGCTTTCAAGGAGCGGAGTGACTGTCCTCGCCGCACCTGGAGCTTCGGCTTAAGAAGGGAGCGCGGCAGGCACGCGTAAGCGCGGCGCCTCGCGGTGCCGCCAACCAGCCGGGAAGCGCGGCGCGAAGGACCGAGGATTCGGGGTCGCCGCTGCCGTTGCAACAAGCCCCGGCCGCCCCGCGTGCGTCGCTGGGACAGAGCCCGGCCCCGGGCGCAGCCGACGGGCAGAACCGGTGCGCGGTGGCGCGATGTCACAATGAGGCGCAGGCCGCAGCCTCTCTCCCGCCCCTTTGATGGCGCCTGCTTCCGTTTGGTTACCAAGGAGAAGGATACACACCGCAGCCCAAACTGAAAAGGCCTCGAGGACAGGGAGAGGGCTGCTGGCTGCGGGAGCCGCGTCGAAGTTGGGCCAGGGGCGCTACCCACATCTCGGGAGGGAAGAGGCGAGGGGAGGGAGCGCGGCGAAGGGCCTCCGAAAGCCGCCGCGAAAGCCGACATCCCAGCCCGGACTTGCGGGCGCTCTCGGCGAGAAGGATGAGTCAGAGGCAGGTCCTGCAAGGTATTTATGAACGGAGCGTTTGTGGGCTGGACTCGCCGATTCCACAGGTTCTTGTAAAGCGAGTCGGTTACCATATCCTGAAAAGTGTGTGTGTGTGTGTCCGTCCGTCCGTCCGTGGGCAAGGTACTTCAGGGGTGTGCCATTTGGTTTTATTAAATTATACTTGATATAACTCTCCAATCATCTTCCACTTCTGATGGATTATGTGCAGTCCCGTTGGTGTTGACTCTTTGTGGCCACTCTTCCACTTCTAGCACATTAAAAATTAAATTGGGAGCAAATTATGGAGGCCTCTAAGAGGCATTTTCTAGATTTTTATGGGCCTCACCCAAAGGTTTTAAAGACTCTATGGTAATATATAATATAATATAATTAATATAATATAATTAATATAATATAATTAATATAAGTGTATGTGTTCATGTATATATACGTGTGGATCTATGTATGTATACATTTATTATGTGTCATCACTATTGACTCTTAGTAGCCACACAGATAGGCCTTCTCCAGGATGATCTGTGTCCAAAGCTGGTCCTTCAGATCTTCCAACAGTGCATTCATTGCTGCTGTAATTGAGTCTGTCCACCTTGCTGCTGGTTGCCCTCTTTCCTTCTGCCTTTCTTAGCATTATGGACTTCTCAGGAGCTAGGTCTTTGCATAATGTGTCCAAGATATGATAATTGGAGCCTGGTCATGTGTGCCTTAGTGAAAACTCTGGCTCAATTTGTTCTGTGATCCAGTTGTTTGGTTTCTTGGCTGTCCGTGGTATTCTCAGGAGTCTTCTCCAACACAAAGTTCAAAAGCATTAATATTCTGCCCTGCTTCTTTGAAGTCCAACTTTTGGTTCTATAGACTGTCACAGGGAAAACCATTGCCTACACAGTTTTGATCTTTGTAGGTTTTTATGTATCCTGGCATCTGAATATCTTTTCCAAGGATATTATCAAGTCTGCAGTGTTATTTCTTGGTTGCTGCTTTCTTTATAGTTGACAGTCTTAAAAAGCAGAAGCTATTTAGTACTTCATTGTCAGTTCTAAGTCTGGTTGCTGTACTTGTTGCCACTAGTTTGATCTTCATTATATTTAATCTCAGTTCCATTTTTTATTGTGCTCCTTCACTTTCACTACTAGAGCTTATTATTGTAAGGTATAGGTATTTGATTATATAAAGCAAATTCTATATCTTGTTTCCTCTTGCCTACCACAGCCTATGCTATCATTTTTCAGTTTTAAGGTGTCACAATATTCTCCCCTTTTCCTGCAACATTTAATCCTCTGAAATTTGTCACTCTTTTTCATGCATAGATCATAATAAAAGGAGACACATAGCATTTTTTTTTTGTGAGTGTGCTTCTAAAGTTTTTTTATGGAACGGTGTCACTGAAATGCACTTATTCTTTCTTTCCTCTTTGCAGTCTTTGAGCAATATCAAAGAGCCCGAACACAATTTGTCCAGACTGTTGCAGAACTTGCTACTAGGCCCCAAAATATAGAGACCCTCCAGAATGCAGGTAAAGAAATAGAAATAACACTATCAAAATGTTTTATTTTTTTTCTTTAAGTCCATTGCAAGGTGTTTAGTACTGTTGAATTCTGTATCTTTTTATATAAGTATAAGATAGCAAAAAAAAGGTTAAAGATAAGGAATATATGTATTAAAGTCCTTTTGTATATTTGCTTCTTAGAACTACATAAATAAACTGTCATTTAAAGATAGTGTGGATCAATTTTAGGCAATGAATAGAAGTGAACAGCAATTCACTGTCCAATGCTCAGCTTTTCTGATAGAAACTGCTGTTGGAAGGGGCAGAAATATAATCTGGCTAGATTTAATAATATGTTAAAGGACTGAGCTAGTTCTATGTCAATATCTTATGAGTATATTTCCAGTTACTTTAAATGTCACTCAATTAATTACTATTTTGTATATTTTTTTTTGATTATATTAGCAATGTTATATGTTTGGTTGTACTTTATCATATCTTATAGTTGTTATACTTTACCAATAAAATATTTAAATGTTAAAAAAATAATTCAAATTGTAGTGAAACTACTAATCTGAGAAATGATGCATCAACCTGAAACAACTAAGAAACCATATTTGCTTGGAGATTCTTTCAAGTACATAATATAATTATTAAAAATTGGACTTTCTCCAAAGCAGCGAAGATTAAATGAAAGGATGATGAAAAGTCATAATTTTTAATTATACATGTTATATGTAAGTCCTATACTTGGTTATTAAAGGTTATGGAAAGTCTATGGATGATTTATTTTAATATTACTAGTTCTAGATTTCAGTCATGAAGATATTAAAGAGTAAGCACTAATGAGGATATGCAAGATTACTTTCTTAGGTGGTAATCCTGTGGATGTTTATACATGGAAAAAAATATCTCATTGAATATAGTGGATTGTTTTTGAATAAACACCCATACTTGGATACTTTCTACTATCCCATTTTATTAATGTAAAAAAATCTTTTCCAAACCAGGAGATCTACAATACGTTTTCTAATAGTTAACAAATAGATACATATAGTATTTTCAAGGGTACATTTTGTGATATTGGAAAAACTAACAAGGGCTTTGATTTCTTTTTCTTATGATTATTTTTGTATCCCTTCAGGCAGGTCAGACTTAGCGATCAGACACAGCAACTGAAGTTGTCTTGTACCATATCTCAACTCTGCTAAAGAACTATTGAAGAATAATTTCATTTGATCAAACCCTCCTCCTTAAGAAGAAAATAAACTTAAAAAGTGCCTGAATATAGAAATGTTAAGGAGACGGAGAGTAGTATAGCTAGATTTTTGTAAAATCTGAGTTAATTTTAACAAGACTGCATACAAGATTGGCCTAGGATTGCTCCAAGATTTGGTAGTATTTGTATACTTTGATTGATTGATTGATTGATTGATTGATTGATTTCTATGAGGAAACCAGTTACCCTAATATGATTTTAAAGCGCAATGAAATTTATAATTTCAAAGGTTCTTTTAATATGGAGTTTCATTTCAATCTTGTCTTGAAGCAGCTGCTATGCATTTAAAAGTTTTAGTCAGAAGTATAGGCCTAACAGCAAGATGTAACAACTAAAAACTTACAATTATAGAAATAAGGCATGGATGACTTTATCCTTTTTTTTTTTTTAACAATATAAGAACAATATGAAGTGTCCTAAATCAGTGATGTTTCTCTTTCATGAGAAAGTGCTCTGAAATGGGGGAAACTACTTATTTATATCAACAAAATTTGCCTTAAAATTACAAAGTGAAATCTAGGCTAAATTGCATATGAGTTGGACATTTATAGGTAACCTTTCATGTTGATTTCTGTTGGATCTAGTTGCAATCCTGTTCATGTCTACTCAAATGCATATCCCTCTGACTTCAATGAGGTGAACTCCCAGGTAAGTAGTGAAGGATTCCAATCATTCTGGATACAACCCAGAGCACTATAAATACAGTACTGTATGTTCTTCACTAATTCTGACAGTGATATTGGTATACATATTTCCTTGGTGATATTAATCTTTTTACTGCTCCTATTAAAAAGTATCATTTTTCATTTCCTTATCATATATCTCATAGTCTGGATCAACACAGATCTATCTAGACAACTCCCATCAACCCCACAAACCATAATCGCTGATCAGAAATTTTATAAGTGGTTAGGTTGAGACAGATGGAGTGATGGTATCTCTTGCAAGTTTTGTAGAAATTTATGTTGAGCTGGAATAAAGAATGCCCATGATCCATTGTATGTATAAATTTTTTATTGTACTGGATGAAGTCACCTAGGCCCTGTTGATAATCTGTTAAGAGTCCAATAAATCCTTTCATTGCTACAGGTAGGGTTTTGTTGTCAAAACAGATAGCAGGCTTCAATAGATTGTTGGTAAACTGAACAAATCATACATTAGACAAAAATGTAGAAGAAGTAATATTCCTATTGGGTAAGGACAGAACAGAAACTGCTGCAGTTGAACAAACTAGTGAATGTTATACACTTCAGATTGCAATTTGATCTCAGATGTCATGCTGGGTGGGAATTCTGGGAGTTGTAGTGCAATACATCCAGAGGATGCCAGATTAAAAAAAGAGAGTGTTAGAATGATGCTACCAAAAGAATGCTTGCAGAAGTTATCATTGTTGATCTTCTCAGTAACTTACTTATAAAATGCTAGCTATAAGCATTTTCATTCAAGGATGTCCATGAGAGGGAAAGTGATGAAACATGTTGAAATGCATACTCTACCCCTTTCAGATTTAAATGCAATGTCACAGTGCATGCTGCATCATTGTGGTGAGCTACAGACGTCTATGTTTACACTTCATATAATACAGATATATTTTAAAAATTGGGAGCCAGATATACAAGCAGAAAAGGTTTCATAGGTGCTTTTCGATGCGCATACCTCTATGCATCATGAGTGTGTTTGCATGCCAGCATAATTCCTACTATTAATATAAGCTACATATTTTTCAGGACATGTTTTAGGACTCAAACAAAATATTGCAATATGAAATGCTGTTATTTTGGGTTCCAGTCTGCCTGCCATGGCCTCTTGTACAATCTTATCTTTATTACCTTCCCATCTTACTTTCTGTGTCTCTCTCTAGCAGTCTATTAGATTTCCGTATCCACTGAATATACGTAGTCCTCACTGCACTATTTGAGGTTTGGGATTTTCTTCCTCTGTGTGTATATATTTGTACTTTTATAAATGGGGAGATTCCCATTATGCTTGCTGTTGTCTGTACAGGTTGTTGTGGCCATTTAGCTTGTGTAAAGGTTCATACTCAGTTCTAAATTTTAAACATTCCAGGAACAGCGCACTGAGGATCAGAAACCAGTACAAGAGCACAGTTTATGTTTTGTGTTGAGGCTAGAAAACACTCCATTCCCACTTCTGAATGTATCACTGTGTTTATATTGTTCAGAGCCACTATATTATGGTACTAAAAGCATTTTTGAAGATAAAAATAGTAAGTTACCCACTGTCATCGCACATAGGAAGAACACTGCACTTTTGCAGTAGATGAAAACTCATGCAGAGGTCTTCATTTTGGGATTAAGCTTCTGTGTTCCAGATTATCATCTTTTCCCCTCTTTTCCTCTCGGCTTCTTGCAATAGACTGAAAGATATAGATAAGTAACAATGCTAAACTAAAAGCTGCCATTCCGCCCCCGCCCCCAGCATTCAAAATTATGATTTTGGCAAGTTTACTTTGTGAATAGTCACTATCTGTAGATATTTGCCTTTGTTTCCCCTCCTAAATTTTACTTCCTTATGATTTCTCCTTTTATTATTATCATCCCTGCATTCTCACACAAATACTCTAGGTCAGAGTTTCTCAACCTTGGCCATTTGGAGATGCGTGGACTTCAACTCCCAGAATTCCCCAGCCAGCCTGAAGTCCATGCATCTATGGTTGCAATGGCCAAGGTTGAGAAACACTGCTCTAGGTGTATACAGTACAGTATATAATTCCCCTCTCTCATGCCAGTGCTTAATGCATTTGATGCAATCTATAGAAGCTGAAGCTATAATAAATTGGTTAGTGTTTAAGACATTACAAGGCCTTTGTTGCTTTGTGGTAGTAACCTATTAAAGCTAACCATTTGGGAACATGAAGAAAAGTGTGTTCCAGTTTCTTTCATTTGTAGCACTGAAAAAAAAAAGCAGTATGGTTTCAAATGTCATAATACTGGAGTAAAGGAAGTCAGGCTTGCCAAACTCCTTAGTGCATACAACTGATAAAGGTGGACATGCAGTCTTCAAAGCAATAGGTCTTGTTATGGAAGAAGCACTACATCCAACAGCAGAGAATTACTTTAGTTTGAAAACTCACCGAAATATCCTCAATGTATTCTCTCTCTGGGTTCATCCACATGTTTTGTGGGGAGGTGGAGCCTTTGGAAGTCAGTGATCTGCTGGGTACACTTGGCATAACAGATCTGTTGTAGGCCTCCCTTTTCCATCTGGCTGCTAGGCTCTGTGTCTCTATGGCCATTTGTGCAGTGGCTCTCAGAGACTAGACACCTCATTGGCACAGTCTATTTCTTATTTTTTGTGGTTTGGACACTGGGCTATTGACTTTGTGGAATGGAATCTTCCAAGAGATTTATATTCCCACTGGTACTCAAAAATAAAGACTCCATAGCATTTGGATGGTGGCCCTCCTTCATGATATATAAGTGATTACTTCCATTGCGGCAATTTTCTTCTTCTGGTGGCTGGAAATCACAGAATTGTTTTTTAAACTTTTCATCCCTATGGCTAGAAAATTTAAAAACCACTACAGTACATGATTTTCAGCCCCTGGTTCAGGATTGAAGAATTGCAGTTTTGGATGCCGAGTGCCCAGCACCACACAAAATATGACTTGTTATAAAGAGCTTCTAGACTGGCTCAGAGCAGGTTTTCTAGCAAAACACCAAGGTTGGCTGGAACAGAGATTTGGGGGAGTGGTGGAAATAAAAATTGATCATGAGTGGGCTTCCTGTTGTAGTGCCATTGAAGCCAGGCCAGATGATGCAAAAAGGCTGGGTGGATTGGCATCAGCTTGTGGAAGGTTTCTGCTAGACCATCAGGCTGATGGTGCAGGAATTGGGTGATGGCAAGGGAGATGGCTAAAGTATAGGCAATCCTCGTATAGTGACCACAATTGGGACTGGCAACTTGGTTGTTAAACAAAATGGTCACTAAATGAAACTGTTACTGTACTTTCAATTTTACTTTGGCTTTCCTTTGCTTTACAGACCTGCAAAGGTTATAAACATGAGGATTGGTTGTAAAATTACTTTTTTATCACCTTTGTAACTGCAAACGGTTGCTAAATGAGGCAGCCGCTAAATGAAGACTAGCTTTATAGGGGTGAGCCAGGGCAAACCAGCCACGAGGGTGCTAAAACAAGCAGTTTAGCACCAAAGCAGAGACAAGAAAAGAGTGATGCCCTGGGACAGCTTTGTGTGGGCTTTCAGTGTAGCAGCTTTGAAAAATATAGGCTATTTTTGTCAAGGGAATATTAACTTACCGGTCTTCCAGGAGACTGATCGATTGATATCGTTGTGGCAGTAAATAAATAAATATTGCCCCTGAGCTGTCAAAAAACAAACTCGGAAAATGTTCCAGCTGATTAGCTAGAGCATATGCAGGCTTGTGGATGCAGAGGCAGAAAGTACGTGGAATTCCCCAGCCCCATGCTCCACATGTTCATGACAGGGACACGTGTTTGATTTTTCATCTAGGGAGGAGGGGAAGGGATGTCACCAACTGCCACCCTGAAATTACCCCAGGTTACATTCTGTGAGGATAGCAGCACTGCCAGTCTCATTGCTGAGGTGAATTTAGGCTTGTGGGGAGCGGGGGGGGGGCATGCTTTTTCAGTCGACATACTTTCCTGCCATCTAAAGGGTAGGCAGAAGGCTCTTCTTCCCAGCCATGTTAATGTGCTTTTCCCCAGCTCAAGGAGTGATACTCCAGTGCCTAACAAAAGGTTGCAGCTGCTGGGTTCTGAATTCATACCTAAGTCCTAAATGTGGGTGGTGGAAAGATGGGGATAGGAGAAGCTTTTTCACAGATGAAAGCATTTCTGTGATTTTAGTAAGGAATTTGTCCATCACATTTTTATTTCTGCCTGGCTGTGATTTATGTACCAAGTCTGTTGTTGCATTTACTGTTTTTTAACCTTTGACTCATAAGAATGTCTCTATTTTTTTGTGACAGTTTCAGCCCTGGTGGTTTGCTCTCAGTATGTATGGTTATGGACAGCTGGTGGCCAGACTTTGGATAAAATGCTTTTGGGGGCAGGTTAAGTATTCCTTGTGAACTAGTCACCATCGTTTTGCTGGCACGATTCAGTTTATATATTCTTGCTTGCATTTAATTTGTCTTAGGACTTAATACAATTAACACAGTCTTTGTATTGCCTTTCAGTTGCTGAGAGATTTCAGAAACCTCCAGCTGTGGAAGCCACAGTATCACAGGGATTATATATTAGAGCCCTGATGGCATAAGATTACCAAAGGCTGAGTCTGATGGAGGTATATGGGCAGAAAGATTCAATCTCTCTTCCCCTTCCCCCCTGATATTTATTCTCTTGGCCCCCTCTTTCCTGCTTCTTCATTTCAACTCAAAGTAATTGTGGCTTGTAGGCCCAAGATGGTAGTAATGAGTTCCCTCTCAAACCTGGAAGCAGGGCTGTGACAAAAAAAGACAAAGATTGGGTTTTCACATCAAGCTAAGCTATAAGTCATTTTTCTTGTTTTTGACTTAGAGTGTTGTATGACCCTCAGCCATTGTGGTTTATAAACCACAATTCATGGATTATCCTGAGTATGAACCTAGGCAGTTGTAGCATATTCTTATACTATGGTTAAGCAAGCTATGCTTAGTGTGATATATGATCAAGATTGGAGTTTCTTTTCTTCCTGGATGACCCTAAATCTAGTTTTTGGGCTATCAAATAGAGTAATTAGGTGAGTTTTGCCCTTGCTGTAACATTGTTCTCAAATGCAGTATTTTATTATCTGCCATAGAAACAAATGGCAGACTTACTTATTTGGTAGAAAATAAAATTAAGCTATCAAGGACATAATTGGGATGGGAGAAGTTCAGGATCTGAAGGGAGAAGCAATTTTTCACCAATTTTCTTTGTTCCATAAGATTCAGAGAAAACCATAAGGGTCAAGATCACTAACTTCAGAGTTTCTATAATTGCAATAAAAACAGTATTACTAAAACACTATAGGTAGCAGCTCTAATCTTCTGAAATAAAATAGGATTTTATCATCTCAGTAACAAGGAAGTTTACCTCTAAATTTCTTTGATACATACACTTAAGGAATGCTTTAAAAGGTTAAGCGTATGCAGACAGTATGCTGTCTTGTACTACATTTTAATTAATTATTTGCTTATTATAGTGAAAATTTTTCAAAAAGCTCAGGATTGTGAGGGTTATGTATTACATGGTAGGGATTTCAGTGATCACAAATACAAAAAAAAAACAATACGGCCTCTGTCTGCAGACTTCTGCACTTTGCACTCTATCCCTTGAAAAGAATAAATATGAATATGAAACTATTAATTTATCAATTTGTATAGTGCTTCAGTTACTAAAATAACTCAAGGTTATACTGAAGTTTCATGATTTGAAGTTTTAATTTTTATAATATGGAATATCTACACCAGAATTGTAAGGCTGTGTTTGCACAACATGCTAAGCTTGGTTTGTTTTAATAATGCTTGTTTTGTTTGTGACTTATTGTGCTGTGTGTATAATTCAGTATATCATGGAATGTCAGAAAATTGGGATAACTGAATAAACCTCAGTTCAGGTTAAGGGTTAATGTGTCATGTAAACATAGCCTTTGTTTAGCTGTCTAATGTTAAAAATACTTCATTTTTAGTTAAATAAGTACCAAAAATGGATGTGTCCCTGGATTATTTTCTATTTCTCATTTAAGTTCCATTAAGCTGAAAGAACTGAGGAAGGCTATATATTCTTAATAAAAGGCACTAAAATATTAGAATTGTGTACGCATCTCCCGTCTCCAATGTTTGTATGTCATGTTGCCCTCTGTGTGTAGGCCATGAAATGGCATGTGTCAAATTTGTGGCTGCAATTTATAATAATACCATGTTCAAATGGGATGTCTAACGTATGAGAAGTCATTTCAAGGCATGTGGACAAGCCCAAATGGCATATATGTCCTTCCTTTGGAAATTTGACAGCTTTGACAATGCAGCTGGGACACACTAGTGGGTGTGGAAGATTATAAGAGGGCTTTCAGAAGTCATCAGTAGGAGGGGTGTGAAACAGCTCATCAGAGGATTACAACCATGGTTTTAAATTGCATTCATGCCCACAAAATATGTGCAGTTAATTAGACAATGGGGATTTCAACTGAAGTAGAGCTGTAGTTGCAGTGCAAAAATTCCATGTTACTTGGTGTGTAGGATGTAAAATTGAAGCACTAAGAATGAACTTGCTGGATCAGATCAGTGTTTTGTTTCTGGTAGTAAGAAGCCAGATATTTATAAAATGGGGATGAAGGAGTGCTGATGGTTCTCAGCATCTAGTATTAAAAAAGAATCTGCCTTGGTAAATAAAACGGTCCTATTTAGCTTTTATGGCTATTGAGTTTGATAGATCTCACCTCCAGGGGTTTAATATTTCAAGAAATAGCAAAGTAGTGAATTCCACATATTTTGTGGAAGTATTTTCTTTTTTCTTTTTCCTGAATCTCCTGCAAATCAGTGTAATTGTTTTTCTCTGACATTAACCCAAAAGAAGGTGTTTTCTGTTGTAGTGCCTACTTTCCAAAAGACACTCTCCTCCCCAAATAAAATATGTGCCTGACTTCTTACAACAGGGCTGCATACTGAAAACTTTTTTACTTTTCTTGACATTTAGTGGTTTATGATACATTTTTAATTATGGTTGTTACATGGATGTATCTATCAAGTATATTTTTATTGTTTGTATTATTATATATTGCCAGGTTATGTGTATATGACAGGCAGTTGAGTAATATTACATTGTGCATCCCCAAGTTTCCATATTATGGCAGAGGAATAAACTTAACTAAAAGCTAAGTAAAAGAAAGGGGAAAGAAGGAAGAATATAAAATAAATAAAGATAGCATTTAAGGGAATCCTGGTTGTGAGAGCCATTGGCAGTGCCGAGGGGTTTAGTATGCTGTCTGGAACAAGGCAAGGCCAGAATTGGGAACGGAGCTCTCTCCTACAGGAAGCTGTGCCCAGCCCTCCTTCGGGAGTGAGTGGGAGGAAGATCTGCCCTGGCTTTGCTGTGGAAAAAGGACCTTCACAGCCAATCCTTCATTATTCATAAATGCTACAGTGCTTCATTACATATCTAGCGTTCAGGCCCGCGTGTACATTTGTTCTTTCCTTACATGTAAGTAATTTTCTCTGTTTGACAGGGATTTTTTTTTATAAGCGTAACTGAAAGTGGCTGAAAGCTGGTACTGAGTAATTTGAGTAGTCTCTCTGGAGAGTTTCACTTAGCTCCAGAACACCCTGCCTAAACATTTTCTTGCTGACTCTTTTACAGAGAGTCTGTGTGGTTGTCTAGTTTTGACTCAGCACAAATGGAGTGAAAGGTACTATCCTTAAACAAATACAGTGACTGAAATAAGGGTTATTCGGTTCAATTCATTAAACATAAACAAAAGATTTCCTTGTAGTTGCTACCCAAAAGGTAATAATTACAAAAGCCATTTCCTGATAGCTCAGATATATATGTAAGACTGAAATCCAAGGGAAATTTCTTTTGCATTTTGCGTCAACATATTTGCATATATTTCTATATGATTAAATCTCCTTTGCTTTTAAAGAACTTCTGTTTTTAGAATGCTATTTATATCACAGTGATATGTAGTGAGTGCTATTCTCTTTTTATGCTTCCTAAGTCTGCCCAATTAATTAAGTACTTTTTAGTGATTAATATCTCATTAAACCAATTAATGTAATTACACATGATGGATGTCTATCATAAATGTTTTTGGAATAATAAAGGTAGTTGTGATAATGTTTTTAAAATATTCATTAAATCATAAGTTACTTTTTAAAAAAACCTTTTCTCTTTTTGCAGATTTGAATTACTTTTGTTTTCAAAATACTAAAGTGAACTGATTCTAAGGTTTAACCATTTCTTGGTTTTTACTGAATTTTATGCTTGTATTTTGCCATTGTTTTCTTATTTTATTAATTATGCATTCCATGGGAAATGTTTGACCTGTATAATTTTGTTTGTTGCTTGCTGGCTTTTTGGTTCTATGACATGGATAGATAACTTTTTAAAGCTGAAAACCAAGGAGTGTACTTAAAATTAAGTTATCTCAAAAGACAATGTAGGAGAAGCTGGATGTGAGGAAAGAATATATAATAAATTAAATAAAGAACCTACGAAATAAACATTCTGCTTCTGACAGTGGTGTGCTGGATGCTTTAGCCACAAATCCAATTAAAGTGAGACTCTGCACGTAGCAGGTTATACATACTCTAATTGTCCTCCTTTTTCACAAGTAACCCCAACCATGTTAAAAGTTAAAGGAGGATGACTAGTTAGTTATTGTCACCCAGAATGTGTTTTATAGGAAGCAATTAGATTTGGCTCATCTCTTTTTAGAAATGAATCACTGGCCACTAAACGACTGCAAGCAGAATATCCTGTATGTTTGAATTGAAAAAGTATTTTTATCGGCTAAAAAAAATGGCTAAAAGTTTTATCGGCTTTGAAGAACTTGGCATAGGCTATGTTTATTTTTAATAGTTTGTTCAGGGTTGTGTGTATTCCATGCTAAAAAGAAAATAAATTATATGCCAAGGTACTCCAGGTTTGTGCAGGGGAACTAGGAACTTATGATCTTAATAGAATAGAATAGAATAGAATAGAATAGAATAGAATAGAATAGAATAGAATAGAATAGAATAGAATAGAATAGAATAGAATAGAATAGAATAGAAATCTTTATTGTCATTGTACTACTTGTACAACGAAATTAAATGCCACCCCAGTGCAGCTTTAAAAATATAAAAACCATAGAACACAGATGAAATAATATGCAGATGAAATAAAGTTGCACATATATTTTTATATGTTTCCCCCCTATTTCATAGAGTGTTTAAACCAGGCTTAATAGAAAGAAACAGCAATAATAGGTATAAACTCTCTGGGACTAATAAGCCACTGTCCCCAAATAAAAGAAAATGATGTTTATAACTTACAGTGGCAAACCTATTTAGAGTGAAAACCATTGAGGAAAGCTATATTGGAGTAGGATTGACTATTTATATTGGAGTAAAACTCTACAGAAGCAGCAATTCCTTCCAGTCCTATGCTCCTGGTATGAATGGACATAAAAATGTGGAGTTTTGTTTACAGGATAATTTGAAGATGCCACAGGAGTTTAAAAAAAAAAAAGCCAAAGGTTCTGCTATGCCAGCAGTTTTATTGTAAGATCAAATAGCCAGATTAACATAATTCCATTGCAGATGTGTGTAACTGATGTTTCTAAAAGTATAAAAATTGTGTCTGCCATTGTTATTACTGTCTTCCTTCCCACATCTTTAATAACCCTGAAGTGGGGAAAAGAATTTTACAGTGCAATGAACCCGTAACTCCAGGAAGTTGTGTCTCACTCCTTTCTTCAGCGTCTGAAAAATGGCACTGATGCCACAAAGGCCTTTTAGAACCATGAGGGCTAGAAACCCATGCTTATCCAGAACTGAGAGTCCCTGTTCCAGGGAAATATTTATTTATTTATTTATTTATATTTCAAATTTAGATACCTCCCATCTCACAAAAAGTGACTTCTGGGATTTGGAACAGGGCAGCTTTAAAAAGCATGTGGAGATTTCTATTTTTCTAAAGCTTTGAATTCAAATCTGCTGTGCCTTCCTGGACCATTTTGTTCTTTTTATTTGATTGCTGTTTTTATATTTAGATTTGGCAGCATACAGACATTGGGATATTTTTGTATCCCAGTACTACCTTGGAAATGTAAAATCCAGTAGCTATAAAGTGTCTCTCATGGGTAATATACAACTTAGATATACTTTTGTATTTCCTTAATTTTAAGATTGTTATATTTTGTCTTTCAGAAACAACATTTTTCTTCTTCCTCTAATTACTATGTGGGCTTTCTCTTATTACTTAGGTGTAATGGCTCTGTTGCGGCCACTCCTATTGGATGTAGTGCCAAATATTCAACAGACAGCTGCTTTGGCCCTTGGGAGACTTGCCAATTATAACGATGACCTGGCAGAAGCTGTAGTTAAAGGTGATATTCTTCCCCAGCTTGTGTATTCACTGGCTGAACAAAATGTAAGGCATAATCACAGTCTTAAGTGCTTTTTCTCTGTCAGAGTTAAATATTCTGTCTTAATAAGCTTTTTAATCATTCTTTAGATGTACGTGTTGTCATTGCTGCACCATAGATAGAATATTTCTTGATAGAAAGTATTTATTATTGTGATTTAATTAAATCATTTTTAGAAGACCACTTAATTATTAATGGTGTGAAAGTTTGCTGTATAATTGAAATTATTAGAAATATTATACAACTAATTGGCTACAATGAGTTGTAAACCATGCATAAAGCTTGTA
Source organism: Python bivittatus (assembly GCF_059951505.1). Classification (NCBI taxonomy): domain Eukaryota; kingdom Metazoa; phylum Chordata; class Lepidosauria; order Squamata; family Pythonidae; genus Python; species Python bivittatus. Next base: position 18,159,839 of record NW_028277088.1, on the reverse strand, counting down.
TTGTAACATAAATAATACTATAAGTCCTTCTAAATTATAAGAGTCTATAAGGCATGAGAGTCTATATAAGGCACTGAAATAGCAAATATAATTTGTGTGTGTTATATACATGTAATACATTCTTATTATATAATCTAATTGATTAATAGTCTCTGCTCCTCTATACCATGAAACACTGAATGGCATTCATAGGATGTGACATTGGATTGACTAGCTAGGGCTAGTCTTGGGCTGTATTACCATATTTGGGAAGTCCTCTGGTCACTTCTTCATAAAAGAGTGAGTTGGCAGGAAGAAGAAATTAAGGTCTGGTTGTGAACAATTGTTCCATCATGGGCTTCACCCTAAAGAAGGATGTGAAACAGCCATGGATTCTTCTATCTCTGTGATTCATTATCCTTTCATCTACTCTCTTCCTGTATCAACCATCTTCTCTTGCTTGGCATGCAACAGAGGTGGAAAACTGTTTATTCTATCTCTCTTCTGCTTTAAATGGAAATTTCTTCCTCTTTTTATTACATGGGGATACTTCTTTGGAGTCCATCATGCCAGATGTTGGGGTCAAAAATTGTGGTGTTGCTTTTTTTTTACTAAGATTGCTTCCACCAAACAATCAGTTTCATTCCTTAAATCTTCAGAAACATTTTTGTTCCACCTTTGCAATACTCTCAGTATTCCCCTTCAGCCAGCTAGCCAGCCAGCCAATGTTTCTTCCAGCTGACCAGTGGAGAAATGCAAAAATTGGCATCCAGCTAATGCCCCACTTTTTGGTCTTTGTTGTTAGTTTGTTGGTCTTATTTTTATGGTGAGGAAAAAAAATGGTCATTTAAAAAATAAAGTGAAATAGTGGTACCTTGACTTCAGCAGGAAGAACTAAGCAGATGGAATGAAGTAAGAGTACCTAACAATGGGAAGCTGCCTGCCTTCCAGCTTCAGGGTTAACCCTGCAAAATTCTTGGTTCAACATAGCAGAACTGCTAAAAAGTTCCATGGTGAGACCACGGGGGCAGTTCGAAACCTGATCATTGTAAGTGCTTTGTGTAGAGAAGCATTCTCCCCAATGGAGTAATAACTTCCTTTGGAACTAAGAATCCAAAGAATTATCCCTCATTTGAATGCTACGTTTCCTGTTCCTGCTAATATTTTTAGTACATTTTAGTCCTGTTTTTGTAATAATTTCTTTATGTATCTGATTTTGAGTTCTCCATCTCTGTATTTTCCTTTGTTTAAGAATCCTCATCCTTGCCCTGGGTTATTCAACAATGCTGACCAATGGTGAATTGCTGTCTTCAGCTTGCTATTTAGATTAGTGATTCTGTAGAAGGATAATAACTAAGACTGAAAACATAAATTTAAGAATTCATGTTAGGCCAGCTGTTCCTGTTCTGGTGGAAACAGTGTTTGTATAAGAAAGATCATAAAATCTGGCAAAGGAGTGGCAATTATGGAAGAATCAAGACTGGTTTGCATCCACACCATTGGCTCTGAAGCTTGTTGATTCAACAGTATAAGCCATTAGGTTTGTTAATACTGTTGTATTTTATTTCAGAATTAAATGATTTTGAATAATAACAGTTATGATCTATTGGGAATTTAGCTCCTCATGCACCAGTGAAATGAATGGATATTACATAGGCTAATATTCCAGAAGATTTCACCCATTGATATTTTAAAAAATCCTTCAAAATATGACTTGCTGCTTAAAACATAATTATCTGAAAGCAGTAATATGCATGCTTTGCTCGCACATATAAGCACATGCAATTATTGCTCTTTAACTGTTTTTCTTTGAGCGGAGATCAGTATATACAGTCAATATTTATGGTATTTTTGATGCTTAGCAAATAATGGTTGTGTTTTTGTTTTTAAGCCCCAGCTCATAAACCACTCTTCGAAGTTTTTTCCCATTATTTTTTGAAAATTAGATGTTTGTTTAGATCAAATTTATGCCATGAACTTTGCATGATCTTCTGGGATTCTTTTGTTCTACTAAGGAATAGTTATATATGTATATAGTTGTATATGTATATGAGTGTGTGTGTATATAAATAAAAAATGCATGCTTTACTGAAACCTGAAAAAAATGCCATTTACTGGTTCCATCTTCACAGTCACTCAAATACAACTTTTCCAAGACCTGTACCCCTCAGTTGTATTGAATTTCACCTTCATAATCCTCAGCCAGCATAATTTTGGCTTTGCTGACTGGAAATTAAAGGACTTGAGGTCCAGTACATTTGGGAGCAACTAAATCAGGAAAGGCAGCTCAAGTGAATTCGTAATTATTCTTATCTTTTTGGTATGCATGCATCTTAGTGATAGAATGTTTTTATATCTAACATTTGCATTTCCAGTCTAATGCAAAGACAGCTAAGAACATATTTTGGTTCACTCATCTATCCACTGGCCTATCTTTTCCCCACACATATACAGTTGTATGCAAAACTTATGCAGCCCTGGTCAAATTATATGTTTCAGTGGAAGTCTAAATGAACAGAAGCTTAACCACTAGACCAGTTTGGTCTAGTGGTTAAGGCACCAGGCTAGAAAGCAGGAGACTGTGAGTTCTAGTTCTGCCTTAGGCATGAAAGCTTGCTGGATGACCTTGGGCCAGTCCCTCTCTCTCAGCCCAACTCACCTCACAGGGTTGTTGTTGTGGGAAAACAGGAGGAGGAAGGAATATTAAGTATGTTTGCTGCCTTGAGTTATATATAAAAATAATGAAGGCAGGATAAAATCTAAAAAAAACACAAAAAACTCTCCATGTGGTACAAAGTTAAACACAACACTTTTCTGCAAATTTGAATGCATATTAACTATTTATATGCAGCTTCAGTATAAGAAAAAAGTGCATACAGTATGGCAGGTGTAGAAGTTTGGATACCCTTTCACTCACTACTTTGCAACTACTCTGTTGGCAGAAAAACAGCTAACTTTTTCTTGTAGTCAGCTAGGAATTTTTCTATTCTTGCTTTGGAATGTTTCCTACTCTTCCTTGCAGAACTCTTCTAGCCAGAAATCCTTCATCACATGAAAGGCAGACTTCTGATAATCTTTGTTATACTTCACATACTGTACATCCATCAGAAATTACTGAGGACAAATGTGATGCTGGTCAAAGAAGACTCTTCTCGGATAAATTAATTGCAGTGCTCAATCCATCAGCACATAGAAGCCAAGAGTGAAGAATGGGAAAAGTTTTACTTGGCTGTTATGGGAAGCTAGATGATGTCCATCCATCACTTTTAAACACACGAGTTGAAAAGATTCATTAAGACCATTGAACCAGCCTTTGCTCTATGCAGAAATCCAAATTAAAGCAAGCACTAAATTACTTTCTAGCCTCTGTTTGGACTGATCCAGTGAAGGAGAGCCCTCTCTCAGTGATTGATTCTACCTTTGAAATCTTCTTACTGTTAGGAAGTTTTTCCTAACATTTAATGGGACTCTTTGTTTCCTCTGACCAAGGTGCATTATTCGAAATCATGTATTCATGGATGATAGAGAACAGAGATTGGTCTTTTGGCTGATACAACTTCATTTTTTTCACAAGGCCAATTCCTGCAGTCTTTCCTTGGAGGACAGTCTCCTGTACCCTGATGTTGTTGCCATTCTCTGAACTCTTCAGATATAAATGCTGCAGGAGTAAGATTTCACTCCTAGGCTTGATGACTTCCTCCTATATTATTCAAAGTATACGTGCTGATCTTAGGAACACACTGTAATGAACAGTGTGTAATAAATCCTATAAATTAAATTTGATACCTAATGTAAAGGAGAGAAAAGACCTCTCTCTCAATATTTTAGTGTGTGCATGCCAGACAAAGATAGCTTAGCCACTGATCTGTGCATTAGTAACCTGCCTTGAATATTGTATTGTTGGATTATATTATTTAATGTGAGCCTGTCCTTTTGTACCACAAGGTACACTTTATGCGAAGTGCAGTGGCAAAATTCTATGGTACACTTGTGCATAATATCAGTTTTGAAAGAATTGTATTGGCAATTTGCTGCCAGACCAGGTTTTGTTGTTGTTCAGTCGTTAAGTCGTGTCCGACTCTTCGTGACCCCATGAACCATATTGCGCCAGGCCTTCCTGTCCTTCACTGCTTCCCTGAGTTTGCTCAGTTTCATGCTCATTGCTTCAGTGATGCTATCTAACCATCTCATCCTCTGCTGTCCTCTTTTCCTTTTGCCTTCAATCTTTCCCAGCATCAGGGTCTTTTCCAAAGAGTCCTCTTTTCGCATTAGGTGACCAAAGTATCTGAGCTTGAGCTTCATTATCAAAGACCAGGTTTAAGGCTTTGTTATTATTTTATAAAGCTTTAAACAACTTGGAATCAGATTCCTGAGAGAGTGACATTTTTCCATGCACATCTGCCTGACCATTAAGACCACTGCTCTGATCAGTATCAAAAGCCTTCCTGATTGCATCCTGTTCTATAGATCTTTCTTTGACATCAACCCGGTAGAAGGCCTTTTGTTGTTGTTGTTGTGGTATCCATTCACTGGAATGCCCTCCCCTTCAATGTAAACCCTCTGCTGACTTTGCTGCCATCAGCAGAGGCACATTATAAAAACATTTTTATTCAGTTTGGTAGTGGAAGACCAAGGTGTGGTACCAAAGCAATTGGATTTTTATATTTTGGGCTTACTTATTGTTTTTTATTGTAATCAAATTTATTTTTAATTTTGTACACTAAGGAGCTGCATTGTGCAACAGATGGCATATAAGTTTGTTAAATAAATATGTGTAAAATCATTTAGTTGATTTATTTCTTTTCTGTCATTAGACTCCCTAGTCAAATAATTGCAATTTATTCTAACCTTCTTTGTATTTCTGCAGCGTTTTTATAAGAAAGCGGCTGCATTTGTATTACGAGCAGTTGGGAAGCATTCTCCTCAGCTTGCCCAGGCAATAGTGGACTGTGGAGCACTGGATACACTGGTAATTTGCTTAGAAGATTTTGACCCTGGGGTGAAGGAAGCTGCATCCTGGGCCCTTGGCTATATAGCAAGACACAATTCAGGTAAGAGACTTCTTAATATTTTAGGATGTACCAAGTGTTTACATTATAAAACCCAACACAAAGAATAGATCATGGGTCTTGCCTCCTGTGTAAGCAAATAAACAAGGATAGCATGTATCAGATTTAATTGAAGCAAGTGGAACATAATGGCTGTGAATGAGGACATTCTTGGTTCAAATTTAGCCTGTCTCTAAAAATGAGAATAATGCTGCCCACTTTACAATATTGTTGTAAGAACTGTCAAGATAATGTACATGGATATTGAAAAAGTGGTGTAAAATAGTGTTGGCTTACTGGGAAAAAGTAAATGTGTAGGCACAGTTGAAGTTCCCAAAGTCCACCCTATCTTCTGACCCTCTTGTTTGTAATGTTCATACATTTTAGTTTCTGTAAACAAAGACATAAGGATGAGAATGGAACTGCCTCCCCTCTTTGCAATTCTAGCATCAATATAAATGCTAATTAGGATTATAATTTCTTGGCCAGTACTGGTGCTGTAATGTAGACATTAAAAGAAAATACTCAAATTGGTTGACTTCTAACATCCCTATGCTCGTAGTGCTTGTATTTTTATTCTGTCTATTAAGCTATGGATTTTCTATAGCATAACTGCTAACAGTTGTCAAACATTCCTAAGTAAAACATTGCCAGCAGTCTTGGATTAGCCAATTTAATATCTGTCTATTTTCTTGTTAAGTATATTTAGAAACTAGAAAGGACAAGGTAATTTAGGTAAAAAGGGTTAGATTTTAGACAATACCTTTCATCTCTTCTATATTATCAATGACAAGCTTGTATTTATAAAAAATGTTTAAATAAACTAGTGATAAAACAATTAGTTTCTTTTTAAAAAAAGAAAAGAAAAGGAATTTATGTAGGAAAATGAAGATATAAATTCAGGATTACAAAAAAACCAAAAGAGTGTGGAATAGATTTCTATCTTTTACATCATTCTAGTTTATAAATGGCAAAGACTGGAAGACAGAGTAAAATACTTGTTATAATGAATTTGTAAATTACCAGAACATGCTTCTAGAGAGCAATGTTTCTTCTCCCATCATGAAGCAATTGTAGATTCAGACACGCAGAGAACCTGTGACCATGGAAACAGTAATACAAAGTGTACAAAATTGACCACACAGCAGATCAGGGGAATCATTCCTCTCCTTATCACAATAGTCCTTGATTTTGAATTATATCAGAAGGGGCATAGGAAATCACTAAACACTTGCTTGAAGTCTCCCAATTAACAATGGACAGTTAGTATGCAGATGACACAGGTAACTAATCAGAAAGGCTAACTGAAATCTGATCAGTGCAGCTACCAGTATTGGAAACTTCTTGGGGTGTAAAGCAGTTCTTGAAGTTCAAAGGAAGTCACAATGGAGGTTAAGTAGTTTCCATATATACCTGGATTCTAGACCAGATTCTGAGTAATTCCTAACTCTTTGACCTGATCTTGATTTAGCAGGCAATATGGAGACTGCATTCAAGATGGCCACATAATACAGCTAGCAGGGTACATTAACAGAATGTTGCAGTTTATTCCCAGCCTGTAAACCATCTTGGAACAAAAGTCACAATAGGTGGTTCAGAGGTTGAAGATGGGCAAATTCAAGTTGGGCAAGGAAGAAAGTGCAATTTTCTTATTCCTACCACTTTGGAGCTTTTAATATTGTTTTATATTAAGGGTAGTCAGCTTTTTGGTTGCAAGGTTTTTTCAATGGCCAATGACCTCAATGGGCAGGGCTGTGATATATTAAAATGATAATGAATGGGTGAAGCTGAGATTTTTGAGGAGTGGGAGTTGTAAAATACTTTTAAGGTGTGTTAGATTTATTCTTACATTTGTGCATCTTTTCTGTTTGCTCTTATTCTGGAAATTAGCATTTTGTGTCTCTGTGATTTTGCTGTTAGAGGATCTAGAGACTAAAAAACAAAGTCAGTTTAAGAGACCAGATATAGTTTTTATTATGTAGTCTTGTCCAGTCATGCACTCAAATATTAGAAGACTTCATTTGGAGGGGAGGGGTGTCATTCCCTGATCTAAGCATTACAAAGCAGAAAGTGGAATTCTAGAGAATGAAAAAAAAAGCTCCTTTCTTATTTTTCTTCCATATGAAACATATCTGTACAGGGATATTAATTTAAACCCTCATGGCAAATATATCTCAACTGTAATCACCTTTCTAGGATTCCTAACTATAAAATGTTAACACTTTGGTATGCCAATTTTCCTTCTTCTCTGTTCCTTAAAACTTCAGTGACTTTATTTTATTTTATTTTTTCTCAGCACACACCACATTTTGTATATCCCTAATGTTTACTGTTCTTGATAGCTATTTGGTTGTTGTCTTAATGCTTTTTTTGTTTGTTTCCTTACTATGTCAGTAAATATAGTTCTCCTTATCAAATGAGTTTTTCGAGTATGTAAAAATCACAGCCATCATTTTGAGTGACCCTGCTTCATTTCAAAATCCGTAGGCACTTGGCTACCCCAATTCATTGTTAGAGGGAATGGTGGAAGCTAATTTTTAACATATATGTTTCTATCACATCACCTCGCACAGGTTTTCCATCTGCTCCCTTTATCTAAAGTTGTCCTTTGTCCAGAAGCCTTCTGTGCCTTTCCTCCAATCAAGAATTAATTCCCACTGCTAGATTCTCTTCTCTCTCTTTTAAGGGCTTTTTAAAAAATAATCTTTTGTTCGCCATCCAGGTTGGGAATGTTGGGGGCAGGGAAAGAAGAGAAAAAGCTCTTTTTGCAGTGTGGTAAACAATGTACAAATAAACTATATAGTCTTTTTTAAAATGAAAAATGAACATTTATATTTGGTTATTTTGATAAATTTACGAGAATACTCCATAGATTTGAGAAAGTCAAAGGGAGCTTTTAGATTCACTATGCTTTTTAAACCTTCGGTTCTTCATTACAGTTAGAGATCATATTAATCATATTTCTATTCAAAAGCCAAGTTATTAACATGGAAAGAACTCTTAAAAGTAACCCATAAATTTATTTTTTTAATAGAAGAGTAATTAATCTCTCTGAAGCTCTTTATGCAAATACTATGACCAATTAGTTTATGATCTTTTTTAAGATTTTTAAAATTTGATTATTCAACCTTTTTTGTAGAAGTATAGTTACTACTTTAAAATTCTCTTTTGCTATTTAAAATGTGAGATTAGTTGCTAAGAACTTGGGGAGAGAGGAATCTTTCATTAAAATGGTTTTACCTCTTTGCTGAAATTTCTTTCAGTCCATTTGGATGGTATTTCAGTATAAAGGAATTTGGCATATCTCCCTTTTCATGAGGCTTATACAGTAAATAAACTATGTATTGACTGCAATATCAGGTGTATTTTGGCATGGGGAAATACTTTGCAAACACACACAATACACACACAGTTTTTATGACAAATAGCACAGTACTTAGATATGTTACACTATTACTATAGTGTTCCATGTTGGGAATAAAGTAGGGTGAAGATATAAATGAAACAGAGGTTTGGATCATGACAAAAATGTATTATGCCATAAGAATATTCCTAAGAATATTCCTAAATACAATAAAATCAGCACTGGCATTTCAATTATATAAGTTTAAAAGCAAATTTTAAAATGTGATGTCTATGCCATCATAGGTAAAAGTGTTCTTAGCACCCTGTATGAAAATTAATAAATATATATAAAGTAGTACATGAGCAAGTAGATAAATGGAGAATCAGAGTTTTTGGGTTTTACCACCCCCCCATTAAGAAAGTTCTGCAGAAAGCTTTGATTGATGAACTGTAAATGCAAAATCAAAGTTGGGCCCTTGAATTACGACAGCTATTTGTTGCCATGGCAATGCAAGGCAGGTTAAATGTTAAAGATAAGAGACTATGTGCATAACAAGGAGAAGACCTAACAAAACCTTATTTAAGAACCTATTATAACCCATTTGAAATTAATGGGATTTGTGCTCATTTTTCATCATCATCTGCAAAAATAGCCCTTGTCCTATTCCTTGTATTTGCTATCCAGTAATTTTTTTACTTCCCTAAGTTTAATGATAAATATGTTGGAGGAAGGGTAATGAATTTCTGCTATAACAGAGGCTGTATCAATTAACTGTGGATTTTTATGTTACGATACCAGCAACTGGCCATGGTGGCTTAATGTATCTGTCTGTTGCAGTCATTTAATGTAGGGAAAGACCAGTAGTTTAGTGATAAAAAAGATACTATTAAAATGTATGTTGATGTTCAGAATTAGCAAGATAGATTTTTGAATGAATCATGATAATGTCACTTTTAATAAAATTAAGAATCAGTGTAATTTAGGCCTGTTGTTTTCTGCTTCTTGTATGAATAGGGTAAAGGATATGCAGTCTAAATTAGATTTGTGAGAGAAGGGGACACGTTTTAGCATTTTAGCTTTTCTTTATTGTTAGCAGTGCAAAAGCTGCTTGCCTATTGATCAGTGCACAACAGTCAGAGCTTAAACAGCTGACATCTGCTTACTCTTTTTAAATGCACACACGTGCACACACGCACACACACACACAGGGTAGTGAGCCATTTCAGTCTAATCTACCTCAAATGTGTACATGTAAATGGGGGTCCATCTATTGACCTGTATTCTTTTCAGCTGAGGACTGGTCCACATGGTTTACGAAACTTGGAGAGCTGATTTGAAATGCAGATGTCCAGACACTAGAGTCCACCCTCCCCTTTCTCTCTCTCCTGCTGTATCTGTCAGGGTGAAAAATGGCTTGTACAAGGGTCAGTCACCCATATTCGCTTAATTACTTTCATTGGACCAACAGAACTGTCACAGGCTGTGGTGGATGCTGGAGCCATTCCTCTCTTAGTCCTCTGTATCCAAGAGCCAGAGATTGCTTTGAGGAGGATTGCTGCTTCAGCACTCAGTGATGTTTCAAAGCATTCTCCAGAGTTAGCGCAGACGGTCGTTGATGCTGGGGCCATTGCTCACTTGGCTCAGATGATCCTCAACCCTGATGCCAAACTAAAGGTATTTTCCAAACTAATTTTCCTCTTCCCCATTCGAACTGGAACTGTGATGCATATATTGGGGAAAGTGTATTAATCCTCAAGGAACTTTTATCCCAAAATATGCATTGCTAACTTGGACGAGTGGAAACAAAGGGGAGATCTGGCTGTTTGATGTGACTGTTACAGTTTATATGGGGTGGTAATAGCTGGTGGAAAGGAAACAAGGCAATTCATCTTTAATACTGGGATGATTCGGATTCTCAGCAATGGCACACAGGTCTGTAGCAGTTACTTTCGAGAGCTTTTCTGAATTGTAGAAAACTCATTTGTTGTAAGTGGTTCAATATGTGTAATTTATACAGTGTTATGCATTATGCTTGCACTTTTTTGTGTTTTTAGAATGGTAATGCTGTATTCCTAAACACTTTTTGTTTCGGAAACTCAATTTATTTCAGTGGCATGCACCTTCGAATAAATCAGATGAGGGTCAAGGTACAAGCCTGTAGATTTTTAATAACGTGCTATAGTTGGATCTTTGGCTTATAGAAAACCAGGCACAATATAGTGGTTAGTATCTAAAAGTATATCAGCTCCCTTTGTCCTTTAATAACAGGGTTTTTTGGGGGGGGGGTTAACATCCAGTGACTTTTTCACATGCATGTTTAATTAAAAGAGCAACATCCTTATAAAATATTTATTTCAAATACTGTTAAGCAAACTGGCAACACCTGATGAAGATTTGTGTAGTCTATCCTTCTAACTAAAAAGAAACATTTTTTTAATGTGTACTGCTTTTAAAAGAAATCAATAAATAGCATGTGTTGGCTTCTGTTTTGAATTGCTAGAAATTCCATTTCCTGATTATAATATTTAGTTTATTTCTTTAAAAGACTTATATGGTTGCCCATCTTATGTACCACAACCCTGGGCAGCTCTATAAAAACATAACCCCCCCCCCCAAAACTAGTTAAAAATGGCTTCACTTAACTGAACAGAGTTTTTCTCCAAGTAAATATATATGTTCCCTATTGGAAATTTTGTTTTTGTTTTTATCATTTTTTCTTTTCAAATTATTTTGAGGGGGGGTTGCTGCCTTCCCAGTTTGAAAGGGAGGTTTCTGCCTTCTTTTGATTGCTGTGTTTGTGTGCCCAATAAGCCATTTGTAAAATACTCATTCCTGTTTACCAGCGTCAGGTGCTGTCAGCTCTTAGCCAAATAGCAAAGCACTCTGTGGATCTGGCAGAAATGGTGGTTGAAGCCGAGATTTTTCCTGTTGTACTCACGTGCCTGAAGGACTCTGATGAATATGTCAAGAAAAACGCTGCAACTCTAATTAGAGAGATAGCAAGACATACGCCTGAGGTAAAACCATGAGAATATAAACAACAAGGTCATGTTGTTTGTATGTAAGTGAATGTACTTAGATGTGTATGTGTGCAGGCACATGAGTTTACACACATCTACAAATGACAGATATGCATATATACAAGATCTTCAGTATTATTGTATTATTAGGCAAAGCCTCAGTTGCTGTTAGTATATAAAAAAAGAGAAATGTTTGTTGCTGTTATTGGGTGTGCGTGGAATACAAATTCTGTAAGGGAAAGCAAAACTGGCAAAATCAGCTTTTTTATTGGTGGATGTTAATATGTGGGGTATGCTTAATGGTTCAGCCATATGAGATGGTCTCTACAAAGTAACAATGAAGTACAAAGCATTCCTAGGCTGCAATTCAGAGTACAGTGAACTAAATGAAGAGGTTCCTGTATGTTGAGCATTGTGTTGTTCTGCTAGATGGATTTCTCCTATTGGACAGGGCAAAAACAATGGATTTTTTTAAGGAGCTGCCTTAGTAAGATGATGATCCTTTGGTTGCCTTGAAAATGCCTCTTGTGAACTGAACTGAAAATCTTCAAATAATGGCCATACCGTTGAGCAGATCCAAGAGGGGCACAACTTGTGGACTGTGAAGATTGGCAAAGTAAAAAGAAGCTGATGACCAAGCAGGGTTTATCCGTTTCCACAAAACAAACTAGAATACATTTTACACCCCTTCGCTATTTCTTGCTGAGTCTGAAATAACCGGGTTGCTGGTATCAGTAAGTCGGGAGAAGATCCTTTACCGCACAAAGCCTTAGCAGTTTACAGGCAAGGCTTCCTGGGAGTCAGGCACCGCAGCCTGTGCTCGGAAATAATCAACTCAGCCCAAGGGCTTAGATTGGGTTAAAAGAATGAAGGTCGGGGGGGGGGTTGATTCTCCCCTCCCCCTTCGCGTGGTTCGGGAACACTTAGAGCCCACTAGGGTCTCATTATAGGGAGCTTTTTATTAATTTAAGCCACAGAACCCCGCACCGAAATTCAATATCCTCATTATCTCAGGTGCTTCGGGGCTTGAGGGAACGCCCCCCCCGCCGCCCCCGCGCTCTGGAGGAGATGTCGCGAGTCGAATGGGAGTGAAAGGCGGGGGAGGTAGCAGGATTTGGGGAATCGCCGCTGCGGTCTAAACTTCCTTTGTGCCGCAGCGCCCGGTCTCCGCAGGAGTCCTCGCTCTGCGTCTAAAAGCTCTTGCATTTGAAGCGGCGGCGGGGGAAGGGGCCGGCCGAGCTGCAGGCTGCCGCACAAGCTGCCTCGCCGGATCCGGTCGTGGGCTGCGGTGCGAGGCATTCTCGCTCTCGCCAGCCCTCTGCTGGGAGGCGCAGTTTTGATGTTGAGGGAATCCTGTTGATACTTGCTCGTCAAAGGATCGCCGCACGCCCTCGGCAGGCATCCTAAAGCCATTTAGCCGGCGAAGCTGGCGCCTCGCGTTAGTTACCCAGTTCTGCGGTGATTGACTTGCCAAATGTTTCTGGAGAGTGGAGAGACCTGCCACAAAGCCAAAACAAAGAAAAAGGTTGGGATTATGAAATATTCAGACCATGATATAGCCCTCAAAACGTAGCCGGATTACTTATTTATCTGTTTATGTTTAGCCTAGGGAATAGCTATTATGTTTAAACACCCAATAAAATATTCTGGTTAAATATATTCACCTGGAGTAGCTGTAAAAAAACAAGACCAGCCAAGGAGAAACTGGTCAGATTGTATTAAGAATCTTGAGGATTTTTTTAAAAGCAAAGTTTGATGCCAAAACATCACTGTGATAGACCCCAGCAATGGGTGTATTCTAGGATATTCCCCATTGTTGATGCTGCTCCTGTGTGTATGTATGCATGTTGTTTAAACAAACTGCCAAGCACTTTGAAAAGAACTGCTTGACAGTTGGGTTGCAGCTGCCCTTTTTATTCTCACCAAATGCCTTGAATCCCATGCCTTGCCTGGTATTCCACTTAGGAGTATTGGGCTATGCGTCATTGCCCATTTCTGCTTCTTGCTTGCATGGTCGTGCTGCATATTCTGCATTAGTGCAATTGCCCCGGGGTGAGGGGGCAAAAAAGGAGGCTTCCCTAGAGAGAGGATTCCAAATTACAGCATTATCATCAAGAAGGTCTTTTCCTACCACATTTTGAATAGAGGTAATCCAGAGGCAGGCCTCTGATGGGGACTTTAGTGTACAGATTGGCATGTCTGGAGATGCATAATAGCACAGGAAGATCATGCCTGTGCAAATATATTTTCACAGCATTAGCATGCAATGTTGAATACTACACACGTTTTCAAAAATACAACAGAGATGCATTCCTCCATGCTGTGATATATGCATACAGTAGGACTTATGTATTGTATTGTATTGTATTGTATTGTATTGTATTGTATTGTATTGTATTAAGTACATTTGTACAAAATTGCAGCATGAAGGCTATGTTTTAATGAGTTTTATTTCTTGACAGTGAAATATATTTGTTAAATCCTTTAGGGAATGATTGCTGGAAGCACATTAGTTATCTAAAACCTTTGGTGGTTTCTGGTTTTTTTCAGATATACCTCAGTTAAGTGCTGATCTATCAATTCTTGGCCAGTTTCGCAAACTTAGAAACCTTCCATTCAGTTGCGCTCACCTGTTTAATCTCTGTGGACCAGAAGGCTGGATTTAGTAGGTTATTGGTCTGATACATTGTAACTTCCTTTATGGCATAAGGCAGCTTTCCATCTGTGTCTACAGTGCTGCACTTTCTCTGGAGTTGATGAAAGCGCAGACCACAATAAATTTGCTAGACTTGAAGGTGCCAGGAGACTCTTAGTTGTTGCTGAAGCCAATTGTTTGTTTGCTCAGAACTGATACGTTCCACTTTTTAGTAGTGCTTATTTGATTTCATTTAAATTATATCTCTCATTCCATCCAGCCAGAACAAACAAGACGGTTAACAACATTCCAGATGATACAAAAATAAAGAGGACATAATTAAAACGCTTAAGTTAATATTAAACCCTTGAAAGTGTATTAAGTAGAAAAAGCATATGTATTACATCCTGTTTTGTTAATTTACGTGTACCATTGAGCATTTATTCAACATGTAATGGTTTAGAAAAAAAACATGTAATGATATAGTTTGATAGTCACTTGAAATGACAGCACCTCTGACCTTTTGTTTGTTTTCAGCTTTCACAACTTATCGTGAATGCTGGGGGAGTGGCTGCCATCATTGACTGCATTGGTAGCTGCAAAGGAAATGTGAGACTCCCAGGTATTATGATGTTGGGCTATGTAGCTGCTCACTCAGAAAACCTAGCCATGGCAGTGATTATCTCCAAGGTTAGTCCCTGGGTCTCCCAATATTACAATCTGGATGTTGTTTTGAGAAGTTGACTTAAGTGCATATGGTTATTTTTGCAGGTCACATGCCAGAACATTAGCCAAAAGGCAGGGAATAAGTGTGTTTGTATGAAGGGTCTTTTGTGATGTCCATAAAACGGAAAAGACCCAGATTCAGCTCTGGCATAAAGCTGATAGCCATCCTTGGGCCAATTGCTAGCACTGTCTATCCTGTCTTACAAGATTGCTTTGAGAATTAAAAGGAAAGGCAGAGAAAGCCATCTTCCCTTGAAGGGAAGGCAGGCCGTAAACAATATAAACATTAAACACAGCTTTTATATACTCACTTGCTTTTGTAAACTAATAGGTATGGCAATACACATTAGCTTGCTATACAAATACTGACATAAAGACAAAAATAAACACTTGGAATTCTTGTATATACGTAAGATTTCATCCATGTAGTAGAGCTGTTTCTTCATTGTGAGGAAATTTGTATACAATTTTGTTTTAGCCCTGCTGATTTTAGTGAATCTTGCTTCCAAAAGAATGGGTTGGAGTTTCCACATACAATCTGCTTGTAAGCTGTCTTAATTCTCTTTAAAATAAATAAATAAATAAATAAACAAACAAACAAACAAATAAATAAATATATATATATAGAGAGAGAGAGAGAGAGAGAAAATACACACACAGTTGATCCAATTATTTGTGTCACCACAGTATGGACATAATAGTACAACCCAAGTACATTTAAAAGTGTATGTATATCCTATTGATTTTAACAGCACTATGAATCACATATTTATTTCTCATACTGTCTCTGAAATCAAGGGGATATTAAAGCAATGATATATGTTTAGTTTGTTTATTTAGTAGTCTCTGTTATTTTTGTTTAAAATATTCCACATACCTAATAATGTTCTACTGCCCAGAGCTATTTGGCGGACAGAGATTATGAAGGAAACGGTATGTTAAAAATATGCATTGTATGTGTGTGTGTTATTTAGGGTAGCCTTTTTTATTTCCAAAACAAAAATACCCATTATTGTATAAAATTGTACAGTCACCTGAGTTACATGTCCTATTTCTTGTCCTTGAAATGCAGGGAAATAGAAGAATCTTGGGGCTGGTTCATTTTTAAACACAATTATGGATTAGTTTGCTAGCAGACAGAGTTTTGCATTTTCATGAGATGCTAATTAAGTTGTATTTTTCCAAATAGCAGAAAGAAGACTGGCAATGGCTTCTTAAAATAAATATTTGACGTCTAGCTTTAATTGCCTTTAAAATGAGAATATATAAACTAGTTATCTTTTGTTACACCAGAGTGTGAGTTTTGCTTCTGTTGTAGCATTTTTTTCAGATATAAAGATTATACGTGCAGAACACAAACACAATATTTATACCCTAGTCCACCTGAAAAAAGAGCAGGCCTTTACTCTTTTGAAGCCTTCTTGAATGTATAATCCATAGAATAATCTCTAAAAAATTAAAATATAGTTTGGTTTTCCTACACTGGTTTATTTGAGCAGGGCAGGCAGTTAAATGAGCTTCTGTGTTGACGTTTTTCAGTTGGCAAGAGGTTCTAGATAGTCCTGATAGGAAACTCTAATACTTTGTGTGCATTATAGATATAGATAATACTTTTTTCTCTCCCTCTAATGCATAAAATGATTACTAGTATATATAAAATGCATTGGTTTTATGAGTGCACATAAGTGTGCGGGCACAAAGTATCATAATTATAAAATTGTCAGGACTAAAAGGCAATCTGACTTGATGAAAGTTCCAATCCCCTCCATAAGGGTCAGTGTGCACATGAATAATAACTTATTGGTCATGTTTAAATGTATTGTGTGCAGTGAGCAAAGGAAAAAAGAGAAACAAATATGTAATATATTCCCACATGGAGGGAGGGGAGAATAAGTGGGAGGAAGCTGCAGTTACCCCAAATATTATGTCTGTACCCTTACATGCCTTTCAGTGAGGCTCAAGGCAGCGCCACGCAAGTCTTACTGAAATGAATGGAAGACGGGCTTGGTTGCCTTCCAGAAAACCTGGGAAGGAAACCTGAAACTCTGGAATTTCAGTCCCCGATAAAAAGGCTGGCATTGTTTTTCCTTTGTGGCCTCAGTTGTGGCACCCGCTCTGTGAAACATTTTGAAAGCAATAAATATGTCAGCTCTTGGTGTTCTTGTCTCACTAAAACCGGCAGATTTAATATTTTAGTGATGCTTAAATTTGTAGTGCTGCATCATCATCATCATTATCATTATCATCATCATCATCATCATCATCATCATCATCTGCCTATCTCAGGTCCTTGGGTAGGACTTGATAGGTGGATAAAAATGCCAAATCCAGTCTAAACATCTGGCTGACTGTGTGACCAACAATTTATTAAACTTGTATCTGCATAGAGTATATGTATGACAGAGTATTCATACATTTTTTGGGTTGAGAAATTATATATAGAGACAATGGAAGATGTATTTTGTTCTACCACTGCCACCCTTGCCTTGTCCTAGCACCCTGCAATTTGTAAACAGTGCTCCAAATCTGGGTTAGTTTTATAGTGTTTTATGCTTTTGTTTAATACCACAGGGAGTTCCACAGCTAGCTGTGTGCTTGTCAGAAGAGCCAGAAGATCATATTAAAGCTGCAGCTGCTTGGTCATTGGGGCAGATTGGGAGACACACTCCAGAACATGCCCGTGCTGTTGCTGTAGCCAATGTCTTACCTGTGTTGCTTTCCCTGTATATGGCAACTGAAAGTTCAGAAGATCTTCAAGTCAAAGTAAAGGAATTATCTTTTCTTCATTATCACTAGCTCCATCATCATTACTGTTATTAAACTTAATCAAACAGGCTCTGATCCATTCAATTAATGTGTAGCTGCCAAGGTGCATGTATATATTGGTTCATTTAGAGATGCAGAGTAATTTATAGGTGCACTGATTTCCATACATCATAACTTGCCTTTCAGTTCCTCCAAATGGGATATCACCTCCAGTAGTTAATGATTAGATAAAATTAAAGAAAAATAACCCTAACCACAAGGATTAAAACCAACATCACTTTAAAGAAATGATATAAAATCAGCACAAATACTTTAAAAAGTATATTAATGCCAGGTTGTGCTACAGAAGTATTTGCTGAGATATTATTTTTTAGAGTATAATGATGTCCAGTTGGAAGGATTGAGGTAACTGGATTTTCCTGGAGGTTACTATGGAGTGAAATCTGGAGCAAGGCCTCTTTGAAGATGGAAGTGTTTCAGTAAGCTTTTAGGGAGCACTGGAGAAATCAGCTTTTGAGAAACCTGGTTTATTATTTGGAGATTATGCTTCTTGATTAGCAGGAAGAGGGCAACTTGAGAATCCAGCTTTATTCCTATAAAAAAATCTAGCTTTATCACTATACTTGTCTGAAACAATATATTGGAGCCGCACATATGAAAACGTAACTGGTGAACTGAGCTGGGCTTCATTTAGCTAGGTGTAAATGTGTGTGTATGTTTTCTTGTTGGAATGAGGACATTAGTGACTATGGGATTAATAATGATAAATCATGCATGCATGCTTCATATAGAATTTCGGGGGGGGTTAGAGGGGAATTTATTTCCAGTTATGCGCATAAGCGTAATACCTGCACACAGAGGGATTCTTTGAGGCTCAGGTAGCCCAATGAATTGTTAACCTAATTCCATAGGTACTGCTTTATACTGGGTCAACTCACTGGAGTGTTTAATCTGATGCTAGCTGGCTGGTATTGCTGATGCTAGCTGGCAACTGGACTCCAGGATTTCAAGCCAAGAGTTTTTCCAGGCCTCTCTGCGGCCTGATGCATGCAAAGCATTATGTTCTAATGCTGAACCATAGTCTTCACCTCATTCTTTTCCTGCCCCCAGCCATGGCTTGCAGACCCTGGGAACAGAAGAGGTACCTCTGACAGGCCTCTGAGCTTTATGAGGATTTCTGTGCAGGGCCTACATAAGGATTGTGGTGGTATTGTTTAACTGAGCTTTTAAATTTAATATTTCGTTTTAGTGAGAGTTTTAAGTCTGCCATTTTCATTACATTTGCATATAGGTTTTTATGAAAGTTTAATGTTTGTAATTATTAAGCCATCTTGCTAGCCTGATCATATATGCCAAGACATTTTACACTTTAAAAAATCAATGTACTTTTATACCCCTGAAATGCTACTGTTACTTCTCTTTAGGCTTTGCTGAAAGGTAGGCTAAATAATAATATATGTGAATAACCCATGGTTGCATGCAACTTCCCCAGCAACTCCTTTGTAGCATCAGCCTTCCTGAAATTACACTGCCAAAATCTGACAGTGAAATGGCCAGATTTCACCATTTCAGGCTATTTTTTTCATGTCTGTGTGGGAAGGGTTAATGATGGGAATGGTAGAGATTCACCACACAGGGTTCTTCTGTTCCTGTTCCCCCTTAGAGTTCTCAAAAATGCCAACAAGGTGCCAAAGCATTTCAATCATGACCCTTCCAGTGATCTCATTGCATTGCCAGATGATGTCCCATCTGAAGGTTGGGAGACTGAGCTGTAGTCCCTGACTTGCAGAATTCTGCCCCCCCCCCGCCACTGCCCCTTGTCTTTTCCCACAAATAACCGACTTAATACTGGTATTAAGATAATTAATAACAAGGTATGGGAGAAGAGATGTCAGAAACATATAGTGAATGGTACTGTTAAGTTGCTTTTTTTTTTTATCTGTTCAGTTGTGTCTGATTCTTGGAGACTGCCTGGACAAGTCTCTGCAGTTTTCTTGGCAAGGTTTTTCAGAATTCGTTTGCCATTGCCTCCTTCCTAGGGCTGAGAGAAAGTGACTGGCCCAAGGTCACCCAGCTGGGTTTGTGCCTAAGCAGGACTAGAACTCAGGGTCTCCTGGTTTCTAGCCTGATGCCTTAACCACTACACCAAACTGGTTCTCTAAGTTGCATAGGTTAGATAATTAGTACAATCTATATGCCATTTTCACAAATAAAGCAGATACTAAACTGCAATTTATAAATATGTTTCACACAGTTCTTAATTTGAAATTTAGGCTCTGTTTTAGAGTTACATGGAAGCAAGAACCATTGCAAAATTGGAAGTTGTTTTTATGGGTTTGTCTAGCTTAGGGTCTGTTTATCTAACCTAGCATCATCCTTTCTGACTGGCAGCTTCTTCTCAAGGTCTTGTATAATTTACAGCCTTATGGGATACTAAGCAATAGTATCTCCTACTGAAAATATGTGGTTCAGGGTCAATTTCTGTGTTACTACAGCAGTATGAAAGTTACCTTCTCTTACCTCTTCATCAGATTTAGATTGAGGACATATATTGGTGGAGCGCAAAATATGGGTTGGAAACCACATGTGGCTCTTAGGCATGAACTCAATTTATGTGGTTTATTCTAAACTTTGGTGCAGCCAATATATAATTTAGAATGAGATGGTAAGAATCTTGAATTAGTACAGATGACTTTTAGCTGAAACCAAATGCTACTATTTGTAAAAACAAATTCAATGAAAACTAGAGTTAACAGAAGGAAAGTTGAGCTGTGGTAGTTTTCTGCTTACAAGTATGTTTCTTTTTTACTTTGTTAAAAAATTCAACAAATATAATTACCCCTGTCTTCATTTGAAATGGTACAGTCAGGATTCTACCACCTCATTCTGCTTCATGTGTAGACCAGGCCATTACCAGAACAGCCTGGGAAGAAGCTATGTGGAAAGGGCTCCCCCCAGTGCTCAGTGACATATCAACTGGGCCTCTCTTCCAAGAAAAACACAGTTAAGATCAGACTGTTGGTATTTACCATTTCTGTTGCAAGGGATATGACATCATATTGAGTGAGTCATGGAAAGTTTTGAGGCCTCTCTAGACTTTTGCTTCCTTTTGAGGAGAGCAGCTGGAATATAATGTGCACATCAATGTATATAGAAGTGTGCAAGCTAAGGAGTGACACTTGGAAAATAATAAAAAGCATCAATTACATTCCTCACCTTAGAAACATTCAAAGCTACATAAACCTAAGAGTCCACGCATTTGGTTTCCCTCTCCCCATGTGTCTATGTTTACAGTGCATTCGGAAAGTATTCAGACCCCCTTCACTTTTTTCAATTTGGTTATGTTGCAGCCTGATACTATAATCGCTCAAATTCATTTTTTTTCCTCATTAATCTACACTCAGTACCCCATAATGACAAAGTGAAAACAGAATTTTAGAAATGTCTGTAAATTTATTAAAAAGAAAAAACTGAAATATCACATGTACTTAAGTATTCAGACCCTTTACTCAGTACTTTGCTGAAGCACCTTTGGCAGCAATTACAGCCTCGAGTCTTTTTTGGTATGGCGCAACAAGCTTTGCACACCAGGATTGGGGGATTTTCTGCCATTCTTCTTTGCAAATCCTCTCAGGCTCAATCAGGTTGGATGGGGACTGTCGATGGACAGCCATTTTCAGGTGTCTCCAGAGATGTTCAATAGGGCTCACGTCAGGGCTCTGGCTGGGCCACTCTAGGACATTCACAGAGTTGTCCCTAAGCCATTCCTGTGTTGTCTTGGCTGTGTGCTTAGGATTGTTGTCATGTTGGAAGGTGAACCTTCGGCCCAGTCTGAGTTCCTGAGCACTGTGGAACAGGTTTTCATTGAGGATATCTCTGTCCTTTGCTCCATTCAGCTTTCCTTCAACCCTGACCAGTCTCCCAGTCCCTGCTATTGAAAAACACCACCACAGCATGATGCTGCCACCACCATGCTTCACTGTTGGAATGATATTGGGCAGGTGATGAGCAGTGCCTGGTTTCCTCCAGACATAACGTTTAAAATTGAGGCCAAACAATTCAATCTTGGTTTCATTAGACCAGAGAATCTTGTTCCTCACAGTCTGAGAGTCCTTCAGGTGCTTTTTTGCAAACTCCAAGTGGGCTTTCATGTGTTTTGCACTGAGGAGAGGCTTCCGTCTAGCCACTCTGCCATAACGCCCAGATCGGTGGAGGGCTGCAGTGATGGTTTTCCTTCTGGAACTTTGTCCCATCTCCACACAGAATCTCTGGAGCTCAGTCAGAGTGACCATTGGGTCACCTGATGGTCCTTGGTCACCTCTCTTACTATGGCTCTTCTCCCCTGATTGCTCAGTTTGGCCAGGCAACCAGCTCTTGGAAGAGTCCTGGTTATGTCAAACTTCTTCCATTTGAGAATTATGGAGGCCACTGTGCTCTTGGGAACCTTCAGTGGAGCAGAAATTTTTTTGTAGCCTTCTCCAGATCTGTGCCTTGCAATAATCCTGTCTCTGAGCTCTGCAGGCAGTTCCTTTGACCTCATGGCTTTTGCTCTGATACAGTATGCGCTGTCAGCTGTGAGGCCTTCTATAGAGAGGTGTGTGCCTTTCCAAATCATGTCCAATCAGTTTAATTTGATTATTGGTGGACTCCAATCAAGGTGTAGAAACAGCTCAGCAACGATCAAGAGAAATGGGAGGCACCTGAGCTAAATTTCAAGTGTTGTTGCAGGGAGTCTGAATACTTATGCCAATGTGATATTTCAGTTTTTTCTTTTTAATAAATTTACAGACAGTTCTAAAATTCTGTTTTCACTTTGTCATTATGGGGTAGTGAGTGTAGATTAATGAGAAAAAAAATGAATTTGAATGATTGTATCAGGCTGCAACATAGCAAAATTGAAAAAAGTGGGGGTCTGAATACTTTCCGAATGCACTGCATGCATGCATGCGTTTCTGTCTCTGGGTTATACGTTTTATAAATTTTCTAGGCTAGGGAACATACTTTTCCTCATAGTTATCTATCTAAGTTATGAAGTCATAACTGAAGCCAATCATAAAAGATTTATTTATTTCCCATGTAGTTTCCTTAGTTCAATGCCTTATTCTCATGGCCTATGACACACTGAGAAATGTGCCTTGGGATGTATCTGTGCAGAGGGGGATCAAGCTGATGACACTAGTGTAGACTGAGAGCAGATTCTGTTAGCCTAAGCACGGAGGAAGACCACCCAGTCCTCAGGGGACAGATGGGATAGTGCCAGACAACTACACAAATCGCTACAGTTGTACAGTTCAGACATTCCACTTTTCTCCAGATGCTCCTCAGAACCCTGCACATATTTCGAGGCAGAGAGGGCTAGAGCCTTTGGGACCAGATCAGTTCATCATGAAATGCTTGCCTTGCAAGGCCGTACAGAAATCTCAAAGAGGTGTTGCTCTGACCACACTAAACCATAACTCAAGTGCCACTAGGGTAGTTTGCTTTACAGAGTGTTGCTCTGCTTCTCTGCAGTGCAGCACACAGAGTAGACAATGTAAGGGGAAATTATGTGACTTTTCAATGCTGGATTGAACCTCCTCTGCTTTGGTAGATTGGTGCCAGCCCCTAGCCCTAATGGATCAACGCTACCTGCCAGAATGTCAGAGCTGAAAATAGAAAGATGTTTGTAATACTCCTTCCAAATCCTATTACCATATCTTGCTCATCATTATTATCTATGTGAAGCTGCTTTCTTGCCTATTGCATGCTGGGTTCATTTATTATTATTGTTTCTTTGTAGCCTATGTTATACATAAGGAAAGTATGTACTTGGTAAGGAAAAAAAAATGCAAATGTCCTGCAATATGTCAGTAATTCAAAATATTTGCAGAAGATGGAAATGGCTTGTCATACACTGCCTGGAGGCTTTGGGCCCAATAAACAATTGCTGCTTTGTACATCATACTAAGCCATAAAATAGTTTGGTGGGGTCTGGCTTAGTGTATTATGTGAAGCCAGCTATTATGTTTTGTAATTCATGTTTTGTGGCTTATTTAAACTAGCCTAATATGGCTTATTCGATGAACATAGTTAAACAGATGTTTAAATTACTCAATAAGTGAAATGTGAGAAAGCATTTCTGATCTCCAAGGCGCAACAGTCTTTGTAAGTGGAGACTGTAGTGATGGTCCCCAAGACATTCTGTGTATGCAGCATTCAGTGTTCCACCTGAGAGCAGTGTTCGCATTCCACCTATCTAGTTTGCCCCTTTTAGCGTTCATGCTAGTGTAAAAGTTACCTTGATTAGGATTTCCAACTTCTGATGGCAAAAATATTGGTTCCCTGTGGCCCAGTATTAGGAAAACTGTAGAACAGATATCTGATTTTCCCTCCCTCCCTCCCTCCCTCCCTCCCTCCCTCCCTCCCTCTTTCTTTCTTTCTTTCTTTCTTTCTTTCTTTCTTTCTTTCTTTCTTTCTTTCTTTCTTTCTTTCTTTCTTTCTTCCTTCCTTCCTTCCTTCCTTCCTTCCTTCCTTCCTTCCTTCCTTCCTTCCTTCCTTCCTTCCTTCCTTCCTTCCTTCCGACATTTGGATTCTGGGGAGGGAACTAGATGACAATCCCCACAATTCTCCCTTTTAAAAGCCCCCCAACTTACAGCTCCCAACTGTAATTTTCCAGGGATGGTCTAGAAGATGGGAACTCTTCCTGTGAAATTGGAACTGGAAGCAGCTGCTGCTGCAAAACAGCAGAGAAAAAGTAGAGTAGCACTGGAGAAGAGAGAGAGAGACCTATCATGGCGTGCTAGATTTTTGTAGCTGGCATATGGAATAGAGTGATGTGGCCCTATCCCACTTGCATAGTACCACACAGACTGCTGCTTAAATTATGGTGGCCCAGAAGTTGTCTTGCACCAAATGCTGTAGGAATCTATGAAACTGTCTAATGCTGAATCAGATCTTTAGTCTGAGACAAGACTGTGAGCACATAGGTACTCTAGCAGCAGCTACCTAAGGACTGAACTAAGATCCCTTACGTATAAGTGGATGCTGTACCTGTAAAGTATAGCTCTTGTCAAACCGTCTCAAACCATGAACAGTCTGTTTCCTTTATGTCCGTATGATCCAATAGTTCAGTAAGTACAACCTTCTGGTTTAATCAAGTGGTTCATATCAGCAAACCATATAAACGGCTCAAAACATCTACCCATTGGGAGGTCAGTTGCATTTCCCTTTAGGCTTCTTGAATGGGAAGCTGGATATAAACTGCTAATAACTGCAGTGGTTTAACTTACTTGCAGCATTAGTGCAGAAGGGTAGACTATGTCATTATTTAATTACATTTGAAATTAAAACTTAGTTGGTTACAAAGGAGCAGCAAGTCTTCTGCAGGATACAGGTGCCTCATTTTGGACAAAAGACATACTTTGGAGAAACTGCTTGTATCTTTTCAGAACAGTTCAAGGTGAGGAGTAACAGTTGTGAGGGAGAAATGCAGCTTTGAACTATCAAGCCTCTGCCAGAGCTAAGATTCTGTGTTGCAGATGGCATATAGAGACCTACAGAAGTCTAAGTAGTCCAAGCTGTCATATTTACATGGGCCAATTTTCATAGCATTAGCACTAGGAGAGAGAGAGGAGATGTTGTGATGTTCCTGCCTGATCCTATTCCAGTCAAGATTAGAAATCTGAACAAACCAGTCACTCCTGTCCAGATGTCTTGAGACCACAGCCCAGGATGCAGCCTGGCATAGCCTTTTGCAGATTAAAATCCTGGTTCCTGTCTTACCAATGGAACGAGTGCTTGAACTTCTTCTAAGATCACTGGAGCTACAAAATGAAATCCTCATAATCCAATATAAAAGTAAGGTTATTATGATTGGCAATTTTAAAAATTCCATTAATATACACCCATGCGTTTATGATATTGCAACCTTCCAACATAATTTTTAAACATTTGTAAGAGGATTGTTCCAAGTATTGCACTTAGAAAGTAGTTATGACCTTTTTGCATTGCAGAAATAATGCAAGTCTAGGTTTATAAGTAGGCTTAATAGTGATTGTCTGTTGATGCCTTACTGAAAACATTTTATATTTTGATAGGCTAAGAAAGCCTTGAAGAATATTTTACAGAAGTGTACTCATCTGCCAGCTCTTGAGCCCTTGCTGCATGATGCTCCCCCCAACATCCTGAAGCACATAGTTGGCCAGTTCAGCAAGGTAAGGATCAGTGCAGGCAGCATGCCAAGAGCAATATTCCTTGTTAAGGATGATGGCAGCTGTCAGAAGAAAACTTCCACACATTGTTTGGTTCGTATGGATCACTTTTTACCATTTTTCCTTTTTTGGTTGGGATTCTTCAGAGATTGCTTTTTTGGGGGGTGGGGCTGTTTTTTCAGCAACTGTTTAACTAGCTGTTCCTAAATTCACTGCCTCTGTCTGCCTTAGATCCAAGAGTGCAGAGGTAAAACATCCTGCTTTGTGGATCAAGCAAGGGAAAATCTTACTATTTGTATTGGCCTAACCAACCCAAAAACAACATTGCAAGGGCCCCAAAAGAACTATTTGGCTTGAGTGGACATAGCTTATCAAGAACCAGGTTTGGGATTCAGGTTGTTATAGGTAACATGCCAGAATCCCTGCCAACAAATCTCTCTGCTTGATCAACAAGTTTGTAAATTGGACACTACACTTTTATGCCTGAGAAGGAATAGCAAGCCAATAGACCAGCCCTTTCCAACCTGCTAGATTACAATTCCCATCACTCAGGGTCACTCTGATGGCTGGGTGGTGGTGTGCATTGTAATCCATCCCACCTGGATGGTCCCAGATTGTTTGATGGAGAATCAAGAAGTAGAGAAAGCATGAAACCGAGCTGCTTTTTTTTTTTGTTCTTTATCATAAAGAATTGCCAATGCTTTTAAAGGGGAGAAATATTTCCATTTATTTATTTGTTAATCTTATTACACTAAAGTACTTCAGTGGTTTACATGAAACACATGAAAACTAACCTGACATTAGTCTGTGAGTAATGCAAATCTGTTTTTATGAGGAGAGGTCATCCTACTGCCTCTATTGGCTGTGGTTGATTCTGGCCGCAGAATCTCTTAAAGTGGGCAGGTTTGATTGGTTCCCAGGGGAAATTTCTTATTCAACAGAAAGCTGAGCTGGAATGAGCATTAGAGTTCATTGAAGCCCTGACTTTGTAGCTTTGGACCACCTTTTGGGGGTGGAAGAAATACCTTATATAGTAGCAGGGAATAATGAAACAGAATCCCCCCCACTTTTTTTTTTTAGGATTTAAGTGTATGTGTTGATAAAAAAATATGTGTTAATCCTATTTTTTTAATTGAAAAACCATGCTGTTCTGATTAGGTAGTTTGTCACCAAATTGTAGCTTCTAAGTTTGTAAAAAGGAGTTAGAGACCATATACAGGCTGCAATTTAAAAACATAGAAGCATAAAGTTGGAAAAAGAAAGGCTTAGGGCAAGAATCCAGTTTAAAATATCCCTGTTAGCTAGATGTCCAAACTCAAGTTCAAAGGTTACTCATCCTTTCTATATGTGGAACAAGAGCACATACGCCTTGTTTTAAGGGTCATTTTTCACTTTGAATGCTATGGTTCCCCCTCTATTTGTTTCTTGTATGGCATTCATGCTTTGTTTGGGGGGGAACGGAGTCAGAATGAATGAATTCTGATATAAATTCACTCTCCTCCCCAGTCCATGTTCAGAAGATCTTCAGCTGAATTGGTCTGTGTGCTAAAGACTAAAGGTCCACACCACTGCTTAATGAACCTTAAGTGATTTGAAATAATCATAGATAGTAAAGTGAATTAAAAAAATAACCCTTGTGTTTTTAAGATTTTATCGAGAGAATTATGGCATGGATTAGATCAAGTGAATAACCTAATGTGTAATGTATGTTAAGCAGATGGAAACAATTAAGATTAGGGAATCCTCAACCCGGATATTGGAATGTTGTTAGACTCAGTTTAAATGATACCAAATTCAGAAACAAAACCCTCTGAATCTCGTAAAGTGTATTTTCATGCATTAAACTGAAATTGCCATAATGCTTCTTTATTGCTAGAAATGTGAACATAGCAT
This sequence comes from Python bivittatus, assembly GCF_059951505.1. Lineage (NCBI taxonomy): Eukaryota > Metazoa > Chordata > Lepidosauria > Squamata > Pythonidae > Python > Python bivittatus. Next base: position 18,132,237 of record NW_028277088.1, on the reverse strand, counting down.
AATCTTTGTCAATAATAAACAAAAATCAGATAAAAGTTATTGGTAATTCACATGTTGTAGTAGTTGCTTTAAGTTTTACATTCGTATTGCAAACTGATTTAAACTAAAGTACTGTAAGTCCCTCCATGATGGTGCTTTGAGTAATGTATTTTTTTCTTCTTTATACCCTCTGCATACAAAGTAAGTATTTGTGGCCACTGTGCTTTACACAAGTGGGTGCTGCACCAGTGCAGAACATCCATCAGACTTCTTTGGTTAAGTCTTTGAAGAGGAAGAAAGCCCCCTCCTCCACCTTAGGCCGTATGCGCAAGGAGGTGCTGCTGCTCATCTCAGTTCCTTTTGATGACCACAGAGGGTAGCATCCTTGCATCTCTCTAGCAAGGACATTTCCCTCCTTTTCATCTATCATTGTTGTATTTCACCTTCATCTTATGACACTGAAGCTGCCTTTTCCCTAGTGCATCCCTGCAGTAGTAAGCCAAGTGGACAGTCCTTGTGCTGCCTCTGCATGGGAGAACAGCACATTGAGCCCATTTCCACACCTTTTCTAAGCAAGCATGGCAGAATCACCAGTGCTACTTGTAGGCTTTATTGTGGGAGGAGGTTCTAAAGACCTCGGGACCAAGCTTCCCGCTTCCTCTCACATCCCAGCTCATACTGTGTATTCGGCTAAGGTCCCTACTTAGAGACAAAATCTACACTGAAGATGAGAAGTGAGACTTTCAGATTCACGTACCTACCATCTCCATAATAGTTCCCTCTGTTGTGTCAAGTTCAATGTCTGTGGCTTCCCCAATCCCTCTGAGGATGGTAACTCGCTTCTGAATTTAAAGTGTAAATACTTGGCTACAGATGGTGAAGAATTTCATAAGAAGAAGGCCAAGACTGTTGAACAAGTATAGTCTTTCTCAGTTATGACACAGCCCCTGCCTGCCAGATTACTAGATCTATCAATTATTTGTCCCATGCTACCTCTGTAAAGCTGGGGTCCCCACTTTAAAGCCAGATTGCACTTCCTTTGTGAGGCACATCTCAGGCCTAAGATTGGCTCCTTAACTTTCCGCAAATGCCCATGTTTGAGAATCTTGGGAGACCAGTTCCAAGGCAGGCAAGGCACCGTTGTACCCAGGGATGCCCTCAGGGTATGGTAAAAAAAAGTCAAGATGACAGCTGCAAAGGTGTGACCAAAGCTCCATCTAGTTTTTTTATGTGTCACAGGTGGAGCTTCAATTGCACAGTTGTGGCTGCCATCTTGACTTTGTTGACCACACTGCAGACACCGCTGGTTGTACTGCTGAATAGTTCATGAATTCTGTTGATGTGAGCAGGAGTGTGGTAGCTGCTTTCACTTGCTTGTTGCAGCCTGTTGTCCTACAAAAGACTATCTCACAAAATGCAGTGAGGTTGTACTATTTTGCCTACTCTAACACCGCTTTGCATACCACATGGGATACTTTCAGGTGCTACAACTGCTTGCTGGCAACATTCCCTTGTAACACTTACCTCTTTGGAAGTTGGGGGAAGAGTGCTGCTTATTTCCTTCTAGCCCAAGTGAGAGAAAAATGGTAAACCTGTTTACTAGCCTACCTGTCTTCTCCGACATTGGTAAAACTCTGTCCAAATGCAACTCAGTTGGCAGGAGCTTCACCCCAAATGTGTCTGTCCCACCACAGTCTTACAGAAGACTGGTAGGCAGGTTTACTGTTCTTCCCATCACTTAAACTTTCAAAAGACTGACAGACCTGTATTCAGAAATAGCCCAAGTGACAGGTTATCAATGGGGAGTATCTCCAGCCTGTCGACCTGCCACTTGGACAGTGTGAAAAGTGGCTAACTCCTCCATCCCAGGAGCCCAAATACAGTTGTCCAAGGCTGCTCTCCACTCTGCCTTATGTGCACTGAACCCCTGCCAAGATGGAATGGGGTTGAAAGAGTAGTCAGCAGTCTGTTATCCCAGCATACTTTAAGCTGGCTTCTGCTTGGAGGAAGCATTGTAGAGCTGCTAGGCAGAATAGCTCCTAATCTGTTATGAATTACCAAATGAAAAATAATCTGTTTCAGCTCAGTGCATTGTCAAGTATGTTGGTATTTTTATATATCAACCAGCAAGTCTGTCTGTTCTGTCTGGCATTTACTTTATTTAATTATTTGGTAAATTTATATAGCTGCCTATCCCACATAAGTGACTCTGAGCAGCATATAAAATTAAAAGCACAAAAACAGTATAAGAAAATAACCAAAAACATAACCAACAAAAAAAATTAAAAACCATAAAAAAAAATCTGCAGGAGAGTGCACTCAGTTTCCCTAGCAATACCCACATTATGGGATCCCCAGGCCAGATGGCAAAGCCATGTTTTCAGGTCCTTTTGGAAGGCCAGCAAGGTGGGGGCCAATCTGTGGGAATGAGGTTCCAAAGGGCAAGTGCCCCAGCAGAAAAGGCTCTCCTCCTGGGTCCCATCAGATGACATTCTTTCATGGACGGGACCTACATGCCCTTTCTGCCAGACCTAATGGGATGGGTACTTCCACTCAGCATGAGCTGTGGTTGCATCCTCAGCTCCTCTTGAGATATCTGTTGTAGAGATAGGCCAGTTGGCAATACAGTCTCAGCCCTCTACTTTTGTTTGTCACTTTCAACTTGATCTTCATGCAGGAATGGATGTGGCCCTCAGCCATTACAACCTTGCCTGCTGCCTTTCATGGTGGCCTGACCCTCTTTTGATGTGCTTAGTTTGCTCCCCTCCCCCATTTGTGTGGAGCACAGGAACCATGGAGATGGACAAGTTGCTTTCCTGTAACTGGTTCTGTGAATGGTCATCTGTGCATTTATATAACCTACCCTCTGTCCCCACCCAAGCCAGGATCTGATTAGAATTCTTGGTGTTCATGGGTGACAGCCGTGTCAGCTCAAGGAACTGAGGAGATAATGAGCAGTACCTCTTCATATATGCCATGTACAGGAACAGAACCTCTTTGTGCAAATGCACAGATGATCATTAAAAAAACACACCATTACAGGTCAGCAGCATATTCCTCTCCTTCATATACTCATTTTTGGCCACATGCTCTTGCCCTTCATTTCATCTTAACTGAGCCTTGAGTGAAGAACATTTGCTGAATTATGCTCACTCTTTTGCATCTCAGCTTTGTTTTAATATTAAACTTCAAAGGAAATAAGAACGTTTGAGTAGGAAGATTGAATTTCTGATTTTATGTTTCCTTTAAATAGGTTCTGCCACATGATTCCAAAGCCCGGCGTCTTTTTGTAACAAGTGGTGGTCTTAAAAAAGTTCAGGAGATAAAAGCAGAGGCTGGCTCACTACTTCAAGAGTATATCAACACAATTAATAATTGTTATCCAGAAGAAATAGTCAGGTGAGGCTAGAAGATAATGCAGGAATTTTATGTCTGCTTTCTTTAAAAAACTATAGTAGTTTAAATTCTTTATCTGACTTTCTAACAATAATGGCATTGTATTGGGCATCACCGTAACAATTGCACAGTTAATACTGCACAAGTATTCAATGGTTCTGGGAATACGAACTATACTTACTCTGGAATCTACATAAGCAGGGATATGTTGATTTCTATGGGCAGATTTCACTTCTGTCTCTGAGGATATTTAGAAGTAGTTATTCAGTAAGAAGCAGGAAATGTCCTATCCAAATAATAATTTTCTAAATTATTTTAATTCATTTGTGTTTCTTCCTCCATACTTGCACATACTGTACATATAGTATTATGATGTGATATTATATTTGTATAACAGCAAATTTGGGGAGTGACCAAATTTATTACTGACTTATTTATTAAAACAGATGTTTCTTTATTACCATCCACCCTATTAAGTCCAACATAGACCTAATGCCCTGTATGCCTGTGTATATGTCACACAATATCACTACAAGCATATGGTTATTGTATTTTGTAATCTGAAGGAATCCTTAGGGAAGAAATGCTGAAATGCTATTTTTTGGCACGGTGTCCACCAGAGTAGAAGAGTTCAAGAAACCAGTACTAGAGGACAGAATAGGGTTGGCCCCAGTGAATATGCTAAGGCAGTTGATATCTCCACTTATAAACTTACAGATAATGTAAGAAATTGTTTTGAATTTCTAGACTGTAGTTGGCCAGCTAGTGATCCCTAGATAACCTCTGGCTGTCAAGATGATTTTAGATAATACAAGGAAGCCGATAGAGAGGAAAGATCCTTGTCTTTGTAGATACGCCACCACATTGTCACATAGTTTAGCTTTATTTGCCAAAATCCAAGGTCCATCTTTTCCTCCTGCCTTCAGAGCTCTGCTTCCAGGAATATAGAAATGAAATTGGCTGTGAATGGGCTGTGTATAGAAACTGAGTTAAAATGTTAGCTGTCTGTGTGCCTGGCCACTGTTGACTCTGTGCCACGCACATGCACTCCCTCTGCTGGTCAGCTGCATTTTCCATACAAGTTAGTTGTATGCTATCATTCACTCTAGTTTCACTTGTAAAAGCATTTTAATGAATTTTCCATAAGGACTCCTTGGGTTGCTATCCCCTGAAAACACCGACTTTAGTTATAGATTTTGTTATTTAGACTTGGGAGCAAGGTATAAGGTCAGCTTTTCCTAACTTGATACTATCTAGATACATTAGTATTACAACTCCCAGAATTTCCAGTCAACATAGCCGTAGGCATGGTAATTTTAATGTATCTGGAAGGACTAGGCTGGGAAAGGCAATATTAGACTGAGTGCCAGTCTGCTTCATCTGACTGAATTTATCTTGAAATATATCAGGTACTTTTCTTAAAAAAAAATTACAGTCTGAGTTCATTGAGCTTTAATCAGAAGTAATCCTATTAATTGTAGGTTAATGGAACTGTAGCAAGTAATACCGTCAGGTTTCTAATATAAATAACAGAATTATTCAAGTTCTCTATTTCCAGGGTACTGTAGTACATAGCACTCACTGTCATTTTAAAATGTGCATATTCCATATCAGCAGATGTAAGTCTGATGATTTTATTAGTTTAATATTTCTAATTGATTTTAGTTTCATCTAGTAATGAAGACTTTATTCATTTACTAATTATTGTTGAGTTTATCTAGCCCCCCAAAAGAATGTACTGCATAGTTTGTACATTTTATTTATTTACTTGATTTAGCTGCCAACTCTGGTTTGAAATATAAAGGAACTAGTTTCTCCCCTAGTTTTTCCTGTCTGCCAACATCTTCTTTTTTATTTTGTTCTAAAATCCAGAGGCTGCTTTTAAATCTGACCTTTGTGCTGGGAACTGAGGGAAGATGGGACTACAGGTAGTCCTTGCTATCTGACCACAGTTGGGACTGGAACTTTGGTCGCTAAGCGATGTGGTTGTTAAGGTGAAACATCACGTGACTGCATTGCTTAGCAACTGCAATCCTGGCAGTCCTGGTTGCCGTTGTTAAGTGAATGCCCTTGTGGTTAGGTGAGGTAACTTCCTGCAGGCTTCCCACAGTCAAGTCATTGGGGAACCTGGCAGGAAGTTGCAAGCCCCAGGGAGGGAACAAGGGGGTGCATGGGAAGGTCAGGTCAGGTGTGCGAGTCAGGGCTTTGGAGGCTGCCTGAAAAACTTTTGTGCTGAAATCCAAGCAGGATTTTGGAACAGGGAGTTTAGTGCATGGAGCTGCTCTATGCGCTAAACTTCCTGTGCCAAAATCCTGCTTGGATTTCAGCACAAAGGTTTTCAGGGCTACCTGGATTTTGGCATAGAGCTTTTTCAGGCAGCCCTCAGAGACGAGAGGGAGCCCTCTCGGCAGGCGGCAGCAGCTTGCGATCTTCCCTGCCAGCTGCTTTCCCAGCAGGTGGCAGGGAAAATTGCAGATGGTGATCACATGATCGCAGGGCACTTGACAACCTCGTAAGGACGAACCGATTGCCAAGAGCCCAGATCGCTGTAACTTTGGGTCAGGTTGTAAGTCCCTTCATTCAGTGCCGTCGTAACTTTGAACAGTCACTGAACGAATGGTTGGATAGCGAGGACTACCTGTAATTTTTATTCTTTGATTGCCAATCCAAGGAGGTATAGATAGACAACAATAAATCCTCCAAATAAAATTTTGAAGGAGTCCAGGCAGTGCTAAAGGAATCTTCTGTGGAGAAGTCTTTGGACATTTGTGTTTTACTTTGTAATTTTTTAGCAAAGTAAGGAAATAGAGGTGCGATGTCAGGTTTCACTGAACATACAGAAACTCAGCTTCACAGCAGGGGTCAAAGATCTTGTCTTGGATGTATATTCCTATTAAATGACAAAGCACTTATTTTAAAAATGGGCGAGGTTATTATGAATCATATAGATTATAAGTTGTTCCCATTTGGGTTTCCTAAATTGAATTCATATTTTTCTTGTTAAATTATAACAGGAAAAGCAGAATTTGGGTAGGTGGAAGATTCAGATACAGAGTTCAGCTTAAGATACGATTAGATGCTAAGAGTGCAAAGCCCCCCACCCCATTCCAATGATTCCTCTTACAAAGTACTGCCATTAAATTGCAACAACCAGACCCACTACACAAAATATGCAGAAGTTGAACAAATATTTTGGTATTTGTTTTACTTCTAATCTAATCTGATACCAAAAATGCTTGGAGCATGCAAATTTTTCCTGTGGGGTTGGAGGGAAGTCACCCTTATGAAACAAACATTCTGGTCTTCTAGTCTAATTTTTATCTCCTCAGTGCAGTCTGAAGTATACATAATTCTACTGATTATAAGTGTGCCTAATTCCATGCTGGATTGCAGCTTTGGTATTTAACATTATGAGTTTTTAATGAAGTCACCCTTATTTCTCTTTCAGATATTACTCTCCTGGATATTCTGAAGCACTTCTGGAAAGGGTAGAAAATTATCACCCAGTTCTATAAACTCCTCATCTCTATAGGAAAGAGGCGGGGGGGGGGACCCTTTTTATTATCTTTGTTTTGAGTGGCAAGCAAATATAGTTTGGCCAAGACTGGTCTGGGAAATATTTAACCTTCTGTTCTGTTACCAATCAATTATGACAACAGGAAGACATACCCTTTCCACCTTTGATCCACAGTTGGCTTCTGGAACTCATGCTAAGAACAAAGACTGTCATGTGCCTGTTTTAAAAGAACTGTGTTTCTCAGGAGCTTTGGAAGTCCAAGTACAGAGGGGCCAGGACTCTTTCTGGATGCACCTGAGGTCTGCCGAACAGGTTGTACCAACAGGTTCTTAAGACAAATGAACCGTTCCAACAGATAAAGACAATTATTCTGAGGGAGGATTACAACCTTATCCAGTAAGCATCAGAGCTGTACGTTTGTTGTTCATTTCACTGGGGCTTGCGGTTTGCTCAGTCTAAGCAGAAATTAGACTGTGCTTCCACTTTCTTGATTATCTTCCTGCTACTGCTTCTGCCCCGGTACTTGCAGTAAACCAATGAATGTTTGACCTTTTAACAACCAAGCTTTTGATTGTACTGTTTCATTTATCGCTTTTAGGGGTGGCTTTCAAGGGAGCTGTTATTTGGGAAACAAACTATTTGCAAGGGTTGGAAAGCAGTTGTGAAGTGGAAAAGAAGATAAGCGTGGTACTGAATCTTGCTTAAAAATGTGTAAATACACACCTTTTCCTCAGCATTTCTGAGAGGGGGGCATTTCCTTTTTTTAACACATTCCAACAGCCTCTCCATTAAACAAGGTAGCACTAGATGACAGCAAAATAAAATTCAGTATCCATTGCCAAATGCAAATAACAGTTGACAGTTTTATGAAGCCAACATTATTTTCCTTTTGTCTTTGCTCAGGCCTACATTTCCATGATATATAAAGGTTAAAAGGTTCGGTATTTAAGAAAGAGAACATTGCTCTCCAGGGGCTGCATAGAAATAATTTTACAGAACAAAAGCACCCTGTGTTTCTCATTGGTCTTACAAGCTGAGTGTGAGTTGGGTTGACTCATATGTACCCCCAAGCAATGAAATGAATCCCAAATAGCAATATCTTGCATTACTTCTGAAAAAATACAGTGCTTCAGTGAGTCCCTAATGATAGAAAGCTATGTGAATTTGGATCACTCCAAAAGAATGCCTGCTTAGGGGATTTATTACTAACCTCATATTTCAAGTATCCTGTGTGAAGAGGGAGCTTCGCTTTCCACTATCCATCATAATCGTAGCTCTTCTGTTTCCTTCTGGCAATTACATCCCCTCTTATAAAATCTTGGTATCCTAATAAATCCCTGATGGTTGGGAAGAATGCAAGAGAAAAGGAGGAAGAGGAAGGAAATACAATCAGCCCAGAAACAAACAAAAAAAGCACTTAGAAACATCTAAAAAGAAGCGCTCTGGCCATACTATCAAGGCCTCCACTGAAGGCCCACCTTATACTTTGACTTGCAAAGAGCTACCTTGATGAATGGATTGTAGTGACCACTAATGAATATCATGAAGCTGCTCCAAGATTTGATTAGGTCATGCTTTGGGGGCATGTGGCTATTTGACATTAATTTACGTTCCCAGTAGCTTTTCAACATATTTGAAAAAGAATGACATGCAAAATCAGAGCACACGCTGCTGTGCCCCTCTCCTTTACGGAAATGTCACCAAAACCTCTAAGAATTGTTCTGTGGAATCTTGGAAGGGCAACCTGCAGCCCATGCGGTAGGTATAGCCTCAGCCTCCAAACCAATTTCACTTTGTTCCCCACAGCATTATATTTTGCCCTCATTTTTGACAAAGCAAGTGTTAAATGTGTTTGTTTTATGTAACCTTCCCCTTAAAGCCAACTCATCAAATCTTGAAAAGAATCCTGAACCCAAAATGTTAGCCTTGTGCACTCCAGCAACACAACTATATTACTCTGCAGGATTTATTTTATTCTACTGGATCAAATGTTTGTAATTCTTGTGCAATTTTTAGTAAGCTTGCATTCTCTATTTTATTTTTTTAAAGCAAGGGAGCCCAACTATGAATCCTAGCCACATTGCCAGTATTCACTGTATCGTATAAAAATTGTGTCTTATATTTCTTTTCAATGATAAATAATATTGGTCCTGGCAAAATGAAGCACATGCTGCATTCTGCCCTATAATTTGGGTTAGCGTGAATGCCAATTAGACGATTAGTATTGTGCAGTATTTGTGTACGCTTAAGAGAAGATCAAATTAGGGGATGCCTGGAATGAGCAAAACACATCTTGGAGAGAAAAGGATGAGCCCAATTTTCTGTGATGGCTCTCCTTATCTAGTGTTATCCTTGCCTAGACATATTTTGACCTGGCATCTTTTGCTAGCTAAGTTAGTTTGGTCAATACAAAGTTCCAAAAATGTCGTATAGCACAGAGATGCTATAATGGACATGTTTCTGCCCTCCAACTATTGATTTACAAAACAGGATCGTTAAGAAACAAAATGCAGAATATAGCAAAATGATAATAATGAAGATCTTGTTTAAGCATTTTTAGCTATTATTTTTAGCTCCTACAACAGTTTTCCTAATAACACAGCGTTATGTCATGAAAAAAGTCTATTTGAAGAGGGGGAGATTATGACATTTTTTTCTTCTCCTACATCAAAGAGCTCAGCTGCATCAAGTCAGAGGCCTCTCTATAGTAGCTTAGGATTCTTTGTAATACGATAGCTAACCCAGTGTTTCTCAACCGTGGCAATTTTAAGATGTCTGGACTACAACTCCCAGAATTCCCCAGCCAGCCATGGGAATTCTGGGAGTTGAAGTACAGACATCTTAAAGTTGCCAAGGTTGAGAAACACTGAGCTAACCAGTTGCCTGTGGGAAGAAGATGAAGTTTCTTCCTCTTGTTCATAAAGCAGTTGATCTAACTTCTGTGAGAAGAGGCTCAGTCTCAGTTTGGTGAAAGAATCACAAGTGGAAGTAACATTCATTATTTGTTGAAATTTGTAATTTAGTGATCTTTCTAAATTGTGCTATAATTCACTGACCCCCCATTTATAGTCAAATATGCTATGATTTTTGTTATGCTATGCACCAACTCTATGCCAGCTAATACTGTATATTTAAAATTTAAAGTACACACCGACTTTATTGACCCCAGTTAATTCTTAAAACCTGTTGGGTAATCATGCACTGATGTTGCATTGTTAAAAGTGCACCTGAAGATTTTCAATGATTTTCAGTTGGTTCACTGAGGTAAAGATTTCTGTACACACAGATGTATCCCTCTCTTTTCCTCACTGTGTCTTTCCTCAAATTAGGGGAATCAACTTTACAGCATCCCCACTTGTTAATAAGCCTGAATAATTGCCAGGATTGACCTCTCATAACTCTGATGTGCAACAAACACGAGGCATTTTGCAGCATTTCTTTTCAAAATAGAAGTGAGCATAGCAAATGCTTTTGAGTCAGAGCTGCATGTTGCTAATTTTAATAGCTCTCACTTGGCCCACATGCATATAAAAACACAGAGGCAGCCTATGACTTTTTGCTGCTTGCAGCAATGAATAAGATGTCAGTCTCTTCTCTTTCCATGTACGAAAGCCAACTGGACAATCTTGAATTTTTATTCAATGGTACTAATGGAACAGCATCTCCCACTACACCTGTAGGCTGCAGGGCAACCTAAGTGGGATACTGCAGGTAGTCCTCACTTAATAACCATTCGTTTAGTGACCGTTCAAAGTTACAGCAGTGCTGAACAAAGGACTTACAACTGGTCCTTGCACTTACAACCATCTCAGCACCCACACAGTCACACAATCACAATTCAGGTGCTTGGCAACCAGCTTGCACTTAGGATAGTTGCAGCGTCCTGGGGTCATGTGATCGGCATTTGCAACCTTCCCAGCCAGCTTCTGGCAAGATAATGGGGAACCATATGATTTGCTTAACGGCCATGTGATTCACTTAATGGCTGCAATGATTCACTTAATGACTACTGCAAAAAAGGTGAAATTGGGCACAACTCGCTTAACAACCACCCTACTTAACAAATTTTCTGGTCCCTATCGTGGTCGTTAGGCAAGGACTACCTGTATAGCTCTCTGTGGTAGCACCTTACAGCTGCCTTCCAAAATCTGCTGACAGAGGTTATTGCCTTATTCTGCCAAAGGTTCCTGTGCATATGCACATGCACACTCAAACCTGCTTATAGTTTTTTAAAAAATAAGATTCAGGAATATATGCAAGAGAACAGCCTGCCTTACCATAGTGCAGAAGGGATTTCAGGCTAGTTATGAAATAATGAAGAATGTGGGAGATTAAATATATAAACTGGATGGCCTCCAGTGAATGAAGCCAAAGTCTTCCGGAGAGAAAGAACTATCTTGTGAATTAGGCCTCTAAATAGTACCCAGGGGGCCTTGATGACTTGCAATAAAAACAAACATTGCATGCTTCCAATTAGCTCACTGGTTTTTCAAAGCCAAATTCACTGGCCAGGCAGCATAACATAATGCATGTATAAATATAAGAGAGCCAGTTTGGTCTAGTGGTTAAGGCTCCAGGTTAGAAATCAAGAGACTATGAGTTCTAGTCCTGCCTTAGGTACAAAGCCAACTGGATGACCTTGGGCCAGTCACTCACTCTCAGCCCCAGGAAGGAGGCAATGGCAAACCACTCCAGAAATCTTGCCAAGAAAACTGGGAACTTGCCTAGGCAGTCACCAGGAGTCAACACTGACTCCAAGGCACTTATATATCTATCTCTATATATGCACACACACACACATACATACATACACACACACACATTATGTTACGCTGCCTGGACAATGAATTTGACTTTGAAAAATATATATACGTGTGTGTGTATAAATAAATAATACATAGCGTTTGATTGAATATAATAAAGGGTAAAAGATGCATTGCCCATAAAGCTACGTGATAACGAATGTGAAGATTCTCATCATAATCTATTTTAGGTTTCTTTTTTAAATATCCACTGTTGTATCTGGATCATAAGCAGCTTGAGTTGCATGCTAACGGTGGGATACCTGCGACCCTACAGTTATTGAACTACGACGCCCAGAATCTTTCACTATTGGACATGTTGGCAGGGGTTGCTAGGAAATGAAATTGAGTGACACTTGGAAAGCAGTCAGTCCCCACCCTGATGGCAAGGTGAACTTTAATAGGTTTTTCCCTAAGTACACAATCAACAAATATGAACTTTCATTACCTGTCAACCTTTCCTTAGATGGACCAATACACTTGATGAACAGAGAGTAACAGCCAAGGCTGGAATGTATCCCTTATGATCATCTGTCTATGGGCAAGAAAAAAAATGGAGCACAACCAAGACATGTAAACACACTACAGTGCTTTTACTCAACTAATATGCTTCTTCTGAGGCCAATCAATATGTTTCAATTGGAGACAACGGCACATTAAGGACGTATTTCAAAGTGTACATTTCAACTATTAATGCTCTTTCAGAAGAAGGAAATGTACAGATCCTGCACCAGAGCTGTGGCAGGGGAAGCCAGAGGTTAGTATTTCCTCCCTGCACCATTTTCACCCTGCAAATCATCCTCTAATACTGCTCCTATTGGGTCTCATATATGAACCTGAATAACCAAGTATAAATAACACCAAGCTGTAAAAAGTTCTAAAATGTATTATACTTAAATGCATGCGTGTATAGACAAAATCTTAAAATGCCACATTTACCTGAAAGGAGGACGACTCAGGATTTAAAATAATTCCCTACTTCCCAAAAAAAAGTAGATGGAGGGAAAAGTTATAAATAAAAAATCCTGTTCAATGTCTAGCTTTCCCTACCTTGTCCATTCTGAATTGCCAATCCCTAATACTGGAAATTTTCTCCTCCCCAATAAATGTATCCTTGTGTCACACTTGTGTGTGCATGCATCCGTACTTACTAGAACCCCCACTCTAGAAAACAAGCAGGGCCAAAACAATAAAAGTAAATTGCCTATAAAATGAGGCACCCCATCTTAAAAATCAAATAATGGATCTATCTGCATATATTCACATACACAAACTGGTTTTCACAGAGAAAGACCCAAGCGCGCCCGTGCACCTTTTGTCTTTCCAACAGAAAGCGCCAACAGAAAAAGGAATGGAAGGGGTAACTACAAAAATTTGGCAGGCTAGAAGCCCTTCCAAACGATGGCTAATCATCAAAGATTTTCATTTTTAGGCAATGAGATCTGCATTCATTTTTTACCTTATGGCCATTTTTCCAGCAATGTTTTCTGCTGTCTGCCCCCCCCCACATGAACAATATCTTCTGCTCACTGTCCCCCCCACCCCCACCCATTACATGCACATCCAATTCACAGATTATTTTGGAGGAAAACAATCTTATTGGGTAAATAGGGTGGGTGGCTTTTTAAGAATTGGGTTTTTTATAGATCATTTGTCTTTGAAATAACAAAATTCATTCTGTACGAAAGATATTTCTGATTGCACAAATGCACACAGATTATGTGGTTCCAAAAGACTAAGAAATATGCCCTTATCTTGCAAATTGTCAGTTAGTCAACAAAAATTGATTTGAGTACAACTGATATTGTGCAGTGGAGAAAAAGACTTTCTTCCAATATAACTGCAAGCACGCAACTGTTGAGAAAAGGATACAGCTCTGCGATGGTTAAACTGCTTGAGTGCTGAAAAACCCATCAGTGTTTATACAGTAAAGCACTGCTTTCTTGACAGCAGCAATTTATATATTAGTCGACTGGATTTTCAGGAAAGACCATTGCAAATACATCATTGGCTGTTTCATATCATCTGGGCATGCTCTTTCTAAAGAAGTCAAGTTTCTCAAGCTGAAATATGACATGATTTTAAAAGAAATGGCATTGTGGCTGCTTTGGCCCCACATACTTTTTGGGAGTCCCTCTCAACCAGCACAGCTGCAGTGGGCACTCCATCCTTGAACAAGAGCCATCTTGCTCCTGTCCCCCATGAGGGCTCCCTCTGTGCCACTGTCACCATAACTACGTCCTTTGCCCTCCCTTCCTCCATCTCTGGGTCCAAACCATACCATTGCCCAGAACTACTTCTGGACAGTGGTATGGTTTGGACCCAGGGATGGAGCAAAGTGAGGCAGCTGGAGTACTTTAAGCTCCAAGAGGTGGAGGGGAAGAGGGGCAGGGCCGGGGCTGACAGTAAGAAGATCCCTTATGGGACCCAGTTCCTGATGCTGGTGCTGCTGTTGATAATGTTGGCCAAAATAAACCCCTTCACAGAAGTTTTTAGAGACTCGTCTACATTATCCCAGATTCTATGTCCTGCTATGTCAACCTTCTTTTCTTTTGCTCTGTATGCCTTCCCCTTACTTCCTGGACATGGGTACTTAGCTCCCCATCATAGGTGCTTGGTGTAAGTCACACTGACATCACGTGTATCATGACATCATTGTGCAAATGACATAAATTGTGTTATTTGTGACATTTGTGGAATAAGGGCATGATGCACATGGCATCACTTGCCCCACCTTGCCCCTCCCCAGTGGACACCCATGCTCTCCAAAATAATTGCTGCAAGCCAAGAATTTCAGGAAAGCATCTTGGAAGAATTATGTTAAGGTGATGCAGTGGGATATACTAAAATGAATGACAACAATGGAAACAGTAGGAACTATCTGAAGGCCAATAGGAAGTGACTGGGTACTACAAATGCCTGTTGATCATTTGGCTCCTGGAAACAGATGCAAGCTGCAAGTAAAGCAAGGACTAGCTGTTAAAAGAGAACGGAAGGGGTCACAGTGCCGTTGACAGGCAGAAACATTCAGCTAGAGCGGTAACAGTGCATAAGAAACTGGAGTGATGCCTTCGCCAACAAAGGCCAATGAAAAAGCTTGCTTTTTTCTGCAAAGGGATGAAGAAAACAACAGGTGTCTTCAGGAAAAAGAGAACAATGTCCCTACATTGTGAATCTCCTACATTTTCAGACTTCAATTTCTCTCCTCTTGGTCTTGGAACTTTACAAGGAAGGTCCGTAGAGGCTTGGAAAGCACATTTCCTTCTGTATTTAATAGCTGGCATTTCCTCTTTGTATTCTTTTCCAAATGCCAGCTTCTTGGCATGAATCCCTTTTTGGATGGCTCCCTCTTTGATATTTCCCATTTATTTATTTTTCAGCTGGCTGGAAAGACAGGCATAAAAGAGCCTTCTATTCTGCCTGGTGAGGTATGGCTCCAGGGATTGGACACAGAGTGTTCCTGAAGATGGAACTCCTGGGACTTCTTTGAAGAGTTAATGATTAGAGGGGTGGGGAGGTATTTATTTGCTGCACAAACACTCCCCCCCCCCGCCACCACCATCCTGTCCCACCCTGCCCAGCAGGAATTGTGGCAGTCTCTCGGGTTGCCAGTGCAACTGAGACAATAATGATAGAGGTTTCCATGGTGTGTGTGTGTGTGTGTGTGTGTGTGTCCATTTATGTAAGTGAGTGAGTGAAAAAAAGTCAAGAAGTTGGCCCCAAACTCCTGATTGAAGTCCTGCCCCCTTTTTACATCTCTTGTTCAAAACAGGGGTGGGGCTTTCATCATGCAGTCAGGGCTGCCATCTTGCCTTTTTGGACCCCACGCTGGTTGCCCCTGAATAATGAGTTCTTCTAATTTTATTATCATAAAAGATTAATATACAGCAGTATTTCTCAAACATGGCAACTTTAAGATGGGTGGACTTCAACTCTCAGAATTCCCCAGCCAGCCATGCTGGCTGGGGAATTCTGGGAGTTGAAGTCCACCCATCTTAAAGTTGCCATGTTTGAGAAACACTGATATACAGGGAACTAAACTTTGAGGAGAATCAAGCTAAGATGGCTACTTCTTTTTTTTTTTTTGATGGGATGTCCACGTCGAACTAGCAATGAAATGGCTATAGCTGTGTTTGCAACTACATTTGCATTTGTAATTAAAAGATAAACTTAGCATTTCAGTTGACCCAAGGCCATTTGTTAAATCTCAATATGTTTTGCAAGTTGAGAAATCTCTGCAGTCCAAAAAGCAAGCTCTTCTCTACTCAATGAGGCGTACTTACCAAATAAGTTAGGTGCTATGCTAGGAACTGCTGCCCTGAGGTTGTGGGAATGATGAGATTTGTAGTCCAACACCTCTGGAGCTCTCCAGGTTGAGGAAAGCTGTTGTAGGGAATAACATAGCAATACAGTCCACTATTTCAATCTTGTCCACTGATTCAATCCAATCAGGATGGACAACTGGGTAGGATTAATAACGTAGATCAAATGAAACCATTTAGAATTTATTGGGATTTCTTTAATATACCAAGCCAGCCAACAAGCCTGTTCATGCCCAGAATTACTCATGATAAAGTCACAGCTGGCTGTGTAAACTTCTTCCAAGTGGCAGACAATATTTCTGTAGAAAGTATAGCAGATGACTTAGTTGAACTTGGTTGAGCTTGAAAAATTGAAGCCAGTTTGGACCTGGCTAGTATTTGGATGGGAGACCATGACAAAAGCCCACATTTGAAGACTGAAAAGTTGAAAAAAAAGTAATGTCAATCTACTTCTGTATTGTGGCCAACAAACATGAAGTGTGCACTTTCAATAAATTGGGATGACCTCTGTAAAAGCCTTCCAATATTTTTTTTAGATTTTTTTTGCCTTTACTATTTTTATAAATAACTCAAGTCAGCGAACATACCTAATACTCCTTCCTCCTCCTATTTTCCCCACAACAACAACCCTGTGAGGTGAGTTGGGCTGAGAGAGAGGGACTGGCCCAAGTCACCCAGCCAGCTTTCATGCCTAAGGCAGGACTAGACCTCACAGCCTCCTGCTTTCTAGGCCAGCACATGAACCCCTACTCCAGTCGGGCTCAATATGGTACTAAACAACAGTGAAAGAAAGGCTTTCAATTTATTTATTTACTTATTAAATTTATATGCCGCCCATCTCCCCCAGAGGGTGACTCTGGGCGGCTCACAATTAAAATAAAACCCGAAAACAGTTAAAAATATAAATATCCACATTAATTTAGTTAAAAAGTTGAACTATGTAAAAAGACCATATACATAAAAAGACTAAAAACATTCAAGATGACGGGGGGGGGTAGAATCAATTACCTCACGAGCCAACCCCAATGGTGTGAGCCCCCACCCAGCCCCCAGGCCATCTGGCATAGCCGAGATTTCACTCTCTTCCTGAAGGCCGTGAGAGTGGGGGCACACCGGCCTTGGGGGGTAAGTCGTTCCACAGAGTGGAGGCCACGGCAGAAAAGGCCCTCTTTCAATGCAGAAAGACCCCACAAAGGAGCAAAATATGTGCACTTGGGCCAATGTAACGGAAAGGCTCTATTTCTCAGTAAGGAGAAAAGACTGTCAGACCCATCCTCCACATTCGTACCTGAAAGTCAGTCCCAATTAACTCTGCTGTAATTACCACTGAATGCACAAGCCCAGCGTTGCTCTATAAAACACACCCTGCAGCAAAAGGAGCTTGAAGAAGAAACGAACTACATATGTAAATGAAACTGCTTACAACTGTTATTCCATATATTTAGTTAATGTATAAAATGTGTATGTCGCCCCTTTCCTTAACCTCTCTGGGTGGTTTACGAAAATACAATAAAAAGAATCATAAAATGTAATTAAAGCAAGAAATAGAAACACTAAGAACATAACCGTGAAATCTAAAACATTAAAAGGCCTGGCTGAATAAGTCTGTTTTTCACCCTCTCCTAAACAATAAGAAGGTGGCATGTTTCCCTGCTATTTGTTACATACTCCAGTGTGGGTCCCACCACACACTGAGCCACAAATGCTTGGGTGGGTGCTTTTCTTGTGTGCTTCGTAGACCTGTGTCGTTCTGTGGGACATCTGCCACCTGTCCCTTTGTTCACAGGGCTTAGAGCAGTATTGTAACCCCATCGCCACATCTGCCATGTAAGGTGGGTCCAGTAGAAGGAATCATGACTATCCAGCCTGCCTTGCAAGATATTTATTGCAAGAGAAACCAGCCAACAATTTCCCTGTAAAGGATTGAAAAAGAAGTTCCATGTTTCTGACAGAGGGTTGTGGTGTTGGAAATATTAACGTGTGGATTTTTCCTTACAATCTCTTTTGGGCCACCAGATTGCTTTATGTTTTCTATAAACAAAGAACTGAACATGTGCTTCTGATCTGTATGTCCGTTTAGGATACACTGGGGAAATTATAAATATCTCCACTGTCCTACCCTCCCTGTTCTCACTTTTCAAAGCAGGCAAGCCTGCAGACAGATTGCATTTCAAACTGAAGAGCTCTTTTAAAAGAATCAGCGAAATATAAGCCTCTTTCCTTTGGTTATTTGCGCCTACAGAAAGAGGGGAAGGGGCTGGGGAGGGACTAGGAAACAACACACAAATGTTGTGTGGGTGTGGGTATCGGCTGACTAACCATTTACAGCTTTATTCACAACTCTTCCATAGCCTCTAACGTTTCATAACTGACAATCAAGCCTTGTAAGTATCTTAGCTTCCAAGTATGGATCTCTGCTGGATTTAGCCGCTCTTTGGCATAACCATAAGGTTCAGCTCAACTCTTCATCAACCTCATGTCCTTGAGATCTGTTGGACTCTAGTTCCCACCATCGCACAGCCAACACAGATTATGGGAGCTACAATATGGAGGATACCCAGTAGGGAAGAGTGATTTATTGCATCAGCTCGACTGGAGGTGAACATCGCGGCTGGAGGGGAATGCAGAACCAAAAACCAGTTAGACGCTTCTAAGACACGGGCGGAGTTCAGCCTGAAAGTGGATTTCTAGCCTTGAGGTCAGACATGTGCAATTCCTCAACTGTCAATGGAGTAATTTCAAGGAAATCCATCACGGACTTCCTTTCTCCACTGCAACTTAGCAGCTGCTCTCTCCTTTATGATCACACAACACTCCTCCTCCTTCCACTCTGCTCACCCCCCTGTCCTGATCCTTTATCCCAAGGAAGCAACTTATGTGGAATGAACAATGGGCAGAAGTCTCTGCTAGGGCTGGACGGATGACTGAAGATGCGCAACCTTCCCTCTCCAATGTACAAATCTTCTCTGTCTCCTCTCCTCTTAAGTTAGGTCCCTGCATCTCATTAGCTGCCTCATCCCCAAATCTCACTGCAAAAAGTAAAGGAGTGAATGAATTAATCCTTACATGTAACTGCCACAACAAAGTGACTACCCATGATGCCTTCTCTCCGCAAGCCACCTTTCCCTTTCCCCAACCCCAAATATTGTCGCTCTTTCAGTACTGACGGAGTGAGGAAAAGCAGAGGAGACACCAAGATCTTGGACAGTGAGAAACCTCACTAGTTTTCCCTGGATTTTCATCATTTCCACACTGTGATTGAGAGCGGGTCCCTTCTGTGCAGTACAAGACTGATGATAGTCCTGTTCTTTAAAACATAGCTGTAGTGTTCTTTTAAAAAAGGAACACTAGACCTATGTATACAATGCCACAGATGCCTCTGTGGAAGCCAGGTCTCTCTAATCTCTCTGCATCCAAGCCAGCATGGCCATGGACAGCATGCCCCACCAGGGCCATGCTTGCAGCAGCTTTAAAAAGCTGGTAGGAACTAGGCAGATCCCAGTAACTGATTGTGTCATCAACTGCATAGTGTTCAAAATGTGATAGGTTATGTCCATGGCAAAAATTTGCCAGAAGAGGAACCCCAATTTTATTCCCTATCTCCCTTGTTCACAGGCCATGGTTTACACTATCTTTTGCCTGAAAACACCTGGTCATAAAACATGTAAACTAGGGGTAGGTTGTAACAATGAATCATTATGCTAGCCGTTCTTTTCTCACTTCAAGAGCTGGGTTCTGCTAAGAACTGCATAGTGAAGAAAGGCTCCTAGTGGGACTTCCTTTCAAAGAAGGCTGGAGCCCTCATACTTTAGTGAACTGTCCCTCCTTTTGTTCACCTTTCATCCACATGTAGCCCGTTAGAGGAAACAACCGATAACAATTCTAGGAATAACATTTCCCAACAGATATGATCTTGATTCTCTTTGCCTAAAGAAGCCAGGGAATTACAATTCTATAAAGAGTTTACAGATTGCTAATACAGATTTTCTAAAAAAAGGTATAGATACTCTTGATTTGAGCTCAGCTCTTGCTGGCTCCATCTAGGAATTTTCTTGGAGCATCTTGGAAGCGGCTTGATATTGCCTTCTTCTAGGATACTGTTTGGCTTCCTAGTCTAGCCTACAAGCCCTGGGAATCCCATATCGTCTCCCATCCAAGTACTAACCGGAACCAACCCCACTTAGTTCCAAGAGCCATCTGCTGACGCCCTCTTCTAAAAATCCCAGGTCAAAAGTTTCAGCCCTACCCCCTTTGGTGATATCACTTCTATTCCCCCACAACCTTAAAGCCCTCTCCACAAATAAATTCAAAAAGAAGCAATCAACCAACAAAAATTAAAAGAAAGAAGAAAAGAAAGAAAAATAAAAATTGCCCTCTTTCTCTAAAATGCTGTGACATTCTTTGTTGTGTTTGCTACAGCAGGCCAGGAGGGCTGCTCAGGCTGTTATCAGTAAGAGTGGCTGCCTGCAGTTCAATGAACCAAACCATTTTTTTCAGCGTGTTAAGCTTTTAAATGCAGATTGGGCTCAGCTCAGGCCAGCACTAGAAAAGCAAGACACAGGAAGGAAAAGCTCGTCTGCTTGTTATTTTGTAGGGGTGTATTTTGTTATTTTTTTAAAACACTGGCCATTAATGTATTGGAATTCAATTGCAATTCTTTATCTTGTTTTGTTTTGGGTGTCTCTTGTACACTGCCTGGAGTTGCAATGTTCAAGTTATGTGGCCACATAAATTAAATAAATAAATAAATACAGTTTGTTCAAAGGGCATTAGAAATACAAGAATAATGTTGGCCCAGATGGGTGTCCAGCCTGTGTTTTGGTAGGATAATCAGCTGTCCTACTTTACACAAAATACCATTCTGTTTAAAGGCATTTGGTTTAAAGATAAAAACTATAAGAAAGGGAGACTATAATTACCCAACAACAAGTAATACCTAAATAGAATCCTAAATACCAAATAACTCTGTTGTATTTCAATTTAAATAGCACTAAAATGATAATAATGATTTCTGAATTAGCATATGTGGATGAGTGGGTGCTTATAAGCACCACAAATGTTCTGCAGAACTATGTCTTTGCGCGATATGTTTCTTCAGTGATGCCCAAGCAACTCGCCTAGGTTGTAGAAAGTACAGTGGAACTCACCAATATATGTTGCATATATGTCAACATTTTCATGCTGCCCAATTCTCCCTGGACAAATTAGAATTCATCCTAGGGGAAGAAAGCCATGTTCCTGCTAGCTCTGGGGACCAGTCCACCTTCCTTGCTACCATCGTACCCAAGGAATCAGATTTGTAGGACTAGTTCCTGTTAATTATAAAACTGAGTCACTGCCGAAGTGAGCATTGTTTGCTTTCTGGTCTTGCCCCTGCCCTATCTTCATTAACTTCTGCATCTGACCAGGATTAATACGAAAAAGCAGTGCAGCCTTGTGAACTATGAAATGCAAGCAAGACTGAAAATTAAAATATGCAAATCTAAAACGACATGCAAATCTCCTAGCTTAGGAACACAAAGGGCAGAGAGGGTTGTGCAATGGCTGAGAAGCTAGGAAAGGAAGAGAGACTGCGCTTTGCCCCGTTATTCTGACAGCAGAGAATCAGGTTTCCTTGAATAGATTTCTGAATATATATTCCTACTGCGTGCTGTTTGATTTTGGTAATGAATTCAGGAATTCAGCCCTAATATCCTTCACCCTGGTGTTCAGGAGAGGGTTATTAGTTGTTAAAAATGCTTTATGCCATGACAGTAGTGTGTCATTAAAATTGCCAGCTTTTGCAATAATGCCAACACTGGAAGCAGAATGGAATCTTTCTTTCCCAGATCTTCTCCGTTTTCTTGATCTGTATTAGCACAACATGGGTGCTTATGCATATGTGTGTATGTGAATATACTTACTTACATATTTGCATGTTTCTGTGGGTGTCCATGCAGGTTTATCATATCCGTCTGCCTTGTCTTATCTATTTATCTATTTATCTTTTCCCCCATTCCCTGTTATATATTCACAGTCATCCAGGAAATGCATCTGAGATGGAGAGATTATGAGATACTATAAGGAATAAGCAAAGCCACTTGGTCCAGCTTGTAGATAAGCACTGACTGCATTGTATTCTCTCCACTGGCCTCCCTGGCTTCACATGTTCGTGAGCTCCCTGAAGGAATGTCAGCCACAACCAATTAAAACAAACAGCTCTCATCTGAGGGGCAGATCAAAGCTAAGGCTGCGAGGACAATGGGAGAGCCCCTTGCAGGGTGGCAGAAGCGGCTTGTGGTGGCTCAGGTCACTCCTGCTGAAAGATAAGTGTCTTTCACACATATGTACTGGCTGTCACTGACAAATTATTTGGGCAGAGACAGACTCCCCAGAAATAAATAGATAGAAAACATTAATAACTGAGAACTGGCTGGTGGACAGTGCTTTCTTTCTTTCGTTCTTTTTTTTAAGATCCAGCAGGAAAAGGAAGGGAAGAGAAGGGGAGGGGAGGGGAGGGGAGGGGAGGGGAGGAAGGAAGGCAGGAAGGCAGGAAGGCAGGAAGGCAGGAAGGCAGGAAGGCAGGAAGGAAGGAAGGAAGGAAGGAAGGAAGGAAGGAAGGAAGGGACAAAGAAGCAGAAGATTCCTTGTGGTATTTTAAAAATGTAATATAAATTCACAACTTGCACCAGAGGCTGAGAGCACCCTGGTCAATTTGCTCACAAAACCTTGAAACCTTCAGGAGTTTGTTTGCATTATAGCATCCTGACAGGAGAGATGTATCTGCAGCAGGTTTAGTTAAAAGCTGCACAACTGTGCTTTCTTGGTCGCTGCTTTAAATCTCTCCTGGCCTTAACGCAAGGTCACATATACATGGCCATATTTTTTTCAGAGTAATTATAACACTGTTGATGTTTTCCCAGTGTTATTAGCTACTGCCAGAAAAAGGTCAGGCGTGTTTATATGGGCAGGAGTTACTAACAGTAATAGCTGCAGCACAGGAGAATGTTTCTGCCAACTGAGTTCAGGGTAAAAGAACATCACTCTTGATAACTTCACATACACAACCTGTGCCACCGGTGTTTTGTATAAACTTTCTGACAGCCTGATCCCACTTCTGGTTTGGCAAACTGGTACTTAACATTTCAGTTGACTTAACACTGGAAAGCTAAAGGAAGTTAAAGGAACTTAAAACACCATGGAGTTCCATGTTCCCCTCCTGTCTCAAGTTTGTTTTATGCAGTCACTTCTTTTGAGAGAGGAAAATGCAAGTAAGTTTGCAATTATTTGTTTGTTCATGAATATGAACTAATCAATGGATTGGGTACCTCGTCAGCGTGGCTTGCTAACATCTCAAGGAACAACACTCTCCAGCAACCCTCTGAGGTTATCTCTTGTCAGTGGCTAATTCCAATGCAGAAATCCTTCCATGGGTTCTTTTCAACATTTACCAGGCATCTTCAGATCAGAAATCCTTCACAAGACATATACTGTTAGAGAAGAAACTCATGTCCATTCTAAGAGGATGCCTTTGGCTTCCTCTGCATTTGAAGATTGGGTACTGGTGGCTATCTTCCAGTATGCAGAGCAGAACATGCCATATATAGAGGATCTGTCTGCATGTAACAAGGCTTTTGGATACAGTGACCCAACATATGAATCGGACAATTTTCTCCAGGTGTCTCTTCCGACTATGGGAAATATTACTCCAAGAACAGTGTGACGTGGTTTACACATGAAGCCAAGCCATAGTATCCTTAAGCATGCTTTGTTTATACTCCTTCATTATACTGGCTCATTTATACAATATGTTAAGTTAACCACAGTGTTTGGGTTTGCACTTAGCCATAATATGGCTTGTTTAGTTTTGGCTTAGAGAGTTGTATGAACCCAGTGTGAAGTTAACTTTATATGAAGTGTCACATAAAACAACTTAAAAGCAGGATTCACCTGAGGTCTATCTGGAATGCATTGCCTCAGATTAGGTAAGAGTTAGGGTTAGGGCCTTGACCAAGAAATTAAGAGTGGTGAGCAAGTCATGATTTGTCTGTCTAAACTCCTTATTTTAGGTATATCATATGAAGCTGTTGGAAGAATAGCAATACACCAATGCCACCAATTAAATTTAAAAAGAAGCAATAGTGTCTTTTTATTGCCATAGTGGTACAGTAGGGCAGCTTTCCCCAAATTGGTGCTCCCTTGGTGTGTTGGACTATTGTTCCCATAAATACCTGCTAGCACCATCGTGTGTTTAGATAGGTAGTCTCATCTCCTATAAACTACAACGTACAGAACACCCATAGAACATGCTCCTCTGACAGGAGCTTTTGTTGAAGCCAACAGAGGGAGCTGTGCTCACACCACAATAATTAGCCAAAAGAGAGAGAGAAAAGTAGACATGTTGGGAAAAGAAAGAAAAGAAGGGAAAAGAAAAGGAAAGGAAAGGAAAAAAAAAGAGAGGGCACTTTCATGAAAAAATCAATCCAATCTTTTCACACACACACCCTTGATGCTAGTGAATGGGATATCATATTTTCCTTTCCCCCTTTCTGTTTTGAATTTAGTCATTTTTCATGAATTCTACTTACTTAATTATGGAGTATTGAAAGTGGGTCAGCTCCAGAAAGGAGTTGTTATGACCTCTGAAAGTTTTTTAAATTGGAACAATATTGGTCAGTTGCTCTATTTCTTCAAAGTAAATATTCTATTTCTCTATTTATGTAAGCATCGACAGTTTCTTTGTACAAAACAGCCTTTGTTTTCAGATTTCACAATATCTGAAAGATTGGGCTGTGTGTGTGTGTGTGTGTGTGTGAATTTGAACATTTAATGTTTTCTAAAAAGTAAAAATAAAAGGCATAGCCAGATACTGAGCCAGATACAGTCCCTAAAGGAAGGCGCTACACCCATAAAACTAGCTCCCTCTTTGAGAAACTGCCAGGTTGAAAATAGGGAGCAAAAATCTTCATTTTTGCCTCTTTCTTGCAGGTTGTTTCTGGCTTTCAAAGCCTTATGCTGGAAAAGGAAATATGGTGCAGGCAAAATATGGCTGGTTCAGATCCAAACTCCAGTTCCTTCTCTCACAAGAAAACTCATTAAGTGGTTAGAAGCAAGAGAATAACCAGACTGGTTGTTGCTTGAAGGCATGGAGGCACAAAATACAGAAGACCGGGTAGCATTTTTTGCTCCTTCCCTCCACATTCCTGAGTGAGTTGCCTTCTAACAGCAAAATCTGAGGATTCCCCTTCTGACCTTGTAATTAAACACAGCAATTTTAGAAGTCTGAAAGAATGGGGATAGGATACTTGAGGACAAGGACGATCGTTTCTGTTATATTTGCTATCTTTTCTTCTTTATTTTTGTTTGTTATTGTGTTTTTTTAATGTTTTTTTACTTGTGAGCCACCCAAAATCATTGGAAGTTGGGTGCCAAATAAATAAATAAATAATGTTTTTTCCCTCAGCACCAGCCAACAATTGTTTTGTTTTGCAAGGCTGTTGAAATACATTGTACTATGATTAATATAATTTTAGCTTGATAGGCATCCATTCCAAATCATTATGACACCAAAATGATGAGATATGCCTTGTGACATCGTGATGCGGGCTCCATCCTTTGGTATTTGTGTTGCAATGTTGCACTCAAGTATGTAAAGGGCAGAATTTATGTCACAATATCCTAATACATATTTTGTGTATGGCACCTATATTTAGCTGCAGCATTTTATTCTCTGGTCCTGATCTCAATTTTAAAATAACTGCCTTGGTTTTATAGTTGCATTATTGTTGTCATTTAATTGCATTTGATATTATTACATGTTTTAATTGTGTTACTTTTTATGCAGAATACTGCCCAGAAATCAATTTTTGCAGGTCAATTTATCATCCAAATTTAGCACAAATCTATCCAGATTTGCTCAAAATAAGACCCAAGGATTCAGTGAGATCTACTTCCAAATACATTTATAGTTCCAATAAATAAAACAACAAAATATGCCTAATTCCCAAAGAGTAATTTTTATATAATTAATTTGCTTAGGGCATATTTTGCCATTTTAAGACACACTAATGAAGAAACAAAAAAGGGGTTACAGTCAAAATAATATGTGCAAATTCCTTTTCAAGTGGTTACTATCATATAGAACTGATAGAGAAAGCTCAGGCAAAAAAATTAAATTAAATTAAAAGCAGATTCATTTAAAGGGAACACAAGAAATGCATTGCATCCTTAATAGAGCTGCGAGGTAAATTGGATGTTTCTTTTCTATCAGAAATGAGAAAGTATTTGATTAAGTTAGATAGGGAATGTTTCTTTGTTCCAGAGAAGAGCAAATACAGCTTTTTGACCCGGAAAACTGAGATAGCAAAACTTGGGTTGGGAAAAAAAACAATAAATCTATTAAAAGAGATACAAAGGAGGAAAAGCACTTAAACCAATTCTATCGAAGCTGAGGGAGGAACCCTGTGATGTATGTATAAAAACAATATTCCATTTTGCCCTATAATGCAGCGGAACCATTTAGGGAGCATCTATTCCTGAATATTGCATATGATAAGTTAAAAGCCTTAATAGCGCTGGTAGGCCAAAAGGAGGCAAAATCCATAAAGTTCAATTATATAGCAAAATATCTTAGATTGGCTACCACAAAGATAAGACTCCTGGCTGGGATCATCATCTGTTGTCAAATATATATTTGATTACAAATGTAATAGTTGGTAATCAAATATACATTTGGAGGGCACCAGGTTAGGGAATGCAATAGTCAGAAAACGATTTGTTCTTAGGGCTATGAACTACGAAGGCACCACTGGAACTACTTTACAAATAATGTGTGTTAATCCATGGCTATTTTGTATGTCTGGAGTCCTGCTGGTGCCAGCATGCTTGCAGACACCTTCCAAAGTTATGTCTGCAATGGCAGCCATTCTGGGCACGGGCAAGCCTCTTCCTCTCGTGAAAGTGCACGTGAGTGCTCTGATGTATCCATCAGCTCAAAAAGGTTGGGAACCCCTGTGACAGGTGCACATTTTAATATGTTGTGTAGAATAACATCGGGTCCTGTGGCTGCCAATATGCCTGCAAACACTTCTATCATTTCCACCTGGCTATGACTATGATTCTGACCAGTCTATAGATCAGCAGCCTAAAGCTTTAGGTCATCTGCTTCTCTGTTTGTGCTGCTGAGCTCCATGGGATTTATGCCCTGGTAAGTACTGTAGGGCCTTTCTTTGGTGGCAGCACTAGCCAACCATGGATGATTTCAAAAAGCTAAGCAGGGTTGGACCTAATGAAATGCCACCAGGAAATCTCAGGTTTTTAATAATGTATTTATTTAAATAATTGATCAGGTCACCCCCCTCGCGAGTTATGACTCCATAGGCTAGACTGGGAAGTAAGAAAAAAAATCTGAAATAAAAGTAGTGTCAAGTCTCTTCGATATATTCCATATGCCATGCAAACATCCTAGGTGGTGACCAGCACCTTGAATTGCACGTGGAAGCTAACTGGCTGCAGTGCATCTCACAGAGCAATGGTGTTACACTGGCATACTGTGCAGGGTCCTCATGCCCCTGCGGCTGCGTTCTGAACCTGCTATAGCTTCCAAGTGGTCTCTGGGGGAAGCTCCACGTACAGTGCATTGCAGCTGTCCACATGTGAGTGGCTGAAGGGCCTCCCAGTCCAGGATCAGGTGGACTTCTAGGAAGTCACCATGAGTCTGTCTTGGCTCAAAGGAGGCTTTCCTTTTAAGTGCTCTAGGATTTCAGTAGAAATTCTGTCTCCCTGTATCTATGAATAAATTAACACTGAACTTTGTGGGATTTACTTGACAAGTACAGAGTTGCACAGCTTATTCTTTTTCCTAATTAAGTCTGAAGTCCTAAAATTGACATAAGCCAGACAGTGCAATGCACTGTACCACATCCTGACAAATTGTTTTTCAAATGGGACAGGTTTCAAAGAAGCATCCTGTTTCAGTATGGGGAAATCTGCTGTTCAGAGAGGAATAAGGGCATGCACAAATCTTGGAGTATTTCTGAAATGTATTGATGGCAGGGGGTGGTTGGAGAAACATCACACGTTGCTTGTATGAAAATAATCTCATTACTTGACATTATAGCTACTTAGTGACTCTGTTTATGCTGGAATAAAAAAGGAAAATGTTGTTCTTTTTGTTTTATTGACTCTAAAAGTATCTTTTAGACATTCACAGTCCATACTGAATTGGTAATTTATCTGTGACCTTTTTAAAAAAATTTTCCAGGCCAGTAAATCACTACATTAACTTTGGTATACTTGATAAAAATCTTTTAAGTAATAGCTTTTATTCAATGAATTAAATACATTGATTTGTCTTCTTGAATGACATACAAGCAAGGAAGTCTATGGGGGATGAAAAAGTCAAGATTGAAGCTCGCCCTTTTAAACACACATTTTACAGCCACTGTAGCCATCATAACTCTTTTGACTCTCCCCTCAGACACCTTTGTATACAGGTTACCGCTATATTATGTTATAAATTCCATCCACAGCTGAGAAGATGTATTAAGATTTGCAGTCTCTGTTACTGATGAATCAACTCTTTAAAGTATGTATAAAATAAAGCATATCTTCAAATGTTACTTAAAAATGAAGCTTATTTTCAAACGTTACAGAAAAAGCACTTCTAAGCTGCTAATACACCATGAGCGGTCATAGGAATGTTTTTAATGTAGACCAGAAAGTGAAGAAAAAGGTTCTAACAAAATTTGCAGAAGACTCTAAATCATTGGTTCTCAACAGGGGCGGTACCGCCCCCCGGGGGGCGGTGGGAGGATGCTAAGGGGCGGTGAACTTGTTTTGGGCGGTAGGGGGGCGGTGGGCATGTTTTGGGCGGTAGAGGGGCGATGAGCATGTTTTGGCATTCAAACTTAATTTTAAAACTCCCCAAAAAATTTATTAAATCGATTATACGGTTTACCATTTGTACCAGCAATAAAACGAACTTACGCGACGGCTGCCCTCATGCACTTCTAAGAATGGTGAGACGAATTTGTATTCTAGGTAGACTGACCTTGAAGAACTCGACACTACGATTCTTCTCCAATCCCAACCAGCACAGCGCATGCGTCAGCTGTTTTCCCGCGCGATTAATCACAGCGCGTGCGTCAGCTGTCTTCCCGTGCGGGAAGCATTTAAGCATTTTTTTTGCATTAGTCATTTTAATTTTAATAAAAGGAATGCAATTACCTTCCAGGGCAAAAGTATCCAGTTAAATCGAACAAATTTGGCGTGTAAGTCTACTGAAAAAAATTACTTAAAATTTTTGCCTTTTATAATTCAGTAACTCCCCCCCCTCCCCATACCCTAAATTACAGGATTTTCCCAAAGGGTGGCGTTGAAAAATTTTCCGCTCCTTAGGGGGGCGGCAGCTTCAAAAAGGTTGAGAATCACTGTTCTAAATCATAATGTGATTGGTTTTTAACCTAATGTGATATGTAAATTCAACCATTGTGCTTTGTACAATATAATTTGTGTGAGTGAAGGTACAATGGTTTATCCAACAAACTATGGTTAAAAACCATGGTTTATAAACTGTGAATCTAGCCATTCCAACAAGTTATAAATATGGAAACTATAATTGAGTTTTCTTTTCGAAACCAGGCATTGAAACTGGCCCAAGACCACTTGATAAATAAATTCGTGGCTGAGTGGGGATGTATGTATGCATTTCATTTACTTTATTTTATTTTATTTTATTTTACTTTATTTATTTTATTACTATGCTGCCAAAATCTTATGATCTCATATCCAGCCATCTTCTAGCATCTGAGACATACTGCCTCTCTGAAAAATAACTCCTTACCACTATGCTTGGAACATGAAAATCATGAGATATTCTGTGGCATTTGTGTCATAATACAAGTGTGAATTTTCCCTTCCCTTTTGCTTTTCAGCACTGGCCTAATGCTTCTGAAAGTTTATAATGAATTAAATATAATGGTGATTACCACACTCTCTTGTTTAGTATTAGGTCAATAAAGATATAGTGCTTTCAAATATGGAGGATCCATTTAGTATTATCAATAATAGCTAGCTGATAGACTTGGTAAGAACTTAGCAATCGGGATCATCTATTCTATGCACTTCTTTCACAGCAGAAATTTTATATCTGGGGTCTTAAAGGAGTAAGGTCATATCATAAGTTTTTCTTTATTTGAAATAGTTGGGATACAATGTGTAAAGGGGAAGGATAAAAAGGAACATATTAAACCAGTCAATTTCTTACATTGTTGAATAGGAAAACATACTGAATTACAAGACAAAGGAATATCAAAGACCAGTCTAACTTCCTCTGAAATCAATAGAAGTGTTGTATTGATTCCTCTAATGGAAATTAAGATTGGCCCAAAATCATTAGAAACACTCTGAAAGCAAGGAGATAAGGTGGTCAAAGCTCACTACAGTATTAATCAGAACAAAGCAAGGATGGTGGACATAAAAATCTGTCTTATAAAAAGTTTGCTTTATTATCCATATGATCCAAACACCATCCCACTAGTAAATGCAAAATGAAGCTGATAAATAAGAATAATATATTAAAAGAAAATATTTTCTCTACAGCCCTCTCTAATGTTCTTCTTGTATTACAGTCTGTTATGTCTTCCCTCTGTAAGTATATAGAAAGCATTTTATGCTTTGACCACTCTGATAAAATATCTTAATAAATTTAATGGTTGATATTATGGAGGAATTCAATACAGAATTTACTAAAGGCTCAGAGGAGTTTTAAAGATTAAATGGCAACGCTTAAAATAACTATTGATTATTGATCTCAATTATATAAGCATCTGGACATTTAAATGTAAGCAGCTAGTCCCTCAGAAGTCAGCAAAAATTTGTTCATGGGCCAGATACACATATGTAGCAAGATCCTGCCAAAGAGAACTTAACAATAACAGCATTAGTAATATATTGCTCTCCTGAAAAATTCACCTGCAATTTTATCACTTTCCCTCAATTTGCTAGGAATGTTTTTCAGTACTATCTTCTAGAGCAAAGGAAACATTGGTTATATTCTCAAGATTGAAGTACAGCATACTGCCCTTATCTTGGTTAGTAGGCGGCCAAACTGCATGTACCAGTGAAACTCCTCCTGGGGAGCAGGGGGTGGGGGTAGAGGGGTTTAGGAAGTGCGGATAGCCAGGGAGGCTGCAGAATTCCTGCAGGAAAACAAAATGGGGGAAATAAAGATATCATGCAAGCTTTTATTTGTAGGTATCGATTGGTCTATGACTGTAAATTCTTGAATGAGTAAAATACTTGTAGATATTCTGAGCAAGATATTTACCCCTTGCAATGCAGGAAAGGTTTCAGTAGGTGAGTATATGAAACCAATTCTGTCTGCGAGCTACAAATTCAGATTTAGGGAAATGAGAGGAATCAGCAGCAGGCATTCCTCCTTCTAAAATTGTCTATCCACACTATAGCAGAGAACATGTTTGCTCATGCTCTGTTGCCGAGAAAACTGCATAAAAATGCCCATGATGTCATCGGGTGTCAAGCTTAATTGGAAGGCGTCCTTGCTTACATGCACACATACACACATTTTATGGGTAAACTACATTTTTTATTCTTGCCTTCCTTCTAGGCTGCCCTCCTAAGTTCTATGAGGGCACTTCTTTTATGACACAATTAAGATGTTCTTAAAACTTTTCAGCCACTTTATCACTTTGGAACAATGCTTTACTTACATAGTCCAGCATCATTTAACAGAGGAAGGCAAGGGTAGAGTAGAGGTAATGCCCAAAGTGGGTGAGCTATGTCACACGTGTGGACAGAAGTGGTTTTTTTCTTTTTTCCTTTTTTTTTTTTTTGTCAATGTGTGTGTGTGCTTTTTTTCTTTCTTGTGCCTACAGTTTTGGTGTTTCCCATCAAAATAATGAGAAGTTCTGCTGCCAACGTTTGGGCAATAGTGGTCAGACAAAGGTCTGGGTGCCTATTAAAAAGGGATTTGGAGTAGCATGTAACTCTAAGATGCTGGTTGTTTCCTCTTGGTTATAATTTAGAATCATGTTTCTAAATTCTGCTAACTGTGGCTCAGTCAACAAATCATGGATAAATTAAACATGTGAATTAGGTGTTTATGGTGCTGATGTTTAAGGAAATATAGCTACGTATCAATTTATATTATATGGATATCCTTAGAAATTTCCATCTTGTGGAACAATGTCTCTTTGGGGCTATGCTTATCATCTGGAGTTTTTATAAGCATTTGCATGAATATACCCATAAATGCATATAATAAAATCTGGTATCTGATTAATCAGTTTTATTCTTTGCTATGGACTCTATGTTTAATGTTACTAAAATAATATATTGCTTGAGTCACATTAGGAATTAGTAACTGGTTTATTGACAGTGGCCAAAATATTAATCTTATTTCAGACCGACATTTCATAGTGTGGCATATTGCTGTAATGCCCTAAATCACCTATTTTTAAGGAATCAAAGGGATGTATTGAGATTTATGATCCACTGGTTTTGTTTCTGGCATTCTGGAATATTAAATTGCAAAGTGAATACAAACTTGTTATTTTCCTTATTTTATAAAAAAAACAATTTAGTATTTGGTTCTTGAATACCAGTAATAATTGTAAAAATTGTATACGGTTGAGTAGATATTTACTATTATCAATAAGTTTAAAAATCTGCCATTTGATTCTTCAGGACACCTTTTTAGTTGATTAACATTTGATTTCAATTTTTCAGTCAATGATGTTGCAATCTTACTCCCAAGCAATTCAACATAAAGCAACTCAACCAGCATTTTGCCAAATGTAGGGCCTTGAGACAGCTTAAGTTATTCCTAACTATACCAGCATAAAGGTAGCATTTCCTCTGGCTCGTGTTCCTTTTTTGCCTGCCAATGAATTTTGTGCATCAGTCGATTACATCCACTTATTTTGGCTGTACTGCCATTTTTTCCCTGCCAAATGGGTTAGAGTTATTGATCAGTGGTTGACAATTACTTCTGTGAATTTAGGTACCCACACCATAATCACAAGGATATCGCACCAATTGATTATGTGCATGGAGGGCAAAAACTTTTTGGACGTGAGATTTGAACATGAGTGGTGGACAAAACAGGAACAAGAGATTTCCTCCTTGTTCTGACATGCCTCGAATCTGCTGTCCTTTGTCACCCATCGCCTTGGAGGGGACTGCAGCTACTTGAAGCAGACAGAATGGGATCAGCAAGGAGGCCACCTCATTTCTCGCCTGGATCGTTTTCTTCTGATTTAACGATGGGTGGTGGGCACCTCAGCTAAGCAACGGGAAGAGCTCGAGTCTGCCACCATAGGCATCCTTCTCCTGAACAAATCTCATTTCATCCACCGTTTCATTTGAAATGAAAACACAACTTTTTTTTACTAGGTATAATTCTTACAAGAAATATAATTTAATGAGATATAGGTTTACAGCAGCAGGAATAAATTTTGCCCAACACTGGAAGAAAGATACTATCCTGACAATATCTGACCAAGAACTTGGAGAATATGCATCAATGGCAAAACTAACAGTGTGTGTATGTGTGTGTGTGTGTGTATATATACACATACACATACACACACCCACACCCATACACACACACACAATAGAAGTTTAACCGAATTTCCTTTTGTTGACACATACATACACACACCCATACATACACATATATAGTTATATATATAAAAGAAGAGGTTGGGTTGGGTCAGTTAATAGTTGGCCCACCCAAAGGACGGGAACGTAAGCCATTACTTCTTTAAATCATCTTCAAGGGATCTACTTCTGTGTTGGCCTCCAATCCTTCATACAATCCTATCGATGCCCTAAGCGTTTTCCCGCATCGCAGCAAATCCATAAAAGGAGCGCGAGAGGCCGAGAGCGCGGAATCGGGTTCGCCCGGAGGCAGGATGGCTTTTACGCCGACCAGCTTCAGCGGCCCTCTTCCTTCCACCCCCACAAGCCAGTCCTCCGGCGACCAGGAGCGCTCAGCCTGAACCCTGAGAGCCAGCGGCGGCTCTTCAGCCGGGGAAGGGAGCCCCCGGTTCTTCCCCTTCGTTGTTGCCATGGGAGCGCGTGGCGGGAGTCCCCGGGGGTCTTGCTTCTTCCCTCCCCGCGCTCGGCATCGATCCGCACGAGGCGTCGAGCGGCTGCTGGGGGAGGGCGGGAGAGCGGAGGGGAGGATAAAAAGGCTGCCTGAGGGCCCTCCCTCGGTCGCCCCCCTGCGGAACATGAACGAGGGGAGGGCGCAGCTGGAGCGGCTTCGGAGAGCCACATCTGGGTGTCCAGAAACGTCAGTCGGCGTCGTCTTACTATAAAATAGTCCTTTCCAACGGGGTTGGAGTTGGCTTAATTACCCTCTGGCCTATATTATTTTCCATTTATAGTAAAGTAATAAACTTTAAGTGCTAAACTGAACGTTCAAACGAAGTTTATCCTACTGAAAGATTTCTCTATAGAAATATATATAAATAAACAAAGCCGCCTCAAGTTGTGCTGAACTGCTGGTAACTATACATACACACTCCTGTGGTTTTCTTAGCAATATTACAATATGGAAGAACTGTTTTGTAATTTATTTATTTATCCAATTTATATGGCTGCCTGTTTCAACATGTGATGCTGGGCATGGAACAGAGTTAAAATAAAATAAAAACAGTTATAAACATTACAAAAGTTAAAATACACAGCAGCCGAGCAACCTCAACCCAAATCACTAGCATAACTAAGAATTGCCTTTTTTCACCTTTTTTTTTAAAAACTTGCTTATCTCAATAGCTGTGGGATGTCTTGGTGGTCACTCCTCTTGAGTACTATCCAGATCTGACAGGCTTAACTTTCTCTGAGATCAGCCAAAATCAACTAGGAGTTGCTAATAGCATAATTTTAAATTTTAAATAAAACTGTGATGGTACATGCTTTCTCACTTTTACAGGGTGCAAAACAGGTAATGACCAATACTAAAAACTGATAATCAGCAGGTAAAATTGGAAAGAGGGAAGAATCCTTCACCCTGTCTTGTGACAAAATGTAACCCATATGCTTGGCTTATGTTCAGCATACTCCAGAGGCATCAGAATCACTGGCATGTTTTAGGAAGGGTTTTTGACAAACTAGAGCAATGTTTCTCAACCTTGGCAACTTTAAGAGGTGTGGACTTCAACTCCCAGAATTCCCTAGTCAGCATGCTGGCTAGGGAATTCTGGGAGTTGAAGTCCACACCTCTTAAAGTTGCCAAGGTTGAGAAACACTGAAGTAGAGCATGTTCAGAGCA
Organism: Python bivittatus; assembly: GCF_059951505.1. Classification (NCBI taxonomy): domain Eukaryota; kingdom Metazoa; phylum Chordata; class Lepidosauria; order Squamata; family Pythonidae; genus Python; species Python bivittatus. The sequence continues at coordinate 18,096,942 of NW_028277088.1, read as the reverse complement.
GAATAAGCAAGATGAGAAGAGCAAAAAGTATGAGGAACACCTAGAAGAGTTGGATATGTTTAGCCCAGAAAAGAGAAGACTGCAAAAAGACATGATAGATGACCAAGTATCTGAAGGGCTTGTTGGAAAATATGGGGTTTCAACCAAGCCTGTCTCACACAAGCACAAAGGGAGGGGCGGCTTTGCTGCAGCCTAGCTTTGCTGCTTTGTGTGGGAGGGGCTTGGAGCCCGCCTTTTCTCCTGTTTCCTTCGTTTTCCTTCTCTTCACCTCATGGCTCTCCATGAGGTAGGAATGAGTCCTCTCTCCTCCTCAGGGTTTTTGAATTAACATTTTCACAACCTCAACAAACGGTTATGGGCCCAGCATATCAGCCCAGGAGGTTTCTTTGGTCTAACAGCCAAGAAACTGCTTGCACTTTTTTTTTTTTTTTTAAAAAAGGCTCAGTTCAGATTTTTTTCTTTTTCTCTCCTTTTAACAATGGAGAGGGAGGAGGGGCTCCCCCCCATCCCAAAGTTGAATGAAGACAATTTTTTCAGATTGGCTATACAGACTAAGGCTACGACTGGACTTTTGGGACAGCCTAGATTGTTTAGATTCCCCTCAACCACAACCAGGGGATTCTGAGGAAGGCAAGAGATTATGGGAACCGAAAAACAAAAGGGCCATGATTTTAATTTCTAGTTCACTACCTGATCACAGACTGGCAGAAATAAAAGATCTTCCCATTGCCAAAGAAACGATTGAGAACCTGAGGACATTATATTTAGAAAATGATGATCAGAAGATTATTTCATTACTGAGGGGACTGATTGCATCTAGTTTTTTAGATGAGGATATTAACGAGCATTTATTGAGAATGCAGTCTATCTTTGAAAGGCTGAGCACAATTCAAAATCTCATGAATGAATGACTAAAAATGGCTTTTCTACTCAGCTCATTACCTGACAAATATTACCCTTTCGTAGCAGCGCAGAATTTACAAGGGATGAATTTGTCTCAATTGTTTGGAGCAATTAGAAAGGAAGTGAGGAGACAGAAAAATTGTTTGTATTTCCATAAAAAGTCAACAAAAGACATGGGTTACCTGGCAGAAAAAAGGAAATGTGAGCAGAAACCATTGATTGCTCATCAGCACAACAATAAACCCATTGTTTGTCATTCCTGTAACAAGCCAGGGCACATAGGTAGATATTGTAAAAGTGGAGACAAAGAGCTAATTCTAATTGGAGCTAATTCTAATGAAACCAAAAGTCAATGGATGTTAGATTCAGGTGCAAGCCAACATCTTTGTGGGAACAGAGATAACTTTAGTGAACTGAATGAAGAGCCACAAGAGAACATTGCTTTGCTGATGGGAATTCCATCTCAATAAGAGGAAAAGGCAAAATACCCTTGAGATGTTTTAATGGAGAAAATTACAAAGACCTCATAGTGACAGATGCATATTATATACCACGATTGACAACCAATTTGCTGAGTGTGCGATCATTAAACAGAAGAGGTTTCAATGTAATGTTTAAAGCCAATAGAACATGTGAAGTAACCAGTGGTAGGCAGATTTATGTTACAGGCTTTGAGAAGAATGGAGTGTACCAGGTGAACTGTGAACAGCCACCACCAGATGTCAGCCTCACCTGCCAACAGCAGCAGAGAAAGGACATCAGCGCCACCATATGGCACAAGTGGTTTGCACACAGGGACTTTTTAGAATGAAGAAGGAAAATATGGTAAGAGACCTTGAACTAAGCAATCACGAAAAATACCAGTTAAAGTGTGTAGTGTGCATCAGATAAAAGGCAACAAAGGCCTGCCATACCCAAACGAAGGGAAAGGTGTGCAACTAAACCACTTGAACTTATCCACACTGATTTATGTGGACCTCTTCAAACGTCAGCAGGTGGAAACAAATACATAATACTGTATGTTTTATAGATGATTTTTCCAGGTATTGTGTAACCTACCTGATGAAGGAAAAATCCCAAACTGGGGATATGCTGAAAACATATGTTGCTATGGTAAGGAATAAATTCAACTGGACCCCTAAAGCCCTTCAAAGCGACAGAGGCAGTGAGCATTTCTAACACCGTGCAGACATACCTAACACAACTAGGCATAGAGCACAGATTAACCACTCCTTACATGCCAGAGAGTAATGGAGTCGCAGAACGAAAGAACAGATTGTTGATGGACATGGTAAGGTGTATGCTGTTAGAGGCAGATCCACCTGACAAATACTGGGCAGATGCTGTTATCACAGCTACATACTTGCAAAACAGATTGCCAAACAGAGCCAAGAAGGTAACGACTTTTGAACTTTGGCTTGGACAAAAACCAAGTGTCAAAACATTTAAGAGTGTTTGGATCTAAGGCCTATGCCCATGTACCAAAAGAAAGGAGATCCAAACTAGACCCTAGAGCTGAAGAAGGGGTCATGATTGGCTATGCTCCAGGAAGCAAGGGATACAGAATCCTGCACCCAAAGACAAGAAGAGTAAGCGTATGCAGAGTGGTATACTTTGATGAGAGGGAGAGAGGTAGCTATACTCAGGTGGATAATGACTGCAGAGAAACCAGCAGCAGCAGTTACCAGCCTGAGATGTTCAGCCTGGCACCAGAAGACACAACCACACCAACCCAGAGGGAGATGGAAGTCCAGGAAGAGACTCCACCAGAGACAGATGATGAGGCCGAGAATGCAGAAGAGGGTGAACCACCAGTCGTCACTCCTGAACCTGCTCTGAGACGCTCATCACGACCCAACAAAGGAGTTCCAGCTGACAGACTTACCTACCTTGCAGTGTTGTCGCTACCAAGCGAATCCGCATCATGGAATGAGGTGCTGCAAATGCCAGCAGATGAGTCAAGTAAGTGGAAAAGGGCAGCACAGGAGGAGCTAGATGCTCTATATAAAAACAAAACATGGACTTTAACTAACTACCAAAAGGCAAGAAGACCATAGGTTGTAAGTAGGTGTTCAAGGCAAAACAAGACGAGAATGGCAAAGTACAAAGGTGCAAGGCCAGATTGGTAGCAAAAGGCTACTCACAGAAATATGGACAGGACTATGATGAATGTTTTGCTCCTATTGTGAAACGCACCACAATTAGAATGCTTCTAAGTGTAGCAGCATCCAAGAACATGGATGTCGAACACTTAGATGTTAAAATTGCATTTTTACATGGGGAGATAGAAGAAGAACTTTATATGACACAGCCTCCAGGCTTCACTAATCCCAATACCAAGCATCTCATTTGCAAGCTTCAGAAGGGGATTTATGGCCTGAAGCAGGCGGCCAGAGCGTGGAACAAGAAGTTAAACCAAATACTTCTTGACCAGGGTTTTGTTCAAGGAAAAGCTGATCCCTGCCTATACACAAGACACAGAAATGGGAGGGATGTGTATATACTTTGTTATGTGGATGACTTAATGATTTGCCACAATAACAAGAGGGACTTTAATGATACTGTTTCTCAACTAAATAGAGAAGTAGAAGTGAAGCATCTGGGCAATGGTGGCTATGTATTTTTCTATGGGGGTGGAACAGTGAGCTGGGGAAGCCACAGGCAAAGCACAATAGCACAGTCCTCTGCAGAAGCAGAGTATGTGGCAGCAACAGACGCATGTAATGAGACTGTGTGGCTTAGATTATTGCTTGCAGACATGGGTACAGACGAACCAACCCCTATACAAATCTTTGAAGACAATCAGAGTTGCATCAGACTTTCACAGTCAGAGAAAGTAGGTGGGAGAACTAAGCACACTGATGTAAAGCATCATGTGGTGAGAGAGCTGCAGCAACGAGGGTTAATCAAACTAGACTACTGTCCCACAGGAAACATGACAGCGGACATCTTCACGAAGGCATTGTTGAGAACAAGTTATCAGAAACTAAGAGAAAAACGAAATATTGTGGGACACAGAGACATGCAAGATTGAAAAGAAGGGGTGTTGGAAAATATGGGGTTTCAACCAAGCCTGTCTCACACAAGCACAACGGGAGGGGCAGCTTTGCTGTGGCCTAGCTTTGCTGCTTTGTGTGGGAGGGGCTTGGAGCCCGCCTTTTTTTCTGTTTCCTTCATTTTTCTTCTCTTCTCCTCATGGTTCTCCATGAGGTAGGAATGAATCCTCTTTCCTCCTCAGGGTTTTTGTACTAACATTTAAGAACCCCAGCAGGGCTGGCATGTAGAAGTTGCTCAGAATTGTTCCACAAGACAGGACAAGAAACAGTGGGTTTAAGTTTCAAGAAAGCAAGTTAGAAAAAATTTCCTACCAGTAAGAGCTGTTGAACAGTGAATTAGATTGCCAGGGGAGATGGTGGACTTTCCTTCGCTGGAGGGGTTTATACAGATGTTGGAGGACCATCTGTTCTGGATGGTGTAGTGGTGGACACCTGCACTGGCAGGGAGTTTGATTAGATGATCTCTAAGTCCAATGCTTACATTTTATAATTATATGTTTCTATAATTCTCAGGGTTCCCAGTCATAGAACTTTTCCCTAGGAAAAGAACTAGGAATAATCCTGTGTGAATGTATCTTTTGTTAGGTGCTTATTGTAGCTCATGGAGGGCAATGCCCCATCTTCTTTTTGGTGTGCTGTTAAGATTCAGATCAGTCCCTTTAAGTCTGTATATGGGTGGCAACCTTGGTCCCTCCACATGTTGCTGAACTATCCCCAGATACAAAACAGCTGCTCTCTATAGTACTAGTAGTTATTGTATCAAAGTTAAGAGCACTATTTTGCTCTACATGTATTATCAGCATCCTAATTAAAGAGTCTAATTTTGGAAGAGAGTTTCTTCAAAATAGGATGGAAGTGTTCAATTTGAAGGAGGATTTCAGTCCAATTCTCAATTATTATTTCTTCCCTCACTCAGATGTTGGGTCAGACCAATGCATACATGCTACTTCTCAGCTATAAAGTTTCTAGTCTATTTCACAGAAATATTCAGTTAGCTCAAGGACATCTGAAGGAATGAATCTGGAATATTTTAAACACCTGTATGCCCTGCTGTTAACACAACTTGTTAGAAAATAACTCCTATCTCCCTGGGGATATGTTCATCTGTAAGCAATGTCCTCTGCTTGGCAGCTGTAATACCTGGATTTAGAGATTACAAGTGGTTTCTCTTAAAGCTCAGTTGATAATATTCTGGGATGATGAATATAAAGAAGAAAATAACCAGATGGGCAGGAAAAGTGTGTTCTATTTTTGGGCCTAGGTTCAGCTTTTAGTTTATTTAGTAATGACTAGATCCATCTGGAAGCAATGGAACAAATTAGAGATTCAATATGAGGACTTTGCACCAGTTCAGAATCAGTGCCAGATGTTTGATTGGACAATGTTGATTGTTTTGGGGGTCTTAATTTATTTCTGGCTCATTGAAACTGATGCAATTACAATGAGATGTAATTCAATTGGCAAGGAAGTACAATGCTGCCATCAGGAAAATGAGTTTGACACTGCCTGCTGTACCCAGATCTCTGGTTCTTGATGTATGATTTCCTAGAGAATGTATAACTGGTTATATCATGTTGATTAAATGCCAAATTAATGCACATTTTATACATTTGATGTAGGAGGAAAGTTACAAAGCTAATAAGATATATATTTCAATTCTTTACCCGTGCATTTTAAAATCAAAGATTAAGTGTGTAAACTGTGAGCTGCCAACTCTAAACCAGTGTTTTTCAAATTTGGCAACTTTGAGATGCGTGGATTTGAACATGCTGGCTGGGGAATTTTAGGAGTTGAAGTCCACACATCTTAAACTTGCCAAGCTTGAAAAACATTGCTCTGAACAAAGGAGGGTAAGCATGCAGCACATGGCTTCTGGTATTCTTTCCAATCCCATAATAATAGTTCTCTTCTGGGTCACTACTCTGGAGGATGGGTGGGTTTAAGAATGGAGAAGTCAGCAGCATTCTGATCTGCTGCCTGACTGCCTCTTCTATAGGCATGAAGAATTGGGGAATTTTTTTCTCCTTTTTTTCTCTGCAGGCCTTGGCTAGGTCTGGCCGGTCTGCCTGCCTGCCTGCCTGCCTGCCTGCCTGCCTGCCTTTCTTTCTTTCTTTCTTTCTTTCTTTCTTTCTTTCTTTCTTTCTTTCTTTCTTTCTTTCTTTCTTTCTTTCTTTCTTTCTTTCTTTCTCTCTCTCTCTCTCTCTCTCTCTCTCCTTCCTTCCTTCCTTCCTTCCTTCCTTCCTTCCTTCCTTCCTTCCTTCCTTCCTTCCTTCCTTCCTTCCTTCCTTCCTTCCTTCCTTCCCTTTCCAAGCTTCTTCCCCACAGTAAATGAATGCTGTTCTGTTCAGTTTTGGGAGCATTATCCTGCTGATGGACAGACTGACAGAGTCCTGAACCCCTTTACCTAATTCCTTTCCAACATCCTGGAAAGAATAAAAAGAGTATTTATCCTGATGAAGATCATGTCAGAAAACGACAGACACGGGTTCGGTTATCCAGTAGACAGAAGTTTTTATTGGGCACGCTTGCAAAGGTGGGTCCCTCCCGCAGCAATGGAGGAACCCCGAAGCAAGGTCTGACAGGTTTTTATACCCCCTATCTGTCCTCCCCCTCCTACGAGGGCTTGGCTCACAATCTCACCTTTTTTACCGCCCCGGAGCGCCGCTAATTAACCGCAAAACCGCAGACATTCCACTTTCCGAATCCAATCAGCGCAATACACATTCCAATCCCCACTTGACCCGACAGCCGCCCCCTGCCGTTTCTCTTCACTCTGGTGCGAACGTGCCTCTTGCCTGCAGTCTTTCCTCCCTCCTGCCGTCCCTCTCCACTCTGGTGCGAGTGTGCCTTCTGCCCATCCTCCCTCCTGCCGTCCCCCCAAGGCTGCCCCATGGTGCACAGTGCTCTCCCCTAGCAAACATGGTTCGTTTGAGGCCCTCACTTCTCCCTGCCTTCTCACAATCCCCCCTTTTTCTTTTCACGCCTCTGTTGGGCCTCAAACCTGGCTAACAGGATTGCTCCCTCGTCCCGGACCCGGGGCTTCACACACTGGGACAGGTAATTCCCACAAGCAGGGAGGCATTGCATTAAGCAACATACTAGGACCAGTAAGGCAATGAAGCCAATGGCTAGTACAGAAAGTTGTTTTAACCAAGCAAAGTTAGGTAACCAACTAGTGAGCCACGACCAATTCCATCCCTCTGGATCCTCGGATATGCGAGAGGCTAAGGTCTTCAACTTGGCTAGTTTTGCTTCAATATAATTCTCATTGTTGGTTAGGTTAAAGCAACAAAGACCTTGAAAAGATTCACAGCCTTGTCCTGCCCTTAATAGGAGATAGTCTATAGCTATCCGATTTTGAATGACCGCCCTCCTGATCTCAGTGACTTCTTCAGTGAGGGCTGCAATGAGAGAGGATGTAAGGTTGACACTTTTAGCCAGGAGGCAGGCCACCTTCCTTAGGTCCAGATAAGTTCTTCCACTTAGTGCAGGAACCCCTACTAAGGAGAGGGCCAGAGCCATGGCTTCTGTTTCGGACAAGAGTGTCACATCACTCTCACAATCAGATGGCAGCTCCCTTTTTCTTTTTTTCTTTTGATGGGTGCGCTTGCATTGGAGGCAGGGCATATAGAGAGGTCAGGCACCCTATGGCACAAGGGCCCCCTGAACTATAGGCTGGAACATAGGTGTAAGCTTCATGTCCACATAACAAAAAGAAACCTTTAGGTGGGTATAGAGGGGTTGAGGCGTAAGGGATATTATAGACCCCTCCACAAGTGAAAGCAGGACCTTTTGAGGGCAATGGGGGGGTACGGTTCTGGGTATTGTTGAAATATACACATTGAGTTGCATTGGTTATCCCCAAGAGATTTAGAGCCATTTGCCTTTGATTAGTCCAGGGTCTTGGTATGGGAGAAGACCCAAAATGATAGAACATCCCCCCCCCCCACAGGGATCATCCCCAGTGATCAAAGCTGTCTGTGCCAATTCTACGCCTTTATGTTGGTCATCTCCTCCCCTGCCTTAGTTCAGTTCCTTTTAAGTTTTACTTTGAGTCCGTCTCCCGGTTGGGCAGTCCATGGTCGGGGGTCGGGAGCTCGCTTAACCCGATGGTAGTGGGTCCAACCCCCCTGTCAGGTCCAAACCGCTGATTCAGTTGTCAGGAGAACTTGGTATGGTCCCTCCCAAGACGGCTTCAGCTTCTCATCCTTCCACGTCTTTATCAGGACCCAATCCTCTGGCTTGTGGGGGTGTTGGTCTTTCAGCAAGGGAAAAGGAGCGAGGAGTCCCTGTTTTCTTAGAGACAAGAGAGATTGTGACAGTACCAAGAGATACTTTCTCAGGAAGGCATCCTTTAGCTCGGGGATAGGCTCTCCCATTGGAGCCAGGAAAGGTCTTCCCATCATCAGCTCGAATGGGGAGACCCCCACATCCTTGCGAGGGGCTGTCCGCATTCGAAGCAGGGCAACCGGAAGTGTCTTTGTCCAAGGTAGCCCTGTTTCCAATCCCAGTTTGGTGAGATGTTGCTTCAACACCCCGTTGGCCCTTCCCACTTTCCCACTGGAGTCAGGATGCCAAGGGGTGTGGAGTTCCCATCGAACCCCCAGGCTCCAGTACCACGGCTTTACAGTGTCTATCAAAGCCTGCACCCCCCAGTGAGACCCTTCGTGCAGTTTCTCCACCATCCCCCTCATGTCAGCACGGCTCACTACTGGGGTCCCCTCAATTGTAACCCAATGACCTGCTTCCTCCCTGCAACCTTCCCTTTCCAGCAGCTGTGAGTAAACCCCGTTCCAGCCAAATTTTCCCGAAAGTGTGCACTACTCCCCAGGCGTATCGCGAGTCTGTGTAGACAGTGAGGGACACTCCCTTTCCCAACTCTAGTGCCCGTTTCAAAGCGTGCACTTCACACAGCTGAGCCGACCAGTCCGCTGGTAGTGCCCCCTTCTCTATTGTCTCTCCCTCCGCCGTCACTATCGCATATCCTGACTTCCTTTGTCCCTGCTCTACTCGGCTAGACCCATCCACAAACCAGACCTCACCCTCCTCCTGCAGGTCCTCCCGGGTCTTTGTTTGCAGCTGCAACAGGGTGGAGCACTCGTGCTCTGCCGGCTCCCATTCTTTCCGCTTCCCCGCAAGAAATTCCGCTGGGTTCAAATTCCTGTCTGTTCCTACCACCACATCAGGACTTATCCGGAGAACTGTCTCATATTTCAACATCCTTCCTTCTGTCATCCAAGCAGCCGCCTGCTGATTAAGCACACTTAAGATCTGATGGGTTGAATGGACAATCACGGGGCTCCCAAAAGTGAGTTTTTTCCCTTCTGTCACTAGCACAGCAGCGGCAGCCACTGCCTGCACACAAGTCGGCCATCCCCTCACCACTGGTTCTAGGGCTTTGCTCAGGAAGGCCACTGGTTGATATTTCCCAGCCCGTCTCTGAGTCAGCACTCCAATGGCAGTTCCCCCATGGGCTGTAACGTATAGGTGAAAGGGGGGGCCAAGTTCGGTAGAGCCAGAGCCGGGGCCGTCACCAGGCTCCTTCGTAATTCTCCCCACTTCTCTGTGTCCCCGTCTGTCCATTCTACCCTGTCAGATGATCCTTTCAACTTCTCATACAGAAACTGAGCCTTGCTCAAGTACTCATCTATCCATAGCCGGCAATATCCTACTAGACCCAGAAACCGCCGCACCTCCGTTTTAGTATGAGGGGGCTTCAACTGCATTATCCCCTGTATCCGAGAAGGATCAATCAACTTCTCGCCCTTCCGGAGTACATGTCCTAAATACTTGACCTCCCTTTTCACAAATTGGACCTTCCCTTTTGACACCTTCAATCCTTCCTCAGCCAACCAGTTCAATAAAGCCACTGAGTCTTCTCTCACCTTTACTTCCTTCTCTCCAGACACCAACAAATCATCCACATACTGCAGCACCCGAGAACCCCCAGGGGCCCGGAACCCCTGGAGTTTCTCTTCCAATGCCTGTCCAAACAAGAGGGGGCTCTCGGTGTACCTCTGGGGCAGCACCGTCCATCTCAGTTGTTGCTTCAGCCCACGCCTCCCATCCCGGGACAGCGGGTATTGGGCTTGCCGCAAACCCGTCACCCCTGGTTTCAAGGGGATGCTAATTGGGGCGATGTGAAACCGACCCGCCCCCCCCTCCCCTGCCCATACCTCAGGGTTCACAACCTCCACGTCCGCCTCTCGCAACAAACACATCCTTTCTGCCTGTTCCACATTCCACAGCTCCACTACTAGACTACCCATTAGATCCCTTCCCAGCAAGTTCACTCTCGCCTGTGGGATCAGTAACACATCTGCAGTTACCTCCTTCCCATTCCACTCCAGTCTCACTCCCTCCAGTACGTCTGCCTTGACCAGAGAGCCTCCCACCCCCATCACCGATACCGACGTGCCCCGGGATTTCGCAATCCCTGGGATCGGTTGGCACAGCGATGTTCGAGAGGCTCCGGTGTCCACGAGGAACTGCTGTTCCTCACCAGTGGGACCCACCGTGATGTTTACCAAGGGTTCCCCGTGGGTCCCGGTTGGGGAACCATGACCCCCCTAGTCGTAAAGTGGGAAACTCCTCTCATGTTCTCCCGATGTTCAGCATTATTGGGATCCCAATTTGGGTCTGCCAGAGGGAATTTAGTATCTGCGGCCGGGGCATTTGGGACATTTGCATTCCTTTGCTCCCAAGCCCCGAGCGCAGCTCGCCAAATCTGGCCCCTCTCTTCTGGCGTATAGAGGTGGGCTAAAATGTAATTCAGTTCCCCCAGGAGTATTCCACCGGGCCGAGAAAAAGTTCCAATTGTTCGGCGGCGGTATGGGCGTTCTCTTGCATACGAGGGAGGGTCTTTTTTTTTTTTTAATTCCCTCAACTCACTGGGTTTGATGGGAACCGTTACGTAACTGGTGACGGTCACCCCCTGTGCGTTCGTTCCGTTCGGGACTTCCCGGACGGGGAAGGCACTGGCCGACCTTAGAATAAAGGGCAAGTTCTGAATGTCTTGGTTCAGCTGGTCCAGCTCTTTCCGCAGCCCGGGATAGGGTGGGGGCGCCGGAGGGGGAGCGGTAGGAAGAGGAGGAGGAGGAGGAGGTGGCGGCCCCCATTGAGGTCCAGTCAGCCAGAGGTCCTCCTCATCTTCCTGTTCTTTTTGGACAAAAATTTTGGCTAACTTGGGTCGAGGCCCCTCCCAATGAACATGGAACCAGACTTCCACATAGGGTTCCTGTGTTAACATTTTATGCTCCACAATGTAGTTTTTTTTTTTTTTTTTTTTTAGTTGGGTCACCCAGTAATTACTGGGGATTCCAAGAGTATCCCAATGATAGGGGAATTCGGGGTCCACTAGTGGATATTTTGGCCATTCTTTAGTGCACAAAGTTATCATGGTCGGTTTTTCCAGACCCCTGGTGAATGGACACAACCAGGGTGTCTCCCATTGTTGCAACAATTGTCCTAATGGAGAATCCGTGGGGATTCCCCCTACTGCGTTTTTCCCACTGGCCCCTGGCCTTACACTCTTACTCTGCGCCTTACCCATCCTTCCTGACTACGTTTCCCACCTTACAGAAGGTCCCGGACTCTTCTGTCCCCTTGCGGCGTCCAACGCCTCGTAACCACGCTAATCTCCCCGAGATTATGGGTAGGCTGTACTCACCAGACCTCCCGGAGGTCCCCTCGTCGGCCGACTTCCTCTTTACTTCTGTCTGACTGGCGATTGGAGTCCCGTCCTGGACCCGACTCCGGGAAAACGGGAGACACCTCAACGGGGTGTTACGGCCGATTACTCACCGGTTCCCCACAGTCCGGTCCACGTCGAGGACTCCTGGCTGGCTCGCCAATTTTGTCAGAAAACGACAGACACGGGTTCGGTTATCCAGTAGACAGAAGTTTTTATTGGGCACGTTTGCAAAGGTGGGTCCCTCCCGCAGCAATGGAGGAACCCCGAAGCAAGGTCTGACAGGTTTTTATACCCCCTATCTGTCCTCCCCCTCCTACGAGGGCTTGGCTCACAATCTCACCTTTTTACCGCCCCGGAGCGCCGCTAATTAACCGCAAAACCGCAGACATTCCACTTTCCGAATCCAATCAGCGCAATACACATTCCAATCCCCACTTGACCCGACAGCCGCCCCCTGCCGTTTCTCTTCACTCTGGTGCGAACGTGCCTCTTGCCTGCAGTCTTTCCTCCCTCCTGCCGTCCCTCTCCACTCTGGTGCGAGTGTGCCTTCTGCCCATCCTCCCTCCTGCCGTCCCCCCAAGGCTGCCCCATGGTGCACAGCGCTCTCCCCTAGCAAACATGGTTCGTTTGAGGCCCTCACTTCTCCCTGCCTTCTCACAATCACTACACATAGGGTTTTGTACAGTTTCCTTGGTAAGTGCTTCTTGCCAATTGGCTGGAGTGTATAGGCTTAGTAATTGCTGTTTATTTAAATTTGTGGATGAAGGATTTAAAAATAAAATGGCAAAACTTCTAGTTAGAAAGCTGCTGGAGGCCAGAGCACAAAGCTTTCTGTAAAAAACTGAGCTCTTCTCTAGGTATCACAGGAGGCCTGGTTTAGACAGAGTTCATAATGCCTTTCACACTCTATGTGAGAGAACGGTTTCATTTCTATGTGTGAAGATCTTTTTTATAAATTATTGTGGACAATTCCACTCAGCACAATCCTCAGCTAGCTAAAATGGCATGGCCCAGGAACCGTCTCTTAACCATGCCATTGCAGATTATTCCATACTTTTAAAAAATCCCCTCAGCACATAGAACATAGGAGGGAAAACATTTTCTAAAAAGTGTTTTTATTCAAGGTGGCGACCTCATGTAAACATACAGCCTTCTACCAGCAGTGGAAGTGAGGCTCTGATCCTGTTTTCATCACTTTCTGAAGGGTCCTGCTTTCTCCTATGTATCGATGGCAGTGGATAAAGTATCAGGATCTCCCAAGGGTTTCATCTTCTCGTCAAATATCCAAGAGTTACATACTACAACTGCATCTCTTACAATAGATCAGGTTTTAAAAGTAGCTCAGTGCAACCTACACTGGCATCTTTGTCGATGATTGGAGGCTTATTTCCTTCCCCCAGGCTTGAATTTGTGGAACAAGGGCCCGGCCTCGTCTGACAGGAAACCTGAGAATTCTGAGGCCAGAATACAGTAATATTTGGCCTTCAGCCAAGCCACAGAAAATCTGAAGTGTACAAATGGCGAAGAGGGAAAAGCTCTATTTGTATTCTTCTCAGTCCTGAAACAGCCGTAGCACCTTCCCTTTTCCATATATATCCCTTCAACTGTCTCCTGCCCTCTGCCGATCCTTTCCTTTTGCTATGTGACATATTCAGGACTCAGATCACTATTGGCAGCTGGGGAAATATTGGGGAATCCCACAGCATGTGGATGTGGGAGGGAGGGTCAGCAGAACATGGCTGCATACAAAGGTGTCTGTGGGGCAAGTTAAAATAGTTAAGATGCATAAAAGAGGGATAGCGTTTGATTGCCGGTCACAGCTCCCGCTTTGTCTTAGGTTTGCCATGCTGGAAATTGTATCAGAAATCAGTTTAAAGTTACTTATAACTGCTGTGAAGAAAATTGGAAGCCACTTCTTTGTATCTTTTTTCTTTCTTTTCTATTTTTCTCAAACTTTTCTTTTCCTGCACTTTTTTCTTTTTCTTTGATTTCTTTTTTCTTTCTTACTTTATACTGTTTTGTATTAGTTTTTATCTTCTTTTTTAAAAGTTTCAATAAAATCATACTAAAAAAGTCAGTTTAAAGTAAACGCATGACATCAATTTCAAGCAAGTGTCCTGATTTATGCATATGTCAGGGAGAAACTATTATGTTGGGATTCTACATAATTTGCCTAGATTAACCGTCCATGAAGGGAGTGCTGGCCAGTGGCCAGCTGTCATGGGGGGCTGCGTGATGAGCAAGAGTTGTCATGTGCATCATCGCACAAATCATGTGAATTATGTAAGTTGTGTCATTGGCAACTGGAATTTACATCATTAGCAAGATGTCACAATGCACCTATGATTGTGGCTTGTACCAGATGCCTATGCTAGCCACGGTGAGTGGTTCACAAAATATAGCAAGCCATGATAAGTTTGGTTTTGGCTTAATGTGTGAGCCCAGCCACTGTGATTTGTAAACCATATTTTTGGTTTAGTATGTAATTATATTGGGCTATGAGAATAATCTTGAAGAACAGAAGGAAGAACCGCAACCAAGACAATAGTCAGATAAAAGGAAGTCCAAAGCAGAAATGTAATTTGAGATAAGAGACTTGACCCTCCCTTGTTCTTTTGTAGATAAAGGCAGGGGTGGGGAGGCGGTTTCAGACTTGCAAGATTCTGTTACTGTTACCCTATAACATAGTGCATAACTTTGGTTTCCAAGTCTTGTCTACCTCAAAGGGCTGACAGTTATGAACCCAGCCAACTGTGGTTTCTTCAACAAACCATGGTTGTGAATCATAATTTATTATGGGTGAATGCTGTGTGAGACAGAGTGGTGCCGTTAGGTAATTTTAGGCTTCAGTCAGGCTCCTCAGTGACATGTGTATTTGTTGCTCCCCTCAATCTGCTGAGGGGGCTGGGTATCTCCTGCCCTCAGGCACCTCTGTGATGTCTACAGGGAGCTTTATGTCCAGAGGCAGCATTGCACAATGGGACTCGTCCAGTGGCAGCTGGCAAGACATAAAAGCAGCTTTTCCACTATACAGGCTCAGAAGTGCAGAATGAATCAGAAACAACCAATTGAAGGGTGAGGATGAGGGGAAAGTGGTGGGGTGAGTAAGGGGGAACTGCTTACCCACCCACTTCTCAACCCTCAGCTCTCTGCAAGCAGAAAGAGCAGGCACTACAGGCTGCCTTTTGAGAGAGACCTTGGCTGTTTGGTTCCCGTGATCAAGCATTAGGGAAGGAGAATATAGAAAGTGGAGTTTGGAGTTCCTCCCTGCAAAGGACAAAGTGGCTGAAGAAGTCTTCAAGGGTACTTGGAATCAGGCAGGCATCTCTGAGAGTGTCAGGATGGTTGGAGAGTCTTAACTTTGTTTCCCAGGATCCCCACGCAGAGTGTCAGATCTTAGAGGGAACTCCAAGGATCTACATCTGTATAAATTTGCCCTCCTTCAAACCATTGTCACACTTGGAAAAAAAAATGTCACCTATCTCCTGATTAAGACCTTGCTGTGTAGAGAGAGAGGATTCCTTAAAGTGGGAAAGGAAGAGCTGCTTGGCCCTGACATTTGCAGCTCACAACTGAGCTGTGACAGGGCTAGAAACTGAGGCATAGTCAGTGATAAGATGAGCCACTCTAAGGTCAGGCATGCTTTTGACTTGGGGAAGCAGTTTTTGTTTAGACTATGACAGCATTTTCCCCCTGGACAATGAGCTGTAAGTGATAAATGCAAATGTGTCCTTTCCCATCATGATAGAAAGCAACCTTTATTGGACTCTGTGAAGAGAAATTGCTCACTTCCCTCAAGCGGATGGCTGTAGACACACTGACCAGTTTGGATCTCATATGGGGAAACAAAAGCAGAGTTATTGTTCCCAAGGTACTTCATGGGGGATACATAGATCTCCAGATAACATAAAAAAGGTTGGAGTTAGCAAAATAATGTCTTTAAATGTTCACTGTTCTTGAAAAGCATTTTAAAAGCTGGTTCATGTATTGTGCTATCCTGTGGTTTGTTTGGTTTTGGCTTAATATGTTGCATGAGCCCAGCCATTCAATACATGATAACACAATGTATGGACATAGCCTCAAAATAGGACAGTTAGAAAGGAAGCCCAGGGCAATTTGTTTATCTATTTGTTGTTTGAAGGCTTTCCAGAGAGGTCCTCCAGATTTATGTATGATAATATTTTTGTTACAAGGGATGGACAAAGTTTGTCAATGCAGCAAAATAGTTGATAGTGATTATGCACTGCAGGTTAATGATAACCTGGCTTAGGTATCATCTTTGCAATCCATTTTAATACAGCTTCATGTCTGGTTTTGGAACAAAAACTGTCTTGGTCACCCTGCAGGATAACTTTTGCCAAGACAGAGGCGGGGAAAGTACAACTCTGTGAGTTTTCTCCGACCTCTCTGCAATTTTCATTGTATCCTGCTGGCTACACTGTCAGACGTGGAGGCACTGTCTTTCACTGGTTCCACCCCTACTTGAATGGTTGATTCCAGAAGGTGATGGTGGTGGAGGATTACTGATCCGCCCCATGTCAGATGCTCCAGGGGTCCACAGAGTTCTTTTTTACAGTATTCCATGTGTCAACATTTACATGAAAATACTGGAGGAAGTCATCTGGGTTGGCTGAAGTTATGTGGATGTTACTCAGCTCTATTCTTTCTTTTTAGCTAATGCAAGTGTGTGGTTAATGTGTCTGAATAATGGGCTGGATAAGGACTAGAACTCTGTCAAATCAGACATGCTGGTTGTGGGTGGTTTATTTGTTCTATAACTGGGGTTTGTACTCCCCTTAGGGAATCAGGTGCATAGTCTAGGGTACACTAGACCCACCAATATCATGGAAGACTTGCAGCCCGAGTGACTTGGAGTATTTTTTTAGCAGCTCAGAGTGATACCCTTAACTACCTCTCTATAGCTTTGTACTGCATTATTGCAATGAGTTGTACATGGCGCTGTCTTTGAAAATGCCTCTGAAAGTTCACTTAGATGACTGACTGGAATTCAGAAAGAATCTAGTAGTACCTTTTGTGATTAAGAATTAATTTAAGGCATAAGCTTTTTGACTACCAAAAGCTGTTCTCCTACAATGGCTGGTTGGGTTTGGCCAACGTGATCATGATATGCCTGTGGGTTTTATTCTTTTTTGTAAAGACCAATAGATTGCAATAGGTTGAGACATGGGTGCTGAAACAGCATTTTCAAATCCTAATTTGCATAGAAGAAAAAAATAGGGGATGGAGGTATCCATTGCCATCTGATTCCAAGTATTTCTTTAATTGGAGTCATCAATCAAGCAAATATGTTAGAAGTGGTGCTTTGATTTAGAAGCATGATTTCCTCCTCCTTTGTCTTAAAGAATGGGGGCAGCTCAGTGCATTTCAACCAGGTTCTTCAATCTGGAACAATGGAGTTTATGAGCATGTGCAGAAAAAGCCTGTTTAGCATCCAGAGCAAAGTGGTGTGGCTGCTCCAATTCAACCTATCAGTGCAGAAGCCTCTTTCTACTTTAATGGAAGCTTCATCAAAGTGAAGTTGGACCTGTCCCTCCAAATGCCACACAGCTAAAACAGAAAACCATACAGTACAATCTTTCTGTGACTGGACCACTTCTGTGAAATTGTATGAATTAATGCTTTGCTGTGCTTAAAAAAACAAAATCCAATAACACAGAGAATAACTAATTTGGAAAGATTAACATCGTCTACCTTGTCAACTTGTGACATGGGAAGGTGTGCAGTATAAACCCTCCATTCAGAAATGGAACAAAAGCTGAGGAAGAACTCGCAATATCAGTGGGATCTACAAACCTTCAGTGAGGCTAAATCACAACAAGATGTACTCCAGCACAATTTCACAAATAGTTAGATAAAGAATTTTAGTAACGTATCACCTCTTAAAATACAACAGATTTCTTCCTCCCATATCCCACTTCTTTATAAACAAATCCATAAACCATTGTTATTTTAGTCTCGATGTCAGCAAAAGTCCATTAAGGGGTACCAGAAATAACAACCTATCTATTTTAACTTTGATCAAATAAACCAACTTTATATTCCTTCCTTTTACTTCTAACAATCTTAATCTTTAGTCTACTCAAATGATGTTGTAGAACTTGATTTATTTTCATTTCTTCTTTGTCCCTTCTCAGAAGATTCTTCAAAGCTTTAACAAGTCTCTTTTGTAAGCTGAAAACAGAAAAATTATCCAGGTCACTCTTTTGGGTTATTGTATGTATGTCCTTTTAAACATCAGCCAGTTTCTTTTGTATGTTCAGTGCAACATCTTTTTCCATATCATTCTTGTAGCCTGTCATTTGTAAGTCCACTTTCAACTCAGTCTCTGTCTTGCCAGGTTAAACTTGTTCCTCTTCCATAACATTTTAGACATAGTCTCTCCATAGAGGTAGATATCATTGTTGACATTGTTAATATTAATTTCTAACTCCATTTTTCAAAAATATCCTTCAATATTTCTAGTGTTAGAATATTTTGCACCATTCTGTAACTGTTAGCCATGTTTATGTGTTCTTCTCCTTTAATTGAAATCTTTAGTTCCTGCTAGTGTCCAAAAAATTCAAAACAAAAGCATTTTCCTATGGAAAGGATTCTTTATAATTAATTCCAAAATCTTTTTTCAAATTTATCTAGGCTTTTAGTCCATTTGGAACTTTCTAAAATCAAAGCTTTAACCAACCTTTTGCTGTTTATTTAAAAAAAAAAAATTTAAGTTCTTAAGTTTGTAGTTAAAATTTTCTTTCATTAAGGATTGAAGGCAGACTCACCCAGTGTTTTCAGACTTGTCGATCCAAAGGCTTCTATGAGCTGAGAAGTAGTTAATAAGCAATTTCCAAATTTGATTAGAAAAGTAAGTATGCAAACTTAGTATCCTTTTAAAGGCACCAACTGCAGTTTGAGCAAAATGGCTATTCCCTCGTCTCCCAGTGCTCAAAACCTGTCAGAGACCACTGTCTTGCAGTCTCCTCATGAGGAGCAACTGTCTGGAGCACTTGTGGGTGATCTCCTGTCCTCTCTTTGTCCAGAAATGTTCGAAAAGTCTGTCTATTCACTGGCTCTTTGTTCTTCACCACGGTCATTGGCTCTGCTTTTTGTGGAACCATCTTCAGTCTGCCATTTCTTCCTCTGGAAGTTTATACTTGTTATGATGAAGGTTGGGAGTCACTTCTTTATATATTTCTTTTCTCTTTCTTTACTATATTCTTACTTTTCTTATTTTCTTTCTATTCTTTAAGTCTCCTATCTTTTTCCCTTTGCACCTTTTACTCTTTCTTTCTATTTTTCTATCTTTTAGTTTGTATTAATGTTTACTATTGTAAATATAATCTTTAATAAAATTACTTGGAAAAAATAATTAGATCAGAATAGGTGAACTTTTCAGACTTTTCAGGGTATATTTTGAATTTTGAGAGCATGATGTTGGTATTCTCACTTCATGGCTGCTACTCTTGAAAGAACTTGTTTCTTCACGAATAGCTGCCATTGTGGGATAGCAGTCAAAAAGCATCCATTTTCCAGTAGGTAAAGTGGTGATGATGCTCTGCGCTATGTCCTCTAGTCCCCTACTAACCCAGCATGCTCTAACTCAGTGTTTCTCAACCTTGGCAACTTTAAGATATGTGGACTTCAACTCCCAGGATTCCCCAGCCAGCATGGGGAATTCTCGGAGTTGAAGTCCACATATCTTAAAGTCGCCAAGGTTGAGAAACACTATTCTAACTCCTTGGTTACCTTTGCCTTTTGGAGGTGGGGTGTGGGATGGGGGTGAGATAGATATGCAAACAAAGCATGGGCCACTTGTGTAATTTCTTAAGAATTTGTAGGGCCCAATGTGAAAATTCTTGTGTAATTTTTAAGAATTTGTAGGGGCCAATGTGAAAATTCTTGTAAACAAATTTATACTAGAAGCATGCCAGTTTTCCATTTAAACATTTTCTTTTCATTTAAAGAATCTAAAAACACTGGGGCACGGCAACAAGCCTTGCAGGCATCTAAGGTAGTGTCCATGGATATTGATGCTCAACATTTCATTGTTTACACCTCAATTAAATTGTCAGATCACTGTTGATTTTGGAAGTAGATATGCTGATATTGGAGAGTAGAAATAGTTTTGCCATTTCAGCAGAGCTGAAAATGAAACATGAAACCTGAAACCTGGTTGAATGGATGAAATTAGAAATATTTTATAATATGACATTTGTTAGACAACCAAATGCTCTTTTGACCTCCAATTTTTAGGGGAAAAAAAACAGAGGGCCACAGTGGAGAAAAGATAACTGTGAGCAGAATCATTTAGTGGATACCTTAGTATCCACTAAATGATGAATTTGGATGGATCAAGTAATTTGTTCAAAGTGCTTTAGTAGTAAAAAAGAAAAAAATGAACACAGGCTACCTTTAATTGCACAATTCCCTTGTCTAATAAAAGCCATAGACTGACATGTGGGAAACCACTGTTTTTAAAGCCTGATTTAGAAATGGCTGTATTTCAATAGTAGGTTTGCAATTAGGTTGTTTTAGATGGTTTGAAGTTTGTGAACCTTCCCCAATAAAAAATCTTCATATTCAGAGCAGAGGAAGAAGACTCTCTGATAGAAACTGGGTGTTGGTTTATAGGACAACAAAGAAGAAAACCAAAAAGAGATTCGAAACACACTGTTGTACTACTTATCTATGGGGAACAGCAGTCTGACACCCACATACCTCTGAAGTTTTGCAAATAGAGCAATAGAAAAGAAGAGAACAGCAAGATTTTTTAAATGTGTGTGTTAACTAATAGTCACAGCATTATTTAATATTTCTTCACTAACAGAAGCTGCAAAATTAATATTGCTTTGATTAGCTTCTAAACTATATAACCATAGTACTTTAGCAATATGAATGTTAGTGCTGTGTAATTCAAAGACGGTACTCCTGAATGCACACAGTGAATTCCAGAATATTTTACAGTTACCCTTTGTGGTTATTTCTAAGACTTTCATTCCTCCCACTGGGAAACGTGCCTGAGATCACAGAATTACAGAGTTGGAATTACAGATCTTGTCCAATCCCCTGCCCTGTGCAGGATCCACTTTCTCAACCGGGGTTCCACAAGAGGTTACTAGGGGTTCTGCAAGAGATTGTGAATGAAAAAAAATAAAAAATATTTTAACAACTTTGTGCACCACACAATACTAGGCTCACAGAGATGGGAATTTTTATGCGCCACAGTTCAGCTGCTGGCTGTCACTTTGCTGCTGTTGCAAATGTAAAACATAGATTGTGTGGGTTAGAAGTGAATTGTATGTGAAGTTCTCACATTTTTTGCAATTTCTATGCATGGGTTCCCTGAGACTTGAAAATTATGTTCAGGGTTTCTCCAGGGTAAAAAGGTTGAGAAAGACTGCACTAGAGCATCTCCGATAGATGATTTCTCAGTCTATGTTTGAAGCTCTCCAGTAAAGAACTTACCACTTCATGTGGAAGCCTGTTCTACTGGGTGACATCTTGTACACTCAGGAAGTTCCTCCTGAGGCCTAGCTTGATATTCCTTATAATTTTAAATCATTGGTTTTGGTTCTGCCTTCTAGGCAAGAGGACATAAGTTCAATCCCTCTTCTATGTGACAACTCTTCAAATATTAGAAGACTGCTATTGCATCTCCCCTTAGCATCTTTTATGTAAGCTAAAGAAACTCAGACCCTCATCAAACTTGTTTTCCAAGACCATTTGCTATCTTGATAGCCCTCCTCTGAACTTGCTCCAATTTGTCACTGGCCTTTTCAACAGTGGTGACCGGAATTGGACCCAGTATTCCAAGTGAAGCCTGATCAGGGCAGAGTAGAGTGGAATCAGAGTTATGCAAATCATTAATAAGGGATATATATCTGTGGAGTCCTTGGTGCTCTCTGAGCTAGATTGTTTGATTGCAGATGCTTCATTACCTAAGTAACATCATCAGTGCTAGTGGCTATGGGGTTCGCTCACTGTTTATATACAGTAGCTTGCTCTGCCAGTGTTGATGGGAGTGTGATTTTCTCCTTGGTAGTTCCTTGATTAGGGTATTTTTTTCTGCTTGTTTGTCTGGTGTTAATCCCTGTTTATCTGGGTGTAGGCTGCTGGAGAGGATGTATTCTGATCTTTTTGTTTCCTTCTTAGCTTTCTTATTGTCTTTTTTGAATGGTGTGTAAATGTGGTTTATCTCTATGTGTCTATTGATGACTGATGTATCTGAGTGCCAAGCTTCCAGGAATTCCCTAGTGTTTTTGGAGTTAGCTTGGTCTAGGATGCTCACTAGACAATCAAGCAGAAAACAATATCCTAATCAAGGAACTACCAAGGAGAAAACCACACTCCCATCAACACTGGCAGGGCACTTTATACTGTAAATAAAGAGGGAGAAAACCCCGCACCCACTAGCATTGATGTTACCTAGTCGGGTAATGAAATGTCTGCAATCAAACAACCAAGCTTACAGAGCACCAAGGACTCCACAGTTCAACCCTGAGCTACATATATTCTCTTCTACTGGATATATATTTTGCATCTGAGCTTGTAGTTTGTATAGAGATTAAACAAAAGTCCACTACTTTACAAAGCCTTACTTACTCAGACAACATCGTGCCTTTTGAAGCTTGGAAGGATATGCTTGACTCTATATCATGATCTGCCCTACTGAAAACTCACTTTAGAGATGAAGCCATTTCCTTGGAGATCAAGGAAATTTATTACCTACAAATGTAAGACAAATGTGACTACTTCTATTTTTTAATGGATATAATTGCACTTGACTTTGGTTGTGATGAGAAAATGTGATGAGACAGGTACATCTATCAATATAGCCTCCTGTGTTCTTCATACCAGAAACTCTCTGTGACTGATCACAGGATCAAGCTACAAGTTACAAAAAATACTTTTCTAAAGCATGCTTTAAATTAAATGCCTTTAAGTTGACAAGGAAATAGTAATTGGGCTTTGCTCCAGAACATGCTGTGATCCAGGTTATGGTCCCTTGCCAATATTCTGTCAAAACCTACTCCCTACTCCTCTCCCAGGAGTGATCTGAACTCTTCAGAAGTAGTTTATTGCCAGAATAGAGGTGGGTGTACAATGTTTGATAAGAACCTGGCCTGTGGCCTTAACTCTGATCAGAAGCATGTTCTACATCCTGACTTTACAGCTTTTTCTTCAAAATAAAAATCAACATGTCATTCTGGCTGTAAATTTTCTCAGTATGTGTCTTAATTAAATCCTTTCTCTTTTTCTTTATCTGGCATATTTCTAGAGCAGAAAGGGGGATCGGTGGCCATTGGGTCACTTGCAGCTCCCAGTCATATTTTGGGAGCTGACAAAAGCATGCCACCAAAAGTCACATCCTTTCTGAGTAACTCCCCTCCCAAATTCCTCCCCAAAAAACCAGATTTTCAGTTCTTAGTTCTTCAAGGATGTCACCACTTTGAAACTACAAACAAAGGCATGACCTATGGCCTCCCCAAATTGGACATCCTTGTTTCTTAATAGAAGCATTTATTAGGCAACTGCCTCTTTGAATGGTGGATTTGTGATCTAGACAATAATGTCTTCCACTTGTAGTTCTCCTCTGCTTTCTCACTACTTCTTTCTATACCACCACAAAATATAGTAAGAAACCATATTCCTTTAAGGAGGCAAAGGGAAGTTACCTTTTAATGATTTTGACTAATAATGCTGAGTGTCCTTCATTAGAAGCATCCCTGTTATTTTCATCTACTCAAGGTCCCCCCCCCACCTTCCAGCATTATTTTTTAAATCATTATTGCATTTTTAAAAAAAAGTTTATTGGTTTGACTAATTTGGCAGACAAGGCAGAAGTAAGGAAACAAAACATGGCTAGGGAATTGAAATATGAAGTCCAGCTGTTAAAATCAAAATTGTTTCCATCCTGAATATGGTACTATTTTATGCTTTAAATTGGCCCAGTAAAGGTTCCATCTTGCTGTAGGGATTATGATTCCCTACAGATATGTTCAATCTGTCCCGCTATCATTCCTTGACCTCTTCAGACTCTCATTCAATTTCTAGCAATTGGCTTTCATGGTTTCCAATCAAGATCTCAATATTCTGAAGTAAAAAATGTGAGGGAAACTTTTTAGGCTGGGGGGGCACACTTTTTTTTTTGAGGGCTGAGGCATGGCTATGATGCAAAATAGGTAATGTATCATACATCAGAAAGGGCCAGATTCCTCCCCCCATTTTTTGCAGGGCCAGAAAAGGAAAGGGTGCAGAGGAAACCTAATTTAGGGTTTATATTATCATTTTTCAGCAATGGTAGTAGTTAGAGCCTTTGAGAGCCAGAAAATGGAGTTTAAGGAGTACAGGTAGACCTCAGTCCTCAGGCTGCACCCCTATTCTAAAACTCTCAAAAGTGATGGGGAAAAGGCATTTATTCATTAACTTGTAATCAATTCTAAGTGCTGATTCACTGGACTGACAAGCAGAAAGATCCACATTGCTGACGGAGGCAGGTGCTTTGCACTGTTGAACATTTCTGCCATTTGGCCGCATGGAAGCTGCAGCAACAGCACAGGCTGCACGTTGAACTTCCGAATGTGGCGACACACTCTGCTTCACCTGTTAGGAGACCCTTGGCCCACCAATTCCCAACATGGGTGAGAGGCCACAAACTGCCATGCTGCCTGCCAGGCAGATGAGATCCAATGGGGGCTTCTGAGCAACACACCAGAGAAGATTGGCATTAATTACTGGCTCGAAGCACGAACAAAAGCCAAGGAGCAGAAAGATGTCCCAATGTGGCAAAACAAACATGTTGACAATCTGACACTAGCTTAGGCTGACTGATCCACAGTAGCTAGTGGCTGTCTCTATCCAAAGTCAATCTGTACTGCCAGACTGGGAGCATCTCGCCATTCAGAGTGACACCTCCCTTGTGCAATAATTAGGATATTCCTGTATCTCATTTTTTTGTCTAGAGTGAACCATTTGGGACATTCATTTCAAAGGAAGCAACAAACTGTTGCAATATTTTCACCAAATTAAGCTGCCTGGTTTTTAATTGATTTGGAGGTTGTATTTCATGACTGTTTTGTGTGTGTGTGCGCATGTATGTGTAAACACACACTCACACACAATGGGAAGATCAGTTGACTTTTGATGAAGCCATAAAAAAAGAGGCTTAACATTTCTAAAGCAGAAACTACCAGCTTGCTCAGAGTAATGACATTGCCTCCTTCTTTGCTCTGTTAAATTGTTAGAACATTTCAGGCCATTTTGAACAAGAGAAGCCTGATGATATACATGTGAATAATCTTCCATTTTAGGGTGGAAGTGTCAGAATTTGGAGGGAAAAAGAACAGCAGAAGAGACTAAAGTTCTCTCCCTCTCCCCCCCCACCCCCATTTTTTCCAAATTACTTTACTAACTGCTTTCTTCCTGAAAAGTTTAAGATGTTAATTTCTCATAGGGGAGAAAGGAGAGCAAGGAAGTCAGATCTGGATAAAAGGTGGTATCATGCATCCTGTGCTGTGTCTGTCCCTTCCCTATACTGAAAAGGGTTTGAAAATGAACATATACATGCAATCTAACTTTGCAGAACTATGGTTTACTTTCTCAAATCCAACACAGTGCTCTTAGGTTAGAAAACTGTTAAGCAGATTCAAGTGATGTTCCATTCAGAATGGCTAGAAGAAAAAGGTAGCTTAAAAAAACTCCTTGGTTTAGCTTTCCTGATTGATGATGGTTCTTTTTTTTAAGGCATTAAGATTTCGACCCAGTCGGTCCAAGGCCTGTGTTTTGAAACACAAGGTTTCAGCTTGCTTTTGATGCCAAATAAGAAAACAGGATTTCTGACTGCAACCTGATTTGCCCTTAACTATGGCAGAGAATTGTTTTTGCACTTTCAAGAGCCGTTCCGCTGAAGTGAAGCTGGAACAATTTGCACATCAGTATTTTAAAATACTTCCTTGCCTGGAGAAAAAGGAGGTGATCATCATGTTAATGTACTTTTGTTTCTTTAAACCCAACTTTTATCTCCAGAATAGATTATAAAGCAACACTGCAGAGATTATAAAGTATTCCACACCCAGCAACACTTCATGTACACAGTCCAGCAATGTCTCTCTAGTTCAGTGTTTCAGTTTTGTATAATAATTTAACAGAAAGAATACAGCTATTTTCCAGCCAAGACCTGCTGCTGAATTGAACTGAGTCTTTTCATCTTATTTTTTGAAGAAACCATTCCTTTGCTGTATAACTGTTGTTCTGCAAGTAAGCAAAACTGAACCAATTGTGTGCCCTGTATCGGGCTTGTTCATTTACATAATTCAGGTCAATAATGGATCAAAGTCTTGACTTGCCCCAAACAGGAGAACCAAGTACTATACCTAGATTCACTAAAAGAAGAGGATTTATCGTTTGAGCCTTAGCAGCAGAGGCCATATTTCAGGTTAAAAAAAAAATACTATTTCTCATATCACACACAATAATATGGCAGAGCTAAAAGGGAAGTTTATGTAGAATAAATGTTTGGCAGGGAAAACAATACAAGAAGTTTTCTCATAACAAGCCAGACTACTTGTTTCCCTAGCCCAATGTTATTGATATGGATAGCCACTGTGCAGGACACAGGTACAGACGTTAATTCCCATCACGGTTTGAGAGGGCAGGCAGGCATTGAACCTGGGACCTTCTACCTCACATTTATGTTCTTACCACTTTTCTGGCACCTCCCTGCTTTTCTGCCTGCCAATTCTTCTGTAGAAAAATAGTATGAAGCCAGCCAGCTTCAAAATCAAATCAATGAACAAGTATAATGTTTTTGACTCATTTGTTAACTGGGTTCTCTTTATCTAGTTTTAAGAGTTGTGTGGAGAACAGATCATGCTTTAGGTCATATTTATGTAGAAATATTGACAATTCAAAAACTTTCACAAACTTTTAAGCACCACTCTAGATGGTTTCACCACCTGTGATGCCTTCT
This sequence comes from Python bivittatus, assembly GCF_059951505.1. Lineage (NCBI taxonomy): Eukaryota > Metazoa > Chordata > Lepidosauria > Squamata > Pythonidae > Python > Python bivittatus. The sequence continues at coordinate 18,070,316 of NW_028277088.1, read as the reverse complement.
TCCTTCGACAGTCACTGTAAGGCAATTTCTACCATCATTAGGATCATCTAAACCATTGTAACAAAATGAAGATGTGGCTTACAGGTGAGTCATGGCTGGCTGAAGACATATCCACAAACAAGGGAGACGGACAACCACAGTGAAGAATGAAGAACCGGCAAGTAGACTGGTCCTTCAGAACTTCTCTGGAAAAGGAGAAGACAGATTGCCCACAAGTGCCCCAAATGGCAGCTCTTCGTGAGTGGATTGTAAAATAGTGGTCTCCCGTGGGATTGAGGGCTAGGAGATGAAGGGAGATGACATCTTGCTCTCAACTGTGGCAAAGACTTCAAAAAGGACACTAAGCCAGCTGCACTTACTTCCTAATCACTTTTGGAAATAATCTATTTAACTATTTCATGGATATTAGAGACCTTCAAAATGCCGAGTTTAATTTGACAGCTGGTGAGTTTTACCTTCTTTCTTTGATATAAGGAATTTTAAATAGAGACTTTAAGAGATTAAAAACAATATGTATTTGGCAAAAAGCAAAAAAAATTGATTTAAGAAAGTTATAAACTGAGTAGGAGACCAGAGGAATTTGGAGCATTTGTACTTTTGCTGTGATTTGAAAAAAAAAAAAAAAAACTTAAATAACACACCCATGGGAAATGACTGAGATGGAATTAAATCCATTATTAGGAACTGAGATCCTTTGAATGTTGCAAATGGACACTAGAGGGGACTAAAGGACCAAGCAGAAAAAAGGGGGGGGAGGTGCATCTATCAACATTCAAACTAAGGTTTTAAAACAGCTAACTCTGGTATAACTTTTGAGTTACTTAAAGAGACCCTTGAAAAATGGACTGAGATATTAAGAACTAATATCTTACAAATCGTACAGGTCCCAATGGTTAAACCTTTGGAAGATGTTAAGGAAGATTTTAAAAACCAATTTTTACCTGACACAGATATAATAGAACTTGAAAGTATGGAATATAATAAAGCTGAAAAGATTACTAAAACAGAAATACAAAAGATAAATCAAGAAAAGGACTTGAACAAGGAGCAGTTGCAACAGGAAATTCTCTCTCTCTCTCTCATATGTCACCGCCTATCTTGTTGAAGAGCGACTCTGGGCAGTTTACAAAGGAGATAAAATCAATTAAAATACAATATAAAAACAATCTTAAAAATAATAAATACATTCCAAGAATGATGGTATTGGTGAATAACTCAGGAGTGACATCAGGGCGCCAGCCACCCCCAGGATTAAAACTCTTATCACCCCATGCAAGTTGGCAGGGCAAGGTCTTAAGTCTTTCCAGAAAACCAGGAGGGTAGGGGCCTGCCACACCCCTGGGGGAAGAATATTCCAAAGTGCGGGTGCAACAGCAGAGAAAGCTCTCCTCCTGGGCCCCGCCAGCCAACATTCTCTTGCTGACAGGGCCCGGAATACACCCTCTCTGCCTGACCGGATGAGACAGGTGGATGCAATGGGGGTGAGACAGTCCTCCAGGTAAACTGGACCCATGCCATGTAGGGGTTTAAAGGTGATAACCAACACCTTGAATTGGATCTGGATGATGCTTCTTTACTGGATTTACAAAGTAGTTTGGTAAAGGATCTGAAGATTTTTTTGGAATGCCAAAGATTGATGAAAGACCAAACCCTGGAATGAATTAAAGGTCAAGATTGTGAAGCGCAAAAGGAAGGAGGAGGATTATTTGATCAGGGATAAATTATCTGACATTTCGGGTAGCTTCTAATGGACTTTTTGCTGAACCAGGACTGAAAAGATGATTATTTCTGGATTGCATATAGATATGAGTTAGGCTATGTGAAAAAGAGTTTTTTGTTTGTAATTTTAAAAGAGGGTGAAGAGTTATGTTAGCTTATGCTTGGTGTGATGAAAGTTGGAAGCCACTTATTGTCTTTTTCTTTTTGTCTTTTATTCTTTCTCCTTTTTCTTTCTTTCCCTTGCATTTTAAAAAATTCTTTCTTTCTCTCTTTTAGTTTAGTTTGTTTTTACTATGTCTACTAAAAACTTCAATTAAAATTATTATATAAAAACATAACAGATGAAGATATAAAACACTGTTTTATCAGACAGATAAAAGATGATCAGATCAGGGCAACATTCTATGTATTGCATCCTCTTTTTGTCTTTTTGTCTGTAAGGCATTCCTATTCCAAACAATAGGAATGCCTTACAACAAATCGGATCATTTACTCATCTTGCTAAGTACTTTCCACATATTCCTTGCCCAACCTGTGTAGTCTCCAGATGTGTGGACTTCAACTCCCAGAATCCTCAGCAATGACTTTACTGGCTCCAAAATTCTAGAAATTGAAGGTTGCACAGCAGAGGGTGCCCAAGTTGGACAAGGCTCTTCTATGCTGAATAATATCACTTCAAGAAATCAGGCAGGAGCCTACTGACCCATTTGAAAATGACAGTGGATGAACTAGGAACATTTACAGACCAAGGATAGATTGTACTATCTAGTTACAGATCAAACCCAAATTCTTTTACTTGCAAAGAATGGTTAACACATTACATTAAGTTGTGGTTTGTTTAATCATGCTTTGTTAAACAAACTATAATGGCCTGCTTTAGACATTAAAGCCAAAAGCCTAACCAACCCTGTAATAACTTAGTATATATCACTGAGCCACAGCCCTTCCATAATCATTCTAAGCATATTAGTGTATAGAGACAGTCGTATGTTCATATAAAGCTACCTTCATTATCAATTTGGCCAGTTAATGTTGGTGTCTGTAAATCAACTGCTTCAAAATCTTTGGCAAAGATACAGTCAGATGAGGCCCTTCAAGCTGGAGCTATCAAGGGCTGTCAGTTCTGCCAATGAGCAATGGCCCTTCCTTTAAAGTAGCCTTGATCTACTCAATGGGGCAATTCGATTCTGCATTATGATAAATTCTATTTAAAGAGGGGAACTTTACCCCCATATCTTGTGATTTATGAGAGAAAAAGCACTGCCTCCTAGAATGAAGGAGACTTGTCTTTTAGCGATACATAAGCTGAAAAGAACAGCAATCTGTGGGCAATTTGTTGCAACTCTGACAGGGTCTGTTTTATGTCATATCAGCCTGCTGGAGCATCTCACTTGCGTGGCAGAAACAAATGTGTTACCAAACCAACTCTGCATTTTATCAACTTCAGTACATGTATCTTATTTCCCAAGCAGATATTTTAAACATTTTATTCCTCTAGGATTTAAAAACTTGAGATTTTACTATTTTAAATCTGCTTTTAATGGCCACTCCTAATTTTACTTTGTTTGAATGTTGGCTTTGAATATAATTTATTTTGTTGTTAGTTGGATTTAGGTATGAACACTTGGAAACCATTTACCAAGAAGAAGTGCATAGAATGAAATGACAGCACTTGGATTTGGATGATATAAAAATCCAATAAATAAACAAACTACTGAAACTTTTTTGGCATCTATTAAAGCCCCAAAGAAACTAAGTTATTTTTTAGACTTCTCTTTGCCTTGGACTAGTCTGCCAAAATTTCTTACTAAATAAAAGAAACAAAAGAAGAGCAGTCCATGGAGTTTTTGATTTATCAGTTCTTTCTAGAGAGAAAAAAAGGCAATCTGTAGCATCCTAAGAACTGCTGAATCTTTCAGCATCACCAGCCAGCATGGCCAATAGCCTGGATGTTATATGGTTAGCAACACCTGTAGGGCCACACATTCTTCATACTTGTTCTGTTGCAGGTAGCTAACCCTGGGATTTGGAGTTACATTCCATTCAATCCTCAGGGTAAGTCCCCATTTATTCTTACCCATTTTGAAAGCCATCTAAGCTACTGCTAATTACTAGATTTACCCAGTATGCATTGTAGGAAACAGTACTTTCTTTTAAACTACTGTTGTTTCTTGAATTTTTTTTGAAATTCTTGGATGAGAAAATAGGTTTTTCTTAACCAATTGGGGAAATTGGTGTTTTAAAATAAATTCAAAGCAAGTTATGAATGGCATGGGAGCGACATATTGTTGCATAAATGTTTGTAATTATAAGCATGTGGTCATTGTGATGAATTTCTGACTTTTAAGTGGTAAGTTCAGTCTCTTCAGATCATGTGGGTTAATCTGAAAAGCCAGAGAGACAGAAACATATGTGGCTGATACCTTCCTGGTCACTGTGAGGAAGTCTCAGTGCTCTGACTGCAGATCTTTGGCTATTAAAGAGAACAAAAAAAAGGGGGGAGGATGCATATTTGGAACATAATATACCACTAGTATTTTTTTTTTTTATAGATGACCGTATAGCAGAATTAATTGCAGGTGTTTCCTGGAGTTATTCATGTCACCTGGCTGCAAATCAAGAACATGTTAAGTCCTATCACCTCTAGTTCTGATGATATCCATAGGGAATATAGGAGAAGCACAACAATTCCTCCTGTGGAGTCAGCAGCAACTCTTTTCTCTACTAGGAAAATGCAGAAGACAAATATGGGGACAATCCATTGATTAGTCATTGCAGAAAAAAAGCCATCCCATTGGAATTATTCTGTCTCACCCCCATTTTTTCTTCACAGAAGTTGTTCATCTGTGAAATAAGCTTTAAATGAAGGAGGAAATATGAGAAGTAAAACTGGATAGAAATAGGACTAAACCAAGTATCTGAGCAGGACTAACATTTTCTGTAAATATATGGCATCTCACAAATGTTTGTTGTCCAAAGGAAAAATTGAATGAGCTACAGTGGGTTATATATACACTTTACTGTTAGAGCCTTGTTCAGAACTCCATCTTCTGCTTTAGAGCAGACCTTGGTTTCATGCCATGCATTTACAGTGGAGATTGCTCTAGACATCTTATCACCAATATCCCTCCCTGCTGTGAATCTTTCAACTTGTAGGATTTTAATGAAGATTTTATTCTTTAAATACTGCACAATCTGCATAGTATTGAAAAAAATTATATCCAGCCATATATATTTATTATGCTTTATAAGCTCATATGGACCAACCAACCATTTCAGCAGAATTGCATTGTGCGACTAAAGCTTTATAGGCACATTTTCAGGATGACACATAATTCCATTTCCATGGACAACTATCTTCTCTCCTTCTTAGTAAGTTACCTTCAAGTTCCATTTTCCAAGAAAGGGAAGGGCTCCTTAAAAATCTTCTTTCAATTTGTCATCAGGAACTTTGAATGGGTCTCAATTTCAAGTTTGTCGTAAACATTAACTGTATTTCACGGCATAATATCAAGGCTTGGGGAAGATATTTCATCAACTGTAAATCAATGAAAATCTCCTTTGAGATATTACAGATTTGTCAAATAAATATCTAAGGATACAAATACAAGGAGAGACAGGGTTTCCTAGCAAATCAAAAGTGCTTTATTTTATAAAGCCTTACTCTTGTCTAGAGTGTATTTTTAGAGCTAGGTGATACAAGGTGAAACTTCCTCACCTCTCCAAACATTTTAACAGATAATGAATGACAAAGACAGTTACAGACATAAAAGGGTGCTGAACTTATTTCATTAAAACACATATGCTAATTGGCCACAATGGAATAGTTACTCTTTAATATAACATGGTCTCCCAGAAATATTATTGTAGTCTCATTAAACTTAGAAGCACTGTGTATTGTAAGAAATATAATATTCATATGATATTGGAGATCATGAGTTTTGCATGTATGAGAGAAATAAAAAACCCAAGCCACAATTATCAACTTAATACAGAAAAATACAGAGTTGTACACATACATTACAGTACTATTAACATCACAGGAAAGGTCACATGGTGGTACAATTTAGAATCACTCTGGATTCTAGGAGACTAGATGAACATCCAGGAACAGACATACTGGGATCATAAGAAAAATCTAGGTGTGCCTAATGTACAGAGTAATATTTCTAGTATATTCTGTTATCCACAATATATCTCACTCCTGTCTTCTAATAATCTTGTTACATTGACTAAATGTTAAATTAATGGTAAACCTGGCTCACATATTTTCATTGTTGCTAAAAGAAGGTATCCTAGGGTCTACCATTCAATTAGATCTGCCATAGAGCACTTCACCTAAGTTTTAATTTGGGCCTATCAGACTCCTTTTCAGAGTTGTTTATTAAACTTAAAAATACATGGAATCAAGTCAGAAAGTCATATTCCCCTATAAATGGCCTATTTGGTAAAATATAAATTTCTGACAATTATGTAATTAATAATATACAGAATATAAACCAACGTATGGATTCCCATCCTGGCTGAATGTCAGTCAATAAAGTTTTTAAAAGGACTGTATTAGTGTCCCAAGGAACACTAAATCCAGTAACCTTTGTAACTTGATCTAAATATTAAAGAGTGGTGAGATTTGTAATGTGCTGTTTAAGTCTGAAAGGTGTGGTGTGCTAAAACTGTTAGGTTAAGTTTACATATAAGGTATGTTACTACAGCAAAAAATTACTCTTTTTAATAGAACAAATTGTGAGCAAAAGCTCATCTTTGTGAAAAAAGCCAGCATGCGACAATTTGTAAATAGAAACATTTGGAACCAACCTAACTTGCAGTTAAAGGGCCTGTAAGGCAAAAACAAAGGAAAAGAAGTTACAGACAACACCACAAATGGAACTGGTTGCTCTGTCACAGGGAGTCATGTCTCCTAATAAATCAGAATAAAAAAGGTTGAGTTTAAACACGCACATATTTTTCCCCATTATATTCAGAATAGAAAAGCTGATTGTACATTTATTGACTCATTAGACATTTCTAGCATAACTGAAGATTGCAGCCCAAGTTTAGATGGACATTGCCAGCATCATTTCCAAGGTCAGGACTTAAACTGCAGTGGTCAGTACAGGATGGGATAATATGTTGGCTGAATCCCCCCAAACATTAAGCCATAAAATATGCTTTACAAACAACAAAGGTGGGTTCATGTAAAATGCTAAACCAAAGCCAAACAAATCACATTATGTCTTAGCATAATGCATAAACCTAGTTATTGTAATCAGAGGGAGAGAATATTGAAACTATCCACTAGGGCTGTGCAGTGCTTCTGATTAGATCCCAAAGAAATGCTTCTAACCATGCTGCAGCCAAACACCGCCCTTGCATGCAGCTCTTTAAAGCAGCCATGCATTTTCCTGGGATCACATGGCAGATATAGAATGGTGCTACTTTCATTCTCTGAAGCACTTTTGCTAAGTATTTCCAAATCATGGCAGACATACTATCCATTCTATCCACAGCTACATTATTTTTCAAAAAACAGCAAGACTTAGTAAAAAAAAAAAAAAATGCTGGGAACTGTAGCAAAAATAAGTGAAATATTGAATGGGGATCTACAGTTATGACTGGTGAAGTTTAGGAGAAAGAAACTGGGACAGAAGACATACAGGTGAGAGTAGAAAAAGTATCAATAAGAGGCACTTAGCACACTGAGTTATTTTAAGAGTGTCCAGTTAATAGTATCTTGGGGTGGTCCTGCTGCAATCTGTAACTGTGAGGTATTCAAGAGGGCCTAATCTGAAACACTTTCAGATTAGACCCTCTGACATTCCATCTTGACAGATATTTAATTAAACAAGAAACTGGGTTGAAAATTATATGAAACAATACTCAGTTAGCAAAACAAAAGATTAACAATTTTGGAATTCACCTGATGGACAGCCCAAAGTGTTAAACCATCAATCATATATGAATATCTGCAAAAAAATAATTAGGAAACTAGAGCTCAAGTTAAGGGAAATGAGATTCCTGGAATAGGTTAACCAAACTGAGCAGTGCAAGAGAAAAAGACTACATTTCCTTGTGCTAACAATAGGACAGAAGGTAAGAATTCTGTTACAGATGGCAATCTGTCAGTTTTACTAGGTAGACCCAACAGGAAACATAATGAGATAAGCTAATTCTACTTTATTTTAAAGCTACATTAACAGAGTCTTGCAAGTCTGAAAGTACAATTCTCCTGCCATCTATTTTACAGCCTGAGAAACTAGGGAGGATCTCTTCTCAGCCTCTTGCCCCACCCCTCTATCCAGCTGCGGCCTATACAGTCTCTTATCTGACTATTCCTTAGGTAGCGTCTCTTGGCCCTCTCTCCCAGGGTCTTTTCCACATACTGCACCATTACACAATCTGAATGAAAAACACAACTGAAACTTGGAAGAAATTAAAAAATGAAGGGTTAAATGCCTATGTTGTAAAATAAGAAAGCAATATATTAGATCAATATATCCAATGTCAAATAAGAGAAGGAGGTTGTAGCAAAAGCTAAAACATATAAGCATGCAAGAAAGAATGTGACCTGTGGCTATCAGCTTGTAGGATCTATTGAAAGGGTTCAAGTATTCAAGGAGGAGCAATAAATCATACTATTAAAAAACAAACCATCTTTTAATTTGTGTTAATTTTGAAGGATATTGTTTTATCTTATTGATAAAATATCAGAGTCAGTAGACATCCAATTACAGAATTGGAAAGAAGTACAATAATTAATTAGTCAGGGTAGAAATTGGCCTGCAAAGAGCTAGCTGCATGAGCAATGAAGGGAACGAAGGTTCTTTTTCTGGGGGAATGATGCTTGCACAAAACCTATCCTGCCTATTTAAAAATGTAGCAGAAAGATAATGAATGGGAAAAAAGTGAAAAATGAGAGAGAGACACCATGTTTGTCATGGAGGAAGATAAGAGTCAAAATGATAGTGAGATCTGGAAACATGAAATTTTAAAAGGAGACAGACAAGAGATGTTTGCTTAATGTTAACTCCCCATAAGGGAGGAGCGTGTAATTTCCATATTCTCCAAGAGCTGCACCACACTTTATGCAGCATGTTGAGAGCTATACTCCTAATGTATGTGGAGCCAAGATCCATTTTGGGCATTCAGAGTTTTCAAAGGGTGAAATGGGTACCTTAAACCTTACAGAATTTGGAACTAGTTTGCCCCCTGAAACTGCAAAACTGGACAAAAAAATGCAATAAATAATAATTAAAAAAAGAACCAATACTTTTGGCTCCTCTTTTTGCACTTTAGCCTTAAGGAAACGTGCAGATCTTATGTTGATATATTAATCTAAGAGGGAAGAGTGAAAAGCAACAACTGGTTGGGGCATTGGTCATTGTAGACAGCTATCTCTATCACTTTAGCCTATGGTGAAACACAAAGGTATATAAGCCCACAAACATCATGCAGCTTATTTGAGGAGCCTGGCTAGGAAACTGGAATTGTGTAGAATAACATAAGTGAGGAGATACAAACCTATAATGCAATAGAAATTATTTGAATTTATTAATAATCCTGAAAAGTCACCAGTGGTAACATTTATGGTGACAGTCCATCCAAGCTTACAATTACCATTACATATCCAATTGAACCAGTAGAAATCCAGGTGAGAAAAGAGGTACCAATTCATTTGTGACCATATATCAACTGGGAGACAGCTGTTCTATAAAACAGCAACAATATCTCCCCTTTGAAAATTTGGAGTTCATTTATAAAGAATAGAATTTTCAAAGGCATGAATGTTATGAAAAACAAAATGGAACCCAAGCAATATGTTCAAAGGAATTTACAAAACAGGTATGATATATGGGAATAATATATGTGTATACTCTATCCCTTGCTTCAGATCTATTATTTACCACTGTTTCTCATTTTACCCCAACTAAAAAACTTTGCAATCTTATCTAAAACCGAAGGATGCGATTTGGAGTATCATGTACCTGAATGGATTAAGACCTAGAACAGAAATTATAGCTATTCTAAAACACTGAATGCAACTAAGTTACTAAGGAAATGTGTATGCCATCCAGAGTGTGCCACAGCTGACATATATTAAAAATAGTAAAACCATCATCAGCATCGGGCAACAAAATAATCAACCAATTATAGACATTTATAAGCATATCAAAGGAGAAGAACAACATAGCTAGAGTGAAACAAATGTGAATTATGTCTTTTTCCTCATGCAGTCACTGGTGCTTTGTATGGCTGGCTGGGAAGTATCCCAAGCAACAAGAAGAGAGGAGGCAGCAGCATTTAAGTTGATATTTTAAACAAAAGAAGTTGCTTTATGCCCAAATATACCATGAATCCTGTAGCTGAGCGTTGTCTACACTGGCAGACTACAGTTCTCCAAAGGATCAGCCAGGAATCTCTTCCAGCCTCTCTACAGATTCCAGCAAGATAATCCAACACTTTTGGCATGTACATTATATGCATTAATACTAGGTCCCCCCTGGTTATAATTAGCCCCTCATTTAGGTAAAATTCTTGCAGTTGGATGGTCTTGAAGGCCTATGTAATTTGCTTTTGCACGCACACAAAGCTTTGAAATGTCCTCAACTCTAGTCTGGGCAAATATGAGGGGTGTCAGGAGGGAGAATAGGGTTAGTTATTTAAAAACCTATCAGCTTTTGAAGCATTATTATTGATGGAAAAAAGAAAACCTATTGAGCTATGTTTAAAAAGATAGTAAGACCTTGTTTAAAAAAACACAGATGTTAACAGGGATGATATTGCTTTTAACTACATAAGATGGCAAAACCAGCTGTTATTTTATCAGAATTCTCTAGTCAATGCTACATGCACTGAAGGTGTAGCTGTACTGACATATTAATGGAAAAGGCAACCCGGCACTCCAGGAATAAAGTTATAAATTGCAGGATGTGATTTCTTCCTTTTTTAAAAATTGCCTATGTCTACTTAAACAAAGAATTTTAAAAGGCACATTTTTTTGCACAGTGTATACATAGAGAATATAATTTTAACCATCTCTAATTCTGTCCTTTTCCAAAAACTCCAAAACAAAAACAAAAGAAACCCAGCAGATTACAGGGGACAGCACAGTTTTAGACAATCATTTAAACAATATAATTTAGAGAAACACAAAGCTAAATTATGATAATTAAAATACCATTTAAAATACTTCAAAACAATCTGCCACTGTTGTAAAAAAAGAGAGATTCTATCACAAGGGTGAATAAAATATCTGCTTTGATACATTACTGCATTTAACATCTCAAGAAATTACTTCATCTGTACTGCAAAGTAACTTTACATGTAAACTTCAGATTCTCAATCTATGCACAGACTCAAGAGCATCCCTGTTCTCCTATTAATGTAAACAATAAAATATAGGGCTTAAAAAAGAATATTTTAATAAAATATTTTAAAAACAGCACATGTAAGCATTCAATGTCTTCTTTTGATCTCTTACAGGTGAGCAAACCTTCCTACATCTTTGTTCATGTGGGAAAAAAATGCTATTATTGCCCCCAACAATTCATTTTTCTAAAAAGCATATCTGATTTTCTTTATACTATACTCAGTTTCTATATGATAAACATACAATGTAAAATCTTCATGTTACAAGACAATTAAACAGTCTATATTCCACCCACCCTGATCCTCAAAATGGGTTTTCCCCTGGCAAAGAACAAACAGAATGATTATGGCATTAGAACTTGATAAAACAAGAGCCAAACTTCTGAATTGCTGGAAGACTATTTCCTGTTGCAATGGGCTTACTTAGTAACATTTTTTAAAAAGTGCCAAGAGGAAAAGCTTCCAGCAGATGGGGGTTATTCTTAAGGAACACAAACATGCAGGGTTGTTAAGTGTAACCGTTCACAATAATTACCACCAATACTATCTTGCATCTTTCAGTTCAATCATAAACTGATCCACAGTTTACAGCTTTGATTCCAATATTGTAGGTCTCAACATGCACATAGTCTTTTCGTCCCTCCCCCACAATTTCTTTTTCCATTCATTCCACCTCAGCTAGGATCCACCGAGTTGGTGTTGTTGCAATGCACACTGAGTAGGAGCTGATCTATTTTAGTTGTTATTAGTTAATTTATATTCATTTTTGCACACTCATACTCACATACACTCACACACACGCATACATGTCAGAAATAGCTAAAACTATGCTGGGCACAATCAGGCAGCTGTAAAAGCGAGTATTTCACCCCAGTCAGTCATCTTTGCCAGCAGATGTAAATGGGGTGGGTGGGTTGGGGGGCTGCCTTCTGCAAGAGAGAACTTGAGTTCCTTTTAAAAGAAGCTTTCTTAAAGACCCCTTACACACTTGTAGCAAGTTGCTGCTGCTTCCAGACCTTGTACTGTCCAATGGAGCATTAGGTTACGTTAAGATGGTGGCAATAAAGTCCAAGAATCGCTTTGAATACTGTTCAGGATTAACTGTTGAAATCTCCGCACCAGCCTGAAAAAAACAGAAGGTGATGATGAGACACAGCTTAAATTTAAGACAGCAGAAAGTCTAGGGCATCTTATATCAGTGTTCCCCAACCTGGTGCTCTTCATTTATGCTCAGCTCTTCCAATTCCCAGCCCAGGAATAGAGAAGGCTGTCTAAGGACACCTCCCTTTGTGCCCATGGGCTCCATGATCTACCCAATTCTATTTTTCTGAATCTTTTAATTTTTTAAAAATGGAAAACTAGCACGCTATCATGTAGAGCATCCAACTCTAACATAATCTTTATTTTCAATAATGCTCTGGAACCCCATTTACCTTAAAGCATTCTTAGAAAATAAAAATGATAGGGAATAGCAGCCCAATGTTTTGTTAGGAAGAGTGTTTACCCTGCCTAGAGAAGAGAAGAGGAGAGAAGAAGAGACAGGAGGAAGCTGAGGTAGAGTATTTTAAAAATACCAGAGAAACTGTAGGGAGCAGACATTCATTCAAGGCCCCTCTTACCAGTTCCAATCTTTTACCTCTTTTTCTAATCTCATACTTGCTTTTCTGTGTGAATAAAGTGTTGACTGTCATATAATATGGCATACCCAATTACATTTCAGTACACATTTCAGAATATTAAAATTTCAAGTTTTCTAAGTGTGGGTACAGGGATACAAAAAGTACACTCTGATGTTCTGAAGTGGGCAGGATGAAAAGGGTGTCATAAACTTTGTAGGAACTTTACTCATTTCACCTCTTAATAAAACCCAAACCTGCACTCCCAAAATGGATCCTAGCCTGTCCACTTTGAGAGAAGCCCTCAACACATTTGCAAATTTCATGTGGCCCTTGAACCAATAAGAACTGCTCTCTCCTGCTCTATTCAGCAAGGAAGGAGAAAGAAAGGTATGCCTCTGCTTCATCTTGGCCTACAGCAAAGACCCTTCTCTAATCATGAAAACTCTTCCCAGAGTTGACAGGATTCTTAACTGGAAAAATAGCCAGAGTGGATAGGTGGCTCCCGGCTGGAGAGAAAAATTCCCTTCTGGGAAGATGGAGGGTGGTGATGGTTTTGTTTCTATTCTCCACCTGTGAGAGGTTCTACACATTTCCAACCCTAGACATTACTCTACAACTCTTCAGACTATTTCCAGAAATTATTTTTAAATTAAATTATAGGAGACTCGCGTATATAAGAGAGAGAACAGTCCCTTCAGAAGGGAATGTAATTTGAGAAAGGTAAATTCCCATCCTCACCAATAACAAATTCCTAAAGTAAACCGAGCCATACTCTCATGACTGCCTTGTGAGACGAAGTGGAAACATCTCTCATATCTGGTCTCTCCTCATTTTAGACAGGCCCTCAGAGATAGGGAGCCAGGGGAATCTAAGCATCTCTACATGGAAACTCTTTAATGGTCCAACCCCTAAAAATCACTGACAGAAGGAGTGTGCAACAGAGGCATACTCACCCCATGTTTCACAGTTTTTGCAGCATGGGCAGCTTTCTTTTTGGCATCGTAATGAGTAAGAATATCAATAATAGCCATAAAGTATACCTCTTTTCTAGCTGCATCTGTGGAGGAGGGAAGGAAATGGAATTAAAACTGTATCTAAGGAGATTGTTAAATGAACAAATATAAATTGGGATAAACTGAAACACTCCCAAACTGGTGAACTTCAGATATATTGAATTTCAAGTCACATCATCCCCAACCAGCATGAACAAAAGTATCTCAAGTATGATATTAGGGGGAATTGTGATGATATATTACTGGGTTGGGGGATGAGTACAAATATTAATGCTACATTTTATTAAGCCTTCTTAAGAATGGCTGGATTTTAGCCATTTAAAATGGCTATAAAAGGCAGGCAGGATTTGGCAATCTTTATTTAATTTATTTGATTTATATAACCACCCATCTCACCTATGTGACTCTGGGTGGCTTACAAGGTTAAAACTTAACCTTCTTAAATTGCAAGAAAATCTGTGCGCATTCCACCAATAAGGGTTTATATTGTACTGGTTTGATAAGAAACAGCTAAGTGATGAGTTCTTAAAGTTTTCAAATCGGTTAAGGTAGCCCTGACTGCAAAGTACACCAAGATGATAAGGTACCCAGAAGGAAAAACCTAAAAAATATTTGGAGGTGTTGGGTATGTTTAGTCTGAAGAAACTCACTCTTAGCCCTAGGAAGAAGCAGGCAATGGCAAACTGCCAGGGATATAGGACAGCTGTCTTCATCCATCTGAAGGCCTGTCATACACCAGATGGGAAGAACCGTTTAGAGTTGTTCCAGAAGACAGGAAAAGAAACAATGGGTTTTAATGTTGGCTGGACATCTGGAGAAATTTCCTAATGGAAAGAGCTGTTCAACAATGGAACAGACTGTCTCAGGATGTAGGGGACTTTCCTTGGCTGGAAGGGCTTAAACAGAAGCTGGATGGCCATCTCTACAGATGCTGCACTAGTGGATTCAAGCACTGGGCAAGGATTGTTCTAGATGACCTCAATAATCTCTTCCACCTCCAATTTTGTAGGTCTGACATATATTTTGAATAACTGTATGAATTACCAATATCATAAATACTGTATCGTACAGAGCTGATGTAAAGAGCAGTATGTATGTATATGTGTCTCTGAGTCAGTGTTGACTCCTGGCGACTGCCTAGACAAGTCCCTGCATTTTTCTTGGCAAAATTTCAGAAGTGGTTTGCCATTGCCTGCTTCTTCCTAGGGCTAAGAGAGAGTGATTGGCCCAAGGTCACCAAGCTGGCTTCATGCCTAAGGTGGGACTAGAATTCACAGACTCCTGGTTTCTATCCTGGTGCCTTAACCACTACATCAAACTGATTCTTAAACAGCAATAGGATAATGCATATATAATGGTTTCAATATTTTAAATGCTAAACACTATGGAGCCAAAATAAAATTTTATTCTATCCCTTCATCTCCAAAGAGAGTTCTGTTGTTAGTCAAAGAATTTCCTTTAAAAAAATAGTTTGAAATCCTTTATCTTGTCAGATTTTATCATATTTATCAGGGCTTCAGTTCTGCTCCATCTGCTGAAGAAATGATTGGGACTGAAAGAAGTAGGAGCAGGAACACATGAACTAAATCCATAAGCAGGTCAGAGACCACAGAATGTGAAGACTGGGTACACATATGATGTACCATGCTTTTGATTCATGTCTCAATTTGCAGAACCCTTTTAAATCCTAGAATTAGTCTGCAATCATACATTGGAAGAAAGCTTCATCGAATTTAAATAGACTGCTTCTGAGTAGACTTATATAAGATTGTCACAAATACATTGACAATGGAGCAATGTATCTGGCAAAGACAGCAAGATGCTAGTGATTTTGTTTTAATATACAATTCCCAGTGATAATGCTCACATCTATTTTCTAATGCTTTCAGCACTTGGACTAAATCCACTTCTGGCAATTTTGAAATGCTGTATGAACACAGACCAGGAGACTGATATTTTCAATACAAACCTATTTCCATTATCCTTGCTTAGAACAGTTTTCTCTATTTTCTTTTCTTCAGAAGAAAAATAATGGAATTGAGTTTCATGCTGAAAAGACCAAAAATTTTGGGAAATACGCCAAAGCAATGACTTGCTTTTTGTTATAGCTATACAGCCACACTAATAGCTGTGGTTTATTTGGCAATATCAAGAACACTATTGTTTAGTAAATAGATTTTCTAAGTAAAGCAAATAAAAGTACTTTTTTCTGGGATACCAACTAAGCATTTCTTGATTTCTACTTCATTCAGCAACTAGGTGGCTGCTGAAAATAATTCTATTCGCCTTCAAATCTGGAGGCTTATGATGGAACAACTAAACTACCATATTATGGTAATCAACTGTATGTTTTATGTGTTTGTATGTTACTACATTTTATTGTATTCTAATGTATTTTTAATTCTGTACCCCACTTGGAGATGTACTATATGACAGGCAGGATATAAACATTTAAAATACATAAATATAAAGATAAATAGCTGTGCTCCACTCCTCAGAGTACCTATAATTTTACATATTAACACATAATTTAGTTTCAGCCATGTTGAGAAATAGGTCTGAAATCCTACTAGGATGAATGAGAAACTCCATAAAGCATGTTTTTGATCCTTATGTGGTTCTTTTAAAAACTCAGAGATTGTGCAAAAACCATAATGTCCTTCACTTCTAAATATTTAAAGCAAAGCCACTTACTTTCATGGCATTTTATACCATAAACATCAATGGTTGGATCAAATTCTCCTGGAGCTAAAGGCTGCAAACTGTTCAGTGTATTTCCTGGGCTATCCGGAGGTGTTCCAATTGGGTGAGCCCCATCACTTTCTCCTTCATCTTCATCATTCTCTTCACATTCTACTTCCTCTTGCTCTGCTCTTTCAACATCATGAATTCCAACCAGCAAGCTATAATCCATGAGTTTTAATTGGGCAAGGAACTAGACAGCAATAACATAAGAAAAAAAGGAATCCATGATCTAATCAGAAAAATGATACTTTTAATGCAGCAATGTTAGCTTCTACTAGCACAGATTTGTTCAAGTGAAGATCAAAAAGTAGGGTTTAATGAAAAATACAAAAAGTATTTCAAGAATGTAACACATAAAGTTAAAGCAACTGAATGTGGTGTCTGCCCAAACCTGTTGGATTTCAGTTCCCACAATCCATATCTGGTGTGCTGAAGTCTCTACTATACCAAGGCCCCGTGTTTCAGTCCATGATGGTAGCAGGTGCAAGTGAAGGATTAAATTGGAAACACAACAGGGACAATTCTCTACTACAGCCCTGATCTGGTTTGATTCCTTCCCCTCCACATCAGCTAACTGTTAAAAGTATCAGCCACTGAAAGCCACATGAAGAGTATCAGGCTTATTTGGGCCCTGAAAATCAATCCTGAAGGAAAGACTGGAACAGTTATCACATTTACTTCCTCTCCGTCCTTATAGGAAGAATGTTGACATACAAGCTATCTATACATTAAAGGAATGAAAGCATATTGAATTGATTGGTCAAAGCCTAGCAGAATACAAATAGAAGCTAAAACAAATAATCAGCCAGCCCCAGAAAATGCATCCCCCCCATAAAAAGAATGCCCTACACAGAAGCAACACTATGATCTTAAGATCTGTTACTTCAACCCAGACTGAACGCATTTCAGGTCAGTTAGATTTCAACTCCCATAATCCCCAGCTTCCATCACAAATTGGCAAGGGATTATAGGAACTGAAGTCTAATACATCAGGACCATACCAGACTGAGGAAAATCGCTGTAGATAAATAAAATATTTAGTCAGTATAAAAAGTAAAATGCATTGAAATGCAATAGATGTGAAAGCATAACCTTTTGCAGGAGCAAAGCTACTGATCTGCTCTATCTATCTATCTATCTATCTATCTATCTATCTATCTATCTATCTATCTATCATATTTATATAGCTGCCCATCTCATACAAGGTGACTCTGGGCGGCGTACAACAATTAAAAAATACATAAAAACAGCTTCATATAAAAAAACAGTAAAAACACACAAAGCAGGAGGGGATAAAATTAATCAGGGAGCCATCATAAAATCTCCCGGGTCCCCTGGGAGCCCCAGGCCTGATCACATGGCCAGGCCTTGAGGGACTTACGGAATGTTAAGAGGGATGGAGCTAATCTCACTTCCTGGGGGAGAAGATTCCACAAGGCAGCCACCACAGCAGAGAAGGCCTGCCTCCTGGGACCCGCCAAATGTAATTCTCAGCAAAACAATTAAAAAAAATTGTGAATATAAAATAAATCATGATTCAGTTCTAACCTTCCGTTATCAACGTAAGAGTCTAAACTACCTTACAATAATTGCTTATATACAAAGGTAATACTGCTGTAGGAATTTTAAGGAATGCTGTGCTCATCACAAGGCCAATTATAAGGGTGACCATCTAAGAACCCACCATATTTAAACAGCGGAAAGACAACTTGATCCATATTTCACAGGCACATTACCAAATGTTTATAGTGCAAATTAGCAAGGCAAGGTAAAATACCATGAATATTCAAGTATTTAAAAACAGAAGAGGCAGAATCACTATTTTATAGTGATAAGGTATTGGAATATTATACCCTTTATACAATAAAGGGGCTTTATTGGTTATTGCCAGTTTGTTGTAAACCAACACAGTAAATCTAGACAGTGCAGAGAGCAAAGGTCTTTCAGCTCCATTCCTATCACTCACAGACATGAGAGAGGTACGCCTGTTTTTGGGCATCCATTCTGTCTCCCCTGTTTCACTGCACATGTTGAATATTCATGGAAGCAGGCTGCCTTTTTCTAGTTTCCATGCAAGCTTGGGGAAAAAACAAACAAACATTGTGGCTGCTTTAATGAACAGCGAAGAGATGCTGTCAGCACAGAAGGCCCAAAGCAATTTTCAAGGAATGTGCAGATATTGAATGTATCTGTGCAGGAACATCTTGAAATATTTCAGTTATCAGTCCCATCAGTTAGGTGGTACAATGATAGACATCAGTGGTTTTAGCAAGGATAGCCTAGAATTCTTACCTCAACATCCTTTTTAAGTTTTTCAAGGAACATCTTTTTGTTGGCTTCATCAATATAAATCTTTTGACCATCATTGATGAAGTCATTGTCTTTAAACGTTGGGAGTTCTTTGGCCTAAGACAGACAGACAAATAAAAGCCATTTCAAGACAATGAAGGCAACAGAATAATGAAACATCAGTTGTCTGACCAGAGTACAACTAATCATGCAGAGCCATCAAAAATGCAAAATAATAGCCACGAGGGGGCATTACAGAGCTATAGCACCAGAGTACACTGTACCATTTCTAACATAATGTAGATACAAAAATACTAGCATCTTATTTTCCTCTTTCATTAAGACAGCCCTTGTTTGTTTTCATAACTCATATGCTTACATTAAACCATAAAATATTCTGATCTATAAAATCAATGTTTAATGCATTTCACTATTTACTAATATAAATCCCCTAAAAATTAGGTGATGATCTAACAACAAAACCTGTTTTACATTGCAGGAACTAGCAAGAATGGCTGCAAATACATCACTGATAAAACATCCTGCAAGTAACAAAACAGGTAATCCTGTTCAGAGACCTTTCTAAAATCTGTGCTATCAGTTCAGGAGCAGGTCTGAGGCTTAAGTTCTCCCCAATTTACCATGATAATAGAAAATGCAACAATATTGTTCATGAAAGACTCAAAGTGATGAGCTGTTAAACTGATTTTAAGTCGTGCTTAGGGATCACTATTCATAAAATAATTATTTTCTTGTGCATAATTTTGTGCAAGGAACCCCAAGCTGGACCTTAAGACAAAGAAGATAAAGAAAACAGAGAGATGTAACTATGAATCAAAATGTTAAGGGACTAATTAGACATCAAGATAAGTTGTTATAAAAATATTTGTGCTTGAAATACTTATGAAGACTTTTGAAAAGATGTC
Organism: Python bivittatus; assembly: GCF_059951505.1. Taxonomy (NCBI): domain Eukaryota; kingdom Metazoa; phylum Chordata; class Lepidosauria; order Squamata; family Pythonidae; genus Python; species Python bivittatus. Next base: position 18,050,639 of record NW_028277088.1, on the reverse strand, counting down.
CACAATGGTAAAGCCAACCTGACCAGGGCAATGACAATGAAGTATCAGTGACTAGCTAAAAGCTATTATCAACAAAGCTTTAATCTGAATTTCTACACTGAGAAAAGGCTTAGACCTTATGGCCTAACTGCCCATTCTAGCTCTATGATCGCATGAAAAATATTTTAATGTGCAACAATGTACTGATGTACATTTCACACAATACAAGAAGGAAAGAGGGGAGGGGAAGCTGTGGAAATATATCCTCTAAGAGCTAATACTTGGTACAACAGAAATGCTAGAAGACTCAAGAAATTGCTGTTTATTTGTTAGAGCAACAGTTCCCTCACTAGCAAGACATTCAGATAACCAGCCACAAATAACTGTACTGTAACAGTTGTGTGTTTCACAGTATAGAACTCCTATGAGAGACTGAGAACTACAAGGTACTCCAGATTACTCATGCATAATCTACAAAATTCACTGTAGAAATTAAGCAAAGAAAAGTCAAAGCATTAGCTGTCAGAATTTAATGATTGTAGAAGCCTATCGTTCTTCTCTAACCCAAAAAGAGAGTACGTTCAAATACATGTTTTGATAAAGTCAATGTTATTACTGTCAAACTGTCACAATGTAAGGAAAACGTTCATCATGGTCAGAAGTAAAACAGTTGCTAAAGTTTTCCTACAATCATTTGCACAACAGTTTGCACAGCACCATGACTGGAAGTTGATTTTGGGTTTCCACTTCACAAGCAGGTCATCATTTTTGGATTCAGTTTAACTGGTTCTTTCACAACACTCAGCTCAGCCTTCTCCAACATGGAACAAGTGCTGGAACAAGAATCCTGATCATGTTGACTGAGAATTCCAGGAACTGTGATCCAAACAGATCCGGACAGAACCAATTTGGAGAAAACTATTCTAGGTCAGTATGAAGACTTTTGAAGCCATAGTTAGCTTTAGAAATCTTGACATTAAAGCATTAGTGTAAAAATGGGACCTGTCCCCATTAAATTGAAAGGAGTTTGTTTTTAATCTACAGCTTCTGAATTTTAGTACTGTTGCCAAAACTTCTGAGGAATTTATTTCAAACCTATAGTCTGAAATAAATATTTCCCATTCTCAACACTATCAAAACTGCTTTCATTGACAATAGCTGGAATAATTTATTTATACTTCATTCTTCAGCAGGTTCCTAAGAAGGCTTACAAAAAGTTAAAGTTACAACCTAATGAAATCTGTAAGATTTGATTAAAGGGAAATCATAATGGATGCAATCTGCCACCAGTAAGAAATGGATCCCTATGTATGTTTGGTTTTAATTTGAGTTCAGTGCGTCTTATGGCAGTTAAGCAGGCATAGAATCGCACCCAAGAAGGCTGCCAAGAATAATATTCCACAACTAACATACATTTGCTCTTTCTTACAAGTTGAAGGCAGATGACTAAGTATGTAAATATAACTTTGCCACACCTTTTCTTTGTCACTGGCTTCTCTCGCTACTGTTGAACCCTGAAAGAAAAACACAGCACATTTTGTTAACTAGAACAATACTGAAGGACAGAATTACAGTAAGGTTTTCATCGTTAGCCTAATAGAATGTATTCTAAACTCACTCAGATTATTATATTATGAACAAATATAAAACTACAATTCAAACAGTCTGGATTAACATAGATAATAACAAAAGAAAATTCTCTTTATGGAGATTTGGATTTTCTTGGCCCTATTACTATTTTCTTCTATTATACTACAAGCATCTGGAGTCTATTAGCTACTAACATGTCAGCCATAACCATTCCTGAATAGAGGAAGTGTGTCCCTGTTCTCAATGCTCTGGTAAAAACCACACATAATTACTGTAAACGATTACATGCATTAACCTGCTTCTGTATATCTCTCTTAAATTTCAGCCAGTTCAAAAAATGAGAGTTTTAGTGGTTTTCCATATACCTCTGGAAGGAATTTAAAGTACTGGTATGAATAAAATAGTTGTTACCTTGTTTTACAATGTGTGGACAGGTGTGCACATATGTTTAAGCATGTATCTACCCACCCCCCGTCCCCCTCCCTGGATTACTCTGAATTGTAACTCACTTTCAAAATGGTGTATAGTATGTATTAAAAAAAAATTAAACATACATTTTATTGTAAAATGAATCCGAATTATTAGAGATCAATTAACCAGTCAAATACGTGTCAAATATTTTAAAGTATTGATATGATGGGAGGATAGTGAAATTTAATATTTTATGCTAATTAAGAATTGCAGCTTTGAAAATTAAAACAATAATACATTTACTTAAACTAATATATTTTTATTTTACTCTTATCCCAGCTACCAAAAACACATATAGATCCTCCAGTATTAGGCACTCATAGTCATACTGGGTGTATGAAGTTCCCAAAAGATACCCAATGAGCTTCACTGTTGAAAAAGGAATGGAAATACTTTGTGCTAATTTGATTTGCCAAGTACTAGGCTAAAACCTCTAATATGATAGCATATTGTGAGATCCCATTTGGAGATGTTATAAGCAGGTAGCGAGTGGCAAAAATTTCTCATTTAATCTTGCTCACAAATGGCATCATAATAAAGTTCAAAAGATAAATTGCCATTTTCCCACTGGCGTTTTTGGAGTACAGTTTTTTTTTTTTTTTTGTCTGCGCTCAGTCATTGCTGACCCTGCAGTGACTGCTTGGACGAGTCCTTGCAGTTTTCAAGGCAACTGTTTTTCGGAAGTGGTTTGCCAGAGCCTCCTTCCTAGGGCAGAGCCCAGCTGGCGAGCGCAGGAGGCGGGGTTTCCATTGCTTCGCGCCCTTTTCGGGCGCGCGCGGTTTTTCGCGCTTACCGGCAACTGCTCCCAACTCCTTTTTTGCAAGGCGCCGCCAGCATTTTTCCTCCCACCGGAGTGAGAGTCCCCATTTATCTACTCACGTGAGTTTTCGAACTGTTGGGTTGACAGGAACTGGGGAGGAAACAGGAGCTCACCCTGTTTAACGTGAAGGCTGGACTCGAACCGCTGAAGCGTCGACCATTTCTGGCCAGCAACTTTCAGCGTCATTAAGCCGCTGCGCCACCGCGTCCCCCTTGGAGTACAGTTAGTCTGCAGTTAACTATGGTAACTGGAATTTCCGTCGCTAAGTGATGCAGTCATAAAGCGCAACATCAAGGCCTCCTGAAGCATTGTGAGGGCAGTGTGATTTGGAGAAAAGTAAGTGCGGCCTCAGGAAGAAGGCCTGGAGCGGCCAGCAGCTGCCTCACATAGGGCCAGGCCAGGCGCGCCTCATCAGCAGCAGGAGGAGGAAGATAGTGAAGGTCAGGTGGGTGTGGCAGGGGCTTTGCGCTGTGATTCTGGGGTGGCTGGCCATGGTGTGGGGTTTGAGGTGGCACTCCTTGGTGGTGGTGCCACTGGCGCTGGGGCTGAAGTAGAAGCCTGGGGGTGGCGGCGGCTGGTGGGACTGCTGAAGACGCCAGGCCTCCACTTCAGCACCAGCACCACCAGTGCTGCTACCGCTGCGAAGGAGTGCTGATGTGCATGACGGCCAAAAGGGCAGAGATGGGGGAGATAAACAGGTGGGGAGAGCTGAAGTGCCCCTGTGGTCATAAGTGCAGGCCGGCTGCCAAGTTCCTGAATTTTGATCACATGACTAGAGGGGTGCTGCAATGGCTATAACTTTGGGGACTAGGTGTAAGTACCATTCATTCAGTGCTGCTGTAACTTCGAACAGTTGCTAAACGAATGGTCGTTATCTGAGGACTACCTGTATCTGACTGTGGTCAACTAGTAAGCAGCCCACTAAGACTATCAGACCCATCAGCTATGAGACTGATCAAGACTGGCAACTCTTTATGGACTTTTGCTGAAAATGAATGAAAATGACATGATGGTTTCTGGATTTACTGACTGAAAAGGATTGAATATGGGAAGAAGAGAATTATGTGATGTAACTTGATGGGGGAGGAGTGACAATAAGTATGTTTGTAACTGTTGTAAGGAAAATTGGAAGTTGCTGCTTTAAATATTTTTTCTTTTTCTTCTCTTATCTACTGCACTTTTTCTTTCTCTTTTCTTTCTCTTAATTTCATTTTCTATATTTTTTCTGTGTTTATCTTTTATCTATTTTTTAAAAAATTCTAATAAAAATTATGATGAAAAAAAACCTGATTACTCATTCATGGTTGATGGAGGGACAGAAATTCTGTTGAAGTGGGAAAACCTTTTATACCACCCTTTATATGGCACATTTATCCAAGGGTGTGAAATAAACTTGATACTGCCTTTCTAGAACAGCTAGGTAAATTGCTTTGCATTATGTTTTTAAAAGAATGTAAGCCAATAAAACATTGATGATTTATATTCTAGAGACCAAGCTATCACATTCTACAGTCTGCAGTTATCTCAGTCTATCTCAGCAAATGTGAAAGTCTTTTAAAAAGTTATATGGGAAAACAATATTTTCTTCTGCTAATACAGTATGCACCAACCACTTAAAATAAAGTACTCTGAAGGCTACTTGACAGGAGCCAATCAATCTCAAGTGTAGGGTTTTCTTTTCCTGACCCACCCCACTTCCTAACCCTGACCCTAAGGAAATGAGGCAGGATATGATAATCTAATTTGAACCAACTGCACAATCTTTTCTTTATCTACTCAAAGGCCCCCTTATGTTCAATAAGGCTTACTCCCAGGTAAGTGGATATAAGACTGACGTCTAAAATATATCTGATTGAGGTGACAAAAATAGAAATTGCTTAGTATGGTTTTTTTAGTCATCTGCTAAATAGTTTTAAATATCAAATGATACAGGGAACTGCTTTAATCTATTGTAGTACTTCTATTCATTACAAAAAAAAAATTGTGTGCAGAATACAGCAGCCTATAAAATGCATTAAGGATGAAACAGTCTCTTCAGCTATTTTTTTAACCTCTCAAATGGCTTTGACTGAAAGCATTAGCACTTAGTTACTTTAGCTAGCATCTCTTTGCCCGGTCACTTATTTTACAACACACAATGCAGCTCAATTATATTATTTCCATAAAAGGTTTTGTTGTTGGATAAGCCACAAATGCTATTTTAATAATCATAGCTCAACAAAATTATTTGGTGAAATGTTTTAATGCGTCATAATTACTAGCCTTTAAAGAGTCTAATAGGGTTGGGGCTGGCTCCTTCCTTCCTTCCTTCCTTCCTTCCTTCCTTCCTTCCTTCCTTCCTTCCTTCCTTCCTTCCTTCCTTCCTTCCTTCCTTCCTTCCTTCCCTCCCTCCCTCCCTCCCTCCCTCCCTCCCTCCCTCCCTCCCTCCCTCCTCTTCTGTGGGAGATCAAGGCTATCAGGAAAGAGGGGGAGCATTCCAGGAGTGGGGAGGAGGCAAGAGGCAACACAGTCCGCAGGGGGAGTGTGAGAAGACTAAGAGATTCAGGATAGCCACTCCCTACAATCTCACAGTGTATATCCACTAGTTGCTGTAGTATAGATTTAGTTTGGCAAGATTCTGTCTATAAAGTGTAAGCAAATAAAGGAAGTGTACTAGCTTGGACTGTTTCATCGTTGTTCTTGGGCTGGGCCTGACCCCTCCCTTCCCTTCCCCTCCCCTCCCCTTTCTTCCCCTTCCCCTTCCTTCCTTCTCCTTTGGAGAGGGACTATTTGCAGAACTATTAAGAGAACTACTGTAATGCCCAGAGGAAAAAAAAATTGCTCACCTTTAAATCATATTTTCTATAAACAGATAAACGATGGCTGAATACATTTCTTGTAACAATCATATACACTTCAACTCCATCAACAGTAAGCCGGTACATGCCCAAAAATTGTGGAAGTAGTGTGTTGCCATGACATTCCACTATATACTATAGTGACATTTTAGAAAAAGGAAGGAATATTAGAATGTTAGTACATATTTTAGAACTTCTCTTGTATAGATACATAAAGTGATATGAAGTCAGATGCAATAAATCACTGAAAAAATTACACTGTCAAGAAATACTTAGAAAAGGGTTTTTATAATATCCACATCCTTTAATTATTGGTGGCCTTTGCAGCATGAAAATTGCACAGAATTAAAAACTTCAGTAAGGATGTGATATGTGAACATGTGAAATCTTCAATTTTATTTGAAGTTTCTTCAAGGTGTTTGATTTTCATAAACATTTAGAATCCATATAACCTACCAATTCCCTTCTCTACTAGTTCTCACCTCAAATCTGCACCTCATGATTAAACAGTTCACTTGCAGCAGGTAGAAACTATGTACTTTCACTTCTAAGATTTCAGCATTCCCTCACAAAAAAGGAGGTCCTCCTTGGAGCCTGCCACCTGCAGATATATGGGAGCTATCAAAATAGATATAATTCCCTGTTCAACTAGTAAAGACAGCATTTATTGTATTAACTTGATATATCTCATTCTTCCAGATATATATATATATATATATATATATATATATATATATACATATTTCCTCCTCCAATTTTTCCCAACAACCACATCCTTGTAAAGAAAGCTGAGCTGAGAGAGTTTGACTTGCCCCAAGTCTCCTCAGTTCTAGTCCAACACCTTAACCACTACATGACATTGGCTCTCAATGTACACAACGGGTCAAAAACACTATTTGGTTGGTGTTTTCACCCTAAAAAAGATGACGCTCTAAAGATTTAATCTAAGCATGTTTAAGACTTCTGCTTTTTCATATAATGGAATGAAGATGTATTGAAACCAAAGAGGTTCTAGCTGCAGAGCATTCTATATTGTGTTCATCAACGGCACAGGAGCTTTTCAACTCCTCAGGCCCTCACAGCATTGCTGGGGAAAGGGAAAATCCTGTTGCTACAATGATTACCCTGCTGATTTGGATACTCAATAGAGGTCTCAGATTTTCATACACAGTTATATAAAATAAAAATTAGAGTTTACAGATACAGTTATACAGTACAGCAATTTTACTGCTATGGAAATGTACAAATACAATTAGCTGATATTATTTAATTCTCTGATATGCAAAATTAGTTTCCAAAAAACATATAAAGCTGATATTTTATTTTCAGAAGAACACTTTCTTAAAAAGAAATCAGTAAAGTGCAGAAGAAAAATACCTAGTTTTGAAATCTTCAGCAGTTCTGCATCAATTACAAAATGTAGATACTTTGACAGTATATGAACTGATAATTTTCAAACAATTGTCATAGATAATGTAATGGTATCTGAAGGCAGTCACAATTTTGAATCATAAACTTCTAATTCAGGATTATAACAAAAACAAAATATGAATATAGACCTGTGGAAGAACAAGCCCATGATGCATAGAAAAGACTAAAGTATTCAAACATAATAAAATGTTTGATGTAATATTTTAAGTAAGGATTAGAGCTCACATAAAATTACACTGCTGCTCATAAAATGTGGATTTTAATTCCATAAGCATGCCCATGACTCTAAATAAATTTGGCCTATGACATTCTCCATGGCTTGTAAATGCACTATAAACTGATGTATCTATCAGTAACGAAGTAAATATGCACGTACATTTTAATTCAGTAGATTAATTTGCTCTCCTGGTTATCTAATGAGACTAAGACTAGTAGGTAGGGCCACATAAACACCAACGTTTCCTTCTTGTAATGAATTTAGTAGCAGGGATGGTTAAGTAGAGAATAATCCCTTCCATTATACCCAAAGGAAGCTTCTATTTTATATTCTTATTCAACAGTAAGAATCTAAGACAACTGAATTTAATAGTGAAATGAATATAACAACTTTAAATCAGATACTTTGAGAAGGCAGGGATATTAGTTTAGAATACATTTCACATTTTTAAAGTCTGGCCTTTTTTTTCTAGCCAAGCTTATAGCTTGAATTTACTGAAGTATTAAGTTCTCTATGAAACTAAAGTATACTCTTTTTTCAACATTTGGAATAAGGAACATAAAAAGAGCTTTAGTAAAGTATGAACTGAGAATCAACTGAAATAGGGGCTAATTAAAGTTAAGCTGCAAGCACAGCTTAGAATACTGCTTATTTTAGTCCATTTTATCAAATCACTTCAGGGGGCCATTTCTTATTTGTAATGTGGTGGTGGTTGTTTTTTTGTGGGGAAAACCCTACTGGCTTATTAGGGAAGCTTGACTTCTTTATTTATTCTGTACTGATACAGATCTCTCAGTTGTGTCAACTTCTGGTTAATGTTGGTTCCTTTAGTGCGGATTGCAATTGTTTTATTTAGAAAACATTTAATCCGCTCTACTATTTAGAAGGCAGTGTGCATTACTATCAGGAGATACGTCAAAACCTGTTTTATACTAGTGGAGGATTTTGTGGTCTAAAGAAAAATAAACTTAGTGTTGCTGCTGAAAACTGAGTAAGTTTTACCATGATTCAAGTTCAAATTGACTGCTTTGGTCAAAGTATCCGTGCTATGTGCATTGTGGGCAGAGTGAAAAAAATAAGGCATTCTAATATGATTAGCTGAGTAAATATTATTAAGTGTGGTAAAAATCACTATAGTGCTATTGTTGCTGGACAAAACGGCTGTGTTCCTGAAAAGTGGTCAATATCCCGAGATCATTCCACAGCAGTGAAATCCACCACTATCATCTGACATTATACAAAAAGCCTTTTGAAACTTCCCCATAATGAGAAAGCTAAGCCTTATCTATATTATAATTTACAACTTCATTGTTTTTATATTATCTCCCTTGGACAGAAATGACTTATCAGCTGTCCAGTCACTGTCACTTCTGATCAAATCTTTATTTTATATCAATAATTGTCTCCATTGACTTTGTTCATTGTTCTTTGGGACTCTGATCACTTCAATAAATTCCAGTTTAATTGTGGCAGAGTATCCAGCATACAGTTTGGCAAAAGAAATGGATTTTCATTTGGATTTAAGATTGCAAGTATATTCTAGAATTGCACTAGTTCATGGAGAATGAAAAAAAACAAATTATATAAAACTGAAATGCATATCTGAATTTTTATTCCCTCAGTATAAAATCTTGACCTACAATGCTTCATGTGAGAATAACACTTAAAAAATAGAACTGGTTCAGGTTCTGTCAGCTTCTAGAAGAGAATTACACAGCTAGCAAGGGCATATAGCAGTCCTTTCACATTCATATTTATCATTGGTACAGCTTCATTAGATCATTCTCCAATTAGCTTTGAGAAAATATTTTTTTGCAAGAAGGCAAACTGTCAAGTATGAAGATTCAAAATGTTTAAAGGCACTATAATTCACAGGTGTAGAAACCTGTATCATTTTGGTTCCATCACAGGATAAATTAAAATAAACATGCACTTTTATTAACTATATAGTAGTGACCAGCCCTTTTGTCACCTAAGGTCCATAGATGGCCACAGACTAATGATGTGCAAAACTCACTGATTTAGGAACATCCATGCTTGACATGGTGCAGAGAGGAAATACTCCCTTTCCAAATTTTTGAGTTCTGTTCATCCTTACTTAGAAACATATGTCCTTTACAAGCATAGCTAGTATGGCTCTTCTACCCTTCTTTTTTAGATATGTATATACTGTACACATCTTAGCCACACCCCACTTCACCTGCCAATTACTTCTATCACAGCTTCAATAGCAACATTACATCCTCCCCCATTTCCTAAATTATTCAGCTTTAAGTTCGCCAAGGTTGTGTCTATGTCATGCCCCTTTATACAGGATTTTACATGACTTCTTGCCCCTTCTGAGGAGCAGGGTGGAATTTCTCTATTTTAGCACAGTGTATACCTTATGTGGTATTTTCAGTTATAATGACCACCAAGAGGGACCACGTGATGAGTTTCATTCTTTACTGGGACTCTTCTGATGCAGGTAGCCAATGTGTGACATGTAACATCTGTATTTCTCTATTCTGAAAGCTTAAAGGAAGGTGGACAGTATATAAAATTCTGAAAGCTTTCAGATGTCCCTTCCTGCATCCACTGATCTAGATAGCACCTAAAGCTAATGCACTGAATATAGTCAGCTAAAATGCAAAGGTCTGTGAATTCAATTCTCAGTAGAGGGTTTGAATCACACAGAATAACACCTGACTACCTGCATCTGAAGAATCCCAATAAAGGATGAAATACAGTGCCACCTGATGGTCAATGTATCATCTCATGAGCCTAATCCCATTTGCATGGCTTGGATGTCACCCCATCCTCATCCAGCCTGTACAAAGTCAATATGGAAGGATTCTGCCCTTGGGACTGATCCTGCTTCTTGATCTCAGATAATCTCAGATGCTTTTTCTTCGTTCTAAACCTTTCATAATTGTTCTAATAATAGAAGAATGTATAGATTTCAATTTTAATGGGAAAATTTTGGCAGCCAATCCGGATTCAAACACATTCTTGTCAAGCAACACTCAGGATATATTTTCAACTACTTGTTTTCAACAAGAAGCCAACATAACAATTATTCAGCATAGTTTCATTTTAATACAGAATAAGATTAAAATGTAACAAAACTTCTAGAGGTGTCTTCATGGATTTTTTAAACCACAGATGTTATATATTGTATAATAAATGGCAAATTCATCGAAAATACATTGGCAATACATCTGAGTTGTAGTGCCCATTTCCTAAGACATTATATAAACATTTGATCAATGAAGGGTTTTTTCTTACAACAATCTCATTCCCAAAGCAAATAATGAATTACCTGGTGGTATTTCTTCAGTATATTGTGCATTTCTGCTACATCTTCACTTGTTATAGTTTTGATGACATATCTTTTGTCATAAGAGCTGTGGAATCGGGCACCACTCCGAGCTGGAGAATCATTAGCAAGTGGACAACTTCTTGTCAAGGAATTCTGTTGTATTAATTAAAGATAGTGTCAGAACTAGAAATTAGCATAATTAACCTATAAAATGTCTAACTGGACTGTGATATAGTCAAAACACTACCGTTATCAGGAACACCTTGCAAAAAGATCAGGGTTGAGAATCAATTAACAATATTGTGACATTTGTAAATAGAGCCACGACCCTTCTAGAGAAAACAGTGTAATTAACAGCACAAAAGACCAAGAGGAAGATATTTCACCAGCTGTAACGTAGGGGTGTACTGGCTGCTGAGAAGGAACATTTTCAGCAGAAGGGAAGGAACTTTCCAGAAATATTTCCAAAAGCCTATTTAGAGCCCTGTCTTATATTGTGATGCTTCTGAAGGTACCATTTTGATCCTGTGAAGAAGGAATATCATGGAGCCCATCTATTTTGCTTATGTAATGAAGGATTACCACTGAAACAAATGAATCAAAGAAGAATATATTGGTGAGCGCATATAATGTGCTCAAAATATACCCCTCATTTTAGTTCAAATCTAGTTTAAATTGACTGAGTTTTGTCCTGATCTCCATGCTTAAGAGTTAGGGGAAGAGAAGCATTTTGAGTTTGTAAGTGGAACTAAATCAACCCTTTTCCTGAATCCTCTTTCAAATCCACACTATATGTACGATTTTTTTTTCCCCGCACTACCAGCAACTGCTCCTGACTCCTTCTGCAAGGGGCTGCCAGCATTTTTCCTCCCACCGGAGTGAGAGTACCCATTTATCTACTCACGTAAGTTTTTGAACTGTTGGGTTGACAGGACTTGGGGAGGAAGCAGGAGCTCTGCTGCACGAAGCTGGGCTCAAACCGCTGAAGTGTCGACCATTTCTGGCCGGCAACTTTCAGCGTCATTAAGCCGCTGCGCCACTGCGTCCCCATAAGGAATTCATACCAATGAATAAAAAGGAGGAACACTACTGAAACATGATAGCCTGCCACCCAGCCCATAAATTGCTGACAATAATTAGAAGCCTACCCCTTGTCATACATAATACGAGCTGAAATTTAACATTTCTTTTTCTGTAAAAACAGAAAAGCAATTGCTAGATGAACAAATGCATAGGCTTTTTGCAAGACAACTATTTCCATATAAATATAATAAGGCTTTTAAATTGCTTAATTAAAGTGCCCCTGAAATGGTGCTTATCTCATCTTAGTGTATTCTGAAAATTAGGATTAAAGTGGCAGCAAACCACATAGAAATAGACAGATGGATGGATGGATGGATGGATGGATGGATGGATGGAAGGAAGGAAGGAAGGAAGGAAGGAAGGAAGGAAGGAAGGAAGGAAATAGGTAACCTTTTTGAGCTGGAGGGCATATTTGGGATTTTGAGAACATGTCACAAAAGTTCTCACAAAATGCCAACAAATAGGTTTGCTCTCCACCCTCTAAACCTATAGAGTGCTCTTTACTATTCCAGCAGTCTTTTTTTCTAGCCAGGTGGGCAGACTTCCAAGGATGGCTCTGGACTCTGGCCGCTCACTATTTTTATTTTCTAAAAATGCCCATGGGATTTATGCAAGGCCCAGAGACAGTCTTGTAAATAAAAATGATGCAACTTGCTTTGCAGCATGTCAACTCCCTCCATTTAAAAATAAATAAATAAAGGAATCTAAAAAAAGAATAACATCAGGTAGGAAAGTAAGTCCTGTGGTTGCCAAGGAAGCATTTGTATTGGATCTCATGGGAACTATATTGCTTGGCAAGTACTACTGCTGATCTAAGACCTTAAACATCTTGGCTTCTAGGGCATACAGTGGGGCAAAAAAGTATTTAGTCAGCCACCAATTGTGCAAGTTCTCCCACTTAAAAAGATGAGAGAGGCCTGTAATTTTCATCATAGGTATACCTCAACTATGAGAGACAAAATGAGAAAAAAAATCCAGAAAATCACACTGTCTGATTTTTAAAGAATTTATTTGCAAATCATGGTGGAAAATAAGTATTTGGTCACCTACAAACAAGCAAGATGTCTGGCTCTCACAGACCTGTAACTACTTCTTTAAGAGGCTCCTCTGTCCTCCACTCGTTACCTGTAGTAATGGCACCTGTTTGACCTTGTTATCAGTATAAAAGACACCTGTCCACAACCTCAAACAGTCACACTCCAAACTCCACTATGGCCAAGACCAAAGAGCTGTTGAAGGACACCAGAAACAAAATTGTAGACCTGCACCAGGCTGGGAAGACTGAATCTGCAATAGGCAAGCAGCTTGGTGTGAAGAAATCAACTGTGGGAGCAATAATTAGAAAATGGAAGACATATAAGACCACTGATAATCTCCCTCGATCTGGGGCTCCATGCAAGATCTCACCCCGTGGGGTCAAAATGATCACAAGAATGGTGAGCAAAAATCCCAGAACCACATGAGGGGACCTAGTGAATGACCTGCAGAGAGCTGGGACCAAAGTAACAAAGGCTACCATCAGTAACACACTATGCCGCCAGGGACTCAAATCCTGCAGTGCCAGATGTGTCCCCCTGCTTAAGCCAGTACATGTCCGGGCCCGTCTGAAGTTTGCTAGAGAGCATTTGGATGATCCAGAAGAGGATTGGGAGAAAGTCATATGGTCAGATGAAACCAAAGTAGAATGTTTTGGTCTAAACTCAACTCGTTGTGTTTGGAGGCGAGAGAATACTGAGTTGCATCCAAAGAACACCATACCTACTGTGAAGCATGGGGGTGGAAACATCATGATTTGGGGCTGTTGTTCTGCAAAGGGACCAGGACGACTGATCCGTGTAAAGGAAAGAATGAATGGGGCCATGTATCGTGAGATTTTGAGTGATCAAAATCCATCAGCAAGGGCACTGAAGATGAAATGTGGCTGGGTCTTTCAGCATGACAATGATCCCAAACACACCGCCTGGGCAACGAAGGAGTGGCTTCGTAAGAAGCATTTCAAGGTCCTGGAGTGGCCTAGCCAGTCTCCAGATCTCAACCCCATGGAAAACCTTTGGAGGGAGTTGAAGGTCTGTGTTGCCCAGCAACAGCCCCAAAACATCACTGCTCTAGAGGAGATCTGCATGGAGGAATGGGCCAAAATACCAGCAACAGTGTGTGAAAACCTTGTGAAGACTTACAGAAAACGTTTGACCTCTGTCATTGCCAACAAAGGATATATAACAAAGTATTGAGATGAACTTTTGATATTGGCCAAATACTTATTTTCCACCATGATTTGCAAATAAATTCTTTAAAAATCAGACAATGTAATTTTCTGGATTTTTTCCCCCATTTTGTCTCTCATAGTTGAGGTATACCTATGATGAAAATTACAGGCCTCTCTCATCTTTTTAAGTGGGAGAACTTGCACAATTGGTGGCTGACTAAATACTTTTTTGCCCCACTGTATATTGCCATATCAAATGGTTTGAACATTAAGATCATTTGCCAGATTCCAATTCACTTTCAACACCAGAGGCAAAATAACTTGACCAGGGAAAGGATTTTTTAAAAAATCCCATGGGACTCCTTCTTGGAGTTCTAAAGGCATCAAACAATGTCTGATGTTTTTGTGCTTTAATTTTTGGATTTGATGCAGCTTTATTATTATTATTTTTTTACTAAAGTTCTTATATAAACGAATCTGGACTTTTTAAAGTGATGTGGAATCATTCTAAGCTTCATATATCTGCAACATTTTACATATCTCCCAGAAGCTCAGAGCAGCTATTGCTGATCTATACTGGCTCAGAGGGCCACATTATGACAGAAAGGAGTTTTGACAAGCTTTCTCTCTCTCAGTGCCACCTTGAGGTAGCAGTTTTTCCATGTACAGAAGGAATCAGCTGCTTTCTTGCTTCCACTGGCTATGGGGAATCAGTTTTCTTTCACTCCCTTCCTCATTCAGTGTGGAAAACACAACTGGGGTGAGGATTGGCTTTTCGGGAGAAAGAGAGACTTCTGTGGATCACACCAGAAAAATTCAGCTAATATCCAAGATTGCATTGTTGATAACATTTCCATTTTCTAGGTTTATCAACAAAACAGAAAACCACTTTTTTATATAAAAGTCCATAACTCTGCCATAAAAATCGCTGAAGTACTAAACAATATCAGCAACAGCATGTGTCATGAAATCATGCGTATCAGTTCCATAATCATTAGGAAAACACTGGTTGTTAGCTGGAACCCTAGAAATTAATTAAGAAGGTTGGGATTTTGTTTTGTATTTTTTATGAGTGGTAATATCAACATTAACCATCAACACTGACTAATTAAAAGGATACTATGTGTCACAGAGAGAACAATAGCACTTAATATTTGAGCTGACCATCCTGCCAAATAATTGAAATATGCACTATTTTATCTTGAGAATTCCAACCAGTTTTTAATCAAGAAGTTGATTATTTTTGCTAATATATTTGAATAGTTAACTTAAAAGCAATAATGTTCTTTCCTCTCCAGTTAATCTATTCAAAAATATATTTTCTGGATTGCTGGATTACATTAGTATGCCACATCTTACTCAATATAGAATCACCATCCTCTGATGGTCTTTCAGATCAGCCTTCTCCCACCTGCATATTATTGGCTGGGGGTGCTGGGAGTTGTAATCTGACCCATATGACAATCTCCACATTGGAGAAAGGCTATTTTAGACAACACATAAACCCACACACATGATTTAAAGTCCATCTATCAATAAACATTTGCTACTTCAGCTGTCAAAAGGAGACATTCAGAATATACCCTTCACCTTGTGAGGGAACGTTCCCATCAAATGAGGGGAAAAAAACTTTCTGTGTTAAGCAATTTCAAACTGAAAGATAAAATTACCTTCTTTTTAAATTTTTTTATATTACCATTTCTGCTGTTGAGTACTACTATATAGAAGTTTGACATCTAGAGTCAACAAATTTAGACTTTAGTAACTTCTAAGAATTATCAAATATATTCTATAGTTTGAGGCTTAGATATCTGAATGATATTTGATTTAAATGTCCTATACAGAAAAAAGGCCTATTATGGCAAAAATCTGAGGTCCACCCACTTTGCCTGATCCCTCAACTGTTTTCCCGTAGGTCTCAAAATCCAAAACAGACATACAGGTGTTTATCGCTAGTTAAACCTCAACTTTCCCAGACAAATAAAACTACCTTTATTCTTCTGGTAAAATCCCCAAATATTTGGTACATGAGTGGCACTGGTAACAAGACTGGAATACAACTCAAGATGGGTGGGATTTTAGGAGTGTAATGATAAAAAAATGCAATTAAAAAGAAATGTACAAACAGTCTTGAGACATTCTGCCATAGTACCTAAGACTAATAAATTATTTTGGCACTTCAGGCAGGAATCCCCACAGGCAACACTCCCTTGATATAAAAATACAATTAAAAAATTAACTAATGATTTGCTATTCTTCTGAGACATCCCAAACCAGCTGGGTAAGGAGCTGTCTCATGTAGCCAAAGGTATAAGGAATTTTCACTAGAACAACAGGATAAATCAAAATTTGGCAACAGACTTCCTAACCTTGAGGTATATAAAACAGGATGAGGCTTATTACAATTAACATTTCTGTAAGTTCTGTAGGAAAATCTGCAAGTGCCTTCTATTGTTGCCTACAAATATATTACCTAGGAAACAGGGTAACAAGAAAGAAAGAATTTTGCTCCATTTCAGGAAGTTTTATCAGGAGCCAAAGTAGAAATTACTACGACAGTAAAATCTGGGCTCCTAACTCTTGAACAAAAGCGTTCAAGAGTTATTGTTTGCAAAATCTCTCATATGAGGAAGCTATCACACACTTGTACATTGGTCTGGCTCTCTCATGAACCAAACAGAGAAGTCCCAAAGGAACTGTTTCCTACTCTTAGTGATAAAAAGCTTATTCTGATAAACGATAATTAGGAAGAAAGTTTTAATCTATTGATGTATCTTTAATGAGTGATATAGAGCAGTGGACTGGAAATGAACCTAGAATCCCAGTTTATTTCCCTCCAAATAATCTGGAGTTGAAAGCCAAGAACAAACTAGGGCCCCTGACTTCAGTTTGTTGGCAGGGGAACATGCCAGACTGAAAACAGCCACTGTTTCATATTTCAATGAAATGGTATTATTTCCTCCATTCTAAATATTCCATGTACCAAAATTTTCTATGAGAAAGAAGAGCTAAAGAACCTGCAATTCCAGGCATCATTTCTAAGAGACCAAGGCTACATCATACTGCTTTTACCTAAATTTACATAGTTTACATAAATTATACATTAGATCTTTCCTGTACATTTTTCATGTACTGAAAATTGTAACTATTGTAACTATAAAAAAAGGAAAAATTACTATTGGCCAAATATGAACAAGTTTAGTCTAAAGCAGTTATCTCGTATGTTAATGGAATTTACTAGTGAATTATTGGGTAGGGGAATTAATGAAATCCATAAGCCTTTTCCAGTTTAGGAAATTGGTCCACTGTAAAACAACACAGAAGCTTAACAGACAAGAAAGCAGAGCCTATTCTAGTACTGCTGTAACCTAGGAGTCAACCTGGGGAAAAGTACTGTAGAGTTAGCTACTTTTAGGTATGGTACATAATTCTGAAGATTGCCAGAATTTTAAACACACAACTACCTGCCCCTGATCATTTAACTATCCAATAGTTATCATCTAAGCAAACTCTGGTTGTAAATGTAATGATATCTTTACACAGGTCAATAGAAAGATTGCTCTTAGTGCACATGGACAATCATCAAGAGTATTTGTAGAAGGTCATGAAATATAAACTGACCTTAAAGCTTCAATCAGACCAAGCAAATATCCTATATCAGATGGATACAGGCACTTCTTGTTAGATTTACTATATTACATAGTATGGTAAAGCTGATAAAAGTCCATTTTTTTCAGGTTGTTTTTTTTTAAATAAACTATAATTCATTTGTACAATTTAATACAAATACATACTCCTATAATTATAAGGGCCACCCAGCACTTCGGATTTGAAGGTAAGCAAGTGCTTTTGAGCACAGAGGCCTGAATACAGCACCTCTCTGCAACTCCTTAAATCAAGTATCCCTATTTCCAGGATGGCACTGCAAGCAGCCATGTAACCCCAGAAAAAAGTGGGGCTGCTGTAAGGAGCTGCAGCAAGGTATTACATTTGGAGCCCCACACACTCCAATGTACATTTCTGCCTCTGAACCTGAAATGCAGCCCTAATGATGGCGCATCAGGCTTAATAACCTAAATACAGACTTTAAGCACAGTTATCTTCAGAAAACAGAGACTAATAGAGCTTATACATTGCTTCAACCCACAATGTGGTTTGTCTGCCCTTGGCCTTGGGCTGGATGGGCCCTCCACCTGATCCAACAGAATTCTCATGCCCTTTTTCTTATTAACTTCGATGTATTTGATAAAAACAATTTATCCATGTTATTTATAAACTGCTACACTCCACACACTCATGGTGGGGTACAATAAAAAAACTGAGTAATTATGAAACTAATACAGGAATAATACAGAAAATAATCCTTAAATCTGTCACATCTTTTCATGATCACTACAATCAAAATTAATAATTAATAGATATATTGATGACAGTTCTTAACTAAATGACCTTCTGATCAGCTCAGTTTTTAAGGCTTTTCTAAAGGTCAGGAGTGATGAAATCATCCACATTTCTGGAAGGGTACACTAAAACATAGTCACTTGGTGATTGCTCTTCCTCTCCCCAGGCATCCCAACCTGAGATGCATACATAAGATAGACAGCAGACAGTCTTTAAGATAACCAAGTGCCAAGGAATATGGAGCTTTAAATGTCAAAAGCAGCATTTTGAATTGTACCTGGAAGTCTATTAGGAGCCAATGCAGAGCCTGAAACCCTGGGGTCATATAAGCATAACAGCAGCTTTAGTTTACTAATGAGTGGGCTGTGGCATTTTAGACCAACTGCAATTCCAAATACTTTTCAAAGGCATCCCCATATAGAATGCATTACAATAATCTAACTAGGAAGTAATAAAGATGTGTATCACTATTGCTCAGACCTCCTTCTCCAGGAAGGCAAGCAACTAACATACCAACCAAAGTGGGGAAATAGCTGCTCTAGTTCCTTCCTTCACCTATCTGATCAGCAGCAGTGAGTTTAGGAGGACCCCCAAATTGTGGACTTGCTCCTTCAGGAGGAGCGAGATCCAGTTACCACAGGAGTGGAGTCCAATGGTTTCCGGGCAAACAGCAATTCAGTCTTGCCAGGATCTGTCTTCAATCTGTGTCCTACCTATTCAAATTGCACTGAATGCTGCTGAGAGGTCTAAGAGGACCAGGAGAAGCACACGCCCCACACCTATGTCTCTCCTCAGCTCATCAACTAATAAGACCAATACAGGTTCCATCCCATGCCCACATCTGAATCCTGACTTAAAAGCATCCAAATAACTCACTTCTTCTACAGTGCTTTGCAGCTGAACAGCTACCATACTTTCTACCTCCTTCCTCCAAAGAGAAGGCTGGACACTGAATGGTAGTTGTCTAACCTATCTGGGTCTAGGAGAGACCTTTTCAGAAGGGGTGCATGATACCTCCTCTTTCAAGGCAGTTGGTACTGCAGTACACCTTCTTCTAACAAGATGTTGACAACCTCTCTAATCCAGCTGAAAGCCACCCCCACCTTGCTGAAAGATTCAGTTCAAGCTGGGGTGTGGTTCACAAGGAGTGGTATTCACACTACCTAGCACCCTCTCCATTTCCTTGGAATCTACAGGATGAAAAGTATCCCAGTTAATATCATGAGGCCCTGTCACTGTTTTCTCCAGGTTTTCCCCAAATGGGTCAAAATTTGAATGAATGTGAACAACGTTATTGGTGAAATGTTGTCCAGAATTCTCACAGCACCCCACTGCCAATTCCAATGCCCTGGAAGAGGGGTGGGTCATCCTCAACAAGGTTGTTAGGGCTGATGCAACAAGGGCAGAGGAGTAGCAATGTTTCTTCTGATCACCATGTTGTAGGCTCAGACATGAGCCTGTTTTAAGCTATTTATAGTTCATAACCTATGGCGTGGCTTGTTATGTGAATTAATTTCTAAACTTCCTGAATGCAACACCAAGGAACCCAATTACTATATCACCACCTCCTTAACTCAACTGCTTATTTTCCTGGGCTCGTGTGAATAGTGCTTGAGATCAGAAAAAAATGCAGCTTCTTGAAGGAGGCAACAAATACAGTGAGCCTGCCCATGCCTGATTCAGAACAGCTTCAGATCAGAATTATTGCACACATCTTACTAAGGTTCTTTAAAAAAGAGGAACAAAATTCTAAGGTATATAGAGTAGCTTCTATGGGGTTACCTGTCAGTTCTTAGACGAGACATATTTAACTTTAATTTCATCAATCACTTTATATAGTTATCTTTTTATTGTTTACTTATTAGTCAACTACAATTGTCTTATCAAGAACAAACAGCTAATTTAGTCATTAATACTTACTTTCAATCTATAATCTATAACAGAGCGTACCTTTATTAAGACCAAGCAAAATAATGCATACCATTACAAATAATCATTCAATGAAGGTAATCAAGACACTATTTCCTGACAGATGCATGGAAGACCCAAAGACCCATGTATTCCAAGGGTACTACTTCTACAGAAAAACAAGGACAAATGAAAACCGAAACAAGAGCTAGAGCAATTGATGAAAGCAAGAAGAAAAGGAAAGGATCAAAGAAGCTGGACAGAGGAAGAAAGTGGAAGAGACAGACAGGACTAGAGGAAGCAACCTTCAACCAAGACTGCACTTGACACTTTGGAGGGCCAGTAATAAGTGGCAAAATGATATAAAGTGGGCAAGCCTGAGACTTTCCATTTGTTGGGGAGGATTATGTATTTTTTCAATAATGTGAACTTACTTTAATTACACTTTTGAAGGGTTTTTTTTCCTACCTCAAAAGTTGGAAAACCCACTGCTTTCTGGCAAAAGTGAATTCCAGAGACTGCAAATAAACTGTTCTGGAAACACATATGACTACTCGTGGACTAAGCAAACACTGAATGAAGTAGGAACTAATGCAGACAAGGAGAAAAAGAATATTGAGAGGCAGATAGACCAAGTGTCAGTAAAAGATACAGAAGGGCAGATAAAATTATGAGAAAAGTAATCCTCATGGGTTCAGACTACCAAACATGAATGTGAGACAGTAACTGCAAATAGCAACATTTCTTTGGTAAGTTAGCCAAAGAACTCAGCTAAAATTAAATATCATTTTTTCAAATGAATATCATTTTGGGAGGGGGGAATCACTCTATATTCCCCATTAATTTGCATAATTCCTGTTTATTCTGGTTTTCCAGACAGATAGGATAAGGTTCCTCCCACTGAATGGAGAATATGTGCTGTGTTAATACTTTCTCAGTGAAAAATTAAAGGAACAGTGGAATGGAGAAAGGAAAGCAATGGCAACTTTTCTCCTTTGAAATTTATCTGCACCATAGGAGTTTAGGGATTAGCATTAAACTCCAAGAGAGTAGGAAGGATTTAAAGGTCAATTTAATTAGCTTGTTCTAATCTCCAATCTTTTCTACCTCTCATTGGTATATTAATATCACTAAATTATAATTACTAATTTCAGAAAATTAAAATATTATTTATGCCAGCACATAACATATTTAATCTATATACTGGCTATATGCTAATAGTTGATATTAAAGGGGCTTTCAACAAAACTAAAGGTTTTTTTAAAAAAACAGAGGTAAAAGGCCATACAATATTTTTTGTGTGATAAATTATGATAACTGATTTATAAAAGTCAGAATGAATAAAATTTTGAGCTGAAATGATTAAGTCAAATAATACCTGAATTGGGGAGGGTAATTTGAAATGGAATGACCATGGTAAAGGCACTGGTGAAAAAAATATAGCATGCTTCTGCTGGATGTCCTGGTTGTACAATGCCCCTTCCTACTCAGTTGCCTTTCTGGAGCTTCACTTGACGTCCACAAACCCAAAACATGAATCTGATAACTTAAGGCAGAAGTGCACAATTTCTGTCATGTAGAAGATCACCCATGGCCTTTGAGGGACATGCCACAAAAAGTAAACAGGATTCCCTAGAGTACTTTCCTAAATTGATTCATTCCCTAGAAGGGTAAAAAGAAGGCACTAAACCTGAAAGTAGATCCTGACAGAAAGTATATGGAATCTTTTTTTCTTTTTTTTTAAAGAAAAAAAAGTTTTCTTTTCTAGTTTTCTCCAACTTCAACCTGGTGTACTGCTACAACTCCAGGAGATTCCAGACAGCACTGCTGTTGACCCCACTAGCTAGGAATTCTGAGAGTTATCAGTGCAACTGCGCAATTCTCATTAAGTTAAATTAAATGTGTCTGGAGATGGGTGAAAGCACCAAATGCAATAATAAAAGCCATGCTCTATTTTAAAATCCTCAGTATTCTTTATAACTGAAAAAAATAGGATATGGTATGCAAAAAAACATGCAGTGGGGAGACAGTCATTAAGTAACCCTCTGTAATACAGACCTTTTCAATTTACTTCTTTCCTGATAATTCCCATAATTGCTATCAGCATAAGGAATGGCTATTGAAGGGGTTAAGTAGCACTGTAGCCCTGCATCATTGCAGGGCACCAGATTTGGGAAGACTGCACTGGGGGAAAGGGACAATATAATAAAACTGGAAGTATCCCTGTCTTTTGGGAAGATTTTAAAACAATGCTAAAAGACATTAGTCAATTGCCTGCTTTCACAGAGATATAAATAAGATGCAGAGAAGCAGTTTAGCCCACATGTCTTGCAAAATATGCAGAGAATGTGGCCTTTTTAACCTCCTCCTCTCATGAACAAATTTGCTGCTCAGGACTGGAAAGGAAATTACACTCTTGACTTTGAGAGATAAAAAATATGGTAAAAAATCCAGAAGATAGAATTGTCAGTACTATGAAAAAAGTTTGAAGAGTGACTCCATCTTAATACTGAGACAGGAAATTCAGTTTGCTGAGCAAAGCAACTCATTTCCAAATGAGATGTTACCATTTCTTTGTAAGCATACTGATTACATCCAGTAAGCCTTTTGCTTGATAAAGGTCAAAGTCTTCTACTAATGACTGTCCTAGTTTTATGACAGTGCTCTGACAGCTATTGATTGGGTCTCTCAGTGGTCTGAAAAGACAATCAGCTCAATTCAAATCAAGATCATGTAGCCTTTTCAGTTTATGTAAACATTTGAATAATTAACACTCTGCAACACCTTCAAAAACCATGTGGGTAGAACATTCAAGAACGCTATTCAAGTATTTGTTATTTCCAAGTGAACTGAGCGGAGTAAAACTAGGCATGACCTATTTAGAATAGATGTCCTTATATAGAAATTAAATGTGACAACTTGTAGAATTTAAACTATTAAAAAGGAAATAAAATATCAGTAACAGCACTAGTCTGCATTTTGTAACTACAAGGTTTCAACTACTTTACAAAATGAATTTCCGTTTGAGGGCAATGGCTACAGCTGATCTATAATACTGACTATTCTTGAATTGCATGTTAGGAACCCACTGTGTCTGAAACAACTTATCAAAGATATCTACTGAGATTCCAAAGACATTTGGGGAGAACAGTTGTTTCAATTACATTGACATGGCCTATTAAGCAACCGGGGAAGTCTGCCATTTTGCTGTGTTTGCCTTGCACTGTTCAATGCTAATAGCATAGCTGAGAATTAATTTAGGTTGGTATTCCCAAGCCACATGTTTTCAAGTATTTAAAATCAGAGTTATTATAAAAGATGGGTATAGAAAAAATCTGAGTGGCAAACCCACTCACCTAAATTGAAGACAAAACCCTTAATCTCTGGCCTCTCCAGCTGAAAAGGGAAGAAGCAGCTCATAAAACACAAAAGCTGGTGATCAGAGAGGATAATACTGGATCAGGTGGACCAATAGTCAGAACTGATATAAAGGCAACATCCTGAATTACCTTCTGTCTCAGATTTCAAATGAAATCAGTTTCGTCTACAACAAAAGCCACTGTGTATATCAAATTAAATCTCACTATTCTACCTCCTCCAGAAACAATTTTTCCAACCTTAAAATTTGAGGATGGGAGAAAAGTCCTGAGTTAAGGAACCAATGTTTGTTTCCTAAATCAAATGTACACAGGAGTGCAACATTTTTTTTTAAATGACCTGGTCTGAAGCATGTACAGACAGACCCTCAATCAGACTTCACAAGATACTTAAGGAATAATAAAGTAAAGCCATACTTAGACTGCCAAAGATAATGCAAAACTAGGTGGTTTATTTGCATTTATCTTTAGACACACCTCTGAAAAGATACCATGACCACATACAGTATTTCTGTATACAGTCACAACATCCCAATTTATTTGTAAAGACAATTACAAACACAACATGACAAAACAGTAGTGGTTATCAGATCATATTAGCTAACAGTGAAACAAGAGGAAGTGGCAGCCCCACTGGTAATTTAAGAGTTGCAAAACAGAAGTAGAAAAAGTATTCTCTGTAGCTGAAATGCTCTCAATAAGAGGGAGGGAGGGAGGACTCCTATTTAAATTGTTAAATTTTAGTTTCATAGCAATAGCTTGAGAATACTCTGAAATTTACTTTGAAATTCTAAGTTCTAATCATACTTCTTCCAACAACTGAGAGGAAAAGCCCTTACAAAGAGAAAGGACAACTGGTGTCCTCCAGGTATCTTGGACTAGAGTGCCAATTGGCTGAGAGACAATAACTGCAGATTATAGGAGTTTGAGCCCAACACAACACAGCTGGCTTCTTACCCATGACTTGTTATATTCACTGCTAATTGTTTAGAATCATGGGGGTGTAGTGAACTAAAGAAAGGAAATTTAGAAAGCAAACACACCCATTAAACAATCTTACTTGTCTCACAATTATCAGATGAGTTTATATCTGGAAATTCGCAAAGCGGTTTACTCTTATTAAGCCTAGATCCCACCTTTCATTCCATCTGCCCATCTCCCAAGAATACCTAACCAGACATCCCATAAATATCAGACTTATTTAACATGATAAACCAGCCTACCTGAAAATCCTGATCATCAATCCCAAATCTCTCTCGCAAATTACGAAAAACCATTGGGCAATATTCTTTGAATTTGAAATGGCTTGGCATATTTTCTCTGAAAAAGAGATTTGAAACACAGTGTGAGGGATTGTATATAATGATGAATATACAGCCATATATTCTTTCTCATCTTTCAGGTCAAGAATACACCCAAACACAGTTGTCATTATTCTTACTTAAAAGCCTGAAAAATTGCTGTATCCCAAAGACCTTTGCACCAGGGTTCCAAATGTCACATTTTGCCTAATCTTAGGTCCATTTTCAGCCAGGGAAAGATGGAGCTAAAACTATTCTCAGAGATCTGTATGAGGGAGTTTTGGGTGATATAGACAGATAACTGAGTGAATGCGGCTCAAAACTTCATGCAGGTCATGCGTGGCCACCTCTTCTTTACAAGAGTCAATCTAGTTAGATACAGTTAAGACTAGATGTTCAGTGGCATAGTGAACACAAAATGCCTAAAATTTAAGAAGTCAAGGACACAAAGCATTGGATTACAGAATACCCAGAATGATTCACATTCAAATGATTAAAGCAGCCATCTCTTTTTTTAGGCTTACATGAAGCCTGAAAAAGATGTGCTTCAAAGAGGTCCAGTGCTCACACTCCAGTGTATTTCAAAACACTTCTCTGGAATCATTTCTGAAGCGTACATAACCCCATTATGCATTCCTGCTCCAGTAGTCAAGCAAGTTCTCCACTAGTGGCAAAATCTGCATCTAATTTCAGAAAAATATTTTCTCCCACCCTCTGGACAAAAGTCTCTGATACAATTTGCAGGACTCAGCTCTAATCAGGCATTAAGACTTTATTACTGCAAAACTAGTCCAGCATTAATATATAATACACTGAGTTGCTCTCAATAGAATATTCCACTTGTGCAGTTCCGCTTCTAATGACTGTGTGCCATATGGAACACATCATGCCTTTGTTCCTATTTCCCAAATACTTCCAGAAGTAGTCAATATTAATTTGACTTATCAAATCCTCAATAGGTATAGCAATCAATCCTTACATTAGCCATACCTTTCCAGCATACATAATTCCAAAATAGTTAACAATAAATAGTCTACCTCTTAGAATAATTTAAAATCAATTAGTAGCACCCTTTTAAAGCCATCTGAACATCAAGTCCAAACTGTAGAACTACACTGAGAAGGATTATTAGTGGATGCATGCTAATGGAGACTCTTAGACCAGAACTAAGATTCTGTGGAAATTTAGCTTGGAAGCAAGCTTTTGAAGAAGGGACCGCTTACCAGGCCATCAGGCCTGCAAAGGAGGGCAAGCCAGAAGCTTCCTTCACCCCTTTTGAACTCCTCCTCTTCCTCCTCCTTTCATTTTCTTTTGGGATCCAAGTACAAAAAACATAACGAAAAACTAACTCCACAACAGAAAAGCTAACCCAGAGAATCAAAGTTAAGTAAAAATGTATTTATTTCCATTGAAAAATATTATAAAACAAAACAGAAGTTGATTTACTTACTTGTTAAAAAGGTGATTGTCCACTTTTATCTTTGAATATGCTTTGAAGTCATCTGGCATCAGCATAACAGGGATTTGAACATGGCTCAGTTCATTGATCTACAAAGACAGAAAGGAAATAAAAAGAAATTTGAAATATGAGAAGAAATTAATTTCTTTTGGCCTCAGTTGGAAAACATGAAGACCTCCAGATGTTGACTTTGTAACCACCACGGATACTAGTCATGGCTGACAGAACATACAATTCATAATAACTTTCACCTTAAAACAAGCCAATTACAGAGAATATATTCAAATTATTCCATGGTTGATGTGTTAGAACTATGAACTGTAAAATAGATTTATCTCAGTTTAGAAATAAGATTTTCCAAAATTACTGCAGAAGAAATTCAAACACAAGAAAGTATGGAGTATTAGTATTATTTCCTTTAAAACAAGGAAAAAGCTACTTTTCATGTCTGGATTAACTTTGTTGCATCCATCTATGGCTATTTAACATACTTCCAACTTTTCTTGCTAATAAGTAAAATTTCCTCCACATACACAATGCTTTTTTTCAGCAATTACAGATTACAGATAACATTACTTACTACAGGGAGACAGCATAGAATTTAAAACAATGGAGACAGGCACAGCGAGCCAATCTCCTGACTTGCCTTTGTTCTCAGGCCCTGTTCAAAAGCAGTGCATCTTTCATTTAAGAATATCAAACAGAAATAGAAAAAGAATCAATTGTTTCAAGATTTTGGTGACTGGTTTCAAGGAATCAGCCACTACTGAGCCTTTCTGTGCCAAAAGGAAAAGATGGTTTAGTATCATCTGCTGCTCAGAGAAGCAAATAGCATGAAAACAATAGTTAACTTGTATGATAATGACACAAATCAAAATGAATGGTTTCATCAAAAAGAAGACCCTCACATTTCTGCAAGGAAAAAGCTTAGATAATATGATAAAACAAAATCCATGCTTTTCCTAGTGGAGAGTTATTTTATAAAAGCATATACAGGTGAAACTCGAAAAATTAGAATATCGGGCAAATGTTCATTTATGTCAGTACGGCAACTCAAAAGGTGAAACCAATATATGAGATAGACGCATTACATGCAAAGCGAGATATGTCAAGCCTTACTTTGGTATAATTGTGATGATTATAGCGTACAGCTTATGAAAACCCCAAATTCACAATCTCAGATGACAGTACAACAGTACAAGCCTTATGATACTTAAAAACTCTTTAAAGATTCCTTTACTTAATCCCAAAATTCTAAAATTATTTGATGACATCTTTTTAGAATGTAAAAAGACATTTAGACAGTACAACAGCTTGGAGGTCTCAGATGACAGTACAACAACAAGCCTTATGATACTTAAAAACTCTTTAAAGATTCCTTTACTTAATCCCAAAATTCTAAAATTATTTGATGACATCTTTTTAGAATTATAGTAGTTTTGGGGGAGGGAGGCAATCTGCTATGATATCTGGGTCTATCTTCTAAAATATATATCCAAATGTCATAACAGATTTCCATCTCAGACATGTTAACTTCTGTATTAGACAGAAGACAGAATGTTTCTTCACTTTTTTAAACATTTTAAACCTATGTTAAGATTCACGACCAGGGGCCAAGATTTCATAAAATGATGGAATGCACATTGTGATATCAACATGCAAGCTCCACCTCTTTTGTACATGTGTGTGACACTGAAATGCATGTACAAGGGGGACCAGGTTTGTATCATGATGCACATTTCATCCTCTGCCCCCTCCACAGATATCTATGCACCTTAATCTAAACTAATCTAAACAGTGGATTAACTGGAAGAAGTTAATTAACATATTTTGATGAAAAGATATTGGCATAAACTCATCACTGCAGCCTTGCTTACCAGAGCAGACCCCAGGGGGTTGTTGTTATAATTTCTCTGAGGGCCTTCCCTCATTTCTCCAGGACCAAGACAAGGATGAGTAGCATGGAATAAAAAATTCCTTTCTTCACTTCCTTTTTCATGTCAAAGCTGAATTCATACCTACCTCAAAAGAGAATATGCTTATTGTGAATTCTGAGATTTGGAATCCCCACACATCTGAGAGATAAAGAATGATGCAAGGCAACTCTACTGCAAATATCACATAGTTTTGTTGGCTCCTATGACTGACCTCTATATCCAAACAGGTCATCTTCAACCCTGATCATCTTCCTGCACAAAGGAGGAATTATACTGGAATTCCCTTCCATGCTGTTTGAAGTTTCTGTCTAAAATTCCAGATTCATATTCTTAATTGAATCTCAAAGCTTTGAAACATCCTGATGCAATCAATCCCCAGCTGAATTCCCTATTTGGAAAGATTCTAAATTTTTTAAAAGTGCTGATATTGACCTACTTAACCCGGGTAAATCAAGCCTGAAAGTTCCCCACTAAAATCTTGTCAATAGGGGCTTCACCTGCTATTCAGATAATTTCTAGGGTCCTCAAAGACTACAGTGGTACCTCGGGTCACGAACGCTTCTGTTCACGACCAATTTGGGTCACGAACAGCACCGTTCGCAAAATTTTGCTTCCGCTCGCGAACTCCGCATCAGGTGACGAACAGGATCCGCAGCCATTTTCCCTGCTGACACACGTGGTCGTGGCTTCCTGTAGGGAGGGGGACTCTCCCTCCAAACAATAACCGCCTCCCCACCCGCCTTCCTGTCCTCCACGCCTCAAGCAAGTTTAGCGTTCTCTCTCTTCATACTGTACTGTACTGTACTTTGTGTCATATTTTTGTGGTTTTAAAAAAAATACATATGGTCCTGAACGGATTAACCGTATTTACATTGAACCTTATGGGAAAATTTGATTCAGGTCGCGACCAAAATCGGTTGGCGACCAAATTTGTAGGGGTCAGAATGGATTAACCGTATTTACATTGAACCTTATGGGAAAATTTGATTCGGGTCGCGACCAATTCGGGTTGCGACCAGAGTCGCGGAACGAATTAAGTTCGTGACCCGAGGTACCACTGTATACCTTTTCCACTTCTAAACTAATAATAACCTCACTCTATAAAACTCAAAACATAAGTGACCTATTGATACTGCAAGGTCCATTATATTTTTCTTTCGTTAAAGGATCTCTTTTTAAATTTAAGCCAATAATATACTCTGCCTAGATTCCAAAAGTGACAAGACTCAAAAAAATAAGACTGCAAATGCCCTAAGGCTTTTAAATCACCATGCCTTCTTGACCAAAGCCACCACACAGAAATTATTTTCCTCAGGTCCAGATAGTATATTTCTCAGGCCTTCACACATGCAGATCAGCATGCATTTCAACACAGCATAAAGTGAGAACAGATATTTCTGGATAGCTGTATTCATATGACAAATTGACCTACAAATTAAAGGTAAAATTTCCCTCAACTTCGGCTCAATTCCTGATGACGCCATGACCATGGCTATGGGCATTTTCATGGCAGTAGTACAGAAGTTTTACCTTTTCAACTTCCCAGTATTACCTATGGCCCTGATGCTTCCTAGTTTTCACCATCCAAGTACTAAACAGGCCCAACTCTGTTTAGGGGTAATTAACCCATTAACCATTATTTTAGTAATCCACATCAAGCCAGATAACTGCGTTAAGTAAAAATGCATGCTGATCTGTATGTGTTTCCTTTTCCCCACTTGCTTTCCTCCTCAGTGAATTCTCCACATTGGGGCAGCTTCAAACAGCCATTAAATTGCAATTTTGTTATGCCTTCCTCAATAAAAATGTATTTCTGGAAATACTCCAATCTCACAGTGCTGCTTCCCTAACTGCCATAAAGTGGACATATTGCTACCTTGGCAAAATAACCCAGCATTACTCATACTTGGCACCCTTAGCTATACTACTACTTTGAGGGGAGCAGTTTGTCCATCAGACAAAAGACAAGATTTAGGGCATCAATTTTGCAACACATGGTTGGGATTTTTTTTCCTGCCTCTTAAGAGAAGACCCACCACTGCTCCTGCTCACATACATACAGTTTCTCTTCCTCTCTACATCCTCACTAATTAACTCTCCTCCTCACTCCCAACATGCATTATAATAGAGCTCAGGGGAGAGGGATTTGGTTTTGAAGAATACGATATTATGCATTCTATCTGAAGATCATTTTAAAGTCTGCCTGCGAAGGAAAAATTATTTTAAACATAATAGAGGAACAGTGGCAAGAAGGCCATAAACTGGATGAGAAAATGCCATGGCTGGCTTCAGCAGATGGGTTGTGTGTACCCCATTATAGCCATCTAGGCTAAAATCACCTCAACCCAAGAATGTATGTTGCAGAATGCTATTTTTAAAAAAAAAAAATCCTGAGCCTTTTTAGTCATTTGCCCAAAACAAATTCAGAAACAACTCTTGCCACAAAGGGAATTATTATTAGCATTTTAAATTTTTAAGTAAAGATTCCAAAGCAAGGGTAGGATAGCTTTTCCACCTTACATATGTCTTGCAATTTTCATTCTGTGTTTTTGAGGCGATACAGGACTATGCTTAGGCTTAATCAATATGAAGGGTGTTCTTATTTTTTTCTAATTAAAGCAAATAATGCCCTTGTCTCAAATGCTAACGCCATACACAAAGAAAAGGGGTATGGCGTTAGCATTTAACATTATTTAAATAATGTTGTTTATTTTCTACGCTGAGAACCATACTGCATTTTAATAATTATCTTTATATACATTTTCAACAGAAAGACAAAAAAGGGAACAAACTATAATACAAATAGAACATTAATGGGTTTGTATAAGAATTATGTTCTTTTTTTAAAAAAAATCCAATATTTTAGTCTGATAAATCAAGCAAATCACCTAGTCTGTGTTTTGTAGATGCATTCTTTGGACTGCTGCTTCAGGTTGATTCTACCTGCAAGCTTAGTTTTAATGGTATAAAACAAGGAAGTAAATAAAATAGGCTAGTTGAAAGGTCAGGTTAAAACCAATTCACATGTTGGGGTAAAAAGCGAAGCAGTGTCCCATCCAATACATAAAACAATGTAATTTTAATAAGAAAACAATATAAAAGTATTTTTTACTGAGTCTGAGATGACCAGATTATAACCTATCAAAGAAATCCAGTTTTGGATTCATTTCATTCCAGTTTTGTTACATATCATTTGCATGTCTTCCCAAAGTATAAGCCTGGCCCTCCAAAATGTTCCCAAAAGCATAGGATATTCCTATATTGAGCCTATGAATATATATCTTCCAGGTTCTATTGTCCTTCTCCCTACGTCCCTTAGAAGATTCTCTGCAATAGCCCTTCTTTAACTGGTGCAGTCTTAAACACATTTGAAGAGGCAGAACTTTTATGGTCATTAGAACCAGTTAAGAAACCTTTGCTCTGAATCTTTTTGATATGAATCACAGCTGCCTAATCAGCTGGAAGTTTTCTTGCATCAGTGTACTGACAATCAATACATTCACAGTGTGTGCATGTGTTGATGACTGCCTGGACTAGTCCCTACAGTTTTCTCGGCAAGATTTTCGGAGGTTACTTGCCATTGTCTGCTTCCTAGGGCTGAAAGAGAGTGACTGGCCCAAGGTCAGCCAGCTGGCTTCGTGCCTAAGGTGGGAATGATCTCCTGTTTTCTAGTCTGGTTCCTTAACCACTGCACTAAACTGTTCTCACTTTTGCAGCTAGACTGAAACAAAGACTAATATTAGAACAGATAAAAAGGGAGAAAGGGGAAGACACGTCTACAATTTAATTTGATGTGGGGAAAAATCATTGCTGAATGATATGAACAGAGTGGTACTTCTCATGCATTTCAAAATTTGTTCTTTGATAAATCTAGGAATTTTTTGCCATAATTTTCATAGCTCTAGAGCAGTGTTTTTCAAACTTGACAACTTTAAGATGTATAGACTTCAACTCCCAGAATTCCCGAGTCCACACATCTTAAACTTGCCAAGTTTGAAAAACGCTGCTCTAGAATTCCCCAAAAATTGCCACATATAAGCACTGACCCTATATTTCCTTCTACTCAGAGACCCCAAAGCTTAGAGACTCCACTTCTAAGCATTTGAGAAAATTACTTCAGTCTGAAAGAGCAACTGAGAACTGACTGTCAGCTTAGGGGGCAACATAGGTTTATATGTAGCCCCTTACACAATATACACAAAGATAGAGGAACACTTTTAATATCAGACATTGCCCTATCTTAAGAGAATATCTATTTTGCATAGGTTTTATATTTTAGACATTTAAATGAAGAGTCTTTACTTTTTTTTTTCTTTTTAGATTATTTTATTCTATAAACCCTGGAAATAAAAGTGATACAAGGGGAAGTTCAACTGAGGCATCTTAAACACTTGGCAGCTAATGCTGAAACAAATGGATATATCTAGAATAGAATTGTACATTCTGTGATACAGTATTTTTTTCCCTCTTGGAAAGCAGATACAAGTATCTTCAAATTTTAGTATCCCAAGAATGAAGGCACAAATGACACATGTATTAGTAGAAAACATCTGCATTAAAATGGATCCATGGTTTCCTTTTAAGTCCAAAGTTAATTTTTTTAATGAAATGTAGTATATATGTAGTAATATTTGAATGAATAATTATATGATGGCAATATTTAAGCGACCTTTCGTTGTTATATGCAACAGAACAAGACTCATTTGAAAAACTGTCAATATAGCAGCATTATGGTATGAATCTTTAAAATGTGTAATTAATCCTTATATGCTGTAGAACTTCCATTGAATATTTTGGCATTAAGCTAAAATGGTTGCAGTGTGGCTTCTTGTTAATTTTATATATGGCAAGAAAAATGGAAAAGATCCCAAACTTCAAACAGATCTCCATTACAGTATACAAATGCTAGATTAATGTTTATGTGGTCTCAATTACCACATAAAACAAGTAACATATGGACTGACAAACCATTTTAAAAAGAGACAAGCAAGATTATTCCAATCCTAGTCTAAACATTATGGATGGGGAAAAAGTAAGGAATTCAAGATGATCCTTAAGAATGATGCTAACTATGACATATTATAGTCTGGATAAAAACTGAGAATCTACACCACAGAGTTTCTTCGTCTTATAGCACTTAATCTGTGCAGTCATTTGAACTAGTCGATTGAAAAATGACTATTCCTGTATTTTGTATACATACTCTTCTAGATTTTAAAAGTTGGGTCCTAGTCTAAAGACAATTACCATCAGTTTGATCAATATACTTTACATACTTCTTAGCAGAGTTTCTAAGATATTATGAAATATATTAAAAAGCCTTTTATCCATGTGGGAAAAGAAGCTGTTTAGCCATTTCATCTCAGCTTTTATGATGTAGTTTCAAAACCCTTTTAGAAAGGCAAGTTTAATTATCATAAAACTAGAATGCAAAATTAAATAAACAGAGCGATATTACATCTCATTTCCTTCCTTTATGATCTGCAAGGTTACACACTAGTTTTGCCAATATAATCAGACATAATATTTTCAACTCATTCCACTAAAGAACCAAGAAGTCTGAAAATTCCTTTTTTGTTCCAGCTAAATATTTTATCTTTCAAACAAATCAATTTCAGTAGCAGAACAAGAGTATTTAAACATTCTAAGATAGTTTCCCATCTGCTATCTGTTGAGACTGCAATGTCTAATCTTGGAAAGCAACCGTTTTATATCCTATTGCATTTTTTTTCGAATGGCACTGTCAATAGAAACTGGTAGCTGGTAAACAAATGAGCTTCAAGTGTCACCTAACAGGGAGCATACCTCTTCCACTGTTGCTAGACAGTAACAGGGCAAAAAACAAACCATGTCATCTTCATTCATATTACGTTTGAATAGTTTCCTTGGGCTGGAATATTGTTGGGGGAGAGAGAGGAAAGGAAAAATGGAGGAAACTGGTAATGATAATAAGGGAAACTGATAACTCTGTGCTTTTAAAAAATGGATAGTCCTAATTAGAAACTGCTTTCAGGCACAAATCAGTTTGTCTTCAATTGGAAATGCCACTGCTTGTAAAGCACCATATGGGAAGTTGTATGACGGGACAATTTTTTCCATATCTATTGGTGATAAATCAGTGTCACTGTAAAAAATCACCAAATGATTTGTCTCTTCTCCTTAAAAACATTTCATAAATTCATTTTATAACAAGACTGTGCTTAAATAACCATTATTACCCCACCCTGGAAAACTTCCCATGAGATCATTCTCAGAAACTTCTCAATATGTCATGTTCCATACTGCTCACTTCGTTAAATATCAACCCAAATTAATACATGAAGACTTTGGCACCAGAAGTGTTTTAACCAAAGGATTTAACATGCAACATTTCAAGAACATCTAGTAAACATTTCCTGCTTTGATGTTTATTAATACCCCAGAGAGCAGATTAACAGTTCCAATGAGGGCTGTCGTAGCTCACAAGCATGAAGACACAAATACTGTTTGTTTAATTGTTTGCTGGAAACTCTTTAGGGTGCCTATCTCTGGCTAAAAATGGCAAACTCCTGTATTTTGCTTCAACATTTATTCTTTCCATCGAGTCTTGAGGTGGGCTGGGAACTCTCTTGCTCGCTGACAACAGCTAGTGCCTAAGCAACTTAACTGCCACTAAAAACTCAAGAATAGGTGGTAGAGGGGAAATAAAGTTCCATATCCATAGATCCTCAAGCCATCACAATGAGCAAATTGAATGTCCAGTATCATTCCTATGGAAATGGAACTGAGAGAATAGCCCTCAATACACTCTTTTTTTAAGAAAGCCAAAGACTACATCACCACTAATCTCAATTAAAAGCCAGCTTCAGTATGGATGGCCAGCTTCAGTATTCTTCCAGAAATACACAAGTACAAAATATATGAAGCTGAAGATGCGCACAGTTCGTTAAAACGTAAGGAAATTAGAGACCTTTCCTGAGTTAACATTTACTTGATTTTCATACCAGGTTAGTAATCATATGGAGAAAGTACAATGTATTTATCCAAAGAAACAATGTTTGATCTACGTTAACATGGTGTGTTTGAGTATCAGGTTACTCGGCTCCACTGACAAGACAAGCCTTTACCAAACAGCTGCTAGCCAGCTACTCAGAGTTCATGGAATAGATCCAAATACTGTTGAGTTCTTTGAAATGCTTCTTTAAAGCTATAACTTTTGAAAGCTAAAGTTCTATATTTAAATGAATTTGCCTTCAGAGTGATAACCCAGCTTTTCCCTACTGATTTTGTCACCTAAATCCAAGGTAGATGGGATGCATCCAAGGCTAAGAAACCAATTTGGGGACCTGATTCACACACCACACAAAGGTAAAATATTATATGCTTGGTTTAGCATGTTGCATAAACCTAGTAATTGTGGCTTGCAAACTTCCATTTATAGCTTAGTATTCTGTATGACTGCAGGAAACTATGGCTTATTGTACTTAAAAACCATAACTAAACCATTAACCTAACCACATATTTAGGTTTAACACAATAAATGAAGCCAGTCTAAAACAGCAAGTTACCAGGAACCGCACATTTCTATTAAGGGTATCTACACAACTTGTAATCTACCAGATCCAACACAATATTATGTATTAGGGCAGTGCAATTCTTAGAAGAGAGCCAGTTTGGTGTAGTGGTGAAGGCATCAGGCTAGAAACTGGGAGACTGTGAATTATAATTCCACTTTAGACACAAAGCCAGCTGGGTAACCTTTGGCCAGTCACTCTCTCTCAACCCTAGGAAGCAGGCAAGGGCAAGTCACTTTTAAAATCTTGCCAGGAAAACTGCAGGGACTTGTCCAGGCAGCTGGCAGGAGTCATACTGATTCGAAGCCGCTCCCCACTCAAAAAAAAAGTCTTAGAAAGCAATGACTGGAATAAAAAGCATCCATTTCAAAGAATTTGCATATCCCTACTGTGTATGTTAGTCACTAAGAAGGGACTTGTGGCCCTCCAGATATTATTTTCACAGCAACCCCAGCCAGCATGAACAATAATGAAGAATGATGGGGGTAGCAGTTCACCAACAGGAGCACAGGTTGTCTATCTCCTCACTAAGGCCTTGATAAACCAGAGTCTCCCTAAAATGCTACAGGTCAGAATCAAGCCATAATATATATATTTATTTTATTTACAGCCAGAAATCAATTTTTTTAAAAAGAGAAAAATGCATACATGGCAAGTAGAATAAGTTTAAAACATATAGAATCAAATAAGGTTTGTTTGTTTGTTTATTAAATTTCTCCCCTGCCCATCTCCGCCCAATGGGGGACTCTGGGCGACTCACACAAAACATTAAAACCATAAATACATATAAATGCATAAAACATCAAAATTTAAAAAACATTACTAAAAAAGAGGAAAAGGAGAGTCCAAGAAGATGAAGAACCTGGGGCTGAAGACAGCAGCCCTCTATGGGGCTAGCCATCCCCCTGCTTGAAGTATTCCCTCCCCACCCCAGGCCAAGTGACAGAACCAGGTCTTCAAAGCCCTTCGGAAGGCCAGGAGTGAGGGGGCCAATCACACCTCTGGGGGCAGGATGTTCCAAAGGGCAGGGGCTACCGCTGAGAAGGACTTATTCATATAAGTCCAAACAGTAAAAAAATAAAACAGTGATAAACAAAGAGGCAGTTGCTAATATTAGAAAACTACCATTTTAGTCACCAAAATAGCAGCCGGCTAATCCAGGATGGAATGAGTTTAAGCCTACTGACTTCTGATAGTAATTACAATGGAGCAGAACCTAGCAACTTCCATAGAGGTTTATGTGGAAATATCTGCTGGTAAGAACAATATGCTCTTGAACTCAGTCCCTGATTGCGCAGTAATGCAATCACCAGTTTTGTTACAGCAGTACAGCAACAGGAGATGAACTGTTACAGGTAGTCCTTGTTTAGTGACTGCCTCGTTTACTGACCATTCGCAGTTACAGTGGTGATGAAAAAGTAACTGTGTGACCAATCCTTGCATTTATGACCTTCACAGGTCTGTAAAGCAAAGGAAAGCTAAAGTAAGATCACAAGAACAGCTGTGGTTTCACTTCGCAATCACTTCGCTTAATAACCAAGTTGCCAGTCCCAGTTGTGGTCACTTAACGAGGACTGCCCGTATTTCAATGGCTACAGCTGAGCATATGCAGTGGCAGAATGCAGACATGTTATTGTTAGTACTTGAACTGAGAAGCATGGAGAGAAAAATGTTTCACTATCAGTTTCTGCCATGAGGAATTAAATTTTATCTAGAAGAACAAGTTGGGCCAATGAATCATTTCCATAGTTTAGTTTCAGCCAGTATTTTAATTGGTATATTCTTCTTTGGACAGCTATAAAAAAAAATTCTAACACAAGTCTCAATAGAGCACTAGGGATAAAACAAGAATGACTCTTACACATTTGGACAGCACTGCTTCTAAAGGCTTCATGGTTTTATAAGGGCAGAGTTGCACACCACAGAGCAGAAGTGGAATCGTATAATATACAGCTGGTGGACCAGATAGCTTGGGGAGACATGTTATGCAAGCTTGAAGTTAAATGTGTGTATCTATAGAGCTTGGACTCAGAATGAATTGTACTCACCAGAATATACATTGAAAGCAAATGGGTCTAAGTTGCTAATTGAAATCCTACATATTTCAGCCAGCCTATATATGATTAATCATTTAATTTGGTCCCAACACTATATACACACAAACTAACAAATAGCATTACCAATATTTACTTTTATATGTGAATGGAAATGAGCTAATTGGGCTATTTCCCATTTTTGTCACTTTTGCCCTGCAAGTCTGTCTCGTCCAGTTTCTGAGTTTTTAAAAATACGCATGAAATTTTTGTTTGGGTACATGTGCGAATACATATTTTGATATGTTTCAGGCAAGAACTGCACTAGATCATTCAGAAACTGCAGAAGCTAGTGAATTTTGACCCACACATTTATTCAGAAGGTTCAAATCCTAAAATTCTGACTGAAATTTTCAAACATCTAATCTAATTATGTGAAACATGCTATGCAAGAATGAGGTATACAATTATTTTTTGTAAACAAAATATTATACTAAGAGGAAGAATTCAGAGTATTAACACAGATAGAACTGTGTTAGTTCTGCCATCAGCAATCATCACATACACTGAATTATAAAAAAAAAAAAAAAGCAAGATTGCAGGAGAAGAACTTTCATCTAAACACAATAGAACCATCACACAGGCTCCCCACGAGATCCACAAGGCTGCTGGAAAAGCAATGTTTTCAGGGCCTTCCAAAAGAACAAGGATTGGGTTAATCTCACCTCAGGGGGCATAACATTCAAGAGGGCAGGAGCCACAGCAGAAAAGGCACGCCGTCTGGGTCCCATCAGATGGAACTCTTTAGCAGACAGGACACGCAACATATCCCTCCTGCTGGACCTAATGGGATGAGTAGACGTGATCGGGAAGAGGCGGTCTCTCAAACAGCACAGCCCCATGCCATGTAGGGCTATAAAGGTCAAAACCAGCACCTTGAATTGCATCTGGAAGCTAATATAGCTCAGGGAACAAAGATGTAATGTGTGCCATTCTAGGGGCACACATAACTGTCCACGCAACCACATTCTGCACCAGCTGAAGCTTCCAGGTACTCTTCAAGGGCAGCCCCACGTAGAGCGCATTACAGTAATCCATTCTGGAGGTGACCAGGGCATGAGTGACTGTGAGTAGAGGCTGGAATCAGGATTGACCCACAGCAGTTCGCATATATATATATAGTGAAATAAATTGTAAAACAATAAAGCAATAATTAATAAAATATAAAGCATGGTGGTGGTGGGGAAAATACTTTCTCAGGGGGTTATTTTCTGAGATATTATTTTGAGGAGGAAAAATCATAAAATCATCATTCCAGGTAGTTCTCATTTAGTGACCACAGCTGGGACTGGCAACTTGGTCATTAAGTGAAGTGGTCATTAAGTGAAACCACCACTGTGTTTATGATCTTACTTCAGCTTTCCTTTGTTTTACAGACCTGCAAAGGTTGTAAATGCAAGGATTAATCGTAAAGTTACTTTTTCATCACCATAACTGTGAACAGTCACTAAACGAGGCAGTAGCCAAATGATTACCCATATTATCATTTTAATATATATCTTCTCTTCAGTCCAACAGTTTGTACATGTAGACTGATTCACAGTTTGAAACTTCAAGCCAAGAATACTTCTGCCTAAGCTTATTTCAAGCCAAATATGGGGTAAAAAGCTTGCAAGGAGCACTTATTCAAGTATTACTCTGTTTCAGCAGCTCTTTCTTTTGAAAAGTGACATACATACATATATAAATATACACACACATCTCCGCTGTACAGAGGCCCTAGGCCTCTTGCAGCCCTCAAAGCTTCAGTTTTGTGACCCCTGGTGCGGCCCTCAGAAGAAAAATTTTAACCTCCTGACCTATTCTCTCTGGGCTACTCATACTTGTGCACAGCTGGATAAAGAAGAGCCTCTGTGATTTCTACTTTATTAAACCGAGTACTACATTTTAAAAATAGGATATTTATTTAAATAATTTATATCCTGCCTTTTTGCCTATAGGGAAGATTCTTTATTACATAAAATGTGATTAGAGACTGCCACACTGATAGCTCCATTCATTAAAAATATACTTCATGAACATTTCCAAGAACACATTCTACTACGTCAACGGCTTTAAGGAATATGTTTAGAATTTCTAAAGACAGTTAAACAAATACAACAGAATTCTATATATTTTTAGCCCCACCATAAAACCATTTTGAATAAAAGCTATTGCTGCTAAAGACATTCCATATTCTTCCTATCACACTAAAATGGACTTTTCCTTTTTAGAGGGCAACACTGGTTGTTAGTTTAAGGAAGGTATTTAGAAAATTCACTAATAAAAACATGCATAAAGGTTAACCTCGAACAGTTCTTTTTCTGTTTTTATCTACTTTTAAGCTTATCAAATTAAATTATTCTTTCCTGTTTCAAATAAAGGTATCCTCCATTAAGATAGCAGAGATAAAGAGGAGATGCACAAAATGTGTACTTTAATGAATTGAAAAGATTGGTTCTCATCATTTGGGACTGAATATATGGAAGAATCTATATAGATATAAAGCAAGCTTCTAGCATTGTTAGCCAGCTTTTATCCAAGAATTTTTTACACTTCAGAATTCACAGAGGAACTTAGCAGTGTAAATAATAGATCTATGATATCTAGACTAGTGATAAGAAACCAAATTTCACAATCAATAAAACTTTTGGTTCTCAGGATTATGTATTATATTATATTACATATACATGCCTATTACATTATTCCCTTCAGGGTAACCAAAGGTATACAAAGTGAAGAAAAGGAATAGGAGTAAGCCAAATAAATTAAAGGCACAAGATCAGAAAAAGAAAAGGAAATATTGTACAGCTCAATCTAATTTACACCAACACCATTTACTATACCTCTCCATGTCTTTCTGTCTTTGCAGACTATCCTTGTTTCCATCACGTCCATACACTAATGGCTGAAGCCAACAAAGCAGGGATCAGTGATTCTCAGGCCAGGCAGAATTGTTATGCAAACATTGAGCATATGCCTCCAACTCTCAAGGCCAGGAAAAGACTGCCCTAAAATTCATTGACTTGAAAAGGTGGAAGGAAAGGAGTAGAAGTGAAACCCTGGAGCAGCCATACGTAGATACGGTTTGATTTCTGTATTCTACAACAGACAGAACTGCATATGTCTTGTTTGCATTAAAACAACTTACATAGCCAAATCATATCTGTGAAGCTTCTTCTATAAGCAAGTTCTTGAATTGTGATGAAATGTATCTACGAGGAGGAGAGTGATGTGGGAGATCAAGGCTATCAGGAAGGAGGGGCCATATTCCAGCAGGGGAGAGGAGGCAAAAGACAACACAGTCTGCAGGCTGAGCGTGAGAAGAGTAAGAGATTCAGGATAGCCACTCCCTAGAATCTCTCAAGATATATCCACTAGTTGTTGTGGTATAGATTTAGTCTGGCAAGATTCTGTCTATAAGGTGTAAGCAAATAAAGCAGGGGTCCTCAAACTTTTTAAACAGG
Source organism: Python bivittatus (assembly GCF_059951505.1). Classification (NCBI taxonomy): domain Eukaryota; kingdom Metazoa; phylum Chordata; class Lepidosauria; order Squamata; family Pythonidae; genus Python; species Python bivittatus. The sequence goes on along the minus strand of NW_028277088.1, from coordinate 18,009,229 downwards.
GGGCCAGTTCATGGTCCCTCAGAATGTTGGTGGGCCGGACTATAGTTTGAAAAAAACATGAACGAATTCCTATGCACACAGAGGATCCCTCCCGTGGAGTATGAGGAGAGGAGGAGAGCCGCCGGACCCCACATACCTGTCATGTAGAATAGTCCGGCTCTGCAATCTCCCTCCTCGTGCATCGCCTGCAGCTCCTGACACAGCCCCGACACTTCCGCTTCTGACAGACAGCAGCGGCGGCCAATCAGGCAGGCGGGCTGGATAAATGACCCTGGCAGGCCGCATCTGGCCCGCAGGCCATACTTTGAGAACCCCTGAAATAAAGGAACTGTACTCGACTGGACTGTTTCATCATTGTTCTTGGGCTGGGCCTGACATGAACACCGAATAACACGTCTTGAGTGTTGAGATTCACTGCCATGAGTGATGCAAAATCTGACAGATTCATATGCTACGTTTGTTTTTTAAACTTCTCACCTCTTTTTTCAGGATTTCATCAACTTCATCCAACCATGACTTTCTTGGTCTTCTTTTTCCTCTCAAAGCATTCACTTCCTTCATAATTTGTTTCACAATTCAATGTGCATTAATTCTCTCTATATGGCCAAACCACCTTAACACATTTCCTTCATACTAGTCACTCACTTTTATATTTAATTGGTTAATTCAACCTCCATTCCTTCTTGACTTATATCTTCTTATTCTATTAAACACATTAAATCTCTTCAACTTTCAACTTGCTCTAATGTTTCTCCTGACAAAACCAAAGTGGGCAGGAGCATGCTCATTTACACAGCAATTTTTATTTCTTTTAACAAATTTTCATTCCTCACAACAGACAACATACTATCTACTACCTTTCTACTTGTATTTGCATATCACAAATTTTCTCTAGATACTTTTTATCTTTAGTAAACCTCTCACCAAGGAATAAAAATCCACCAACTTGCCCAGTTTTTGGCATTTATGTATAAATTGCAATAATTAATTTCCTTCTTGCTACTTTGATATATTAATTTTCATACTGTAACCCTATGGCAAATCATTTGGATTTTCAGTCAATACAAAGGTATGATTGGCATACAAAAAAAACAAAACAAACGGCTATTCATGTCACCAAAGCTTGTGTAATATCACCACAATAATTTCTTATACTTTTATCCATAAATTCATTAAACAATCAAGGGGACATCACACATCCATGTCTTACTCCCTGCTCAAATCAAATGATTGATTTGTTTAAATGAAATATTGAGATAATTAGTGAAGGATACAAGGGCAACAAGAGGTTCTGAATGTGGGACATATTTTTTAGTAGTGTCAGGACTGGATGATAGGAGACAGTGATCTGGAACAAAAGGAAAAGTGAAAGAACTAACACGAAAGTAGAATGACTGCAGTAAGAGAAAATACCATATAAACATTATTAGAAGATAATCTTCCAACAGAATGGAAAGTGGATATAAGGAAGGAATATGTGGAAGCTGCATGAAATAGAGCAAAAAGAATTGTTACAGAGCACGGCAGAATGGATGCTTGGTGGAATAATGAAGTGAAAGTGGCTGTGGATGAGAAAAAAGGTACATAAGAGAATGATTCCTGCAAAATGTGAGGATGAATAGAATGTCAATACAGGGGGAAAACAGTTATGACAGTTATAATCAAAGAAAACAAGAAATGGTTAAGAGAGTCAAAGAAAATGTAGAGTAATTTTCATGAAATACAAAAAAATGGAAGTGAATAAAGAGGACTAAAGGAGGAACTTCCAGCAGAACGAATAAATGAAACCATGTGGGATGGGAAATAAATATTTTAGACTTTTATATAAGAATGATGAGTGGAATTGAAATGAACACAATAAATGTTAGGGTTCAAGAAAAATGATGAAGAGGAAGTGATAAATGCTATGGAGATGTTGAAAAATAGTAAGGCTACAGGTGTAGATGATGCAGCTGGGGAAATGTTACAGTATGGAGTGGCTTTGCAACTTGTTTAACATGTGTAAAGACCGCATCTGTATCCAACAATTGGAAGAATGCTGTTATTGTTCTCCTATACAAAGGAGAAGCTAGCATGAATGAATACAAACACTGCAGGGGATTAAATGTGCTGGGAAGGGGTTTGGCAGAATTCTGATCAAAAGGATACCATAGGTGAAAATGAGCAAAACTTGGGAAGTGAAGTGTGGGTTTATGCTGGGCAGGTAGTGTCTAGACCATATTTTCACTCTTCAGCACATCACTGAGAAATGGGTGAATATGAAAGCATTTTTTTTCCTTTTGTGTGATAAGAATAGGTTTGGTATATGATAGAAGTAAAGGATGCATGGAAATAATAGCAATGATTAGTGAACAATATAGTAAATGGTGTTGTACGGCTTCAGTCAACCAAGGGTTTCACAAAATGCTTCTTAATAATATACAGAAAGAGTAGGTTATCAGTTTTACTCATACTTGTGCCACATGTTGTACTCCTTGATATTGGTAAGGAAAGCACAGTTTTGGCACATTTTGGCCAGTATGCCATACACTACAACTGCAAACTAAATCCACTATTACCTCAAACATGATCACATTATCCTATGCAAGCCAGGATCTCTAATCTAGAGAATACCTTGCAAGCCAAAATACCGTTGCCTGCATCCCACCAGTCTGAAGGGATATTCAGTGTACTGACATACAGGAGATGACAATTACATATCCTTTCCACTAGAGGCAAAGAGACAAAGATACAAAAGTCTTGTTTCTGACATTACGTCAAAGAATAAATCTGAGCACCACAAAGTGATGAAAATGTTATCAGCTTCATAAGAACATGCAAAGGAGAACAGTTAAGATTATCTTGCCATTAAGCTAAGTATTACTTAGACTATTCAGCAGAAAATACTCAGAATGTGCTATACACACTTAACTGAATACCCAAAACAAGAAGGACTGATGCATCCCAACATCTGAGGCACTGGTTCAAGTTTATCAACAAAACTGACTATGGTTATCTCAGACAAATTAGGTCTCCCAGTCTTGCGTTTCAGACTCAGCTTAAGACAAACTAATCCTTTTTTTTTAGAATTCTAGGGCCCAGATTTTTTTCACACATTGATCAAATTACTAGACAGAATGTGGTTCTTATACTGTCTCTCTTCTCACTCAAATACAAATGAAGGGGGAAAATTGGTAGATATATTTTAAGGAAGTATAATGCAATATTACAGTAAATGCAGAATCTGCCAAGATTTTGACCTTCCAAAAGTGATAGCGTAGCTCTTTGGCAAGCTAGTGCTGACTCTTTAAGTCCTAGCTGGCTCATTCTAATTCATTCATTCTGGGACAGGCTTATTGTTCCTGCCATAGTTGTGAAAGCCTGATAAAACTCTCTTTAAGACATAGGACTTTGAAGCACTGACAGCAAATGCTGGCAGCTATGAATTAAGTAATGAGCTATACATAATCAAGCATCTCCAAAAACATGCACCTCAGAGGACAGAAATACAGGTAGTCCTCGACTTCCAACCATTCATTTAGCAACTGTTTAAAGTTATGATGACGGTGAAAAGTGACTTACAACCAGTCTTCACACTTACAACTGTTGCAATGTCCCTGCAGTCACATGATCAACATTTGGACGCTTGGCAACTGGCGGTTGCAGTGTCCTGGGGTCACGTGACCACCATTTGCGGCTTTCTCAGACAGCTTCCAACAAGTGAAACCAGTGGGAACTGTGTGATTCACTTAACGACCAGGTGATTCATTTAACAACCACAGTGATTTGCTTAATGATCACTGCAAAAAATGTCATAAAATCAGGTGTGGTCACGTGATGCCTCACTTCACCACCACATCGCTTAATTGTGAATTTTCCAGTCCCTATTGTGATTATAAGTCGAGGACTCTCTGTGTGGAACTAAGTTAGATCAGTAAAACATGAATGCTTTTTCTAGCATCTGTACTGCTTGGAGCACAACTTCAAAAGATGTGGTCTGCAAGTCATGCATGGTCCAGGACTATCCTCAAGGCAATCCTGGAATAGGTGGGGCCAAAAACTCATGCCCAGTTTTTCCCATCCTTGAACTAGTAGATTTACAGTATCTATTTTATCTTAAAAAGCTTTAATTCATTATAAATCAAGCCAGATTTCTGGCCCTCTGCCTTTGGAGTATGACTCTTGATATGCCACATCAAGCACATCTCGTGCAGCCCTCAAGCTGTACAATCTTGGTTGAAAGAAAAACTGGATGTAACGTGGTAAGTTTTCTGCCTACAGATCAAATATGGTTTTATGTGTGTACAAAACAATTAGAACAAACATTCTACCATTTAGAAACATGACAAAGGAGGATGGAGACACACACGTCATTTTCTGTAAGTCTTTGATCAATAGGAGGAACCAACTCTGACCCCACTCCCAGTTAAACAACAAATGAAAGCAAAGATGACATTATGCCTCCTTCTATAGCCATTCATTAAATTTTTTAGACATTCACTGTTTTAGGGTAACCCAAGTAATTTATTTATTTATTTATTAAATTTCTCCCCTGCCCATCTCCCCCCAGTGGGGGACTCTGGGCGGTTCACACAAAACATTAAAACCATAAATACATATAAATACATAAAACATTAAAAAAATTTAAAAATTGCTACATGCTTTGGCAAAAAATACTGACAATTGATTATTCATGGATTTGTATCCTCTGGATTTCCTGTACCTTCAGACCAAAGTCAGAGATGAAGAATGCTGCTCCTGACAATCTCAAACAATATGCATTTTCTCTACAGAAAACACATGTGTAGGAAAAAGCATGGAGTTTCTTACATTTTCACTGAAATCATCTACAGGCAACATGATGACTTTTCTTGCTTGTAAGTATTTTTCTTACTTGTCTAATGTAATGTCTAAAAATTTCCATTACTTGAAGCAAGTACAACTTACCATGAAACTGAGAAGTACATTCAGTGTTTTTTAAAAATTCAGGAAGTGTGACAATACATTGATTAGCTGCAGTGGGCTATGCATGTCTAGTCAGCACACTATCCATTCAATATTAAAGTGAACTCCCTGCCCAGAAGCTTAAACACTGCTCACAGTCTGAAAAAAATAATGCATGGTTTAAGCTTCTGAGCATGGAGTTCACTTTAACATAGAATGCATTCCCAGAAAATATGAATATTCATAAATGTATTTATGTATTTAAAAGACTTACATAGCCTTAATACCTCATTTATTTGAGAGAATTGCATTTACAATTATTGTTTTTGTTTTTACTTTTGCTGGGGAAGAAAATGCAACCTTAACATATTTCATCCTACAGAACAAAATGCCTTCCGTCATACTGGCTTCTTGAAATTAATCACGTGCCTCTGTGGACAAACATTCCCTGGAATACACAATGTCTTTTCAGGACACAACTAAATAACAGAATCAGCAAATATTGCATGTTAATAATAAAGTAAAACTATCTGCTTGTGCACAAATTAAGCTTTGGGAATATATCATTGTGATATATTATGTCTATTAAGTCTTCAACCCTCAATTTTTCCTGCACTGCAATTTTTTGTAGATACAGGAGATGCACAATTCTCCAAAGCAAGTTTTTATATTTCCTTTACAATCTTCTTCAATATTTTATGATTTAATATTTGAAAATGGCATTTTTGCAGCTCAGTTCTGCCTTACTTTAAGATACAGTATATTATTTACTCATATTGGTTTCCAAAGGAAATACATCAAAGTGAAATTTAAGCAACATTTTCAACAATGACTAAATAACTAGAATTCAGTACATTCCAAATTTAATCTATAAGAATGGCCAACCTAATAATCTCTTTTGGTATGCTCACTGGTGTTATAACAGTTACCTCTGCCCAACACATCTGGAGGGCACATCTGAATTACGACTCTTCCTATAAAGGATTAGGATGAAGTCATTGTTCTTCTCAAATAAGCTTGGCATTGGGGGCAAGGGGAGAATAATTACCCCCCTGGAGTAAATGAGGTGGTTTTTAATTTATCCTGTTCTATGCAATGCAGAGGAAGGTGTTGTATGACTTTGCTACCATGCATTCTAGATGTTCCTTCTCCCTTGTGGGTCAGTTCATAGTTCAAGACTCAATGCATTTATGCTTCAGGAATAAGGTTTATTTTTATAACATCACAAAATGGTTGACAGATCTTGATGTGTCTTACTAAGAAGAATGGGTCTGATTTGTACAAAAGAATCAGGATTTAGAAACATTCAGATGGCTTATTCTGCCTATTTAAGATATCCTACAATCACACTAATGATGGGAAAATACTGCCAGTTTAAGCATTTAGTACAAGCTATTAATCCAAGTTTCCCATTGAACTGTACTGTCAGCTCCAAAACCAGACTGCTTAACCTGAAATAGTTTGCTTCTAAAGCCAGAGTTCTTATTTTATTAATAACTGACCAGAGAACTGGAAAAATATTCTTGGATTTCATGGCAGAGTATTGACTAGCCTTTGGGGTTTCCTTCGCAGACCTATACTTGATTAACCACAGTATTGTAATGTTCAGAAGAAGCCTTACCACTAATTTTCTTGTTTTTTTTCCCCTTGAATATTAGATCTAACATGAATGAACACACATTTGATCATTTAAACTTTTAAAACGTAACTTGAGGACACATTTTTATTTATTATAGGACTACTAGATCTGGAAGGCAAAAGTCCAGATGGCAGTTAAGAGCTGTTACATGATGCTTGGCTGGATTTTTTTGGCCCAAATCTGGTAGCCCTAATTTTCTAAACAAGGAGACTTTAGAATCCTAATAAAGTAAAGGTTGCCTAAATGATTACACAAAAGCTAATCTGGATGTTAAAAACTCAGAGACATCTAAATGTCCACTAAATGAGTCAATATTAGTTGCTTTTAGGATCCTGTGCTTTTATTTATGTTAGCTCAGCAGCTGTTGTACATTTTGTAACTGGAATTTTATACTAGACTGCATTATGCTATTTTATCTCAAGTTGCTCTGAGTAGATATTGGAGATGCAAGAAATCAGCAGGAAATGTACTATTATTTTTTAAGTAAATAATTCACTTGCTTTTTTTATGAACACCAATAGTCAACATTCAGTTTTTCAAGTCATTGACATAGTGGGGTTTTTTCCCTACACTTAATACTTTAGGGGAACTCAGACACTAAATCAAAATTGCATAGTATGATATGCCTATGATTGATGCTTAAATGCTTAGTCCTAATTTGTTGTGAACTCTCACATATTAGAGAATGGGGGAAACACGCCTAATTATCCAGGAGCTAATTTATGCAATGCCAGGCATTTATTGGCTAGATTTTGTAGAAGTCATGTTTAGAGTTGTCAGCAAACTTGTGTTCTTGCTAACAAATGTCTAAGAGCTTTGACAAAAATCTTGCACCAAAGACTCATGAATACACTTAATAATTCCACACTAAAAGGACAAGTCCTCCAAAAGATCAATAAAGCAGCAGAAAGGAAGAATAAGTGATCAGTTCTCATAGTGGAGGGGAACAAAGGTGGAGCCCCAAATATTTTACATTTGCTTTTCCATTTGTTTATTTGAGATGAGATGCCAATGATTTGACAAAGATGAAATATTTAGGATAACACAAAACGATTGGTGAGTAGGAAGTCATACAAATGCATTCCAATACAAGATGGTATGAAGTGATGAATATTAGAGTTGAAAAATGTATAATACATTCGTGCTGTCTAAGCTATTGGTGGCAGAGCAAGAAATAAAATTCAGGATTGTACAAGGTAGCAATGAACATGCAGCAATGTAAAAAAAAAAAAAAGGTAACAAGCTGAACAAGAAAGGGAATAACACTGTCACTGTCATAACGCCTTTGCACAACTCTGTAATAAAATACCCAAGATGTCTGGGCCTTCAGCTCCCATCAATTCCCATCAGCATAGTCAGTGGCAAGGTTTACAGTAGCTGTAGTCTGAAACACATAGAACTACTGAGAAAACAATTATTTCCTAAATGAACACACTACTTTGAACAGCTGAATTTAACCGAGGGCAAAACGGAATTTAACTCTTATGCCTCTTTTTCTTATTAAAGGTAATTATTGAAAGTGAAATCAGAAAAAAGGTATCTTCCAAGGTTTAGCTTTATGGGTATACTTTTACAGTTCAACCTATTGAAGTTCTACTTGTTCTAAAGCTGTTGTCTGAATTATGAGTTGAGTTTCCTTTCACTTATTTAAATTCAAAACTGGAGACACTGTATAAAATAATATTTTTTCCCCAGATGTACAATGTAACTCGGCAAATGTTAAGTACCTTGCTGGAAACCTTGCAATAAAATTTTAACTCACCCATATCCTGTAGCATGATAATCTACTGTAACAACTTCTATCTTGCAGAACAGTATCAATGTTACCACATTATAAGCAACTTATGACATGTACTATTATAGACATCTGTTTATACAATCAATTATCTGAAGACAGCCTCCGGATCTGCTTTCTTACTTGAAGATACAAAAAATATAGACTTAATGGAAATTTTTCATGCAGATTTCCTCCTTTTTGCATAAAAAATTCTTGTTAGAGCTTTCAGCAGAGCACAGTACAAACTAATGTCCATGTAGCTTTTTGAGGAAACAAAGATAGAAAACTCTGCTTATACAATGGTGATGAATTTAGAAGGGTTAATTGTTATCCTACTCTTTATTTCTCTAAATCCTCTGTCTGTATTGCAGGAAGAAAGTCTTTTGAGAAGTAAGAAAATATCAACTTCAGAACACAGAGGTTGAATTAGCTAACTTCCTCAAACCTCCATATCCATTTGTGGTATCCGCAAATATGTGTGCATACACGTTCACCTCCGCACACGACAGATTATCGTAGTTTATGGGTAGCATCACCAGATTAGTCACAAAACCACCAACTGGCTACCAATACAGCAGTTTAGCCTAGAGTCTGTGAAATCATAAATATATGTGAAAGTTGCCATATTTCCTAAAGTTAAGGAAGCTTTATGTTCAGAATTGCACTTTCATATGAAGGTTAATCATGCCTGGGCATTTTACATACAGTATAAGCATTCACTTACGTTATCTGCACTCATACATAGAGACATAGCAGGACATATGATAAGCTTTCCAGGAAAAAGAAGACTGTGAAGACTGAATCTACCAAGTTTTAGGATCATCAAGCAGCCAAATTTAGCTTCTAATGGAAGATGTGGCAGCTAATACAGGTGGACATATGCAATAAGGCAAATTCTCCTTATATTAAAGTCAGGCTGTACTACCTAAGGGAAATAGGAAAGCGTAAGACCTCTGATCTGTTAGCTGTTGCTTTAAGCAGCTTTTTTTTCCTTTAATGAAATTTTAATTCTTGTGCTGAGTAAAAAAGGAAGCAAATTTCAAAAGTTCACAAGAACTGGCCCAGATGCCATAATCTTTAACCCAGAACCAATCTTCACCCCCACTCTGAACAAAACACTGCATATTTAGTCTGGCGACACACACACACACTCGAGCTGCAGTATCACTTCCCCTAACCAGGTGGATGTAATTCTCATGCAATGAGACACACTTTCTTCACTTTCTAAACCATCACCATTCCCTCACCCCTAACAGCTTAGATCAGAAGAGTTTGATCCTTATCAACTTCATGTTATCTTTACTTACATTTCTCTACTGTCGACTATATTGTGCTTTCTTTTCTCCCTGATCTCACTAGCTTAATACTGCATAGTTAAATGAACTGTTATTCCCAGCTCAGAAACAGGACACTGCGGTAGCCCAAGGCAGTACGCTGCCAACTGCTTCTCTACCAGGGCACTATTTTATCCCAGACACTGCTTACTGCTCTGCTTTCCAATTACATGATCCACTGAATGTACTGGGAATTAGAATGAAGAAAGTTTCCCATTTCCTCTGCTTTGTTTTCTGTGTTGTTGTTGACTGCTTTTTACCAATACTCAGGAAAACACATCCAAATGTGGAGGGTAACAAAACCATTAGCCAAGTAGACACTCAATTATGTTGCTGTTGATCACCAGTCACAACAAATATCTATGTATATAAGTGACATATGCTCTGGATTTGCACCCCAGTATTTATGGGTGAAGACTGACAACAGGAAATTGCACGCAAAGGAGTTATTTGTCCAAACAGGCTAATTTCTATGTAGCATTATGAGGAGTCATCTTTGGGTGCAAACAGTAAAGGAAATATTCCAGTAGCTGGTATTTAGCCCTTGCTTTAAGCAGAAGTGCTTATCTTACCAAGTACTGAAATACTGACCATGTTATACACACTGAAGGCTCTGCAAAGATGCAGCCACACACAAGAACAGAAAAACAGTGGGAAACTGCACACCCACAGCTGTTGCCATCCCAAGGGAAACCCGGCTCTACACTTGTGGATCCAAGGGTATATCTGCCCTCCCTGCAGAAGAGCATCTATTTCCCATAACGAAATTTTGCATCCTCTCTCAACCAACTACACCAGTCCAGTTATGGAGCACCGCTACTTCCGAACTCCTCCAGCTCAGCCTGAAACCGAGGTGTGAAAAAGCAAGATGGCCCTGCAAGGTTGGGGGGAGGGAGTTGCAGACACAGGACAGCGGCAGTTAATTCGAAGGTGAGGGCTACACCACCACCCATCACACCTTTCCTACGCCAGGCAGGCGACAACCCAACCAACCAATCCTTTTCCCGACCTGGCGCTCTCCACAGGCGCGGCACTACAGCTCCCATCGTGCCCAGCCGCCGGCTAGCTGGGGCCGATGGAGCAGCTGCAGCCCGGTGCGCCGGGAGGGCTCTGGGCTGGAGGGGAGCTGCAGCCAGGCGAGGCTTTCCCGCCCCCCGGAGTCGTCTGCGCGGCAGCGGCGTCTCTTACCGAATGGTTCACCCCCCACATGAGGACGCTGAGCAGCGGGTCGCTGGCCCGGAAGAGCTTGACTTTCTGGGCAACGAAATGCTTCTTCTTGGTCTTGGTCTTACTCGCCATAACGGACACGATATTACCCGGGGCCGCCATGGGAGCCGCCGAGGAGCAACCCAGGAGGAAGGGGAGAAAGAGGACGGCGAGGCTCAGCGCCCCGGAGCCGCCACGGGCAGGGGAGGAAAAGGAAGAGACGGCGAGAAAGGAGGGGCCAGCAGAGCCAGGCAGCGCTGCTGGCTGGCTGGCTCTCGGGCGGCACGTCGGGCGCTCGCGCGGCTGCGGCAGGAGAGGAGCGACGGGCTAGTCCCTGGCACGGCTGCTGCCGCTGCTACTGTTGCAGCCGCTGCCCCCGCAGGGCGATACCAAGAGCATCCTGGCCCGGGCGCTCGCGCCGCTCGCTGGAAGGGCCCCGCGCTCTCCCCTCCCCTCGCAGGTCCCGCCCTCGAGCCTCTGGCGGGGTGGGGGGGCCGCCGTCGCGCCTCCCCCTCCCGGCCTTCTCTGTACCAGAGCGCCCCGCCTCCCTCCCCCAAGCAGACGCATCGCTCCCAGCGCGGAGTTGTAAGGCTAGAGCCGGCCGACACGCGCATTTCCTCGATGGGAGCATGCGCAGAGGTTCAGGGCGTGCGCGGCAGGGAAAGTGAAGTCCTCACCCCGTTCTCTTTGCCCGACGTTTGAGTCCTGCTTCCCCTCCCTTCCTTGGGACAGAGGATGCAGAATGGCAGATGGACGAGGACTTCCATCACCAGAGCCGACAGTGAAATATCGAAGGGATTTATCATTTTTTTCCCATCCAGTTAGTCAAGTAAACAGCTGATTAAGGCTACAATCATGCCCAACCTTCAGGGAGAAAGATTATTGGACTCAGTGACCTGTTTCAGATAATACTGCTAAACCATAATGGTTTTGAATTAGAGCATAGTGTGAACACAACAATTATGGTTCATAATCTATAATTTATAGCAGTGTTTCTCAACCTTGGCAACTTGAAGGTGTGTGGACTTCAACTCCCAGAATTCCCCAGCCAGCAGGCTTCCCCCAGAAGCGCTGATTTATAGCTATCAGCGCATTGCAAAAACGCAGTCAATTGGGATTTGTTCAATAAAGCATACTTAATCCAGGCCTTAGCACAATCTCCAAGCATAGCCTGGATAAATTCATAGATCATAACTGATCGCACTACATCATTATAATCTGATTCGACAAATGTTACAAAAACTCAGTGTAGGCATTTTTAAAAAAACTAATGTGTATTTTCTTGAATTGATACCACTGGGTAGAGATGGCATTTTTCTTAAATTTCACCACCCCAGCATAATAAATTGTAAAAGAGAAATGAAGTTATGCTGGCATTCCACTTCACACAAACATGAAACGCTGCTAACATAACTTCCGTGACAGTTATATTATGTGCCAATATAAGGAGAAATTTGGGATAAGATTATGGACACAATGGGGAGTCAGTTGAAATCTTATAGGATTGTGAAGTTAATTGGATGATGAAAATGAAGAGGGGAAAGAGGAAAGCTTACCTCTTCCTACCACCATTGATGCTCCACCCTATCCTGCACAGCTTATCTAAGGTTGCTATCCAACCTGGCAGAGCTGCCATTTTTATTAGAAATAAGCAGGATTTCAAACTATTGCCAGTTGTTTTCAGATTCTGGTAAGTATTAACCAAAAATGATGACTGCCCTGAATTGAGGTGGTGTTCTTACCATTAGAGAAGCCACTGACTATTATATGACCAAGTAAGTGGGGATAAGATGACAGTATCCACAATCCTATTGAGAGTAACTTAATCTGACATGCAAACACCCCCTGAGCCTGTTTGCTGCTGTTCTGTTATCTACCATTTCCTGGGTAATCATTTGGGGACCCATTGATCAGGCAGGGAGAGAAAAAAGGTACACGTTAGTTGCACTTTTACCCATGAAGGAGGTGGTAGAAATAAAGACGACCAACAGAACCTGTGTTCAGGCATAGTGGTAGTCGTAAACCATGGTTTGCAAGTCACAAGTTCATGTATGACACTGAGCTAAAACCAATCAAATGACATTTTGCACTACAGTATATGTAAACCCCGCACTGGTGCCACAAAAGCATCATACTGGCCAAATAATAAGGGTGCCCTTTATGTAACTGCATTAACAATTGTCACTGCATGCTCTTGGTGTCTCCTGTTTTAACACAATACTGCATTACTAAATCATTGTTACTGAATTACTCGGCTTAATCCAGACCAGTGCTGTCTGGGCTGCTCTGGACGTTCCATGATATTGTTATCCCTTGGCACACCATAGGACTCTTCACTAGCACCCTCTTCAAGCCTGAGTCCAAGTTAAACTACTGGTGCTTGTGTCTAGAGCCTGCCGGTCACACACATATACCAGTCTACCATTATATCACTTTACAATCCTGTTTGTTCCTTAGGCAACTCTGTGCAGGATCTTCCTTTTCTCATGTCAGAGTCAAGGTCTCCAAGTTCTAGATTTTCAGGGCCCTGGTCCTGGGTCTCTGGAATCTGCTCCCTCCCTCCACTTGCCTCTGGCCCTTAAAAGGGATTTAAATATTTTTTATCAGAGCAGTGGGTTAGTGTTATTACACGCTAATCTCATCAATCTTGGCGGTTCCTAAATCAATACCTGTTTTAATTATGGATGTGTACACATTTAACTGAATTGCAGATAATTGTTTCAAATATGCATGGTTATGTTTGGTCTGTCTTAGTTGTTAATAATTACATTGGTCTGGCTATTACATTGTGAACTGATTATATTGGATGGAATTTCATAACGTGTTTTTCTAACCTGGACTTGTGCCTTGGTAAAATCACAGAATAAATAAATAACCATTATTATTACTTCATCTTTGACTTTGGCTGCTAGGAACGTATTGCTTATAAGGAGACCTTATAAGCTTAATCAAAGATATACTTTCTATGCCTAATAAAGTCCAGACTTTAGTTATTGATGTTCCTTCTCAGTGAGTTGCTAAGAAGCTAAACTCTATAGCTTCTTCATTTTATTTCCTTACTCTAAAAAAGCAAATTTGGTTAGACAGCTGTGGGTTTCCCCCACCACTATGACTTATCTTTGAAAAATAAGACAGCATTTCAGTAGGAGAATATGACCATTTTATCCCTATTTTTAACCTAGTGCCATTCTGATGCCTGTAAAGAACAGACTATATTGTACCATTATGGAAATGGCTTAGGATTGTTTGGATTCACACATTGAGCTAAACCATAGTTAACTTAATCAGGCTATGTAGAATAAGCCACGAGTGGATGGGCTAATACAAGCCATGGTTCACCATGGCTGGTTCAGACAACACACTAACTAACAAGCAAGCAAATCTAAGAACTAAGCCAAAATAAGGGATACATGTCTGAATCCTCTCTCAGTTATAAAGTTTGCCCTTTGCAGACTTCCTTAGAAGAAAGGCCCACTGTGTGCAGTTGACATTGGATCGAAATCATTCCTAAAGTTAGAATCCGAAGATATTATTAGTCTTTGTATCCTTGTAATGCTTTTTGGAACTAAGAAGGACAAAAAAATATGTGCTTGATGTTGCTGCTGTTATTTTGCTTCTGCATATTTCTTTTGTGGTTTCCTCCATCCCATGCCTTCCTAGATTTGCAGATGAAGCTGCTGCCAACTTCCTCTGCAAGCCAGTAATAGGTCAGCTGTCAGGGTTTGCAAACTGCAGAGGAAGTACATTTTTGCTGTGGAAGAAACTGCCGAGTCAATGCAATTAGCAGTTCTTTGATGTTATTTGTCCTGCAGAGTTACCTGCTGCCTTTGACAGAGGGACAATAAATGCCCAACCCCATGGGTGTCTTTCCAGCAGTTAAGTCCAATTGAGTTCAATGAGATATACACTTAGGAGAGCATGTATATTTACTAAGAATAATGTATATTTTCAACTCACTGGGCTGATTAAGATGTAACCAAGGTTTATTGTTATGGAAGCAAGCTTCAGTGAGCGTACACAATCCCATCTGTAGAAATTTGGAAGTTTTTGTTTCCACGTTAGATTAAGGTTGCTATTTCAGCTGAACCTGGACAAATTAACTGGGTTCAGAAATCACTATCCCATAGCTTCCTAGCTAGGGTTTACTGAATAAGCTATAATTGGCTGGACTCGCATAACATGCTATATCATAATTATTTACAAACCATAGTAGTTGGGTTCATACAACACACAAAGCCAAAGCCAGAGAAACCAGTTTTGGCTTAGTATGTTCTTTGGATCAACCCGCTGAAAGGCATAATGGGAGAAGAAATAAACATGCTAATCAATAGGCTATGGTACACAAACCACAATGACTATGCTCACAAGGCATAGCAAAACAAACCCTATTATGACCTAATGCAACATTTGGACCCAATCTCAACAAACCATAATTTAACACAATGTGTAAACCTAACCAATTGTGTCTTGTTCTACAAACAATGGCTCAGTGCATTGTGTGAGCCTACTTTTAACCTCCATTAATTTTCATTTGATCCCCTTGAAACGCTGACAGTCTGTTATGCGGCCTGTTTCTTCAGAGCTAGAGCATCTGTGGCCAGGATAATTAGCATTTGTATATTACATCTTTAACATTTGTTATGCATTAAAACTTCTTGAAATAGCTAAAGCTACCTTTTTTTCAATTAGGAATTTTCAAGGTTTATTTCCAGGTTCCAAATGACAACAGGGTCTTTCTAACTATTATATGTGTTATTCATTTGATAGGCACAGGCTGATTAACTGGGAGGTTTAACACCCTGGACATAACTTTATTTATTTATTTAGTGCCTTCAAGTCAGTCTTGACTCCTGGTGACCGCCTGGACCAGTCCCTGCAGTTTTCTTGGCAAGATTTCAGAAGTGCTTTGCCATTGCCTCCTTCCTAGGCTGAGAGAGAGGGACTGGCCCAAGGTCACTCATTTGGTTTTCGTGCCTAAGGCAGAACTTATGGTCTCATAGTTTCTAGCTTGATACCTTAACCACTACACCAAATTGGCTGTCAGACATAACTTTAACCATTAGAAAAAACATATTCTTTATTTTTTGCCACCCTTCCTCAGTTCATTGGGAAAAAAATTGCTTTCATGGTTTTCCCCAAAGAAGAAGAATATTTCAACAGACCTTACATACATTGCGGCGACTGTTGGAATCAAAGAGAAATTATGCCAAGTGGGGACCTCTAAGTTTCTTGCATTTACTTAAATTATGAAGTGGCCCAAGCCCTGTAAGAGTGTCTTGTCTTTCTTTATACAGTCATTTCTCCAGTGGCCTGCAGCCAGTGTCATCCCAGACCATCATCTACCGTGGAATGTTCTCTAGCACAGAAGCACAGGCAGACTGGGGGGCTCAAACCAGGTCCCCACTTGGCATAATTATTCTTCAACAATAGTAATGTTTCTTCCAGGCCAGAAGTGAAGCAAGCTTAGGTCATCTCTAACTGAACTGGGGTTAAACTAGTATTTTCTCTTTGATTCCAACAGTCGCCGCAATGTATGTAAGGTCTGTGAAGCTTTGCCATCACTGACATTAGAAGCAAAGTCAGGTAACAGTAGTGGGAATGATCAGAGAGGTGCCTAATGGATGTTTCAGGCTGATGCAGGTAAAATGCCTCTTGCACTGCCATTCTGCTGTTCATTCACTAAGGAACTGGACACAGTGACACATGGAACATTAAGAAAAGTCCTTAGCATATAAGGTTGCTGGGTGTTTTAATAGCATAGTGGTGAAGTAGCATAACAGTGAATGCTAGGGCCAAGTTTCCCATTTTGACTCTGGAACACAACACAGAAGAGACTACAGATTGGTGACCATCAGAAAAGAAAATGAAGGGGAAACAAATCCTAAATAAAAGCTCTCTCCCCCAAGAACTCTAGCTAGAAACCGCACTCCATTTGTGATTCTAATATTTTATTCCCAGTTTATGGAGTCCTTGGTGCTTGATTGCAGACATTTCATTACCCGACTAGGTAATATCATCAGTGCTAGTGAGCGTGGGGTTTGCTTCCTGTTTATATGCAGTAGCTTGCCCTGCCAGTGTTGGTGAGGGTGTGGTTTTCTCCTTCGTAGTTCCTTGATTAGAGTATTGTTTTCTGCTTGATTCCTTGTCTGGTGTTAATCCCTGCTTATCTGGATATAGGCTGCTTGAGAGCATGTGTTCTGGTCTTTTTGTTTCCTTCTTAGCTTTCTTATTGTCTCTTTTGAATGGTGTGAAAATGTGGTTTATCTCTATGTGTCTCTTGATAGCTGATGTGTCTGACTACCAAGCTTCCAGGAATTCCCTAGTGTTTTTGGCTTTAGCTTGGCCTAGGATGCTCACAGTTTCCCAGTTGAAACTATGGTTGAGTCTGTCCATGTGTTGTGAGATTAAGGAGTTTTCATAGTGTCTACTGACTGCTAGTTGGTGTTCATGAACGCACTTTGCTAGTCTTTTGCCTATCTGTCCTACGTAGTGGCACTGTCCTTACACTGTTGTCGATGACTCCTGTTTTTTCTTCTTGGGCTACTGTGTCTTTTGGTTCACTTAGGATGTTTTGGAGGGCTTTAATTGGCTTGTGTGCCACAGTGATGCCATGTGGTTTTAATAGTCTGTTGGTTGTTTCTGAGATGTTTCTGATGTATGGCAATGTTATCAGTTTATTTGATTCTGACTTTCCAGTTTATGTGATTGGTAATGTGACATAATGAGTCTAGGAAGAAGGGCAGACAAGACAGCTCAGAGATGCCTGAGATCCAAAGATCTGGAGTCACATATACCCTATTCCTGCTACAGTGCCTTGATTGGTAGGTATTTTTCCTACTGGCTGGAGAGATGCTGAAGAGGGCGGGCAGCAAAAATGGAGAAATCAACCAACTGGTTAGCCCGTCACATGAGGTAGTAACTTGGAACAAACTTAACCAAGGTAGAATAGGAGTTGCCAGGAGGGCAGCAATTTTCATGCCAGTGGGAAAGAAGACATTCTTTCACATAGAGTATAAGCAACACATAAACAACCTTGAAAATCAGATACCCCATTCCCATTGACTTTAGTTTTAGATTCCCTTAATTTAAGCAAAATCAATGTCAAACTTTCTTCCTAACAGTTTGGAGAGGAAACAGTTAATGCAAGGAACAAGTCTTTCCAAACTCTGATTATTAATACTTATTAGAAGGAAGATTAAGGTTACAGCACAAGAATTCCAGCCAGTACTTATTAGTACAAATAAGGCACTAATATATAGTATGAGCCACTGATGATGGAAACACCATTTTTCATTTTCTTTTGCTGTTATAGTGGAAGGGACTGGAAGCCAGGACTGTGGAACCGTCTGCATCTGTTCATTGTTTTGGAAGCTGGTACCTGACTTATCAATGTGAGAATGGGCTCTCATGATTAAATTCAGACAAACAGGAACAGGCATAACGAAAGGCAACATGAATGATCAGGAGACTGGAAACTTAAACCGACAAGCAAAGACTTGGGGAATTAGGAAAGGACCTTATGCAAAGGAAGATAAAGACCTGTCTATGCCATTCCACAATACAGGACATAAAATAATAGGTTTTACAAGAAGGAAAAAACTTCCTAATAGTAAGAACAGTTTGACAGTGGGTTCCCTTTCACCAGATGCACTCAAGAAGAGTCTGGAAGGCTATTTTTCAGGGATGCTTTAAATTGGATTCCTGCTCTAAAGAGGGCTTGAACTTGATCGCCTAAATTGTCTCTTCCAGCTAAATGATTCTGTGGAAAGGGAGGCTGGTGTGCTGCAAAGTATCATCTTCTAGCAGCATCACCATTGTTTACAGAAATGCCTCTGGGCCCCACACGGGCTGTAGAGCAGTGTTTCTCAACCTTAGCCAACATATAATGTGTGGACTTCAACTCCCAGAATTCCCCAGCCAATTCTGGGAGTTGAAGTCCACATATCATAAAACGGCCAAGGTTGAGAAACACTGCTGTAGAGTAATGTTAGAAAATGAAAACTGGTGGATGATGGCACGGCTCAGAGGTTCTTTGGAAATGTGTTCACTGCTCAAACAAAGATTAACTGGAGGGTAATATAGAAAACCCTGAGGGATTAAAGTGGGCAGTGAAGAGCAGTCTGATCCTTGTAAGCTGATATGACCGTGTATACCCTGTATGGCAGCCATTTTGTGAATCGTCAAGGCCATTGTGGCTACCATTTGATGTGAGCACTTACAACCTACATGGATTGTGCATACCCACTACACCAAACCACAAACTAGCCAACCACACTGAAGCCTAGCATGTTGTGTGAGCCCAACCTGTGTGGTTAGTTTACATTTCTGTGCATTATGTGTGAATCCAAAAGAGTAGACTGTGAGAACCCTGCATACACTGTGAAGTTTTAAGATGTAAGAGCCTGCCTGGTCTGCTTTGGGACAGGGCATGGGGAAGAGCAAGCACTCAGAACATCTTGGCGAGCTAGAAGACGGCAAGATAAGAAGCGGAAGGAGGCGCTTGGAAGCAGCGAGAAGCGGGCGCAGAACTGTAAGGCGTGAAAGAAGGAACTTGGGACTGAAAACACTGCATGGGAAAAGAGGAAAGCGAGGGTGTTCTGTTCTCCTCTTTTACACCTACTGTATGTCAAAGAAATTGCTATGCAGAGTTACACATTCTGTGAACACAAAAGAGGCACCGATCAGCCAAAACATATGAGTCATTTAACAAAAATACCCACATTAGCATGAACTCCAGCAAATCCCCAAGTGCTCAATCACATCCAGTCAGCTCTCCACACGGTTACATGTCAAGAATTTTTCCAAGCAAGAGGTTTTGAAAAAAAAGTCTCTAGTTTACTGCTTTGCTAATTTGACTAAAAACCTTTCTGCAAATTCTGAGATGGTAGATCTGTCTAGGACAAATGCACTTTCCTGTCTCCTTTGTTGCATGTCATCTTTTGTTTTTCCCCAAAAGTAATATATCATTTACTGGGAGTGTTGTGTTTGTTCTTTATATTAAAGTGTTGTATTCTCTTTGGGTAGAATAGGGCTACCGGAGCAAGATTACTAAAATCTGGACAATTACTAGATGGCAGCAAAGAAATATAGGAAAATCTAATTCATTGTTGCCATCTAGTGGTCATAAGGATATTTGCAATCCAGATCTGATAGCCTGACCACTGAAACAATCCAGTATTTTTCATCCTCACCCTTGAGGTCATTATCTGATTTTTTTTTATTATCGGGCAGAAGACTGTGGTTGCCTGAATATTGGGCCCACTGGTTCATTATGATTTCTGATGAGATTAGGAAATTCCTCTCATCTGCATACTTTTGATGATTAATCCTATATTTGAAAGTCATGTACTCAGCACAGTAATAAAAACAACATGGCAAACAGGTGACAGGTGCTTTGACTCAGTGAATAGGAAAGCAGCACTGAGAGTTATATTGATCAGATGGATCCAACAGAATAACTGGAATTCATATTTATGGAAGCAGTAACTATTTAGCTGTTACAAAGACTTTTTCCCCCCAGGAACATTAAAATCTTGATTAATTGGACTTCCATTTAGCAGTTTGTTTCTGAACCAGCCCAGACTGACATAAAAACATAAATTACATAATTATGCAAACAATGTCAATTATGTCAGTTACAGAAACCTGGATTTAATAGACATTCAGATTTAATGGACATCCCTTCCTTCCAAACAGGCTGTTATAACAAGTTTTTTCTGCAGCTAGAGTCTGCAGCCATGAGCAGTCTTGCAAGATCTGCTGCCATCGATAGTTTTAAAATAAAATGCCTAGATAAAGGTGTCCTGATGAGCTCATAACAGATATCACCACACAATTTAAAGAGTTTGCAGAGAAGTGCAACTTTATTCATAATAGAACTGGCCTGACTGCATGAACCCATGGAGAAGCAGAAAGTATAGCTCAGACTTCAAAGCATATTCTAGCACAAAAAGATCCATCCTTAGCATTATTAATTTATAGAGTAACTCCCAACCACGCTGCTAAGTACAGCCCAACACAAGCCACAGCTGCAGCTTTGGAAACACACTTGCGTTCTGGCCTGATTTCAAGTCATAAAAGCAAAATAAGCTACATGTTCCCCTTCGATAATTAGTGTGGAGCGGGTGCTTTGCCACAACTCCATCCTGGATCTCAAGCGCAAATTAAGTGACCAGAAAGAATAGTCAGAACCAGCAACCAAGCAAGAACAGGCATCACAATTCTACACTCCCAAGACCAAGAGAGGAATAATGAAGAGGAGTAAAAGTCCTACGGCCATCTGTAACCTGAGCTGTTTTTGTTACAATGATGAAAGAGCATTACACCACTCTGCCCCATGTGGAGGTGCATTTGACAGCACAATGCACATGAGAAAGGGTGGGGCTCCTGTTGCAATGGCATGATGTTGCTTTCTTCAGACTGAATGGTTTGATACCCTCTTTACCCCACCATCTCCTGGATGCTGCTCTCCTTACATTCGCAGATACTTCCAGAAAGAGGGTCAAGTGAAATAAGCTTCCCAAGAACCAAAACTCTAACAGCTGCAACGTTCAACCTCAACCATCAGATAAATGCTCCTTGTCTTCAGATGTGGAATGTGTGACTTCTAGAGGCTAAGTGATATGAAAGCTTGCACATTTTAGAGACTAGGTAAAAGTAATAATTATTTATTGGGGCAGGATAATTGTAAGTGCTATGAGAGAAGGTGCTATGATAATCTGTTCATCTCAGGGTTATGAAACTGAAACTTTAATGTTGTTTAATGTGGCTTTTGGATACATATAATTTTCTGATTCAATGGTGGGGAAATATAATGAAATGTGATTCTAATGAGCAGATAAGGGAAATAGAAGGCAATAATTTATATGACAAGGAAAAATCCAGAAGAAGAGAAGCAGAATTAGCAGGGGAATACAATTTCCGCTGGGAATAGCAAATGAAGGGCTATAAAACAGTTTACATATTGTTGTTATTCTGAATAAATCAAGGTAGTACAATTGTTGGCAGAATCTTGGTTTATAAAGAACAAGCAGCAACAAAAAGTAGCCCCTTTTGCGCAAATGAAATTCTCTTTTGTATGTACTGCTATTATATTACAAAGTTTAAAGTGAATTAGAGCTATATGAAATGAAATGAACCATCTAGCCAAAAAGTAAGTTTTTAAACGTTTGTGCCAAGAATAGATTTTAAAGACAAGCATAATTATCTTGTAGTAAATATATCACTTGCTTCCATTCCATTCCCATTTATGATACACTTAGTCTTTTTTTTCTATTATATCACAGCTCAAGTGAAACTGGTTGCTTGTTCTATGTCAGAAGACCTGCAATGAATATCTGCCTGCACCCTAAGATCTACCACTGTGATCTTAAACAGGTAATGTTAAAACAAATAAATACTAAGAGAAATTAAATCTGTCATTCTTTTCTGTCTCTCGGTTTGGGACATTTTGGGGGGGGGGGTAGATTCTCCCATGATTGCAACCCACGGCCCGTGGTGTCTGCAGCAAGCCATGATGATGTGTGTGATGGCATAATCACACAACTGTCCCCACTACATACTTCTGTCCCAACATCTGATGCAAGTATGTAAGTTGCAGTATTTGTGTAACTATTTTGTTACCCTTGTGCCATTATTTGCCCCCACCCCTTGCCAAACCCTTGCTCACACCGATGCCTACAGGCATGCTGTAATTAGACCCTCCATTGTTCAGAAAGGCCTTGTGTGGAATTATTTGGGAATGTTGTGCAGTGACTGAGTGCCTAGTTTAGAAATTACACTAAGCAATAATGTAATTTGAAATCCAAAGGTCTGGCTTAGTGCAGAAGTGTGCAACTTATCTGGGTTTTGTGCAATGAGAGGCTTAGGACATGCTGTTTGGGGAGTTTCAGGGGTTTTAAGAGGTGAAATGGGAGGTAGATCCTGCAAGGCTATGCCCTTGTGCTCTATGTGCGTCTGTATTTGTAGATGTTATATCTGATGCAAAATATTCAGCCCGATACTGAGTGGAACATCTGTTGGCTTCTGTTATGCTGAACTGGCTGCTGATGAGCAACCATCTGGTTTTGAGTTTTAAGGTATTGAAGGTTTGAAACAATTTGGGGCCAGTTTTCTTGACCAATCACCTTCATAATTACAGATGGGTTGGTCACTAAGCTCATGTGGGAAGGTCCTCAGAGATGGGCCTTTCAATGGTGGCCCCTCATTCTGGAATGGTCGTCTTCCTGAAAGTGCCTGTGGAAACATATTTTGTTTCGTCTACAAGCCTTCCTTGTATGGATGTTATGCTTTAGGTTTGGAACTTTGTTCCTCTTTTCCTTTTTGCTGTCATTTTTAAAATTATGTCATTTTATACAGTTTTACTCTGTTGTTTGTATTTTGTATTGTAACTGTTTGCACCAGCTTTGAGAGTACTAATCAGAAATGGTATAAAATAAAAAGGCTGAAGAAACTGGCCCCACCCACTTGGGAGTTCTCAGGTCTATAAGATAATTGCTGAGGGTTGTAAGCAATCCTCAGGCTGACCATTTTATATCTCTGGCCTATTGTGTTTAAAAACTCAGCTAACTATAGCTTATTCAATTAACCATAATTAAACCACCGCATGGAATAATGCAGGACTTAATGATGAGGAAAATGTTTAATTTTTGTTCCTATTATTTCACATGGTCCAGTCCAGTTTCTCCCAACTCAGCACCCTCCAAGTGGACAACAACTCCCATCATCCCCCCTCATGAGCATGCTGACCGGCGATGAGGGAAACTGCAACGCCATGTCTGGAGGATCTCCCAAAGACTCAGCATCATTTTTTTTCCAGAGCGAAAATTCTGTTGAATCGTTCCTCATAAGACCTGCTATTCCTTGTTTTATTTTCCATTCCCACACACCATCTCATCCTTTTGTCCTAAGATTCATCTTCTGCTCTGCCCTTTTCCTCCTTCTCTTTATAGGTCTCTAATCTGTTTCTTCAGTCTAGTAACTCTTCTCAAATGTACTATAATTATTTGTTTATTTTTACCCCTGCTATATTTTACATTTCCCCTCCTATGGAAACAGGCATTTGAGTTTTCATAAATGGCTGGATAATAGGTGCTATTTTCATGTAAATCATTTTGTACCCTGGGGACAACCCGAGCCCCTCCCAAGCTAATTAAACTGCATCTGAAAATAATAGAACAAGGCCTGAGTCACTGCTGGGTTTTGAGCGATGCACAGATACATAGTGCCAGGGTACCATGAGGGTGAGTCAGTGCCATAATGCTCAGTGGACAGGGAAAACAACTCAGAGTCTTGGGGCTTCTTAAAGGCTAAGACATTTATTACCACATAAGCGAATGTGAACTTTATGTTGCTGGGTACAGTATATGGAGATTTATTCCCTTAGAAACTATTCTAAGTAGGTAGGACTTGCTGGGTGGAGGATTATAAACAGGTTAGAGAATTGAAACACAGCTGAAAAAATTGGATTTTAGTCTTTGCCTTTCAAAGAAGCTTCACCACCACTTCATGGCAGGTAGCATCATGTTTTTTTACTTGCTTCAGCTCAAGCAGTTCCAGAGAGAAGCATGGAATCAGCAGCTGGGAAGAAACCTTGCTGGAGCTATCTTTTCAGGCAGTCTGTGTATGGCAGAAAGCCAAAAGATACGGGACAGAAATGTCCACCAGATTGTCAGGAAAATCGCCAAGTACCCTCTTGAAATTATCCAGGTCCATCAGGTGTCTGGGGCAGGCCATCTTAATGGGTCCATTGCCCTGACAGAGATCCAGAGCACCCACAATCTCCAGTTTGTCTAGCAACAGATCTCACTATGCAAAGGACATTTGTCAATGTCCTTCAAATTCAGATCAGATCTGATCCAAAGTCCAACATGTGTCTGCCTTTTTGAACTGGAGCTGTAAGCATTTGTAAACAAGTTCATGGGCACGTTGGAGGTAATGAAATCATGAGATAGCCCAGGCTTCTTTCCCAGGGCATGGAGACTGAAGTCTCCTGGGATCAAAAGCCTCAGGGACTCCAACACAAGCCCTGAGATGACACCACACATGCAGGGCTGTTGCCAGGCAGCAGGACAATTGGTACACAGTAGCAGCCCTAGCCTGACTTCACATATACACACTCACAACCAATGACAGTGCTGGTGGCTATTGCAATGGCTTCCTGTATGACGATGGTACACTAATCCCATCTCTCTAGCCTTGGTGTTGGGGCTGCTGCAGGATCTGAAACTCAGGAGGGCAGATCTTAATTAGATCCATGTCTCTGCCCATCCAGATCTCAGCAGTACACAACAGTCCTCATCCATTACCATGTTGTGGTTCAATTCTGTCTTACTGCGCACAGACCTAGCTTTCACCAGCAGCAGTCTGAGTCCAAGGCCCCCCAACGATTCAGCTACCAGTGTCTAGAGTTAGAGCCACTGAGTTAGAAGAGGGGACCTGCTTACAATGGGTGGGTTCCCCTTATTTTGTAACAGCCTACCAAGTACCCCCCTCTCTGCCATCACAGTCTCTATGTGTGCCCCCTATATCCATGCCCCTGACATTTTCCCTAACCCCAGCCTCCCAGATACCCTATTTAGCACCTGTCACTTACCCATCTTAAAATGTTGGCTTAGTGTTTGTGTGAAGGCTGCCATTTTGGTTTGTAAACTATGATTAAATATATTGTGCAAACTCAATAGTTATGGTTATGAAGTAAAGCAAATTTAAATAAACCATAGAGTACCATGTGTGAACCTATTCCATGTGTTCATGGACCAGTAGCTCACATGAAAACTGGATTTGAGTCTTAAGATGTTTTAAGACTCACCTGATGGTAAAACAGATGTTCACATCTTATTGATCTTGAAACTTATTCAACTGCATCTTAATTAACCTGGGAACATCATGAGTAGTCCCCAGTGTACAGAGTGGGTTATAGAAAATAGCACCTATTGTTTATTCCAAGATGGAAAATCAAATGCTGATTCTCAGGTGAGGAAAGCAATACCTACTGTTTATCAGTTAGTTGGCTAGGGAGAAGCATCTAAATTCAGTAGGACTTAGAACAAGCACGCACAAGAGCAGGCTCTGATACCTAAGTATTGGTTTCCTGTAACATTCATGCAGTTACCGCGGGCCTCTCACGAGTGAGGGGAAAGAAGACACCAAACTGATTCTCCTTCGAGGGGGATGAGAGCGCCCAGACCAGAGTCTGGAAACCCCTTTTATTGAGTACATCAGAGGGCAGGGTTAAGCATATATACGTCACACTACCTAATACAAGCTCATGACTATATATGGTAATACATGAAGCGCAAGGGATCATGTGCTCCGATTGAGCACGTGACAAGCTGCGGGGGCTTGCCTCCTGAAATTTGAGGCTTTTCCCCAGGTTGTTGCTGGTACTTTTCCATGCTAGCTTCCTTGTTAGCGTACGACTGATTTTACTAGTCTGCACTAACAGAAATGCCTAGCATGTGATGGGGTGTTATAATGCAACAGTTTCCACTTACACCTGTACTTTCTTTATTGCTAGCTTGAACAGCCATGCCAAAGAGAGGCAGCTAAACATGAAATGCGCTCTAAAAGGTTAGGTATTACATTAGGATTAAAGACTGGCATTCAAGGCCATGGTCAACCAAGGAATCTAGGCTCTTGCAACCTCTCAGCCCAATTTATCTCACTGGATTGTCATGGAGGCATAACTGGAGAAAGTTCTATGTATGTTGCATTGAGGATGACTGAAGGAATGTGTGTGCGTATGATTTTTTATCCTACCTTTCTTATTTCTATAAATAATTCAAGGCAGCGAACATACCTAATACTCCTTCCTCCCCCTATTTTCTCCACAACAATAACCCTGTGAGGCAAGTTGGGCTGAGAGAGAGGGACTGGCCCAAAGTCACCCAGCCAGTTTTCATGCCTAAGGTGAGACTAGTACTCATAGTCTCCTGCTTTCTAGCCTAGTGCCTTAACCACTACACCAAACTGGCTCTCCTATTTTAAATAAGCAAATGCATTATATGAAATTCTTAAAGAAATTATGGGAAATCAATGTTCATTACAATGAACATTCACATTAGAAAACTGGAATGTGATAGTTCATTCTGCTTTTGAAAGAGCATTTTAAGGGAATGCATTGAAAAAAATATCGTGGCCACATTCATTTTTGCCCGAGGACAACATTATGTAGGTTAGATCTGCTTCTTGTACAACACAGAAGAACAAACCTCTACTTCAGCACAGCTTTTGAAAAGGGAAAATCTGATTCACCATTTCCATAAGATTGTTGACTCTCAGAGAATTCTGAATGGTTAATAATGCAGAAATGATGAATCAGGAGATATTGAAAAACATTCTTTTAATTTAGAAAAATTCCAGCAGTTTATCTCCAATGAACAATTCAAGGTAGACATACATTTAGCAATGCTATACTATGCATATTGGCTCAGGAGAAAGATCTGTATACATAAAAAGGATTGCCTAATATTTTAAAATCACATTTGACAATCATTTTTATACACACAGATTTTCCTCCTGAACAATACTTTGAAACAGATTGCCAGTAGATGAAGTATACTCCAAAGTAAGCCTTATAGAAGTCAAAGGTGGAAAGGTCTTAAATAGGTCATATAATCAAGGCATTAAGGATGTATGCAGATGCAGGCACTGCCCATTACCAAACTCCTGCTCCCCAGAGCCCCACCACAACTATCAACGTAGCCCCAAATGATTGGCTTTTTTTTTTTCTTTCATTTGGGGAGTTTAAAGAACCTGAAAGATCAGCCTAATTTTCCCCATTGGGGGTGGGGGTTCTCACTCTACAAGGCTTAAGCCATCCATCCTTGCTTCTTATCTCATATTAAAAAGCCTGCCTGTTGCAGTGAAGTCATGATGTCATTGGCCACAGCTTCTGCTTTCTTCAGGCAAAGTGCAGCACCTAAAAAAAGGTTCCTCACCACTGCAAAATGTGCCTACTTTTGTACTGCAGCCTTCAAGTCTAGAAGTGAATTTTTCAGGCTTCTGGCAAGAGTAAGAACAGCCATTAGCAGAGGGAGGCCACCACCACAAGAAGGCCAAGAATCCATTTCCAACCCGGTTCTTCAATCCCATCCCCCTCTTAAAGCTATGGGTTGGATGCAGTCTTCTCTGCTTCCTTAAATGTGTCTGCCGTCCTCAGTATGGTTGAGAAAAAAGTCCTGTTGTCAATGTACAAGTAAAATACGACTGCCACTCTGATTGACTTATGCTTGTAGAATTAGAGGAGGAGAATCCCTTTGTCTCAGGCCAGATAACCCTGGTCTTGTTGAGTAAGCCAAAGCTTGCCTTAGGCACTGTCCCCACCTGCTCTTAACCATGGCATAACTATCCCTTAGCAACACCATTTCCCTCCTGTCCTCCTGATATTGCCTTATCTTGTTCCCAGCCTGTGAATGAGACAGGTAACAGTAAAAAAAGGAGTATTTTCCCTGATACGTTGACAGCACCCAAGGACAGCTTCGAGGTGTGTAAATTTGCCATTTGTTACCTTGGAAGTGGTAACCAGTAGTGGGTGTGATCAGGGAGGTGTACTTTGGGAGTGTTGGAAACACGGGCATACCCCTCCCCTCTGTTCACTAGCAGCCTCTATCTTTCTCAGCCGTTATTTATTTATTGAATGTATTTATTTAATCACAAGTAACTCTGGGCAGCGAACAACATTAAAATAAAATTAAAAACAATTATAACCATAAATACAAAAATTAAAATACATAGCAGCTAAGGAAGGTATCATAATTGATGGTCACTAATACAGCCAGGATACAGGTCCCTTCACATATTCAGGACCCCAAAACCAGATCTTTAGGGCCTTATGAAAGACTAACAGGGTCGGGGCCATCCTAATCTCTGGAGGGAGAACGTTCCATAGGGCAGGTGCTATGGCAGAAAAGGCATGCCTCCTGGGCCGTGCCAACTGCCATTACTTAGCTAGCAGGACCTGGACCATGACCATCCTGCTGGACCAGACAGGTAGAAACAACCAGGGAGAGACAGTCCTTCGGTCCCTCAGGTATTGCCCTATCCATTAGCACTGTAGTTTTGGGTTCCTTCCAGATCCTCCCTGTTTGGGACACCAACTTCTCTCCAGGCTTTCAACAAGGTACAGAAGAGGGGAACAGACCTCCACTACTTTTATTTTGAGCAGAAGAACAGGCATATCTGAGCTTATTTGTCATGAAGTAAGAGAGATGGTTGCCCGTATCTAATCAGTTTAGTTTTCCTGGATCTTTGGGACTTGGCTATTTGTAAATCATGGCAGGGTTTGGCTCCGACTTCTCTGGGAGTATATCTGCTTTAGTATATTCTCATGTTTCTTTATTTAACATTATTTTAACTTGGGGGAGTGACAAGAGAGCGAACCAGAAACCAGACAGCATTCTGAAATCAGGCCCTCCCCATTCCAGCTGCAGTGCTCTGATTCATGGATATTTTCCTGGCTGACTGGTCACATTCTGTAGCCACCTAGAATCACATTGTTTGAGTTGTGCAGCCTCATAAATCTTAAATATAAATAAATATATAAGTAGACATGCTGAAAAGAGATGGCAACAAAGCCCAAGGAAAGAACACATTACCCTACCTATAATGTGACATTTGGCCTATGAACTGACTAGTAAGTTACAGTAACTAAGTTCTGTTAGATGAAGAAAAGTGTATACTAAATATAGATTGTGAATTAATCCAATGACTGGAAAATGGGGCTCCCAAGTGAATTACTGTGCAGCTTTTTGAATTACACTTGAGATGTTGACAACAGTCCCACTGCTGACAACAGATGCTGGTATAATACTGTTTTTCTCAAGTTGTTATTCAGTTTCATTCCAGAGATGTCTCTTTATGTACTTTAGCTGAATGGGTAGTAAACAACCCCAAAGCCAAATCTCATACAGCCCAATTTCTTGTACTAATGGTACAGAACAGATTATTTTGGATGTGAACAGATTCAGATAGGTGTGGTACAAGCACCTCCTATATAAAATTTTGGGAACAACTATGACATTTTATGTGAGCAACTATTAAAAGCAGGTCTGATGTAGAATATTTGAGCACACTATTCTGGGAATGTACCAAGTAAATTAAATGGTAGGGTAGGTAGGTAAATATATTCTTTGTTATGGTGAATGACCAGTCCATAAAATACATAGCATACATAAAACTAATACTGATTACTTAATTAAATGACAAAATTTGACTTTTTTCTGGGATTGTAGGGCTAATCGTGAAGCCCTTTAGAAATCTGAACAGCTAATTTTAGAGCTCTCTCTCCTTTCAAGGATCATTCTATGTCTGAGGAACATTTGTGTGTTTTAGTTGTTCAAAAGGGGAGTCATGCTATTAACAAGTAGCAACTTTTGCTATGGATGGCACTGGAGGGAGCATCATAGGTTGTCTTATTCAACATACTGTAAATTACTCTGATGTGTTGAACGTGGTCTGTAACAGTACAGAGCAGTATAGAAGAATCCCTCATAAAAAATGTCACAAATTTAAAATTCCATACAGAGTAACTGCACATAAATTAATAAAACAAAATCAGATGGGAGGAAACAGCCAGAATGAAGATCCACCAAATTCTTCATTGGAATTTTAGGATTAAAGTTTATTATACTCCAGAAGCCAGCTTACAAATAAAACCTTACGCATTTAGCATATACTTTACCCTAAATAAAAATCATGTTAGCTGCTTGGTAATATTACCAAAACACTGTAAAATATCATTATATTATCAATATGGTAACTGAACAACACTAGACAACATTCTGCAATGTCTGGTAAAGACTCTCTCAAGTCAAGTTTGACTTCTGCTGATCACTTGAATGTGTCCATGAAGGGTTTTTTGGCAGCAAGACAGCATTTGTTTGCCATTGTCTTCAGGATTTTGACCTTCCAGTTTTAGCTTATAGCACTGGGATTTTCTTATGGTCTTCATCTAAGTACTAACTAGATCTGACCCTGATTAGTTTTTTTTAAAGACCAGCCAAGATCAACTAGGTGCTGCCATCTTTGTAATGATCAGCTTTGTGAGAGTTTCTTCAAAGAGAGGCTGACAGTCTTGTCTTTATGAAAGAGATAAACTTTTCACAGGAAAAGTAAGAGAAAATGGACAACAGTTTAGGTATCCGAAAGTTGACTATGTATAGGTATTACATTTGAAAGCAGGGTATTCACTGGAATTCTTGTACTGTAACCTTACCCTCCCTTTTAATAGATATTACCAACCAAAGTTTTTGGATTCTTGTTCCTTAGGATAACAGTTCATAGTCCAAACTGTCTGAAAGGACATCTGACAGCTGGGCAGTGATAAGTTTAGGATTAAAAGTAGGACAGGATATATTGGATTTCCTCTGTCCTATCCT
Source organism: Python bivittatus (assembly GCF_059951505.1). NCBI lineage: Eukaryota > Metazoa > Chordata > Lepidosauria > Squamata > Pythonidae > Python > Python bivittatus. Next base: position 17,977,972 of record NW_028277088.1, on the reverse strand, counting down.
GCATTTCAACTAAAAAAATTAATTCTACCTCTTGAAAGTCCTTGTTGAAAGGTTATCATTGCAGCACTTGTCCCACAGATTCGCATTCTCCAACTCTGCATGAACAAGTACATTTGGATATAGGGTTTACTGTATTTTTCTTCCAAGAATGTTGAAGGTCTTGTTCAGAATAACTCTTAATTATGCAGCCGAAAGTCCACTGCAAGGCCTTACGAAGGAAAGAATTTCAAATCTAGGCACAGACATATGGAAACACCCTCCCCCACTGTCATAGCCAGATATATTTGGTTAGGACTAGATGACAACCGTGATCAGTTATCATCACAACCAAATGTTAGGTCTAGATGATAACTGTTGGCACTGGAAACTGACAGCAATGGTTGCAAGCAAAATCCAGAGTTCTCGATGAAGAAAATGCAAGAAAGCAACGTTCATGGTATGTATCCATTCAGAATCATATTTGCTTTCTGTTGCACTGATTCTTCTTCAATTAAAGAGAAATTAAAAAGCAACACAATCAAGCATAAGCATTTTTTAAAACACCTATTTAGATTAACATTTTTTTCCAGCTGTTGGTGTGATATCTGCATAGGGTACCTTGTTTATTATGAATGAGGGTATGGGTGTCAAAAACCATGTAAGGAGTTAATACGAATACGATTTTAGATCCTAGTGTCACATTTCTTTACTCAAATGGAAGTGATGAATCATGCATGGAAATATGAAAGGGTGTATCATTGTAATTTTAAAAGGAAGGTATTCAGACATTGAAGAAATCGATAGAGGATAGATAGAGGACGATTTAAAAAAAAATCTGTGATCCCACTTAGTCCAGAGTTGATTCTCTTTCCCTCTTCTGCACATATTGAAAAGATAGGCATTACGCCTGGACAAAATAAGATATGTCTGCAGAATCTTTTCTTTTTCTCATCAATCATACTGGAACATCCTGGAAGAAATCTCACCCAGGACTGAAATGGATTCATATCATAGTGCAAATTCTGTAAAACAATTGCATTTGCATATACATTTAAAACTGGAAACAATTATATTACTCCTGAGATAAATCCAAAATATACATGGGAACTATTCTTTTCCGATTAATTAAAATGGCTTCTGGCTTCAGTTCCCCCTTTCAGTTTAGGTAAGTTATCTGTGGATTTGTTAGGATGATTTATCTTGTTTTCATTTTGTTAAATACATTGGTACTGTACAAGATAAACATGGTTTTAATTATACCTGTACAGACCTTCTAGCATTTATAAATTGATCTATCTTTTTGTTGTTGTTGTTTAGTCGTTAAGTTGTGTCCGACTCTTCGTGACCCCATGAACCATATTGCGCCAGGTCTTCCTGTCCTTCACTGCCTCCCTGAGTTTGCTCAGTTTCATGCTCATTGCTTCAGTGATGCTATCTAACCATCTCATCCTCTGCCGTCCTCTTCTCCTTTTGCCTTCAATTGATCTATCTTACCTTTACACATAACTGGACTGGCTCTACAAACACGCTGATTTCTTATATATGGGAGAGGAAATACTCAATTATCTTTGCAAAACTAATAGAAACAAAATGCTATGGAAATATTTTATATGCATACTGTTCTCAAAATTGCCTCAACGGAGAACTGTTGAAAAAGTGCTATTTGGTAAAGGCAAATCTAACTCTAAAAAAGAAAAAAAGTGAATATGGGAGATAGTGTTGTCTGCTTCAAAGTCTATTTATAGTTAAGGTGCTCTGTATGTTCATTCATAAATGAATACTAGAAGACATTATTAAGTATCTTGTTGGTTCTCAACTACCCGGAAGTGCCTGCAGGGTTTGGTCAAAAGAGTGAAGATGGTGGTTGCAATGATGCAATCGAAGTTCTGATGATTTTTTTACGTGTGGTGTGTGACGCATATAAACAATAGATGATTGTACCATCTTGGCCACCATCTTCACTTTTTTGACAAAATTGCAGACACCCCTGCAACTATAGGAAATCTAATTCCTTGCTCTACTGTTTGACTTTTTGCCACCAGGCACCATGTAACAAGAAATAATGAAAACTATATTAAGAATCCAGTTCAAATGGACTTGTTTGAGAGAGATACATAGTGAATTCTGAGTAAATATGTACTGTGTAGGATTGCACCATCAGTGAGGGTGTAATAATTTAGCTCCCTATTTTTTTTTCCTTATCTTTTCTGTACTCTATTAATATTCAGATTTTTAATATAATAAAAGCAACCAATCTTGTTTATTAAGATGTGATAAAGTCAGACATACCTAATTTTTAATCCAAAAAGGTAGCTGTTGAAGCTGTTCCTCTGAAAAGGAACTGGATTCATGTCCGCTGATAGTTGAACCTTTTGCCAAGTCAATATATATAGTTAACCTGAAATTATTTTTTATTCTGCATCCATTTCTCTGGAAAGGTCCTGACTTTTTTGCTTGATACTTTGTTTATTTCCCTTTAGCATGTGGCTTGGTTAACATAATTGAATTATACCAATCTGTCCTTATATATTTTATTGACATGAGGAATATAGCCTCAGTGGGTGTTTTTTGTGGCAGTCTGTTATGATCATACTAATGTGTGGTGGAAGAGCATAGAACCCATGTGTTACATACAAGATTCAATCCTTGGCGTCTAATTTTCAAAGAAACAAGTGACGGAATAAAAACAACTTTGTTCAATCTCTAGGTATTTGCTGAGCATTAGAAGAGGCACTAATGGACTAGACTGGACAATAATGTGACCCAAGGCTGCTTATGTAAAGACCTAGCTCTCTCTGGAAAAGACTATAATGCTGGGAAGTGTGGAAAGAAAGAAAAAGAGAGACTTCTGGGGACGAAATGGTGAACCGAAGATGGCTCCACTAAAAGTGGATCCAACAACTGCAGTGAAACGAAGAGCCGGTGAGTAGACCAGCTCTTTGTAATTCCTCTCTGGACAAGGAGAGGTCTTGAGATTGCCCACAAGTGCTCCAGACAGTCGCTCCTTGCAAGAAGACTGCAAGACAGTGCTCTCCAATGGGCTTAGAGCTCTGGGAAACGAGGGAATAGCCCATCTTTTTGCTCAAACCAAGGTCAGCGCCTTCAAAAGGACACTGGATTCACATACTTGCTTTTCTAATCACTTTCAGAAATTGCTTATTCACTGCTTTTCAGCTATTAAGAACCTTTGGATTGACAAGTTTTACAGCATCAGATGAGTTTCCTTCAGTCCTTAGTAAAAGATGTTTCAAATACAAGTTTAAGGACTTAATTATTTTTTTCTTTTGGAATAAACAGCCTGAAGAGTTTGGTCCCATTCCTGCCCAGGATTTCACTGCATGCTACTGCACTTCCCTACAGCACTCAGAGTCTGTTTTTAATTTTTTAAAATGTTGCTCTCTCATTACAAAAAATTGTTGTGCTGTGGAGCACAAAGTAGAGATTTTGCTCTGTGCAACTGTAGTGAAAAAACAATCCACCTATAAGTCTTTTTTCCCCTCAAAAAAGCTATTTAAATTACAATTCAGCATCCAGAGGCAAATGTATAATCTTAGTAAGAAAGTAATTACTCTCCATATTGTTGAAAGCAACAAAGTTCTGTTCAATTTTGTTGGAACCTGTTGTTTGTTCTTCTGTTCTGTGTGTCTTTAGTGGCTAGTGTGCACATTAAGGGGGAAAAATCACATTGGCTTTGTTCTTTATTTGTCAAAGAATGAAAATATTTTAAAGAACATTGAACAAAATTAAATTATTCCTAACTTGTCTTCAAGAATAGCATAAATAAACCTTCTTCAATTTGGTGCTGTAGGAGTATTTGGTCACTTAATGTGAAGAGAGGATGCTTTGGAAAAGACCCTGATGCTGGGAAAGATTGAAGGCAAAAGGAGAAGACGGCAGAGGGTGAGATGGTGAGATAGCATCACTGAAGCAGTGAGCATGAAACTGAGCAAACTCAGGGAGGCAGTGAAGGACAGGAAGGCCTGGCGCGATATGGTTCATGGGGTCACGAAGAGTCGGACACGACTTAACGACTGAACAACAACAAAGGAGTATTTGGGCTCCTACACAGGAGACACAGAGGTTATAGTGTAACATATCTGCAGGCTACGAGAATAGATAAATCTGCTTTAGAAGAAGAATTCAGAAGACCTCCAATCACACTATGATATAGGATTTATTTACACATGTATACAGGCCTTATTTATATATTTACAAAACAGACTTCTGAATTCCCTCTGATTTATACAGTAGAAGAATCTAGGTACCATTGGATTTCCTGCAGAAAGCAGATCCAGTTTGAGCATGAATTATCTTCCTGCTACCTCTCCTGGTAAACCCGAGTGACCCTAGAGTTCATTGGTTGGATGGAACTTGCTAAGTCATGTGGTTTGTTTGTTTCTAGCGTTACACAGCTTGGGAACCTAGGCATCATAAGCCACAGATTACGATTTTGCAGCATGTGCAAAGTCAGCTACTGTGCCTTGTTCAAAAACTATGGTTTAGAGTAACATGACATACCAGCTGATATGTAAATGACATAAATTGGCAAATGAATCGTTGGATTGGTGTAGACCAGAGATGGGAACAAGTGGCTGTCTAGATATTGAAGAACTACAGCTCCCAGCATCCCTATTAGGGAGCCTGATAGAGATTTTCCACATAAAATAGAAACTCCTGGATTGTGCAGAGCAGTGTTTCTTAAACTTTTTGCTCTCAGGACCCCTTCCCACTTTTAAAAATTATGGAGGACCCGGGGTCATCGCTTTTGTTTGTATGGGTTATATTTATTGATATTTACACTATTAAATATTAAAATTGATGCATTTGTAGAATATTTATTTATTGAATCATGTCAAAATAACAATATTAAACCCGTTAGATATTAACATAAATAAAAAATAAGAAGAAGAACGGCATTGTTTTAAATTTTTGCAAATATCTTCAATATCTGGCAAATGATTTTGATTTTGCAGACCCTTGAGAGGGTCTTGGGGAATCCCCAGGGGTCTTTGGACCACACTGTAAGAAACACTGGTGTAGAGTATGTATATGCTGCACTAAGGAAAGTGAAAAAAAATTGCCAAAGAAGCTGTCACTAGTGAATACATACCCCAAAAAACCTGGGTACTGCAGATTCTTTGTTCTTTTCTTTTTTACTACAGTAAAGCTAACTTTGCTATTGTCAAAGGTGTCTCTGGGTACGGTAAAAACATCAAGGTGACAGCTGCAATGGCATAATCATTGCATGTGTGACAGCCACTGTTTTGACTTTCTTGACCATACCTTGTGGATACCTCTGGTTATTGCTCTAACGTGTGCTATGAAAGGGCATACTTAAGTCTGGAATTGTTTGAAAAGTTGGAGGTTGGATGTTTTATTATCTATGCCAAACAGTAAATTCTCAGTCTATTTAATGAGGTTGCCTTTTAGGAGCATCTGCATTTAATTTTTTCTATTCTTGCAAAGAAGGTTGAGTCAACAGATGGTTAGAAAAACCTACAGTTTTCAAGAAAAATTTTACTACCCACAGTAGAAGATTGGATTATAAAATTGGCTTCCAGTGTGAGTCATGGCTGACTGAAGACGTCTCCATGAACGAGCAGCGACAATGACCACTGTGAAGAACAAAAGCCCAGTGAGTAGACAGGTCCTTCGAATCTCTCAGGAGAAGGAGAGATCAGGAGATTGCCCACGAGTGCTCTGAATGGCAGCCCCTCACGAGAAGACTGTAAAACAATGGTCTCCTGTGGTTTGAGCACCACAAGCTGAGGGAGACAACATCTTTGCTCTCAGCAGTGGCAGAGCCTTTCATAAGGACCCTAAGCCAGCCAAACTTACTTTCTAATCACATTTGGAAATGTTCAATTCAACCACTTTATGGCTATTAGAGACCTTCAAAGTGGTGAGTTTAATTTGACACCTGGTGAGTTTTACCTTCTTCTTCCGATTTAAGAAATTTTAAACAGAGACTTCAGAATCTAAAATAATGTACAATTGACAAAAAGCAAAAAAAGAATTTTGATTTAAGAAAGTTTTAAATGGATTGGGAGACCAGAGAGATTTGGAATATTGGTTATTTTTGCTGTAAGATTTGAAAAACAAATATATAATTAAATAATATATTCATGGGAAATGACTGAAATGGAACTAAACCTATATTAGGAACTGAGGCTTGATGAAGTTTGCAAATGGACACTAAAGGAAACTAAAGGACCAGGCAGAAAAGAGTTAAAATGGCTAAGCCAGCTATAAATTTTTCTTCTCTTAAAGAGTTTTTTGAAACATGGACTGAAATATTAATAACTAATATCTCAGAAGGGATACAAATTTCAATGGATAAAGTTTTAGAAGGTGGTAAGAAAAACTTTTTAAAACTTTTATCTGACATAGACATTATAGAGTTTGAAGGCATGGAAGACAACAAAATCGAGATTACCAAAATGGGAATACAGAAGACAAGCCAAGAAAAGGATCTGGACATGGAGCACTGCAACAAGAAATTCTGGACGATGCTGCTTTATGGGATTTACAAAGTAGGCTGGTGAAAGCTTTGAAGACTGCTTTTAAATGCCGAAGGAGTGATGAAAGGTCAAATCCTGCAATGCCACAGGAAGGATTTATAGGTCAAGATTGTGCAGAGCAAAAAGAAAGAATACAAAGTTGGACTGTTTGACCAGGGATAAACTATTTGTTTGATATTTCTGGTAACTCCTAATGGACTTTTTGCTGAACTAGGATTGAAATAATGATGATTTCTGGATTGCATATAGATAAAAGTTAGGCTATGGGGAGAAGAGTTTTTTTTTATTTGTAACTTTAAAAGAGGGTGAAAAGTTACTATATTAGCTTATGCTCAGTGTGATGAAGGTTGGAAGCCACTTCTTTATTATTGTCTTTGTTGCCTTTTTCTTTTCTTTTCTTTTTTCTTTTCTTTTCTTTTCTTTTCTCTTCTCTTCTTTCTTTTCCTTTTCCTTTTGTTTTTCTTTTTTCTACACCTTCAGAATTTTTCTTTTCTTTTTCTTTTTTCTTCTAGTTTAGTTTGTACTATATTTATTAAAAACTTCAATAAAATTATTAACCAAAAAGAAGAAAAAGATTGGATTATCAAATTGACAGAGCTCACAGAAATGGCAAAGCTGACCAGTTTGTTCAGGGAAGAAAACAATAAAGACTTTTTTAAAAGCCTTGAAGCCTTATATGGACTTTTTGTTGAAAGAAGAACATAATTTATGGATTTAGGGATTAAAAAGAGTCAAAGAGGAAGGGGAAAGAATAAGATGACAATTACTTGATAGAAAGAGAGGTAGAAATCATAATTCTGTTTTCTTTTTTCATTTCATTTCATTTTTTCTTATTTTCTATATTCTTTTCTTTCTTAACCTTCTCTTAATTTTGTATACTTATATTGTACTTAAAAATTCTAATAATTTTTTTTTTTTAAAAAAGGAACTGCGCCTTACAATTTTCCGGTGGATACTTCAGTGTAAGAGGAATGAGAAGGCTGGGTAGAAATTCTTCACTGACTTTTAAGCAAGAATGTGTAGGAGGAAGATTAAAAATAAACACCAGTATGATTATTTCAACAGTAAATAATATCCAGTGAATTGTCAGAAAAGACTTCCTCTTTTGTTTTTAGCAGCAGTGTTACATCAGGGAGAATCCTAAAATTGAGCAAAAAAATTAGCCACATTTTAAATATGAATGAAATTTCACAAGACTGACATACTGATGTCAGTATAAGTGCTGTTAAGATTTTAGTATTCTTACCCAAGATTTCACTATACTCAAAATGAAATTGTATGAGATCTCAAGGATGGGATCTTCAGTATCTTGAGAAATTTAGGTCACTTTATTTTTAAAAATAAATATTCAGTGTCCCAATTGTGGTGCCAAACTGTATGATGGTATCTGAAAAATGTAATACATTTATTATTCCAACCAGGTCTGTCATCACTGAGTTCCAAACTTAGTGGCAAAAACCGTTGCTCAACATGCCAGACACATTCCAATCAGCCATAAATTATTAATTGGGCCTGTGTTGTCAGTGTGAACATATTGTGCCACATAATAATAGCAGCACAAACAGCAGAGTAGCTGTACGGAATCAGGATTATTGATAAATAGAGAAGAACATTCACTTCTAATTACACGTTAAATGTTCACCAACAATCTGGAAGACTCTTTGTTACAGCCAATCTGCAGGGGAACTAGAAGCAAAGGTGGCTTCAGAGGAAGTGATTGTAGCTTTCTGGTTTGAAAGAGATCTGGTTTTTTTCCACGGTGGGACCCATATTATGGAATAAACTGCTACTGGATCTGGAGAGTGCCCCCTCCCCTCAGATTTGGAGAATACTACAGTTTGGGTAAGGAACTCAAAAACATATTTATTTTCCCCAGCCTTTAAATGCCTCTGTATTAGCTTACAAAAGCTATGCATTTATTTATATTTAAATACAGTATATACACATACACACACATATGACTTTTTCCAGATACATAAGCAAGTAAATGAAGTGTATTTAATCTGTAGCAAAATCCTTTATACTACAGGACACCAGCTTTCTCTGAGAACCACCCTTTGTTTATATGTTGGGGAGGGAAGACATAATAAATTGCACAAGGGGGCAAACCAAAAGTGCAACAGCTCACTAATAAACAAGAAAACATACCAAGAAAAACTAGAAATTTAGTGTTCTCAGCATAGTATAAAATGGGAAAGACTGGGGGGAAGGGGAACAGTTTTCTATCTGTGATAGCAAATTACACCCTACTGAATGTCGACAGGGTCTTTGGGAAACACACCGTTTGTTTTATCTGGGCAGAGATCTATGCAGATTCACTCAGAGAAGATCTATTCTTTGGGAAAAAGTGGACCTACTCTAAGATTGACATGACCATTAGCGAAATACCTTCCTGTGGTCCCCATGTTGGAATATCATAGAATGCTCACTTGTGATGATAGAAGAAAGCAGCAACCTATGGCAAAAGTCCAGGAACCACCATTTTAATTTCCAAAAATAACCCCCACCCACCCACCAATAGATGTGGCTTTAAGACATTTTCGGAAATTAAAATGGCTACTCTCAGAATCAGCCATCTCTGTTTTCTAAAGAAGAGATACTTGGGGCACGGACATGAGTGTGAGTCCATTTCCAATTGCATTTCAGACACGGGTAAGTGTGTTGTGAATTTAATGCAATGCAAAGCAATATGACAGCTCTGGCTCATTTTTTAGAAGTGAGGCTCACATCCCTATCTTAGCCCACAAAGTTCCTGGTTCTAAAGTGGATCCATTTCTGGCTCACACTTCAGTGTAGTCCCATTCTCTTGTCAAGATTCTAAAGAAGGAGCTCAACCTTCCTTCTGGATGTCAAATCATCATCAAAATCTGCTAAACACATCCAAATTCAGTTTGGAATGTAATATGATTTAGCTGCCTAAGGCTTCAAATGAAACTACAAAAAACTCAGAATGTGGTACTTCCAATTATCTGTTATTGATTCATATTTCCTTGTTTTTAATTCTAGTAGCGCAGCATTAACAGATTAACATTAAAACAGATAAGCTGGGCCCAGGGCATTTCGTGAATGGAAGATATGAAGAAACTATTCTCAGCAGGGTTTAATTTCTCATTCCACCACGATTATTAAATCCCCAAGTGAAAAGACAAGACCCAGTTGAACTGGCATTAGTTGGCAACCTGAGGTCAGGGCACATATTCAGCCCTTGGATTTACATCAGCTGTAGAGGCATCATGACCTCTGGTCCAACAGTGATTGGGGCAGAGAATGTGGAAGTGGTGCTGTCAATGGAACATAGATGTCTACAGGTGGGGTTTGTGAAGGGGGCAAATGATACCAACAATTATGCACTGTCGTGATGCAAGTTCTGCCTTTTGTGACATTACATGGACATATAAAGGGGGCGGAGCTTGCATCATAAGAGTATGACAGTGCTTTCATCGTTTTGAGGAAAGCCTACAATTCCGCAGATGGATTCCTCTGCAGAACTGCACAGCCATAAACCCAACACCCTGATAACTTCATGCTTAAGATTTTTAGGTTACAAAGCCCATAATGGATTAGCACAGTGTTTCTCAACCTTGGCAGCTTGAAGATGTGTGGACTTCAACTTCCAGAATTCCCCAGCCAGCATGTCCACACATCTTCAAATTGCCAAGGCTGAGAAACACTGGATTAGCATGTTCCATTACTGCAGAACAATTATTAGAAAGTTGGATGGAGACTGATGAGAACCAGGTTCATTCATTCAACCATAAGGGACATTTGATGATGTTGGATCAGTGGCTGACAGGTTTCACACCTAAGCTCTAACATGATTTGTTTTATTTTGGCTTAACCTGTTTTGTGACCACAGGGATGAATATATAGGAATGTTAGGTCTTGAATCAGCCCTTGATTTTAAAATCAGTTGTATGTTAGATAGTGTGCTGGTAACAAAATAGGATTTTAACAATCATCCTGATAATTTAGAGGAATTTCTTTCAGTCTCTACCAAATTTGCCATAAATAGAGTTGCCATTTTCAACTTTTGATTTATCATCAGCATGCTGAATTACAACTTTGGCTCATTTCAGGTAATCTCTTTTGATTGTTCTGTTGCATACCTGGTAACAGAAAAAAAAATCTAAAATACTGGCCAGTGGTACCTTGTATTTAGTTACCCTGGGTCCAAAATCTAGAAGATAGAGAAAACAAAAATCCCTTTGCTTGAGGGAAAGCCTCTTCTTGTTGAATCTAGTTTCAAAAGACAAGGAACATGTTCGTACCTCTTTGCTGCAATCTCAAGGTCATCCGGATTTTTGCAGCCTGGATATGATAGCCCTCTTCAAAATATTAAATGTGGTCATTAGTCAAAAAAGGCTGGAGAACTCTGAGGTAGGTTGAGGAATTGCCCATGTGAAAAGGAAGCAATACTTTAGCTTGCTGGTTTCTAGATGGTCTTATTAAATCAATAAAATGTGTATCAACATATCTTGTGGTTATAACTGCAATATTTTATTTATATAAACAACTTAGAGGACAACATTTTTTTTCTGTTTACGACTGCTTTCCGTCAAAGATGATCTGTGGGAGTCATATTATAGGCAAGTAATGGGTTTGGTGAGAGGAGGAGTTCATTGAGGGCCACAGTTGAGTGGGGCCAGACCCTACTTTGGGATGGGTTTCAAAAGCTTTATGTAGGGAAATGCGTGGCTTGAGCATCCATAAGACTTAAGGATTCTGTTTCCCCTTCACTCCTCAAAACCCAAATGTATAAAACCAGGGACACATTTTTGGCCCCACTTATTCTGAGGGCTACAAAGAGATGCTGGTCACACTTTTTGTAGCCCTGAGTTAGAAGTAAAAATGAATGAGAACATGCATTCTGCCCTATGAAACTAGGTTCTCCCCAAGATCCGGGTAGCCCCCACTCTGCTGTTTTTTAGAAGAGCCAATGAAGCCTAGGCTCTCCACCCAGGCCTTCAGAGAGGGAGAGGGAGACCTCTTACTTCATTGTGCTTGCCATCTTTTTTTCTTTATTTTTTATGTTTTATTGTAATTTGTCTGATTGTTGTGAACCACCCAGAGTCGTTGAGAGTTAGGCGCCATACAACTTTAATAAAGTATTATTATTCTCTTTTAACACCTTATTTTTTCCCAGGCCATAAGGAAGGGATGGACAGTTGTTACCAAATGTCTGAGTTCTTGCATAGGGGTTTTGAAATTGGGGCCATGTGACAGTCTTGGGCCATATAGCTTATGTAGGTTTTTCATTTTTGTCTGTATGATCTTGCAATCAATTCATCAGATCATAGATCAGTGTTTCTCAACCTTGGCAACTTTAAGATGTATGGACTTGAAGTTGAAGAATTCTTCAGCTCCCAGAATTCTTTCCTGTGGATTCTTTAGACTTCGAATTTGTTTGTGATTAAAAACCACCTCTTCCTCTATAAACCTCCTCTATGAGGTTGGAAGCTCAGCTCTCAGCCATCAGAAGTACCAATGCTGTTTCCATCATTTCTTGGCTCCCAGGAAGTAATGATAACTCTTATTTCAAATGGGCACATGGTTCTTTTAATTATGTGCTTTAAATACTATGGTCTTTTTTGTTTATATGCTGCTTTTCTTGCTGTCTTCTAATGGGGGGGGGGGGGTAATTGTTTTGATTAATTAATATGCTGCCAACTAGCAAATGCCTTTGGAATAGTTTAGAACAGAAAGCCAAGAAGAACAAATTATTTTTTAGTTAAAAGAGCAGGGAATAAATAGTGGAAACTGAATATACTGAAAATAGGTTCTGCTTTCTGTGAATCATGTATGAGACATTTTCTCTGTGATGAGCAAATGCCAAAGGCACAAATTTATCAACAGCATTTAGATATATTTATATTCTAAGCAGCTACTCTGGAATGAAATGGGATGCTTTCATTCATTTATTCAATAGATTTTTTTTTGTTTTATTTTGAGTTTATTTCATGAAACATCTTCCCTCTTTGTGAAAGAAAGAGACGATGAAAGAGATTCTCACTCAAGAAATTTGAATAGGAAAAAAAGGCTAAATAATTCCCTGGTAGTAATGTATATTTTGGCAACAAGAAAATCGAGTGATGAACAACAGGCCTACAATTAAATTATGAGAGCAAGTTTTCCCAATGCATAGAATACATACCAATTACCAATACCAGAAGAACAACCAACCTTCATATATTCTCTGCCAAGGCCATTTTTCTTATCCACACCTTGCCCCTATGTTCATAGGTATTTGGAATTTTTCCCCTTGCTTCTCCAGCAACTGGTCATACTTCAGATCAGAAAGCTATTACCAGTTATTTGATACTTTCCACACAAATGGGCCCATAATATCATATGGGTAGTTTGACATAGCCTTGTTTGTCCCTTTTGTTGTCTGCTACCTTGGCACCATGCCAGGGAGATTGAATAAGTGAAATGCTATATTTTATTCTCCAATAAATATTTGCTGAGCTACTGTTGTTTTAGAATAATGGCCCACCTGTTTGGAACTGGGCAGCCCATTTACAGGTTCATTGATTAATTGGTTATGTGCCATCAATTCATTGTCGACTCTTAGCAACCGCTTGGATAGATTTTCTCCATGATGATCTGTCCCTAACCTGGTCATTCTGCTCTCTTCCAACAGCACCCCCCTCGCCACTGTGACTGAGAACTGGTGCATAGGGGTCTTTTTTTTTAAGTGTGTGTCCAACTACCATGCAATCTTCTGGTTTGCTGAGTAGACCATTAACGTCAGAAACTGAAAGTACCATATTATAGGGGGGAAAACAGTTTCCACTAACAAGTTAGCTCTCTGGTGATCCTTGTAATCAGTTGCTTCCACCATAAATAAACTTAAAATAGGGAAGAGCCATTAACTTGTTCATAAACTTCTCCCCAGATTCCCCTAGCTGATTTTTGTACCTTTAGATCTGAAAAGGATATGAAAGCATGTTCAGTTAAATGTACTTACTAGATTACTCATGTTTGAGCACAAATAGTTTGTCAGGTTCCTTATCCTGGGAGCTTTGTAAACATGATCAACCAAACTCACAGATCTTTTTTAGATCTCATGCAAAAACAGGTGGAGGGAAAGTTAGGGGACTTTTGCATGTTGCTGACTTTCCCTTCCTGCTGTAATATATTGGTGTTGCAAATAAATGCCTCATACTTTTTATCTTCCTAAAAACTTCAAATCAGGAAGTCAGAGATGTTTTCTCTCTCAAATCATTCTTCTGCCAGAATCTCTTCATATGCTTTGAAACACAAGATTAATCTCAAGTGGATAATATATAACTAGGTAGGTTAGATTAAATTTATTTGGAATTCTGTCTGTATGATTGCTGTTTTTGTTCTTCCTATTTTTTTTTCCCCCTTTCACACTGAGAGCCAGTACAGTATGATTTTATGGCTGAAGTGTTGAACTAGGAGCAAAAGTACCAAGTTCTAGTCCATCCTCACCCACAGAAGTTCAGTGGGTGACTTTGGGCCAGTCACTCCCTCTCAGCCCAATCTACCTTGTTGTGGTAGGGAACACTAAGAGGACAGAGTGCTCTGAATGCTGCCTTGAACTGCTGAATAAAAGTGAGCTATAGCGTATAGTGGAATTTTACATGTAGATATTTGAGCTCCAATCAGGTATTTGCCTGAATACATCACAGGCTCGAAGTGAGTGAGTTTTGCATCCAGCTCTTTCTCTCCAGCCTTCTGGAAGGAGTCTGAAGGAAAGCCGTACTTGCTTTGGACTGAACACCAGTATGGCTCTGCACATGATCCTTGGCCTGGATTATGCTGACAGCTGCACTTACATTCAAATGAGCACAAATATAGTTCAGACCTTCTGCCTGAATGCATGAAAACTGGAGAAAGACAGGGGTGGGGCTCTCTTTGTGTATGCTCTCATTCTCTCTCTGCTCAAGTTTTCCACTGGTTCAGGCAGCTCAAGTTGCATTGTTACAGAAGGAAATTCTTCACTGAAGCCTTCCCTGTATGCAGGACTGCATTGTTGCAAAGCAATTTGCTTTTAGATTTTTACACGTTTTGTGTATTTGGGGCAGCATCCCCAGTACTGTGCCCTTCAGATAGGATGGCTGGAAGTGATGGACGTAGTAGTCCAACATATCCACAATGTATCAGGTTGAGAAACATTCTTGGTCAATGGACTCCCTTCCTTCCTTCCTTCCTTCCTTCCTTCCTTCCTTCCTTCCTTCCTTCCTTCCTTCCTTCCTTCCTTCCTTCCTTCCTTCCTTCCTTCCTTCCTTCCTTCCTTCCTTCCTCTCAACTGAGTAACTAAAATTATTTCCGCTCCTGAAGTTTGCTGAGGGAAAAGTATCATTTCCCAGTTGCATCTCATGATTTCGTGGTTATTGCCTACTGCCTTTATGAGTTATAACGTGGCACGCTATGGAATTGCACGATTTGCCGGTAATTAACCATTCCTCACTCCATGTTCCATTTTTCCGGCTTACTTCAGCAGTAATACCCAACAAGTAGGACGTTGGCTTGCTAGTTTTGGAAATGCAAGACTAAGAGACGCACCGTTTCATTTTAAGCACTTCTTTCATACGGTGCTATTCCCCCCTCCCCCCCCCTTCCCGGGTGTCTAAAAGACCAGCTGTGCGAATCGTGTTTCAGAATGGAAAGGAAGAAACAATTCTTCCAGTAGCTGAGGGAATGCATTAGGAAGTAACACTGGATCGCATTTCTCATTCACAAGGCTCCCGCTGGGGCACGGGCGGGGAAAACACCCGACCCTCCGCCAGCGCGAGCAGCATCGCAGCCCACAACGAGCTTCGACCAACTCAGCCCCCGGGACTAGCCGCGCCTGCGCCAGCAATTATACAACGGAAGCATAGAGATACATAAAAATTTGGTAGCACCGCCTGGAACGTGAGCACGACTGGTGACTTGAGGGACCCGTCCATGTAGTTCTTTTGGGTGGAAGTGGTTGCCCTGGCCTTGTCTATCCTAGCACGCCAGATCCTGCCTACCTTCCTGGCTCGGACAAAGTATATGAAATAGAGCGATCATGTTAATATGATGAGACTGAATTAGTCACGTCTCTCCAGTTAAAGACTTTTGGAGTTGATTCAGCGAAGTGCATGCAATACACTCCGTTCAGACCTTTTCCAAGCCTAAATTCAGTGCACTTATTTAAGTACCCATATTTGGGAAACAAATTACTGACTACCCGATCCTACGAACTTTTTAGCTTGCATGTGGACGGTTCTGCCTCTACACCAGTGTTTTTCCAACTTGGCATTTTTAAGAAGGGTGGACTTCAACTTCTGGGAATTGAAGTCCACCCATCTTAAAGTTGCCAAATTAGAAAAACACTGCTCTACATATTTAAAATTTAGATCAGAACATACTCAAGCAATAAGGCTGAACAGAGAAATACATAAAGGATGACTTGCCTGTGGAGGGGGGGAGGTTAATCCAGCCCTTTGTCTTCTAAAATCTGAATTGCTCCTTTAATGTGTTTTATGAGACTTTTTAATTCCGCTCCTCAGAGAGGGAAGAAGTGCCTAATGTGAACCCGGAAAGTCTAAACCTTGTGTGAGTTTACTGAGTAGAAATCTATGCTCTGTGAGGGTGATGTTGTGCCCTCTGAGGAAACTCTGTTCTGTAGTTCAGCGCTCTAGAAGCTCCTGTTACGCATGCGCTTTAAGGTAGCGTAACCTAGCAACAAGCAAAGCGAGACGCGTTCGCAAGAGAGTAAGAAACCAGTGTTGGGAGGTCTTGGGAACATGTGTCTCGGCCTAGAAGCTCAGATACAGATCTCCCTGTGTGGCTGAAACTTTCTGGGGACAGACTGAGTTGAAAAGTCGTCTGAAGGAAGGAAAGTCCCTGGGTAATGTCTCTGTGCGAAAGATGTGCGCGGTTATGTCTATATTGGTTTTAGTTAAATTACCTTATCTTAAGTCTGTGAAATACATTTTAGTACATTTTACTGGTATTTCATTATATAACTAATAAAGCAAGCAACTCAACAAATTGTAAGTAAAAGAAACCTCCCCGCTGTATTTTGTCTCCCATGTATTGTCTCTTCTCAGAAAATAATTATTTTAGTGTATGTGGTCTGTATTAAGCTGTTCCACAACAAACAAAAAACAGCTGCCCTACAAACATTGAAAAACAATAAATACTGAAAATATATTGAAAGGTTAGATGTGGGGAAAAGAAAAAGAAGGTCCTCTTCCAAAAACACATTTGCCACTAAGCTCTTAGCTTTTGTACAAACTTTTATTTTATTTTATTTAAATTAAGCTCAACTTTTAACAATACAATTAAATGCTGAAGTTCTAGCTGCCTAGAATCATTATATGAGATAGGGGGCCATATAAGTCCTGTAAGTAAATAAGTAAGTAAGTAAATAAATAAGCTTAGTTATAAATAACAAGGATCACATATTTAATAATTAAGCTATAATTATTAAATAATTAAATAATAAAATAATTGCTATAGTGGTAGTTTGTGTCAGTATGTTAGGGAATGCACATATATGCAATCCAGTTTGTGATATTGAAATCTACAACTTGAAATGTACCATTTGTATTCTTATATTTCAAGAGTTTATTATTTTTTTTCTCCTAACCTTGATAGTCCTGTACCCTAAATCCTGGATGAATTCTCATTTCCTTTCTTGGTGGTCCACTTTGTCAAAATCACTATTTGTGGGTTCATTTCTCACCTTCCAAAAGCAGTTATGCGTATATGCAGTACTCCTCTGTGAGTGCTGTACACCATGCGTCTGATGAAGTGAGCGGCGATTCACAAAAGCCCATAGATAACTAAAGGCCATGCAATAACAAATATGGCAGTGTGTTCCCTTTTAAGATGCCACAAAACACTGCAACAAGTTTTGTTTTGTGCAGTCCAACTTTAGCATTATAATAAGTATGCAACAATGACCAACCCTAGCCATATCTAATTTGGCTCATACGTGTTGAATTATAGTTTTTAATTTATAAAACTGCCAATTCAAGCATGAGGGAGCTGTCAACCCATGACTCTGATTTTAAATTTCAAAAGTGACACATATCCTAGTGTAGGTATGCCAAGAGTCTAATTCTCTGTATTGTCAGATAACTTCTGAATGGTGATTCCTACAGTAGGAATAAAGGGAAATTCATATAGAAAGTGGAGTTTGTTCCACATTGTCCACCTATTCCCCTCCCCACCCTATTCAAAAATGTTTCTTATTCACCATTGCTTCTAGGATGTTTTTCAACTTCCTAATCTAGTTTATGTCCTGGTATTCTCTTCTGGCCTTCCATCCAAATACAATCTGGACCTGACTCTGCTTATTTTCTAAGCCCAGATGAGATTGGTCATGCACTGCCTTTAATAGGATGAAGTAAAATATCAAAGTCACAACTAAGTTTTCAAGTTCTTCAGCATATTTACACAGTGGTGCTTAAAGATTGTAAACCCTTTTGAATTTTCAATATTTCTTCATAAATATGACCTAAAACCTGATCTCTTCTCCACACAAGTCCTAAAACTAGATAAAAAGAACCCAATAAAACAAATGAATAAAAAACATTATACTTGTTCCTTGATTTACTGAGGAAAATAATCCAAAGCTAACATATTTGTGTGTAGCAAAAGAATGCGAACTTTTGCTTTCAGTGTGCCCACCTTGGGCAGCAATAACTGCAACTATACATTTCCGAAATCTGTTGATCAGTCTTACACAACACCTTGGAGGAATTTGAGCCCATTCCTCCTTACAGAACAGCTTCAGTTCAGGGATATTGGTGGACTTCTTCTCATGAACTGCCCGCTTCAGGTCCTTCCACAACATTTCTATAGGATTAAGGTCAGGACTTTGATTTAGCCATTCCAGAACATTAACTTTCTTCTGCTTTAACCATTCTTTCATCGTACGATTTGTGTGTTCAGTGTTCATTTGTTGTTCAGTGTTCTCCTGATGGTGGTCTCATGAACAGTGGCACTTGCCAATGCAAGAGAGTTAGTTCCTTAGACATTACCCTGGGTTTGTTTGAGACCTCTCAGAGTCTTGCTCTTGGTGTGATCTTGGTTGGTCGACCACTCCTGGGACTAACAATGGGGTTGAATTGTCTCCATATGTACCCAATCTGTCTGACAGTGGACTAGTGGAGTCCAAACTCTTTAGAAATACTTTTGTAATCTTTTCCAGCCTGGTGAGCATCAACAAATATTTTTGGAGGTCCTCACAAATCTCCTGTGCTCGACAATGACACACTTCCACATATCTGCGTTGTAAAGATCAGACTTTGATAGTGAATACCCTGAATTTTGTTCTTTAAAGAAGGCAGGACCTGCCACACTCACACCTGATTATCATCCAATTGATTGAAACACCTGACTCTAATTTCCCCTTCAAATGAACTGATAATCCTAGAGGTTTGTATACTTTTGCCACACACTAATATGTAGCTTCGGATCATTTTCCTCAATAAATCAATGAACAAATATAATGTTTTTGACTCATTTGTTTAATTGGGTTTTTTTAATCTATCTTTTTAAATCTAGTTTTAGAGTTTTTTAGGACTCTATTTTAAAATTGATTCAAACTTTGGACCTTTACCATCTTTTCCTGCTTTCTCTTCTGTCTCCCTTTGTTTAATAACTAGGCTGAAGAAAGATTTAGAAAAAATTGCTCACTTTGTAGCTTTTTAGTTAGTTCTAATGAATCATCTTACTATAATACTTATTATGACTTTGACATTTTTGATAATAGACCAACCCTCACTACCAACAATTTGTATTAATATTTTACCTTTCCTTCAGTGAAATACTTATTTCCCTCATTTTACATAATTTCACATTTTAAAGCAACAAATGAAGACTTCATATATCATGCAGAAGAAACCATAACAAATTGTACTGTATGAACCCAGGTAAATTCTGGTTTACAACTTTACAACAAACCATGCCATTATATTTGGTTTAACAGACTGGGGCTTAGTGCAGTCTGTGAATTCATCCAATAAGTGGCTACATGAGCTTGGGTCAATTTTGGTTACAATATGTGTAATTCAAATGGAGTTGCTTTGTTTGTTTTCTTTTTTGGTTGGCATCTTAAATTGATTTTTTAAAAATTTACATGTATGTTTACCTTTCCCATATTAATATTCAACCTTCCAAAATAACTGTAAGCAATAGCTAAGGCTTTTATCTCTCTAAGAATGTTTCTGCCTAGCAGTATAATGAGTCTTGGTTTGAAGAACAACAACTTAGCTAATACTGTGTGGTGAAAGAAGCAGGAGAATACTGACTTATGTAGGAAGATTTCAAGGGATTAAGAAAGTAATGCCTTTCTGAAGTGTAGATTTTCCCAGTTCATAATAAATCAGTTGAGGTCAGCATAGCTAGAGTTTCATGCTGTCAGCTTTATTCCTTGAGGCTTTGAAAGGGATCCCAAAAGACAGGAGACCAGTTTTTAAAAAGGTTAGAATTAGATGCACATATTAGTAGTGCAGACTAAGGCATAAGAGTCTGCACTGCTAATGTATGGATGCCACATTTGTCAGAAAAACACTAAGACTAATTTTTGAATGCCAGTTAATTTATATGAGTAGTAAATATGGAACTGGAACAAGAATAACAAACTATCAAATAAAGCATATATAGTTGTTTTATGCTGAACTCATTGTAGCTGACTCAGCTGTGTTGGTGCTTTCCAACCATCAGATCATGAAGAGATTTTCTGAACCTTGTCATCAGAAATACTGGGAAAGATTTAACCTGGGATGTTTTGCATGCAAATGTGTTTTGGACAACTGCACTGTGCTGTAAAACAAGGAGACAAATTGTTTTGATTACTGGAATACACTTGCCAGAATATTCTGTATATTAGGAAGAACTTTGATCTGATACCTTTGTCTGAATATGTTCTTGTGTATTAGATATATAACTATATGTGTTGTGGGAGTATCTAGGAGCATGTGTGTGTCTATAAAATGCCATTAATATTTTTAGCATTTTATACAGGTATATGCAACCAGAGGTCCCAAGGTTGCATGTACTTGTCAGAAGTCTTAGATATAGCCCCCAGATCCCCAACAAAAGAGAAAAATTGTTAAATATCCAGAGAGTGATCAAATACAAAAATAAGCCAACACTAATTTTTGCCCAGACCACATCTACTTTTGCAGTGCAGCTCCTGATGTGCCACTCAAAGACCAAGCATCATTTTTTGTATCCCTTTTACAGAACAATACCAAAGACAGATCTTTTCTCTAATGGATTATCATCTATGTTAGACCATATGTTAGACCACAGGGGAGAGAACAAAGAAGAAAAGGGAGAGTAGCTGTAATAAGTGATGAAATCTTTGTGTAATGATTCTCATTAGATCATTGCTAATGCCTAATCAGTTTGGGTTGGCAAGACATCTCCATATCCAGATCAAAACAGTATTCTCTTCACTATGTTTCACTGTTTTTCATTCTCTCTGACACTAATATAGGGTCTAGTCAGTGAAGAGCAGGAGAGGTCTCCAACCTTTGTGGGTTAACAGGTACCTTCCGAGTTCTAAAAGTGTGTTGTGGCCCTTTCACAAAGTAAGGATTGTTGTCGTTGAAGATACATGTAATCATAAAACATTTTATTTACCAGAAGGTAAAAAAGAACCCCTGCAAAAGCCTTGTGCTGCCCAAGGTTTGTTCACCATTTATTCTTTAATAATACCTCTTGGATCTATGGTGTGGGGTCTAAAGGCATTATTGGAAATGCAGGTTATACTTGAGGCTAGGCCTCTGCTTTGTTGCATGCTAGTTCCCCATTTCATTTTTCTTTTAATTAATTAATTAAAGAATCTTTTGAAACTTGGAGGTGCTTGGCAAGAGCTGAAGAACATGTGTGTTCTACATTTTGATTCCAATCCCATCTAATGCTTTTGATAGAAATTTGATGGGCCTTAAATTCTTTTCCATGATTGACTGCTCTGTATTTATGCTCTCGATTTCTTCTTGCTTTTCTTCTCTGTACTTTAGAAACCTTTGATAGTTATATAACTCTTTCAGAGAGATACTTTTATTGTTTTAAGAGTTAGGCCCACTGAACTCCTCCAGTGATAAGCAGGACAGAGCAGAAAAGCTTGCAAGAGAAATCTGTAACAAAATATTTGCATGTCTTAAGTGATTGATTAGTATCGTATTTATAATTGCAGATTGTCTGACATTGTGGTTGTGCCAAAAAAAAATAAATCCCTAACGTAATAGTCTTTCCTGTTTAATACGTATCAGTTTTTAAACCAGATAAGATGACAGAGGAACAGGCTACTTGGTACAAGCCGCCTCCCAGCCCCTTTTTTGCCCCACTAGAAGTTTCACTACCATCAGAATTCCACTCTAAATGCTGAACAAGAGAATTGTAATTTTCTGCTAATTTTTGATGGAAATAAATCAAGAACACCGTCTCTGTTATTAGACAGATTTAACATACATAAAATCTATCAAAACACAATTATACCAACATTCTATCCTTTTTCATGACAGTATCATATCACCCTTTATCCTTTGGGACCCTCTGCTAAAGGTTTGCCCAGTCTGAGCTAAACTATATCTGACATAGATTCATTTTACTTGTTCCTGAAGTGAGTAAATAGCTCATTTAGAACATATGTATCTTTTTAAGTTTAGAGATAGAAAACAGGATTTGATCTTATTATACTGACATTTCTTTAACTGACTGAATAGCTACTATGTTCTGTTTCTTTTAGAATTATATTAAAGCAATTTATTTTTTAAAGTCTCTCTATGGAAGGAAGGATTTTATTGTTCATTGCAGGAAGACATTTGAAATCTTACACATCATTTTTCCATTTAGATTGTTTGACACAGCTTGTATTGTCCTCAAGTAGCACTGGAATAGTTTCCCCTAGAATCTGTACTTTTTATTATGATCTCTGTGACTACAGATAAGTACAGTTTGTCCCCCTTTTGCTTTAATTGATTTTTAAATCATAAAGGAGTAATTACTGTATTTAATACTGTATGAAGCACAGTAAAAAACTTACAATTTACCCAGGATTGGGTTCCCAGATTTCAGCTTAGGAACAGGCTTGAGATCTTTGGACTATTCACAACAATACAAAGCCAAGATTTTTATACTATTTATTTATATATTTGATTTATATCCCAGCTTTCATTTAGAAGCAAAAAGTGGCATACAGAGTGCTCCCTCCCACTCTCCCTGCCATGGGCATCTGCCAGAGGGCGATCAAAAAAGTCAAGATTGAAACCCTGCCTTAAAAAAAAAATTAATAAAAAAGGAAAAGAAATAATACTAGTACAAGTACAAATTTTAAAGGATATAGAAAATATAGTAAAAAGGAAAAATACTAATATAAGCAATAAAATACAGGTGGATAAGTAACAAATCCTGAATAACTAGCAAATCTAAAATATCATATGGCTAATATATACTAATACTTCATTAACAAGTTAGATTGCTATAGATATTCCATGTCCAATTTCTAAATGTCTCCATATTTAAAGGACATGTCTCCATTTAGCTGTAAAAATATTTGACTAGCACAATTAAAATGAATAAGAGGAAGAAGAAAAACTGCAAATAATAAACAATACATTCTCAATTACATTGAGAAATTATTGTAAATAATGTGTAGACTTTATATCAGATTAAAATATGAACCCAAACTTGGCACGTGGCACAATTCCATGTATAAAATTATAGTCCAGAAATTGTTCATCAGATTTACTGTTACATATGAAGTTACTCTAGACATTGAGGCATATTCCCACAGTGTAATTATCGATTCTGCCAGAGGGGATCACAGATCTGTTCCAATAAAAAGCATATAAAATCCTTGCAGCTATTAATATAAATTTGACAAATAAATAAATAAATAATGCCAGTTCAATGTATTTTGAAGAAATGTATGGTTTAGTAAAGTTTAATAAGCATATCTCAGGTTAAAATTGGATTACAAATTTCAAAATTTGTTCTACAATGAATTAATTTCCAATGCTGTTGAGTTTTATAACATTGCCACCACATATGGAAGAAAGATTCAATGTGTTCATTGGATTTCCAGAATTTCAGGGGACAGGAGTTACTTGTTTTGGCAATCATGACTAAAGCAATGTACCAGCGATAAAGCATCTTTTGCCCATTCCCTCTAAGTATAATATTTGAGGTAAACGTAATATTCTTTTTCCATTGAAATTCCCACTGTTCCATCTCTATAATTGTATTCAAATACTGCATCCATTTAATTATACAATCTTTGGCATGTTAAGGTTCTGAATTGTATTTCACTAATATATTAGTGAATTAGCAATGAGCATGAAACTGACCAAACTCAGGGAGGCAGTGAAGGACAGGAAGGCCTGGCGCAATATGGTTCATGGGGTCACGAAGAGTCGGACACGACTTAACGACTAAACAATATATTATAAATTGTGGCCAGTAAATGTTCAGTATCATGACGTATAAGATTTTCTAATTCAGTCAAATTTTTCAATATTTCCCCCTTGTTTCCTTAATTTTCTTCTTGCTGTGCTGCTTATTAGTCAGTATTGAAACCAACTGAGTGTGGAGGAGCAGTGTGTAGCAAAAGACTTGAGAGATCTTAATTTTCTCCTGTTAATAATAAAATCTTGTAATGTAAACAGATTATTCCCTCTCCATTGAGTAAGTTTCTTAGTTTTTTCTTCATCATAAAAGTAGATATACAGTAAGGAAGCAAGCAGGGAGAAGTTTGGACTTACTTTTTTCCTATATTTATTCCAAACATTCAATAAATTGCTTAATATTAAGTAGTTTCTTGAAAAATGTTTATTTCAGTGAATATCAACTGAAATATATCTATGCAGCCCCTATGGAAGGTCTGCACTTCCCATTAAGATGATGGAACCTTAAGGAAATATAATCTACTCTGAAATCCATGTTAGTACAATCTGAACTTCAGAGCTGCTAGACCACTTTGTCCTTTGAATCAAGTTCTTGAATTTAATCCTTGGCCTTTGTTAGACCATATATAATTCATTACTTGCCTGCACTGAAACCTTGCCCCTTTTGTATATGCACTGATGCTGTGTAAAGGGGCAGAGCTTTGACTGTGCAGTCGTGAACACCATCCTGTCTTTTTTGAACCCTCCTTTAGATGCTGCCAAATTGAATATTTAAGCTAACAAATGAATTGAAGCTTTTTGACGTGACTTTCCCATGCTAGCCTTAACATATGTTGGTAGCAAAGGCATATGCTAAGACATATGCTGGCAGCAAACCTAGCTATGTTTAAGGCAATCCTGGACTTGAAACTACTGAAGGAATGTTGTAATGGATATTGAGGATTAGTGTTAATTACTTCTAAGAATTTCTTCCTATTCTGTAATTTTTGAGAGCTAATGAGAACACTTAATAGCTGTGATTATGTTTCAGTGATTCAAGAAGGAAGCTTATGGCCAGCAACATTCTGGTAGTGTTTTTGCAATAGGAGCTGGGATTACTGTTTTTTCTTCCTGACGGAAGTCAACAGGAAAGGACAAGTGAGATGGATATTTATTTATTTATCTATCAAATTTATATGGCTGCCAATCTCACAAGATGTGACTCTGGGCAGCATACAGCAAAAAAAAAAGTATAAAACAATAAACATGTAAAACACAGTCATATTAAAAAAACACACACACAAATTCAATCAACAATGGAGCCACCTCAAGATCTCACTGATATGCTTAAGAGTAAATGTTTTCTAGGATGAGAAAGAAGCAGAGAACTATTTGGGTCTTTGAAAGAAGGCTTCTTATAATGTTGTGGATTCCTTGAAAGACTTGATGGAAGCAGGATTTTTGGATTGTTAATTCTGTATATTCCTCATTTTACAAGCAACTTGTATGTGCATATATCTCAATGTATACAAACGTACAAACCTTAAACCACAGATATATAATTCTTCAATGACTTCTTTTAAGGAAACTGAACTGTTCACATCCCTGAGAATAGGTTAAAAATACAACGAATAAGAACAAGTTTAAAAAAATAATATAATAGATTTAAGCAGCTCCTACAATTAGATTTAGCTGTAAAATAAGTAACAAGTCAAAAAGGAAAAAAGATGAAACAAGTTAGTGGTGCTTGTTATTAATTTGCCAAGCAATTTTTCATACTTTTGAAAAGGATTGAAAGCAATCAAAGATCCGAAAGGCAGAACTGTAATCAATCCCGGGGAAAGGCGATGCTGGTTTCCTAAGCGAATGGGGCAATATATAACAGCCCAGTATCTCATGTTACATCCTTATTTTACTGTCTGTTCTCCAGAGGAGGTAATTGCCCTCGAAACTGACCTCTGATTCCTTGAGAAAGATAAGTTACACATCTGGTAGTGCTTTCACTTTTAAGTTTGCTAACTGCTGTTCCTTGAGCTTTAGAATTTTTTCCTTCTATCATCTGTGTTTTCAGAAATTGAGAAAAGATAAGGAAAGTGGCGAGTTTTTTTCTAAAAAAAAACCTCTAGATCCAGCAAAATGCTTATTTTTTAAAATGAACACAGACTGGTGCACATATTTCTTGCCTTGGATTGCACACAGCCTGATAGATCCCTGCAGATGAAAAAAATATTATTTTGAAAGTGAGAAATGCAAACTGGACATAACTGATTATCAACATTTGACTTGAGAGAAAGCTATATACAGGTAGTCCCCAGTTTAAGAACCACTTCTGTTCCCAAGGTCTGTCCTTAAGTTGAATTTGTATGTAACCCGGAACAGTATTATTGTATGATACTGTATAAATAGTATTATGTAATTAACTTGAACCATTGTGTATTTAACTCAAATCATTGTGTATTTAACTTGAATTTTGCTATGGGTCATCCTTAAACCAGGCATTCTTAACTCAGGGACTACCTGTAGATAGTTCTGTTGCCCAGTATTAACTGTCCAGTATTAATTTATGAGATTCATTCAAAAGTGAAACCAAAACTATAACTGAGCAAAAGAAGAAAACCAGGACTGCTATGAAACCTTCTGAGACGTCAGTTTCATCAGATTTTGACTTGATGCTCATCCAAGAGCCATTCTCTCAAGCTGTATAGGGTGTGCAGAAGGGAGAAGGCAAAGCTACTCTGATGGCTCAGTGGAGTGATAAATAATCTCTTTTTTAGCTATTTCCATTCTAGCAAGTCATGAGTTGCAGCATTACTTCTGTATTTCAGTTGGTCATCCACTTAACTTTAACAATTACTGTTTTTCTTACTTCAGGCATTTCCCTCTTAGGCTGGCTCTGGTATTGGAAATTAAATCATTTAAGAGAGAGTAGTCACTAGCTCTTTTGGACTCCTTGACATACATTTAAGGAAACAGTTACCAGGTGAATAGTACATCAAATTTAGTTTAGTTTTCCTACCTGGGCTGCAAAAATACCAGATGGCCACTAGATGTCAATAAAGAGTTAAGAGTTTTCTATATTGTTTTGCTGCCATCTAGTGGTCCAAAAAGGCTGGGAAATCCTGAGGTACATTGAGGGATTGCCCATGTGAATAGAGAGTGGTACTTTTTCTTGGTAGTTGCTATTTGTTAGTTTTATTGAATCAGTTAATACACACACACACACACACACACACATCCACACACAGATCAACACATGAAATGACAGCAAAGAGTTACAATTTTCTGTATCTCTTTATTTCCATCTAGTGGTCACATGAATTTCTGCAGCTCAGATATAATAGTTTAAATCTAACTTCAAGAATATAACTTGAGTTTTGGCATTTTTTTCTGTGTGTAATAGTGCCAAACAAGTTGGGAATTTGGGACAGGCACAGCAAGTTTTTGGGAACCTTGGTAGCAGCTGTCAGGCTCTTAGAGGGAGGGAAATTCAGGAAACAAGAACCATTTGCCTTTCTGTAAAGATCTTTATTGCTAGTAGGGTAAAGTACAGAATATTGAAAATCTGCTAAAGCAATTTTCCAGATCAATTTATGCCTACTGTAATTAAGACAGAGTTGCTCAGAGTCTCTTTCTCATGCTTCCCCCCTCCTCTAGGCTGAGGTGTTTCCTTTGCAAAAGTCCTGTTTTCTCCCCTGTGTTCCCATGACCTGTTACACATTCCATGTCAGCAGCAGCAGTAGTCACCATAAAGTTTGGTGCGTCTGGAGAGGTCAGTTTGGAATTGTCCTACAGGGAGCTTCTGGATGAATTCTGAGACCTGAAAAAGGTGCCAGAGCTCAGTTCAGAGTTGGGGTTGGAACTGAGGTCTGAAGTTCAGCTGTTTAGTGGCAGGAACAACAACAGTGCTGGCATATGTTTGCCTGGCACCACCAATCAGCTGCTTGGTGTTGGGCTGCAGAACAGTGGCAACCATGGCAAATGCTTCTCTCTTGTTGGCAGCAATTTCTTCTCCTCATGGCTTGGTGGTGCTGGTGACAGTGATCTGGACATGCTCAGCTTCGGTGTGCCAGTGTGCTGGAGCAAATGGGTGCTGTGAGGAAACAACAGTGGGAGCAGGATCAGTGGCCAGGTTGGATGCTAGTCTAAGTCCTGCAGCATCTGCAGAGTCCATCACCTTGGGCAGTGGCCATCTTGCTTTCTTCATGCTGCACTGCCGGAAGTGAACTTTCAGCTGCCAGCTCCCACTGCTGGCAGTGCTTTCTATGTTTTATACATCTACAGTACCAGATGAAGTTGGGCCTGCAAGATTTCTATTTAGTGGTTTTAAAGGACTGTAGATGGTCTCTTAGACTGGAGATGACTGAGATGGAGTTCATTTGTTTTCCACCTGGGTGTGAGACATTGGGGGCCAGCAGAAGAGAAGCCTGGAGTGCTGCTGGAGGAAGATGAAGAACAAGTCTAACCAAACATGGGTGAGAGCCTTATTAAGGATTACACCATGGTGATAAGAGCTGATGTATTTTTCCACTGTTATTACATGCACAAATTGCTGTTTAGTGGCCCTATTTAGGATAAGCCACTCCCTCTAGGGAGGTTTGGGTTAGAAGATCATTTGAAGGACTACTGTGAGGAGTATCTGTTGGATAAAATCTCTTGCATTCACTCTGAGCTGGGACTGCAGCTATGCAGGTCCTGTTGAGTTAGCCAAGGTATGGTCTTCCCACTCTGGAAAGAGTGTGAGTCTGTTGATCCTGAGGAAGTGGACAGAGTCCTTGGAGCTGTGAGTGGAAGTACCTGTTTATAAAATCCATACCCCTGCTGGTTAGTAAGGCTTCCCAAGAGGAGATGTGCAATGGGGTTTAGTGATGGTACATTCATCTTTGAGGGAGTGGTTTCATTTGTGCTTAAAGAGGCAGTGGTCTAACCCTTCTCAAAAAGCCATCCTGGATCCAATGGGGTTGGATAATTTCCAATCCAGTTTCCAAACATCTCTTTTTGGAGAAGGTTGTGGAGAAAGTGGTCAGACAGCAGCTTCAGAGAGCTTGGTGGAAAACCAATTATCTGAATTTTTTGGTGTTTTTTTTTTTATCCGCACTCAGTCGTGACCGATTCTGCAGCAACTGCCTGGACAAGTCCCTGCAGTTTTCAAGGCAAGGTGTTTCAGAAGTGGTTTACCATTGCCTCCTTCCTAGAGCAGAGCCCACCTGGCGAGTTCAGGAGGCGGGGTTTCTGTTGCTTTGCGCCTTTTTTGGGTGTGCGCGGCTTCCGCATTACCGGCAACTGGTCCCATCTCCCGTGCAAGCGCCGCCAGCATATTTCCTCCCACCGGGGTGACAGTACCCATTTATCTGCTCACATAAGTTTTCAAGCTGCTGGGTTGGCAGGAGCTGGGGAGGAAGCAGGAGCTCACTCTGCTGCGTGGAGCTGGGCTCGAACCACTGAAGTGTCGACCATTTAGACATTGATCATGGTTGTGGATGACCCATGGCAGAATAGAGATTGGGATGGTACATTTATTATTTCCCTCCTCCTGTTTAATATCTACATGAGGCTGCTGGGTGAAGTCATCCATCGGCATGGGTTAAGGTATGCATCTTGTGCTAAACAATATCAAGACTGAGTGGCTATGGATTTTGAGGCCTCCTGGATCTGGAGATTTTCCATCTCTAGTTCTGTATGGGATTATACTTCCCCAAACAGATCTGGTGCACAATCTAGTGGTCCTTGTAGGCTGATGACTACTGCTTGAAGAGCAGGTGGCAACCATGGCTTGGAGGGCCTTTGAACAAATCCATCTTGTGCAGCAGTTTCACCCATTCCTGGATTGGGAGGTCATATTTATAATCACTCATATCTTAGTCACCTCTCTTCTGGATTACTGCAATATACTCTACATGGGATTGCCTTGAAGACTCCAGAAAGCAGCAGCATAAGTAATTATGGCTACACTTTGGTATGCCCATGTAACATTGCTACTTCATGAGTTATGCTGGTTGCCAGTGGGCTTCCAAGTGCAATTCAACATGCTGGTTATTATCTTCAAAGCACTTCTTGATAAAAGCCTTATTATTTGCAGGACCACCTGTTTCCTCTCTATCTGATATAGGACTGGCATCCTCTAGGTCCTGTCTCTTAAACAATGTTTTCTTATGGGGCCCAGGAAATGCCTTCTGTATTACTGTGCCTGAGATCTGGATGGCCCAACTTTGCCTGGTTTCCATAAGGCTTTAAAGACCTGTTTTTTCCCCCAAGTATTGGGTCAGGAGCATCTGTGAACTTGCCAGTATTGATTGTTCCTGAGTTGTTGAGAGGGTGACAAATGCCATTACTTAGAAATTAGCATAACTAAGAGTGAAAATGTTATTCCTCCTTAATTTTTCAACGTGTATGTACATTCGTATGATTAGGAGAAAAGGTTTTACTCTAGTATAAAATGTCCAAGTTTAATCTGCCAGTAAATGAAATATTTCTATGTTATGTCAGGTTTGGGAAGACAAAGCAAATATTATGAAGTAGAAAGAATAAGGTGGGCAGGAGGTGGGCAAGGGGATTTATTTCAATGATCAGTTAAGGGGACTGCAGTTATAAGTAAAATCAAAACATATTAGTCTCATTGCTTCATAACTACTTAGTATATTAATGCTTGCTCTACAGATGTTAATGCATTTAATTGTTATTAAATTTGAAACAGTTTTGGAAAAATCCTTTGATTTAGCTATGGAGCATATTTAGAAAGGATACAATTCAATCTTCTAAGCAAAATCACTAAGTAAAATTTTGATTTTCTAGCATTACCAAACTTACATAGATACATCTTACATAAGCAAAATATCTAATCAGTTCATGTTGATGGGTTAGATGCTCTCTTAATGCAAATATAAATGGGAGCAAAAGGTCAGCAATCTGGAGAATCAATTGGACAGTTTTAAAATAAGTGCTCTTTACATAATTGTTCATTTAATTTCCAACTCTTAGAGTTACATAAATTCATCTTTTTCAGAAGCAGAATATTCCTTTTTCTCACATATAGTTGATAAATTTAACTATGTGAGCAAATTCAGAAAATTATAGTTACCTAACTATGGGCAAAATATGAAGTGAAAAGTATTGTTATTTCAATCAATGCTATGTCAGGACACCTTAAAAAGTCCATCAGTCAGTCAATCTTTATTTTTTTTAATTTATTAATCAAATTTATACGCCTCCCATCTTACTGTATAAGTGACTCTAGGCAGCTTATAAGTAAAAAGAAAGCGATAAAAATCTTCACAAAAATATACAAAAAGATGGAGAGAGCATCCTCAAGCTACCAACCGCCCCCAATGCTGTGAACCCCCATCAGATCCCCATGCTAGTTGGCAGAACCAGGTCTTGAAGCTCTTCCAGAAGGCCAGAAGAGTGGGGGCCAATTTCACCTCAAGGGGCAAGATGTTCCATAGGATGGGCGCAATGGCAGAAAAGGATCTCCTCCTAGACCCCGCCAGCTGAAATTCTTTACCTGATGGTGTCTGTAACATGCCCTCCCTGCTGGACTGGGTGGGATGGGTCAATGTAACTGAGACGAGATAGTTCCTCAGGTAACTTGGACCCATGCCATGAAGGGCTTTAAAGGTCACAACCAACACCTTGAATTGGACCCAGAAGCAAACTGGCACCGAATCCAGCTCATGCAGCAGAGATGTTACATGTGCAGCCCTAGAGGTGCCCATAACTCCCCGCGCTGCCTCATTCAGCACCAGCTGAAGCTTCTGGATACTTTTCATGGATAGCCCCATGTAGAGCACATTGCAGCTCCCCAAGCAGTAGTCATGAGCCCAGAAGGACCCCAGATTACACACTGGGTCTATCTGGTGCAGTGCAACTCCATCCAGAACCAAAGATGATAAGCCCCTAGATGCAGAAGAGCCCCAAATCTACAGCCACTTTGTCTTACCAGGGTTCAGTTGAAGCCTGTTTTTCCCCATCCAGACCCCCCCAGCTTCCGAGCACAGTGAAAGAACATCCACAGCCTCACTTAGTTCACCTGGGATGGAGATGTACAATTGAGTATCATCTGCATACTGATGATATCTCATCCCGTGGTGACAGATGATTCATGTAGATGTTAAAAAGGAGTGGAGAGAGCAACGACCATCTTGGTCAATGACCAATATAGACACCCTGAAGTAGCACACCATACCTCTAAGTGATTGCAGATGCTTTGCAGCTCTAAGGAACATATCCAAAGGGCCATATTAAATGATTTGCAGAACTGTATGTATCATAATTTTTAGGATATTTGCCTTTTCAGCTTTGCTTGGGCTGTGATTACCAATCTATTGCTTAATATTAATGTTCATGTTGATGCTAAAAGTGCAGGTAAGTCTCTCTGAATTCACATATGCCTGTAATAAAACATGCACATATTTACTGAAATAAATCTAATAATGAAACCAATATTTAAAAAAATACAATACAAATTCAGACCTGCTTAGTCATGGCCAAAGGAAGTGGCAGCTCTGACTGCTCTTGAAAGCTAAGTAGGATCAGACCTACTTATTAGTTATTATTTGGTTATTATTTGAAATAGAGATCACTAGGAAAATTGCTGGACTGTAGACTAGGTTAGAAAGTTTTTTTTTTTAAACATCCTGGAAGAGAGCATTGCAAAACACTTTGATATTGCTCTATATTCACCAGGAATTGAGCTCAGATCAAGAGACACAGATACCTTAGTGTCTAGTGAGTAGGGTTAGAAGAGGTACTCTTTGGGTTTTTTTAAATGTATATAGAATATTCAATAGTAAAATACTGTTTCCTAACTTGAACAGATCTTTTGAATCTAGGAATTATTTCACATCTTTATAACAACCTTTTTATCAAATGATGTGAATTCAATTAAATCTTATATAAAATGTACCCACTGAATATTCACTATCTATTCCTGTTGTTCTGTTTGTTTTTAGAATGGGTAAAAAGGTAAAAAAGGAAGTTGAGCCTCCTCCCAAGGATGTGGTAAGTTTATAAAATAGTACTCATAAAAATGTTTCACAATTATAACCTCCAGGTTTGCCCTTCTTCAGTCTTTTACTCCTACTTACTTCCCTTTGGTTTCTAAAAATGTCGTATAAAGATAATCACATTTTTTCTTCATTTAGGCTTTGTGTATAAAGCACAGGAACAAATCACATTGATTTTTATGAAGAATATTGTATTCCATTGGTAAGGCAGGGCATCAAGTTGTAGTATTAATGGAAAGAGAGAGCAGGATTTAAATGTTCTCACTTCATCTGTAGAGATTTATTAGGGATTCCCTCACATAGCTGATCCTTTTTCTGCAAGACTATCTTGTTCTGTGCCTTGCAGTAAGAGGACTTTCCTGGTTTTTCTCCTCAAAGAATACCAACTGGTAGTTCACCCCTTTTGTCTGAACCCAAGGCAGTTCCATCCAACTCTCTGTTTCATGGACAAAATCCCAACATGGCTGAATTGGACTATCTATTGGCATCCAAGAAGAAAAAAAAAGTGAGAAGCAAGTGTGGATACAGAAGAAAAACAAAATTTTAAGTGTAGGCAGAGTTCTACTCATGTCTGGGGCTTTTAATATTTCCCTATTCAAGAATTTTACCATTGTTTTATATATTCAGATGTTGTTGTCTTCCATTTTTAGATTTCCTTTGTTTTTCCCATTGCTGCTTCACCAAAACCCATCAATAAAGAAAATGTGGAATAGCCTTTAATTGATAGCAGTAAGAGATGCTTGGCTGAAAACATGACTGTTTGGGTCAGTTTACAGCCTTTATTGTGTTAAAAATGATTTATTGAATAAGCCCAAAATGGCTAGTTCACATATCATGCTGAGGTATAAACAATTTTAAAGTCTTTACACAAAATCAGTATACTCTTAAACTTCAATAACAAAACCACCTGATGGTACATTGCTCTTTTTCCACTGTAAAAACAAAACAAAACAAAAAACAATGCAAGCCTACTATGAGCTTTATATTACTGTCTTGTTTGTTATTCATACAATCAGTATTAGGATTTAAATTTTGTTCTTCTTTTCCACTTTTAAACTATTTTTAAATACCCAGTTTTTCAAACATGCAGCTATGCTGAGCCATCCTGAAAATCAAATGCTTATAGCATGGAGGATTACAATATATCTATTAGTAAATACTGAAGATTTTGCCCTATATCCTTTGTGTCACTGGTCAACTACATACATCATTTCAATTGATTACTCAAATGAGCTATTCAGAAGTATCATAATATCTGTAACTTTGAAAGGCTTTGAAATGTTCTAAGTATCATCCAGCTTGTTAAATACTTATTATGTAACACTTGTTTTAAAGTTTTGAAGTACCCGCATTAGTTTGTAATTAAAAGATCTGATAAATGCATCATATCAGGTGCATTTGAATCTGTGTCTGTTGAATCTGAAGGTTTTGTCAGAATGATGAAACTTGCTGTGCCATTGTGATGCAACTTCTGTCCTTTTTGTGTAAGTGACATGACATATGTACAAAGCAAGTTACGTTTACAGCTTATGGTAGAATTCTGCCCGTGATCTGGGTTTAGTTGGTACATTAGTCCAATCATAATATGGTTTAGTGCAGGGGTCGGGAACCTATGGCTCGCGAGCCAGATGTGGCTCTTTTGATGGCTGCATCTGGCTCGCTGCCAAATCTTTAATAAAAAAAATAACGGGGTAAGGCTTAGAACATGTCTTCTATCCGCCGAGCGCAAGCCACGCCCTCCTCCGCATCGCATCCGCATCCGGCATCCTTGGGACTCACCCTACCTTGCCTCGCAGCATCCGCGGCCGAATGGGCCTGGAGCCGCATCGTCCTCCACAGGCAGCCGCAAATCGAGGCCCCGGCTTCGGCCTAGCTCCCATCGGCGGCCCACACAAATGCGATCCGGGTGCACCGCTTTGCATCCTGCTTCCGCTGCCCCTGCTCTGTTGGGTGAGTCCTCATCTTGGGCTGGCCCCCTGTTTGTGGCCCCAACGAGGTACGAGACATATTTCAGGCACGGTGCCACTTTCCACCAGTGGCCGAAAATCGAGCCCCCGGCTTGGGCCTAACCTCCTTGACAGCCTGTAAGGGTCCATCCCACCAGCTACACCTGCAATTGGCTACCCTGCCTTCATTACCTCTGCCCTGCCCCACGGACCACTACCTGGGGTGGTATCCTCCTCACCTCAGTCAGCTAGCTAATTGCAGAAACCCTTTTATTGAAGAAGATGCCTAAAAGAAAAAAAGATGAGGAGTATCGTACTTTTCAGCAGGAATGGACAGAGGAATTCGCCTTTGTGGAGAGAGCAGGTTCTGCAGTATGTCTAATATGCAATGATAAAATTGCATCGATGAAATGGTCAAATATAAAGCGGCACTTCGACACACGCCATACTACATTTGCATTGAAATATCCTGCGGGGGACAGCAGGAAGAAAGCATGTCAAGAGCTACTGTGCAGAGTGCAAGCTAGTCAGCAGCAACTCCGTGTTTGGACCCAACAAGGTGACTGGAATTCGGCTAGCTTTGCTGGCGCTTTAGCAATTGTGAGAAACGGAAAGCCATTCACAGATGGGGAGTATGCCAAAACATTCATGCTTGATGTTGCCAATGAACTTTTTGACGATTTTTCGGATAAAGACAAGATAATCAAACGAATAAAAGACATGCCTCTGTTGGCAAGAACTGTTTATGATTGCCATCATCATGATGGCAAATCAAATTGAGGCAACACAAGTGAAGGACATAAATACAGCACCATTCTTTTCTCTCACTTTGGATGAGTCAACAGACGTAAGCCATTTATCCCAGTTCAGCGTGATTGCAAGGTATGCTGTCGGTGACACACTACGTGAGGAAAGTCTTGCTGTTTTCCCTATGAAAGGGACAACAAGAGGGGAGGATTTATTCAAGTCTTTCACTGAGTTCGCTGAAGAACAAAATCTACCGATGGATAAACTTATTTCGGTGTGTACTGATGGTGCTCCGTGCATGGTGGGGAAAAACAGAGGATTCATAGCGCTTCTTCGTGAACATGAAAAGAGACCCATCCTAAGTTTTCACTGCATCCTACATCAGGAGGCGCTTTGTGCTCAGATGTGTGGCGAGCAGCTTGGTGAGGTGATGTTGCTGGTCATTCAGGTGGTCAACTTTATTGTTGACCGAGCTTTAAATGATTGCCAGTTTAAAACACTGCTGGATGAAGTTGGGAATAATTATCCCGGTCTGCTTCTGCACAGCAATGTGCGTTGGTTGTCAAGAGGGAAGGTGCTCAGCCATTTTGCGGCTTGTCTGAGCGAAATCTGGACTTTTCTTGAAATGAAAAACGTCGAGCATCCTGAGTTAGCTAACACTGAGTGGCTCCTGAAGTTCTACTATCTCGTGGACATGACTGAACATCTGAACCAGCTCAATGTGAAAATGCAAGGCGTTGGAAATACAGTCTTATCCCTTCAACAAGCAGTGTTTGCATTTGAAAACAAGCTAGAAGTCTTCATCGCTGACATTGAAACAGGTCGTTTACTACACTTTGAAAAACTGGGAGAGTTTAAAGATGCATCCACAGCAAGTGACCCTGCTCAACATCTTGATCTTCAGCAGCTAGCGGGCTTCACATCTAATCTCCTGCAGTCATTCAAAGCACGCTTTGGAGAATTTCGTGAGCGCACTCGTCTTTTTAAGTTCATCACCCATCCACACGAGTGTGCAGTGGACAGCGCCGACCTGAGTTACATCCCCGGTGTCTCCGTCAGAGATTTTGAGCTACAAGCTGCTGACCTGAAGGCCTCAGACATGTGGGTGAATAAGTTCAAGTCACTGAATGAAGATTTGGAAAGACTTGCACGACAGCAAGCAGAGTTGGCGAGCAAACACAAGTGGGGAGAAATGAAAAAACTTCAACCCGCGGACCAGCTGATTGTCAAAACTCGGAACGCGCTTCCTGTCACATACCACACACTGCATCGTGTGAGTATTGCTGTACTGACAATGTTTGGCTCTACGTATGCATGTGAGCAGTCTTTCTCACATCTAAAGAACATTAAGACCAACCTACAATCACGTTTAACGGATGGAAGTCTCAACGCCTGCATGAAGCTTAACCTCACCACGTATCAACCAGACTACAAAGCCATCAGCAAAACCATGCAGCACCAGAAGTCACATTAATGGTAAGAAGTACTTTATTCATCATTGGTTAGCAACAGCATAACAACATTATTAAAAAGAATTCAGAGACTTATTGTACTTTAAAAGTGTTGGTCTTACATAAAATGCACACATTTACTTGTATTTAGTTTTAAACATATTGTATGGCTCTCACGGAATTACATTTTAAAATATGTGGCGTTCATGGCTCTCTCAGACAAAAAGGTTCCCAACCCCTGGTTTAGTGTGTTATGCAGACACACCTAATATATTGAAAGGCTGATAATGTTGAAGACAGGCAGACCTCCAGCTGGAGACCTTTCCAGAGGGCTGGCCCCATCATGGAAAAGCAACACTTCCAGGCTTCGGTCTCCTCCAGAACTTCACAGCCTTCAAACACCAAGACAAGATTTTGATATCATCTCCAGTGAGGCCCAGGGTCATGATGTACAATTGGGTATTATCAGCATATTGATACTAGAGCCTGAATTTCTGTATGACCTCCCCCAGTAGCTTCATGTAGATGTTAAATAAAGGGGGGAGAATACTAATATTTGTGGCACCCCACAGAGGAGCACCACTGTGCCAATTCCTCATTCCCAGTTATCAGAGAGTGGAACTAGCTGCTGAGGAAGGAGTTGAACCAGTATAAAACAGTGTCTCTGATCCCCAGACCCTGCAACTACTTCCAACTGGGTCCTGACAAAGGTGATTGGCAAAAATGACCAATGCTATTATGAACCATAATCTACCATTGTAGTTCAGTGTGGGTTGGTAGAAGTCTTTCAGCTTTATAGTCTAGGCCGAGAAAATGTTGGCTATTGCGGGTTCTTTTCTGAACCACAAATAATCAGATTGACACAAAGCATTGGAAATTTAAACAGTTGATTTTTTTTTTTTGTATCTCCCTTCAATAGCTGGGCAAGACTTATAAAACAAAGAAAGCTTACAAAGAAAAAGAAATTGTACATTATAAATGCCTTCAACTCTTTCAGAAACTAATATTTTACTACTAAAACTATAATATATTTTAATTATTTTCTATAAGCTCTTCTATATTCATTAATGTCCAGTTTCACTATATCTTCATAGATTTCTGTATCTCTAACATATTTGTTTATTGTTGACCTCTATATTTCTTTTGTCTTCAACTCTATATATATCTAATCAGAAGTGATCTGACTATGGCAAAGAGGTGGTGGAAACACCCTCCAGATCCAGATCACAACCCATCTGCTCTGAGACAATCACAAGGTCTACATTAGTTGGGGCCAAGATAAATGCAATTACAGGCTAAATCAAAATAAATCTAGTTTCTGAATCATGGGATATAATAGTTCTACTATATTCTGCATCAGTCAGACCTATACCTTGAGTTCTGTATCCAGTTCTGGGCACACTGGATACGAATTGGAACAGGTCTAGTGATAGTGACTGGGGGACTGAAGCTAACAAGGACACAGCAAGAAAACTGGGGAGGTTTATCCCTGAGATAAGAAACTGAAGGCATGTAACACAAAGTAGGTCAAATCTTATTTTCTATTGTCCCACTGTACAGGGTACAAAATAATGGTCATAGATGCACAAAGGCAGTACTTCCTAATAGTAAGAGTGGTTCAACAAAGGAGCCAACTGCCAAAAGAGATTGTGAGCTTTCCTTTCCTAGATATATTTAAGTGGTGGCTCCACAGCCATTTGTTGGGGTTGCTTAATTTGGATTTCTGCATTGAACAGGGGGTTGGACTTGATGGCCTAAATAGCTCCTTCCAACTCTATGACACTATGATTCGCTTATGTAGCATATCTGAACTTTATATCATTAAAAAAAAGAAAATTGTATAGCCTGTTCAGC
Source organism: Python bivittatus (assembly GCF_059951505.1). Taxonomy (NCBI): domain Eukaryota; kingdom Metazoa; phylum Chordata; class Lepidosauria; order Squamata; family Pythonidae; genus Python; species Python bivittatus. The sequence continues at coordinate 17,939,130 of NW_028277088.1, read as the reverse complement.
CTATCCATCTGATTCCATTATTTCTTATGCTGCCTTTGAGGCTATTATTACCTGTACAAATAGGAGTTTTCAAATAAAAACTTCTGAGAATTTCTGTCATCTCAGTTGTCATGCTTGGTATCCTTTTTCCCAATTGATAGTAATGTTCTTTTTGAGTTGATCTGATCAGTGTGGTCCATGGATTCCACGTGAAAGTGCGCTGCAGGGTTTTCTAATACAATTGTGTTTTTCCTGTACTATTTCTCTTTCTTTGTTCTTCAGACTTTTTGCATCCCTAGTAGCCTGTTTTTGACTATACCTGTACACTGAGCAGAGCTGTTCATTGAATCATTTACAATGCTGTTATCCATAGCTTTCCTGACCCTTTTATGTAGGATGCAGAGAATTACTTGAGTAAAATACATTATAATGTATTTCAGTATAAATTGTCTATCCAGATTATATTTTATAATTGAATTTTTGATGTTTGATCAAATCTGTAAGTGCTTTCTTGCTAGTTTGTTGCCTATAACCAGAGATCAGCAACAAATGTTGCTTCATTTAAAAACTCACTGATGCCAAAATCTATCTAGAGCCAATAATGTCTCATAGAGGCCATTTCGTTGCCATCTCTTTTTCAGGATTACTGATCTATGTATATCATACCAGTTTCCAAAATTCTTTTGTATGTGACTGTGAATCAGAAGTCAGTGGATTTCCTGTGAGTAGGGGAAAGAAGGCAGTTTGTGAAGAGATTCCTAGAGCCAGATGCTGAATTAGTGGAGAGCAAGTTTGAATTACATCCATCCATTTATCTATATAATCATTGTTCATCTCCTACTCATCTGTGTTTTAGAGGTAGGCTATCTGTGGCCAAGGACCATGTTGGTCTTCAACCAAATTTCAATAGCCCTCTGCAAGCATGCATTTCACACTTCTGTTAAGAATGATTGGTCCTCCCTCCAAGATCCCATTTCATGGAGAATAAGGGAAAGGGAAAGGTAGATGGCTTCTTCTTATAAGCCTACTAAATTGCCATTAAAGTTGCAAACTATTGAATCCTTTATGTAATTTTTTTTACAATACTGTAATTTCAAAAGATGTATTATGTCCAGTGATTGACTTATATTATATTTATCAGTAAATAGCTGTGACACTGAACTTTAAGGATATATATGATTTATATTCATTCATATTCTTACTGTTGGTTTTCTAGTTTGATCCTTTGTCAGTTGAAAGCAAGAAAGCTGCAACGGTGGTACTGATGCTTAGTTCCCCTGAAGAAGAAGTTCTATATAAAGCATGTGAAGCTCTGTATAAATTTGCATCAAAAGGTTTGTTCTTCTTTTATCATGTTCCACCCATTCTTTAATGAGTATTAAATACTTATATGAATCATTCCTATTTCAGTTTAAGTGCCAACAGTATGCAATATATTATATAGAGTTATGTAGAGTAATATAAAGCTGTAACTCATGAGACGTTCTGACTTAGAAGCAACCTCTTCCAGATAAGAAGCAGCAAGGAAAGTCAAATCAGATTATTATTATTATATATTATTCTACATGCCTAAGCTAGGCAGCTGTCAGACCACTGCAGAGCAAAAACTGTGACCTTGACAGACACATGTAACATTTTTCTGTTTCAAAGTAGTTCATCCTTCCATATTGTTACTATTTTTTTCTTCTACAGTTACTACTAGTGTTACAGTAAATCTTCATTTTAATAGACTCAGTTTAGTGGACAAACTGAGTTGCAATACACAAAATCTGTCCATACACTAAATGCTTCTATGCATGTATAAAATCCCATATGCCACTTTACACCTACATTACATGCATGAAATATCTAAAAAACATGTGTAAAACCCTTTGAAGGTTAATGGAATTTCTACTTTTATGGACTCCTCTTCCCCCCATTGGTCTATTAAATTGAGAGCTTACTGTATTATTATGACTATTATTATGGACATTTGAAATTAAATGTAATGAATTGCTTTTTAGGTGAAGAAAACAAGCTGACACTTCTTGAATTTGGAGCCCTGGAACCTTTATTTAAATTAGTTACACATGAAGATCCCACTGTTCGCAGAAATGCTACCATGGTAGTGGGGATCATGGCATCTCATAGTAAGAGTTCCCCTTAGAAACATGCGTGGTATTAAGCAAAGTTAAACTGTTAAACAGCATATTAAACTGATGTAAACTATGAAATTGTCATATGTCTAACGTTCTTGCTAAGCAACAATAGAAATAGTTAACTGAATAGTTCTTTGAACTGCTCTATCATCGTAGTAATGGAATAACTGGCTCTGAAAAGAGAAAACTGGGTAAAGAAGGTCTGTAAAGAGAACAAAAATGTGCAAGGCTTGAGGAATTTACTATGAAGTAAGTCGGGGTGTGCGACTTTTTCAGACCAAAAGCCACACTGTCCTTTGAGAGCCCTGCCAGGACCTTCACTCCAACAAGTGGGCAGAGCCAAGTTGAGGAAGTAGGTGAGAGCAGGGTGAAAACGGAAGTTGATTTGGCATAAGCTTTAATTTAACTAAAATTAAAAGTAATACAATTACTTATTCCCCTTGTAAAATGTTGTAAAAATTATAATTTAGCAGCAACTTTTGACAGTCTGGCAAAATAATCAAGCTTCCAGGATATAAGTGGCACTAAGTTGAAAGCAGACAAAGATGTTTGTCTATTGGGAGCTCAGCAGATCTTCAGTCTGGCAGGGTGAGACCCCAAGTTGAGATTTACTAGCACTGGATTTTACATTAGGATACTGCATTTATGCCCATGTATGAATATGTAGCAGAGCCAGGAGAACAGCAGGAAGTTATGTTTGCACACAGTGGGAACATAAGGAAGAGTGTCATATCATATTGGCTTAAAAATATGGATTTGATGAAGAATTTCCAATATTGTGCACTGAATTCTTAACAAGTCTTTCATAACTTGTGAAACTAAAGCACTGTATTTTAATATTGCTTTCATAAATGGGCCGGTATCTACTGAAGAAAAATCACATTAATTATTTTTAAATAAATCCATAAGCTATTCAAAAACTGCTATTTAAACACACATCAATATGAAAGCTTTTGCAGTAATGCTGCCAAAATTAGTAATTGTCCTTCATTCTTTGATGGAATATGATTGCATATCTGGTGCTTGGCAAACAAAAGATATACAGTTCTCTTTTGGAAATTGCTTGCTTTTTAGTTTCCCTAATTTCCTGTAATATATTTTGCCTGTCAACTGTAAGTGAAGCATACTCTATTTCTGTTGTTCTTCCAGACCAATCCTTTAATATCACATCTCCTCTACAGGATTAAACAATAGTATTCTGTCTGCATTATCAGTCCTGACTGCACACTGTATTCCTTCAATTAACAGAATATATTGCTTTATTTCTTTCATTATAGATGATGTGAAAAAATCACTAAGGCAGCTTGATGTCACAAGTGCATTCATAGCTCGTCTGGCACCAGAAGGTAACTTGCAGCACCTCTCTGGCAAATCCTTGCTTCTCTCATTTGCTGGGGAGGTGAAAAAAATCAAGGTAGCAGCTGCAACTGGATGATTGATGCCCCCCCCCATTTGTTTGTGCTACAAGACACATTAAAAAGGGTGGGGCTTCAATCACATGGTGTCATTCCTTCAAGATAGTCCAGACAACATGCACCAACCATGATAACAAACAGTACCTTTCTTGTAAGGTTATAGTAACAGAATCTTGCAAGTCTGAAAGCACTTCTCCCCTCCTTGACTTTTACTTTCTAAAAAACTAGGGAGGGTCCCTTCTGAGATGCTTCCCATGCCCCTTTTCCTTCTGTGGGCTGAGATGCCTTTTGCATGACAGTTGTCTTTCTTCCTGTTTCCCAAAGTCATTCCCACATACCATTACCATGGTCATGACCACCACCTTGACTTTTCAATTTATTTCCTGGTTTGTTTTTCACATTTCCATTCCACAATAGCCATCAAGCATAAAAATACAAAAATGAAAATAGGGCCCTTCTCTCCCCCTGTGGATGCCCTTGTCATTTGGCAACATGTTTTTGTAGGACTGTGACCTTTGGGATAATTTTAAATAAATATATTTACCTGTTCATTTTTAAAATCTTGAGAATAGTTTAAGAATGAATTAGAATCTGGTTTTAATTGAATATAACAACATTTTGCTTATAAAATGTGCATGTTTGTTGCTGGATAATGTCTGATCACAGTCCTTTTTTAATGTTTTGTAGAAGATGTTGTCATCCATGAGTTTGCTAGCCTTTGTTTGGTACATATGGCAGTTGATTATAATAGCAAAGTGCAAATATTTGAGCAAGGTGGACTAGAGCCTCTTATCCGACTGCTAGGAAGTCCTGATCCTGATGTTAAGAAGAATTGTGTTGAATGCATCTATAGTCTAGTGCAGGTGATGAATTCCCTCCATTTTTCATTACAAAGTCGTATGTCTTCTGTAAACGAATCTGATATTAGATACTGCTTTGTGTTTGGTTCACACTGCATTTACCCCACTTTTCCTGCCACCTCATTTTCAAATGCATCGTCCTTCCCATACCTCATAATGTTGGCACTGATAGCTATGCCTTGGCTGCTTTGCTTGATGAATTTCCCCCTTCCAGTTAACTCAGCTGGTGGTCATGATTGTAATCTATAACACTGCTGGTCATATGTTGGTGAGGAGGAAGATAAGAGGGCTTATAAGAAACACTGAGAAACACTCATGTTTCTGTTTTTCATCCTTGCTAAAATATGATTAATACTATCGCTATGCACACAGATCTGAATCTGCTTGCAAAAGTTTTACTGTTTTCAGTTGGCAAGGGCTGGAAGTCAGACATCTCTTGCACTGAATTAGGGTGATTTACCTAATGGCAAGTCTCTTTGATTCTGGTTAAATTTGCCAATTAAATATGTTTAGCATAAGTTGGAATAAGCTCTATTTACATGCCTATAAAAGAAATCATTTTCAAGATAGAAGAATGCATAAAATCCATTGTCTCTTCATCGTCTGGAAAAACTGTTTGTTCCATAAAAGGTTATAAAAATGTCCATGTTTGGAGGGGATGGAATGAAAAGTATTATTTTTGCATTATTCTTGCCTAACACATCATGATTTTGCACCTTTTAAACTCTTAGTAAATGCATTTGACAGCTTCTTTTCAGAAGGGGAGGGAGGTTATTGTAATTGGTTACTTTCACAATCAGTGTTAATGTCACGATATGCTGGTTAGCAAAAGAATAGTAAATTTGTAGAAGAGCTCTTTTCAGAGTCTAATAGCCCAATCTACAATCCAGTGAAGCTGAAACACTAGGATTTAAGTTACTTTGGCTCTCCTGATGTAAATGGTATCAAATTGGCTTAAATCCAGGTACTCCAATTGAACTGGGTTGTGGACCAGGTTATAAGTGAATCAATTCTGTAATGAATTCAATTCACAGTTCAATCTTTTCTAGGGCACCAGAGCATGTCTTTATTCTGAATCACATTTTGCTGTTTCCATTCTTTTGCTATCTATCTTTATTGTAAGGTATATCAAGACACCTGCACCTGGTGCTTGTTTAAACTGATAAGTGAAATTGTATAGAAAAATGCACAGGGTGGTTTTTTTTTTTTTTACTTAAAACTAGTAACTTTTACTATTTTAATGTTGCACAGCAAGAAAATGTTTAAATACTTAACAAGGCAGTTTTTAACATTTAGTTATTTTAAAAAACAAGGAAGTAGAGATATGACGATACATACCAAGATGAAATTGTCAAACTGCATTTCTTTGATCCCTCTTGTATCAATATATTATAAATTTTCTCAGTTTCTCAGATAAAATTGATCATGGATATTAAATTATATGTAAACTGAATTGCTGAGTTTTGTTCTGTTTAATATATAATTTGTGACATATGGAGCTTAATGCGTGATGTGTTGAAAACATTTCTTTAAACTGTATTTGAGCTAATTTATTCATTTGCAATAATCATAATTATATTGTGCTTTATATTGTTTTTTCCCTAATCACATTATTTTTATTTGATATTTAAATATAGGATTTTCAGAGCCGTGCTGCAATACGTGAACTAAATGTAATTCCTCCTTTGTTGGAACTTCTAAAGTCTGACTACCCAGTTATTCAGTTGTTAGCACTCAAAACTTTAGGTATCATTACCATTGACAGAGAAACAAGAGTGATGCTAAGAGAAAATCAAGGATTAGATCATCTTTTCAAGATACTGGAAACTAAGGTATCCTTGAAGAAACCAAGGATATGAATTTTAGTCAGTTAATCAATTCAAACTGAAGAAATTTGGATGTAAGAAAATGCAGTACTTAATGTGAAAGTTAGAAGAGTCATTTTCACTTCTCTTACACATGAGGAAATATGTCTTTAATGACAATACTTATGTTAAAAGGCAGTTTGGGGTTGTTTCTTGGTTAAAGAAGACTTTTGAGTTTGACAAAATATTTTATTTCTTTAATTTATTAAAGGAATATTGTCAACTAAACTAATAAAATGCATAGATACACACAGATTTTCTTCATACAAAGAGAGTGCTTTCTAATTATATGGAATAGTGATTTTTTTTTATTTCTTCAAGTTAGAGGGGATCTCTAGAATGAACAGTATGTGCAGACACCAATGTTAGATCCACGCATTTGGGATGTCTTCTCAATGTGAGAATTAACTTCTTAGCTATTATTTTATTTGATGAATTTACATATTACATAAAACCACCATGTAGTTTATTTATTTATTTATATTTCAAATTTGTCACCACCCATCTTACTATAGAGTGACTCTGGGTGGTTTACAGCAAAAACAGAATAAACATTAATTAAAATAGATAAAAATTAATTAAAATATGCTACAATAACAAACTTCCTATATAATACTTCCAAGAGGCTGATGTTAATTAGGTGTTAATAAACTCAGGGAGTGTCTTCAAGGTACCAGCCATCCCCAGGGTCAGTTGTATCTATTATTTGTGAGTATGTGTGGTTTTGCTCATTAGAATTATGTGGAAACTTTGTCAGCAAATCATGATTTGGCCTAATGTTATGTATAGATGAAGCTATAACATTGGAAAGGGTCCTAATGATCATCTAGCCCAACACCCTGTTCAAGGTAGAATCTGTAACGTAAAGCACCATTACAGTTATCTTGATAGATCATCTCACTGTTCATCCTTAACTTACTTACAAAGGAGAATCCACTATCTCCTGTGGCAGTCTGTTTCAGTCGAAAGATATGACTCCAAGAGTTTGGAGAACTTTACCCAAAATCTGCTTCCATGCAACTTGACCCATTGATCTTAGTTCTGTCCTCTTGAATAGCAAAGAACAATTCTGTTTCATCTTCAGCATAAAAGTCTTATAGAAATAATCTTGTATGCATCTGATTCTCAACAACTCTGAGTGGTTCACAACAATCAAAGAAATTACAATAAAATAAAACATAAAAAATAAAGATAAAAGATGGCAAGCACAATGAAGCAAGGGGTCTTACTCTCCCTCAGTGAAGGACTGGGTGAAGAGCCAGTTCTTCACAGTACTTCTAAACAACAGCAGAATAGGTACCAGCTGGATCTTGGGGGGAACCTTGTTCCAGAGAGCAGATGCTGCTACAGAGAATATATCATATATTTCCCCTTAATCATCTTTTCTCCACACTAATCATACCAGCTTTTTCAGTTAGTCTTCATAGAATTTGTTTCATGGTTCCTTCCTTTCCTAGTTGCCCTTTTTCCTAATGTGCTCCACTTAGTCAGTGTTCTCCTTAAATTATGACATCCAGAATAGGGCACACTATTATAAATGTGCCCTGACTAATGCAGAATTATTACTTCCTATCACTTGGATGCCTTGTATTTGTCTTTTTAATAGCCTTACGGTACAGCTGGCTCCCATTCTTTTTTTAATCCAGAAACAGACCCTTTTAAGAAATTACTTTTAAAATAGATCTCCCCTACCTTCTGAAATTTGAGGTTGGGGGTGGGCATAAATGCAAGATTTTATATTTAAGTCTTGAAATTCATCTTACTGGATTTAGCCTAGAATTCTAGTCTGTCAGGATCGTTCAAATCTTCATTCAATTTTTTATGCTGGTAACTGACCTTTCCATTTTTATGTCATCTGCAAATGTGATAAACAACATTGTCCAGATCATTTATAAAATAGTTAATTCATCAGTTCAACACTCAAGAAAATGTCTTCTGGCCTTCCACTAAAGAGTTCCCTCCAGATTAACACTGAAACATTAATAAGCAGCTACTGATCCCTCTCTTGGCAACTAGCATGCAACATTTTATTGTGCTGCCAGCAAAGATATGGGAGAGCTTGTCAAATGTTTTGCTGCAACCAGGGTGTCCTGTCAAGGCATATTTGTTTATCAGACCACTGTTTTTATATATGCGAATAGTGATAGTTGCATTATGGAAATGTAGTATACCGTAATATGTGGTCAGAAAACAGTAAAAATCATAGTTTTAAATGCTTTTATAATGCTGATTTAATATCTGCATCTTTTTAAATTATAGGAATTTAATGATCTACATGTAGAAGCTCTTGGAGTTGTGGCAAATTGTCTTGAGGATGTGGATACTGTGCAACTGATTCAGGAGACAGGGGGTCTCAGAAAACTCCTGGCCTTTACTGAAGTTTCCACCCTAACTGATTTTCAGAAGAATGCCGCGAAAGCTATTGCTAAAGCAGCCTATGATCGTATGTCATTGTTGAAATTCCTATGTCTTAGGAAAAGCCTTTAGAGTATATGAGTGAACAATTAATGTTTCCTTTTTATGGTTAGATGTAATTATTAGATCTCATGAGTTTGTCCAAAGTCTCCTGAAATAAGGAGTCAATCATGCCATATCCTACATTATTAGCTGTATAATGCAGTGGCATACATTTTGATAATGAGGCTGGGAGCATGTTCCATCATCCCAGGTTAGCACAAGACAATTTTTCTGCCAGATTCCCATTGCGTGAGTCAGGAAGCAAATGATAGAATACCCAGTGCTGGATAAGTTATTCTGGCACCTGCAATAGGAAGATTCTCCCAATTTCTCTTCTCGGAGTTAACGTTCATAATGCACCAAACCTCTTGTCTTAGAGAACTGTCTCACTATTTCTAATGGTAAGGTGGGTGCTTTCTTGTATTAAAGATCCAATGTCTTTATTTCTTGGAAGCAAGGTAAGTAAGTAGCTTTTATCTTTGAATATTATGAAGTAAACCACAGCATAAGCACATCAACTATTATCTGTGCACTGCATATAGATGGAGTATGTTTAAATACCCAGACTGATATAAGAAGCATGGAGAAATATTCCATGTCTTTATAAAAAGACTGTCCTGTCCTGTCCTGTCCTGTCCTGTCCTGTCCTGTCCTGTCCTGTCCTACCCTACCCTACCCTACCCTACCCTACCCTGGAAGTAAATTCAAGTAAATGTGCATACCATTGCTGTTTTACAGCATATTCTACACAGTGGGGCTTCAGAATGGACAAATTTAGGGTGATACGGGCCATCTTGAATATATCTGAAACCAAGCCACTGAACTTTATTGCAAACCTTCTCTCTCCCTGTACTTGTCTGGGCACACATGCACATACATACACATACACACACAGAAGTGCACACAGACACTCTTCATTAAAATGTAAAATGCTATAGCAGCTACTTTTTAAAATGTTGTGCACCCATTTGTTTATAAATATAGCATGTAGGTAAGAAAAAATTTCTTCTCTCGCAAAAGAAATTATTTGTTATTTAATTAAACAGCTGATCTCAAGATATGGAGTGTGTTTCTGCATTTTCTCATAGGAAATATTTTTCCTTCCCAACATTAATTCTTTCTCATCATTATCTAATCTGAACAAGTTAAGACATAAACATTTTCTTTCAAAGATATAATTTAGCTTAAAATGGCTTATAGATTAATGTCCCCAATGAATTAACCACTTCATTTTATCTTTTTGTAATGATCCATTTTGTAATTCTTTGTTTATATGACCAGTTTACTGCTCCTGAATTCACCATGGAATTCTGAAGCAAGCAGACTGGATGGAAGTAGGTTGCACTCAGCATGACAATGCTGTTTAAATATGTCTCAGAGTTGCATCTATATTGTGATTTGTCAAGCTGCAGTTGAAGCACAGCAGTGCCATATAGCAAAATGTAATAATATAGAGAATAATGTACTTCTTATTGTCTGTAATAGGATTCTTAGTCTCTCAGGGGATTCTGATGACATAAGCTGTGACAGACTTAGACAGTTCTTATTTCAACCATCTCTTGGTTATTAGTTATTTCTAGCTCCTCTCACATTATTATTTTAATTTATGTATATTTGTTGTACATCGTTTCTAATGCAGGAAACCTTCTTCTATGCATTTTATTTCTTTTTCTCTGCCCCCTCCTCTGTTTGGTAACCAGGTTGAATTCTCGATTTATTTTTAGGAACTAAGGAAACCATAGTCCAATTAAAGCTGATATTAATGGGACAATATATGTTTATTATTATTTTATTCTACTACTTGTTAATAAAGATTTGTCAATGGATATCTTTTCTGAGAAATAGCACTATCCAAGTAGGTCTTCAATCTGGTATATACTTTAAGCTTCGGTTTTTACCACAAAAATGGGGAATAAAGAAGCTAATTATACAAATGTACTTTTAGAAGAATATTCCCAGGATAAGTTATTATATAATAAATGAATTTAAGATTCGAACCTCTATCTTTTTGCTATATATAATGGCTAAGCCCAACAGAAAGTTCAAGACTTTGATGCTATTTTGCATCCTTTCCAAGGAAGGCCCTCTTGATTGAACTGCTTTCAATTTGATGAACGTTGATTAAGAAACATGATCAAACATTATTTCACCAGACTTTCAGTTGGTACTGTCTGTGAGGCTGTGTGCTGTTTTTAAAAATAGGAGAGAGAGAGAGGGAGGGAGAGAGGGAGGGACTGACGGACTGACTTGGTGACTGTATAGCTAAATCTTTGTCATTTGATCTTTAGAAATGCCTTGTAATTTTTGTTTTAATACACATAGAATTATTTTTGCTGAACGTTTAGCCATGTTTACTTGTTTGCTTGGGTGTAAAGCAGCAGTGATTTGATTACTTCTACAGTATTGGTGTTTTGTCTTCCCAATGACAAATTTGATTGTATAGTAAGCTATTAAAAGATCATTATAATTAAAATTTATAGGCTAGATTTATGGAAGTGACCATTCAACATCAACATTTATACCCCGCCTTTATGCCCATAGGAAAACTTTATGTTGCAATCCTAAGGAAGCTTATTTGAAAGTAAGGACAACTGAAACTCATGTAGCTTACTTCCAGATAATATGTTTAGGATCAGGCTGTACATATAATTTATTTTATCTTTTCATTACTTGTTTGGATCTGGTAATTTCACTTTCATTCTGTGTTCATTTTTAGCAAAGCTATACTCAGTGTGGTTTTTGTACATGGCTCAGTTGATTTCGGTTTAAACTTTCCTTGTTTTTGTAATTTGGGGTTGCCTTATTAACCTGTCAGTAGAGTTATTGGAATCAACATTCAAATTCAGCTCCCTCCACAGGATCTTTACCATTTAAATCACTGAGTATGAAATGGTCAATTCAGTTACTCAGTAGCCTAAATGCTATCACTATAGACCTCTAAACACTCAAGTACCATGCTGTGCAGGAGTGCCACTTCAACACAAGGCAGTTGCTGAAGAATATTTTGAACTACAATGGAATACTACTAGACAATTATGCTTTTATAATATATCTGCAACCAAACTCCAGTTTAGCCTTTAAATTTATAAAAGCAAGCTATTCAAGTAAACAAGCACAGCATGGAATGTATGGATGTCATGCTTTCACATATTAGTAAACCATGATAATGCAGGGGTGGACAACCTTAACAGCCAAAACTCACAGAAAGCTGGATGATAATGCAAAACAAGCAAGTCCATTTATGTTGTACAGATACAGAGATTTAGGGAGGGATTTTGCTTTTTTCTACTGTGTTAGGTCTATTTTAGGACTTACTCTACAGTTGTCATGTGTTTCCTGCCTCAAAATGGAAGAAGCATATGCCAGTTTTCAGCAGTTATGGTAGAAGAAGGCTCCAGGAGTCACAGCAACAGAAAAATGTTGAAGCCTCATACGGACCTTGGATCTCAGGTGCTTTGTGTACAAGCAAGAAGATGCTGCTGCTCTAAGGCCCACTGGATGCTTTCTTTTCATGCAGCCAAGAGGGTTTGGTCTCACATTCTAGGAAATCTGACATTGTTGCAGTAAGCTGCTCTGTTTTTAAGTAGTCCATCTTCAAACAATACATAATGGAATTGGCTTGTTTAATAAGAGCTAGTTTTAAATAGTTTTTTCCCCTTCTTTCTGTGAAAGAGAATAAGTGGGGAGCCGAATTCTGAGTCTTGGGTGGGCTTCTTGCTAGCCATACAATATTAAACCATGACTTAGTGCAGTCTTCAACCATTCTGAGTCAGTCTGCAATGTTACGGGTGGTTTTGTAAAATGGCTACCATAGTGTGCATGGTCACTAAAATAAATACACTGATTTACCAGAAAGCAAACTGATGAGATTGCTCCCCACCATTGTCTCTAACTTTATAGGATGTTGTTGATCTTCTCAAAGTAAATCTTTGAGGCCCAGAAAAACACGTAGCTTTATAGCATGGTATTTAGTTAAAAGAATGTAAAACATAAAATCAGTTGAGCCCTGAAGCATGGTGGGAATTAAACAGGGGTATGGGGGAGTCAAAAAAGTCAAGATGGTGGTCACAGCTCCATGATCAAAGCCACAATCTTGACTTTTATTACCACCTCCCCATTAACAACCACAGGCAACATTTTGGGGAATCAGTGTTTAGCATTACCAGACCAGAATGTCTGGCCACTAACAATGTGTAAAAACAATAAAAGCTCTCAGGCAGTAATTCTTAAATTAAATACTCTGAGAATAAATTTGAATCAGTTCAGAGTGCTTTTCGCTATATATTGAATGGAACTATTAAGCAGGTATCCATTTTCATTTGTTATGTACTGAAAAGTATGGATTTTGTCATACTGTATTATTAATATCATACTATAGTAATTGCTGTATTAGTATTACCGTTAGTAAGTGGTATCCATCCAAGTTTTACCTATGTGATAAATAATCTTTTCTATATTCAACTGGATTTTATCTCTGGGGAATTTCAGTCTCATTCCATGGAAACAATACTGTCCTGTCTCCTACATCACTAAAATCTGTTTTTCTAGTGGTTTTAATTTTCTCTTAATCCTATTAATTTATTTTACTAAGCTTGGAGAAAGTTAAGCTTGTTTCCTTTTGTTCAAATTTCAGACTCAAAACATAGTGAATATTTCAAGTATCCTTTTATCATAACTGCTCTGTACAGGAAGAATGAGAATATAATGTGCACTTTTGTTTCAGATACCAGAAAACATACAGTATAACTTGCTATATCAAAACCAAATGATTGAAGAATGGAGACCCCTCTAGAGACCACTTGCAGGGATTACACACAAGTTTGGCAAGCATCAAGCCAGAGGCAAAGTCCATTATGAGTCAAGCCAATCTGTAATCCCAATTAATGCCATCTCTGGAGTGCTTGCTGTTACACATGGCTGCTGTGGCAAGCCACATTTCTGCTTTCTTTTGTTCAGTAGTCTTATATAAAACAAACATCCACCAAAACTCCCTATTAACCAGCTTGGAAGGTAAAATTATCTGAGCAAATGAAGTAGACAGGCATCTAATGAAAAATATATTGATTTTTTATTATTATAATGTATGAAATAAATATTTTAAGCTGAAGAAAAGGTCTCATTAAAAATAATGGGGGGTTTTTTCAGTTCCAGAATTAATCTGTATTTCTCCATATCGCCAAACTGCTAGGTTAGTGTGTTTCCACAAGCATCCATTAAAGACAGCCCTCGGAATGCTGAGGGACAGAGAAATTTGAGACATGCCATTAAAGGTTAAGAAATAAAGGAACAAATGACAACAAAACCATTGAGATGTCCTGAGAATTCAGTTGAACTATAAATTAAAACAATGCATCAATAATTTAGAAGATCCCAAAGTGTGCTTTACACCCGTAATGCCCTATTTTCTTCTGCCTTTCTCACCAATGTAACATTTCAGATCTGGTGTAAAGATAATGTTTTAAGAGCTACTTGTCCTTACTATGTATTGGAATTGGAATAATGCCATCAGAATTAATTGGATAATTGTTTTATACCTAAAAGTATCCTTTCTTTAGGTTAAATATATTAAATGCAATACATACAATTATTAAACCATTTAATAATTATGGTATTATGTTTTGATTTAGCAATAAATTGAGTTTATTAAAATTAATAATATATAATACTTACATTTTTAATTTAAACATGTTAAATCTAAACCTTAACTGCTTCTCAGAAGAACAGCAGATCTGCTTCAGGTTATTTTTGTGCTTAAATTAAATTAAATGGAGCAGTACAGATCCAGAAAAATCTGCATTTCTCATGATATCTTGCATTCCAGAATACTTTTCAGGTTATGTTTCCTGTTCTGCACAAACTAAGCTAAAAGCAATAATACTTTTTTAGGTATTAACTAGGATACAAAACATTAATGGTAGCATTGTTGATCCACATACTAATTGTGCATGATATGGGGTGGGGAGCAGGCATCTTTGCAATTTGTCTTATTCGTCACTGTTGCATTAGAAAGAATTGTGGGTGGCAAGTCATTTAGATTCTATATCTGATCCTGAATGAATACAGAAATCTCTGAGTTTGACTTCACTAAATATAAAGATGTATACATCAGTACAGTAATGTCAAAGTATACTGCATTCACATAAATGCTTAGCCTCAGGTGATGGAATTGGGCACATTAACAACCTTTTTTTCTCTGACTGTTGGTCCGAACTTGCATGGAGAGTAGAGGAATCCGTGAAAGAGGAATAAAGCACATTTTAAGCAGTCTTCCATTGTATCTAGCCTGTGCATTAATTTGATTAGCACTGCAACTGTCAAATACACAGTATCTCTCCTGGAAGGATGACCTTTTAATTTCCATACACATGGCTCCTATTAGCACTAATTGAGTGGAAGCATTGTACCCTAGTGAGAATAGATCTGAGGGGTGCAGACGCATGTTTTGTTTAAAGTGAACATAATCTCTAATACTATAAACCCACTTGCTTAGAGCTACTGATTAGAAATACATTTCTGGTTTATAAAGATCCTTTTATTTCTGCAGACCTCACCATGTTTGAATCTGTTTAAAGGCTGATACTTTAGATCTACATTAGTCTAGTAATGTTAACATTTGCTAGCAACAACATATGCATAGAAATTGATATTTTGCTTTCTTTCTTTCCATGTGGTGTCTTATTTAACTGAATGTTGGTATTGCTGATGACTTGTTATTCTTTATAAACAGCTGAAAGCAGAAAAATCCTGAATGAACAAGAAGTTGAAAAATGTCTTGTCACCCTTTTGGGAACAGATAATGAAGGAACAAAAATAGCTGCTTCTCAAGCCATCTCTGTTATGTGTGAGAATTTAGCTAGCAAACAAACCCTTGGAGCTCTAGGTAAATAGTTATGGTGACAATGGAATTATGATCCAGAGGAAAATATTTAACAATTTACCATGTTTCCATGGTTAATTTAAAACTGCATGTATACATTTCTCCTCTCCTAGGAATTCCCCAGCTCGTTCAGTTGCTAAGCAGCGAAAATGAAGAGGTAAAAGAAGCTGCTGCTACAGCTCTCGTTAATCTGACAACCGCCCATCTTGCCAATGTAAGGTAAGCTCAAGATGAATGGAGGATTGTTGGACACTTTAATCAGGAAATACATATTTTCCCTTTTATCCGGTTTATCCAATGGGTAGGAAATTTGGCACAGTGCTTTGTTACTTTTATTTCACTTCACATGCCATCTCTGTGCCATTTGATTAATTAAGCGTGGCTGCATGCATGGGTTTTTTTTTTCATTATTTTCTTTACTATTAATATGCAACCTTTGTATTGTGATTCTAGATAAGGTCTGGGTGTGTTTTTCTCTGGAAAATGTGTAGTCTTGCATATTTGGAAAGTTTGAAAAGCTAAGCAAGAAAAGCAAAACAGGGAACCCTAGAAATGTTTTACATTCTGCTAAAAATGGGTTACTTTGGAATCTCCCTTTTCTGTTATAACCACAAATATGTATAGATATTGTTGTTTTAACACTAACTAGAAGCTCCAGAATTTAAATGTCAAAAGTCCAATCCACATAGAGTTTAGACTCACCAAAGGGGTTTAAAGAGCATGCAGCTAAGAATATGTGCTAAAAGGAAGTGGATGGTTGGATCTAGCTGAAAACAAACTATCTAAATATAACATTTGCCCAAAGAAGAAAATGTTATTAGTATATTCTGTCATCAAGGAAATTTGGCTGCAGTGCGGATACTTATTCAATCATCAGAATTTATATTAGATATATATCAGTGTCCTCTGTGCTGAATATACTTCTGTAAATTTATCTTTGTAAAATGTGCTTGGGGAATTAAGTTCAGTCCCAACTTAGTTGTTTTTTCAAGTTGCTTAGTTGTTTTGAAGCTTCTCTAATTACACTGTGGTAAACTGTTTCACCATTCTATACAAAAGAAAGGAAGGTAGGGGGAATTTTAAGTTTCTGTTTGGTTGATTAAACATAATCAGAATTTTTGACTGGCAGTTGGAGAATTTTATCAGGAAACAACTATTGATTGGATAATCAGGATTATGTCTGGTACTTGTTTCAGATGCATTCCTTCATCTCCCTGTAACTGGCAAACATTTGTGTGCTTAAGCAGAAAATTTCATGAGAACAAGTTGTCAGCATGCAGACTCACATATGCACATTTTTCTTTTCCATTTATTTCCATTCTTCACTAAGTTTAGAAGGGCTGTGTTCACTCAGTGAGAAAACTACATGTGACTTAAATGAACAAACTCAAATGAGCAAGTAGTCAAACTTTTAAAGTATGTAAGGCAATGAAATTTGCAAAAGGTTTCTTGGTCTATTGCAAATAATAAGCAAAATGGAAAAAAGCTATTGGCTCATAGATATTCCATGAAGTGATAAAGATATAATGTATCCAGTACATTTTATGTCACAAATTATTCACTCAACTCTAATAGCCACTGACATTAATTTAACATTACTAGTTGAAATATTGTTCATTTTGTGTAGACATTATCCTATCCGCTCATCCATTCTCTGAAAAAGTGAAGTAGATAGTCTCTGATAATCCTTTCTCATAATGTCAGTTGTAGCTAGCGTTTCAGCCAGCTATGTGCCTCTAGGGCCCAGCCTTGCTAGAATTGCCCTGCTCTTCTCTACAGTTAGAAATTATTTTAAACTTGATTGATACAGCCTTTTGAGGATTCACCTATGAAAGCAACTCTCTAGAGGGTGATCCCATATAGTTTCTACTTCTTTTGTAATCAGATTTGAGAAAGGGACAAATTTGGTGCTTAGCTCCAGTGATTGCTAATTACTAGAATCTTTTTTATAGTAATTTTATTAAAGATTATAATTACAACAGTAAAAACTAATACAAACTGAAAAAATAGAAGAATAAAAAGAAAGAATAGAAAGTGCAGAAAAGAAAGGAAAAAGGGAAAAACAAAGAGAAAAGGAAGAGAAAGAAAAGAATGTAGTAAAGAAATATATAAAGAAATGACTTCCCACCTTCATCACAACAAATATAAACAATTTTAGTAATTTATTACCTTCTTTTAAAATGCAACTAATGATTTCTTCTTCCCATATCCCATCTCTTAACTGTAAACAAATCCATAAAACATCATCTTTTCAGTCCTGATGTCAGCAAAAGTCCATTAAGGATTACTAGGGATAACTATGTATCTATTTTAACCCTCATGAAATAAACCAACTTTATATTCCTTCCTTTTACTTCTAACAATCTTAATTTTTAGTCCCTTCAAATAATGTCATAAAACTTGATTTCTTTTCATTTTTTCTTCGTCCCTTCTCACAAAATTCTTCAAAACTTTAACAAGCCTCTTTCGTAAATCCAATATAGGAAAATTACCCAGGTCACTCTCTTGGTTTGTTATTTGTATATCCCTTTTCATTATTAAGGCATCAGCTGGTTTCTTTTGTATGTCCAGTGTAACATCTTTTTCCATGTCATCCTTGTAGCCTGTCATTTTTAAATCCACTTTCAACTCAGTCTCAATCTTGTCAGGTAGAACTTGTTCCTCTTCCCTAATATATTTTAGACCCAGTCTATCTATAGAGGCAGACCCTCTTAAAAAAAACTTTTGGGTCCATTGTTCAAAAATATCACTCAATATGTCCAATGTTAAAATATTTTGCTTCATTCTGTATTAGTAAGTCAAATTTAAGTATTCTCCTTTAATTGTAATCTTTAGTTCCCTCTAGTTCCCTCTAGTGACCAATTTTTAAAATCTTATCTTTTTTTTTTTTAAATTCAAAACAAAAGGATTTTCCCATGGAAAGGTTTCTTTATGATTGATTCCAAAATCTTATTTCAAATTTATCTGGACCCTTAGTCAATTTGTAACTTTCTAAAATCAAAGTTTTAACCACCCTTTTGCTATTTATTCCTCCCTCCCCCCAAATTTAAGTTCTTAAACTTGTATTTAAAACTTCTTTTGCTAAGGATTAAAGGAAACTCACTTGGTGCTGTAAAACCTGTTGATCCAAAGGTTCCTAATAGCTGAAAAGCAGTTAACAAGCAATTTCCAAAAATGATTAGAAAAGGAAGTATGCAAACTTAGTGTCCTTTCAAAGGTGCCAACTGTGGTTTGAGCAAGATGGTTATTCCCTTGTCTCCCAGAGCTTACAAGGGGCAGCTGTCTAGAGCACTTGTGGGTGATCTCAAGTCCTCTTCTTATGCGGAGAGGAATTATCAAAGAGCATTCTACTCGCCGGCTCTTCATTTCACCACAGTCGGCTCTTCATTTCACCACAGTCGTCAGCTCCATTTTTTGCAGAACCATCTTCAGTCCTCCATTTCTTTCCTGGAAGTCACTAATGACTAGAATCTTGATGTCGGGAACATGTTATCATTTTAACTCTAGGAACTTCTTTATATGTGTGTGCTCCATGACCTAAAGGATATGAAATTGTGGTAAAGCCAATTTTGTTTCCATATCTAGCACAATTTTATATGCTAATTTCTAGTGCTTGCTTTACCACGGAGGCAAAAGCAAGTTAATGTGATTAGTTTCTTTCATTCAACTGATTGAAAGCTGACATACGGACAGAAATTTTGCCAAAACATTTGAGGCTAGAATTATCTTATAATCATTTAGCACATTAGATGTAAAATGATTCTTTTTTTTTTTTGCTTGAAAATGTGTTGCTAAGAGTAAAAATGAATGAAGAGTCATAAAAGCATTCCAAATAAATAAATAAATAAATAAATTCCATTCCTTTATTAAAAAAATTAAGGCCTCTGAGTTGATCTCAACTTCTGGTGATATTATAAACTATTCATATAGTTTTTGTGGCAGCAGTATGGAAGTGGTTTGCCAGTGCTGTTTTCTGATTTCTTCTTTGGCTTCCCAGTCTCGACTATAGCCCTGAAATTCCTTGGTGGCCCTCCTCCAAGCATTAAGCAGGCCCAACCCTGCTTAGTACCAACATACTACACAGCTAAGTAAAATATAATTTCCTTATTAATCTTATTTCTAAATCTTAAATAATTGGACCACATCATATGCTTACATGCACTAAATAATATAAATTAGCATATACTGACCTAAAATCTAAAAATCACAAAATAAATGTATCCCCAGACATGCATATATGCTCCCAACTATTATGAACATAAACAACACATTTCAAAACTACCAGATTGTGGAAGGCCCAATTCATGATATCATCTTCCCTACTTTGGTGATTTTGATTAGGGAATTTTCCCGGCCAGTGGAGGTATAACATCTGCTGATGTTGCAACAATATTGTTCATTTATATAGCCTATTTCTGCTTAAGAGTATGTGCCAGAGTTTCCATTTCCAAAATGGAAGACAGGTTTTCTGAAAGATAGGAAGATAAACATGAGCTCAGCTGCTTGTCACCATCCATCCCAATTTCACTGTCACTTCTTGTGACCTGTTCAACAAGGATGGGGGAGGGGGGAGGTTCATCCATTGTCTTGTTATTGCATTTAATAAAACATTGATATATCATCTCCATCCAAAGATTCTGAGTGGCTCACAGTCAAATTCAAACAGCCTATAAAATAGAGCAAGAGCAATAAAAACAGCAGTCCATCAGAACAGTTGAAAAGTAAAATAAACAAACCTAAAACCAGACATAAAATTAGCAATAATAAGACAATACAAATAGAAATAAAGTAAACATACCAAAGATAACAGCAGCCCAACAAATGTCATTTTCAATGCACTGCCTTAGCTGCTTTCCTGAACACTAGCCAAGAGGGAGCCAGCAATAGGCCATTTCCCATCAATCTAATTAGGAAATAATCAAAATCATGCCTGGTGTTCAAAGTAGGTTCTGATCAGTGATTAAACAGGCAACACTCTCTTCTTCTGGTTTGGCATCTAATTTACAGCATTACTGCCATCTATTGGCCATTATACAGTTCTCTTCTGAAAACATGTTACTTGAGGTAATTGATGTATTCACTTCTACCGCTATGGAATACAGGTCAGACATAAGACCTGTGGTTTTTTTATAACTTTTATTCATGTATTTATGATTTTAATTTGATGTAAGCCACCCAGAGTCCCCCATTGTGGGGAGATGGGCGGGGACAAGTTTACTAAATAAATAAAATAAATAAATAAGCTGCTAAATGTAAGATTGTAAGTTGCCTTATCAATCTTATATTAGCAGAAGCTTCCCAAGTCCATCAGAGAAATAGCTGTTGTGCAAAAAAGATTAGGGGAACATATAACAGTTTAAAATGAACTTTAGGATTATTAATTATTCTTAGCAACAGATCACCATAGTCCATTCTTCACTACACAGAAGTTATTCAAATATAGAATTTGTTTGGCTTGCTATTTTGCGGGGGGAGGGTACTTGTTTTTTTAAACTTAATGGAAAACAATTTAGGGAAACTTTGATCATGAAAGTTTTAGTAAGAATTAACTGACCTCAAGTAGTTACTTATCTGAAAGGTTGTGTCCCAGTGTACAGGGGTTTTCTTGACCAAGGTAGAGACCAAGACAGACAGTGAGGAATAGGAACCAAAACCTCTATATTTTATACCAATTTTGCCCAGCCAGGTTGGACTGGAACTTCCAAAATTCCCAGTCAGCATATTCTTGGGAAAGATAGGCTAAAGAAACATGAGAGTTGCTAGATTGGAAAAGGCTGGTTTCTACACTCTGGATTCTTACAGGGGGGATTAAAAACTATGGAATTAAGATGAAGTCTTCACAGAAAAGGGATATGAAGAAAGTAAAGGTGGTGGCCCCAAATACATTTTCGGGAGAGAGCATAGTAGGCTGGAGGAATAAAGGTATTGGGGAAGGATATATTGAGAAATAGGCAGGGGTTTTTTCCACACAGCAATACCTAAATGGGGAGTTCTTGGTGTTCTCTGATGTTCGCTTGCAGATGTTTCATTACCCAACTAGGTAATATCATCAGTGTGAGACCTGATCTCACACTGATGATGTTACATAGTCAGGTGATGAAATGTCTGCAAGCAACAAACCAAACTCAGAGAGCATCAAGAACTCCACAGTTCGACTCTGAGGTACAGACATTCTCTTCTATTAGAATACCTAAATGAGCACAAACACATTTTTTTCTTTTTTAAAATATATATGTTTTACAGTAATTGAATTTGGAATTATCGGGTAGCACTGTTAAACTGATTTGTGTGTCATGTTCAGTATGACCAAATTACTAATTTATGGGAGTCAATCTCATTTTTCCATTTTCATAATATCAACCATACATCTGGAAAACATTATTGCAAAAGTTATCTAGAGATGAGTGCAACTGAAGGTACGTTCAGCAAGGACTGTTTTGTTGGGTAGAATCGACTGGGTTGAGTGTCTAATTACCAACAAGACATAGCAGAATGCACTTTGAAATAAATGAAATAACAGTATGATTTGATGTGATGTTGTCTGAGTAATTGCATACTTATCCATGCAACAGCTGGAATCTCCACATCATATAATTTCTTGGAAATCTCTAGCTGTTTGCAAATGTAATATTACTAAAGACAATTGATTTAGGATATCAGATTATCAGAAGAACAAAAATGGTCTGACAGTTTGTTACGAGACAGTTGTGTTGATATTCCTCCTGAGGAATGAGGTTTACCTGGTAATTGGATAAAATCAGTATACATCCTTTCTCATTACGCTTAGCTGTGGTTTTTCAATTTAATTTTGTTGGCCCAAAAAAGAAAAAAGAAAAATGGTTGGAAGGCAACCCAAGTGACACTGCATTCAAAATGCAGGTATTTGTTGTACATTCCTTGGAAAGATCACAAATATCACTGGAAGTTTTAGCAAAAGTGTTGTTAGTATAGCTGGCCAAATGCGATCTCCAAAGAACAATTTCAGCTCTTCTCTCTTAGCCACAACTATGAATAACCTGATTGTTGAAACATACCAAAACTGAATATTACTGCAGGCTTTCAAGAGTAACACATGAGAATTTATATACAACAATATTTATGCAAATACCTTGACATTTTATTTTATTATTTGCCTAATTTATAAATGTTTCACTGGATCCTCTTATAATTATCCTTAAATAATACATAGATTCTTTGTTGGAGTTAATACGACATAACAGTGACCCCTAGTGACAGCCTGTAGAATTTATCACAACCTTTTTAGCAGGAATAGCAATAGCATCCCTTTGTGCAAGAAGAAAGCTCCTGAAAGCTCCTGCTGTGCTGGCCAGAATATAATCAGTCCCATGTGTGGGATTACAGAAAGGTCACAAAGAAGAAAGAGTCTTATATCCTAACCCTAAACTACATTTTCAGGTAATTAAATCAGGGCCTTAAGTCATTAAATTATGAAATCTCATTGCATGGGATGCAGGTATTGGCAGCGTAATAGGAAGGTCTGTACTTATATGTACAGATGTTAAAGGGTTGAGTCCCTGATATCTCCAAAGTGATGTATATAAAACTCCTTTTTAAACCACAAAGATTAATTGGCAGTCATTGAAGAGTCAGTACTAAGCTAGGTGAAACATTGCTTCCTATGACTTTGGGATTAGTTGATCAAAATATGGCTCTTGAAGTTGCTATGGCTACCAGTTAATTTCTATCATAAATTAGTTTTACCTACCATTCACACTCAATATGGAAAATCTTTTCTGTTTAAGAAAGGAGTGATACTTTATTTTTTTCTTTGTTATCTTGGGTTGGAGGGAGGGACATTTGTTACTTCCTGCTTCTTTTAAATTTCTATTGCTTGAATAGATGGAATCAAGGGAGATGCCTTGCTGAAGCCTAAAGACTGACTTTGAGATAGAAATTTTGTTTATGTATTTTTCATGCTTTTTCATTCTATAATCTAAGAAAGAAATCTATTAGGACAAGGTTAAAAATTACCAGTTCATTGGATTTTTTTTTAATTCTTATATTGACAATTGTATTTCCTTCTATATTTTAATTAACTCTTCCTTAGTAAATTTATTATTATTTCTCTTTGAGATTTTGATTACAATGTTTCAATAGATTGCAAATCTGACTGCATTCATTTGAGTTTATTGTACAGTAAATATAAGTCCCATCAAACTCAGTGAAGTCAGTGCTGAGAATAGGTGGCATAAAAATGGATGTAATTAACTAGATTTTGGAATGCAATACACTTGATTATGTGTATTATGGAATACACTATAAAATGAAACATTGGATTCAAATAATCAGATTGGAATCCAAAAAGAGAGAAAGACTGGTGGGTATAAATTTGGATTGTTTTTTTCTGCAACTTATTATTCTCTAGAAAAGCCTGAGTAAAGCATGAATGAATATTCAGTATCAGTATTTAAGTATTTACTGTTGACTATCTCATTCTGTCTTTGAGAACAAAGATCCAAATTCTTGTGCAGTGCAGAAGGAAGTGTTTCATCACAGGTTCACAATAAAATAACCACACAATATAATGTGCACATAAAATAAAACACTCGCTATCAAACACTGAAAATCTTTAAGCTCAATATGAACAGGATATACCTCTCAGAAAACATAGGTGTCCTCAAAACTTTTCTGAAAATAAATATATGAAGATGAATATACCCCTCCTATGATTTTTGTCTCACCAGCTCCTGTATAATTTTTCAGAACTGGGGCATTTTTTCCAAAGATGGGAGGGAGGATCCTGACATCTCACTTCTGTGCTGCTTTCCCACATCAGAGTTGCATCCCTTGGAATGGTGGAACTTTGTAACTAACAATAGCTCTGTGATTGATTCAAAAGGTGTGGAATGTTGTTCCATGATTGAAGCTTATTGGCTAGACTCTATAAACTGGATAGAAAACTCTTGGGAAGAAACTTAGTTGGGTATAACTAATAAAACTTAATAAAAGAGTAGTTTTTTAACAAGATGCATAGTGACAAATTTGATATATAAATAAAAATAAACAAAAGAAATGTAATAAATTGCTTATAACCATGAACAGAGAATATCAATTGCTACTTTGTTCCATTTTATATTTATGGTAAAGGACATTAAACTTGCAAATTTATATCCTCCAACTGGGGAACAAACTCCATTTTGCTCAATGAGACTTCTGAGCGCTGTAGGATTGTATGTCTAAACATATCTGGCTACGAATGATGTTGAACTCAGTGGGACATATAGGTTGGTGATATAAGTGGGAGATTCTATGAATAATTGAGATTCCCATCTGTTTATTTCCTTATGTTAACACCTCTGACAAGTTTTGTTTAACAAACAGATGGGTCTGCTATAAAATGATGATGCAGTGATAGTTGAGCACATGCCTTTCATTGTTTGTAAAATATATTATGAAGGCTGATAAGAGGAAGAAGTGTATGCTCAGATTAAAGAAGCTCACAGTGAAAAAGGAGTAAAAGTAAAATTTGTCCATAATCTAGTTATAGATAGCCAAATTGTGATGAGAGGAGAAGAGGAGAAAGAAGGGTCTTAACATTTTTAAGGACATGTAGTATTTTCTCTAAATTCTCCATTACAAATAAGAAGAGGAACAAAAGGGTAAAAGTCTACTGCCTCACCAGGGCCATGTAATATAGTATTTAAGGAGTTGGTCTAGATCAGAGAAGATCCAGGTTCAAGTCCACCCCCAGCCATAGAGGCTCAATGGATGAGTTTGGGCCTTCATTCTCTTTTAGCCCAGCCTACTTTAGCCCAGGGTTGTTGGGGGGTGGGAGGAGTAAATTGGAGGAAGGAGTGTGATTTACCCTGTCTTAACTTCCTGGAAGAAAGATGAAATATTAATTCAGTGAATAAATGAATGAGTCCAATGAATGGCCTGGGTTTTCTTCACAAGTTATTTTTGTTTTTAAAAATAGTCATAGTTAAATAAAAATATTTGGTATAATATATGCTCTGATGTAAGGCTGGAATGTTATAAATACTTATCTGTGGAAAAACTCCACTGAGTCCCATCAGACTTATTTTTGAGTAAACTTGCACAAGAATATGATTGTTCTATAAAGCTATAATCCTATGAATATCTATTTAATAATTAGTGACATTAAATTCAATGGCCCTTAAACATGGTACGATTTAAGTCTTTCACTTCTGATATGCATCATATTAGAGCTTATTTGTTCAACTCCTGATTTGTTTTCCCTTCCTTTCTTGCTGCTTAGACTCTGCATCTCTACAAGCTGGTCAGAGCATTGAGCAAGGCCCCAAAACCTAGAAGCCACAACCAAACCATGCATCAGTATTTAGGCAATACGTTGCAGTTGCAATCAGTGGATCAAAATAAACAATGATTCTGTGCATATTACTGCCTTAAAATAAGCCATGGTTTATTCAGCGACCTTATTGGCACATCATGCTCAGCCAGAATTCATTGTGCTTAGCAGGTGGTTGAGCCTATGGGAAAGGGGCTGCTATCAGGTCCCACCACTTCAGATCTGAAGAACACCCTCAAGACCCATTCATTTTCTCAAGCCTTCCCCTGAATGGGATATTATTGTTCCAGTTTGGATTTAACTGTAACTGAATCTGATTTTAATACTACTGGGGCTGGATGTTTTAACTAGTGGAATTTGGAAGTTTCATTATTTTTTATTATATTTTCATTGAAAGTGTTTGGGTTTTATTGACGTTTTATTGCTGTATTTTCAGCATGTGTGATTTAATTGCTGTAAGCCGCCTGGGGAAGGTTAATACATCTTTGTGATTGTTCCCTTTTCCCACTTCCTAGTGCTGTTGCTGAAGCTGAAGGCATCGAACCGCTGATCAGTGTTTTGAGCTCTAAAAGAGACGGCGCTGTGGCTAGTGCTGCCTCTGTTCTTACAAACTTGGCCATGCAGGAGCCATTACGTCTCACCATCCAAAGCCATGGTTTTATGACTGCCATTGTAGAACCACTGAATTCCACTAACAGTATCGTGCAGAGCAGAGCAGCTCTTGCTGTGGCTGCTATGGGTTGTGATGCTGAGGCCAGAACTGAGGTAAGGCATATGTGTGTCCTCTATATTGGGAAAAACAAATCATGGCATTTTTCATATCATGTAGCTTTCTTGGATCAGCATATTTTGCTATGTTTCCAAGTAAAGGTCAAAGTTTTGGTGCTCTAATAATATCAGTCAGTTTGCAATAAGCAGTTCGCAATGCTTGTATTCATGCTAGTTACAATCTGGCTTCTCAGCCAGATTTGAAAAATTTCAAAGGACAAGTGGGTTTTTAAAATTGCACTGTGAATCAGAAAAAAGTATCTAAATAAGTCAGCTTTAGCTTAGCTATAGTATATGTAAATTCTGAAGGGAAATTTTATCCTGGTTCACTGAGCATGGTGAAAAAAATGATGGATGTAATCAGTAGAAACTACAGTCATTATTTTGTTGTAAAGTTCGTGTTTTCCATGTAGAAAAATGCCTAGTCTCCAGGTTCTTCATTTGCAATTTTGTTAAATCATAGGACTGTCCAAAGCATTTTGAAGAGATGCTTTGTAAAACATGTTAGCGCAAGCAAAATTTCCCTCCCTGCAGCATCTTGTTGCAGTTGGCTGCCTCCTTTGGAAGTCTGATGGCTGCTTCGAAGTCATTCTCCATCTGCCTGCTTGTGCGTGTGGATGCACAAATAGTACTTCCAGTGGGACTGCTAGCAGTGCAAAGCCACTACGGACATGGCTGTTTTAATATTTTGAGGAGGGATGCTTCCCTCACACCACCTCTTTGCAAAGCACCTCTTTTGAAAGCTTGGCACAGCCCTATCAAATAGCAGTACAAGGAGAGACCTTACTCTGAAATTCAATGCTACTAGTCAGTTTAAGGCTATTTGCATATATTTGAGCTCAGAGATTGGCAACATGGCACCTCTGTTAGCTCTCCAAATACAATTTTAACACAAGTTTTAAGTTGGCCAACATCTAATGCAGTCACTCTGTTCTAGCTGATGTACCTACTCACAGATCCATATGTTTGTAAATAAGCATGTAAATCTGTGATTAGAAATTGTGCCTAATTAGTTTGGAAAAGCTGCAATACCATTCCTTATTGGTGGATAGACCTGATGCTGGTTTCAAATTTTAGGGAAGGCACTGTCTATTCTTGTTGGGCTTCCTTCCAGAGTATATCTGGTTATTCACCTCTTCCTCCTTGATGTTACCCATTCACATGCTTCTCCCTCAGGGAAGAGTGCTTCTGCACCACTTCACAGAAAGTTAACTGCTATCCCTCATCAGCTTCTTTGTTGCTTGTTCAGAAATGGAAACTGAATAGCAACCAATAATGGAGTACAATAGCAGGAGAGCTAGGAAGGTTCAGTAATTAGCAGTATTCCTCCTAACATGGCATGGTCTTCAGCAGTGGCCAGCATTCCAGCCATTTCTTTGACTTACAGGTAGTTTAGCGACTGCCTTGGACAGTGACCGTTCACAGTTATGATGGTGATGAAAAGGAACTTTATGACCAATCCTCCCATTTACAACCTTCTGAAGTCTGTAAAGCAAAAGAAAGCTGAAGTAAGATTGTAAGCAGAGTCGCGACTTCACTTAGTGACCAGTCCAATTGTGGTCGCTAAACGAGGACTACCTGTACAAGAGTGGAACAAGGATGAAAACAATATAATAATTAAAAGAAAACTCCAGTGGCCATACTGAAAGAAAAGGACCAAACAGTTTTATAACATTCAGCCTCACTATTGGGTACCTCAAACCTCCTATCCCAGTCCCTGTGGAAAAAGCCAAGTCCTTCCACTTCTCTTTGCAGAATTTACCTTACCTTGGCTAGAAAGGAAATCTCTAGGGCTATTTCACTATAAGTACAGCCTTAATTGTTCAGTCCTAATCGAGTAAGCATTCTTGGTAGCAATCTTGCTCCTTAGGTTGCATGCAGTCCTTGCCAACCAGTTTATATAAATGTTGCCTTTTAGTTACGAAATTCTGGTGGTCTTGAACCGCTCGTTAAGCTTCTGCATTCTAAGAATGACGAAGTCCGAAGAAATGCTTGTTGGGCTGTTATGGTCTGTGCAAGTGATGAGTCAACAGCAGCTGAAATGACCAGACTGGGGTGAGTTGAGATGCCAAAGTGGTGGTGCTGCTGATGGTGAGATCAGATCACTGTTTTAATGCTGACTTATATCCATCTTGTCCTCTTGTTGTAATACAGTGTATCCCTATTTAGGGACTAACCAGGCTGATATTGTACCAGATACTCCATTTCATCACCCCCCCCCCCCAACAGTCACTTCAGCATTTTTGCCAGTCCCTTTTCTAAAAGAAGCCTGATAATAGTTTTCCTCTTGTGTCTAGAAGGTTCACTTTTGACAATATAAGTATCTACTTTTTTTTAATTTAAAAGGGTTATTGATGTTATTATTAGTTATTGTAACTATATTTTTTCATGCTGTCTTTTTCTTTTGCAACTTTACTCCAGTCGTGTTGGCCTTTGAATTTCTGTATTTTTAGATTTTGTATTTTATTTGTTCTATTGTAGAATAATTGGAACACACTGATACATGTTGTTTTGTAGACCTCTTATAAATACAAATTATAATAAATAGTGAATAGTCTTGGCAAATGATTATGCTTGGCCATGTTCATTAGAGTAATGGGAATTGTGGACCAACACATCTGGATGGCATCAGATTAAGGGAAGCTGATATAGGATGGAGATGAATGCTAAATTGCCTAACATGCATGTAAATAGTGTCAGAGAGAAAATGTTGATCAAGTAATTAGACGATGGCAAAAAGTGATTAGCCAAGCATAGGCTTGCACATAGGTCAGAAACAGCACTCACAGAACCAAGGTGTTTGCCTTACTTCCAGTTGGTGTCCCCAATAAAATAAAATCAAAATTGCTGAGATTTCACACAAGCCTGCAAAATCTTATGAAAACTTGTGGGATATCAGCAAAATCTTAAGATTTTGCACAAGATTGCTGGTTTTGTGATTTTGCCAGATTTTAACTTTTGAAGGCTTTTACCGCCAGGTAAATTTACTCATCCCTGCTCTTGCCCCATTCTGTCTGTTATTGTGTGAGCCTGGTCTCTAAAGAACCAGAGAAGATTGGTAAATACATATCTGAAGTCAGGTATATTTAATTACTGTATAAATTGTTTGTAAAACAATTATAGCATGATAGGAAAAATATTCTAATGAATTGGCACAATATTTTTTTAACTCTTCCCCTTTGTTTTGTTTCTTTGCTACAGTGCTTTAGATATTCTTGATGAAATTAACCTCTCTATCGGCCGCAAAAATAACTTCAGTGAAGCAGCATTGGAAAAGATACTTGATCACAATCTTCCCCAGAAATACAGTCAAATGGGGTTTTTAGCATCCAGTAACATAATTTTGGATGGGTTCTATGATTATGGCCAGGTAAACTTGCTTTAAGTATTCATTAACAAATCTTCAGAGAACTGCTACATATCTTCTTACTCAGACAAAGATGTGGAATCCTATTGTTAGTTTGCATCACCAGTTCATAGGAAGTCATAGCAAGACTTCACACCTATGAAACAACTCATTGCCTTCTACTTCCCACTGTCTGTGTCATGTGAAGATGAAATGATAAACCATCATTTATTGTCACAGGAATAAGTAGGACTCAGAGTTATCCCCTCTTCTCTTCCTCTAGTATAAATACAAAGAGACTTCCCCCCCCCCTTTTTTATATCCAAACCAAAATAAGCTGTTACTTTTAAATACAGTACAAAATTTATCCTTTTATATGATTGCCCACCTTAAACTCTGTGACTGTTGGCAGTGTACAAAAGACAAAAACCATGAAATAATTAATACTAAATAACATAACACATTAAAACATACAAAGTAATAAAATGGCAAACAGAAATGAACACTTCTACAACTCATCCACTGGGGACTACACTCAACCTGACCCAATGCCTGTGGAAGAGCCAAGTTTTAACTGCTTTCCTAAAGGACTGTAGGATTGGGGTCAACTGTATGTCCAGGGGAAGATAGTAGTATTCACATAGTAAGGATGTTAAAGAAAGTGCTCATTCTTCAAAGAAAAGCCAAACATGAATAATTTTGCCCTTTGAAGTTTTCAATGCTTGGGGAAATAGGGAGCATGTATAATAGAATTAATTAATAATGGAACATTTCCCAACAATTCAAACTATGTATAAAAATCAGAGTAATCCATAAAATAAATACAACTTGTTCATTAACCACTTTTAATGTCCTAGCTATTTGTAATCCTTTTTAAATATAATTTTTATTAAGAATTTTAATTACAATAGTAAAAACTAATACAAATTAAACTTAGAGAAAGAGAAAAGAATGGAAAGAATGAAAGAATAAGAACTGTAAGAAAAGAGGGAAAGAAGAAAAGGAAAAAAGAGAATATAATAAAGAAAAATATATAAAGAAGTGACTTCCAACCTTCATCATAAGTATAAACAAATTTAATAATTCTTCACCCCAATAAGATTAAACAGGTTTCTCTGCTTCCTATATCCCATCCCTTACCTATAAGCATAAAACATCAACTTTTCAATCCTGGTGTCAGCAAAAAGTCCATAAAGGGTTTTTGCAAAAAATGTCTTATTTTAACCTTGATCAAATAAACCAACTTTATACTCCTTCCTTTTTCTTCTAATAGTCTTAATTTTTAATTCAATCAAATATTGTTGTAGGATTTCTTGGTTGATTTCAATTCTTCTTTATCCCATTGCACAGATTTCTTCAAGGTTTTAATAAGCCTCTTTTGTAAATCCAATAAGAAAACATTTTCCAGGTCATTCTCTTGGTTTATCATTTGTATTTCCCTTTTAATTCTTAAAACTTCAGCCAGTTCCTTTTGTATATCCAGTAAAGTGTCCTTTTCCAAATCATTCTCTTGGCCTATCATTTGTAGTTCCACATTCTGTACTTTATCTTATCAGATAAAATTTGTTCCACATCTGTCATTACTTCATTAACATCTTTTAGGCATAGTCTATCCATAGAAGCAGGCATCATTCCTGATAGAGTTGATATTGTAGTTTCTTCTGGGTCCATTCTTCAAAGATCTGCTTTAATATTTCTGATATTATAACGTCTTGCATCATTCTGTAACTCCCAGTATTAACTGACATCAGGCTTTGTATTTTTTTTTCCTTTGGCTTAAAATCTTTAGGGTGTCTAGTGTCCAGTTTCTAAAATCATCACTTATTTTTTGTTATGACTTGCAATTACCAAGATAACCAAAATAAGTCTGTTTCTCATGGGAAGTTGTTCATTTTTTAAAAATTAATTCCAAAATCGTATATTAAAAGTCAATATTCCAAATTTATCTGGACCCTTAATCCATTTATAACTTTCTTAGATCAAAATCTTATTTAGCTTTTTGCTGTTTATTTCAAAGTCTTTAAATTCTTAAGCTTGTAATTAATTTTTCTTTTGTTCAGAGTTGAAGATAAACTCACCCAATGAAGACTTTTCAAATTTGTTGTTCTGAAGTTCTCTAACAGCTTTAGAATAGTTAATAGGCAATTTCAGAAAGTGATTAGAAAGTGAAGTTTGCAAACTTAGTGTCCTTTAAAAATCTCTGCTGCAGTTGCGAGCAAGATGGCTGATCCTGTCATCTTCCGGTACTCAAACCTGCAGAAAACCACTGTCCTGCGGTCTCCTTGCAAGGTGCAGCTGTCCAGAGCATATGCGTGGATCTTCCATCCTCTCCTTATCCAGAGAGGTTCCAAGGAACTGATCTATTCCCCAGTTCCTTGGTCTTTGCTGTGGTTGTCAGCTCCACTTTCACAGAGCGGTCTTCAGTTCACCATACCTCCCCCAGAAGCCCTCTAGCTATTGTAACCCTGATGAGAATCTTGGAGGGAACCGAAATTGCAATGCCATTTTGTAGTAATAGTTTACTTTGTTTCACTTTTCCCAGTTGGACTTTTTTTGTTTTAATATTCATGTATATGTTACTTTATTTTTTAAAGATAAAAACACTCCAGAAATCATTTTATTACTATTACTTGTTCCATGCTTTGATTTTTATTGTACAAGCACCTATCATGTTATATGACTTTTTAATTTTTTCTGAATGATGAACATAGGAGTTTGAAGCCATAAAAACATTATTGTATACTTTATTGCTGGTACGTATAAACATACTAATTTTGTGATGTGTCAAAAAGAAAAAAAAAATTCAAAACATGAACAACATTGAAAGAATAAATATTTTAACAAGTTGGGTTTTTTTAGTAGTTTCATGTTAGAGTATTCTCATGTAAAGTTCAAAAATAGCAGATATCTGGCTTTTTATGTTATGCAATAAGAAAAATTTGTGGTTTAAAAGAAACTTTAGACTGGCTTTAATAGATATCTGTCTTGTTATGTAAAGATCAGGATTTGTGACTTAAAGCAAACTCTTGTCAGTTGCTAAATAAACCAGTCGCAAACTCTGAGTTTTGTTTGCTTGTTTGTTTAATAAATTACAGTTTACTTTCAATCAAAATTCTTAGTTTGCATATAATGATAAATTAGGGATATGCTAAAATGAAACTGAATCTTCTTTTACGTATTTAGTTCATGAACGTTCTTCTTATGCGATTAGCACTAAATTAATATTTATCATTATCAGCAAGAGCTCCCAGTAACTTTTTGTGAATTTCCTAAAGGTGGCAGACAATGAATTATATCATGTACCTTATTGAAAATTTCTTACAGGTGAGACCTGGTGAAAAACTGTTGTCACTGGAGGAACTCTGTGCTCAGGAGCTTAATGATCATCGTGCTATAATTTTAATAAATGCTAAACTACCAGAATTGTGAGTCGGCTAATGCTTCCCTTACCTGCATGCTGAACAAATCTGAGGATAACTGTTGTATAAAAAAGTGTAGAATGTTCCTGTTCATGTTCTGGTTGTTCAGCTCTGACCTCTTTCTCCTTTAGCTGCTTGGCACTGTTCAGATATTTTGGATCACAGCATTCCTGGCAATTGGCCATGGTAGCTAGAGATGATAAGTGAAGTAGGATGCTGTATGCCATTCCCCACCCCCACTCCCACCCTCACCTGGCTGGGCTGGGCTGGGCTGGGCTGGGCTGGGCTGGGCTGGGCTGGGCTGGGCTGGGCTGGGCTGGGCTGGGCTGGGCTGGGCTGGCTTGCTTGCTTTGCAATCTCTGTCCATTTAACTAATTCTGTCCTCATTAAACAATTTTCAAAGTTTATTTTTGATATATTTATTGGTATCTTTTTTAGATTTCAGGGTTTCCACAATCTTGTTTCTACCCTTGCTCTTCATGTGGATGATTTTGTTTAGGTTGCATAAGAGCTCATGGTGATAGAACAAGATTATTATAGAGACTTTAATAAATTGACTTAATCTGAAGCCAGCCAATCCAATTCTCCAAGGTCTCAGGCAGAGGTTTTTCATTGTTCATGAAATATCCTGGAACTTCTTACTCCAAAGAACATTCTCTTTCCACTAAGAGGTTTTCTTTGGTTTGTATTTGTTCCTTACTCTAAAGGCAGTGTTTAGAGTAAGTTATTTGAATCTTACAACAACTCTTTCACGTGGGTAGGTGGAGAGCTGGTAACTGGCCTACGTTCACACAAGAAACTTTATAGCTGACCACAGATTTGAACCCCAGTCACCCTATTCCATTGGACCATTAAAGAACACTGAGTTATGAATATTTCTTCTTATAAACTTAAAGCTTTGAGATTCAGCTTTTTAAAACATGCATTTAACACAACCTTATCTTGTGGCATGGGAGAAAGGATACATGTACTGGAATACACTAAATCCTCAGTATTGTTCAGAGTTTCTAGCTACATGATTCTCTATACAGTATATTAAGCCTGCAAGCAGAATAATTTTTGTGACTGCCTTAGGAAATCTTTATCTTCTTAACTCTCACAATTTAGGTTGAAGCATTCACCCATATCAACAGAAGAGAATATCCAAGCACAAAATGGACTTAATACACAAACAAATAGAAGTGATAGGAGGAAATTGAGCTCACCCAACATAGACACACATATAGAGAGAGGAATAGTGTCTATGTACATGAAATTAAATACCAAATTGTTTCTTAATCTTACATAATTTTTCAACTCTAAAATCTCACACTTACTAATTTCTCAGTGCCAGCTTCCATAACTAAGGTATTTTTATACCTATCAAAACAACCTCTTTGAATTTTCTTAGGCCCTTCTCTCATCAACACTGAAAAAAAATTAAATGTGCAGATATGTTTTATTCTGAGACATGAGCAAGATGCCCATTTGTCTGATATGATGATTGGTGGAACGATAACATCCTTTCCTGTTCCAGTGATCCCACAGCATTTTCCATTCCAGCCGACGAAAAGCCACCAGAGACCATAGTTACTCGAGCGTCTGTTGGTAATATCAGGAAAACTAGCAGAAATAAGTAAGTATTTAAGTTTTTGTAATTGCTGTTACCAGGGTTGATGAATTGTAGGTTTGAAAAATGTATAAATTAGATTTCTTTTTGGGAAAACCAAATCACTTCCTTTATCAGCATTTGAATGATAAGAATGATGATGATGATGATAAGAATGAATCATAAGAATGATGATCTAAAATAAGAAAGCTATTCAAGATGCTGTGAAGTACAAATAACTCTCACGTTTAAAAATCTTGTGGCACCATTTAGACACCAATTTAACTTCATGTAATCCCATTCACCCTATCCATCATGGTGGCATCAGTAGCAGATCACTTTGCCATGCTGATTAAGACGAATTCCATTGTGATGCTAAGGTCCTGCTTCAAACTCCTTTGGGGTTTTTAAGTAATTGATAAACATGAGTTTATGGAATATTTTCTCTTTGTTCTCACCCTATATCAAACAGAATGGTGGTTTCTAGTCAAAGCCACAAATATTGTATTCTGTGTCCAGAAAAGAACTGAAAACATTAATAACACTAGTAAATTTTCCAGAGTCAGTAAAATTATCCAGAATGTTATTAACTATATACAGAATCGGGAAAATGCATTCATCCAAAAATAATGCTAAGCAGAGGAAACCCTTCTTGGTGATATCCAAAGCATACATGAGATCTACCAATCCACACTGTATTTTATGTATTTTTATTTAACAGCAAGGGTCAGTATTACAGACCATCTAACTCCAATCGATACTTGATACCTGCAGTTTCCTCTGCTCTGATTTCAACTACAGTAGAGAGAGCCCTTGTGTCTTTTTCTCTGTATAATCACTTAAGAAATATGCTAGAAGAATATGACAATACCAATAGTCACATATATTTCTTGATTCAAGCATGGAATGAAATGCATTTGCCATTGTTAGACTATATAAGTGTGTATCTATCTATATACGCAGACACACATAAATTTATATACACATATACCTTATTTCTATTCACATTTGATCTTTATTGAATGGGTGCTTCCCCCCTCCCCCCCTTTTTTTTGTTTCTATAAAGCTAGCTTGTTATTGTGTAGTGAATGGCTTTTTAATAAATGCCCAAAAGATTAAGTGGGTTAGATCCAGACTAGATTGCTATGCTTACAGTAGTTCCCAATGCAACCCTATGCAGATTTTTCCAAGAAAATACCGTATCAGACTCAGTGGGTCCTTATGGATATTTACAGTAGAGGATTCAAAAATAACTTGTCACACTTATTTCAATGTGATCAAAAGGTAGCTAACTTATTCTGATACGTGTAAATAGGGATTTATTCTTTGCTACTGCTTTTGCTAAAAATGAAAAACAAAATTAGTGCTGTTGTGGACACAAAGAGGATACAGAAGTGCTTCCAGTAGCATGTAGCATTTATTTTTTGCTCATTTACTTTTTGCTGTAAGCTCCAAGTAAAATAGAAACCTGCCTTTCTGCTCCTGCAGTTTTTCTGTGTTTACAGTTTACACAGCAGTTCATGTGACACAACTGTCTGGATAAGATGATTTGGTAAGACCCAAACCTTTCCCCCCATCGTGAGAGAAGAATTTGCATTCTACCAAAGCACTGTTGGGAGGTTACATCCATCGCTCCAGCAGCAGCCATGGATCCTTTGTGGGTGATAGATATTTCCCTTCCATCAGTCATGTTTGGAGATGAAAGCTTTTTTTGATTCTGCCCTACAAAACAGTGGAAGAAAAGTCCATATATTGCATTAAGCCATGGCTTGTATTCAGTAAATCACAGTTGGCTGTTTTCACATAAGTCTAAACCATAGATCATATTTACAAACCACAATTGCTGGATTCATCCAAAATGGCTCAGCTTAATGTGTTGAAAGCTCCATTGGCTTCCATAATAATAGTGCTACTTGATAAAAATAAAAAGCAGCTATTTATGAGGTGCCTACTGATTGCAGCTGAGTGGACTGATTCAAATAATTTTAAAAGTTGTTGCTTACTAAGTAGTTATAAAACGTGGAAGAAAGCAGAAGAATTAAACTAGTATAAAATAGAAGTTTTTAGTACTGTATTTGATTTGGAGTGTGAGGGAAGGATTCTCCCACAGTGAATCATTTTGCCTATTGCTTTCACTTGGAAGGCACCTGAGGATTCTTAATAATGCTTTCATTGTCCTCTCAGTCCCTTAAGAATTCCTATGCCTTACAGAAATCAAAGAGAAATTGGCAATTATTTTGTAATTTTGATAGTTCACTGGATGAAAAAGCAGAGTCTCCAGGACGGTCTTCTTCAATCAGTAAAGGAAGCGTTAGAGAGAAAGGATCAAGGTATTGGTATTCTTGTTTCAAGCTCAAGTGTAAAGTTTAGCCCAAGAGCCTACGATCTAAAAACAAGCACTACAAAGCAGAAGAAGGAGAGAGAAATGGAAGAGGGGTAAAGATGGAAAGAGTAGAATATTATTTCAATTACATGGGCTGCATGTAATAATTGCTAATTTTGAGTTAATGGCAGCAACCTTGCAGAGACATGGATAATACACTAAAGTAGCTGTACGGTCTGGAAGGTTTGTTAGCATAGTACTGTTTTCCACTATAAGATATAAAATATAGTTCAAATAGCCTCTTTATAGTCTGGCAGAGTCATCTTTTGAAGGTTGTCACAACTCTGCCTTTTGTTGCTCATATCAACAGGAAGCCTTTTTCTACTTGAATGGATAAATGAGCTTCTACCTTAGAGAATAGTATTAATTACAGCAAACAGCCCATCCATGTTATGCAGACTGAGCTGCAGCCAATATTTTTTCTTAGTGGATTTTTCCACACATTCATCATGTCACAGGACATAATTGAAATGTTTCACTTCTGAACATGCTCAGTTTTTTTTTTTCCCTGCAGTAGCCAGTTTTACTAAACCACATGTGACCAAAATAGCCCAGCATTCATCTGGGTCCATACTCCATATATTACTCTTTTTTCTGGCTCCCAAACTGTTTAGTAATAAGTGCTGAGAATTCAGACACTTTGTTAAGTGCTTAAAAATTTAACATTTTAAAATTACTGCAAGGCACCTAAATGAAACCAAAGCAATGGTAACTTGTGTGTGGCAATCTCTGACAATTTAATTCAGTTAAACCTAGCAATTCCAAACCACTTAGAAATCTGTACAGCTATTAGTTGTTTTGAACTGTTTTAAGTGGGTAACTATACCGTGTCTCTATGATACCAGTATACAGTACTTAATTTAGCATATAGTAGACTGGTGGTCTTGTATTTCCAGCAGTTTATTAGTAGCTGTGCAGGTAAAAGCTCTCAGGGTGACACCTAAGAAAAGCACAAATAAAACATAATAAAATAACTGTTAATTGAGACAGTTCAGTACAGAAGTGACTAAAAATATCAGAGATAATGCTATTTAAAAACACAGAATAGCTTAGCAGCAGAAGGAAATTAAACAGTCTGAATTAAAGTTAAAAAGTCTGTATCTCTCAGTGAGAAGGACATAGAATAAGTGTGAGGAAGACTTTTCTAGAAGGGTGTTTTGTAGCTGTAAGGTTATTGCTGAAAAGACCCCATTCCCAAGTTGCCATCAGTCATACTTCAGAATAAGATCCCAAATGATGACCTCAGGGCTCAGGCATAATATATGGGAAGAAGCACTTTTTCAGCCTTCTTCAGAGCTAACATGTCTTAATATCTAAGATGAGCAGAGAAACACAGCTATAAATTGATCGTGCACTATAATAGTTTTGAAGCAGCTTGCTTTCCTTTGATTCAATTAATGAGAGTTATTGATTCATTGTTGCATTTGTATTTTTGTTTACTGCTTTTTTGCCTGCTTGCTTGCTTGCTTATTCTTGTATTTTCAGCTTTTTAAAGAGAAAGCTCTTTTTACTCACTACTGTAGAGCTTTATTGTCCTTAAATGACTGGATTTATGCAATTCCAGTTCAGTTAGTTACTTAATTATAATACTTGTTCCACCATTACCATAAAAACTTTATATTCTGGTGGGATACCACTTAAACACTGCCAAAACCAAATGAAACCATTGCCAGCGAAGGGAATTATTTATTTTTTCAACCTGAATTTTTTTCACAAAACGTGCATAGCCTAATATATGCATTGAAAGCCTGTCATCTGGGGATCATAAGAAACTCCTGGATCATAATCTGGGAGTTGCTGAAAAAGACTTGTCTCCTATTACTGACAACTGCACTATTGGTGGTAGGAAATACAGATATTTTATGGCTGCTAGCTAAAGTCTTTTGGGCTGGTATGTATGGGGTTGCTTTTCTATGAAAAAGTGTAGGAGAAAACACAAAAACATTCATTTGAACATGAAGTTAGGAGAGATATCATTGAAAAGTGCTGAAAAATTCTAACATGATAGAAACATTTCTTGTGATATCTACTGTACCTGCCCCTGTCCTTTCTATGCTGATTATAATAAAAGCTTTGGAAACAAAGGTGTTCCTAATAATTGGTGTTGACTTTTTACAAAAGGAAGGGGAAAGGGAAAAAAGAAGAAGAAAAACCAAAAGAAGAGGACATGGAGGCATTAATACCTAAAATAGCTGAAGTCCCTGGAAAAGTTTTATGGCTCCCCCCTTTTGACCCCATCTTGTTTGATTATATTACTGAGATTTCCAGAACAATTCTGCCACTACCAACCACCAAAGAGCAGGTTGTAGCTCTTGCACAGTGAGTATCCCAAATGTGTGTGCCATCAGTACAAAGGAAATCTTTAAACAATTTATCTAGGCTATCTGTTGACTGGAGTTTCCATATGTTCTATTTTGCATCCTTTCCACAAATGTGATTTGGCTACTAATCTGTTGGGAGGTAATTTAGGGCAGGTTTAGTTATAAAGGCCATGTTAAGACCGAAAATTATTTAAATTGGTTTTCAAAGTGACTCATTCATATAAAAGGAATGAAGCAAGAACTCTTTAAAGGACTTCAGGGAAAAAGAGATTTTTATGGAATATTAAACCCAAAGAGTGCAATTTCCATCACTCAAGGGCCATTCCAGATTTTGCATAATATGTAGAGGTGGTGAAGTGAGCAGGGAACAGACTCATTGGGTCAAGGGCATTCATGGGGTCAGGGGTAACCTTCAGTTGTGCCTATGTGATTGAAGTCTTACCCCTTTTTTATGTGCATTGCACACAGGAGACAGGTGAAAAGAATGGGCAGGCTTTCAGTCATGTAGCTGTGGCTGCCATCTTGGGGTCCATGTGCAGTTTGAGTAGTTTAAGACAAGGCTTAAGGCATTCTGTTTATCCCTTTACCCCTTCTAATTCCAAAAATGAAAAAAAGGGAGGTCCAAAATGTTTGACCCTGAATATTCAGAGGGCAGCCTGTGGGGATGCTGACAATCCACAAGGAGCTTCTGGATTCCAGTTTTTGCATCAATTTCTTCATTAAACTCAATCCTGCTCCTGCCATCTACTCACTTGTGGAACAGACTGCTTTGCCAAACTGGGCTTGCTGATCATTAAAGATGCCAATTGCCAACCTATCTTGGAGTACCAGTGTGACAGCTTTGATTAGTGTCTGATGTCCACTCTGAGCCAAGAGCCGCATGTCTTACCTTACTGAAGCATAACTGCACATAAAATCAAATTGCTACATTTTTCTTCCAATTGTGACCCTGCTATTTAGTAGATTTAGGAGAACAAAGGCAACAAAAACAGCTTTTTTTCTCAGAGGTGAAATAAAATTCCAATAAGGAATATTTGAACAAGCAGGCTACTTGCCGACCAACTTAATAAACAGATATTTTATGAATCTTTTGATACCAAACATTGGAATGATTTCCAAAAATCTGTACTGCTTGGTCTACATGACCTATCTGTGATGGAATGGAATTATGAAGGCCAAGCTCAGGGAGATAAACATTTTCTTAGCTCACCAGAACCGCGTGGGAGGAACAAGAGGATGAGACTGGCACCTCCCTGAGGAATTCACACTGTTGTGGCTGGAGGACTTTGGGAACTGGGGTTTTAGTCTGGGAAGATTCTTGCTAGAGGTTGTAGCTAATAAACATAGCTGGACTGAATTGGGATTGTCTCTTGGAGTTCCTTGGGCTAGGCCTGACACTGTCAGACAGACAATATTTTCATCTATCACCAAATCTTCAGCATACTCCTAGAACAATAACAATAATAATACGCTATGATGAATGTAATGTATTTTTATTTGCCAGACAGAATATTGTGACCTTGTGTACTGAGGATCCAAGAATAGCACGGAAGCGGCTTCTGTGTGGCTGCATTGGCGCAGCTGACACAAAAAGTACATGTTTAAATTGTCTAGTCCTCTTGCCTCCTTCTTAAGACAATCAAGCTGAGAATGGTGAGAAAGTAGCCAAACTGAACTGAGAGCCAGTGAAATATAGTGACGAGCATAAAGTAACGCTTCCTATTCTTAGGCTGCTGGGTGGTAGTATTTAGTTCCTAATGCCCCCAACCCTTAATCTTGTTGGATGGAGATGACAGAAGTTGTGATTTGTAACAAAATCTGGGATCTGTGCTTGGAAGCACTAGATTAATAGTGTTTTTTTTGTTTTGTTTTTTACTTAATTTAGCTCATTAAAATTACTGGATGGCTTTGAGGAAATCATTCTTTCAACCCTGGTCAAGCTCACAGGATTGTTAGATTTAAAATAAGAGAGGAAATTATGTTAGCAAGTCTGACATCTTTAAGAAGAATAAAAGTGTAATATTAAAATGAAGGCATCACAAGCCCTGCTTACCTCCTTAGGAATAGGTCCCGAAATTTTATACATAACAGATTAGAACACTAGAACATTCTTTATCTTAGGTAGCATGCAAACAATTAAAGTCTCACACCTTCCGTTTGTTATTAATCTTGTCCTTTCAGTCTGTTACAATCTGGAAAGACAAATAATAAGAGCATTGTTCCAAAGTTGTGTTCAGAACTTCTTTAATTTTGAGAGGAAGTAATTTCAGGTGGTAAAAAGTGATTGATTTTTTTTCAAGGAGGCAGGTTAAAAGTAGAGGTATTCACCCCCCACAACCCCCCAGAGTTTACTAGTGAAAGGAAAGAGGGATTTTTTTTTACAACCTTTTCTTGCAAACCCATTTTCTTTGTCCTTTCAAGTTGTGCATAATATGTGTTTTCCAGTGGAGACAGGCAATTCCCCCTTCCCCAACAATTTATACAGAACAGCAATGGGTAACCTGTTCTGTAATTTAAAAGGGAATTTAAATGTTCCTTTTGCAACATTGCAACCCTCTTTATCAGCCATTGACACATGGGAAATTTAGAAATGTAGTATAAGTTCTAAAAGAGGCCTAACACAGCTAAAGAATGATCCCCTAAAAAAAATCCAAATAAACCAAGGGAAAAATGGAAAATCTCAGTTACTCCAGATGTATAATATGGCCCAGCCACTTGCATCATCTCCCTATCATTGCAGCTCTTGCCCCATCAATTTAATAGCTCCTGGCCACCAACAGTTGCCATCATGTTTTGGACTAAATGTATGCCAGGCCATGGTTTAGTTCTGTGAGAGCCCTTGGAATTAAATGCAGTGGCTTACTGGGCCCTGACTACTGTTGTTTCATGTTGTTTAAAATGGCAGGGAAAGATACATTAAGCAAAAAACATTGTTTGCTACATTCCCCACATCTAGGAACATCTGGGAGGGTTGCTGAAGTAAGCTCTTCCAGCTAGCAGGATGGCAGTTTGCAGGGTTATTATTATATAACCATCCCCAGTTTGCTGGATTACTGAGTTATATATTTATTTATATTATTTATATGCCGCCTTTTCTCCCATAGTAGCCCAGAGCAGTGCACATAATAAAATAAAACTCTATAATTACGGTATTGCTACATTATAGTTAAAATATCAAGCTGTAAACTAAAACAAAATACACCATACAGATCTATCTTATTTACAAGTGTAAGATCCCAGGGCTATAGCCCAGTTAACAAATATTTTTTCTCTCTCATTTAAACTTGACGGTGTGGATGCCAAACCCACATTCCCAAAGGATGGAATCCCTTAGAACGTCAAATTGTCTTGCTAGATCAGATTGAGATCTATGTAATCCTAGAATCTGTTGCCATCAAATAGTTGCCCCCAGGGACCTACAAATAAATCATGACTTCATGAAAGAATCTACCATAAACTTTATGCAAATATTTGTGAAGAAGCAGAATTATTGCTTAGTTCAGTTAAATAGTATGACAAGAGTGGGTTTAATTTACATTGTTTGGTTTGAATACAGGTTTGTTGCAGATAAATTGGGCGGTCCCATTGAAAGAGACAAGCTACATGAATTCAGCTGGGAGCTTCATATAAGTGAAATTGAATTTGAGCTTAAATGCAATGTAGTGCCTATTGGAAAGATCAGCAAAGGGACCTTCTACCACAGGGCTTTGCTTTTCAAGGTAAAACAAATTAGCTATGTAGCTAATCAAATGTGCTGTTGTTACTGCATACTTTTAATTTTAATGAATATGCAGCATATGCTAATGTCCCATCGGATTCCGTATAAACTTGCCACTGTAGTATTCAAATTTTCCTTGTGTACAATATTTTTGTGCATATTTGGTATTGATTGTCAACTAAAAACATGCATTTTAGTTCTGTACTCTGCTCTATAAGCTCCATTTCAAATTTTTAGCAGGCATATGTAGGCAAAGCGAATACAATGCAACACTGAAAATAAATAGAAAAATTACTATGAATGAAAAGTCGAGCACTGTTGTGACTTAAACCAAGGAGCACATTTTATAACAGGAAAAATTCATGAGAAGACTAGACATACTTTCTTAGTCTCTTTTTCTTTTCTCTAATATGGAGATAACAATACTGACCCAATCTACAGACTAAGACGTGATAGTTAGATTGATAATGATATTGATATGTCAAAGAATGGAACTGAACAAATGCTATACATGTTTGATGAAAAGTAATGCTATGAGAATCCTGAAAAATAGTAAGGCAAGAGCAACACAAACTTTTCTCACGGCAACTTCCTGCTGAAGTAAAAGAAGAGATGGTAAGAACCTGTCAGAACTTCTAGTGCATCAGTACTGCCATCTGTTGGCAACTTGTAACACTGGAGTCATTACTTTGATTCAGCTCTTGTATTTATGGATAAATGTATAAGGAATACTTAACTGTATTAGAGAAGTTCTGGAGACTTGAACATACATGTACTTTTATATGCAGATGATGCCATGTTGTTGGCCAAGAATCCAAATGATTTTCACTATGAATCACTGTATGATACAGTGAGGAGTATGATCTGAAAAGTAATGTGTCAAAGACCAAGGCAGTTGTGTTTGGCAGGGAAAATAAACTGAACAATCTTTCCATCTGCAGCCATTCTTCCGGTGAATTCTTAGAAGGAGGGATCAGAATAGGAGACCTCTCCATGGACTGACTGAAACCAACTGCCGTTTGGCTCCTTACTGACCCCAATATTTTTTCATTAAATAGTAATCAATTGGCTTGTTT
This sequence comes from Python bivittatus, assembly GCF_059951505.1. Lineage (NCBI taxonomy): Eukaryota > Metazoa > Chordata > Lepidosauria > Squamata > Pythonidae > Python > Python bivittatus. Next base: position 17,894,629 of record NW_028277088.1, on the reverse strand, counting down.
TCCTCTTCCTTCTATATACTTCCTCTTTCAATCATTAGCATACTAAATTATAAAGCACTATTTTAAACTATGAGTCTCCTTGATTGCAACATGAAATTTAGGGCTGCAACAATCTTGAGGACCTCTAGATGGCAGCAAAATGATATAGAAAATGTGTGCTCTTCACTGCCCTTTAGTGGCCCTTCAGATTTTTGCACATATATCTGGTAGGACTGGCAGAATAGCAGATCACAAATGTAACAAAACTAAAGTGCATTCTCACTGTTTCCTTCCATAGGTTCTGGGAGACAGAATTGCTGTTGATTGCAACCTGTACCGTGGCGAATATAATAGAGGATGGAATGAGGTGAAATTGGTTGATGATTCTCCTTTGGGAATACCTGGACTTCTGCTTCCCCCTCAAGTATTTATTGTGGATCTCATGTATCAGCCAGGCTATCTCATGAAAGAAGGAAGTCCAGAGGCAGATCGTTATCGACGGATTTGATTATTTTTCTTTGAAACTTCTGTCTCTATGTATTTCTGTGCTTGTTAGCATTTGTTTGTTTTATTAACATCCTACAGATGGGCTTATTTTCAAAGTTGGGAGTCTAGATGGGCTTTTTCCTAGAAATTGAGAGTTGGAGAGAAATAGGTTCTAAGAGACACGAAGTTGGTGATATTTATGTTCCTCATTTTTAAAAAGGCATGTTGAATAAATAAAAATAATTTTATACCTGCAAAGTTAAAACAAATGGTTGTTCAAATTTACAAACATACTAAAATAATGAGAGCTATCACAAAATGCTGCAGTGTATCCTCATTTTCTAAAAGAACTGTTCCTGAACAGGGTTCCAAATGTTATGGAACCTTATTCAGGCTTTAGAGCAGACTATCTGAATTTTTCCCTGCTATAGTGTTCCAGGTTTTTCAGCTCAGGATCTAAACATTTTATAGAGGAGATGGGCAACATTTTGAACTATTTTGAATAGCTGGAGGGGTGATGATGCAAAATAACTATTTTTTTTCAGGAGTAGAAAGCCTTTTGGTGGGAATTTTGGTTTCTTCTTCTATCTGTGTTAAACCTATTTTAGAGTGTTTAGCTTTTAAATGTTTTTCACTTCAAAATGGCAGGAAGCAGTGCCACCATCATCAGTTTTGGGTATGGCAGCAACAAAAGAAAGATGGGATTGCCCCATCCCACCCCATTTTACAGCTGTATAGAATTGGGAAGTAGAGCCACATGGCCTATTGTGCCATATTGTAAGGGATTCAGGAAGTCCCTGGCCTCCATGCTAAAGGCTATTAAAAAAGCATGATTTTCTCCCCCAATTAAACCAAAAGAACACAGAAAATGCAAGCAATTAACAGGCTTTGATTTTTCCTTTTTCAAAACTAGGAAACTAATGATATAACGCAAATGATTAAACTAGTAAATGTTCCCATCCCACCCCAATGGTGGTGATCAGCATTGCGCTCCCATGAGCCTCCCAGCTGACTCTGCCATGCCATTTGGTATGCAGGCAGGCAGGCACAACTGTGGCGCCCACGCTGTCCTGATACTCACAGTTCCATGCTGTTTATGTCAGCCTGCGTCCATCCAGCCATCCAGTAGAAATGAGTGCAGAAGCACAGAGAACAAACAGAATGCTTTCTGAATGTACTTTCATATTCATTAGCTTGTCAAATCTTCCAATTACCGACACTGGTTTTTCATGCTTATGTTTTGGCAAGCATTGTTACAGTGTTGGTGTAGGAGTGAATGATTTGTGTTTGGATGGAACAAAAGGGGCAGAAGCTGAGCCTGAGTGCAGCAGGCATTGGAGCTGAAATGTTCTGTGTGCATGTGAGTGTTCCTGAGAGTGGGAATTTCACCAGAGCAATGATTAGTGGAACAGATTTTATACCTATAACAAAAAGGAGGTTTAGTTATGGGTAATACACTATACAGTTGGCAAAGCTTAGCAGATAGCTGATTACATCCTACCAGAAGAGTCAAAGTGCATGTGCTCTGTGCATGTGAGCCTGGGAAGAAAGGCAAAAGGAAGTGACCTCAGATTTGCAGTTTCTTAGGCAAAGAGCAGGCAAAGTAATAGGCCAAGGGCAGGACTGTGCTCTTGGAAGCCCTCTTGGACTCACAGTGAGTGCTAGATAGGCTGGTGGAGGCCATGCCCAGGCATCCTTCGCCAGGCTTTGGCCAATGCATCAGTTGGGGATCTTCCTGGAATGAGAAAGTTGGCAATAGTGACCCACGCATAATTACCACCCAGTTATATTAGTGGATCCAACTACATGGGGCTACTTTGAAGTCCATCCTGAAATTCCAGCTGGTTCAAAATGCAGCAGGTGGCATATTGGCAAATCAGTCACCATGTCACATGACATTTACTTTGTGGTTGCTCCATCAGTCACCAATAGGTTCCCAAGTGCAATTCAAGGTGCTGGTTTAAACTTAACAAGCCTCACATGGCCTGGGGACTGGATACCTACAGGCCCAATTTCCATATAGAAATGACCAGTCTGATCCACCTGGTAGGTCCACCATATCAAAATCTTTTGATGAACCTCAGGTCCCTTGGGGTGAAGGTGGTGGAGGCCACAGACAATTATCTTCAGTTGCATGTCCCTTACTTTGGAAAGGCCTCCCTCTTGAAGTTGGGCTAGCACCCTTACTACTGGCCTTCCAGAAACTGCTGAGGGCATCTGAAGATTGGGGAACGGCACTATTGCACTTATTTGCACTTGTTGCATCTTTGCACTTATAATCTGTGATATTATTTTAATGTCTGTATTATGTTTTAACTGATATAAACTGCCAGGTGTTGGTAAGGATTATATAATATAAAAATACACAAATAAGTGCAGCAGAAAATGTTGGCTATAGTGCAAGGCATTTGCTTTTCACACACAGATACTTCCTAATGGCAGCCCCTGGTATCCAGGAATCCAGATTACATTTTAATATGACTGCATGCTGTATTTTCTCATGCTCTCTTCTAACTTTCATCTCCTTGTATAATTATATTGCCCATTAGGTGGAAGGTAATTATACAAGGAGATGAAATGCAATACTGCTAAGAAGTGCAGTGCTATAATTAACATCACCTACTTGGCTTGCCAGGCTGGGTGGAGATTTTTGGAGAATTGAGTTACCTACCCCTGAGTAACTGCAAAGTTTGGCTGCCATCATGTAGACTGTGTAGGTTCAAAAAAATATATATTGTACATTATGAATCTACTAAACATGAATTGTAATTTCAAGCTTCAGCAAGATTACTTAGTATGCCTTGATAATCTCTCTAGCTGGTCTTCATGCCTGGAAACATTTTCTGCCCTCACCTTGACTTCTCCTGTGATGGAGCCTTCTAAACCAGGGATGTACAACTTGCTCTGAATGTTTTAGGGAGACACATTCCAAAAAGTATTGATTGAAGCCAGGATTTGATTTATTTTACATTTAACTAAAATTCAGTATAGGTAATATATCACTCTCCAGTGATGTACTGAATTATTTTCACTATTACAGTTTAGTAATACCTTTTGAAAGTCTCTGGGGACAACAGTCCGCTCTTTTGGGGAGGGGAGGGGAGGGGAGGGGAGCATGTGACCCTGATGCTTCTCCAGATTATGCATCTCTGATCTAAACTTTCTCTTTATAGATCTGAGTAATCATGTCCCTGAATATCCTTATTATGAGTGTGCAAAACATTCAAAAGAAGTGCTTTTATAACATGTGAGAGTGCAAATGAAGCACCTTTCTTCACACTGTTAGAGCAACAAGGCTCAAACATGCAGAGACAATAGAAACAGCTTCTGAAACAGCCACATGAGGCTGCAAAAGACCACGGTTGCTTTAATGATTCAAAAAGGATACTTCATTCACATTCCCTTCTTCTGGATGCTTTGCACAGCTCTGATGATCATCTAGATCCTGAGCTTTCTCAAACTGCTCTATTGATCATACACCCCCGAAGCACTATACACAGTCATTATAAAACATGTTCAAAATTAAATTTCAAAGACTTGTTCTTTGTGGTCTCCCTGCACTTTTTAAAGGCAGGTTAGTATTCACTATTTCAGTATTAATGGGTAACTAAACATTCTGCTGTTCTCCTGCTTAAGGTGGCCCTTCCATACAATCCCAGTTTTCTTTTTCCAGAAGTAGTGCTGTGATTGTTACCATTTCTATGGTCTCAGAACTCTGGGAATAAAGAGCAAGTAATCATTTAATCACGGCTCCATCCTGTGTTATCATCTCATTTTAAAATAACAAAAATCTCATCACTTCCACTCCACACAAAAGGAAAAATCCTGCACCCATACCATACCATTCCCTCCCTTCTTCCTTCCTGTTATGGGCATATGTGTGATTATTTGCAAAAAGATCTAAATGTTTCCTACAAGAGAAAGCTTTAAAGCCATTAAGCCACATTTCCCCTTGAGAGGCGCGGAAGGACAGCTAAGGCTGGGAATTTGAAGGTGTGGTGAAGCCAGAGTTCTGAGAAATGAGGAAAACTCCAAGAGTTGCAGTATTTCAAGCAAAATATTACTTTCATTGCAGTTGCAAATAAAACATAGTTGAGCTGGAAATAATTGGGTCAGCTGCTAAACAGAGTACATAGTATGAAATCACTATGTGAAGACTCCAAGTAGATGTTTTCTAAGAGTGCAGATAATAAATTATCAGCTAAAATTACTGAAAGCTTCCTTCATCATCTGTATGGTATTTTGATTTCCTCAGAGATGTTTGTATACCAGTGGGCCATCTGATTACTTGAATCCCAAGGTCAGCAGAGAAATGGGCCATAAATGCACATACACTCATATAATAATGTTAACTGATGTCTAATCTTCCCTTATGCTTGACCATCCAAAGCCATTTCAAATGAAAATAGACTTAATTGGAAATCATTTAGTTCTAGGCTTTGGAAATTCTCTAGAAAGGAATTCCAGAGGCAAGATTGGACTTGCCAAGTCTAATCTTAAAAGAGACACCTAGATTTCCTTTAAGCGGTGGAACCTGTGTGATGATCTTCAATTTCTATCATTTTTCATCAGTCAACCATGATGTCTAGGGACAATCCTGCTGGAAATTAAACTTTTACTGCCTCTGGATGCCAGAGATACTCCATCCTTTTTAATACTTACACTCCAAATATTGGAGTTTCCTTTGGGCAACAAACTGCCTTACTTGCTTCTGATTAATTAGCATTTAATGTACATAATTTGATAACCTAGCTGTACATAGAAGTGCAAAAGAAACAATGCATTAGATGGGAAGATCTAATCTAAAATAAAAATGGGGGGTTGAATATATCATGAAATGTTTATTCTCTCAGACTGAGCTCCCTAGATTCATCAGTGTTTTAAATAAAGAATCTCAGGAGAAAGAAAGAAAGAAGAGCAATGGGATTATGAATTTCATATAAACCTGGATCAACTCACAGCAAATAGGTGTTACTAAAATACTTGGGGTCTTTATTTGATCAAATACTTCAAACAATTTGAAAATTGAGCACTAAACATTCATGTTAGACTTAAACCATTAATACTCCCCTCCCTTTTGCACAGACTGTAGTTTTAGAAAGACATGCCCAAAGGAGAAAAGTATTGTTGTAAGAGCTTGAACTTCAGTAATAAATCAGGAACATTAAAAAAATGCAGGACTTCAACCTACATTTACCATGTATGACATAAAAGCAGAGTTAACTATGGGAAATATTCCAGGTCAGTTCGCTGTCTGCAAGAAACTGGATCTTTCAGCAAGGAAGTCAAGCTGTCACAAGAAAGAGTCATTTAGCCCTGATTGGTACATGAAACACAGCATACGCCTGCCCTTAAATCATTTATATTTTACTTTTTTATGATGCTATTGTGAATTACCTCTTTCTGCATTTGTAATTAGAGGACATAACAGATGGCCTGGGCTTAGTTCATGGTGATAAATCTATTCAAATAATCTACAGAGAAGCTCCCGTGGACAAATAGTTCTCTGTTCGTGGCATGGTTTAAGGTTTGAGCACCTCAATTTTGGGGGGAAAGGATAATTCTACAACAGCCTGGTGGACTACTTCTTGTAAATTGTTTTTAAGATAGTGCAATTCTTCCCAGAATTAATAAAATGTCTGGAAGAAAACTATCCTCTCCTTGAAAATGTGCTGTTGATCATGAAGCTTGTTTTCACTTTTTGTGGAACTCCAATTTTGCTTATTAGTTTTAGGAGAAATTTAGCATCTAATCAACCTTTTAATCTCAAAAAGCAAAGCAGGGTTAGACCTGGTTAGAATTTGGATGGCAGACTTAAAAATACTGGAAAGGAATTAATAAAATCCCAGAAGAAGGCTATGGTAAACCACTTCCTACTATCACCAAGAAAACTAGATGAACGTATCCATGAAGTCATCAAGAGTTGAACTTGACACAAAGTAGATGTTTACCTTTTTAATAGATATACTAGACCAAATCAAGGATTTCCAATCCCCCCCCCCCGCCCCCGGGCATCTTGAGGGAGCTAAAGACAATTTTTTCATTAACTACTTTGCGATTTAGGGAAGTTTCTTTGAGAAGTAGGGAACACTCTTTTGAAATAATAGGTGTGCTTCTTAGGATACTCAATTCTGTGTGTGATAAGACTGCAGAATATACACAACTCTGCTTATAGTAGCTTTATTTGGACAGTGAAATGATCGAATTTGGTCCGGTGACTAGCAGTTCTTTGCCCCTGCCAATGGACAAAACTCAATACAAAATACCTGAGTAATGAACTGGCTACAGCCAGTTGAAAACAGACCTCGGCTAGCGTTCTGCCCTTCAGGACTAGTTTATTTCTGACATCTGCTCCCTACCATGTTTCAGTCCAGTTTTTGGTCACTGCCACTCTTCTCTTTGAACCTGAACTGTCTAGGATGAAGCCATTCACTCCCAATCCCAACTGTGTTTGTTTTCCATCATACAACTACAGCATGTCTGAACAGTACATGCTGATGTATTTTCTTTTATAGCTGGTGTGGGTCTTCCGGGCTGTGTGGCCGTGTTCTGGAAGTTTAGAACTGCTCCTGTCTGTGCTCCTGCTCTCTGAAGATGCCGGTCACAGATGCTGGTGAAACGTTAGGAAACAAAACTTCCAGAACACGGCCACACAGCCCGGAAGACCCACACCAGCCATCGTATTCCAGCCGTGAAAGCCTTCGACAATATATTTTCTTTTACTTGGATCAGTGCTGTCTCCTGTCTTAATAGATGCAAATAATCATTACAGAAACAAAGAAACTTCCTTCCTGTACTGAGGAAAGCCACTAAGATCTAGCTGTTTTGGGAAAGCTTGGGGGGATTGGTACTATGTTGGGTTCCCACCTTGCAGGAGGTGATTGTTGGAATAGGGAATAGATGTTATAATAGGCCTTTGCTGTGATGATAAATAGAAGGGTGGTATTAGTAGTAGTAGTAGTCTTTGTCATTGTCTAATTTGCCTCACAAACAAATCCAGAAGTGAATGTCATAGAAATCAAGTATAAGAATACTGTACATAAGTTACTGAGTTCCAAGCAGCTGCCTAAATATGCCAGGTGTTAGTACGGCTAGGAAAGAAAAATAATATTAATTACAGGAATATCATTTGGAAGCAGGCAGAACTGAATGTTTCTTTCAGAATCTTTGTAACCTGGAAGCAGATTTTGTCAAAGGTGATGCCTGTCTCCATGTGACTCACCTGCCTGAAGGAGATGATAAAGCTCAGCCTCTGCTGACACAAGTAACTGGAAATGTCTGTCAGACCTTCCAATGAAACTGTGCTATGATATGGTTAAATCAGGAAAAAAGTATTGCCATCCATCACATACTCTTTTAAACACTCACCCACGTGCAGTGCAGTGCTGCTGCAGAAATCCTGGAAATTCAGCTGTTTTTCTTTTTTACCAAGACATTTTTTTTTCTCATAAACTATCTTTGGCAGAAATACCCTTTGCAGACATTTTTTTTTTTTTTTAATCTGCGCTCAGTCGTTACTGACTCTGCAGTGACTGCTTGGACCAGTCCTTGCAGTTTTCAAGGCAATTGTTTCAGAAGTGGTTTGCCAGAGCCTCCTTCCTACAGCAGAGCCCAGCTGGCGAGCGCAGGAGGCGGGGTTTCCGTTGCTTTGCGCCCTTTTCGGGCGCACGAGGTTTTTCGCGCTTACCGGCAACTGCTCCCGACTCCTTTTTTGCAAGGCGCCGCCAGCATTTTTCCTCCCACCGGAGTGAGAGTACCCATTGAAGGGATGCCTGCACAATACAGCCCTTATCTGCTGTAGTATTTTTTTTGCAAAGGCCTGAGACAGAGCATATGGCTTAGGTCATTCCATCATTTCTTAAACAATGGAAGTTCTCTAGCCCTTCTTGTTCTACGCCAGTCATTCTCAATCTGAGAAACTAAGGTCTGTGTAGATCCATCAGGTGATTAATTGAAGCCTCTCCATGTTCACAGCCTGTCAACTGGCTAGAACCCATTTACTACCTCAGCCTCCACCTTCATTGCCAGTTCATTGCCAGTTAGATGATTTAGTGGATCTGCAGCTCTAAATTGATTCATTGGGGCTACAAGTGATAATACAAATAGCAATGTGAGTACTGACATACAGAAAACTGACCCTAGCGAGCAGGTCTCAAGTGCCATTATAGACTCTGAGTCCATACATGCTGAGCCAAGTAGAACAGTATTCTTGTACAAGAAACCCAAACACAGAATCATGAATAGAAAAACATGACGAGTATCTTAAAATGCTATTCCATTCACTCACCTCCAGCCCCTCAGTTCTCAAAAGATTTCTAGTGTACAACATTCTTTACCAACAGTTGTGCTAAGAGTCATTGTTATTATGGCCTAAATTACATTAAATAATTTGGGTGGCAAATACAGGTAGTCCCCAGTTTAAGAATGAGTTCCGTTCCCAAGGTCTGTTCTTAAGTCAAAGTTGTATGTAAGCTGGAACAGTATTATTGTGTAATTAACTCAAACCATTGTGTATTTAACTTGAATTTTGCTACAACAGGCTCCGTTCTTAACTATGGGTCATCCATAAACCAGGCATTCTTAACCCAGGGACTAAAGAGTGTTTTTAAAAGGGAGAGGGCAGGAACACGTGTACAAATGCAACTACAGTCACTATTTTACCCAAAAATGTGACCTCCCATGCTCTTGAAGATGTAAGAGGAAGGAGCATTTATTTAATTGTGGTTCTTTTCTGAATGATTATCAAGTAGTCCACAACTGCAGGAAGTTTGAGAAGCAATACATTAAGCTCTCCCTTTCTACTGATACCATTTTTTATTAGTATGATCCTGAAATACACTACTTGAGTATTGGGTACTGATCTGTGCTTGCAGTAAAACAATTGCTGTTCTTACATCCCTTTGTTATTCTGTTTATACTTTTAAGCAATTATATTGATCTAAAAGTTATGACACACAATACCACTATATCACAGTCAACAAATACTGTTTTTTTGAAACATATACTGTCTTAAAATGACAATATTCATACAGTTCTTTGGCTTGTTTTTCATTTAACAATACACGTTTCCTGTTTCATGTTTTGCTAAATCGGTGTCTCTTAGTAACTGTTGGAAAGAATATCAGTTCAGTCCACCTTCTGCTATACTGTATACTATTAAAATCAGTGCACCATCCATAATTAACAGCATGCTCCCTCTGAGTGCTGAAGCTAACAGATTTAATCATTAATCAAATTTAGTACTGAGCCTTTTCCGCTGCATAGTTTTCATGAACTTTGACTCAAGAATAGACAGCAATTAATGACTCTTATAATTTGATCTCCTGAATGCCCTCGGCTTCCCCTGAACTTAGCACCTATTCTTAGTGCACAAGTGATTTATGTCAAGTGCTAACTGACGTAGTTACACTAAATTTCTTTTTTTTTTTAAGGTAGGTTAAAACATTAAATGAGAAAATGTCTGGGTAAAAGCTATGTTCATAATTCACTTCTCATATAATGTACTCCTATAAAATATGGTTACTGATATTTTTATTTTTTAAATGTATTAACACTAATTCCCAGTATGCTTAATAACACTAACTGACTAGTATGAAATGTGGCTGGAAAAAAAAAAACTGATATCCATATGGGATGTGACAGTACACTTACCTGCAGGTCTGCCATAATGAATCTGCCATGTGGTTGGTGCAAATTCCTAGCCTGAGACAAAGTCTAGTTCTGAATTTTAAAAAAAATGCTTCAAGATGCCTACTCTGGTGATCTAGTTTATTTCAAAGTACATAGTGATTATTAATAAACAATAATATATGATTAAGTCAAAATATTTGTAGGTGATAGAAATGTATAGGCCGGGGCTCAATACTCAAAGAAATGCTTTGTGTGCCAAAACAGTTCAGGTTGCACCCTGGCCTCCTGAAGCTAATAACTTTAGGGCCGAATTACGCGAACCATCATCAGCAGGTCCTTATGACCCGCAGACTCTAAAAGTGTAGTCCCCCCCCCCCCTTAACCCAGTTTTACACGCTCTCTTTCAACAAAGGAAGGAACATTCATTCATTTTCCCGTGCAAGGGTTTGCAATCTTCTCTCAGCTTCTACCGGAATCATGATCTTCCTCCCTCCACATAATGAGGTTCCTAGTGTAATAAATTCCCGAGGGGGGCCGATTACACTGGAGAAAATAAATCCATTTTGCTTTCAGACGGCTGGCCAACCTCGAAAATCCAAGGCAATCCCCGCGGAAAATACCAGCGTACGTTCCTTTCCACTAAGAAAAACAGACAAAAACACGCCTTTCCATCTCGCAGCTCTCCAAAGCGAAGATAAAATAATAACGCATCTATTCATTCTAACCTACAGCAGGGAAGCGGAAGAGGGGTTTGATTTCCCTTCCCAGATTCACGAACGTCGGAAAAGGACGTCCACCTAACACGAGGGCGCGCGTGCACTCGGCGCCCCAGGCACTCAGACTAGAAAAGGGCGGCGGGGGGCTTGGCCTGTTGAATATCTTCCTGCCAACGGCAGAAAACCCGGAACCCTTGGCGCCTGAGCGGTAGCTCGGCCGCTTGACCCGAGATCTTCTCTTATCTCTCCGCGCCGCTCGGGAACCAGAGATTAAGGGCGAGACGGGAGAGAACAAACAGGGCGGAGCCTCGGGGCGGTCTTCTCCGCCTCAGCGGCCGCCTGGCCGCCTCAGAGACCTCGGCCTCCGCGTGGGGGCGAGTCTCTCAGCGCGGGGGCTCCGCAGGCCGTCCGCTTCAGGTTGCCTCCTCTCTGTCGGCGCTACTCGCACCGGCGGCCCGGTAGCTGCTCCGAATGGGCCGGGCCCGGCTGCGTCGAGCAAAGCGGGGCGGAACGAAGGGGTGAGGAAAGCAAGCTTTGGGGCCGAGCAGACACGTCGGATTTCTTCAGCGCTCTTGTCTGCATCTCCGGCCCGCCTCCCGAGTTTGCGAAGACCGCAGTTCATCTGGGCAGCCAGGGCTGGCCTCTTTGAGAAGAGCTGCAAGGTGGCGGGGCGGGTGCCTGTGGGGACTCGGTCCCTTCAGTCCGAAAATGCTGGCCAATGGGCCCCTTACGGAAGTCGCTGCGGGGGGGGGGGGGTTGAGCACGGTACGATTTCCTGGGCTCTCTAGGTGGAAACACAAAGTTAAGCAGGGTCAGAGCTGGTTGGGGATAGTTAATACGCTTTAAAATCCCAGGGCTCTCGGCCAGAGTTTCTCGACCTTGGTAACTTTAAGATGTGTGGACTTCAACTTCCAGAGTTCCCCAGCCAGCTATGCTGGCTGGGGAATTCTGGGAGTTGAAGTCCACTCATCTTAAAGTCGCTAAGGTGGAGAAAAACTGCTCTAGGTTCTAGAATTCCCCAGCTGGCCTGCCTATTCAACTCCAGTTCTGGGAGTTGAAATCCACACATCTTCAAGTTGCCAAGGTGGAGAAAGACTCTGTAGACTACCCTGGGCAGTTAAAAAAAGGAACATTCCCAATAAAGATAATTGCAAACTACTTCCATGTGGTTTGAGAAAAAGGTACATGGGTGTGTCCCTGAAGTCACCAAGAATTGAGCTTGATTTGAAGGAGACTTTACCTTTTTTTTAAGATACCCATGATTGTGGTTTTGAATTCCAAAGTCTGGCTGGGGGAGCATGGCTCTGTGCTTCAGGCAATATTTTAGAGCAAGGCCAAATTCAAGTGATGGACACACAGAATATTCCAAATCTAATGTCTGGAATTTTTACATGAAAGATCTTCAGTGCAAGAGATGCAACAGTTTTTTATTGGCAAGTATGGACAATCTTTCAAATGTAGGTAGCTGCCTTCTGTGTCAAACCATACAGTCAAATCCTACCAACACTAACAGAAAGTGACTGTCCTGGATTTCAGACCAGAGTTTCTCCAACTGTAGCTAGAGATGCCAGGACTAAATTCAGGACCTTCTGCATGCCCTGCTACTAAATTATGGTCTGCACTCCCTAGGGCCGATAGACCAAAGCCACACTGGTATAAGGCTGCTTCATATGTTTACAGGTAGTCCTTGTTTAGCCACCACAACTGGGACTAGCAACTCAGTTGTTAAGTGAAGCGGTCCCTAAATGAAACTGACTCTGCTTATAACCTTTCTTGAGCTTGCCTTTGCTTTATAGACCTGTGACCCGTAAATGCAAGGATTGGTTGTAAAGTTACTTTTTCATCACTGTCATAACTCCAAACTGTCCTTAAATGAAGACTACCTGTGGATCATTAAGTATATGCATTGCTCAACCAAATACTCTTGCTAATTTGCAAGAATATTTAAGACAGTTCCCATTACAGACAAGCTTTTTGCTCTTGTCAGTGTATGGAATACCATTTTTGTTGCACTAAGCAGTCCTAACTTTGAGCATTTTCCCATAAAGCTGTTCCAAACATCATCTGCCTGCACCCCATCTGGTACAGAATGGGATGTATAGGCACTTTTATTTAAATGATGGTTCAGTTGTGTTTTGACACATTGAGGAGTGAATCTTAGTCTCTCCTTTTCACAGAAAGAAAAGCAGACTCTGACAAGATACAGTGAATTGAGCCATATTTTGGCAAAATAAATTGACTGCTGAGCAGTTTTATGTTATTGGAGAAACAGGAATTATGTTGGTAAGTTAAAAGACACAATCATTTCCAATGAGGAAGGATTCTGTTTATAGACTAGGGCAGTGTTTCTCAACCTTGACCACTTTAAGATGCATGGACTTCAACTCCCAGAAATCCCCAGCCATCATGCTGGCTAGGGAATTCTGGAGTTGAAGTCCACGCATCTTATAATTACTGAGGTTGAGAAAAGACTGGACTAGGGCATGCAAAGCATTTGAAAGGAGCTAATTCCAGAACAAATACCTCTTTGAAGCATTAAAGCAGCTGTGTTCTTCAGAAGGCTTGTCACAATTGTTGCATAGGTTCTCTCTGCTGGTGTCTGTATGCATGTGCGCCCACAGTCAATAATTATTGCTAGGACTAGCAGCAATACAAGAAACCTATGCGGGCACAAACGGAGAGACAACCAAGGAAACTTTTAAAATAGCTACACCAGGACCATCAGAGGATGTAGCTGTTGTATGCTTCTCTTGTACCACAGGCCTTTGGAAATGCTCCTTGCAAATAATTTGCACAGCCCTAACAGAAATAAAAAGCTTGACTTGCACATGATTCATGGACACACACATATATATCTTACAGAAAACAATGGTTGGTTTATGGATCTTATGAAGCCCAAACCAAGCAAACCTCATTATGAACATCATTCTCTGATGTTAGATCATTTTTATTAAGACCAAGTTACACATGATCGACAGATGTCTGAGTTTTTGTTAGTTTAAACAAAAATTGCAAAGGGCACTATAAAAATAAAAGTTGAGGGCTGTTTATGCATAGGATTATACCCTTTTGTTCGGCGCCCCCCCCCAAAGGTTAGTGATAGGAGTGAGAATGGCAGAAGCACATGTTAGTTGCATCTTCCTTCAGTCAGCAATGGAGGTCCTCATAGGGAAGCTTGGTGGACATTTGGCTTTGAAAAAAAATGAGGTGTATGCTAACATACATGTTTGCAGCTTTTTAATGGAATCTGTAACAAACACCTTGGGATGTACCACTGTGTGTTGCAATACCTTGCCCTTCAGATAGGAATCTAATTGTGACTTCAAGTTTTTATGTAACACTTCGGCATTTCTTTCTCCTTCTATTTCAGGAGTTCACATATACCAGGCTGGATTCCCAGGACACATTTAACCAATCCAGATAAAGGCCAACCAATTACAGTACATTCACATAACACAGTAAACTATCTTGGCTAGTTTTTTATGTGACTTTGCATGTTGCACAAACCGGGATCATTTGGTTAATTTTTGATTCATTGCATTATGCAAACCCAACAAATGGATTATTTCTGTGCAATGTTTTTGACCTGCGAGATACAGGTCAAAAATAGCAACTGAGCCATGCTGATGGATTGGTGCCCTTAAATATGGGGGAGGCTTTTTAAATTTTGATTTTATAGTTTAAAAAAATGTGAGAAGAGCCTACATTAAAGTGGGGCTATGGCGGTCTGTGAAGGTGGTCTTACCTTTTCTTTGTCTGAATTTATGAAGTCCTGTTATGGTTGGTGTAACCTAATTGCTCACATAAAGATGAAGGCAATCTGCTATTTTTGTAGTACAAGGACTTTAATATTTGTAGGGAAAAACTGATACCATTTTCTCAATTTAACATTGATAGCAGATCTGTCTACATGGCTGATAGTATTGCAGGTAGATTATTATGCCATGCTGTCTATACTATAGGCTTTGAAGTAGATCTAGACCAGCCCTTCCCAATCTGGCACCCTCCAAATCTATTGTACTACAATTCCTGTTACCTCCAGCTGACACATACCATGCCAGCTATAGGTAATGAGAGTTGTTGTCTAACATGTCTGAAAGGAAGAAAGCTGATTTAAAATTTAGGCAAATCCAAATTCTATCTTTTGATTTAAATAGCCCAAATCACTACCAATTATTAACTTACTCATGTGTTTCTGGGCTGGGATCAAGCCACTGAAAGTCAAAATAAGAGCCTACCTTCAGGATATTTAAAGGAAGGGGTTCCCTTCCTTCCCAGTGAAGTTGATAAACTTCAGTCATATAATGGTTTATTACTGAACTAAATGCCAGATCAATGAAACACTTTCAGCTCTGCATATCTGAAATGCCTATAGCTTATTGCACACTACTGCAACCATAACTGAGGATTAGGAGTGCATAAAACATGACCCTCAATTTTTACTGATAGCAAATCACGGACTTAATGGAATGTTCATGCTAAATCCAGTCATGAAATTATAACCAAAAGTCATATTTTTTTTCAAATTGTCCCTGCTGTATTTAAGACAGCATACGAAAAGCGATCAAAGCAAATAACATATATTGAAACGATGATGAGTATTAAGGGATAATCTAATGCATGTGTTTGAGGAATGGCTAAGCACCATGGATGCTCTGGTGAACAACAGTTCACCAAAGGACAAATAAAAACCTGAACAGCAGCATTTTGGTGGCAGTGAACATTTTCCTATGAGAAAATCTAAGCATTTTTAAATAAATCATACAAACGCTTTTGGTGGAGAATTACTTAGACAGAAAATTGACAAGGAATTTTTATTGTAAGTATAAAGCAGGCAAAGTTGAGAACATAGTGGATAAATGAAGCATTCGTTTGAAGAGGCAGAGTCAATGAAGGAAGGGAAGCTGGTTGTATTGTTTCTGATCCAACAATGCTTTTGAGCAGCAGTGAGGAGCTTCGACTAACTCTGTTTAAGGGATGAGAAATTAGGAAAAATGAGATATGGGGCAGCCATCGATGTGTCTGCCCCATTCATAAATAAAAGAGGTGAGGGATGCGTCCCTGTTTCCTTTAATCACCCTTCTGGGCTGCATTTCATTGCTTTGAGTAGTTTTCTTTTAGCACTGTCCCAATATTAGAACTGAAGAAACTTGGAGAGAATAGGCATGGAACAATGTAATAAGCTTTTGTTTTGCTAACTCACCATTACTAAAAATGTATGCTTACCTTTGTTTTTAAGTGAGAAACACATGTATCTGCTGGGGGGGGGGTATTTTTATTTGTAGTTTGTTCTGTGACATAAGGGCACCAATTCAGCGTGTAATCCAATCAAAGTTGCTATGGTACTGTGCTTATTCACCAGGATAAATCCAATTGATTTCTGTTGCAGTTTCTTCTGAATAATCAGAGGATTCTCTAAAGTTCATTGGGCTCAGTGGGATACTGAAGCATAGACTGAATCTCTCCCTTTAAAGTAAATGGGACTTCCAAGTATTGAATGCTCCCTTCCCAAAATGTTTTTATTTTAAAATTTAGAAGTAGAAATAGCTTGTTATTTGATTGGAGAACATTTGCATGCATCTATCTGCTTGAAAGAAAAGCCTTTTCTTTTTTTTTTTACTTTCAGTGTAAGAATAAACTGGTCAGTTTTTAATAGTATATTCACAATTGTCAGCAATTCATTTACCACTAGATGACACTGTAGAGCAGTGGTTCTACAGTGCTTCCAAAAAAATTCCCACAAAATTCTTGCGTAAGATACATTAAAAGTATTCTTTCATTATGTTTCAATAGTGATAAATTTGAACACTCCAAAATAAAAACTTTAGTTTGCTTCTAAAAGTTATGAGAAAGGATTATTCTGTTTAATTAAATATTTCCTTTTAAATAAACAGTGAGCTATTGTTTATAACTTTTGGTCAATGCTGGTACAGGTAATTAAGTAAATGCCTATGGATGGGTATCCTAAAGTACAATCAGCTAAGCCTGTGTTTCTCAATCTCAGCAACTTTAAGATGTGTGGACCAACTCCCAGAATCCCCCAGCGAGCTGCTGGGGGATTCTGGGAGTTGAAGTCCACATATCTTAAAGTCGCTGAGGTTGAGAAACACTGAGCTAAGCTATAATGTAGGATTTAGAACAAGTTCAACCCAGTATTTATTAATTGGGAATAATCTTTACTGGTTGGTTGAGACTTTCTTGTATGCTAGGATTGTGTTTATTTAGACTTTTTTAAAAAAACCTCTGAACGTTGCCCAAACCCTCACAACACTAAAGAAGTCCATAGAAGTCCTGTTCATGCTAGAGGAAGTTCTGTGATATATTTCTTGATTTTAGTTACCATATGGATTGGGGCAGAAATGGATATGAGTCCAAGATCACATAAATCACTATGAAAGAGAAGGTTATGATTCTTTTCTGTGATTCATTTTACAGTTCTAATCTCTAGCCTAATTTTTTCTGAAACGGAAAGATACATTAGGTAGTCAAGCTCTTCCTTGATCTGTATTCACACCATTAATATTTAGTTCTCCATCCTAAATGAGCTGAGAAACAAAACATGATTCCAACACAGAGTTGCTGTCTTTTTTCCAGAAGTCTGTGGGACACACGGAACAGATGAAAGCAGTTCTAGTATCTTGATAATTTACTAGGACCAAGTGGCACAGGAGTTATCTGAAAACAGGTAGCCTTGCAGGTCTTAAAACAATTTGGAAGATGCTTAAATATAATTGATGCATTTCACCTAGGAACTGTCATTTGGACGGACTCTTTTCATTTGCAACCACTTTAATTCTTTGAAAGTAGTCTCAGTGTATTTTGAAACGAGCTGTTATGGACAAACCTCTGGAATAAATCTTGGACTGCATAATGATAATAAATGAAGGCTATATGTATATTATTTTATTTTATTTCTAAATTCCTGTTAATGCAATAGGATTTTTTTTTCCAAGTATGAAATAGGATTGGCCCACATTCTTCTGCATACTTTGGTGGTAGTACCATAAATTCAGTGGGCTTAAACCAAGTTAATGTGAATATAGTCTAATTGCTTACAGTTAGAGTAATATCAACGTTACAAAAATGAATGGGAAATTTAGTGATCTTCCTTATTGGTTCACCTAGAATCAGTAGTACCAGAAGCCTCAACAGACTTTCTGATTTTCAGTTGTGCTTAATTTAACAATGAGATTCTGATGGAACATGATTCATGCTTCAGCTTCATGCTAGGAATTGATTATAAAATGGTGTCCTTAAGTGAAGCAATTTTTGATAAAGGAAAGCCTCTTATTTCAACTGAAGATCACTTCACAGAAGGTGAGGAATTCTCCCATTTCATTCCTGATATATTTAGAAGCTCAAAAATATTGAGGTTCTCATGGAGTTGATAGTGTTAATGGGAAATGGTATTAGTTATATGCCAATTGCTGGCTTAATTGGCCCCTTTGGCTATGAAATCCGTTTGTATAATTTATGCAGATATGCTTTAGTTCAAGAAGCTAAAGCTGCAGTAAAATCTCTGCTTCTTTTGCACTGTGATGCCCATCTGGGCCATGTGTTCAGCGGTGGTCTCAAGCCATCTGGGCAGAGATTCTGCATCAAAAGTGTTTCATTAACATTTAAACCAATCTCAAGCCAATGAGGCTTACATCTTGTGAATTGATAGCACTTTTAATGTTCAGGTCTCTTTTACTCCATAGGGCTACCTTGAAAATAGATCGAGAACCTGGTGCCAGCTTTTAATGTGTCTGTTTCTCACACATATACTGCAGCTAATGAATTAGCATGCAAACAGCCAATGCCAAGCTATTGATGCAAATTATGTTGTATTTAATCCATGTTGGAATACAATCCTTTGATGTAGCTGGTTTCCTGTGGTTTGCTGGGAGCACTCTTTATATGCCCACAGAGCTCTTTCACCTAGCCATGCTTCCATTGAATCCAGTGGAAACACAAAGGATGTTCTTTTCAAAAGGGTTGCTTTTGTTGATAATTACCTTCTCACTAGTAGGTGCAATAATTCATTGCATGGAAATAAAATGTATAAATCCAAAACTCATATACAGTCTTTTGTGTGCATCTTAAATGTGGTTCAGAAAACATGTAAATAGAATTTTAGGTGGATAACTTCATGTTAGGAGAAAACACCATTTTTTGTAGTACATATGTTTGGGGCATGAGGATACAGAATGCTTTCTATTTTAAGAACAACTGAAGCTCACAAAGATGTAAAACATTATTAAGTTTCATTCCTGGGACTCCAGCTGCTGTCGCAAGCAGTGAGTCACATTATCTTTAGCTGCCTGCAAGTCTTATGAAAATCATAAACCTGGTGCAGACTTTTGGAAAATACACTGGGGTTTTCAGGTTTAGGCTCCAGTATGCCTTTGGTTGCCTTTGATTGCTGATGGAACCCTAATTGAAGTTGGAATGGGAAATCCAAGGTTCATATCCTTGGTTGGGTTCATGTATGCAGTTAAGCCATAATGTTGGAATTTGGTTTAGTGTGCTTTGTGAATCCAGCCATTGTAGTTTATAAACTATGAGTGATAATTTAGCTTTTTGAATAAACTGAGAACGGTGGGGTATTTAGCAAGCCATGGTTAGCACAAAATGAGCAACTGGCAACTCCAGGGCTGGATGTAAACCCTGATTTTTTTTTTCTTTTTACCTCAGAACTCCTTCTGTGCTGACAAATTTTGAAGGCAAGAAATACCTAAAAACTGGACTCAAGAGCCTAAAACATGCTTGTTTAAAATGCAGAAGGCTCTCTGACTCTCAAATTGAAAAGATGAGCCTCTCTGTGCACACTGTAGCCCCCATTCCTTGCCACCATCCCCTGGACAACTTCTGGTTCAATGGAGTACGTGAACCCCACTGATGTGATAAGAACCAAGGAATCTGATCTCCCAGGAAAGAAGACAATATAAAAATGTAAGGAGTCCTTGTAGAAAATCAGCAAACAGGGTGGGTTAGTTGCTTGGTTGCTTGGTTCGCTTACTGCAAATGTTTTCAGACTGGAAAAATTAGTTATTATTCCCTGTGGAGTATTTTATTTCTTTTCTCCTTATGTTCTTATTCGAATGACATGCAGAGCTGAATTGAAAAGTTCTGAGAATTCTCAGAGGAAGAAAATACCATACAAAAAGCTGTGGCCGCACATCTGTCAGCGTCAAATATTTCTGAGATTCCACTGATTTTAACTGGAGGGAATTAAGCTGTTGTTTAAACCTACTGGACAAAAAACAGTGGGTCCTAATGATGTTTAATTTTTTCTGAAAGATGATGCCCATCACGTTCCTAGAATTTCAAAGTTTCTGTGCCATCTCACAGCTTTCATGGCATTCAACAACTCAATGAGAGTAGCCTAAAAATGGGGATTGACAAATCACGTTTGTGGTCCAGCTGGGTCTGCAGCAAATTGACAAATCACATTTGTGTATCCAGCTGGATCTGCAGCAAATTGCAATGATGCCAAAATTATGATGTCGGGAGTAATGTCATCAGACAAATGCCACCATTATGTTCTTGTATCTGGGTTTGGTATAAATATGTAAGTTGCGGTATTTGCATGATGGTGTCACCACACACATTTAACTATTTGCCTCCTCCCTTCAGGCATCCAGGTAGGCATCCAAACACTCTTCTGCCCTAGGCAATAGGCTTACATCCTTTTTTTTCAATGGTTTTAATCACCTATAGTGCCTTTATAATACACATTATTAAATTTCAGCCTCAGTTGCCCACATATAGGATGATAACAGCACTGAAGCACCTGATAGCACGATTAAGACACTGGCACATTGACAACGGTTGTGGAAAGTACCAGTAATAATTAAAAAGGGTTGCATAGAAGCCAGCCCAGTAGGGCTTGAGCACAACAACCCCAGTGCTTCCTGCCTTTAGAGGCAATGCCCATTTGATGCTTTGCCAACCACTTCTGCAAACAATTGGACTTTAGGGGTGCAGATTAAAGCAGCCTAGCAGGTGGCAATTTAATTGTATCCAGCCTGTAACTCCATCTCTTATCTGACCATCTGAACTTGCCTACAGCTGGCTCTTAACAGGTTGAAAGGCAGTGTGGGCATCAGGCCCTCGACTGGAGGGCTGTGTCCAGTTCAGAAGCACAAGATGCTAGTCAGTGTGACTTGGAAGATGGAAATAAGAAGGTAAGGTTTGTGTGAGTAGTGTATTGCAAGTTAGGGATACCTAAATACCAGGTGAATTAGTATGTAAGTGCGTTTTTCAGTGTATTCACAGGGAAAGCCTCATTGTATATTTGGCATTCATTGCCTGGGCCAGCTAACTGGTATCACTGGCTTGATACTTAGAGCAGGGCAAAGTGGCTGGAGAGTGGCAACACTCCCGACAAGCATGATGTGTCTTCCAAGAACTCTAGGATGGTGCTAGGCAGCAAAGAAGGGAGTTAAGGCACAACATAGCAATCTGAATGTATTCAACCATTAATTTATCCTAATTTCTGCCTTTTATTCACAGCAATTGTGGGTTAAGAATAAAGAAAATCAGAATCTCATTTCCAGGAATTTATGTAGGGAAAATAGTCTGCTGCTATGAAGCTGATTTTTTTAATTATTATTTTTATTATTAAACTTGTATGCCTCCCAATGACTCTGGACAGCATACAGGTTTAATGTGAGATGCTGTTTCTTCCCCCTTGGTATTTTAAAAGCAACCTAAAGGAGAGGAAGGCTAATAAAAAAAATTAGTATAGCTTCTTAATAGTGGAAGAACTTAATGCAAATTTGTCTCTAGGACAGTGTTTCTCAACCTTAGCAACTTTAAGATTAGTGGACTTCAACTCCCAGACTTCTGGGAGTTGAAGTCCACTAATATTAAAGTTGCTAAGGTTGAGAAGCACTGCTCTAGGGGTATACAAATACTAAGTTTAACCAGTAAAGCCATGAGTGGCTTGGGAGAAGTCACAGCCATGGAAAGTTTCAGCTGGAAGCTAAGATTGGAATATGTCCCCTTGTGTTGGTGAGGGGATGTTGCTGAGGAACAGGACCTTTTTAGTGATGGCGCTTCAGCTTTGAATCTCCCTTATCCTTATCTAATTGATACCTGAAGTTTCAACACCAGATGTAAACTTTTCTGTTAATACAATCTGTTTTTCTGTTAATTCACATGGACAAAGGTACCTGCCTTTTCATAAAACAAATTAAATTATGGGGCTCCTGCAAACATAGCACAGGGTGTAAGGCTGAACTATAATCCCTCTGTTCTTGTGGCATGATAGTAATGTATGCAGTAGTTTGATTTTATTACATTAGTATAAATTCCCTTAATAATCAAAAGTAAAGTGGGATTAAATATTTTTAAAATAATACAATTTCGTATTTTGCAACTCTGCTTCACACGCACAGTTTGCTTTGATTTTATCTACAAGATTCCTATAAGGATAAAATATTAGGTGCTTGAAAGAATTGAAAAGTTATATATTGGTCTTAACATAAGTGAGCTCGTATATATGAGATATGTTTGTACATTAGATATTCTCCAGTATACAAACCAACCTTACCAAAATATATGTCAAATATATCAAATGAAATCACCAGCATGGGAGCCTCACATGCAGGCTGGAACAAAACTGGGACATTGGTTAAGAGCTTCTGCCAGGTGTATTTGAAATTCTCCAAGTTCTGTGCAAGTTCATAGTGTTTCCATATGAAGTCTGAAGTACAGCGGGGTAGCTGAGGTTTTACGTAAGTCTCAACAGGAAGAATGTTGATGAATTAACACAAGATGGCACCAGAGAATCGGTTTAGCCCTAGATGAGTTCTTGTTCTGGCCAATGTTTGTAGTACTGTAATGGGGTATCTACACAGTAGGACTGTGCAAATACGCCACGCTCTAAATGGATTGGGACAAATTTGGAATCACAAATCAAATTGACAAATCAAATTCACAGATCAATTTGATTCATCAAATGGAATGTGTCCAAATTAATTCAGAGAAGTTGGGATGCTGTCTACCACAAATATGTGCATTTTAATTACCTAAATTGACCCAGCTGTAATCTGGCCCATTCCAAAAATTTGATCTGAAGTAGATTGATTTTTTTTAATGGATAGAACATTTCACTTGAACAGATCTAATTTGGATATTCTATAGTAAGTTGGTTCTAGCCACTTTAGTTTTAGAAACTGTGTGAAGATAATGTCTGTTGTACAAATTGCCCAACTGATAATCTTCTGAAGAGAAAGGAATCAGGTACTTCAAAGAAGAAAAATAGAATTATATATTTCTAGTTCTTGTCTCTTAAATTAGATCTGTGTGCAAATTTCAACCAATGAAGTCAAATTCAGATGACACTGGAACAGAAATTTACGGAACAGATTTGTTTGGTTTTCTCTGTTAGATGTCTATCTCACCTTTCATCCAGGAACTTAAAGTAGCTTACATGTGGGTCCCTCTTCATTTTATTCCTCACAACAACAGCCCTGTGAGGAAGGCTGGGATGAAAGAAACTGACTGGTCCAAAGTCACTCAGTGAATTTCCATGGCTGAGGGTGAAGTGACACCTCCCGGGATTGAAATTGTTCTAAAAATTTTCCTCTGAAGTTCTAGAGATCTGTTCTGTCCTTGGCTGAGTTGACATACCATGCTAAAATATCATTTTTTAAAGAAAGAAAAATGGATTGGCTCAAACATAACTAACCCTGCTCCATAAATCATAATTTACAGGCCATAATGGCTGGATTCATACATCATGCTAACCCAGATCAAGCAAACCACTTTTTAGTCTAGCATGTTGTGTGAACCTAGCTAGTGTAAACAATTCTGAGCTAGAAAAAGCAGAAAAGCTCAATAAAAGCATTCTTATCAGGGATTGCAAGCAATAATAGAAATCTTGCACCTTAATAATGATAGTCGAAGATGCTGGAAGTGTGTTAGAAATGTTTCAGTGTACCATAGTAAACTAACAAAGATATAATTGTCTGTGGTACAAAGGCAATTTGCTCATAATACCAACTGCTTAAAGGATATAGAAAAGAACCACATTTAGCAATCACAGCTGGTCAAATGACCCTAATAAATGTAAACATTGAACAATCCAGTTGTGCAACTGCTCAGTGGGATGCTGTTCTGATAACCTGCTTCAGAAGGCTTTGTTTATTACTATTTGCTGACAGTTGTAGATTTCTATGATTGATCACTGTTAGGAACATTGCAGGGTTTCAACAGCCAACAGATTCTTTGCTGCAGTTAAAAAGCTCTTGTAATTCTACTCTAAAATAGAAGACAGTTGCCACTGATTGATTCAAGTAATTTATATTTCACTTTCTGCTGGGAAACTAGGTGACTCAGATGGGAAGTCTCTACAGGTAGTCCTTGTTTAACGACTGCCTCAGACAGTGACCATTCACAGTTATAACAGTCATGAAAAAGTAACTTTGCAACCAATCTTCACATTTATGAACTTCGCAGGTCTGTAAAGCAAAGGAAAGCTGGAGTAAGATCATAAGCACAGTTGTGGTTTCATTTAGCAACTGCTTCACTTAACAACTGAGTTGTCCCAATTGTCACTAAATGAGGATTGCCTGTACTCATCCTCACAATGTGTGATGGAATGGAATTATGAAGGCCGAGCTCAGGGAGACAAACATTTTCTTAGCTCACCAGAACCGCGTGGGAGGATCAAGAGGATGAGACTGGCACCTCCCTGAGGAATTCACACTGTTGTGGCTGGAGGACTTTGGGAACTGGGGTTTTAGTCTGGGAAGATTCTTGCTAGAGGTTGTAGCTAATAAACATAGCTGGACTGAATTTGCATGGTTTCTTGGAGTTCCTTGGGCTAGGCCTGACACAATGCTTGGCATTAAATTGGGCCAAGAAATAGCTGCATGTCCAAAGTCACTCTGTAAGCTCCATCATCCACTGAGGACTCCCAACCTAACACTTAACCACTATCGATCTTATATTAAAACTGAGTCTAATGGCCAATCATATGCTCTGTGTCTATAAGTACATCATCTGGGCTATAGCACAGTTAGCACTGCAGTAATTTAATTGGCTTGTCCTAATTCTTGCTTATAAGTTTGAATCTGTGTTAGTCCCAGCAACAGTTCCAATATGAGTCAAGTTGCCTGTCTTCAGCCCTATATCAAATAGTTTGAAAAACCTGTCTGCTACTCCTTTAAATATTTTAATGTAATACTAAGCATAATCAGTCTTTTAAACATTTCACTATAAAATATGAAATATTAAACATCAATTTGAAAAGAGGTGAAGATTGCATTCCAGGCTCACCAACCTTGGATGGATGTAGTGTATAACTTTTCTAGTGGGAACGGCTTACTCTTAAGTAAGAAGAAACATGGCAACCATCTGATCGAATGATGCCAAACTACCATGGCAGCATGCCAAGAGGAAAGGGGAACTCAGTGTGAGAAATATACAGCAGAGGGATAATAAATTAGGACACAAGCTGTACAGTCCTGTGCGCCATCCAAAGTGCACTGGCAGCATACAAAGAGGGCACTGGATTCACATCCCTTCCCTGCAGCTTCATATGCCAGCTCAGAAGGCCCGCCTGCGTACCGGAGGCCTGTTGCTACACAAGCAGATGCAGCCCCACCCAAACAACAGCATGGGAAAACAAAAGAGAACCAATCAGCATTAATTCCACCACAGGGCGACTCATCTTCATAATCAGAGACAGGTGGCGTGGGGTAATTTCTGCTATGCTCAAGACCCTTGGCAAGCATATTGATAGAGGCTGTGAGACGACTGTCTGTATGACGCAGCAAGATGATGTATGTAGACAGAATAGCAGATCATATACCTGTGGCCTGGGAAAAGGGTTGCAGGAATGAGACAGATCATCAGGAGCCCAGTCTATGATTCACTTAACTAAATTGATGGAATATAAACTGGTTTAGGCTGCAGCCCTATACAGTGCACACTTACTTCAGAATACAGTAAATTACTTATGGACTTACTTCCTTTAGGGAATTCCTAAAATTCCCTTTTAATTCCACTGATAGTGGATATTCCCTGCATATAAGACCTCATGTAGCCTCCCACCTCCCCTGGAAAGCAGCTTCTAAATCCACCCACCCCTAACATGATCTCCATCCCCGGCTCCCACACACTCACCCACACGTGGCATTGCAGATTGATTTTGGACCTGGGGAAATTCCAGCTTTCCTGGCATTCTAACTGGATATACTGCTTACAAAAAGGAAGGGCTGCATTATGTGCAGTGCAGCTGACTTTGGGGACACGTTCATTCCATTAATTCAGTATCTTCCTAAACTAGCCTAGGACGTCAGTAGGGAATGACAGGCAAGCTATACATTCCTTTGTGCTCTGCCCTAAGTCTCATTGCAGAAAAGACAGGAGCCAAGCTTCAGCATTGCTGTGCGTGGTGATTCTGGACTATAGAGCACTTTTAAGTGTGCAAGGTAGTAACACAATTTGCATTTGCTCACCAGAGGCAAATTGCTGCATCAGAGAGCAATGTAGGATTTGGAGTTATTTTCTATATCCAATACTGGAGATCTGTTGTCCTAGAGTGAAAATATTATGCTACCCGAACTGTATTCTGGACATTCAAATGATTGATTGATTGAAGAACTCCAGATCAGTAATACGTACCAGTGATATCACTCTCATATCTCTTGTGTGGCATTTGAATTAATTGCATTTCTCACAAACCAGGTTTATGTCCATGAAGTAGTAAATAACTTGTACAGTTGCTGCAGATTTTGCTTCATTCTCCTATGATCGATCTTCCAGCTCCAATAGTCAAGAAGGGTGGTTTGATTCACAGATCTGGCTAATTCATCATGTTACATATATAGTTGCTTATACAATAGGTGAACTCCATCTTTGTGTTTCATAAACTAGTTTAGGTTAAGCAGTACATATATGTAAACTCAGCCATTGTGGTTGCAAACAAAGATTTCTGGCCTAGCATAATTCATTGATCCAGGCAGTTGTGGCTTGTCCAACAAACCATCATTAATGTGATTATTATAATGCCATATGTGCCCTCAGCCACTGTGTCCCTTTTGCCAATTGATATGTTGGTCATCAAAGCCAAGCGATACCCTTGCTTCTGTAGACCTGCTAGATAATATATAGCCTTCTCCTTTTTCAGCAGCCTCACTTGATTTGATTGATAGTTTCTATCAAGTTGATATCAACTCTCAGCGACCGCATAGACAGACTTATTATTTATTCCTGTGGTTTTCTTGATAAAATACAGGAATGGTTTACTATTGCTTTCTCCTGCCCAGCACAGAATGATGCCTTTGCCACCAGAGTGATCATCTGCCTCCAGCATCTTCCTACTGTCCATCACTGCTGCCCAATATAAGGGCCTGTGTGGTTTAGCTGGGCAGCTGGGGTGACCTTCACACCTTGGGTGACCCTGCTGGGAATAACTACTCTGGGCGCACACTCCCAATGTTCTTCACGCAACCCTTCCAGGATGATGCGGCACAGCAGGACTTGGGGGGTCAGGAGGCACCTTGGTTCACATGGCTCTACTTCTAATTAGGTGTACATAAGGTGGTGCAAAAGTCCATATTGTTCAAAAATAATCCCTGAGTTACATCTGCTTGAAACTGAGCCATTTAGAAGATCACTGAGACCACCCCTTTTCAAGTGTGCATATGGCTGCAATATTATAGACTTAAACTTTATAAGCATGTATAATATTCGACACAGACGCATATGCTTCTACAGGCTGCCACCGCACCCCGTAGCAATGAGTTCCGTGGGTTGGTTTCTGGGGCAATGGCCTGATTTTGGTTTAAGGCCACTACCGTTGTACTTCCGGACAGCTCCTGCAACTTCTTGACACCTGCACGCCTTCCTCGCCTGGGGGGATTCTCCCCCGCTGCCGCCCTGGCGTTCAAGGTCTCAGACTCGGCCGTTTCTTTTTCTTGGCAGTTTCGGGGTTCTTTTGCACTCGCTTTTGGATTTTGACTCCTTTCCTTGCGCATCACAGCTGCTGCTCTTGCGGAATCGTGGCGGAAAGAAAACGTATGAACTAAACTCCGAAGCCAAGGCTAACGGGGAGCAGCCCGCTCCGCTTTCCCACCGCCTGAGCCACCGGGTTGAGCGTCCTCCGCGCCCCTCGCTCTGCTGCGCCGGGAGCTTTGGCGCGGCTCTCCGAGCTCAGGTTGTTTCCCAACAGGGCCCCGCCAGGGCGGTGGCTGGGCTGGGCTGGGCGGGGCTGGCCTCGCTCTCTCTGCAGTCTGCATCTCCCCCCGCCCCGCAAAATACACTCGCGCAGGTTTTGTTTGGTTTTGTTTACTCGCCATTGATCTTCGACGCCTTTCTGGGTCCCTTTGAAAGTGCCTCTTTCTTGCTGCTCATTGTGCGCTCAAATTTAGCACCATCCCTCTTTATGGAAATCCAGCCGAGCCCTTTGCTCTAGGGGAGCAGGTGCCTACGGGTTTGCGAAGCCAACTCTTGGTCCAATTTACAAGAAGACACTGTAAAAAGTGCCGCCTCCCCCCATTTCTCCCCTTTACCTCCCGGGCTCGTGTGAAATCCAGTAGCTAACAAAAGTGGGGCTGAACGGCGGGCGGCGGGGGGAGCGCCTGAATAGCTAAAGACCTGCTTTCAAGCCCCCTTGCCCGTCTGGGGTGACTTTGTCTTCTTTCTTAAAAGCCGGGTTTGGGGTGGTGCGATGCGGTGGGGGGAGCGAGAGAAGATGACGAAAAGGGCAAACGTACAAAAAGATACCTGTTTCCCTTGTAAAGCGCCTGGAAATCACCCGTGAGCGACCATATATAATTTGATTTGCTAGGCAATCTGCAGAGCGATTGCCCATCATTTATAATGTTCACTGAGCATTTTGCTTAATTGTGTCTCTTTTTGTAAAGGAAGCGCAGCCCCCCACCCGGCTGCGAAGCGCGCAAGTGGCCAGATTCCCATGGACTAGCCCGGTCTGCAGCTTTGCAGGCTTCCCCAAGCGCTCCGGGCGGGAGGGAAGCGTTAATAGCTCCAGGCCGGCTGGAGGAAGCCGGCGGGGCGGGGCGGGGCGGGGGACGCAGCGAGCGAGCGAGCGAGGATGAGGGGCCGAGAGGAGGCTCCCGCAGGTACGAACGTCGCTCTGTTCGCCTTTGCCTCCCCCTCCCTCGCCACCCGCAGCCCTTGCAGGTGTTGCTCAACACCCCTTGAAGTTGCCAGCCGCTTGCAGGTCCTCTGAGCAGGGTGGCCGCTGGTTTTCCTGCGGCGCAGAGAGAACCGCACCGGAGGAGTCATCTGTGCGGGCAAACAGAGAAACTCCTTTTGGCGGAGGGGAGGCGGAACGAAAGCGCTCCGGTCAGGGGCGAGCGCGACGCCCGCCTCTCCCGGCCCAGGTGCGGGAGACACTGCCTCGCCCGGGCCGACAGGTGGCGCGCGTGCCGGGATGCTCAGAGGAGAAGGAACCTGTTGCGCGGGCGCTATGCGCCGGGCCGCAGCGGCGCCGAGAAGCGAATCCACCTGTGCGCTTCCCTCGCTGTAGGAGGCGAGTCTTGGTCGCGGAATTCACCCCCCTCCCCCCACACACACGACAGCGGGGACCCTTCCCCGGTCATCCTCCAGAAAGACTCGGTTCTGCGTCTGGGGCGAGGAGAACCGAAGGGCGCTCCGCTGTTACTCCGCCTTTTAATCTGTGCTGCTGGAGGCAAAGCAGGATCTCTCGGGGGAATTAGGTGCCTCTCTCCATCTGTCGCCGCGCAAGCAGCTTTTGTTTTGGGGAGTCGAGGGGCTTCCGCTGCTCCCCACCCCCACGGCTACTGAAACGAGAAGGAGCACCGCGGCTGGGTTAAACACCCGAGGTCTCACACCAGTTGTGCCCGTTGCCAGGCGCGGCTCAGCGGGCGGCTCTGATCTGGCGCCCTTGCCTGGGCTCGGAAGCTAAGAGATATTTGGCCCCGGTTGGGACCTGGCTGAGAGTCCAGCAGGGCTCGCGGCGCTGGAAGAAAGCAGGGCAAGCTTCTGTTGTACTGCTGTCTTCAGGGGTCGAGCTCCGCTGGAAAAAGTCTTGACCTTTTTAGTCCCACTCCGTACGTGTTCATTGGGGTAGGTAAAACAAATAAACGGTAAGAGGAACTTTCTAATACGGTGTTTTTCAACCTTGGCAACTTTAAGATGGTGGACTTCAACTCCCAGAATTCCCCAGGGGCATGCTGGCTGGGGAATTCTGGGAGTTGAAGTCCACACATCTTAAAATTGCTGAGGTTGAGAAACACTGCTCTAATACATTCACCCTTATTAAACCCCAACTGGGGAGAAAGGAGCATCTGCAGGATATGGTCAAAAATCAATGTGGCGGCGGAAAGGCGGGGTCGAAGCGCCACCTATTTTTTATGTGCGTCAATCAGGCGGAGCTTCCATCACACCTTCGGGGCTGCCATATTGACTTTTTTGACCACACCACGCCTCTGGGGGAAACTTGCTTCTCGTTACCCGGGAATCCTGTTCCGGTGGTTTCTCCGCCGGCTCAAGGGCCCCCTTGGCCTTGAGGGCTTCTCGTCCAGATCGCCGCGCTGGAAGCGCCACGTGGACTTTGTGTGGGAAGGACGCCCCGGGCTCCCAACGAGCTCTCTCGATTTCGTCGGGGGTCCTGGAGAAGGGCGGGAGTAGTGGCCGCGTTGCAGCGCTTTCTCCAGCAGGAAGAAAGGGCACAGATACGCTGCCATCCTGAATATTCCTACTGAGGGTTCAGCGGGATATTTTCACTACTAAGGCCGCTTCCCACGGCACGCCCCTGCCCGCCAGCAAAACCTAGGATGCGCTGCTGCTCGAAGTGCCAGTGCCTCCGTAGCCGGAGGGGGAAGAAGGTGGGCTGAATGGCTGGTTTTGTTAATTCCCACCCCACGCCCGCCTACCCCATCTCCCTCTCTCCCTCTCCTTATTTGATTTGCCTCCGCGTCCTCGCCGAGAAATCGATGGCGCCCCATTTGTTACAGTCTTCAACGGGCTCTGTGACGAGAGGGGGGAAGTCCCTCCCCCCTCGCGCCGCCTTCGTCTCCAAGCGCACAAGTGGCGGGATTCCCATGGATGCGGCCTGCTCTGCAGCTTGGCACTGGGGCGGGGTGGCAGCGGGGACAGGAGACACCCTGACCCCAACTTGAAAGGCCCTGAAAGGAGGTGTGTTATGGCACATTACCAGCTGGGCCCTGCTCAGGTACCAGCTCCTGGCTGCGCCGAGTTGCAGGTGCGCCACCGCGCTTTTGTTGCGCTTCCCGTTTGTGGCGGGCTTTTGTATCCCTCCCCGGCTGTGAGGCGAGGCCGCTGGGATCGCGGTTCCATTAGCGCCGCTGGCCTGGGGCGCCCTTCTGCCCCGGGGAGAGGCTGACACGGAACGGAAGCTGCTTAGCCAGGCCGCCTGTTCTCAGCCCGGTCCGCTCTCGGAGTTTCAGAGTTGCGCGGAAGGCGTCGCGCTCCTCCAGTGTCCCCCACAACGCTCTTTCAAAGGGCGTACAAGGCCCCAGAAAGGCCAGACAGTAGGGCTGACAGGTCGTGTATCCAAGGGAGAATTCAGCAAAACAAAACCATGAGAAGTTTTATATTGGTTGATCCAATAAACGTCCCCTTTCACCAACTGTATGACTATTTCTGTACCATGAAGAGGCACAGCAGCCTTTCAGACTGTCTCAGGGTCACTTCCAAGATGAACGATGATGATTTTACATGCGGGGTTTTTAGAGGGGGGAGGGTGGAAATATCACGTTAACATAACATGCCGTTATATCACACTGGCCCCTTGCATGGCTTTTCAGCACATCTACCCACAACAAAATAAAACATCACCTGGGGTGATCTGAAGGATTTTCCATGCTTTTTGCTTATAAAGAATCTGTTGCCAGAGTAAAACTAAAAAAGGCACAGGTCCTCTCGTGGTGACCTTTGATGGGAGCTGAGATGTTTGAAAGCAACATGCACCTGAAAGACTTACAGATGTATTATCACATAAGCCTACATAGATCATACTTCATTAGATACTGTTCCATTTTTCTGCAGCAGCGTACTTAGGAACTCTTTAGTGTCACAGACAGGGAGATTCTCTTTAAATGTATATTCCTCCATTGATTTCCAGTGCAATACTGTAAGATAGCCCAGGTGCATCTGAAGGCCCTTTTGCTCTGCTATATTGATTGGAGCCCTGAACGTGCTCTGGAGTTCTCCCTGACGGCACCACTGCTTCTTTGTCATCTGTAGAAACTAACTATTGTTTTTATAACCTGTTGTTTGCTTTCCAGGCACATTTGGATAGCTATTGCTGGCATCAGAAGCTGGTTGAATTAAATCTTGTCCTGATCTAGAAAACATAAAGTATACTCTCTTGGGGTTATGAAAAAGTTAGATGCTTCTGAAAAGCAGCACTTAGCTGCAAAGCTGATAGAGGTTTTTTTCCTCTGCAAAAGATTGTTCCCAAAACTTAATAATTGACAGATTGGCTTTGAGCAGGAAGGTCCAACTTAGCTGTTATTGGTAATCACTGAAAGATTTATTGTCTATTAATTTGTCCAACCCATGTTAATTTAAAAGCCATCTAAAATAAGTTATTTTTTAAAATTATATGTTAAAAACATTTTGCTTTAGCCATCCTAAAGTATACTGAATTGCAGCTTAGATATTTTGTCTTATATATTTGACTCAGGACTTTGAGTAAAATGTATTTATTTATTTACAAATATTTATGATTGAGCTGCAGAGTGGAAGAAGAAATAGTCATCTCCTGATTGAGAATCCTGTTTACATAAACAGGCCAAGTGTTTGGAAAGAAATGACTCAGGCCTTGTAAGGGACACTATATAAATCTTGTGTGCTTTGCTGCAGCCTGAAAGACAGGGTCAAGGGCATTCTCTTTAAGAGAGAAAAGGGGGGGGGGAGAGAGGGGGAGAAAGAGAAAGAAAGAAAGAAAGAAAGAAAGAAAGAAAGAAAGAAAGAAAGAAAGAAAGAAAGAGAAAGACAGACAGACAGACAGACAGACAGACTTATTCAATATCCAGCAATTTTGTTGAGCAGTCAACAGTAAATTCTCAAAGAACTGTACTGCGCTGCCAAAGGATATTTGCAAGATCAGTTCTCTCTTTAAAGAAGGAGTAACTAGGTGTCTCACAGCAAAGTATGGTAAAATAAAATAAAGCAAAACTGCAGGTCATGAGAAAGATATTATGTGTTGGCTTAATTCATGCTTGGATTATTTTCCTCCTGATTCAATGTAGCTATCTCCGTTCTTAGTCCAAATGGATATTTCCAAATAGAGTTAGAACCCAAACTTTTTTTCCTAGAAGCTGAGCACGTAAAAAACATTGCAGAAGCTATGTAGGTTGCAACATTATACAATTTTTACCTGAGAATAAAACCCTGGAATGGGATCTGGGTAGGCATGAAACAGAATAAGACAACATAAAAGCAACATACAAAAAAAAAAAAAGTAAATATGTTGATCCAAGAGAAAAAAGAAACCCAAAAACCATAGTTGGGTAATAGCTTTATTGCAGACTCAGTTCAAGCTTGGCTACATCCATCCATCCATGTAGTTTCCTTGACAAGAACAATACAGAATTATTTGTCCTTGCTTTCTTCTGGGACTAGAATTCCCTCTCTGCAGCCCTGGCATTTCCTGGCGGTGTCTCCTCTGAGTACCATCAGGTCCAACTCTGCTTAGCAATATATATAAATGTGACTAATAAATAGATAAATAAATCTGAAATCAGCCTAGGTCAGTTAGGTGCTGCCACATAGTTAATACTTGTATTAAGATTAACAAAAATGATCCAAAACAGGGTAAGCCTATGAGCTCTCCAGGGCTCTCAGATGCGGTGATGTATGATAAGCAGGTATTGGGGGAGGAGCAGAATTCAAAATTCAGTTCTGGCATTTTAATCATGGACCCCTTTAGCTTAGAGTCAGTTTCACCTCATGGAGGTTGTACATTGAACACTTAAGTCACTTGTAGGAGTAGTGCTTATCTGATTGCACCTACTATTCTAGATCAAAGAAGCAATGAGCAATCCTATTATCCAATTCTGAAAACATGAAAGGGACTTTATGTTTGGAAATGAGCAAACATAAAGAGAATAATTACGGTACTTATCCTAGCAAAACTATAAATTAATTCTAGGTGATGCAATAGGCAAGAGTCAGTTGAAGCAGAAACTCAAATATTGAGACAAGCAATGTGGCACTAATTGTTTTCTATTAATATTGGCAACATTTAAGGCTCTTTTAAAATCATTCCAGCACTTCCATCCATGTATGTTCATTAAGCTGGAAGTAAATTCTTCTGAGTTGAGCAGAGCTCCCAAATTGTGAGTAGGATGGCATGCAGCCCAATTCTATCCATAGAAGTTAGGAGCATTTGGTTTAATGGAGTTTATTCTTAAGGATATTTGTACCTTCAAGTCACTGCTGACTGTTGGCAATTGCCTGGACTGGTCCCTGTAGTTTTCTTGGCAAGATTTTTTTTAGCAAGAAGTGGTTTGTCCTTGCCTTCTTCCTGGGCTGAGAGAGAGTGACTGGCCCAAGGTCACTCAGCTGGCTTTGTGCCTACAGCGGGACTAGAATTTCCAGTCTCCCAGGTTCTAGCCTGGTGTTATTCCTAAGAGAATCCTATATGTTTACCTATCTGTACCTGTTAACTTAGAAATCTGTTGGATCTGACTGTACATAATCCCCAGCCAGCATTGCTTTTTATATGGTGGCTGGAAATTGAGGTTGACCTCTAGCATATGCCCAATTGAGAGAGGCTACTATAATACTTAGCTTGGTGTAAACTGCTGTTGTGGAATCACACTGCATTAACTTAGTGTAAACTGCTGTTGTGGAATCACACTGCATTAACTGTTTTCTTTAGAACAGAGGATTTGTATTGATGTTTCTACAATAGGCTGGGAGTTTATGAAGTGAACATGCTGAAGCCTACTCACATTTACTTCTAAGTCTCATTTGAAATCATCAGTTTAGTCTACCTGTAAAGTTATCTAAACAGATAATCCTCACCAAATCTTGAAGTAATGAACATCATTTAAGGATTCATGGAGTCTGTCCTGGTTCACTTTCAGTGGATATAATGAGAGAGTAAAAGTAAAAAGCAAACGAACTATTCCACGCACCAGTGGGATTGAGTTATCTGTTTCATATGTGGTTCACAGATGTTAAGCATAATGTGTGAATTAATTCAATCAACTTTTGTTGTCTATAAAATGGTAGTAATGCCTATTGCAGAGTAGGAAATGAGAGAAGTTTTCGTCCTCCACTTTTATGAAAAGTGAATGGGTAAATCCAAGCTAAAGCTTCTACAAACCAACATTTCTCTTAGTACCAGTTCATGCTAGATCCTAATTTCTATAATACTTCCTGGAGTGTGTTTAATATATACGAAGTCCCTAACTAACATCTTACAGTTACAAACCTATGGCTACAATTTACAAGAGAAATCTTAATTAAACCAGCTTTATAGATGAAAAGAACTGATTCTGAAAATGAGTACTGTAGTTCGTCCAAAGTGGCAGTGGTGGTGGGTCATTCAAAACTCATCCATACCCAAGTCCAAGACTGATCCAGTTGGAAACACCCAGTGTTGTCTGTCTTCAGAAGAGTGAGCCCAGCGCTCCTCTTTCTTCACACTGGGCAAAATCAACTTCAAAGTATGATGAATGACCATGCTTCAAAGACCTCCGCAAACTGAGATAACTGGAGAAGAAATCCAGAGAAGCAGCCTGGCACTGAACAAAAGCTTAATTCTCAGAATGTGCCAGGGCTGGACCATTCCATTCCCAAACAGAGAGGAAATCAAAATCATGGTGAAGTGAAAGTGTTATTGGATTGGTGGGTGGCAAGGATCCATTCGTTGCTCTAGAATTATCATCAGTGGAAACTGTAACTCGAGCTGCTGCTGGGGCTCAGTGTGCCTAAGGAAGGCTTGAAGATCTTGCATCCCTTGAGAGAGGTGATATTTGCACAATGTACAATTTTGCAATCCTTTCTGAGCATGTAATATGTGATTTCTCATATTTGATCATCAAACTACCTGTTTGGCCTATATCATCTTGGCTTGCATGATGCCAACAGCCCTAATCTAATTAAATGAGATTAATTTGTGAGAGGGCTACACAGTGCATAGTCAAGCCAGCCTAGAAGCCTTGTATTTGCTCTGTGGGTTATTTCTAATTCTGCAGCACTCCATCCATACGCCAAAGCGCCTTGCTGTTTTTGTAGTTAGACGTTTTCTGGGAATGCTATGAAGGTGGGTGAAACTCTCCAGTTTTTTAAATCTAAAAACTATGACTTCTGCTGCTCCAGGTGTGGAATGGTATTAAATGCTCTGAGGCTGAAAAACTATCCATATTTGCCTAGCTGAATTCCATACTCATGAGGAGGAATGTGCTAGGTGGTGGCGGCGATGGTGGTAGCAGCTTTAAGCTCTTGGATCATTAGATTTTCTAACTTGAAAAAGTCCTTAATGCTCTTCAACTCTCCCATCACATGCACATTGCGCATGATTTGGTGAAACTGGATTTTTTAAAGCTTGTAACTGATAGTGGGAGAATCCAGAGCAAAGAGCCATACATTTAGAAAGTAAACATACTTTGCCAGTAAAGAAAAGCAGAACCAACCTTTCTTCCTTCTGTTTCTTCCATTCTTTATTTGTTGGATCTCTATCCTCTCTTTCTTCAAGGCAGCTTTCATGAGGATCTCCCTTCATTTTATCCCCACAACAACAAGCCTTTGTCTTAAAGGATTGGGCTGAGAGAAAGCAGCTTGTCGGAAGTCATCCAGGGAGTTTCTGTGGCTGAGGGTGGATTTGAATCATGGCCTCCCAGGTCCTATCTCAACATCTTACTGCTACAATCCTAGCACTGGTCAAGCAGAATGAGGCATCCCACCTTTTGCATGTTGTCTTTACAAGGAAGCAGTACAAAAGCCTTCCAGCAATTTGTCTTGGACTTCCCATCAGCTCCATTCTGCTGTCTGGGAGGGCAAGAACAGCCTTCACCAACATCATCTGAGCTGGTGGGAAATCTTGACCTTGGTCTCAGGCAGCAACATCTTTTGGCACCATCCTGAGAAAAAGGCAGAGAAAGGAAAGGTGAAAGACCTTCCAATGTAGCCATGTTAGATAGAAAGATGGGTTGTGGTTTCTTGCAGGTGCCATCAGGTATGGAACATTTTTAATGGCTACCAGGGCAATGGTCATAACTTCTCCCCTGAGAATTTCACTTAGGTTGGGTCCCCACCACATCCTAAACCAGAGATGCTGAATCATGGCTTGCTGTCTAAAACAGAATGGAAACATGGTTTATGAACCATAATGAAGTGATTGGCTTGGGTTCATATAGCAAGGGACAACAGCCCATCTACATTTTGGTCTGAGTTGTAAAAATCTAATCATAGAAGGAATATTTTTGCCTGAGTTTTACATAAGCTGTAACACACTGAGAGTTGAGCTGATATGCGCACACCACTTCCTTTTAGTTAGCACACCACTTGTCTTTGCTACACTGAGCTTCCACATTCCATGGTTTTGGTGGTCCAAGGCAGCTATCTGCTGTCACCATCACAGCAGATGTTTTTCTAACATCTGGGCTCCCAGTAGCTGTGGCAAAACTCAAAATATGGCCTTAATCCTGGACTGTCCCCTGTGAAGGGACTGGAAAACTTTTGAAGTCAGTGGTCAGCATCTTCTGCATCCAGGGTAGTTAAATGCCCTTCCAGAATGGTGGGAAGGGCATTTAAAGTGTAAGTAATCTAGGGAAAGTGATTTTGAACAAGTATCTCTTCATCTATCAAATGCTGAAAACCTAGAATAAGCTTTCAGATTAATTGTCTGTGAGTATTTCTCTCTTTTGGACCTTTCCTCTTCCCTTTTTTCCAATAAGGTCCCAATGTTCATTTAAGTATTATTTGTCTGCCCATCTTAACCAGTTGCGATGCTCCATAATTTTATGTAGCCCTGAATGTTCAGTGATAACTGAAGTAAAGGGCATCCATTCATGAATACACCAGACCAAATTACATCAGTTCCTTGTGATGGAATATGTGCATCAATTTTAAACATCAGGTTTGTTTGTTTATTATGCTTGCTTGTGCAGTCCCTACTCCACTGAGTTCATGAGAATGTATTCGTCCCACGCTCTTCATCTGCTTTGTATTCACCTTAAATTAAGTCCTTAATTTAGGGAGTACTGCTTAGCTTCTCCTTTGTGGTGCAAAGTTGGAGAATTTTGGCAAAATGCGTTGAGCGTCATCTTCAGGACGATTGCTTCTACTATTAAATTCTGCAGATGTCCTAACTTTTAACACAGTTGTCCCAAAAGAATAACAGCAGATGACTCCAACAGTCTCTTCTGCAGTGATAGATCTCGGTTAAATAAAAAACCCACCTTGGTGATGGAAAACCAAATGGCAAGTATTCTCTTCCTTCTCAGTTTCCCACCAGGAGCATGGGAAAAATGCACTAATAACGATCTACCTAAAGAAGCGGTTGTGGGTCTTAGCAAGGCAATGGCTGAGCAGGAAAAAGCGAGACAAATGGCCGATTAATACTAAAAGGCCACGGAGAGTAATTTGGACAGGACATAATCTTAGACTAGATTTATTCAGTCTTTTTTTCCGATTCGTAGTGGCACTTCCCTTCAAGTTCAGATAGATCAGACAGAGTCCAGCCAGAACTGGGGCTCCCTTCCCTCCTCCTCCTCCTCCTCCCCCCCCCTCCCCCCCCCCCACCGGCCACATAAGAAGCGAGGGTGGCGGGCATTTGCGCAGGGCGGAACCGAGATTGAGGGAGTAGAAGAGCCTGGAGATAGGTTGGCTACACCAACCGCGCCAAGGGTTGCTTCGTGACACTCCAAGGGCCTGTGCCGGCTGCAGATCCCTCCAGCGCACAATGGATGGGCACCTGCGAACTGTACCAACGCGTTGGGCCGTCTGCCTCTAGAAAGAAACGCTGGCAGGTAGGAGAAAGTCAGCGAAGGGGACGCAAGAGGAGAGAGCGTGCTCCGCTCCCGCTCCCCCTCCAGGAACAGCCTAGGTGTATATTCCCCCTCCCACTCTCCCTTAGCCATGGGGGGTCCTCCACTGAGCCCTGATTGGCTGGCGATGTTGGTTAATGGCACGCGCCTGCGGTTGTACTTATAAGAATCCTCGCGTGCCGGCCCTCAGTTCCTCTAAGTCTGCAGCCTCCCTCGGGAAGCGAGAACGCGCGCAAACACCGGGAAAAGAGCAGCAGCAAGTCGCAGCGCCGCGGGAGCCAAAGGCGGGGGGGAAGCGGCGGAGAAGGCAGCGACTCGCCCACAACTGGCCTCCCCTCACGCCTCCTCCGAACCACGTTTCTGCGGGTCCGGCATGGAGTCGGTACTACTGGAGCACTTCCCGGCCGGGCTGGATTCCTTGTCTTCAGAATCTTACTTCGACGACGAGGAATTCTTCACCGACCAGTCGTCCCGGGACCCTCTGGAAGGCGACGAACTCCTGGAGGCCGAGGTGGGCTTCCTGGCCCCGCCGTTCCACGAGTGTTACCGCGGCGACGCGGCTGGCGGTGGCGCGGGACCCGAGGGCGCGCCCGAGGGCGCTCTGTGCTGCGAAGCGGCTCCGGGTAGCTTCTCGGTATCCTTCTCCTCGCCGTCGTCGGCCAGTTTCGCCTACGAGTGCTGCGGACTGGCGGCCTCGCCCAGGGGCAGCCTCAAGGCTTTGAGCGCCGCGGCGGCGGCGGCGGCGGCGGCAGCAGCGCGGCGGCGGCGGCGGGTGCGCTCCGAGGCGGAGCTGCAGCAACTGAGGCAGGCGGCCAACGTGCGCGAGCGGCGGCGGATGCAGTCCATCAACGACGCCTTCGAGGGGCTGCGCTCTCATATCCCCACGCTGCCCTACGAGAAGCGCCTCTCCAAGGTGGACACGCTGCGCCTGGCCATCGGCTACATCAACTTCCTCAGCGAGCTGGTCCAGTCCGACCTGCCGCTGCGCAGCGCGGGCAGCCAGAGCCCTTGCCAGCCCAAGAAGGTCATCATCTGCCACCGGGGCACAAGTAAGTGCAGGGTGAGCCTCCCGTCCCAGTCAAGCGCGCTCCGAAGAAAAAGAGGGAGGGAGGCTCCTCGGCCAGTGGCCTCGCTGCGGCTGTGGAAACCCTCCAGACGGCCGTCCTCAAGCGCCCCCCCCCCCATTCACTCGGCTCCCCCGAGCGGTGAGAGCGCGCCGCAGCCTGA
Source organism: Python bivittatus (assembly GCF_059951505.1). Classification (NCBI taxonomy): domain Eukaryota; kingdom Metazoa; phylum Chordata; class Lepidosauria; order Squamata; family Pythonidae; genus Python; species Python bivittatus. Next base: position 17,854,638 of record NW_028277088.1, on the reverse strand, counting down.
AACCTCGCCTTGAAACTCACTGACTTGGCGCACAAAATAGGTATCCACCAACATCCCAGTCGCGCTGGGATCGGGACTCTGTCCCTTGGCGGCGGCAGCGGCTGCCGCCTACGCGGATACGCACGAGCGGACACTGAAACTCTCACCCTCCAGTTTCCTGGCAAGTGAAGTATCCTTGCACCGACCCCAAAGCGATCCTTACACGGGGGTAAACACTAAGAGGGTAGACTCATTCGAGGTGCAGTTTAAATTCTAAGATGCCAAGTACAGTATTCATCCGTGGGTCTGTAGATTCTTCACAACCAAATCGCTGCAGCACTGTCAGAAGATCGTTCTTGAGGCCCAGCAATACACCATACTTTACATTAAGGTCCGCATGCAGTTAAAAGAAATTGGGGTTCAAATTAGGATGCTCCCTAGATAGCCTCTGCAGAAGCCCTCACCCGTTGGGAAAAGGTCACTATTGTGCTACCTCTGCTTACTCCAACCTGGTGCCTTCCAGATTTTGGTTCCCCAAATTTCCAGGCAGGGTGGCTGCAATAGAGGTTAAAGTCCAACACATCTGAAGGGCAGCCAGGAAAGAATGCTATTCTTTGGCTATGGGGAGAGGCTGCTTTTGCCCAAATGTCATGCTGGGATAATGCAGATATTAAATTCCTTACAAAAATTGATAGATTATCCAACAGCTAGATGAAGTGGGGAGTGAGCTTAACGCTACTCAGATGCCACAGTCAGTTGAGTACCTGCTACTCCCCTGAGCTGTAACAGGTGTGACAGAAAATGGGATGTCTTGGTTATGAGTGCTTATTCCTCTCTGGGTATGGTGAGAATATTCAGTCTGTTTCTTTCCCCCCTTCCTTTGTTTCTCTTCCTCCCAGGATCACCTTCTCCAAGTGACCCAGATTATGGACTTCCTCCTCTCGCTGGGCATTCACTCTCTTGGACTGATGAAAAACAACTCAAGGAACAAAACATTATTAGAACTGCTAAAGTCTGGACTCCTGAAGACCCTAGGAAGTTAAACAGCAAATCATCTGTAAACAACATTGAAAATGAGCCCCCATTTGATTTCATATCATAACATGAGAACATTATTAGACTATCAATGTCAATCTTTTTGCCATATGCAGCTTTACTTGTGGAGTTCTTGGTGCTCTCTAAGCTTAGTTGTTTGCTTGCAGGCATTTCATTATCCAACTAGGTAACATCATCAGTGTGAACCTAGTTGGGTGATGAAACAACTGCAAGTGAACAGCTAAAATCCAAGAACTCCACAGTTCAAACCTGAGCTACATATACATCTTTTATTGGAACAGTTTTACTTAAAATACATATTTTCACAGGTACTTTACAATACAAAAAAAGTATTCTAATGGCAATCAACTTTTTATTTATCTATTTATTATTTACAGCTGGGGGAATGGAACTATCCTTTTCTGAATGTATAACTTATATAATTTATCCTAATTTTAAAATATGCAATACTTTTAGATTCATCCACCAGCACCTTTTGGCAAAAATTATTTGTTAGAAAAGAAAATGCTTCCCAGGAAATGTGAACATAATTTATTATCACTTGTTGAATATGCTAATTATATTAAATATTAATAAATTTTGATTAAAATGAATTTATTTGGAGGAGGATCTGTTCTCAAGTAGAACTTTAAATTCGATTAAATTGTTCATAAAATATTGGAGGCTTCTACAAATCCAGGAGAAGATGTCTTGATGCAGGATTCAGCTATGAACTTATAACTGTGTGTTTAATAAGTCTGTTATTTAAAGACCATTCCTCTTATTGGTTCTGTGCTGCAAAATCTTAATCCTGTATTACTGAATGGAGGAGCCCAGTACCTTCCAGATACACTGGGATTATAGTTCCTAGAATCCCCAGTTAAGTTAACTGGGAAATATGGAACTTTTAATCACATATCCATGAAGCAGCTGGCTGGGGAGAGACTGGACTGCTTTTCAGGATTGTAACTTTCCTTGGAAATTCTTACCTGAGAAGATCCTGTAGTTTCATTTGATTTAAAGTTGCAGGATTGGGAAGTGTTTTAAAAGCTGGCAACTACATTGAAATAATGGCTTTATGTGTTCCAATAAGTTTTTGACTTCAAAAAGAAGTTACGGGTGGGAGAAAGTTGGGTGACCTCTCAGTGGACGAGGCTGCAATCCAGGTTCACTGGTTCACTACAAGGATATTTCTCTGTGTGAGAAAGTTTGTTTCCTTATTGTGGCAATCCATTTTACTATTTTCATTAATGTTGCTTAGCCGTCATTTCTAATGGATTTGTAAATTCACTGGACGCTTAGGATGAGAACTATCTCATGGACCTCTTATCAATATCTAGCATTTGTCTGAGCTCAGAAGCTGAGCAGGATCTGTCTTGGTTAATACTTGGAAGAAGACCAAAGATAAGCACTATGGTGTGATAATGCAACAAGTTTATTAGAAGAGGGGTGAACTCACCCTCACTGAATGACTTCAGGCAGACATTGGAAAGCTATGTGTTGAGGATTGCCTATTTATGGATTTCTAGCAGGTAGCAAAAGATTAAGCTACATCAACTTGGTTATCTTTAAGTTTTCTGCAATTATCTCTCAGAAGCATGTGATATTTACATCCCATGCTTTAAAGGGGTAGGTAACCGGGAACTAGAGGTTTCTCCAAAAGTACATGAGGCTGTGAAGAAGTCAAATCTGCAGAGTGGTGCCAGCACTATTTCTCCTGTGACAAATCTGATGAGAATGTGTCCTTTTTTATTATCTAGGGTTTCCACTTATTTATTTTGGACAATATGATATCTATGGTCCCTTTTAATCTTTACAGTCTATGAATTTATTGTTTTTTAAGAGTTAGTTTTGTTATTGCATTAGAGATGATTCTGTATATCCACATGTGTTCGTGGGAAGGAGGAGAGAGAAATGCCATGCTTTTCTAAGAATTTCATAAGACAGGCTTCAAAAGTCTCTGTTCATTAAGGTTTTATGAACCAGACAGGTAAAAATAAGGTTACTCCTATTTCTAAAAGTGTATTTAATTGCAAACAGCAGCAGCAACCACAACAATCGCACCGCCAAGACTTTCAGAAGCAAGTGGAAAACTGGCTGCTGTACTGCTGGGGCCTGACTCCCTGGGACCAGACTCAGCCTTACTGGGTAATAAGTGCACCAGACAGCTGTTTGTTCAATTCACTGCAAGCTTCAGTTACCAGTGTATAAATTAGTTGCAAAGGCAGTCTACCTTAGAACATTGTTAGTGAGATGAGCGGCTGTCCTAAAGGCACAGGAAAAATTTAACAACATACAAAAACATTTTTCCAGTACAGGTAGTCCTAACTTATCTGCAATGTTTCCCACCCCAAACTCCACCATAGTGCTTGCATGTAGTGTGATGTATGGGGGAATTGTAGGAGGGCAGCTCTTCTGGAAAGTAATCCTGGAATGGAGAGATACAGTCCGAGGAGTAACTCCTCGGGGGCACAGGATGAGGCCCTGTTGTGACCCCCACCCCCCACCCCACGAAAACGGGGCATCCGCGTCTGAGACCAGGACCCTGCGCTGAGTGAAATCCTGGCTTGCCAAAGGGATCGATCTAGCCAGGAGGCTGAACTGAGCCGCTGCACAGCGGGGTTCACCGGGGTCGGAGGTGTGTCGCTGGAGCCAGCCCCACACCCCGCCGCGAGGACCGCGGAGGCGGTGGGGACTTCTGGCTGCCCTGGGGCTGCTCCAGTCGCTTCTGCTCCCGCGGCTGGCCAAGGCCGCAGGTGCGGATTTTCCCATGTTAGACGCCAGGGACCGGCAGGGGAAGCCCAGCTGCCCAGTCCAGGTCTGGTGTGCCTGATCCGGCGCAGTTCGCGCTGCTGCGACCGGGGGAGGGGAGAGTGAGGCGGATGGGAACCGCGGTCTGTCCTCGGAGCCCTCAAACGGCTAATGACCCCTCGCTACGCCGGCACTTTCGGGAAGCAACAGGAACGCCTCGCCCGCTCGGGCAGGCTAATTGCATTAACCTAGATAGGCTGGCAAACGGGCCCAAGTCTCCCGTCTGGCACCGTCCCTTCCAAGGGCAATTAGCCAGACTTCGTTTCCCTCGCCCTCCACTGGGAACCTCGGGCGGCGGGCAGAGGAGGAGGGCCACCCCCGCCCGCTCCTCTCCCCCAGGCAAAGGGGCAGGGGAAATCCACCGGCAATGTAATTAAATTGTCCGGAGCCGCGAAGAGAAAGCGGGAGGGGAAAGCGGAGGGTTGAAGAGCCCAGCTACAATTCGACGGTCCGGTATTAGGACCTCATTAAACACAGAAAGGCTGCTTGGCACAAACGCTTCCAGGAGGCATGTAATCTCATTACGCTCATTAGAAAGTCAAATGGTCGCCGGACTCCAGCGCGGTGAGACGAAGCGGCGGAAGGGCCCGTCGCTTTTGCCGGGCGCGCGCGCGCGCGCTTGGGGTGTTTGCAGGGACCGTGGCGTTGCACAGTCCAAACACTACAGCATTGTTGCGGGACGCCCTCTCTTCGGACGCCTCGCTTGCGGTGTGGGGAGGTGCGCGCGCGTGAAGGCGTGCGCGCGTTTTATCATTCAGGGAGGGCCCCGGCACATCCTTTAGTCCAGCGCAGATCAAGCGGAAGAGCCGGGCTGCTCGAGGGAAAAGACAGGGTCTCTCTCATGTGACTCTTCTGGTTTGACTTGGCAAGTCCCTTTAAAAAGCGATCTTCAAAGAAACTCCCAAGTCCTTTGGCGCTATTCGTCAGCTCTTCACTCGAGTTGCGGTAATTTTTTTTTTTTAAAGGGCAGAAAAGTAATTTAAAAAGTGTGTGTGTGTGTACTTCCACACACATATACGTAAGTGCGTGGACGCACACGTATAATCCGCAAGCAAAGTGAGATCCAGCTGTCTCCCAAGACCTGAGCCTTAATGCTATTTAAGGCAGGCACGGGGATTGCCAAACAAAAACAAAACACCAAACACAACAAAACCCTCCCAAGAAACGAAGTAGCAACAGCCGTGTGTGTGTGTGTGGAATATTGTTTGGCACTGGAAGGAACCAGCGTGTGGGCTTGCATGACTGACAGCTATTCAAACCTTTGAAATCAGCCTTCTCTCTACTCTCCTTCTCCCCCCATCCAAAAAAATAATCAAGAGCAACAATAACGAGATTCATAGATAAGCCCCTCCCCTTGGGTTAGCGCGTTTGCATTCAAATAAATTATGCATTCCCCCCCCCCCCCCCCAGCCTGATCGGAAGTCAACAGCGCGTATTGCTTGGGTGGGGGGCGGCGGGAAGGGCGGCAGAGCGAAGTAAACCAGTTTTTTCTATCTATAAAATAACTCAGTAGTTGAAGATTTTGAAGAACGTTACAGTGATCTGGTGGAAAAACACTCAGGAACTTCAGGGCGGCAAAAGTTGTTTTCTCCAGAAAGTTTATTAGTAACGTTGGAATTGAGCGATGAGCTTGAAAAGAGCAACATGCAGTTTTGACTAAGATCTAAACCGTTCTGCAATGTTCAGGTTGGAAAAGACTTCCGTTCATTCATTAGACCAGCGCTTCTCAACCTTGGCAACTTTAAGATGCGTGGACTTCAACTCCCAGAATTCCCCAGCCAGCATGTCCACACATCTTAAAGTTGCCAAGGTTGGGAAACTCTGCATGAGACACTATCGGATGAAAGTTAGTTGCTCTGTGCTGGATTCCCCAAAGGATTGTCCACGCCTCTCCTCAATGTGGGAAGATGTCGCTCCAAAGTCTTACGCTTACGAGAGGGAGAACGAGATTACTGCTGCAGCAGCCAATAATTCAAGAATTGCTAAGATCCTAAACTTTTTCTACTTCTTTTAATCAGACTATCCTGCCCTTGAAATCAATGGCATTTGTGATGCTCCTTAACTTCCACCGAAGGAACTCCTGGGTTGGACAAAACCAGGTCCAGAAATCCCATTAAAACCTCAAGGCATCAATCTCTTTCCGCCTCAAGTGCAGGAAAAGTATGGGAAAGGAATCTACTTTCCCTGAAAAGCACAGGCAGGGCGGGGCGAAACAGAAGCTGCCCCTGACGGAGACTGAGAACTTGCCCCTTTGGGATTCCCAGGCTTTCTAATCTGCCAATATTAGGATTAAAGCCTGTGTAATATATGGGGTGTGAAACCTCGGCTAGGCATGAACTCATCCCATTTTCATTAAGGTCTCTTTTGCGGTGGCATCGAGGACCAGCTGCCAGGATGAACAAACACCAGTTGAGTGTCCCTGCTAAATCTCCTCTCACCCCCCCTCTCTTTTTTGTCTCCCCCCCCCCCCGAAGCCTGTGGGAATGGACGCATGCTCATTCCACAACAAATTGCATTTTCTAGATCTGGAAGCATCGGGAGGCAATGATTCCCACGACGGGATGTGAGGTCTGGCCAACAGGTGCTCGGATTTGGCTGACGGAGATAGGAGGACTCTGGGATGGGAAAAGGCATTGCTGCCAGCAGAATAAGGCTACCCGGGTGCCTCTTGCTTTTTACATGGCGTGGAAGCCGGAGACAATCAAAATGATATCTTTATTGCTAGGTTCATGTCCTGGGCTATAACATATCAATCCCTGTCGAGTTTCTCTCGGATGCACCTGGTATTTCAAACTTGTTCTTTTTGTGTTTCTGGGTGCTGGACTGCAGCTGCCTAAAACAAGCAGAGAGATTGAGAGAGGCCCTTACAATGTCTCCAAGACGTGTTGGCATGGTTTGCTTGTCTTTAATGTACCATTAAGCATTGTCTTGACACAATATGGGAACTGTAAAGCATGACATGTGTTATAATAAAACACATTTTCAATGATACACTTGCAGTAGGAGCTGAGATGCAAGCAAACAAACAGGCCTGAGTCTCGTTTTTTTGTTTTGGGTTTTTTTGTTTTTGTCTCCCTTTGCTAAGCCTTCAACTGGCAATTAAACTTAAGACCACTACTTTCCCCCTCTCCTATCAGCCAATTAAATTTTATGTCTTCTAATTTTTCACACAGAAAAGAAGTCTCCATGCTGGCCTCTAAAGACATTGATTTTCTTGCTATCACCTGGCGTTCAGACCTTAGTTCCATTTATCAAGAAGGGGAACGTCAAGCGTTGCATAAAGTGACTCTGTTACCATAAGGCTCTCACCATCCTGGCCCATTGTTTTCCCTTGTTAATAACTCATTACCAGGATTTAACAAATCCACCATTACATATGTTTTGTGTCTCCATATTTTGATCCGTACGATTAAGCAGATGTTACGATTGAAAATTGAAAAGTCCAAGGCTACTCTCGGCTGAAAGAACGAGGGCAGCCTCAAACAACAAGCTAACAATGAGATTCAGAAGATCTTCAGAAAAACATTTACGACCAATAAACAGACTCCAACCTGCTCCATTTCAACCATTGTGTGCCTGGGGAGAATAATTAAGTTTAATAGGGAATAGGTCTGCGGGGTTTTCAATGCCAAGATCACAGGTGCGGGGTGGCACGCTGAATGATTCGCCTGATTTTTGCCAAGCTCAAGGGCCCTTCTCTGGGACTTGCGAGCAGGGAGAAAACATTGTCATTTCTTTTAATTCACAGCATTACTTTTAAGGCGAACAAAGGGGAGGAGGGAGGGGGGCGAGGGGCCGGCGCGGCGAGTGAGGCGCGCGCGGCTGCACTAAAGAGCCGCCTTCTGAGCCGAGCGCGCCGCCAGCCTATTGCGCAGGGGCCTTCCTGGGTCTCCTAAAAACTTCGCTCCTCGTCCCCCCCCCCCAGCCGCCCCCCGGTCTCAGTTCGTCACCAGCACGAGCAGAGCGACCCCCGAAGGCCCCAACCAGATTCCGTGGTGCTTTGAGTCTGACTCTCGAGTACTAGGCGCCTTTCTGGGCAGCTTGGCCAAACTCTCCTCACACTCTGAGGCGAGCGGCTGGGAGGATCCCCGGCTGGAGACGCACATGCGTCCTGCTTCTCCCCTAAAGGCTTGGGGCCCGGGGGAGTCGGCAAGAAGCCGGCTCGCGAGGCCCCGGGAGGGGGAGGACCCCCTGCCGGAACTTTAACTTCCCTCTTCTTGCTCCTGAAGGTCTGGTCTGCCAGAAAGAGGCCGCCAAGAAACCGTCTCCACCTGCCCAGGCACCATTGCGCATGGAGGTCTCCAAGAGGGGCCCCGTTATCGCGGGCCGGCCTGAGGCCTGAGCGCGAAGGGCAGGGGTGACTCAGTAGCTGCGGACAGCCGGAGGGGGCGGCAAAGGGGTGAACACTGTCTCCATGTCGGAACCGCTTCTCAGGCGGCTGACAGAGGGAGAAGAACTGGATCTTCCTGACAGAAATCATCTCGTCGGCGCTCGCCAACAGCCCCTGCCAGGGTTGTCCCACGGTCGCTTAGGTTAGAGATACCCAGGAAGATGGTGGCTTTCTTTTGACCTCAGCCCAGATTCCGAAGTCCCGGAAAGCTCTCCGAGCCTCCGGGCTCATTCGCTGTTCTGGCCACCCCCCAGATTCCTCTTGCCTTCCCGCGCACCTGCTCTGACTGAAGCAACTTGTTGCGCTGAGCGCCTGTCACGATGCCAGAGGTCTGTTCTCCCTCTCAGAGTCTTCCTAAAGCAGGCCGACCTTGCCGCCTCGCGCCAAAGACACAAATCAACCCACCTCTTCTGGGGAACAGCCTTCGAGAGGTTTTCCCCTCTGTCTTAAGGCAAACGGGTGACTCTTGCCATGCCCGGTGCCCCCCGTCACTGCGGGCCTTGGCTACTTCTCTAGGCTTCTGCCCAACCCATTAGCCCGAGGAGAGCGAACGGGAGCAAGAAGCTCCTGGTTAGGCCGGGAAGGAGGGCGAGAGGAGCCGAAGCAGCGCCCCTCTCCTGCACTCCCGAACGCGCCCCCGCCCCTGCGCACGCCCAGCCACCCTTCTGCCCTCGCAGTCCTTCCTCGCTTGCTAAGGTTGGCGCACGCTGCAGCGATCAGTCGGGGCATCGTCAGGTTATTAAATTATTTCCCAATCAGCACGGTTCTTTCTAGCAGGCTTGAGTCATTCTCATTTCTGAAGTTTGTGGCGTGTTCTCAGGGAGGGAGAGAAGGGGGGAAAGAGAGGAGGAGAAATGGTGCCCTTTGTGGCGCTTAGCGAGGACGACCACAGGTAAAGCGCCCAGCCACCGGCGAAGAAATGGAGGACCAGCTTTGCCTGGGGAGCGAGCGTGGCTCCCTTGTACTTCCCTTGAGCTTCGGCTGAAGGACACTTCCGTTAGCAACAGCCCGTTTCCACGTTGGTGCAAACTATTTGAGACTTTGTCAAAGTTTGTTTTGTGGAAGGCAGCTCCTTTAGCTAGGAGCTCAATGGGCACCCACCAGAAGCGTAGAAAGTGCCCCCCTTCCTTCCCAGCTCTTTTCAGGAAAAACGTGAATAGTTGTTGTCAAAGTGGACAAGGCTGAAAAAAAAGGGGTCCAAAAAGAAAAGGGGGAAAAAAAGCCTTGAAAAGTCTTGGAAATGGGTAGGTTTTGCAGGTGTAGAATGAAGTTAATAACCATGCACAGTGTGCGCTCCCCCAGTGCGGAGAGTGTGACAGGGACAGCTGGCTCCGTTTTCCCTGTGAAAACCCCCCCTTGGTGGACCATACACAACGACAGTGACCTTTCTGCAGGGGAACCAGAGCCGACCCTTTGACTGAATTAGTCACAAAGACGTCTTGCTATGACTTTTGTTCCTCGCCAAAGCCAAGAAATATTGCGTTAAATATGAGGAGGATTGTCCCCAGCTTTCTCGTGCTCCTGCAGGAAATATGGCCAGCCTGATTTAAGGGGGCTCGTTTCTCTTCGCCGAGGCCTCCCTCTCCCCCCCCGCCCTTCCACCCCAAGACCTGGGGATGTGGAGGCGCACTTTTTACAGCGTGCCTCCTTCCAAAGAGGAGCGTTGACTCTGGGTGTAACAGCGGCGAATTTATCAATCTTTTCAGAATCTGACAATACTTGGAAATACATCATTGTCACTGGGGTGGTTTGATAGATTAGCTGGAGGCGCCGAGCCTTTCCAAGGTCAAGTTGAAGATTCTCATTCGGTGTTTAACTGAAGTTTGTTACAGGGCCAAACAATGGCTGCCTGTTAACTTGCCCGTTGTTCTGGAGAGGAATCCCCTTAAACGCTTTTTTTACTGGTATCTCTTTGGGGCAAGGAGAAGTGCAATTTTCCTATTCCGGTTTTCTTCTCCCTTTATGCTTTTCCATAAGAGTAGATGATAATTAAGCCAAATGTAAAAATCGAGAAACATTCGTGGGGACTAGGGTGCACTTTTGTCCTTCTGCAAGGTGCCCACTTTTTTGCTTTCGTTTCTCAATGCAGTCAGTGGTTTTCTCTCCTGCATGTTTTAATTCTTTCTCTTTTTTCACCAGTTGGAATCCCAAAGGCTTATTTGTGGCAGGACAGCAGCGGATAGAAACTGTTGCCAAAGACTTCCTTTTTTAAGTAGCCTTGAACCTGTTGTCAAAGGACTCTTTGAACTTCCCTTTGCTGTGCTAAATATTTTCTTTTGCCTCTTTACAGACGTCTGCGCTAGTCTGGGTTGCACCCGCCGTTTCCTCTCTCTTTCGCTCTGAGATGATTGATATTTGTTATTCAGCCCAACTTTTATTTACCTTGCAAAAAATGTTCGAGGGTTCCGATGTGATAAATTGCAGATATGCAAATCACATTGAATGGACTTGTAAGTGTGTCTCGCTAGAGCTGAATGAGGCCTTGCAAGCCGGTCTGTGCGCGCTCAGGACCCCCGGGAGCTGATCAAAGCACCCATTCTCTTTCATCCCCGGTATTCTCTTCCAAACTATTTCGATACAATATGTTTCCATGATGCTTGGGACACAGGACTCATTACAACCTAGCTAGTTTTGCCGACCTCTTTGTTCAGAGGCAGAAAGTTAAAGAGAAAAAAAAAAGGGAAAGGAGGGGGAGGGAGAGAGAGAGACTCTGCTAGTTGCCAGCTTTCTGAAATGCTAAAGCATGCATCATTTTTCACTGGATCTCTTCTTCATATCTTCAAAAGAGAAACTATGAAGCCAGCTTGGCTTTTCTAGCATTAATTACACTGCTGTCCAGGCATTTCTCTGCAGGGTGGGTTTTTTGTTTTTGCAAGATAACTTCTTATTTTTCTTAACTATGAATGCATTTTTATCAATATGGGGGAAATGAGAATGAATGTTTCCTATTTCTATTGTTCACTTTCTTATTTAAACATTGGGGGTGTAGAAATCTGTAACCCAATATAACAGTACAGAATTTCAAAAATAAACACCACACACACACACATTACACCAAACTTAATTCCAAAATTAGTTTAAAGCAGATTAGCTAATATTAATTTTAGAAGCAGAACTGGGATGAAACTGAAAAAACTTAGCTAAAAATTGCAGCAATTCCAAGCCACCCCTCCCCCAAATTTGTTGCAGCGCTCAAGCCTCCTCCAGTAGAGTAGAACAGAAATGTCAGTAAGGAAGTTTTGGTCCATAGATGCAATTTTGTTCTTGATAGGGTGGTAAGGCAAAAGATAATTTGCAAATATGGGACCAACATGGCAAAACTCAAACACTCCAGATAAATTTTCAGTTCAACTGACACCTGTTCAACCATAATCTTTTCAATGGGTGAATTCAGCATAAAAGGCTGCAAAGATCCCATCAGTTACTGACTGGCAACAAAGAGATATAGAAAACTCTAGCTCTCTGTGGCCATCTAATGGTTGCCTGGATTTCTGCAGCCCTGATGTGATAACCCTAAGCGAAGGTGACTGGTGATTAACACAGGAGTGAGTGGGACTTCCAAATGAATCAACTGAACCTAGATGTGATTAAAGAGAGTCTGAAAAGCAGAAAGACCACCTAGACTGGAGTCTTTGCAGCTTGATGTTGTAGGTTCTCACAACTGGCAGTTCACATTACATTTGAGAAATGAGGAAGCAGAGAAAGAGAAGAGGCTGTAGGTAAGAAGGGAAAGTCTGAATTCCCTTCCCTGGCTCATTCTTTCACTTAGATTGCCAGTTGTTTGAATGAGGACCTAGAAGCCTTGGATTTAATGCTGAGCAAAGTCAGAATCTAGGTGTGCTTTGATGGCCCTGCAGCGGAACAACCACATGTTTGGGCAGCTTTGCTGCTGGTGCCTCTCAAAGGAAACCCATCAGCTCTATTTCTCTGATAGGAACTGCGACGAGCGAGCGCATTTGTTTCTGGGTTGATTTGTTGATGGAAAATGGCTGGCAGCCAGTTCTGGGAAAGATTCCAGCCCTGACTCCGATTAACCCTCTCTGGTGAAACTCTGCTGGAAACCAACTCACCAGCCATTGCCATTAATCTACTTACTAATTAAGCCAATTCATTTCTAAAGGAGGAAAAATGCCTTTCTTTGGCCCAAGTAATGGGAGGAAATTTGAAAGAAGCGCCAAACTGTGTAACTGTAATTCAGGCAGGGGATTGCTAAAACAAGCTTGTTGATATATAGCAGGAGATTGAAACCAAGTTTCTAGGGCAACAATCCTTTGGAAACGCCTCTGGCACACAGAGTAAAAGGAGCTGAGCTGAAGCCTGAAGAATGGTAGGGGCTTGCAGTGGGCCATTGTGTGAAGAGGGTGTGGGGGAAACTCCGTCACCCCCCAACTGAGTTTCTGCTCATTTCACTCCTGCATCTTGTCTGGTTGCCATCAGCTTCATTCTAATTGGGCACTCACAAAGAATTTGGAGCTTCAAGCCCAAACAAGACAAACATTTTGTGACCTTGGTGGAACTGGGCTATGCGTGTAAAATCAATGACCAATCAATGCCCAAGAGGCAGTCACTTGTCCAAGGAACTGTACCTCTGTTTTGCTCAGCAACTCTTACCCTTCTTCTTTCACTTGCATAACTGTGTTTGTAGGTATGTAGTTACAGCTCAGAATCAAGAGGCATTCTTGGACTTCACCACTTTGCAAGCTTCAGAGCACAAGCAGTCTTTACATTGGAAAGAAATGACCAGCCAAACCACCCCACAATTTAAAAAGCTTTGGGTGGAGGTTAAATACTAAAACCTAAACCAGCTTTCCCCAAGCTGGTGCCCTAGGGATATGCTGGGAAGGGAATATAACTCCCAGAATATTCAGTCATCACACCCAATTGCCAAGATCTCCAGCTGGAAATTCTGGAAGCTTAAATCCCAACCCATCTAAAGAGCGACAGGTTGGTGAAATCTGACCGACAAGCTTAAAATAAATTAGAAAGTCAATATCAGCTGTCCTTTGCAAGGATTGCTAAAGCAAGACAAAAGGCATCAGAAAACAAACCCTGACTGGGTTCACCTGACACATTAATCAAAATGAAGCCCCATTATGCTTTAGTATATTGCCTGAATCTGCCGCAGATTACGTAGCAAAGTGTGGAGTAATACAGTGTGTGAATCTAAGCCCTACGTGGTAAAAAAAAAAAAAAAAATAGGCCAGGAGCAATACTGTGTGAACATGCTGAATCTCGGACCATCTCAACATCATGTCTTAGGCCAACATATCTTGATGGGTAACTAAATGTGTGTATTTAAAACAGACTGGACAAAACTCTTTTATCTGAAAAGTTCCCCAGTTTGCCCTATTTTAGAGTCATCAAAACTATTTAAATAAAAGGTCATTTTATTTTGATAGTAGAATGATGGATTGACAGAGAGCAGGTTAGATTTTACATCCCACAAAATCTGCATTCAGAGAATTCAAGCTCAGTTTAAGAACTAAATCTTTATTGTGTTTTAATGGTAAGATGTTGCAGAACAATGGTTTAGAGAGATATGGCCCTGAGCTTCTTTATTTAAGGCCCTTTGTTGTTTAAATCAGGAAAAACACTCCAGAGCCCCTCAACAGAAGCAAAGGAAGTGCTCCAGAAATATCTTGATCCACTTCAACCATTGTGACACTTGGGCAGGAAATGCCCAGGCACTCTCAGGAGCAGTGGCTTCCCATTTGGCCAATTTGCTTTGAGTTCCTTCTAGGCATTAGTAGCAAAACGGAAAGCGTTCAACCTTTTTAATGCAGACAAATGTTCCAGATATGGCAGTGGTCTCCAGCCCACATCAGTGTACAGGAGGCATAAGAGGTGAAGACAGACTCTTTGATTCTTCAAGCTGTTTCCCATCTGCGAAAGAAAGAAAGAGAGAGAGAGAGAGAAAGAATTGAATCTGTACTCTACCCAGATCTGTTTGGTGGGAAGCATGGTAAATACGGTATCCTGGCTTGGTCATTGGGCTAATGGATTACAGAAGGGTAGAGAACAATATTTCCATAGAAACATTTGTGGCTGTAGCAAGTTATGCAAACCTAACCTGTGTAATGAAGTTATGTTTCAATATATCATGTGGACCAGAAAATTGGGTTATGTCATGAAAATACAGACTATGTTTGCAGGCTTTGGTTTTAGTTTAATGTTTTTAATGTTTTTATGAATCCAGCCAATAAAGTTTTAAGCCATGCTTTATGGCTACTTTCATTGATTATGGCTAACATTAAACAGTGGGTAAATAAATCATGGCTTTGTGTCACAGTAAAAGAAATCATACATAGGGGTTGGAGCCACATGATCCACTATTACAAAGAATTATCTCTTCCTGATCAAAATCTAACTGCTGCATTAAATTTAGTGGGCCAATGTATGAACAAGAGACTACTTTATTAAATTCCCAAGGAGGACAACTCTGGTCAAGTAGATTTAGTCCACCCAACGTTTGCCACCATAATAGCATTTGGGGTGCAAAAGAGTCTCTTTTATTTTGAAAAGAGGGTAGCATCTACTAGATGCTATTTTCACTTTTATGCAACATGTCTTGTCCATAAGCGAAGACTGTGAAGATTCCTGGGATGGAAAAAGTCCCCCTCATCAGCATACTCCATGGCCCATTGATGGTCTACTCTAGTATAGCCATGGTACAATCTGTCTGTTCTTAGAGAATAGTTTCTTTACTATTTCTAAACATTTGAGTACTGTATCAGTTTGGTTTGAATTTTATGCTACTTTAATTAAAAACAGGCTGCAATTCCATACACATTCATGAGGAAATTTATTTGAGATTGTTAAAAATGGATTGCACATCTGTAGCACATTTGCTATGTTTACATGACACATGGAAATAAAAATGACTCCATGACATTTTAGCCTAATGTGTGGGGTAAACCCAGCATGAACATGGCTCAGTATGTTGTGTAAACTCAGAAAACTGGGTTAACTGAGTAAACCATGTTTAAGTTAATCACAATATATTGTGTAACCACAGCCCAACGACTTGTAGCGATAGGCCAAAACATTTGCAGGTACATGTAAATTTAGCAATTAAGGGAATGGGTTCATATGCTGCATTAAACCATAGTTTATCATTCTTTTTTTAAAAAGTCACAATTAGTTGATTCACAACTATGATAAGCCATAGTTATAGATTATAAAACCTGGGATTGCAAACTGTGCTAAACTAAAAACAAACAATTCTCATAATGACTTAGTACAACATGTAAACTTTATTACTAAGAAAGAAGGTTTCTCTGAGTGCCATTATTTTGACCAGTGAATGCAAATAATTTAGAAAGAAGGAGAGATGACTTCACTGGATGACTAGTAATAAAGAACGAGTCAGGATTTATGTTAATTCTAAAACTAATTTGGCAGTAAAGCACACACACACACACATTTACTGCTCGGACCTGCAGTGGCTCCCTGTAAATATGTCATGGGTATCATCTGTATTAGATTTTTTATCTCACCTTTATTATTTTTATAAATAACTCAAGGCGGCAAACATACCTAATACTCCTTTCCCCACAACAACAACCCTGTGAAGTGGGTTGGGCTGAGAGAGAGTACCTGACCCAAAGTCACCAGCCAGCTTTCATGCCTAAGGCAGGGCTAGAGCTCACAATCTCCTGCTTTCTAGCTTGGAGCCTTAACCACTAGACCAAACTGGCCCTTTTTTGCAAGATCATGCACAATTTCTTGCAAAGCCTAGGATCAAACCAGCAGTCTTCAGATCTACAGTAACATTCTCCAAGATGAGCTACAGTACTTTGGCTTTTCTCATTGGAGAAAAGTTTTTCTCATTGGAGGTTTGAAACTCATTAATAGACCACCCTTCTTATACTTACTAAACTACTGGCAGAAAGGCAAATACAACTACCTTGAATCTTGAGTTAGCACTACTTCTCTAATGCAAGGTTTATTAATGCTTTTAATGGCTTTTAAGCATGCAGTAATTTCCCTGGTAGTGTAGTTCTATTCTGAAAACATTGTGTGTTATGTTACCCTAAAGTGGGGGGGGGGGGGGCACAAAGGGAGGAAGGTAGATAGACTTGTCCCAAATTTAGCCAGTGAAATGTATTGCCAAGTATAAGTATGAATCTAGGGATTTCTACAAAATCTAGCACTTTCATCCATCATATCCATCATAGCTCTTACCCTGAAATACAGTTCCTTGTATTGAACAACATTTAAGAGATGGGGAGAAGATGGGGGTTAAGTAAAAGAATCCGTAAGAGATGGTATAGCTGAGCGGCTAAAAAATGTTGGTTGCAATCTTATATCCAGTTTCCTGACAATAAATCCACTTGAGTTCAGTGGGGCTTACTTTAGAATAGGCATATATAAGATTGCATCAAATGTGTGTACTCCTTTACACATTGATCTGGAAGTCTCCCTGGGCTATAGAACTCCTGAATAGACACACATAAGATTGCGATATAATTGTGAATAAAGATCATGTGTAATAGAAGAAACTTAGGTATGGTAGACTGCCAACCTGGCATTAAACTCTTTAACTTAGTGGGTCTTTCCACGCATGCAATGTGTTCAGAAGTGCTACAACTTCCATAGGCGCAAGGATTTTTTAAGGCAGTCCTTAAAAAGAGTAACAGTCAGAAGGGGGTTTCAATAACAGACTGCTTGATGTAGAACACAGTGAAGTTAGGGAGGTTGTATTTTACTAACAGGGTTCTGGTACTGCTAAGAGTTTTGTGAAAGGCAGAAGTTCGGCAGGTGCAGCTTTCCCCCTCAATGCACCTCCTGGCTGGGAAAAATTGCACTTGTTGAACTTCTGCCAGATGCAGCTGTTCAAAGCACAGAAACTGTCAGGACAAAAAAGGTGGCATCTCCATTGTGGATCCCTATTAGCTGAAAATCCTCAGGCAGAGGGGAATGCCGCCAAAGAGGCTCTGATGCTCTCCTTTCATACGCAGCATTCATTTACATGTGAGTTTCTATTCCAGCTGCTGTGCAAACTTCTTATTGTTCACCCACATGTTGCTGTTTGTGTGGAAAGTGACGTCTTGAGGCTTAGCAGTTAATCAGGTGACGTCACCAACGCAGCCGTTAGTGAAATACTGCTGTCCTGTTCAGGACCCTCCCAAGTTTGGGAAGCAGGTGCCCAGACATCTGTGAGGGAATCCCTATAAATAACTACCCTCAATTTCCATTGCAAGTGGTGACAGCATTCTTTGGCAGGCAAAGGAGAGAGTCAGCCCAGGGTCCTGTTCAAAGGTCCATGCAAATCTATTTAGATATCGCTTGTCCCTTTCTAAGTGGAACATTAATCCTTTGGTCTGAACATTTTAGAATACACACCCACTTGAAAATAAAGTGAGAAATATGTGTATGTATGTATGTGTATATTCACATATACATGTATATATTCTCACTTTATTTTCAAGTGGGTGTGTATTCTAATATTTATACACACACACACACACACACACATGTACATACATACACCCACACGACAGGCCAGCACTCAAATGCAAAAATGTCAATGTATTTCAACTGAAATTTACAAATGTAAAATTATTCAGATAGAGGCCTCCAATGCAAGGTATTATTTTTATGTTGTCTGAATATTTTAAACAACTTTTTTGCACAAAAAAATATTTGGGAAAGAATAGGGAGGGGATGGTGACTGAAAAAAGAAAAAAAATCCTAATTGCAACAAATTACCATTTGCAAATACTATGAAATTAAGCAGAAATTAATTTAAATATTTATTTTATATAAACTCTAGATAAGAAAGCATGAGCTTTATGTTGATCTGAAGACGTAACTAGCACAGAGACAATTATCATTAAAAAAAAAATAATGTTCAAACAAGGATTTTGCAAAAGCAGCATAAAGATTGAGATCCCAGATGTTTGGATGTCAAAATGAAATAGAGCATGACCACAAGGGGATAAGAGTTAACACAATGAAAAAAGTTACTTTCTTTTCTACAAGCCTCTCTCAGGTTTCATAGTAAAAATTGGATGCAAATATCCTAAACAGACTAATGACATTTCACAGGTAATGCAATTTAGAAAGAAACACTTCCATGTTTTCTTTTCCAACAATGTGCATTTTTGTAAACTGCTATAAATTGCAATTCAAAAGCACTGATCTTCCCATCCCCAATCATTTTTTATACTGATCAAATGAATGCA
Source organism: Python bivittatus (assembly GCF_059951505.1). Lineage (NCBI taxonomy): Eukaryota > Metazoa > Chordata > Lepidosauria > Squamata > Pythonidae > Python > Python bivittatus. The sequence continues at coordinate 17,836,236 of NW_028277088.1, read as the reverse complement.
GATACTCCCATTTGGGAGGGGCAACATGACATTTCACTTGGCAGTTCTAAACGGGTCACAGACCTTTCACAGACCCTAAGGCAGTGGGAGGGAGCGCTTTACGAAACCGTGTAACCAAATCAAACCAATGGTTACCCCCTTTCAATTCCACTGGAATGGCTTGCACAATGCTTATTCACATAGCAGCAGAGAAACTGAAAGGATGGTCATCCAATGGAAATGTCTTTTCCTTTGTTTGATCTTAACAGAGCTCCAAAATACTAGAAAACAATTACATCTGGGAACGACAAAACCGCAAGCAAACCCTGTACACATCTTTGAAAAGGTGGGTACATTAGCAAGTGTGGTGAGCTTCAATGCTTAAAAACAGCTACGCAGGCAATATGGAATTGAATATGGACATTTATGGGAGATGTTGCTTTGTTTGAAGCCATGGACACAAAGACACAACATGGCTGCCCTGGAGATGACCTATTGCTTTCAAGTTGCTTGAGCACATCAGAATTTCCATTGTTAAGGTTGATTAATTGAAACTGATAAGTTACCATGAATAAAGATTGTTTTTCTGTTTAATGTGGTGGGCCTGATTTGGTAAATGCTTCATTCATGTAGCCTTGCAGTGCAGCATATGGGCAAGATTCATTCAGTATCACAAACATACACAATTTATTATGCTTGTATGGTCACAGCCAAAAGGCCTTTCTAGTTTAATGTCAAAGTCTGAATGAAAAATTCCATTTAAAGTGTCACTAATAATGTTGCATGTGAGTTTTGTCTTTTGGTCTGGCTCTTTAGTTTCAAATTCAAAAATTGTACATTAAAAAGTTAAATTCAAGAAAGAAATAGATGAGAGAGGTAAGGAGACATCGGCTTTCTTTCAAAACAGACAAGCAATTTATCTGAAATGTTTGTAGACACCTATGACAAAGGCACATGTTATGGTCTGGTGCCACCCTATGTCACACACTGCTGATAAAGTTATCACCATAATGTTTCAATAAGATACTGTCACCCCAGTTCTAAGGATCTGACATTCCTATGTCTTTCTGCTGAAAAAAAAAGACAAGTTTACATAATAAATGTGCTCTTTTAGAAAGAGAAAATCAGAAACTAAAGCTCTATAAATTATTTTATTGCAACAGTACTGTCATGACAGGCCAGAAGTTGTATACTCTTTGAAATTCAGCTGATTTAATTAGATCCTTTAACAATTAAAAGGTGTTTGACGTTTAAAAATAAACTAACAGCCAATGGCTGTGTCACTGATACAAAATTAAATTAAATTAAATTAAATTAAATTAAATTAAATTAAATTAAAATTGGCTTAGGCTTACATTTCTTGCAGGACCTTTAGCCACTTGGGATATACATTTGTAACAATAACAAGAAGTATAATTGTTATTCTTATGACCTTAGAAAAACTTTTCTCAATGTTTATGGACTCATTGCTGGAAGTGTTTCCTTATCAAATGTTGAATTGATATGAACAGCAATGAAGAAAGCAAGGTTGGGGCTCTGGGTTGGCTTGCATCCTTTTGTGACCCCCAAAATCCCCCAAAGTGGGTGAGGCCAAAAACGTGGAATTTTTTGTTTTGTTTTTGCATTTTTTAGATTTAAGAAGGTTTAAATGCTTCTCACAGTGGCCAGCCAGATAGCTCTGAGATGTTCACAAGCAGGAGATAGAGACTCTGGCCATTGTTCTTTTACAATTTGAATTTGGAGCCACTCTTCTTCCAACCCAGAAATATAATTCAGTCCTCAAGGCTAATAGACCCTGAGTGACCTGTCCTCCATAAAGAACTATTAAAGTCTTCCAGGTAAGTGGACATCATTCAGTTCAGTGGTAATAAATTCCACAAATTAATTATGCACTGTGTGAAGATTAACTTTCTTTTGCCTGTTCTAAATCTCCTTCCCACTGGCTGATTCCTGGTTCTTTTGCTTTGAGAAAAGGAGGAAAACTTTGTTATGTCTATTTCTTCCATGACCTGCTTGATTTGATATACCTTGACCATGTTCCCCTTGGTCCTCTTTTCTAAACTAAAAAAATCCTGTATGTTTTAATCTCTTCTTCTAAGGAAGGTACTTAAGATTCTTAGTTGTTTTGTTTGCCTTCTTCTTCCCTTTTTCAGCTCTATTATGCCCTTTTTCAAGCATGCAATCAGAAATATACATGGCATTCCAGATGCAGAAAATATTATATATTTGTATGTAGGTATTATAATGTTGACAAAATTATTCTCAATTCCTTTCCTAATGATCCCTAGCATGGAATTTCCCTCTCTATAACTGCTGCCCACTGATTCAACATCTTCATTGAGTTATCCTCTCTCACCCAAGATCTTTTTCCTTTAGCTACAGTTTAGATCTCATAACTTTAGAGGTGAAGTTAGGGGGTTGTTTTGCACTTATTTAAACTGAACAGCTTATAGTCAATATAATTCGCGAACAAGTAGCACCAGACCCAGATCCCTGAGGGATTTCTTATCTCCCTCAACTGAAAAAAAAGTGTATTTATTCCTACTTTTTGTTTTCTGTTTTTGAAACAACACTCCAGCCCATTATCAAATTTTGAAGCAAAAGCATCAAAACCTAAGAGCCTCACTTGCTCAGATCACATGCCTATTAAATCCAGCATCCTGTTTCAGAAAGTTGGAACTTCTTTACCTGGGCAGAAAAAGCAGAAGGTAATATCCCTTTCTCACTGTGGCTCCAAAGCAACTGATATTCAGGGTGATTGTGTTTTCTTCGATCAAAGAAGCAGTATATACGTGACAAATGAATTGTAGGTTCATAGTCTCATCTTCCATGATTGGAAGATAAACCAGTCCTCTCTTGGCCATTTTAGCAGGGGATTATGGATCTGAAATTCAACAATCTGAAGGGTACTGAGTTGAGGAAGACTGATCTAAACAATATTAGTTGATAATTCACAATTATTATAGTTCATAAATCAAGCCAACTTGTTCTCTTGGTTGCAATGGGAAAGTGTTATGATAACTTATGATGAATTTTCCATAGGTAATCCCAAGTCTTTAAAGTATTTAATTATGACAAGATCATAGGTTAATTTTCCCTACAATTTTGAAATTTTTATTTTGATTAAACTGTTCACTGACCTGAACAGAAGATCAAATATTACATGACATAATGACAGACCTAAATTTAATGCTTCAAAGAGATTACAATAAAGAATGAGATACAGATTTTAAATTTATGTTAAAAAATTGTCCCAACTTACCCTGGCTTTTAAATCTGATCTTCCTCTTAACTTGCTTGGGCTGACAAAGTCATTTGAAATAGAAACAAACAAATGCAATCTATCAGAACAATTTGAGCTGCTTCTGTGCATCAGATAGTTCTGTTTACGCTTTCTCTTTTTGACAAACTATGCAAAGAGTTGGTATTCCTTGGCAGTTTTATCTGAGGGATTCGTGTCTTTCTTACTCATTAAGACTGTCTCTAAAGATAACAAAGAGCAAATAATGCCTGGCTACCAGACTGTGAGAAAAGTCTTCTTGAGTCTGTAAAAGTAAACATGGGATTTTCTTTTCACATAGTAGAAGGTTTGGATGCTGTCTACTATCTACTTTATCACTGATTGAGAAGAGATAATAAAGCCCCCCCAAAGAAAGACAGAAAACGATGATCAGCCAGTTGATCTTGCCTGAGTAGCTACTATACTATACATAGTTGTAGCTACTATGCATAGTTGTAGACTAAGCACATTGATCAAAATGACAGTTGGCACATGTTGTGTTAAACCATTATTTTAAAACCATGATTGATTCAATAAACCATAGTTGGTTGGGTTCACAACACTTTAAATCATAACAACGATTTGTAAGCCACATTAGCTGGTTCATACAACATATTAAATCAAAACTAATCAACTGACATTATGGCTTAGCTTACTGTATGAACCGACATATGCCTTACTCTAAGTAAATATGAAGAGGAGATGGGTCATATAGCTTCCTGATCAAGCATATGCTTGGCATTTAGAAGGTACCAGATTAATCTCCTGATCTCTCTAGTTAAAAGCATCAGATGATGTAAAAGTGTCCTACTGCTACTTAGAGCAGATAATAGTGGGTCAGATGGGTAAAAGTTTTTAATTTTATTAATAGCTGCTTCACGTATTCCTAATGGGACTTTTTTTTTTTTTATCCGCACTCAATCATTACCGATTCTGCGGTGACTGCCTGGACGTGTCCCTGCAGTTTTCAAGGCAAGGTGTTTTGGAAGTGGTTTGCCATTGCCTCCTTCCTAGAGCAGAGCCCAGCTGGTGAGCGCAGGAAGCGGGGTTTCCGTTGCTTCGCACCTTTTTCGGGCATGCACGGTTTCCGCGCTACTGGCAACTGCTCCCATCTCCTTTTGAAGTAAATATTCATATGAGTTGCCTATTACAATACAGCCCATGTGGCCCAAATACTTTATTCTGTCTGATTTTTCCTGGGCTCAGAAGCTAAGCGGGGTCAGATTTAATTAGTACTTGGAAGGGAGACCAAGGTTTATAAGCCAAGACTAAGGACATGCCATCTGATTTAGGGACTGCAGTATTTTTAGTAATACAAAGCTATAGGAATTTCATCGATAAGAATGTCTTCAGATAGCAAAATAACTTTGCTGGGATTAAGTATTTTACACTTGGCTTAGAGCAGGGAAGAATATATTGATTGCTGTTCTGCTTTATAGAATGTCTTAGCTGATCCTGCTTAGTGAAGAGCAGACAGCAGCAATCTGGATTCGAAGGGCAAGATGTAGTCTGAGCGTGTGTGGGCACACAGGCAGGACCTGTTAGGACAGTGTTGTCCAAACTTGGCCACTTTAAGATGAGTGGACTGCAATTCTCAGAATTCCCCAGCCAGCCATGCTGGCTGGGGAATTCTGGGAGTTGAAGTCCACTCATCTTCAAGTGGCCAAGTTTGGACAACACTTTTAGGAACACCTTAAAGCAGCTACCACGCAAGCCTAGGAGAAGATGTGTCTGGTTAAAGGTGTTCCTGACAGGTGTCATGTGTATGTGCCCACTTATGTTCTGAATCCTATTTTGCCTTTTGAATCTGAATTGTTGCACTGTCCTAGTAACAAAGACATGACATTTATTAAACTTTTGGAAGTTCACAAACATGATTAGCTGGTAGCACAATCTGTGCCAAATGTTCACTGCTGGCAGCCCTTGCTGTGGTATCTACTCAGAAATAGGCTAATATGTCTACAGTAAAACTTATTTCCCCTCCCTCAACATGGAGAGGATTGCAACCTTAATTATTTTACACACACACACACACACACACACACACTGGCAGAGTATTACTTTGTAGCCAGATTTGTGTACTATAAACAGAGCACAGAAAAGTGTCTTGAAAAATAAAGTTTATCTGCTTCTGATGGTATCTGAAATAAACCACAGAATTCTGGGCATTTTTTTAGCTAAGGCATCTACATTATAATCAGCAAGAAAGTAAACAGAAAACGATGAAGTTTACAAGTTATCAGGACAACTTATGCCACATGTAATTAGAAGACATTACTTACCACCTTCAAAAGCACTGGGAATTGAATGTGTAAATGGGCTGTTAGCATCGTTCTGGTCTTCTTCAATATCTATCTCAGTAGTTATCTCCGGCTGAAATTAAATATTTTGTTATTAAAAAGTCTTGTACAATTAACTTATATGGAATGTTAATAGAATCTGTGCATATATATTGTTGATTAATATGGTAACCTTAATACATATTACAAAATTTGAGGATTTATAAAGTGTAGAAATTTTGAATAAAGTAAATGTATTAGCGGAACAGAGAAAATACACTTCTAGAAACTGTAACTTAATATATATTTTAAACATCCTGACCAAGTTAATTCATCATGAACAAAGCCATAATGTGGTTTGTTTGGCTTAGTGTGTTGGGTGAATCCAGCCATTAAGATGTGCAAAACAGGATTTATTACCCAGTCAATTGCAGCTTGTTTAATGAACCACAATTAAACAACCCATGGCTTAGGACACTGAGTGAATCCAGTCATTTATAAATAAGTGATGCTAACACAAAGCAGGAGTACTCAGCCTTTTAGGACTGTTAGGCAAAACTGGAATTTTGAGACCACATTACAGGTATTTTTCCAAACTGGAGGTTGAAGAGAGGCTTGCTAATTCTTAAAATGGATGTCAATGGGAGCATCACCATTTACAAAGCACTGATTTAACAGAATGCTATTTCCCTTTCTAGTACTTGCTTTCAGAGGACACTGTGAATGCCTGGAATGTTCCTTAGAGCAGCCATGTAGATAGGGAGCCTCAACTTGAATAAAATTCAGCAGCAGCAGAAAACACAGCTAAACAGATCTAAACAGATCTGCTGGAATCTAAGGCTGGGTTGGCAGTTGAGTTCCCCAGGCTTACGATCCTGGGGGACTTCAATCTGCCATCCCTGGGCATGGACTCAGAAGCTGCTTGGGAGGTCACAGCCACCATGGCAAGCATGGACCTGACCCAAGTTATTTCTGGCCCAACTCATAGTGGAGGCCACACATTAGACCTGTTTTTTTTCTCAGAGCAGTGGTGATGTGATCTGGAGTTGGGAGATGTTACCATCAGTCTCTTACCATTGACAGATCACTTCCTGTTGGTTCTGGACTGCTCTGGTGCTTCACCCTCACCCCCACCCCCACCCCCACCCGCACAAGGAGGCAGGGCCTATTCAAAAAGCCTACCCACTCACCTGATGGACCTTATTGGGTTCCAGAAGGAATTTGGGGTTATTCCTGGGACCATTTGCAGGACTGCCTGTCCTCCATTATTTCTCCCTGCCCCACCAGGTCTAGCAGAGAGGGCATGCTCCAAGTCCTTTCCATCAAACAATGCCATCTTGTTGGACCTTGGAGTCATGCCTCTTCTGTGGCTGTTTCTGCCCTGTGGAACAGCATCCCCCCAGAGATCCAGATGGCCCTGACCCTGTTAGCCTTTTGTAAGGCTCTGAAGACCTTGCTGTTCCTCCAGGCTTTTGGGCCAGGCAGTTTGGCAACCCAAACTGCCTGACCCATTTGGTATGAGGTTTAGTTTTGTGGGTTATTGTTCAGTTGGGGTGTCATGCGTTTGCACTGTTGTGGTGGAGAAAATTGATGTAACAAACAAAATGGAGGCTGCAGGTTCAAACCTAGCTGCTCTCTTTGCCTAATCCTATCAGACCAAAATTGACTGTCCCTGCCCCCCTGGACAAAGTCCCCTGCAATCCCATATAAACCAAAGAATAGAATAGAAACCTTGCTCACCCACTCACAGTATAGCCCAAGGGCAGCCCTTACAAGGGAATTGCAATAAAGAGAGAACCCAACCGTCCATTTTCCAGCAGGGATTCTCCAACATCCCATCTCCTTAACAACAAATTTCTCTGCTGCTGCTCCCAAAAGTACCTGCCTAGCTTCCTTCAAAAGGTGCCAACACATCAGACCCCTAGGATTTCCCATCCTATAGCCCTCAACTACTATATGAAATCTTTGCTTTCCCATTTTTGGGGGACCCTCTTTCTTGTAAAATTGGGACCCAATGATGGTTGAATAAACAATTGGTTATTTCTCCTTAGTGTTGTGCTCTGTCCTTCTGAGTTTTCCATGACACTGTTACAATTGTTTTAATCTTTGTACGCCACCCAGAGGCATTTTTGTGAGATGGGTGGCTCAATAAATTGTTTAAACAAACAAACAAACAAACAAACAAACAGCACCTGGTTCAGAATGCTGGCCAACATGATCCTCACCTTCAGCCTCTCATATATCTTTAAAACCAAATAGCAAGATTATACTGTACGTATGAAACTCAGTCCAGCATCTATTTCTCACTTGGGAACTGTATCGGCAAATAGGGATTGTGTCAGCAGCGTCCCCAGAGGGGGACAAGGAGGACAGAATGACAAAAGCAGCATTGTGGCATCATGATGCAGGTCTTGCCCATTTTGTATGTACATTGTGACGCCACATGCATGGGCAAAAGGGACAGAGCTTGCATCATGATGCCTTGATGCTGTTTTCTTCATCCTGACAAAAGCAGCAGGAATCAGTGGGTGGCTGGATTGTGTGTTCACAATACTTTGAAAGCACCATCACTTTTGAGCATACTAGTAATCTTCTAGGCCCTGAATGACAGGAAGATCTAAGCAACATGCTTATTAGCCATTGTGAAACTACACACCAGGGGTGAATACTGCATATACAAACTACTTGAAATCCAACGGCGCTTGTGTGGAGGATTCTTATTCTTATTCTGGATGTGCATAGGAAGAGATTTCTGAAATACAAAACACAATTCAAGTGATTCAGTGGCCAGTGAAAACTCATACCGCAGTTAATGCTCTATCCTAGCATTTTCAAAATTATTACTAGAAAATGAAGTTATAGAAAGGTTTCAAATGTGAATTTATGCAGGCACCATTGTTAGCACTGGTATTCATACTAAGAACGACTGCCAGCAAAAGACAAATGAAAGGGAATGTTCATTCTCCAAGTCAGAAGGACAAAAGACATTGAGGTTGGCTCCTAATTCACCCAGATGGGCCATGATTTGCAAGAGACAGTGTTATGTCCATGCTGGACATTACAGTGTTATGATATACAGAGACATACCACAAAACAAAGAAAACCTCAAATAGAAGGTCAAATTCAGTGCCCCAAAACTAGGCCTCATGACTAGTATCAGAAGTGCCACATAAATCAGAAAACAGGTCTTTTCTCTATTCTGATCTTCAAAAATACCACAGGCTTTTAGATTTAAAGAAAAAAAAAATTAAACATGGGTACCTGTTATACATACCCTCTCAGTTAGTGATGGGCTTCTGAATTTCACTGATTGCCGCAGCGATTGTCTAAGAAACATCTCATTCCTAATAGCATGCAGGCTAAGAATAAATGGAAACAAATTCAGTTTTTAAACGAATTAAATGACTGCCCCTCTCCAGTTTCATTTTTACAGAGTAGAGCTGAAATTGAAAGATTTACTGAAGTTTGTCAAAACATATTTAGGTTGCCAATAGAAACTTCAATTTCATTTTTCTTTAAAGCAGTGTACCCCTCCACCCAATGCCCATTGAAAATTCTTTCTGCAAATCCCCATAGTTTCAAAAACAGTTGACTCCTGCTGCTTAACAAGCAGAAATCTTTGAATTCTAGCCTAAATCATAACAAATTGGACACACACCACTGCAAGCTATTTTTACATATTATAACAAAATACCCTTTGCCTTACAGACTGAATCTTTCTTTTCCCATTTTTGAAGGAAGCAACATTTGCTCTCCTCTAGTTCTTTGGCACTTCAACAGTTCTCAGGGACTTCTCAATAATAGCACGTAAGGATTTATTGGACTATCAGCTAGTTCCTTCAGGACCTAGGATGTAATTCACCAGGTTCTGGAGATTTAAAATCAGTGTGAAGAGATATTCCCAGACTATTTCTATCTATCTTAAATTTTAATCCTGCCCTTTAATTTCCTGGTTGAACACATAGAGGTTTTTTTTGTTAGAAAAGTCTGAAACAAAATTGGAGTTAAGTAACTTCTTTTTCTTTGTTACCCTTTTAGCATTTTACCTTTTCTATTAAGCAGTGTGTATAACTAATTTTAACTCTCAATTTTAAACATATCTAACAAAGACCTTTTCATTGGTCTTAGCATTCTTAGCTAACCTCAGCTCATTCTGAATTTTCCTTTTTCTGACACCAGATTTACAATTTTGGGCTACCTGTCTGTATTTTTCTTTGTGATCTGGCAATCTTTCCATTTCCTGTATGGGTCCTTGTTTGTTTTCAGATCTTTACTAAGCTTTTTGCATAGCCACATTGGCTTCCTTTCCTATTTTTTCTCCTCACTGAATTTTTTTTCAATTATGTTTTTAATGTTTCCTTCTTTAGGAATTCCCATACATACTGAGCATCTCTTCCTATTAATTTCTACTGTCACAGGATCTGGTTTTTAATTTTCTAAGCTGATTGAAATCTACTGTTTCAAGTCCAAAATGCATATTTTGACAATGCTTAATTTTAGTTTCCCTTAAAAGCAAGAAATTCAGCATTACACAGAAACTTTCCCAATGTTCCAGCTACTTTCACTTTTCAGTCTTCACTGTTGAAGTTAGAAGTGAAGGACAGCTGATCCTCTTATGCACTCCAAGACACTTTGAAGGAAAAACAAAGTCCATAAGATAAGTCACAAATTTTCTGCAAGGACCATACTTGGCAGAGCTTGTATCCCAATAGAAGTTGGGGTAAAGTATCATGTCATTATAATTCCATTCCTCTTTGAAAGATTTGCAACTTGCATCTGAAAGGCATCATCCATATCGTCCTCTTTGGTAGTGAAGATGACAGTAGACACCAACAACAGTATTGTTTCATTTGTTCCTCTACTTATTAATTGATTTGGATATCTGAGCAGGAAAGGATATCTTAATATACAATGCAATTGTTTTCTTTCTACAGCTTCTGTTTCATTTGAATTGCTATATTTCAGTCGTAGGAGTCATCCCATCAAGTCACTGTTATACTTATTCAAACACATTTGCTCCTCTGTACACAAAGCTCAAGTTCACCCTGTTCATTTCACATACTATGAGCGCTAGTGTACAGAAAATGAAGGCTTTGAATTTTTTGAGCCAATGTTCTTTTGATTTTTCTTTGAATGACTTAGGAGGTCTCATTTCAGCAACATTTCTACTTTCTACAATGCACAAGTCTTTATTCAAGGTCTTTTGTTCAGGGTTTCATTTCCCTTCCTCACAGGACTTTAAAGTTTAAAGCCTTCCTAATCAATCTCACCATGTTTTGGCCATATACACTTTTACCTTTTACCAATATTTGTGAAGCACAACCTGTCTATGACAACAATCTATCATCTAGATACCTCGGATCATGGTTGCAGAACTCAAATCTCTCCCATCCACACCATTTGCACAGCCTCTCATTGACCTGTAGTACTCTTCTATCCCTTTCCAGTCTTGTTCCATGGACAGGAAGAATGGATGAGATGATCACCAGAAATACCAGGATCTTGGGTTTCATTCTGAGATGTTTGAAGTCTGTGATGATAGACTTGCAATTGTTTGCTGCAGTATCATTCGTTCTCTGCATTTATCAGCTTGATTGTCATTGGACTTGGTAAGTCTTGGAAATGGTTCTCTTCTGTTCTGTCATGTCCTTGATCCTTGATCTTTGTGCCAGGCAGATAGCATACTCACAAATCAATGGGATTGGTCAGCTTATGTTTGCTTCAACTATGATTCTCCTCTTAGTACAGTGCATAGTTGCATTCTCTCTGCCCTTTAGGGATCCACTATCCTGTCTCCTATCCTACAGAATTTCTTTTTATTCCTTTGAATGTTCAGAGCCTATTTTAATTGTATGGGCCTAAAAACTTTCTGAGTTTCAGTGGTATAGAATATCTTCTATGAGTTTTGCCATACCCCCAGCAATATGCTTTCTTTCCATCCTCAAGATGGGAAGAATGCAAATCACTTCAAAAAACTGCTGCATCCCATAGTGTTCTTCTTGTTGCACCTTGCTGCCCCCAAATGATGGTGGAGGCTATGGCTGTTAGGAACTGCTGTGGGGGAAGCACAGAGGTAAGGGCAGGTGCATAGATGGGAGAGGAGCAGGGAGGCCGAAGGATCTAAGCATCCCTAGGTCTTTCTCTTCTTCTGCAATCACAGAGGCTGGCTGGAGAGGATTACAAACAAGCAGCAATAGCAACCTTTTGGAATATGTTCAAGGAGACTGCTATTCCTACCTGAGCCTAAGGAAAAAGTGTTGATTGTTATGGAGTCTCTCTTTCTCTTTGCAGTCAAAGCAGAAATGGCCACAGAAGCACAGACCCGGGGCTGGATGGGGCAGGATGGTCCTGAAGTAGACCAATTGTAGCTACTCAAATTACTGATCTCCCTAATCAGGCTAATCAGAATGTTCACACAGATGTTTGTATTCCAGTGGAAAATATCATTTCCTCATCAGTCTGGATTACTCTGATCCAGCTTCAGCTGCCTCAGCAGCAGGGTTGGTACCGAGATAGAATTTCTGTAGTGAGGATATGTCCTCAACAATGGTTAGCAGGCTATCTCAGTGCCAGAGCAAGGAGTGTGTATAGATGAAGTCTATTTCTCTTGCTTCTAGTTGTTACTCTCATTCATTGCACTTGCTCTTCTGTGTCTTCTTGCTCTTCTATTTGTCTTCCACTATTCATTTCTGTTGCAAATCCTCCTTTCTTTGAATTAATGAATTCTTCTCTTTTTTCATCAACTGAAGTATGCTCCAGTACTGTGATGCCTTCTTTAAGGACTGCTGTAAGCTTGCATTTGTTGCAATATATTCCAGGTTTGTTTGTTTATTCAGTTGTGTTCAGGCAAGAAGGAAAACTATAGTAAGAAGTGCAAGTCTCAATTGCAGATTCCTGTCTTTACATTTTTACTTTGTTTTTTTAGAACATACTGTATCTAATAGAAAGACTTTTATTTCTTCTTGTTCCTTGCTCAGGGTCTCATGTTTGTCCAAGTACAAACTTCTAACAGAGGGAAAGTCTGCTAGGGACATTCCCCAACCACCAAAATCCTCAGGTAAACTCCTGATAGGTCTTCTTCTTTGCTCATTCAGTTAGCTCCTCCCTGGAATCAGGCTGCCTAATATTCCTCTTCCAGTCTCTGCTTACTCAGTAGGGAGGAGTCATCCAAGCGGACAGTCAGCAGCTCCCAAGATACAATCCTTGTAATTATCAGCTATTCAGGAAACGGGTTTTTCATACTTCATGCCCAGCACACAATTCCTCAGAATAAGCAATTTCTCTGACTACTCTTCTCTTTTTTCTGTTGAACTCCCCAGGCAAATTCCTTTTAGCTTTCCTTCTTCATATCTCAATGAGGGATAAACTGTACTTTGAAGTCATAGTTTGTTGTTGGCCTACAGATTCCATCTGTGCTTTATGTAATTCAGAAACAGAGACGCATAGTTTGCTTACAGGATTCTGGACTAATTCAGGTTGAGTATGCATTTTACCCAACACTCTAAACTGTCCAAAGAAGAGCTGAACATGGAGGGAGTTCCAAAAAAGGATGAGAAAGAAACCAGAAATTGGCCAAATAAGGCATGATTTTGTGTATTTGCAAGACTGTCTGGGTTCATACATTGCCATAAACGTTTACATGATTGCTGGGTTTTGTCATCATTATGTGTGCATTTGTACTTTGTAAACTATAGTTTATGGCTTAGTGTTATGAGTGAAACAGGCCACAATGACTTGCTCAATGAAGCATATTTAAAAATACCCAAGGCTTAGTATGATGTGTTAATATACTTAAACAGATATTATTAGTAATGCAATACCTTTTCTTTAGAATGTCAAACTTAACTTCCCAAGATTGATTCAACTGATGCAATTCCTGAATAAGTCTGAAAAAAGAGAAGGGGAAAATGTATATATTTTCTAAATATGGGATGATTGTCTTATACACACAACACATCCTTGTGCACATACCTCTCTGCATGCAATCTTGCTTGTTGTTCAGCTTTCTTAAGCCTCTTTATTTCATCACATAATGCTTTTCTGTCAGCTGTCGTTGCCTTTTCAAATATAATTTTCAGTACATACATACAAACACACAAGAGCCATGTATTAATTATAAATGTATGGGAAATCCTGAACACACAATTATAACAGTTGGGCAGAGATAGAAATATTCATTTATTCATTCAAAGATTTTTAGTATATATTAATATACATAAAAATGTATTTCCAGGGACAGATGTTACATAGAATTAGGGCCACAACTGAAAAGGCCTATCTTCTGATCCAAACCTCCTTCATTGAATGTGCAGGTGGTACCCTAACTAGGGCCTGTCTTGATAACTTAGCAAGATAGGCAGACTCATTTTAAATTACATAGACCCTAAAGTAAACCAGCACTGTGCCTTATATGGCTCTATAGGTAATAACCAATATTTTTAATTGAGCTTAGAAGCCTACTGGCAACCAGGGCAGTGACTAAAGCATAGGTGTTATTCTCCAATAGAATTCATTCCCAACACTTTGGCTGCTGCTTTCTGTATCAGTTGTAGCTTCTGAACTTATTTTACTTTTATATATAGACATATACTTATTCTCTTACAAGAATGAAGAGAACAGAAGCACATATGAGAGAGGAGTGGATATGTGAAACAAACAAACAAAATTAAAGAGATTCAGTCTTTAAAATATATATCAGAGATTTTTAAGGCCTGCCTAACAGTAGGTAATGATGAAATTACATCTAAAAATGTCCCATTCCTTGTTGCCAACTTCTGCACATTCATCAGTGGGGGGGTGGGGGTGGGGGGGGTGGAGAAGAGAGAGAGAAGAATTCCACAAAAGTTCTACAAAATTCTACAAGTTCTACAAAAGTCAAGTTCTCAAAAGTGACAGTGTTGGTATACAAAAATTTGTGTTTGAAGAATTAGAGTTAGAAACATAGTTTCTTTAAAAAAAAACACAACTCCTTCATAATTGACTGCCCCCAATCTACCGAGCATATACAGCATTGAAACCATTGAATGTAATTATAATTTATTTATCAAAAGCTGGTTGTACAAAAGTCTTGGGAAGTTGTATGTGCAACAGGTTTATTCAGAAGCCTACATCTTGTTTAAAAAACCCAAACCCTTACTGTTATTTCTAGTTCAGAAAAGATAACATGTGAAAACAGATTAATTTAGATGTTATTTAAAAAGGCATTCATTTATGAAGATCAGGAGTAGGGTGCCTAGTGTCCACAGATGGCAATAACTATGGGCATCTGCAGGATCTTGCTACCTTCATCAGAAGTATAAAAGCTCTCACCCTATCCTAGGTACATGGTGATATTCACAAAAGGGATAGGACTTGCATCTCAATGATGCATTGCTGCTTTTGTCATTATGCCCTGCTTCCCCAGTGGACACCACAGGACAACCTTTACAGTCTCTGATCTCTGGCCATGCTAACTGGGGCTTATTAGAGTTCTAGTCCAAATCTGGAAGTCATTAGCTGCTCTACCCATAGTCTAGTGGTACAGTGGTCAGCATTTTGGATTCCAACTAAAGAAAGCTTACATTTTTGTTCATTTGCTGACCTGGTTTGGATAGATATAGATATAAATATAATATCTTAGCATAATCAAATGAGTTAAATATATTCTCCATTGTTATACTGCCCATTGCTTCCTTTGTTCTCAGTAATTATCCAGAAAAACTTCAGTTAACCTGTTATGTCCAAGCAGGAAGTTACAGTTACCAGTATCGGACTAAAACAATTTCAAATTCTGTCTTATTTCAGTACTGAAAAGCAATTCATTAGTTGACATAATGGGAAACTGTGATTAATTGAAAACTGTGTCAAGAAGGAGGGAAAGGTTACTGGGAAGACAGAGCGTGTGGCTACAGAGCTCCTGCATGTCATGGCTTATTCAACTGATATGAATACATCCCTACAGAACCAATACATCTTAACCTAATCCTACTTTTCTGGTTTTTTGTGCAGATAAAGGATGAAAACCATGTACACTCTCTGCAGTGGTTTTCTCAATTTACACTCTCTAGAGGTATTGGGACTACAATTCCAAGCCAATATGCTTATTAAGTCTTAAAGGAAAGGCAGAAAAGCGAAATAGCAAAACAAACAGTTGCATAACATATCAGCAACTTTTATCTTCATCTTTCATCAAAACTAGCTTAAAAAAACTAGGCGAGCATAAGATAGTAATTCCATAAAAATGGTCATCAGTGATTTTGTTTTGTTTTCTCTGCTAACCCTTTCCAAAGAACATTTCAGTGGCAGTGAAAAATCTCACAAAAGGTAGGCTTGCACTATGGCTTTAGCCTAATGTGGGATGCTAGTGGAATGTAGTGTGGACCATGCCACCTGTCAAGAAAACCCCAGGAAAAACAGAAAATTCCTGGCTCCCTGTTCATGTTGTGCTTCTATTACAAATGTCACTGAGAAAAGTTATGATGAGGACGATGATGATGATGATGATGATGATGATGGAGATTTCCACATGCAATTTGGGGAGCAAGGTTGTCTTAGCTTAGAAAAACAACTCAATACCTCATCCAAAATTTCACTTTTCCCATCTCCTTTGGTGGCTGCTTCTTTGTCAGCTGTGTGTTCGGTGGCTGCATCTTTGGTGGCTGCATCTTTGGCAGTTGCTGGTTTAAGAGCTGTGTCTTTGGTGGCTGCGTCTTTGGTGACTGCGTCTTTGCTAGCTTTCTCTTTCAAGCTTTTTCTCCGTGTCTTTTTCAGTTTTTCTTCATGGACTGATGCTTTCTATAAAATAAAAGTAATAATTCCTCAGTTTAGGACACGGAAGTTTTTGTAAGAGACTACTTCCAAGCACTAAGCAATGATCAAAATCTCTCTCTAAAGCATGGCGAGGTTTGCAGGGTGGTGGAGGTAGATCTTTTCTAGCACTCCCAAGGGAAACTAACCAGCTCTCACCTTTGTTCATCCTTTGATGGTCTGTTTCAGAAGCCTTTTTTCAGGTCCTGCTTCTTAAATATGAAGTAATACCTGACTGCTTTTTTATTTCTCTAATGGAGGACTACTAATCTGTCTTTAATTTTAATTACCCTTATTATATACATACATACATACATACACACACACACTATGTGTGTGTGTGTGTGTATGTATGTATGTGTATGTGTATATATATATATATATATATATATATGAATTACTGTTTGGGTACTTTGATGGTCAGTGACAGGAAAGGCAGGGAGTATAAATATTAGAAATGAATAAAATGCAATAATAATATGCTATGAAGGGCTGAATGTCAGTCAATTTATAGTGCAATGGAGCTGTCTAGTCTAGTCACAGCATTGTCAAAGGAATAAAATCAGACTTAAGTACAACAATTAATAGCTAATGCAAGGGTGGGATGAAAAAGCCAAGGAAGATCAGGAAACTAATGTAGGAGAAAGTAACATAATGGGGAAAAAACTTTTTTAACTTCCTCTCCAGAGCACAAATCTGATGTGTTAAGCCTCTGTGATATCTCCCTACCCCTAATAAGATGGATGGATGGATTGGATGGATGGATGGATGGATTGGATGGATGAATGGATGGATGGATGGATGGATGGGAGGGAGGGAGGGGGGATGTACAAGATGCTCACTGCAATCTTCAGAAAACACAAGCAACAACAGAAATAAATACGGCCTTTAGTGGGGAAAAGTTACTTACTTCTGTCCTAAACTATTAAATAGTCAACAGAATTTCATTGCTGTTGTGTGTTATTTCCAATCATATGTGTATTTTAACTATAGATCAGATCAATGGTTTTATACAGAACACTAAGGCTGGATTTTAAAACCAAGATTGTTTAAACAAAGCATTCTGAGTTGGTTTGCACATACTACTATTCTAGGTTTCCACCCTGGTATCTGTGAATCTCAGTATACCTGCAGACATCTCTTCTGGTGCCTATCAAGGCCATTTAATACTTTTAAAATATTGTATACAAAAAATGGGAAGCTTACATGTGGTCAAGCGAAGTGCTAACCTCTAGAATAAGCTGATATCCAAGAATGCTTATGCATCCTAGGCATATCCCAGAGGCATTCTTAGCAAATAAAAATGATAAGGAGCTGCTGAAAAGTTTATTCACTGCCTCCCAAAAAGACAGAAGCTAAAGTGGTAACAAGTTGCCACAAAGGCTACAAGTGGTTGGCAGCAACAGCCTCTCCCTCCCTCCCTTCTGGCTTTATTTTCTTTGCCATCATCATTCTTTTCCCTTGAGCTGTTTTTGTGTCTTTTCTATTCTTCTTTCTTTTTAAATGTTTTAACAATTGTAAACCACCTAGAGTCACTGGGAGCTGGCTGGCATATACATTTAATAAATTATTATATTAAGGTTGCTGCCTATCTTGTTGTTGATAATAACAACAGTACAGGGAATGGGCAGAGTTCAGGAAGAGCGTTGCCAACATAATTTTTGAGTACGTATGAATGTGCTGAATGGGCAACGGTAGGCCAGTCAATACCTCCCTTAGCCTGCTGCTATGTGGATAAAATGAGCAGAGTGGTGCTTTCATGCTTAAAAACACAAAACAAAGGCAGATAATAAGATTAAATTAATACATTTTCCATGGTTTGCTATATGGGGCACATTAGGTAAACAACCACCTCTTTAATGTTCTCTTTTCAAAATATGGTACGCTATGAGAGTACCATAATGTGTTTTCAAAACTCAAGATGAGCTCACTGGCCTCAAAAATCTGAACATTCAGACAGAATCAAAGGTCTTATACTTGAATCAAGCCATTGGATATAATTTTCTTTTCCATGTACTTCACTACTTGCTAACATTCATACAAAGCCTATTATACTGTATAGTCATTAGCCCCAATTTCCAACTGTCATAACTGCTACTCCTTAATGGTTAAACAGTTTTGCAGACCCCTTCCTCAATCATTCCTGTTGTAGAAGAGAAGTTCTGGTTGAAACGAAGTTCTGCCAGTCACACAGATATTCAACAATGTATTTGTACTTTTCTTCTACATATAAATGTTCATGTGGAATATTAATAAAATTGTAACAGAAGGCATTTGTAGAAACTTTGATTTGTTTAAAGAAAGGACAATCCATGATTAACAGGAGCAGCATTCAAAGAGAATTATACTAGGAGCAGACAATGTGGTTGTTTCTTTTGTTATCTTGAACTTCAATTTCCATCATCCCTAAATAGCTTGTCCAAAAATCACATTTAGAGGATTCCAGGTTGCAGATTCCAAAGTACAGTACTGTGCAAAAGTTTTAGGCAGGTGTGAAAAAATGCTGTAAAATAAGAATGCTTTCAAAAATATATATTGTAATTGTTTATGTTTATCAATTTACAAAATGCAAAGTGAGCAAACAGAAGAGAAATCCAAATCAAATCAATATTTGGTGTGACCACCCTTTGCCTTCAAAACAGCATCAATTCTTCTAGGTACACTTGCACAGAGTTTTTGAAGGAACTCGGCAGGCGGTTGTTCCAAACATCTTGGAGAACCAACCACAGATCTCCTGTGGATGTAGGCTGCCTCAAAGCCTTCTGTCTCTCCATGTAATCCTAGACAGACTTGATGATGTGGAGATCAGGGCTCTGTGGGGGCCAAACCATCACTTCCATGACTCCTTGTTCTTCTTTACGCTGAAGATAGTTCTTAATGACATTGGCTGTATGTTTGGGGTTGTTGTCCTGCTGCAGAATAAATTTGGGGATTTATTCTGATGGTATGGCATGATGGATAAGTATCTGCCTGTATTTCTCAGCACTAAGGACACTACTGATCTTGACCAAATCTCCAACTCCATTTGCAGAAATGCAGCCCCAAACTTGCAAGGAACCTCCACCATGCTTCACTGTTGCCTGCAGACACTCATTATTGTACTGCTCTCCAGCCCTTTGGCAAACAAACTGCCTCCTGCTACAGACAAATATTTCAGATTTTGACTCAGCAGTCAAGAGCACCTGCTGCCATTTTTCTGCACCCCAGTTCCTATGTTTTCATGCATAGTTGAGTCACTTAGCCTTGTTTCCATGTCGGAGGCATGGCTTTTTGGCCGCAATTCTTCCATGAAGACCACTTCTGGCCAGACTTCTCTGGCCAGTAGATGGGTGTGCCTGGGTCCCACTGGTTTCTGCCAGTTCTGTGCTGATGGCACTGCTGGACATCTTCCAATGTCAAAGGGAAGTAAGCATGATTTGTCTTCCATCTGCTGCATTAAGTTTCCTTGGCTGACCACTGTGTCTATGGTCCTCAATGTTGCCCATTTCTTTGTGCTTCTTCAAAAGAGCTTGAACAGCACATCTTGAAACCCTAGTCTGCTTTGAAATTTTTGCCTGGGAGAGACCTTGCCGATGCAGTATAACTACCTTGTGTCTTGTTACTGTACTCAGTCTTGCCATGGTGTATGACCTGTGACATGAAACTATCTTCCACAACCTCACCTTAGTAGCAGAGTCTGACTGTTCCTCACCCAGATTTAAGCCTCTTACACAGCTGTTTCTGTTTCAGTTAATGACTGTTTCAACCTACATATGAAATTGATGATCATTAGCACCTGCTTGCTATAATTGGTTAATCATACACCTGACTCTAATCCTACAAGATCCCTGAGTTTGTGCAAGTGTACGAAGTGTGCAAGTGTAAGAATTGATGCTGGTTTGAAGCCAAAGGGTAGTCACACCAAATATTGATTTGATTTAGATTTTTCTTCTGTTTGCTCACTTTGCATTTTGTAAATTGATAAACATAAACAGTTACAATATATATTTTTGAAAGCATTCTTACTTTACAGCATTTTTTCACACCTGCCTAAAACTTTTGCACAGTACTGTATATATAAGTACTCCATTGAAGTACTTATACTCCATTGAATATAAGACTCCATTGAATTGAGTCTGACTCCATGATGTTTTCTTAGCAAGTACAGGCTTATTCAGATGACATTTATTTTCATATGCAATGGTTCAATTTATTTATTTATTTCCAGTATTTTCATACCACAATTTCATCTCTCTAGATGATTCATGAACAAAATCATAACAAAAAATTATCATAATGATTTTCATAAAAGATGAGTAAAATATAAAATACCTCACTGCTGATCAGATAGAAAATAAAGTGTTATTATTATATGGATGTTTGTAACCTTTGTTTTCTATTGTGAGTTGTTTTGAGCAGAGCCGCATAGAAATACAATAAACAAAAACAAACAAACAAATGTTATTCTCCAAAGGTCTGGTGGAAAAGCCATTTTAGCTGCTTTCTAAGAGATAATTAAAATGAAGGCTAGCTGGATCTCAGCATATTCCATAGGACTGGGGCAGCAACAGAGAAGCATTGCTTCTCAACCTGTCTTCTTCTCCTGAACTAATGGAATCCAGAGCATCAAGCAGATGGACAAGTTGGCCAGAGTCAAATTGGCAGAGACAGTTCTTGTAAGTATTCTGGGTTCTTACCCTATATTCTGAAACCTACTGGAAGCCAGTACAGCAGTCATAAAACAGGGGTTATACTGCTGAATTTGCTTATACTTATCAGTGTGTGGGCTGTTGCATTTTGTACCAATTGCAGTTTCCAGATAATCTTCAAGGGCAGTCCAAGGTAGAGTGCATTGCAGCAATCGAATCTGGAGGCAAAGAGGACATGAGTGAGTGTTGCCAGAACCTCCTGTTCTAAAAAGAGCTGCAACTGGCACAGTATCTGAAGCTGGGCAAAGGCATCCTTGGCCATAGTTTCTGCTTGTGATCTAAGTGGAGATGTGAATCCAGGAGTACTCCCAAGTTGTGACCTACTATAAAACAGTGCTCCCAACCTCTAATCCTGGTGGACAGTTCAGAAGGATACTGAACTGAAACCATGGCTGATGGTTTCAAAAGCAGCTTAGAGATCTAACAGGACAAAGACTGCTGCACTCCCATCATCTAAGTCATGATGGAGGTCATCCAAAGATGACAAACATGTCATTTTTGTCACATGTGCAGATCTGAATTCTGACTGAAATGTATCCATATAATTAAGTTCACCCAGATCCTTTTTCAGCGAAGCTCTGCTACCTTCTCCAAAATCTGCTCTAAAAAGGGAAGACTGTAGACTGGGTGAAAATTGTTTAATGTTATGGACCCAAGAGATGGGCAGTTTTAGACAGGGTACATCACTGTCTTTTTAAAGGTGACAGATACCACTCCCTCTTCCAAAAGGTCTCTGAACTCAGGAGGAGGTTCCATCTTGAATTGGTATGCTAAAAGACACCAAAGAATGGGATAGTAACTGATTCAAAGACTATCAAACAAAGATGGAGTGTGTAGACCGAAATTCTGCACAGTAGAGAGGTCAACATCCAAGACAACTTGGAAGATATTCCCTAATCATACGAACCTCTAGTACTAGAAGATGATGTTAGATCAGCACTCTGGTCATTACCAAGTTGGAAGGTTACAGAAATTGATGGAATATCTACACAATATGGCAAGCAACAGAAGAAGAATCAGAAAGGTTCTAACCAAACTATGCCAGCAATCTGGAGAACAATACAGTGGCCAAAAAATTCAACACACAAAGTCTACATACCAATATCAAGAAAGAAGACTTAACAGAGTGTGCAACCTATTGGACAATATTGTTGATTTCACATGTTAGCAAAATAATGCTTAGGATCATGCAATGCAGATTAGAGGCCTACATAGAAAGGGAGATACCAAATGGTCACATTTGACTTAGAAAAGGTTGGGGAACAAAAGATGTTATAGCTGATCTGCACTGGATAATTGAGAAAGCTAAATAATACTAAAAAGAAGTTAATATGTCCCTCATTGATTACAGAAAGGTCTTCAATTGCGTCGACAACGTCAAGCCTTGGTAAGTGCTTAAGAAAATGGGAATCCCAGAACATCACTTTTCTTCATGTGAAATCTATAAACTGGACAGGAAACCACAGCCTGGATGGAGCATGGCAAAACAGACTGGCTCCAGGTTAGCAAAGGAGTGAGACAAGGCTGTATATTTTCTCTTAATTTATTCAACCTATATGATGAATATATATTGAAGGAAGTTGAATTGGAAGGTTAGTGTGGTTTTAAAACTGGAGGAAGAAACACCAATAACCGGCTCTATATTGATGACACTAGTCTGCTTTTTTTTCACTACTGGTTGAAAATGCAAATGATCTGCAAGCTCTAGTAATGAAAGACAAGGAGCACAGTGAAAAATTGGGACTAAGTTTAAATATAAAGAAGACCAGACTAATAACAACAGGTAGGAAGTCTTAGAATTGACACTGAAGATGTTAAAGTGGTGGATAGCTTCTGCCTTTAGGATCAAATATCAACAGCAAAGTCCAGATATATGCTGCAGACTAGCACTTGGTAGGATAGCAATGAAGAAAAGATATTTAGATGCTACAATGTGCCTATACCTGAAAAGATCAAAATTGTGCAGGCAGTGGTTTCCTCTGTGATTCTCTATGGAAGCAAAAGTTGGACCTTGAAGAAATAGAATAGAAAGAGCATTGATGCTTTTGCACTTTGATGTTGGAGAAACTCCTGAGAATACATGGATAGCCAAGAAATAAACAAATGAATAACAAAACAAATCAATCCAGAGTTTTCACTCAAGGTCCAGATGATCAGGCTGAAATGATCACACTTTGGACTTATTATATGAAGAGCCAGCTCTTTTGAGAAGTCTGTAATGCTGGGAAAGATAGAAGGAAAGAGAAGAGGATGACCAGCAGCATGGTGGATGGATTTGATTACAGTAGCAATGGGTGCTGGAAGACCTGAAGGGCCAGATTTGGGAACAGATCATCCTTGAATAGGTCTATCTATGTAATAATTAGGAGTCAACGCCAATTTGACTGCACACAATCAATCAATCAATAAAATAATTTCTCTTTGTGAAGAACTGTACACTAGTGCTTTCTGGCTGAACTCCGCTGTTTGACAGCTAAACAAATTTATTACACAGCTGTAGTTATACATATGCAAGCATCAGGCAACTCAAGAACTTGTGCTGAGTAAAACATATTAAATTTACTTTGTTTTTATTTTTTTAGTACAAAAATATTTTTCTTGTGCAAATATTGCTCAGATATATACAAACATAAGGTGTAAGGAACCTTGTGAAATCCTAACAGGTGCCCACCACTGTATCTACCCATAATTCAGGCTACTTCACCAAATCTGTGTTAGAAGATAAATATTGAACAAGGCATATATGTGTTTAATCACAATTATATTCTACTTTCTCTTATGCTGCTTTATGAACTTCATTGTACACTTTCCAGTATGCCTCTGAATAACAGCCCAAAGTACCCAGATAATTCTGTTTACTGACCTACTCACATAAAAAGCTTCACTGCAAAAATCAAGACAGCTATTAGAAGACAGCAAAGAGTTTTCTGTATGTTTTTGGTGCCATTTATTGGCTGTTTGGAGTTTTGCAGCCTAGATCTGGTAGTCTAAGCAATGTCTAATTAGACACATTGAATGAATTAGGAATAGATGCTGGGTGTTGGCTGTGATGGGACAGAGGGTGTTGGAATTATTGTTTTGTTAAAGGGGGAAACACTCTGTTACTTTAGTTATGTTATCAGAGGTACTATCTCTTACTACATTTCATCAATTAATACTTTGTTTCCTTATGTTAATGTCTGTCTTTCTACAACAGTGGTGAGTCAGAAAATACTGGGTTCAGAATCTTCAGCTTTACATTTGTCAGATATGGCAAATCATGATTCTCTTTGTCTCTGCCCACATCACATTGTTCTCTTTGATTTTTTAAAAATGTATTTTTGTACTGTAAGACTGGAATCATACGGTCATTTCTTGGGACTCGAAATGATCTTTGAAGAGCTGACTTCCAAATATATAATTACAGGACTGTCATAAAATGAGTTAAAATGAACTAAATGAAGAAGGTGGACTGGAAGAAAATATTATTCATGCCTTAAAAATGTATCTTTGAAAGGAGAATGATTTTTGTATAGAAAGAAATTAATTTTCCATTTTTAATTGATATGAGGTAGAAAAGCAAGCCATCAGACACACAGCCTTTTACTATCTTATTCTTTCTATGTTTGCTGTATTAATAATGTAGAATTTTCCCAATTCAAAATAAATTCTTCAGTCCCAGTTCAGGGCATTCCGCTGCCATGCTTAAATCCAGAAAGCCCATTCATAATGGCTTCCTTAAACCACGTCAAACACAAAGGGAAATGAGCCTTCTCTTAGGTTGCAGCCTAGATGCAGTTGATGCTACAAAATAATTTACTGGGGATTCATGTTTAACAGAAAAATGACACTGATATATTAGTTACTGGGTTACCCTCTTAAATATAGCAAACACAAACATCTTGATAACACATTACATTTTTTATCTGAAAACAAACCACAGATATTTCAAAACTATTTACCACATTATAATTAACTGATCATATTTCTCTCCTTTCTTTTGGGACTGTTTTCCAGTCCAGCTAATCTCAGCATGTGTGGCTTTCCCACTACATGTCAGACTTTTACAAATATAGGTTTGATTAATAAAGGAAAGCAAATTCCTCTTGCAGCCAGTACAGCATCAAAGAAGCAGGTGAGTTATACATGGATTTAGACATTAACTTCTGAGCACTTGCTTGCTGTGTGCCATTATTTGAAGTTTGAGAAAGATGTAGGATAACAGTAGCCTTTAGTCAAACACGGCTTTATCAGCTCTAAATTAAGGGTATCTTTGGGAAGGAATACAAAAACAACCCTTTATTATTTAAAGCACCTGCTGACTCATCCATATACTAGAACACACTGCATGGAAAATGTTAAAGAATCAGAACCATAACCAACAAGATTTTGAATAAAGTGATCACCTGTAAATATTGGGTTTTGTTTTTAAGCTTGCTGAAAGGAATATGGTTCTTGCAAAAAGTGTTCTATGAAGCCTCGCTAGAGTTTCAGATGCTAAGCTGTATAATCTGAACTTCTAACTTCTAACTCATTCTTTGTTGATAATCAACTGAAAGCAAATCTGGAGCAAGACATGTTTTGAGAGACATCATGCTCAATCATCATGCTCAACCCTCAGTGAACAGTTCCCATTCGCTACTTTAAGTTTCTTTTCCTATAATTATTTTAAATTTTTTTATAAAGCATGTGGTTTCTTTGATCCTGTTTTTGCTTTCCTCATGCACCTAGGTAGAATGGGTTTACTATTTATATCTAAGATATATCTTACATGTAACAATATATATTTATATATTAATATTTATGTATCCTTGTGTACTTATTTCTAAAATCTTTAATGTAGCTATTAGCTAAATGGAACTTTAATGTTCTTAATCCACTTCTGAATAGCAAACAAAGGCAGTCTGTTACCTTCATGCTGTATCAGTGGACATGTCTGACTGGCCACAACTGGAAACAGAGCACTGGGCTAGACAGAACTTTGGGTCTCATCTGGTAGTATCCTTCATCTATTCTTACCACAATGTATTGCATAGGGGTGTTTTAGGGTAACCTACACAAGTCACTCCTATGTTCCATTAAATCTGAGTAAGAAGCTAAACTGCGTTCAATTCAAAAACAAAGAAATAAAATATAAAATATGGAAGGTACCTCCCATAATAGCATACAATAAAATAAAATACATTCACAGCCAATAGACTAAATCACCTTTGTTACTGGGTGAGCTGCAGTTTCTTGTAATTTTGCAAGAGCATCTTGAGCTTCTTTTACTTCCTTAAAAATAAAGATAAAATAGAATTAAACATGACTGCAATAACAAATGTATGAAAACCCCATCACTAGAAGGGAGATATTTATTTTCCTTTATTTACAATACAAACTAATGTATAGAACTAAGTTCCAATATGAACAATGGTGTTCGTTCTCACATGCAATTTTTCCCCACTTACAAAGGTGGAGTTAAGGACAAAAGTATTTACAAAAGTATTTAGGTCAGTGGATATGTTATTAGACATATTTCTTAAAAAGCACAAATTAATTCATCTTATGTTAATGATTCTAGCAGTGTTTGCTAAATTAGCAACATAAATACGCCAAAACTAATGTTTATGAATCTTAAACATCATTGTCTTCTTTAACCATGAAGGATTTTATTTATCATTATATTTCTCATGATCCTGCTGCAGTAAGATTCTATCAGCTCTTTTAAACTTGTTAGCTGAAAGAATTGCAAACATGTTATCAGATTGCAAGGAAGTTAAAATGAATATTTAAAAATGAGGGCAGATAAAATGACCTCCTCCTCCTCCTCCTTTCTGTTAAAATAGGAGACTCTCTCCACTCGCCAAATGTCTACTATAATACTGTTCTATGTGGTGATTATTATCCACAAGGCAGCTTTGGGGAGGTCACTTCATAGTTATTCCCCTTTTGTATAGTGTTACACTGCATTTAGATATCTCATTTTGAGCAAATGAATTATTTTCTAACTTGAATTGAGTTATTCTTGCTTCTAAAATTGTGTAGAATGCTGAACTGGATATTGGCTATAACTGGAATGTGACCATTTTGTTGTTGCAAAACTGCAATTCCCAGCATCCCTCACTCAGTCATTCAGGCAGGGGGCTGCTGGTATCACAATTCAATGATCCCTAAAGGTTCATTGATTCCCCATCAGTGTTTAGCATAATGCAATATTAAAAACTCTTCATTGCTCTGTAAGGAATGGATTGTCTTAAAAACAAATGACAACATATTGGCCATTTATAAAAATAGAAACAGAAATTTTTTCAAATGCTCCTCTGTGCTGCAACAGTTTCTGAAGACCCTTGTCCTTCTCTCTCTCCCTTTTTACAGCTCTGTAATGAAAGAATATGGATTTGCCAGGTTTGATCTTCTGCTCAAGGACCTACACAGTGCTAAGACTAACAAAATAGAATAAACAGAGCAGCTGTAACTAGGCACAAAATATAATGAATGCAAAAAAGAAGTGAATATTTAACACACTTGGTTTGCCATTCATAACCTCTTCTATTTTGAACATTAGCATTCTTTGGCAAATTTGAAAAAAAACAAGTCAAGCTGTGTTTGATTTTTATGTATTTTAAAAACAATATGACAAATCTCAGCCTGCTGCAACAAAAATATACATGAAACCAAGTTACTATAATTAAGGGGCAATAGAAAAAATAAAAAAGAGATTAAAAGTATAATTAGAACCATCAGGAATATTGATTTTTTTTAAGCAACAGTGAATTGAGTGAACTGTGCCAAATACTGAAAAGTTTATAGAGATGGCTTTTTGATTTATGTAATGGTAAATAGTGATGGCAATTCTGATGTTTCCAACAGCAAAAGAAAAATTAATTCTGAGATCACTATTTATTCACATTCATTTTCATAAAGCTCAGAAAAAACATAGAACACATGCAAAATAGCAACTCTCATGGGCCTTAAGATATCATGAGGAGATCTAGTATAAATATATTCTCCACAATAAACACTACACTGAGCTGCTTTGAAAATTCCAGTTTTCAAAGGTAATACACATCTCCCCAAAATAGACAGCAATATAATTATTTGGTTGATGATGGGGGCCTGCTGGCATAAAATTGGGTGAATTTTGAAGTTCAAATGCAAATCACAAATGTTAATGAGAAAATCTGAAGAGTGAAATATTGGGCATAACATTTGTACGCATATCATCACAACAATCTGTTTTCCAGTCTCAGGAGAGGCAGACTGAAAAAAAGATTTGTCTAACACTTTAATTCTTTTGAACAGGATCTTACCTGAGCTTTTGCTAGAACTTTCTGCTTCTCTTTCTCAAGTTCCAACTTCAGTAAATCTTGAGCATTCATTAGCTAATTTTTAAAACACAATTATGGAGCTTTAGATTATAAAAGGAAAGTATTTTTTTTTTTAAAGTTAGATGTTCTAGAAGTTGTCTGAAAATATATGCCTTGAAAAATTATGTATATTAAATTTGACAGAGTGAAGGAAAACTTTGACTACTAGCTCCTTCCATTCTCCATCTCATCAGTTCAGAAATACTGGTATGGAACAGAATGGTACTTGCCATTGGTCAAAACTTGCCCATGACCACCAGATAAAAGTGATTTATTACTGCCATCAGGTCACTTAGTTCTGACTGAAAGCACTATTTTTTATTGAGTCTTTCAACTGAACCCCTTTTTGGCTGGGCATACTTTGTGCTGCTAAAATGTATCCAGCTCTATACTACACACTCACTGATCTGAATGACAACAATCTGCTAAACACAAACTCTGTCACTGAGCTTTTTGGGAGGAGCCACATTTTAGTGGTATGATATGTCCTTTGCTTACAGAAAGACACATTTCCATCCCTGATATTTCCAGTCAACCAAGGTTCAGGAAGAAGTTAATGTGAACAACTTCTTACCTGAGACATTAAATGGGATGAAGATCAGTTTCCCTGGCCTCCATTTCCCTCAAGCATCATTCTAAATCTCAACTGTTCTTAAGTACTGATTTTAAAGATAAGGCTCAAAATATTTGTTTGATTTTTTGGTTCCTTCAGCAGCAGTAGTATCAAAATAAACTTTATGGAGGAAATCCAAAGCCTCACTCAACAGAATGACTACTGGACTCCACAAATCCAGCAGGGATGACTTACCTCACTTTTCTACCATCAAAACACTTTCCTGCCTCTTAATCCACCCCCGCTTTCCGAAATACCACCATGTCCAGGGTCTAAAGGAATAAAGAAAAGTTCTTTATGTCCTTTAACCCATTACCAACTTGGAGGTTTTAAAAATCAAATGTTTAATTGTATTTACTAACATCTGTACTCTCGCATATTTAGAAAATTCCTCTAATATGTATAATTCATAATAATGATTTTTTTTTATGATTCCATTCTGTTTCCAAAAAGTGAGTCATTCAGTCACCTGAAATTGCTATTAGATGGAATAATACCAGACTTGGCAAATTAGAAACTTCATACTGCTTTCCATTTATATGAGTTGGTATTTCATTCTGCTTTTCCATCCTGCATCTAACCCAGGTAAACTTCAGGATGCAAGATTTCCACCCTCTTCTCCCAGAAATCCTTTATTTTGAAAACAATTTTTCTGATTTATAAAGGATAGCAAGTTAGGAACAACAGAAGGGTAATGATTTACTTTTGAATATTCTTTTGGTGAACTCCCAGACTCCTGCATCTTTCATACAAGCTAATCCATCACTGACATAAATAAATAAAGGATACAGTACCTTTTCCATTGCCTTCATATCTTTTTCTCTTTGGTTCTGCATAAGTTTCATTTCAGCCTCTGAAAGAAGCAAGGGTAGGGCGGGAATAAAGCAGACCATGAAATTACATGGCTATTTGAATAGATTCATATTGTGCACTGCAGGTCAGTCGGGTGCATGGTGGATGAAGGCAATGGGCAGACTGGTGACCTCCACAACTGCCCTTGACCTTCACAGACTTCTGCCTGCTGTTCAGCTGGCTGGTCAGAGAGAGGGAGATTAAGAAATAAGTTCAAGAGCCAAGTGTGTCTGAGCACCCTTTGCTTTTCATTAATACTCATCTGTGCCGTTAGTCACAGCTAATACAAAATGCTTTAGCAGGTGGTTCTTTATTGCTCAAACCAAGTTTCTAAATATTGCAAGGGATAGGGGCAAGATCACAGTCATGGGAGGTGATAAAACTGCAATAATGTTGGCTTCATGTTGGTTCATATTCCCATCCAACAGCAACATTGCTATATCTTTATTTCTGTGTTTTGTTTTTGCCACATGTATGTCATTGCTCTTTATTATTGTTAGCATGTCTTTACATCTGGTTTTGGTATGACCTTAATTGCTCTAAAACTTCTTAACTACTAGGAGGCAGAAATTGTTTATATTTGCACATTTCTAGCTTTCCAGTATTCAGTGTGCAGCAAGGAGAGGTAATCTATGTGCAGGCACATACTTTCTTAAAAATACACATGTGTTTTAAGATGCTATAAGATTAGAATATTTTTAAAAGAACTATGAAATATAGGGAAAACTAAGCTCTGAAATTTATGACCTGTCAAGGAGTAACCAGTAAAAATGGCATTATAATATGTACACCTCATTAACAGATATTTTTCCTAAATTTCTTCATTTATTGAATATTCAGTAGGAGTTTATAAACACTGTTGTCTTGTTAGAAGTAGAAAAAATTATTAATCTGTAAATATTAAAAGCTTTGACATTCATAGATAACAGACTTCTTTCTACCAGAATAAAAACCCAGAAAATAAACTTATACTCAATATAAATTAATTCCACTGAGACCATCAAAGTTCAAGACCAACTCAAATTACAGAGCAAAACAGAAAGAAATGAACAACTGCTGGTTAGACACTATTCTGCCACCAACTGTTCTCTTTCTGTTTTCCTGCATACATAGTTCTCTCTAGTGGTTGATTTACAAGGAAATTTTACCTAAGTTAGTGTGTTCTTTCACTCCATGTTTCACAGTTTCTTGAAGCTGTGCGTTTTTTTCAAGCAGGCTAGTCATTTGTTCTCTCAATTCTCGCATCTGTTGGCGATGGAAGTCCAGCTCAACGTACCCTTCACGTTGAAGCTGAAAGATTAAGAAGCCATCTATTTCTAAGGCAAGAGGCATAAAAGAACAAAAAAATGTAAATCTGATGCTGGGACGGGGGGGATGGATACACAATAAGTTATACAATGCCGCTATCATAAAAATTTCTGAATCCTGTCATGTAAGTTATAATATGAATGGGAGGAAAAGCTAGGAGACGAAGTAGAACTTGCCGAAGAAAAGCTGTGGTCCCCCTCATACAAAGACGGAAACATGTGGGGATGTATTATTGACAGGCACAATACATATCATACTGTTTGTTTGCCCTCATCATTCAGGCCAATTTATTGTGGAAGCTGCATCCCAAAGGCAGCTGGGGCCTATCCAGTCCACCCACTCTTATCTCGCAGTTTAGAAGGGCCGTCTGTAACTAGGCAGGCAAGAGAAACCATGGGCAGACAGCTCCAGGGGGCTGCAAAGTGCAGGGCTAAGGAGAGGGAGGGGTGCCTTGCTGTCTTTGTGCCATTTCTCAGTGACAGGGCTGCCACTGCAGTGACGAGTGCATCACACGTCAAGATCGGTGAAATTTCCAGGCTGGGAGCCACACGGAGTCCATCAGGCAGCCTTATAGCAACATAGTTGGCTTTCTGCTCAGTGCCGAAGCCACCCAGAGCCAATTCATGTTCTCAGCATTAGAGCAGCTTTGCATGCACATCACACATAGGCTGTTGGGTTTGGGTTTTTTTTAAAAAAAATGCCATTGAAGGTTTTGGTTTAAATCTCCATGCAAACAGTGATAACCTCGTAGGAAAGTTCCAGGACAGCACACAACAAAAGACTTTAAAGTTATACTTTTAGTAAAGCAAACTCATTTACATTTTTATTATGCATGGCCTTTGTTAAAATCTGGCCACATTCATTATGGAAAAGACTTCGTATGCATCCAAGCTTATTGGGAGAGTTACTCTTTCTTCTTGTCTGCTTCAAAGCTATTTAGCACATTTGCATATATTGTCAAATGGCTGTTGAGATTTTACTGCTGCATATTTCTTTTAATGAGATAGAGGGGAAAAGAAAGGAAGTTGAAACACAGAACAACAATGACAACAATTCCAGAACATAATAATGAATTCTGAAATCCTTAAGAAAAATCAGCTCGAAACCTAACAGTATGGTTAGTAAACAACTCAATTATTTAAAGAAAATATGTGGTGTTATTAGATTTATTAGGTATTTGAAAACAAATTTTATTTTATAGATCATCTGAAGATCAAAATGAAAGAAAAACTAGCACCATGATATTGAGAGTTTAGAAGTAAATCTAAATGCTATATAGAATATATTTATGGTGAAATATACCCTAGATACAAATATAGTTTACATATGTTCAGATATAAAATATCAGATAGAGATAGAGATAGAGATAGAGATAGAGATAGAGATAGAGATAGAGATAGAGATAGAGAGTGTGTTTGTTTATTCCTTCCAGTTAGGCATTTGAGAATGATAAAGAGTTCATGAGACTCACATTTTTGCTTAGTGTCTTCCAATTCTAGAGTCAGGGTGTTCTAGTGTGCCTCACACTCTGCCTTTGGCTGATGGTAAATTTCACAATGTACTGAGCACTGTTACCCAGTTTGGCTTCTTTGTGTTGGTCTACCAAATCTAGGCATTCTCCAAGACCCATAGGGTGTTCAGAGTCATATGGTCAGGCACACACTTTTGTCACAGCCATAGATAGCTTCAGATATTTGGTTTTCTTCCATGTTCACATCATCAAGCAGTGTCAGCAGGTGTAATGGAATGTGAGAATGACTTTGGAAGACGAGATGGCGGGGGAGAGATACCATCTAGGGAACGATCTGATAAAAGGGGGAGGAGCCCTCAACTGAATAATGGGCAGAGAAAGGAACTTTGAAAGGACCCGCCCTAACTGATCAGGTGGTAAATAGTGACAGCAGGAGATTTGTACTTTCAGACTTGCAAGATTCTGTTAATTTAGCCTATCAGTAAAGTAGAAGTATCTCATCTGGACATGTTTCCTGTCTGGTTTACCTGGGAGGGCTGACATCAGGATGGCAAATTGGTTTGCTAATTATGTTTGGAATTCTCATTTACATCCTGATTCAGCCAGTTTTGACCACTACTGCTTTGCTGATGGTACCACCCATCATTTTATGCACTGGAGTTTAAATTGAATCTTTGTACAGACTAAGTACTGCAATGATTGGAGCTGCAATCAACACCTTGCATCATGTGTACATCTTTGATGGACGATGAAGCTTAAAATAATAAAATATTTCAAACTTCAGAAGAGGGAATTGTAGGAAATTTTGTGGGGTCAGGTTAAAGCCCCTAACCTAAATACATCTTCTCAGAGAAAACAAAGCACAGGTGCAGCTATGTTGTGCCAAATTGGGCAGCTACCCACTACAAAAACACTTTCTCAGGAAAGTTACACTGTCAGGTTAGCCATACAACATTCAGAAGGCCAATAAGTTGGGAAAAGATACTGGGAGGCAAGAAGAGTTCTGGGAAAGTAAAAGAAAGTAACTCCCTAGAAAGAAACGATGTTCTTGGAATAACTGCCTCCTTGTTTTTGTAGTCCAGCCTCATTACCTCATAGTTATACCCTAATGGCCTCATTGACTTCACTAGGCACATAATGTACTATATCCAATGAAATACTTGGCTGCTCTATCCAATCACATGTATATTCTACTTTGCATACGTCTATACAGAGAGACTGTCACCCCACTTCTCTTTAGGCCTGTCTTTGCCTTCAGCGCTGCCAATAAACCAAGCTGTGCTTCAATGTAATGTGTCCTGGTGTCCAGTTCAAATATACCCATAAAATATTCTACTACAATAATCGAAAGCCATGTTGACTAGAACATAGTTTAGGGTCAATGTATCTTTGCCATTTGTGGCATACCACATGAGCTGATGCTTTTGGGGATTGGGGTGGAGGTGAAGTTTTTTTCCTACTAGTAAGCCATTGGTTGCTGCAAATGACACCAGTCTGACACCATGTTTAACTCGCTGAGTCCAAATTTTCAAGAGTTTCTTCCCAGTAGTCCTATCTGTTCTCCCATTGTCAGGAGCCTCGCAATCAATTAACCTATCTTACTAGCTTTCAGTGGGAGTTGTTTCATTGGGATCTGAGTCTTGCAGCTTCTTACACCCATGGGCAGTGAAGTCACCAGCTACTTGACTAAATCCTCCTTGGGTATATAGTCAAAAGTGTGCTAGTTGGCCATAAAAAATATGTCTTTGATATCGTTTGGGCTAATTTTGATAGGTGAACACTATATGTGTGCTTAAATTGTGTCTGCAACTCCACCTGCAGGAAAAGTGCAGCCAGTCCCAAATCTGCATAAAGGAGAAGGGCTGGACCCCTGCTGAGGGATCATAAAACCAGATGTGTGAATATAATCAAGGGATAAATCAGATCTGGAAATGCTACCATATTTTGGGTAGCTGCACCTGCATTGGTGGATAACAGTGGCCAGGATGCTGGTGTAAAGTTTGAGACTGGCCAAAGAATCAATCACAGAACAAAACATAAATCTATTACATCAAAATTAGGCATCTGAATAGCCACTTGGAATGTATACAACAGATACCATGTTACTGAAAAGGAAATCATTGCCCAATAATTATCACATCAGAAAGTTTCAGGAGCGGCACTATCTGAAATGAGAGTGGCAGAATCAGGGATCAAAACCATTCAAGTACCAGGCAGCAATGAAGAATTAACATTGCTTTAATCTGGCAAGAAAAAACACATATAGGATGTCAGCTTCACCATAGATAGCAGAGCAATCCCAAAGCTCCACTTTCCAAACATGTATCCTGGCCCCATTTACACATATGACATGCGAGCCACTTTGCCTCCTCCTCCTCCCTCTCCCCACTGCACTCTTTGTACCCGAACACATTTGTTACTCTCTTTGACATAAGCAACTGACCTGAACTGACAAAACAAATTTGCAAAAGCACAGTAAGAGGATATTACTCTTGCTGATATTTGAAGAGTTAAGAAAAATCAAGCTTCATTTCTTTTTGTCAGATCTAAACAACCTGATGGAATAAGCATATTTTGAAAGAAGACCTGCTTTGTAGAATTTTGCATATACAGGTAGTTCTCACTTTCATGCTGGTGCAGTTGGGGCCTTCTCTCTCGTGTCAGCTGGGGCCTCCATTTGTGCCCTGTGCCAGGGCCTTCTTCTGCAAAAGAAGCTGGGACACTTCCAGCTGGGTCTTTCTTTTGTGCTGGAGCAGCCAGGGCCTGGCTGGCACTGTTCACATGACCATGGGGACACTGCAATGGCTGGAACTTCAAGGACCAGTTGTAAGTCCCTTTGTTCAGCACCATTGTAACTTCAAACAGTTGCTGAATGAATGGATGTTAAGTAAGAACTACTGTAGTTTTAATTCAACAGTATCATTCTTGTGTGATATACATTCTTCATTATGACACTGAATATTTAAGCACTGAATAATACCAGTACAAACTAGCTAACAGGTAGTATTCTCAGCCTTATGAATGTACAGTATGCATCAACATCCCACTTCTCATGTATGTAAGACCTGGCAGGAAAGATGTAAAGGACCTATTAAATTTATCCTTAGAAATTATCTATTGTCCATGGGACAATTTGTCAGGGTGTCTGATTAAAAAAAAAATAGGAACAACATAATGGTCATCAGTTATGATGCAATTTTCTGAAAGATCTACAGGGCCAGGAACTTTAAGTGAATCTTCAGGAGAGGAGAAGGATATCTCTGAGATATTTTATTCCTGATCAACATACAAAACTAAAGAAT
Organism: Python bivittatus; assembly: GCF_059951505.1. Taxonomy (NCBI): domain Eukaryota; kingdom Metazoa; phylum Chordata; class Lepidosauria; order Squamata; family Pythonidae; genus Python; species Python bivittatus. The sequence continues at coordinate 17,800,351 of NW_028277088.1, read as the reverse complement.
GAACCTCACTGAAAACAATGAATCACTTTACAAATTTATTTGTTAAGGAAATCTATTTGCCTCTCTTTAAGTATCTGTTGATTATACAAAATAAAGGCATGCCTAAAAGGGATTTTCCGGTGTTCAGAAGGTGGTGGAGGAGGAGAATATAGCCTAGTTGGCTGAGAGGGGCAGAAAAAGAAAAAGAAACAGGACAGGAAACAAAATATTAAAAATACAGATCAAGTTGATAAGAACACCCAAAAGAGAGGAGTTTGAATGGCAGTTGGAGGCTAATTGATCACTGAGTCTGGGAAAATGGAGAAGATGGTAGGGAAGGAAATCAGAGAAAGGAAAAGAATTAAAAGGACCATGCCAGAACCCTACCTGGCACAGAGAGAAAGGAATCAGCAAGAAACTTCTAAAAGCCACAGCAGAAATAAGAGAATAAACTCCAACAGAAAATTATCCATTAAAAGGGGCTCTTTTAATGGAAATCTACACTAATAAGGACTTCAGTAATCCTTATTAGGGATAATCCCTTGACACACCATTACTAGTGAATAGTTCCATTACAGAGCTCTCAAGTAGAGCCCATCTTCTGTTACCAAGAGAATTATCAAAACCCTGAAAAATCTCTAGGGCAGGGGTGGCCAGCCTGTTGCCCTGGGGCTGTTTGCAGTCCCAGGATACTATTCATATTCATTCCTAATAAAGGTGATGCCAAAATGGCGAAATGTTGGTCATGATACCACAGTGCAAGCTCTACTCTTTTGTACTTCATATCATACAAGCTTGTAAGGTAGTGTTTCTCAACCGTGGCAACTTTAAGATGTGTGGACTTCAACTCCCAGAATTCCCCAGTCAGCCATGCTAGCTGGGGAATTCTGGGAGTTGAAGTCCACACATCTTAAAGTTGCCACGGTTGAGAAACCCTGGTGTCAGGGGAGTAGCTTTTATTGCGATGGCGCAACATACTTTGCATCATTTGCTTTCCTTGCCCCCCAGCAGATGCCTATAATCCCATTTGCGGCCTCCAGTATACCCCAAGTTGCTTCGGGTAAATTTAGTGGCAAAATTGCTCTTTTGTTCAAAATCATAAAAAAAAAATCGGAAAAAACCCACAAGAGCCTAAAAAGTCTCCAGAAAGATCTGTCTCTGGATGTTCACAAACATCAAGCAATATAAAGGAGTGATTAGTCCGTATTCCCTGTGATATTCTTTCACCATGTGTGGGTACAAAAGAAATCCCCAGTTTCAAAAGAACAGTGTCATGACTTAATAGGCTTAATAGTTAGCATCTTAGCTGGGGTGCCAGGAGCCACCATTAATTTGAAAAAAATACATAGTCTGACTGCATAACAACAACAGAAAACAACTGGAGTGAATTTTCAAATGAATGGAAGTAAAATGCTTTAAAATTCAAGCAAGCCTATTTGAATAGACATTTACCCCAATTAAGCTGCACTGCAGCTTTGTATCTTAATCCATGTATAGGCTGTGATTTTTTGCACGATTAAACTTTAACATTAGCTCCACCACCCGTTATAAATAAGAACTGCTGAGAAAATAAATAGTGACTTGCGGTAAATATATTTTGCAAATCCAAATCTGGGAGCTTACAGGCACCAGCAGGCAAATCCAGCAAAGGTCTCCAGCTTACCAAAAGCAGGTAACAAATCAGGCACTTTGAAAGTTGAAGGCACTATCACCTTTTGCAGTTACTGAAGCGTAGATTTCATTTTGCAATTTACCCATTTCAAAAGGATTGATTTGAGTTGGGTGGATCTCTCTCTCTGTGTTTTTAAAGCATGAGCTGTATAGCCCCCTGATGCAATTTTATTATTAAACTATTTAATAATAATAATTGTATAATTTATTTTTATTATTTTATAATCTATTCAATATATACCCTTGCTTTCCATCAAAACTGGCAGTCAAGGGGGGTGCTAATAATGAAACCCAGAAACTATTAATGGTTTTAATTTAATCAATGAAATTATAACCCCCAATTAATCAAAATAGAGTCAACACTTACCCCAACAGCCAAATACTGTAACTTAATCACAAAAAGTGCCTGACGAGAGCTATCCTACTTTGATTTGCCAGAGATTTTCAAAACATATAAACAACTACCAGAAAAGCTCTCCCTGGTATTGTCTCCGCAGATCATGGGACCAAAAGAAACTAAAAACTCTAGCAGTCCCACAAGGAAAATGTGGTAGTTCAGATTTAACATTTAGGAATATATCTGAGACAAAATCAAAAGGGTTTCCATGAATGAGTATTAATACCTTCAGAATCAGAACCAATCCAGCTCTAGTTGTTGCTGTTTAGATTTATACCCCCCCCTTCCCTTGGGAACTCAATGCAGCTTTACATGGGAAGTTTCCTTCATTTTATCCCAACAATAATCCTGTGAAGTATATTAGGCTGAGGGACAGTGATTGGCCCAAAGTCATCTTGTCAATGTCCATCTGGCTGAGGGCGGACTACCTAATCTGGGTCCACCTCCTACTCCTTATTGGCTAGCGACCGCCAGTGGCTCTAAAATAAAAATGTAGATTTCTGTTGTGTCTAGAAAGTTATCTCCAACTTTTTCTGTGTAGACCTTGGATGCATGAATTAAACTCATGGAACATGACTTTCATATATGAAGCTCCTTTGCAGAATCAGCTTATTGATGGCCTCTTAGCACCAATGTAGATGACTGTAAACTTCCATATCTTATGCCAGAACAATCCTATAAACTAGAGTGGAAAATATTTTAATTGTGGCTGGTGGTGGTATTTAAAAGCATGGAGGAAAATAAATTGGATGGAGCTGTGGGAACCTGTCCCCCCTCTGTCTCTCTTTCTCACACACACACACAAACACAGAGATTTGTGGGTTGCGGGTGGACCAGTATGGCACATTGTACTTCCCTGGTTTAACTTCATAACATAGTTTGAAGTTGGCTTTTAAAAATACTTTCTGGACTTTATTTAAATCAGGGTTTCTGGTTCAAAGGTACTAGCAAACTGGGACTCTAAAAATTAAATCCTGCTTGGTCTTTCCCAGACATGTGGGAACAGAAGAGAAAGGGGAGCACTCTCTGATGTCTCATCTTGTTCAGGTTTGCCTATCCGTTGCTAAATCACAATTGTGCACTATGTTCAAATCCCAAAATACACATGAATTACATGGATACAGCTAGAATTGGGGTCCTAAAATCTTCGCATATGATGGTCATATTTGTAATGTTGAGGGCCTGTTTGGGCTATTGGTCCGCCATGTCGAATGTAACAAGTTACAAAAGACACATCTACAGGAAAGCAAAGTGCTGGAGTTGCCCCATCACTGCCTTTAGCCTCCAAGTTGTTCTTCAGCCTTTAGAAAGTGAATCCAAACTGTTGCACCTTTCACTCTCTCACAACCATCATACACCAATACATTGCAGACTGCTGATTTCACCTCAAATTTCTCTCTCTCAGAAAAATAAAAATCTATAAAGAAATTATAATGCATGAAGTTAAATTGGATGGCAAAATCAAATTAGATTTTGCACAAAAAAACCATGAGCAAGAACAACAGGCTTCTGTAGTCTCATGTAATATTTTTGTTTCTTCTTTCTGAGGTGGGAAAATCTACATAGGAGTATGTTAGCATGATTAAATCCACAAGAGGGGGCTGTTGTACAGGTTTATTATTCAAGGACTAGCAAGAAGGATAAGCATTTCACTTAATTTCATTTAATTAAAATAAGCAAACATACATTCATAAACACAACACACAAACATACAGAATTAGAATGTTAGAAAGGGTCATTCAAGCCACTAAGCCCAATTCCTTTAACAATGCTCTGGTGCTCTGTTTGGGGGAATGGCAATGGTGGGGAGCTTTTACAACGGCTTTGCTGCACTTGACGCAAGGATGGACTTTGGATGCTGACCATGGTTTGCTTGTTTTAAAGTGGTTATTGATGTTTTATACGTTTTCACATTAGTTTTTAACTTGTTTTTATTGGATTGTTGTTTTTACTGTGGTGAGCTACCTAGAGTCACTTAGGTGAGATGGGAGGCCATACAAATTTAAATAAATAAATAAATAAATAAATAAATAAATAAATAAATAAAGCAATTGCACTGGCCACCAGAATCCAGTTTAAAGCATCCCTAATAGGACGCTTAGCCCTTCCTTGAATATGTTCAGTAAGTTCACCGTCTTCTAAACTATTGGTTTCATTGTCAAATTGTTCTTACCTTTATGCCTTCACATAATTTCAAGTTGTTACAGTATTCTGCATCTCATACTCTAGTATGGTAGAGGACATGTCATGCCCTCTTTTTTCTGATAATTCTTCCACCCAGTTCCTTCAGTATTTGTCATGAGTCTTAATTACTGGACCCTGATCTTCTTTCTTATGTGGTTTCACAGTGATCTTCTGTTTCCTGGAAATTTGGGTTCCAGATAACAGCAAATGATTGTTGATTTTTGTTTTTGCAACTATGTCACATTGCTGTCCAGTACATTCTCCATCTTATTGTTTCCTTTTCCTTAAATGACAAAGTTTACATTTATCTCTATTTTGTTAGTATCTACTCAATTTTCTCATTTTTCAAGATTGTTGTAACGTTATCTCTGTCTTTTAAGGTACTGTATTTGCTATTTCACCCAATTTAGTGTCACCTCTATTTCCTCTATACTCCCAATTATTTATTAACAATGACACACATGGGTTTATTTCATTCTGTTCCACCAAAATTGCTAAGCTAATGGTTACTTGAAGACACTCAAAAGACATGATCCAGGCCAAGCCGAGCTGAGCTCAGTCTAATGATCCAGTGTGGGAGAGAGACAGCATATTAACTCCCCCAATGAAATTGGAAAAGAAGATTTTAGCTTTAAGGATATTTTATTTTAAGACAGGTTTATCTTCGATGGAGTGCATCAAGCTTGCTGGACTGTAAGCTTCAGTGACAACCAAAGCAGATCCTTCAGTTGGCCTAACCTCTCTAATGTCTCTGCAAAATAACATACCTTTTCATCTTTCAGTTCTTTTTCTTCCTGCAACAGCTCTGTTAAAGATTCAATTTTAGCTGCTTGCTCATCAATCATTCTCCTTAGTTTTTCTACAGTTGCAGCTGCTGAGTCCACTCTACATTTTTCATCAACCTGTAAATATCTCTGTCAAAACAAAAGAAGGAAAAGTAAGAGATCCCATTGCAGTTGTGCAGTCAGAGAACACAACAAAATGGACAGCTTCAGGATGCATATGTTTATGAGTGTATAACTGTTTCCAAATTCTGAAGAGCACTAACTTTAGCATGCTTCAACGCTCTCCCCACAGCAGTTTTGGAGAGCTGATACAAAAAAGTCCTGTATGAGCTGAGACTGCCCCTGCGGACAAGGGGCTGTTGAAACTACAGCTCATGCCCTGCTACGCTGTACCCTCTAGAAGGACCCAAGGACCTGCCTTATAATTCCTTACCTGGTAAAACACCCAGGAAATTCTGAACTTTTTTATGGACAGTTGTTGTTATCAGATCAGTATGATTCAGTCTCCTTGAATGTAGCTAAATTTTGCTATACTGCCTATAAAATTAGGCAAACTTTTATTATCCACTGATGAACCCACCACCAATTGTAATATTTTACCTTGTTTTGATTTTACTTTATTTTTATTTTTAATGTGTTTGCAGTTTTGGTCAGTGACCGTTAATAAAAACATTCATTAATGACTATGAATGTGTTTTACCATTCTCCTTTGATCTGATCTAAAGAAAAAGAATAAGAACTTTTGAGCTTATTTTAATTATAAGGTGGCCAAGGAGGATGTAGAAATGCCTTATATTTCATAATACAGCAGTCTGTGTCCTCCCTGACTTCCCACACTTCAATTAACCTCCAAGGGAAAACATCATGAAGAAATTATTTCCATGGGGAGGGGGTTCAGATTAGGGTTTCAGATTAGGAAGCAGCGGCAATCACTGCAGAACAGAAAAATATTTCTTTATTTAATAAATGTATATGGCAGTACATCTCCTTGAACGTGACTCTGGGCAGCGTACAACCAACAATTAAAGAATGTTGTAGCTGTTAAAAAAAAAACTTTAAGATATAAATGAAAGCAAGATTGCAGGAGAACATCCATCTAAACTCAATATGACCATCATGTAGGCTCCCCACGAGATCCCCAAGGTTGCTGGAAAAGCAATGTTCTCAGGACCTTCCAAAAGGCTAACAGAGATGGGGCTAACCTCCCCTCGTGGGGGTGGGGGGATGACGTTCCAGAGGGCAGGAACCACAGCAGAAAAGGGATTTTCTGGGTCCTGTCATATGAGACTCTTTAGCAGACAGGATGCGCAACATACCCCTCCTGATGGGACGGGTAGACGTGATCAGGAAGAGGCAGTCCCCCAGATAGCCTGGCCCCATGCCATGTAGGGCTTTAAAGGTCAAAACCAGCACCTTGAATTGCACCTGGAAGCCAATGCAGCCCATGGAACACGGATGTAATGTGTGCCATCCTGGGGCACATATAGCCAACAGAAAGGGGGGAAAATGCAGTGGCAATACTTCCAGCTCACAACAGTAAAGCCCCAAATCACCACCAATTTAACTGCTAAAGAACATAAGATGAATCTGTAGGACTGGGCCTTAAGTCCAAGTAGTCCAGCATCGAGTGTCACGGTGACCAGCTGATGAATCAGTGAAGCTGACAAGCCTGGAGTAGAGGATGGTTCACCCCTTCACCGTCTGTCACTCCCAGCAGTCAGTGTGGAAGGGTTACTGCTTATAGTTCAGAAGGTAGTAAACAGCCACCAGTATTTGTAGCCACTGATAGTCTCAGCTTCCATGAACTAATACAGTCCCCTTTAAAACCACTCAGAGTTGCTATCATTGCAATGCACAACTTTCTCTTTTGGTGTATTTCAGTAGATGGGGTGGCAAAGTTTAGGGGGGGCTGGGGAAGCAAATGTATTCCAGTGGTCCTGTCAATTCTGATTCTTACACTTATACAAAAATTGCTTTTACAGAATGATTGGGCAGAATCACAGCATCTATACAAGAGTACTACATGTGCCTCCACATTGGCCCCTTAGACTTTTGTTCGTAAACCTTCAGACTGTTTCATTGGTGTGTTATTTCATGAGTTCAGGTTCTTTAGTCAGAAAGTTAAAACACAGAGTATTTGGTTCAAATACAGGTAGTCCCCAGTTTAAAAACGAGTTCCGTTCCCAAGGTCTATCCTTAAGTTGAATTTGTACATATGCTGGAAAAACATTATTGTATAATTCTGTATAAGTAGTATTGTGTAATGAACTCAAACCACTGTGTATTTAACTTGAATCATTGTGTATTTAACTCAAATTTTGCTACAACAGGCTCCGTTCTTAACTATGGGTTGTCTGTAACCCGTAGTTAAGAACGGAGCCTGTTGTAGCAAATTCTGTAACCCAGGCATTCTTAACTTTGGGACTACCTGTACCAAAGTTAACCCAGTAAATAGGAATAAGCTACATCCATCTGCTATTTGTTTAATTTTTACACTGCCTGACTCCCAGTTACTCTGGGCAGTTATCAACACAGAAAAATAACAATAAAACAATAGTACAATAAAGACAAAAGAGGAAAAAGATGGCAAAACCTGGCAACAACGAGAAACATACACACACTACTCAGAAGAGGTTTCAACCACTCTTATCAAAAGCCTGACCAAAGAGCATGTACTGGTACTATATTAGGTGCCCCAGGTATACACAGTAGCAAGAATCAAAAACTCACGGAATAATTCATTCGAAGAATAGCAAGTGCATCACATAATTGTTGTTGGTAGCTATATCGCATTTTGATTTCTTTCTGTAATTAAAAAGAAAGGATTCATATTTTTATGAATTATTGAATTAATAACGATAACAAACTGAAAGAGTGTGTTACTATCCAAACAATTAAATAATTTTCATTGTAGAAAAAAATTCTTATCAAATCTCTTTTTGAAAAATCAAAGTATGGAGCTACAGTGCAATCCATAAGTCAGTTTGTCTGGAGCTGTCCACTGCAGCATTCTTGGCAAACCCGAAGAGTGGACATGATGGGAGTGGTAATCCAGCACATCTGGAGGGTTCCTGATTAAAGAAGGCATCACTGAATTTAGTGGGACTGATTCCTAAGAATGCTGAGACTTAGAGTTGCAACACAACTGCTGGCTATCAGTCTTGGAAAGGCTGGTTTATGGGATCCTGTGCAGAATGATCAATGGAGGAAAATCATGAAATATAAACATTCTCTTTCCACATCTGCACCACCAGTACCTCTTAGGGTCAGCCCGCTGCCCTCACTTTAGAACAATAAACCTCATGGCTTAAAATACTCATGGTAACTTTTTGCTGCATTGTTTCTTCTTCCCAATTTTCTGGTTTGGGGGTGGGGGGTAAAATCTGCCTAAAGAAAAGTTCTGAAGAACTTGAATGCTTGCATTCACTTTTGTATTAAGTTGATTGGTTGTTCCTAATTACCCAGCTATTATTTTGTATGCTATTTATAGGCAAACACAGTCATGCACTGGTGCAAAAGGAAGATGAAGAAGGTTAACTTGTACCTGCTTATAAAGTTCCTCGATATCTTTCAGTCTGTCGCTTATCTCTAGCCAGAGTTTGGTTGCATATTCCTGTATTTTTTCTTCATACTGCATTTTCAAGATATTTTGATACAGTGCAAAGTCATCATAGAGTGAGTTTGTAAACTAAAAATGCAAAAAAAAGATGTAATATGAATTCATGATTTCTTTTAGAACTGTTCTGGTTACAAAAGGTGGATATCAACCATTGATAGATTTATTTACTTTAGTTTCACGTTCTGCCTCAATATTTTGTCGGGTAGTTGAAAATAAAGAATGATAGGAAAGCTAATCAGAAATGCAAATGTAAATATTAGCGAAGCAAAGATTCTTGCAGATATTGAATTACAATGATGACAATACAGATATATGAACTGCATACAGATTTTATATGAGAACTGGCCCTTTTGTAAACAAGGGCAATCAATCACATGGACTGCAACAATTCAAAGCAATTTAGGCCCTCTCCAACTCCAAACTGACTCTAGGAAGTTCACAATAAAACAAGGCAAGGTAAAAAGCACAATAAAGATAAAAAGAGAGTATCTGAAAGACAGTGAAAAAGCTTACCTGTAGTAAAGTTCTTGTCATTGCTGTAAACTGTTTCAGATCTGCTATCTCACTTATATCAGTTTGAGTGGCATGATCAGAGATTGCATAACCTATTTTTAGGTCCTCTGAAATGCAAGGCCTGCAGAATTTTTTTAGAAAATAGTTACTTTAAACAGCAGAGATGCTTTGCCTAGTAGAAATTAAATTTAAATTAGCAATTTAAATTTAATTTAAATTAGCAAATTAAAAATGATCCATTTCTGTTTTAGTTACATTATATTCAGCGTTACAAACTTAACTAGAATTAATTCCTATTTATTTATTTCCAAATAAGCATATTTATTGTTCCTTGGTTTTCAACTTGAATACAGTGCTGTTGTCTGATTGATAATCTTGTACTTTGTTTTTATTGTTCTACAATAGAATTCTCTCATTTGAAAGATGGCATAGCTAAGTACTCCCCTTCATGGATCACTGCCTTGTCGTGGCGAAGGGGCTTGCGTAACTCAGTGAAGCCATGAGCTATACCGTGCAGGGCCACCCAAGACGGACAGGTCATGACAGAGAGTTCTGACAAAATGTGGTCCACTGGAGAAGGAAATGGCAACCCACTCCAGTATCCTTGCCAAGAAAACCCCATGAACAATGTTAAAAGGCTAAAAGATATGACGCCGGAAGATGAGCCCCTCAGGTCGGAAGGTGTCCAATATGCTACTGGGGAAGAGCGGAGGGCATTTCCAAGTAGCTCCAGAAAGAGTGAAGCGGCTGGGCCAAAGCTGAAAGGACGCTCAGCTGTGGATGTATCTGGAAGCGAAAAGAAGGTCCGATGCTGTAAAGAACAATATTGTATAGGTACCTGGAATGTAAGATCTATGAACCAAGGCAAGCTGGATGTGGTCAAACATGAGATGACAAGATTGAACGTCGACATCTTGGGAATCAGCGAACTGAAATGGACGGGAATGGGTGAATTTAATTTGGGTGACCATTATATCTACTACTGTGGGCAAGAAACCCTTAGAAGAAATGGAGTTGCACTCATAGTGAATAAGAGAGTGGGAAAGGCAGTAATGGGGTACAACCTCAAAAACGACAGAATGATCTCAGTGCATATCCAAGGCAAACCATTCAATATCACAGTCATCCAAGTCTATGCCCCAACCACTGATGCTGAAGAAGCTGAAGTTGACCGCTTCTATGAAGACCTACAACACCTTCTAGAACTAGCACCAAAAAGATGTCCTTTTCATCATAGGGGATTGGAATGCTAAAGTAGGAAGTCAAGGAGTAATCGGAATAACAGGCAAATTTGGCCTTGGAGTACAAAATGAAGCAGGGCAAAGGCTAATAGAGTTCTGTCAAGAGAACAAGCTAGTCATAGCAAACACTCTTTTCCAACAACACAAGAGACGACTCTACACATGGACATCACCAGATGGTCAATACCGAAACCAGATTGATTATATACTTTGCAGCCAAAGATGGAGAAGCTCTATACAGACAGCAAAAACAAGACCAGGAGCTGACTGTGGCTCAGATCATGAGCTTCTTACTGCAAAATTTAGGCTTAAATTGAAGAATGTAGGGAAAACCACTAGACCACTCAGGTATGACTTAGATCATATTCCTTGTGAGTACACAGTGAAGGTGATGAATAGATTTAGAGGATTAGATTTGGTAGACAGAGTGCCTGAAGAACTATGGACGGAGGTCCGTAACATTGTACAGGAGGCAGCAACTAAAACCATCCCAAAGAAAAAGAAATGCAAGAAAGCAAAATGGCTGTCTGATGAGGCTTTACAAATAGCTGTGGAAAGAAGGAATGCGAAAAGCAAGGGTGAAAGGGAAAGATATAAGCAGCTGAATGCAGATTTCCAGAGAATAGCCAGGAGAGATAAGAAGGCCTTCTTAAATGAACAATGCAAAGAAATTGAGGAAAACAATAGAATGGGGAAGACTAGAGATCTCTTCAAGAAAATTGGAGATATGAAAGGAACGTTTAGTGCAAAGATGGGCATGATAAAGGACAAAAGGCAGGGACCTAACAGAAGCAGAAGAGATTAAGAAGAGGTGGCAAGAATACACAGAAGAACTATACAAGAAAGATCTTAATGTCCCTGATGTCCACGCTGGTGTGATCACTGACCTTGAGCCAGACATCCTAGAGAGTGAAATCAAGTGGGCCTTAGGAAGCATTGCTAACAACAAAGCTAGTGGAGATGACAGGATTCCAGCTGAGTTATTTAAAATACTAAAAGATGATGGTGTTAAAGTGCTGCACTCAATATGCCAGCAAGTTTGGAAAACGCAACAGTGGCCACGGGATTGGAAAAGGTCAGTTTACGTTCCAATTCCAAAGAAGGGCAACGCCAAAGAATGCTCAAACTATCGCACAATTGCACTCATTTCACATGCTAGCAAGGTTATGCTCAAAATCCTACAAGCTAGGCTTCAGCAATATATGAACCGAGAACTACCGGATGTACAAGCTGGGTTTCGAAGAGGCAGAGGAACTAGAGATCAAATCGCCAACATTCGCTGGATCATGGAGAAAGCACGAGAGTTCCAGAAAAATATCTACTTCTGCTTCATTGACTATGCAAAAGCCTTTGATTGTGTGGATCACAACAAACTGTGGCAAATTCTTAAAGAGATGGGAATACCAGACCACCTTACCTGTCTCCTGAGAAATCTGTATGCGGGCCAAGAAGCAACAGTTAGAACCGGTCACGGAACAACCGATTGGTTCAAAATAGGGAAAGGAGTACGACAAGGCTGTATACTGTCACCCTGCTTATTTAACCTATATGCAGAGTACATCATGAGAAATGCCAGGCTGGAAGAATCACAAGCCGGAATTAAGATTGCAGGGAGAATCATCAACAACCTCAGATATGCGGACGATACCACCCTAATGGCAGAAAGTGAAGAAGAACTAAAGAGCCTCTTGATGAGGGTGAAAGAGGAGAGTGCAAAAGCTGGCTTGAAACTCAACATTAAAAAAACTAAGATCATGGCATCTGGACCCATCAATTCCTGGCAAATGGGTAGAAATGGAAGCAGTAACAGACTTCATTTATTTGGGCTCCAAGATCACCGCAGACGGAGACTGCAGCCATGAAATTAAAAGACGCTTGCTCCTTGGGAGGAAAGCTATGGCAAGCCTAGATAGCATATTAAAAAGCAGAGACGTCACCTTGCCGACAAAGATCCGCATAGTCAAAGCTATGGTTTTTCCAGTAGTAATGTATGGCTGTGAGAGTTGGACCATAAAAAAGGCCGAGCGCCGAAGAATTGATGCCTTTGAACTGTGGTGCTGGAGAAGACTCTTAAGAGTTCCCTGGACTGCTAGGAGGTCAAACCAGTCAATCTTAAAGGAAATCAACCCTGATTGCTCATTGGAAGGATCGATAATGAAGCTCAAGCTCAGATATTTTGGCCACCTAATGCGAAGAGAGATCTCTTTGGAGAAGACCCTGATGCTGGGAAAGATTGAAGGCAAAAGGAGAAGAGGACGGCAGAGGATGAGATGGTTAGATAGCATCACTGAAGCAATGAGCATGAAACTGAGCAAACTCAGGGAGGCAGTGAAGGACAGGAAGGCCTGGCGCAATATGGTTCATGGGGTCACGAAGAGTCGGACACGACTTAACGACTAAACAACAACAAAAATAGCTAAGTACTAGGAAAAGGCTCCCTTAAGACAATCACAATTTCTTTTATTCTTGGCAGCAATATAGAAATGGCTTGCCATTGCATTTTCTTAATAAATTTTTTTCAACTTCCTAATCTAGCCTATAACTGGGATTTCCTATGGTTTTGGCCAAATGTTAACCAGGTCTAATCCACTTTATCTTTTTGAAATTAGCCCAGGTTGGCCATGTGCTGCCACCTACCGGGCACTATACAGAGGAACAGACACAAAATTGTCTAAAGGAAGTTCCAGGTTTAATCCAGGGCATTTCTTAAAACAGCAGGTGATATGGAAAATCTACACTTGAAACGCCAGAAAACTGCATCCAGTACAATTTGCCCATCTAACCTATTATTATGTCTGACCAGGTAATTTACATAATGCTCTACTGTATTCCAATACAAACCCATTTGAAAGAAATAGAATATCTGATGTTAACAGATAATTCAACAAAGAACAATGAACAAATAACCTCAACAAAGAACAGTGGTGCAAATGAGCCCTAAAACTTAAATTCAGTTCTTTTCATTCAGGGTATATAACTCCCTCTCAACCACGTAAGATCCACTTACTCAACACACCCCTCTCACAATATCCATGCACCTCAAGATGAACTCTTTCCTCCACAGAAACAATGCACATTGAAAGCCTATAGAGTTCCTCCCCTTGATTTCACACTTCATGCACCTCTAACCCATCCTAGTGCTCTCTAAACCCTGCCCCCTTACCTCCTCAGTCTTCTCTTTCTGGTTGCATTCACACAATATGTTTGCCTTAGCTGAACTTTACTAAGATTTATTCATTTCAGTTTTCTGGGTTTCCACACTCAGTGGCTCTAAACCTAGGAGATAGATTAGCCCAACATACTAGGCTAAAATGAATTGACTAATTCATGGTTCAGTGGGTCTTGTAAACATAGATTCTGTATACATAGCTAACCAGCCCACTTACAGATATCACTGTGTCATCTTCAGCACTCTACTAGTTGTTGTTCTGTGTTGTTGTCATGCCTGTCCATTGCCTAGTTCTTGCATAAGTAGGTCATATAACCAAGCCAGTGCATAATGAATATTCTAGTTCCGGCATGTTTGTAGCTCTACTTAGATATAAGCCCATATCAAATAAAAATACTAAATACTTATCTAAGCATCAGCATAAGACAACACATGTTTATTGTACATACAGGTTTTAAAGTACAATGTAACCATGTCAAGCTTTGTTTCTTTCTGGCTATGATGTGGAAGCCACATCGTATACTGTAGTTAAAATTCTTACATGCTATGAAACAGCTTCAGTGAAATAGATGATTGCTGCCCCATGAGGTCACTCACAGACTTGCAGCTTTTAAAGGAAGAAATCTAAATCTGGACAAGCTCTACCTACTTTGGCTTGGCAGAAATGAAGGTAAAAAGTTTCCTTTTGCAATTATTTGTGAGAGTTGGGATCTCTGGTGTGTTTTGCATGGTTGGCCTTGCTTTGAATCCTCATTCCTAGTTAGCTGAATGATTAATCTGTCTTGGTTTTCAGCTCTTGTCTCCTTCTGGGCAATGGTTTATGGCTCAGCCGTAATAATTAGTAATTTCCTCTATATTATAGATGTGTGTGTCTGTGTGTGACTACAGCATGTGTACCTTACCTCTTACACTTACATCCCACTCTTCAACATTATATACACGTTACAGTTACCAGATCTGGCTGCAAATATCCAGATGACCACACGGTGGCAGCAAAGTCTTTTTTTAGCCCAGATCTGGTAGTTCTAGTATAAAAGGGCTTCTAGATCAGAATATGCCTCCTTTTGTATGCATAGGGCCACACAAAAAATGTAGGAAAAGCTAGGATAATACCTAAAATTGAATTTAACTCAAAGTAATTGAAAGCAGTTTATAATATTTGCTTTCTATGTACTTCGTAGCTTTTTTCTTTGGTTATATTGGTCATTTCAAGTCAATAGCAACTGTAGGGAGACCTTTGGGGCCCACATGTAGCCTGACACTGGACTAAATAATTTAACTATCTTGTGCCTTCAAGTGATTCTCTAAGGAGTCTGCATCACAAGCTGTGTACGTATATGCATGGTTCAGCTTGTATTGACATCTTCTACTTGCAGCAACATAAAACATTCTTCAGAAGTATTTGGGAAAGCTTTGTTTCCTTTCGTAATATCCACTGTCAATTTATTTGAAAAGCCTGTTATTTTGCTTAACAAGGCTTTGTGGGGACAACTCATAATGCCTAGATATTTGGAGGTGGAAGCTATTCAAAGATTCACTGCCTTTGCCAACTTTGAGAAACAGATGCACACAGTGACTGCTTAGTCCTCTGGCATTGGAATGAGGCTGAGTCAACATGTACGTCACCCAAGCTAAACTTAGCTCATTCAGAAGGGGAACTCTTAATGCAGAACTATGAAAAAACAAATAAATGCTAGTGCCATTCTTAAATAATCTTCTGTGTTAAGCAGCTCCTAGCCACAATTGCTCTTAGTTTGCATTATACAAGTGATTCCCTGTGTGTGAATTTGTGTCATGTCTAAAACTCTTTCAATGGGAACATGAGAACATTCATATGTAATAGCAAGGAGAAAAGAGGCCTTTCCTGGTTCTGAATGTGGCCAGAGATGCAGCTCAGTTTTAAGAGCCCATATGGACTGGGGTGGCCTATAAATACTGGTACCGCCAATAAATAAATAAATCAGCCAGCCAACCAGTCAGCCAACCAGCAGCCCTTTGTGAGGGTTATTTCTCACACTACTGGGAATGACAGCTACTAAAACAGTGAACAGATGCAGACTGCCCCTCATTCATAAAAGAGGCAAGCTTCCAGACTCTACATAAAAAAAAGCAGGAAGAGGCAAAAAAGAGTTTAGCCACTCTAAATTGCATATATGTCACTGCAGAATCTCATTTGAAAGCACTTTGCTTTCTTTGCTTACTTTACTCACTGAAACTCTTACGTTGCAACCATAACCTTCCTTCAAATAAATACTGTTAAACAAAGTTCTTAGATACTCATTCTTTGAATGAACTATTTCCAGTATAGACTGCAAGGAAGGCAGGCTGGCACCATCTTCAACAGGGCACAATACACAACTGGAGAAACTAACTGTAGTGTATTTCCATCTACATGTTCAGCATCAACGGGAAAAGCTACTGGTCCAGTGCCACAATTTGTTTGCTCGCCCACAGAAGCATTTTGGTACCAGAACAGCCTTGCTGGATACAGATAATGTAGTTCAGCATTCTGTTCTCACAGGAACCAGCAAAGTCCTACGGGAAGTTCCAGAGCAAGGCATGAATAAAACAACTCTGTCCTTCTTTCTAGCAACTGATACTCAATGACTTGTAGCATCTTCTAGCATCATTTATTCATCATTGCAGTGAAGTAACAGGATTTATATTGTTTTAGTGACATCTAATGATTTAGAAGTACTCTACATCACTAGGTGGGGGAATGGTCAATGACATGCTTCCTTTGATTTTAGGAGTACTGTACAGACATCAGGACTAGCAGGGTTCTTATCTAAACCTATTTTAACATAATCCATATTGTTCATGACACTGTGATAGTGTATTCCACAAATCAGCCCCCAATCTTTTGTGAATGCTCTTGCATAGGGCATGGGGGAGGGGGCTTGCTCCTTCATAAGATGCCCATGTGGGACATAATCTGTTCCAAAGCACTTCTTTAACAGAATATTACCTGCCTCTCCCTCTAGCGCCCCCCGTATAGGGCATTGTCCACCACCCTTACTTGTCTTTGTTCTTTTTCTGGTTTGGGGAGCATGATTTCCAGACCAATCATTTTTAATTTGTTTTCCAAGAATATTTTAGGGGGCCAATTTAATTCCAAGGGCCATGTAAAATAAGTATACAGGAAAATACGAAGCTGTTTCAAGCAAAGTCAAAGTATTCTTCCAACTAACTCTGTTCTGTTTAATCTGAAAGACCTTCCCTGAATCCCATCCCTTGCTAACTGACCTTTTAACTGAGAAATGCAAAAAGTTCAATTCAGGATGCTCACATACCCCAGGGCAGTATCTGATGTGGCCTGCAATGATACCCTTCCCTCCTGGTCATCTTTAAGAGAATAATCCTTCCTTCCTTGGAAGTGAACTATTTTAAAGTTAAAACTAAACAATATATACAGATGTAAAAGTGGTCCTGTGCCCTCTAGAAGTTGCTCCACTCATTTCTGGAACACTGCCCTCAACATGTCACATACTTCCAAACCTACATTTTATTCATCTTGTGGAATCTAATGTAACTGGGCTGCCTTTTCCAAACCAGAATCTATCTGCCTCTGAGTTAGCTGCATAGCAGTAAAGTTCATCTCCATTATTTAATAGCAGAAATCTGTTTTATTTCATAAGCTGTTACACAGAGACCACCTATACAAAGTATACAATTGTTTTAATGGGAACTATGATGTAATAGCACATAGCAACTGTATATTTTCACTGAAGTATCCAATGTCTGTGCATATATAGTACGTATATGGTTATCCCTGATAACCAAATACATGTGAACTGGCTCTGCTCATATGTGACCATTGTCCTTTGAGAGGAGGATAGTATGAAAGTTAAGGACGAGGTCATGTTCTGATGACTCCTTCACACACGTGTAATTTCTAGATATTGTACTGTTCATGTGATGAGCATTTCTAAGTGAACTGGTCAGTATCACATAGCCTAAGCTACCTCATAAGGTTGTTGTGCAGATAATTTGAATACATTATAGTTGTATTTTTTCTGAGCACAGTTTCAATATGCTGATTTCCTCCTAAGTAGCTAATGAAGATTTTTACCAAATGTGAGCTTGGGCTTTTTAACCTTTCTTCTGCGTTAGCTTTGCTGTTTCTTCTGTCATTAGTGCTTTGGTGTTTTAGTGTCTTAACTTCTATTGATTTGGGTTTTTAAACTGTCAGTGTATGATGATTGTTTTAAGCCATTGTGTGTATATGCCAACACCAGGAGGAAGGAGTAGCAGAATATTTTAATAACGGAAAAAATAAACTACAGTAGTTTGAAGTGAGGCATGTCTATATACATCCCATCTGAAGAAGTCTTGGATATCTACCCCATATCTTATACCTCTACCAGATGTTCCCCCTCCCTTCTCCTCTTACACTTTATTATGAGTCCTCCCAAACTGCTCCCTGCAGCTGGTTCAGCATTTTACCGGTAATCAGTTTCCAGTTCCTCTAAGCAACAAGGTAGAGTTAAAAGTTCTAGGATGTTTGGTGAAAGGGTCAGCTTCCGTGTTGAGAGCAGGGTATGAATCTGCTCAGTGGTATCCATATCATCATGGTCATTGGGGTGGTAGGCAGAGACATGAAGTGTGTGTGCTCTGGCCATCTTTCTTCTTCTTCTAAAGTCTTGGAAAGAACATTAGCAAGGAACCAGTCATGGGTTACCATGGCAGCAATGTGGAAATTCTGTATTTACTTCTGTGTTTCTATTCATTCTTGACCAAAAAAGGAATTCTAGCTGGAGATGACTCTGCTAGAGTGAAAGTTTCCAACCAACTTTGAGGAGAAGTTGTGACTGCCCTCCACCTCCAGATCAGCAGAGTTTTCCATCAAGGATTGAAGCATATATCCAACTTCGTTATTCATTTGATTGGGTAAAGACAACAGAAAACTAAATGGAGTGTACTAAAAACTGTATAGCTACCCTTCTTCCTCTGAGAAGAATCAACTTTCTCTGACCAGTAAAGTGCTCAGAGATCAATTAGGCTGGAAGTTGAAAAGGAGTGCAAGCTATTTTATTGACCTACCATCAACACCCAATATCAGATTTATTCTTTCCAACTTGGATACTCAAATGTGTCGATTTCAGCTGCCAGAATTCCCAGCTGGCTTGGCTACTGTAGATCCTCTTCAAGTTCCATCAGATCCCCAGCATCCTAAGAGAAGAGGGCTCTAACTTAGGTTTTCCCATTGGCTGAGCAAGCACTATGAAAATGACAGCATTGAGAATTAGGCTCTCTAAAGGAACTTAATGTAGGGGATCAAAGAGGATTGAACAAGAATTGGAACCCAAGGCTGCAATTTGATATATTGTGAAATACTAGGTATCACACAGGCATCCAAACCTCATGGTTCAAAGGTAGGCAAACTGCAGAAGCCAAAGCACCTTTTTTGTGGCTTCCTGCATCCCCTCTGACCATGCTGCTGAATAAGGCATAATTGCTCCAAGTCAGCAATGTGATTTCCTGTTATTCTGAGGTGGGACATGCGTGAAAACTGTAATTTACTATTTCGCTCTATGACATGTCCCCAGTATAAAACCTTAAAATAGGCTTAATAGTTTCTTAATGCAAACATACTCCACTGTCAACAAAATAAGAAAAAGGGAAAAATCCCGCTATATCCAGGTGCATAATTATGTCCTGCCTACATGCCCCATCACCAGGCCACTCAAGTCTTTGCCCCCTCCTTCAATATAAGGTGTAACCTTGGTCATCAACAGAGTGCCCACCCCTGCAGGAGATGAATTTGCATACTGCAGCTAAGTATTCATTCTTATGCTTTTGGTAAAAATTACCCATTTGTTGTCCAACACACCCAAAGGACACTAGGATGGAGGCAATGGTAAAGCTTCCTTCAGGTTGAGCTAGTGACTTCGTAGACTTTGTAAGCATGATCATACAGTTTTCCTGGGAATAATACCAAAGTGGTTTCCCACTGACTTCTTCTGGGATTTTTTTTTTTCACCTTCCCAGTTTAGCCTCCTCCCTTTGGACTCTTTGATGGTCTTCTATCCAACCTGGTTTGGCCCTGCTTACTTCTTCCACATCAGCCAAGGTCCCCTATGTGTGCCACCAGGATAGAAAAGTCTGGCCCAAAGGAAAATATTGGAGGGAGGCCAGGAGAACGCTGATGAAGGAATGCAAGAGCCATTAACTGGTGAAAGAGACTGCAAATGAAATCTCAGCTCTGAAACAGTAAGCGTAAGAAAGAGATTTAAAATAACCTCACCTTGATTATGCACAATATAGCAGAGGACAGAGGGAAACTCCGGCAAGCTTTGAAAATTCTCTTATTATATCCTACAACATTAGAGTTCTAACAGTCCTTAAGGAGTCTGTTTTCTGAACCCTTGAAGGGCTGACAGGAAGGAGGGGATTATTACACTGTGCACTAAACAAAATCCCTCTTGATTCCACCCCATATTTTGTACCACTGGAACTTCCTATAACACAAGGAGTTCTGGTGAAATTGTTTGTCCCCAGTAACAGAATCAGCTGGTCTCATTCTACTTTCATAATTATTTATGAATAGAGCAAGCTGGAAAGTGATTCTTGAGTGAAAATAGCTAATCTTAATTCTTGATTGTAATGACCAAGTTATGATAAAATAGTATGCTACTGATTAATATTAATGATTGAAATGAAATTTTAGAAGTAAGTATTAATCTGAAATTAACCATTTTCTTCTACAGTCAAGTCTATTGTTCATGATGGACAACATGGTTTTAAAAAAAGTATGACATAAAACTATATTAAATTGCTATTTATGAATGTAAATATGCTTGTCTTGTTTGGAAATATATCACTTCATCATTAAAAGCTCTGTTTGCTGACTTGGAGAACTGAAGGTATACAAAGCCCTTAGTGAAGCACACTCAAAGTATTATTTATTATAGGGATATTTTTCTAGTATGTAATTGGGCATATTTTTGCTAGAGGCCTTATTGTACTGTTCCAACATGCACACTCATTAGACTAGGCAATTGAGGAACTGTATCACGAGGAAGACAATTTCACAGAACCTCGTTTATTCAGAAGGAACTTCAACTGTGTTCAGTACAGTTTATGCCCAAGTGAGTGTCTTAGAATTGTTAGGCTTGCAGCTTATTAAATTATATGTATGTTTTCTCCTAAGCAATTTGGTTTAGGATTGTAATCTATGCCTACAGTCTTAAACACTTATTAGAAGTAAGTTGTCCTGAATACAAGTGAGCTTTTCATCTCAGTAAATCTGTAGGATTTCATTCTAAGGTTTTCTAAAAGAAAGTATGTACTAGAAATAATATGGATGGAGAAATAAATTAAAACATGCTATTCTATTTTTCGATATATCTGGAACTTGAAAGAGATAAAAAACCAGATCTGCCTCTGAATTGTTTAATATTTAGAAGCCATATCTTTTATTTAAATTCACATTTATAGAATGATCTACTTGATGATCACACTTCTACTTGCCACCATCCACCAGCCTTTCACATGGGCCACTAGATTCTATCACGGTGTGGGCTTCCTTTGTGGTGATTAATGAGTACACTGTCAGCACAGCTCCTTGAATATGTTATCTAGCAGGTGTGAAATGACGGCATGGAGCTAAAAGCAATTATTTGTAGTGGGCAGAGTAGTGACGGCAGCAGAGTTCCAATGAATTCCAAAAGGTTAACTAAGAGCTAAAATAGGCAGTGATGCAAAAGATCTGTTATCAGATCTCCATTTGAATGCTTTAAAATGAAGTATGGGTAGCTTCAACTTTAGGCCAGCAGCATCATGGGAAAAGGAGTTTACTCTTTCTCTCTGAGCCAAACCCCTGGTATAACACCCTCTCCCTGAAGTTACTATATGTGCCATTGGCAAAAATGTACTCACAAAATACCTATCTTTTCCTCCCAGCTCAACTGGTAATATTTTTGGAGGGGAGAAATGACTTGAAAAGGAAGGACTTAATATGTCCCTTACCAGCAAGTGTTTAAAAAAAAAAAATCAGGTGATCCAATATCAAATTTGCACCTCATGTGGTTTGGCCCTTAATCTCTTCTAATAAAAATAAGTGTCTGATTAACTAGATGGTTGACAATTGGAATTGGTGTACTTTTAATTTAAATTGTCTAGAAGAGAAAATTTATTTCAGTTCAATTTCTCCTGCTCGCACATTATGGAAAGATAAGCTGACTGCACTAGCTAAAATGGCTTCTTCCCAATTATTAAAACATTTCTTCTTCCATTGTAACCCAGTACCCTGTGTTTAGTTCTAATGGTTAATAAATTCTCTGCCAGGTCCACAATAGTTAGCCAGAAGAAAAAGAGGATACAGCTGTTACTGCACTGCAGAAGCAATTTTTACAGAAAAGGGAAATTTGTACAGGTAGTACTCAGATTACAACCATTCATTTAGCGACCATTCAAAGTCACAATGGGTCTGAACAAGTGGTACTTATGACCGGTCCTTGAAGTTCCAGTCATTGCAGCACCCCTACAGTCATGTGATTGTGATTTGGGCACTTGGCACACAGCTTGCACTTGCATGGTTGTAGTGTCCCACAGTCACATGATTGCCGTTTGCAACCTCCCCTGCTGGCTTCCCACAAGCAAAGTCAATGGGGAAGCTGGCAGGGAAGGTTGCAAGTCGCTCCCGTAAGTTGCTCCTTCCACTTTTTCTCCCAAGGAGCCCCATTACAGAGTACAAGATCCCACAGATCTCGTACCCCATAGCATGTGCCCACCCGCAGTGGCTCCTCTGTGGTCCTCGCCAACCCGCCTGTGGCCCCCACACACCCACCCACACCCCATAGCACCTGGCTCAGCACCTCCCACCCCGAGAGACTCATGCACCCTCACACGTTCCTTGCCTTGGACTCCTGACTCTTCCTGCTTAACAACCCGTGCAGTCCTGGGGTTTCGACAGCAACCAGGACTAACGGGATTGCCATCACTAAGCAGTACATTCATGTGATGCTTTACGACTGTATCGTTTAGCAACAGAAATTCTGGTCCCAATTGCCATTGTAACCCAAGGACTACTTGTATACAAATATTCTGTTTCATCTATCCAACCCGGTGATGGTGGCCTCCACTGATGACCAGGTTGGATAGGTGGCCTCCACTGATCACCAGGATGGCTGGCTTCAGTAAAAATCCATAACTCCATGCCTGATATATAGATTCACTTTCTGGCTCCTACTCTGAAGAAACAGCTGCCAGCTGCAATGCAGCTTTGGTACCATCAATCATGATATCCTTCTGGACCGACCTAGGAGGTTGGGAGTGGGAACCTGGTGTTGCAATGGTTATTCTCCTTCGTCTACAGCTGGCCTCAGTTGGAGTTTATGATAGGGAGAGATCTAGGCTAAGGTCCTTGCTTTGCAGGGTGCTGCAGGGTGCTGTTCTCTCCCTGCTCCTATTTAACATCTACACAAGACAGCTGGGTGAGGTATTTTATCAGCATGGGGTTAGATATCAGTATGTTGATGATACTGAATTGTACATCTCAACCCTGAACCCTCCAAGTGATGCTGCTGAAGTTCTGCCTTGGTTTCTGGATGCTGTAGAGATCTGGATGGGGAGAACAGGTTCAGATTCATCCCTCATAAGACCAAGTGGCTGGGATTGTGGTACTCCCTGGGTATGGGGACTTTACAACTTTGGTTCTTGATGGAGTTGTACTGCCCCAAAGAGACCTGGTGTACAATTTAAAGGTTTTCCTAGACTCACAGCTTCTGTGAGCAAGTAGCAGCTGTGGCTCAGAGAGCCTTTGCACAGATCCATCTTGTGATCAGTTTTGCCTGCTCCTGGATCGGGAGACCTTGCTCACAGTCACTCACAGCTTAGGCACCTCACATTTGGATTACTGCCCTACATGGGGCTATCCATGGTGACCACTTAGAGGCTTCAGCTGGTCCAGAATGCAACAGCACAGGTAATTTGGAGCATATTTCAATATGCACATGTAACACCTCTATTTCGCAAGTTGCACTGGTTAATTAAATAAAATATATTCTTCCAAGTCATTCTCACTGAACTCAGTGGAGGCTCACTTCTCATTGAGTAGGAATGTAGAGACTTCCCCTGTGGAATTTTTTAAAAATACAGGCACAAGTAACCAATGTTACTAAGGTTAGGGATACCATGCCTGAAAACATTCAAATGACCACTAGACTGCAGCAGATTTAGAGTTCTGTTTCTCATCACTGGTCTGGATTTTTCGCAGGTCAGAACTAATAACCCTAGTTAAAGTCCAAGTTCCATGGATCTGAATGAAGCACTCTTTTGCTGTTGTTGAAATTAATAAGACTGAAGTGTTATAAATTCAGGACTTGACTAAGGCAGTCAACAATGTGTTATTTTAAAATTAAATTTCAGCAAGTAATAAAGTGCAGAAAATAGTAGACAAAAAGAACGTGATAGTATTTGTAAGCTCTGTGATTAATGATAGCTTAGATTTGTTTACCATTAATGAAGTAATAATTTACTTAGGTTTAATTACATGTTAGACTGTTGTTGTTCTTGTTACTTAGAAACAGCAAGTATCCTTAAACTGCCACTTAAATATCCATCACGATACAGAACCAGTGTTTTTCAACCTTAGCAAGTGTGGACTTCAACTCCCAGAATTCCCTAGTCAGGCTTGGGAGTCACAAGGTTTGCTGGGGGAAAAAAACATGGAAGATGAAGAATACCTGGTTGGCCTAAAAAAAAGTGTTGCTCTTTAGCCTGGGGTACTTCACTCTATGTCATTTTGTTGCAACAGTGTTTGTCTCATAATCCATCTACTCTTTTAATATCACACTTTTCTAATCTGAGAAGATGCTTATGTAGGCACTGACCTTGGTGGCTACTAGAATGTTAGACATGTCCAACTAGCTAAAATGAGGGTAAAGAGAAAAAGCTTGACAAAGGTGACTGATGTCTAACCCTCTTTTGTAGATGGGGGAAATATGATTATGCTGGTAATTTTAAAGACCACCAGTATGCTTGGATACTTTCTCTCTTCTACTTCCTAATAAATGAAAGACTGTAATATTGCAAAACACCCATACATTTTAACCACACTTCTTATGAGAGCTTTTGCCAAAAAAAAGCTACCCCTATAATTTGCTACTCCTTGGAGAAGGAAATTGTAAAATCAAGGTTGTATCTTACTAAACCATAAAGTGGTTGGTTTGGTTTTGGCTTAGTATGTTTGTGAACTTAGTCACTGCGGTTTGCAGAGATTTTATCTTTTTTGACTGGGGGACACATTTGTAATTTTGATAGTATATTGTAGGCACTATGGCTACCATGGCTGTGTTTATGGCTTGCTCATTCACAAAATGGCTGGCATTATGGTGTGCTAGTAGAAATGAGCAAGTCAAAGGGACGGGGAACCCAAGACCACCAGGCGAGGATTGTGCAGGACATTGGTAGCCAAGGGTACTACACTGAAAACCTCAGATAGTAGTATATTATGTTTTTAAATCATAGTTAAAGCAAACATTGACTTACCACAATGAATGAACTGAGCCATTAGTATGTAATATGAGTTACTGTTGTGTTTACTACCGTGACTACTGCTTATTATAGTGCTGATGGGTACAAGATATTTACAGAATACAGTGACACCTCTACTGACAAGATTTGTTAACAGATAATAGATGGAAAAACTGAGATGGGAACAGTGAGAGTGGGGAAAAAAATCAGTTTTTTTTTTAATAGGGGAGCAAATAAAACATAATATGTCTTCTTCTCTAATTGCAGATAGTTCCACTTGTAGCATTTGTTAGTCACAAAAAAGCAGTTCTTAATGCAGGCTGATGTCACTGGATATGAATGTTTTGCCGGTGGCATTTGTACACAGTACTGGTTTAATTCCCATATAATCTGTGTAGCTCCCTAAATTCTACCCATGAATCAGTTCTTACTCTGCCAGTAGTGGAAACATAATTGTAGGATACAGTTTTCTTGATTAGCAAGACTAGACTGTGCTTAAGTGCGTAATAATGCTTTTTTTCTGTAATTCCAACAGAGGAGTAATTTTTTTTTGCATAAATTGCAGAGCAGGAGGGGAAAGTTGACATGCACAAGGGCAGCCGTTTTCATACAAATATCTTAGCTTTGCTCTGCTCTGCTAAATGTAATGACTAACCAACCTATAGTATGACATTTTACTGGCATGGCAGTCATTGCATTCCTTCTTGACTGCTGCTTTGCAATGAGACCCCCTTCTATTCAGTAATTTAACTCTCAAAACCACTCATCAGAACTCTAAAACCGTAAAAATAAAATTAATGTACAGTTCAACTCTCAAGACCACTCCTTATCAGAACTCTAAAACCGTAAAAATAAAATTAATGTACAGTTCAGTAAATGTGAGTCCAATATATAACGTAAAATACACTCTTTCACATTCTTGTAATCAGTTTAATGTTCTCCTATCTTTTTTTCCTAACATGCCCCGGTTGTTTTATGTAAGAGGCAACTTTTGTACAGTATACTTTTCTGTTAGCATATATCAATTGGATACATTCCTTCACTTTCTATTTTTCAGTTGCACTAGTTTGCAACAAATAGAGGTGCTACAGAGACTCTGCAATCCACTCAGCAGTGTGCAAAATGCAAAAGAATTTTGATAATTTTCAGTGCTACTTGGAGAGCATACTGAAGAATTGGAAGCCTGTTTCTTTAAACAGCAAGTTCGCTTCTACTTGCCTGATGTGTTGTGATGTCATTGTCACTCATTCTGAAAGTATTGCTTTCCTAGAGATGCCAAGCCTGCCAGGGCAGTTGCTAGGAAACAAGGGAATGTTGAGAATTACTTTTACTCTGAATCATTCAAACAGATTACTCGGGAGAGAACATAATGTCATAGCACATTGTCAGTGAAGTCACATCAAGAACTACTTTACATTCCTTAAATGTGATGTTTTCTGATTGTGAAAACTTTATAGAAAAGCTAAGCAGCCTTTTCTTTCATGCTACAAATACTAACAATTTTAAAGGATGTTAGGAACTTTGAACTGGTACCAAAAATTGGGGAGAAGGCACAGTATAAGTGAGTAAGTATTACAGAGAACTGAGATATACTAATTGTTAGCATTCCAAAGCGCAGGTTTCAAAGCCATCAGCTAGTCACTTGAAAAACTGATTACATATTTATGCGGTATTTATGTCTATGTGAGGGTAACTGGAATTGTTACACGTCCACACTTAAATCAACTAACATTTAAATAACAAGGAACAAAGTATTTGCTCTTAACCCGTGATGTGACGTCTTAATGGAATGGATAACAGTCACATGATTCAGTCCCACAACTGCTCTGCAAGGTAGGAGAATGAAGGGGAAGTGAAATGACAGGGCCAGTTCTTCATTTCTATAGGCTCCAGCATTTCAGTTTCATTTTGCTACAGCTGGCTTGTACTAGGAATGAAGGGCAAGTAACATGTGGTGGCAAAGAATGCGGCTACGCTGTGGCTGATGCCCCTCAACATTCCTTGAATTGCATGCTTCCTGCCACTTGCCTTATAGTGTTACAAGGCCAGACTGTCTGAGAAGGCAGTTATCACCCGCCATGCCCCCACTTGTACTTAACTATGGCACAACAGTTCCTTGAGCAGCCTTCCCCTCCCCCTCTCCCTCCCCCTCCCCCACCCCCAGCCCTTGCAATTGTTGTTAGCTCTACTGTTATTAAAGTAGTATCTCTCCCCTATTCTGGCACTATCTAAGGCAATGATGGGGTACCTTTTGGGCTCAGCGTGTCAACAATTCGGAAAGTGCCTAATTTGACTCTGCTGGCGTGTCACCCCACCCCTGGCAAACAAAAGAGAAACAATTCTTTACATATTCGTTTATTTTTAAAAAATACAGCCCAATTGTGTGTGGTGCTATGTATTATATAAAGAAATGTCAAATAATTACAAAAATGAAATAGGAGTAAAACAAATTCAGTTTCTTTGGTATAACTCAAACAGGGAGAATAGTTGTTGTCGGGTGTTGGTGAATGCTGATATCATGGCATGTCACCTTTGACATGTGTGTCACAGATTCGCCATCACTGATCTAAGGGCAGCCTCAAAGTCTATAAAATCCATTAGGCTTTATCACCTTGGAAGTAACTCTGAGAATTGGCAGCAACTGGGAACAGAGGCAGTGGAGGCAAAATAGGGATCTGCAATGGGGACATGAAACTTCATGCAGATATTGTTTTGTGCCAACTTGAGAATGGGTGGAGAACACTGTAACTCACTAGTAGAAAAAGGCCCCAAAGACAGTTTATTACATCAAATTGATAGGAAAAAAGTATATATACACATGCAATTGTTTAAACAATAATAAAATAATTGATATTACTATTAAAATTAATAATCATAAATATAAAGGAAGAAAAGCCTGGAAAATTATACATTTTGCTTTGTGTATATTAGACACTTTAGTGAATGTTCAGTAAGAGTTGGCTATACCTGCCTTACTGCTGGAGATGTGGTTCAGGAGTTGGAACATTAATTCATATGATCTGGATGTGTCTTATTATCGGGAGATTTTGGACTGAAATCAACAGGATTGTTCATATGGATTGACTGTGATGCCGTAAAGATGCATTTGTTCTTCTTGGCTATGTTCCTAGTATTTAAAATTTCAGGACATTAATATCTGTAGACTTCTTGGGCATGAGAGTTAGTTAAAATAATTGTTCTACAAAACGGGGAAAAAATCTTCACTTAAAAAAAGGATTGTTCTTATATGTTTGTTTCTCAACATTTAGATTAGTTAAGCAAAGAACAAGATTTTTGAGTGATGGTCAGTCAGTTTGGAGTTGTGCTGAGCATCCTATCTTGATATCTCTTTGCAGTGTTGGTTCCTCCCCACCCAGCTAGGTGGCAGCATCTAGCTGAACTTACCTGATGCCCCAAAATCAAGCAGGGTCACCTAGTTCATACTTCAATGGAAAATCACCAGAAAATCCCAATGCTCTTGATTGTTCCAGATTACTAACCTCTTGAATGTTATGTCATGATAGCAGACTGAATTAAAAGTCAAGATAGGGTTGAAACTGATTATATGGCTATTATTTATCCCTGTAATTTCAAACCAACCCTTATTACATGACTTCCATAACTTGAGAATACAGTTCCTAGAATTCCTATGGCCACACACACTGAGAATTCTTGGAGTTTCAGTCCTAACACATCAGATAGCTTCAGGTTAGAGCAAATTATGCAACTCATTAGTATCTGCGGACCATACTTGGTCTTTGAATGAGATGCCAGATATGCACATTCCAGAAAATGGGTGGGGTCAGAACAAAAATGGAATTTGCTCTAATTTAAAATTAAATTTGCCTTTCATGTAATTTTAAAATTAGGAATATTATTAAATGGAATTTAGCTGCAGTTTAGGGTCATATTCAATAAATCAAAGAGCCACTAGTTGTGCCTTTTTGCCATAGTGGCTGAGAAGAAGCCGGCTTGTCACATATTTTAATGTCTTAGGTTAAAATCTGATAAATTCTTATTGGGGAATTCCATTGGACTCTGGGATTTTTCAAAAACATAATGCATAGTGTTATTTTATAAGAAATAAAGTTGGGAAGATGTTTTCAGAGATCTGATCAATCTGAACAGCCTTCTGGAATGTTCCATCACTGGAGGTTTTGTAGCAGGGGTTGGACAGCCATTTGTCTGGAATGGTATGAGGATTCCTACCTGGGCAAGTGGTTGGACTAGAAGACTTCCAAATCCTTTCCAATCCTAGGATTCTATGATAAGCACTATAAGATAATGGTGGATTTCAGACTATCCCAAAAGTGTATTTTAAAAAGTTTACTTTCTCAACTAAGAGTTTACAATTTTTTTAAACGGACAATGCGCTTATACAGGTATCTAGTTCTAATTTGACAACTGGATGGATTAAATAAGCCAAGAAGTTTTCTTTCTGCAAAGAAAATAATTGGTCTTTTGATTTATGTTGCAGCAGAATCAGAGTATATGGCAGTAGTTCTGAATGTGATTAGATAAATACAGTGGAACCTCGGTTTACGAACTTAATTCGTTCCGCGACCTGAATTGGTTGCGACCCGAAGCAAATTTTCCCATAAGGTTCAATGTAATTACCGTTAATCCGTTCTGGCGTGGAGGACAGGGAGGCGGCTATAGCTTGGAGGGAGAGTCCCCCTCCCTACGACCACGTGTCAGGGGTGGAAAATGGCCGCGGATCACGTGTCAGGGGCGGAAAAATGGCTGTGGATCACGTGTCAGGGGCAGAAAATGGCCGCGGACGTGTCAGAGGCGGAAAAATAGCCGCGGACCACGTGTCGGGGCGGAAAAATGGCCGCGGACCACGTGTCAGGGGCGGAAAAATGGCCGTGGACCATGTGTCAGGGGCGGAAAATGGCCGCAGACCACGTGTCACGGGCGGGAAAATGGCCATGGACCGGGTCACAGGAGGGAAAATGGCCGCGGATCCTGTTCGTAACCCGAGGCGGAGTTCATGAACCGAAGCAAAATTTTGCGGCCGGAGCTGGTTCGAAAAGTTCGTGAACAGAACTTTCTCTGTTACAAAAAGTTCGTAACCCAAGGTTCCACTGTATCTATTAATATATCACTGTGTTAAAGGCTGTAACCTGATTCATGAACAACAAAGAAACAGTTAATCCTGCCATGAATCATTAATAATGGAAACCTAACTTTTTACTTTCACTCCCATATAATCACTGGAGCAGTGGTTCTTTATTAAGGATTAGACAACCCTGTGACCCGTTGGGTCATCCTTTGAGAGAAAGACAGTAGAGTCTGATGTGACCAGAATGAACATTAAATTTTAGGCTGACCATATTTTTTTACCCCAATGCTAGATGGTCCTGTAATCATCTAAGAAGAGTATACATCATAAATAGAAAAATAATTGTAGTGGCAAACAAACTTCAATAATAAGTCAATATTTACTTCCTAAACAGATAAACAGAATGACCATGGGTAGACAAAAAAGCAGTGGAGCAGGAGTGACTTCCTGCTGGCTTCCCCATTGACTTTGCTTGTGGGAAGCTGGCAGAGAGCAGTCAAAAATCACAATCATGTGACTGTGGGGATGCTGCAACGGCCACAACTTTGTGAATAAAACTGGTGTGAACATCGTGGAAATTTCAATTTCAAATTTCAGGAGTAATGGGTCCCAGATTTTTACGCATTAAGTTAGTGGATTTTAGATACCTTGATTCAAAAATTGTTGTGGTGAGGGTACAAAGGGGGTTGAGGGTACAACAAACAGATAAACACAATGAGAGTTTTAGTAGTATATAGAAAAGAAAGCAGATAATACTTTGTAGTCAATTTGTCAAGGAATCAAGCTGCTTGTTCATAGTTTTATTCCAGATTTCCCCAAATGTTTTCTTTTTAAAAAAAGGAAGATAAAAGGTGTCCTTCAAGTGGAATTGAACTACTGGTGACTTCATGGCCAAAAATATCAAAATGGTTTGGCTGTGCAACTGTGGTTTATTCTGAGTTGTTTTTCAACTTCTTAGCTACAGCTTTGATATTTTCTCAGAGTCTCCCATCAAAGTATTTATCATGTCTGAGCTTCCAAGCCCTAACAAGACCAACCAAATACAGTGTAATTCCATCCGATCAAGCAGGGCACCATAGATATAGTAAGCAGATATACTGGGACTGAAACTCTCAGCTTCCAGCCAATTAAAGACCTAAAATAGGGGTAAAACACACCAATATTTCCTACATATTTTTGTGTGGGAGATAGAAATGTCTCTAGATTAATACTATTGGGAAAGTGTGGATTATACTGACAAGGGGAAAATGTAAATTACTCCCCTACTTTTTCTGCTCAACCAAGAACCTAAAAATAAGATGACAAATTCAGGAGGAAGCAACTTTAATTGTAATTCAACACTAGCCTATCCCTAGTTTTCATCTGTTAAATTTCCATATAACCTATTTGAATTTGCTAAACAGCTCAAGGACATTAATCTATAAAGCAACACTTGTATTTTTTCTCCATGCTGTGAAAGACTGGGTGGGTATACATCTTACTGCATCCAAATAGATACTGCAAAGTTGCAGCCAAACAGCAATGCAAAAGCACAAACAGTACACAAAGATGAAAACAGACACATGCTTGTACACACTAAGGGAAGCTTTACACCTCAGCAACTGGGGAGAAAATGAATTTGGTACAGTATTCTGCAACTCTCTCAAATGGATACCCAGTATTATTGGCTTTTTTGATGGATCTCTCCCCTCCCCCACACACACCCCTCCTTCTTTTAAGTAGCAGCTGCTTAAAAAAAATAAGGTAACACAATTAAGACGTGGCGGGAGGGAAGGTGAGCTTCTTTCTGCATTCCAACGGCATTGTGCGTATGCTCAGAGGCGTTTTCTCACCACATATTTAACATGAGCCGGATTCCTAGCTCTGTTGCCGTCCCTACCTGACTCTTTTGTGCCTGACTACCTTCCACCAGCGGGCTCTCCCCTTTCCTCCGCTCCTTCTACCTTGTCGTGCCCCGTAAGGCCTTGGAAGAGGAATCCGAGCGCGCGGGAGGCTTGTTCCCTACTGTACTTCCTCGTAGCTCAGAGGCTCTTCATCAAAAGCGAATTCCTGAGGCTCCAGAACGACTCATTCCTATTCCCCCCCCCTTCCTGAGGCAGAGACAGCGAACCGTGTGTGTGTGTGTATGTGTTGTTTTTTGCAGGCAACGTCCTTGACCGACCGGCTGTGGCAGAAGGCGACCTCGACCCACCTGCGCCGGAAGCCTTGTCAAACGCCCCAGCGCGGGACGTGGCCGGAGAGCGGCCGCCGGCCCCGCGCAGGCCCCTCCCCGCCTTGGCGACGTGTGTCTCGCAACGTGCTGAAGGGCGGGAAGTAAACAAGGCCCGGCCTTCCTCTGTCGCTCCCCCTCCGCCGGGCCTCCAGTACCTTCCAGGAGCGCCTGGGCCTGCGAGAGGGAGGAGGGAGCCGCCCAGAGCTGTGGCGCAGCAGGAATTCCCGCTCCGGCGCGGCCCGAGGGAAGCGGGAGGGCGCAGGGGGCGCTGTTCCTGCGGGGCCGCCTCCCGGCCCGCGTAAGGAGCTGAGGAGGGGGCGGAAGCGGTCGTAGGACGGCGGCGCCGGGAGGGTGATGCCCCGGGTTATTTTTACTCGGTCACCTCATCTTTTCTGGCTACCTGCGCGGAGGGGCGGCGGCAAGGCAGCGGTCGCAGTGGTCGCTCCCTAGCCCGGCCCCTGCGGCCTTGCCGGGCGGCTGTGAGCGCCGCCACCGCAGCAGCCTATAAAGGGCCGAGGATGCAGCTCTACAGCACTATCGTCACTCATTATCCGGCGGCAGCGGCAGCAGCGGCGGCGGCGGGGAGCGGCGCAGCCAGCGGGCCGGGAGTCGTTTTCAAAGTCTCTCCTTCGCCGGAGCCCGCGGGACAAAGCCCGGTGGGAGTCGAGAGCGACGCGGGAGGCGGCGGAGGAGGGACCGCGAGCGCCGTCGCAGCGGGAGCAGCCACCGCCATGCCCGCCTTCTCTTGCCTGGAGCTGCTGCCCCCGGCGGGGCCCGTCCAGAGGAAGCCGCCGCAGCAGCACCAGCCGCCGCAGGTCTTTTGCCCCGGGGCGCAGATGATCCGCCGCCGGCCGCTGGAGAGGGTCGTGCCCATCCGGCTGCTGCCGCGCCCGGAGCCCGTCGGGGCGGTGGGAGAGCTGGGCCCGCCGTCGGCGCCGAACGCCCACCCGTGGCTGCTGCTGGAGAGCGGCGGGGGCGAGGTCGTGGCCGCCGCCCAGCCCGCCTTGCCGCCGGAGCCCAGCAACCGCGGCCTCCGCTTCAGCGAGCATTGCCAGGCCCTGCAAGCGGCGGCCGCAGCCGGCTCCTATTCAGGGCTCACCGTAGAGCCTCAGCCCAGCAGCGCGTTAGAGGTTGCCGAGGAGGAGAGCCCCTGCCAGGTACGTCCGACGGAGCGGAGCGAGAAGCTGGCGCTGTACCTGGCCGAGGTGGAGAAACAGGACAAGTACCTGCGGCACAAAGGCCGCTTCCGCTTCCACATCATTCCCGACGGCAACTGCTTGTACCGCGCTGTCTGTAAGGCCGTCAACGGGGACCAGCGGCTGCATGGGGACCTCCGGGAACAGACGGTGCACTATATCGCCGACCACCTGGACCATTTCAGCCCCATCATTGAGGGCGACGTGGGAGAGTTCCTCATCAACGCAGCCCAGGATGGTGCCTGGGCCGGATACCCCGAGCTTCTGGCCATGGGACAAATGCTGAACGTCAACATCCACCTCACCACCGGGGGCAGGCCCGAGAGCCCCACTGTCTCCACCATGACCCACTACCTGGGCCCCGAGGACCCGAGCCGACGCAGCATTTGGCTGAGCTGGCTTAGCAATGGGCACTATGATGCTGTGCTAGATCGTCAGTGCCCCAATCCGGAATATGAGGAGTGGTGCAGGCAGACTCAGGTGCAGCGCAGGAGGGACGAGGAGCTGGCCAAATCCATGGCAGTGTCGTTGTCCAAGATGTACATTGAGCAGAATGCCTGTTCCTGAGATAGGCATTGCATCCCTTGCCTGCTATTCTGGTGCCTTAATTGTTCTCCATTTCTTCCTCCAACAGTTGTAATTCTTACATGGGGCAAGAACTTGAGGGGAAGGAATGGAGAATGAGATTTGCAATGAATGCTTGTATATACAGTATCAGATACTGGTTATTTTCCTGTCTCTTCTTTTGTATATATAATGCTTCTTCTATTTCCATGCGCTCTGTTCCTTAAGAGGGGATTTTTTTTTTCTTTTTGCACTTCCTTTTTTAACCTTTCTTCACCGCCAAAATAAAATTTAATTTTAGTGTTTGTTTGCCTGTAGATTTTTTTTCCTATATGGCTGATAGCCTAACAATTATTTTATGTTAATATCTGAAATGTGCACAATATCATTCTTTCAATGAAACATTGTACTGTAGCCCACAATTTTTGTTCTTTCTCATTAGATGAAAATTGATTTTAGTTACCCTTTTAACAATTTAATTTTAGTACGAAATTAATTTTTACCTAGCAACTTTTAGAAGAACTAACCACTGCGAGCAGGATTTCTTGAGATAATTGGAATGTGGCTTTTTCAACAATGGTTGAGCGCGATTGGGTCTCTTCTGTGTTCAGTTAGCTGGAGTAAGCTGGCTTTTCATTTTATTGTCTGATTGATTGGTCTTTTTTTCTTTTTTAATTACACATGTGGTTTTAAAAGGTTGAAGACACAATGGTTCTTTAAAAGTAGTCTTATTCTTTTTAGGAGTATACATACCTCCTGCCTGCCTCTTGATAGTCCATCAGCAATTTATCACATTATTTTGTTTTCTGATTGGCTTATGTTGGTATTATGTACAAATGTATTTATACTAAGTTTGTATGGTTTGCTGGGTCAAACATTCAAGGTAGAAACCACCCTCTTCAATTTCTGAATGAACTGAAATGGTTAGATATATTTATTAAATGGAGTTTGTACTTTTTTATTTTGTGACTTTGGAATTTATACTGTATTTGTATAATAGGAATATTCTTAGCTATTCTGGAATAAATGTATAGTTTTGCTTGGATCTGTGACCTGTGTCTGTGCGTGTGTAAACATCTGCCCTTCTATACTCAGGTTGCTGTCTGGGCTGCAGAAAGGAAGAGAAAGTATTGCTCTTGCCAAAGCCTGATTTCTTCCTTGGTACTTTGGCACTAGGCTTGCTACTGGATCCACAGGAGGAGTAGGGAATGGGAAAGGGCAGATGAGGGTCAAGTGTGATGAACATGGAGGTTGGGGTATCTCCATGGCACAGTTTTGTCCTATTTGCTTGCTGCTTTTCACAAGGTGGGGGAGGGTTGAGAAGTCAAGACTTAAATGGTTAATATATTGGACTAGGCTCCAAGATCCTAACCACCTTAGAAGATAACATTTCTCTTTAAGAGTTTTTATGGAAAGGGTAACCTTTTGGTAGCTAGGGCACAATGTTTTTGGTGGAGGCAATGATGCAAAATCAGCAGAGCTGGGATTTTTTATTTTTCTTCTGGGGGAAGGGGTCTTCACACTGTTAAAATGAGTTCAGTCTATTTAAGGCGTATATTATAGTGTGTTTTCCATTTCAAAATAATGTACTAATGACTGCAATTGCAAGGGTCAAAAAGAGGGGGATTTAGGGCCACAGGTTGCTTATTCTGTTCTAGAACTAAGCTTATTGTTGAACTGGAGCCTTAACTGATATTCTGTGAATTTATCCCTAGCCAGTATATGTTGAGAAAAGAATCTTTTTAGGTTTCCATTTCTTAGCCCAGAGCACTTTTCATAATATTTAATAGTAAATGCCTGTCCTTTGCTGCAGGTCAGCTCTATTTTCCATTTTTGTGATCTTTTGTTTGCATTTGCACACAGTCATTAGAATTTCTTAGTAAAATTCTGAAGTTGGAGCCAAATGCTGATTACATTTCATATTACTTACTTGATTTTAGCCTGCCAAATTAATCGAATCCTAGTAGGTTACAATCAATGATTTGGAATAAAATGTCCATGGTACAATCAAAAGTTAAAATCGCAAAATAACATAAAATATGTTCTAAAAAACAAATCACAGTAACTAGATAATCACATTCAAACATAAAAAGCCCCCTTAAATAGTTCA
Organism: Python bivittatus; assembly: GCF_059951505.1. Lineage (NCBI taxonomy): Eukaryota > Metazoa > Chordata > Lepidosauria > Squamata > Pythonidae > Python > Python bivittatus. Next base: position 17,764,168 of record NW_028277088.1, on the reverse strand, counting down.
GTTTTTAATAATTTCCTTCCAGCACATAATTAATTTGGTAGTTTAATTTAAAGTTTAAGTTGCAGTGAATTCATCGCATAACCTTCATTAATAGGTTTGCTTTTTTTTTCCTGTAAAGCTACTGATGTTAGTGATTGCTGCCATTAATTTTGACTTTAATAGCTAGTTATCTATTCAAATAAATACTTTTTGGGGGTGTCCAAAAATAATGCATAATATTAATCATATTTTCTCATGTACTCTTAAAATGACTATCTCCTTAACAAGTATAGCTGACTTTAGTTAAGGACCTTGTTTGTTTGTGAAAATGAAACACATCTGTCACCCAGTAGTTAATATTTAGCAATTAACATAGTGTATTTCAGGTGTTCTATATAACATTTCTTTGATAAAGTTTAGAAGCATATTATCAGAGGAATGTCCAAGGTCATGCAGGAAGGAATCTTGTTGACTTTTGGATAGCTGAACAAACACCTTTTATTTATTATCCCTTCCCAGAAAGGGGGGGGGGATAGAATCTGAGGAACCTGCTCCAGCATGTTTTAGGAACCTTGCAATTAGAGGTTTTGTAGGGCTTTTTCAAATAAGTTTCTGAGATTGCTTAACACACAATTTATTCTTGCTTGAATCTCATGCATGATCTTCGAGATGGCAGTTCTTTGACTGCAAATCTCAGTATTGTCGTTTCTTAGCACTTGGGGCTAAGCTAGATAATACCTAATAATATCTACAGTTGGGACTACAAAGTGAAGTGGGACTACAAAGTGGTAAAGGTGTAACTTTTTCACTGCAGGCCAGGAGATTCCCTATCCATCAGCCCCAAAGCCAACAGTTAACACATTTAATAGGACTTTCCAGTGTGGTTAGAATTGTCACTGATACTATAGTTCAGTGACAGCATACCTGGAAATCAGATTTATTAAAATTAATGAAACGTATTGAGTAAGCATGGACAGGTAAGAACATGTTATGGACTAATCAAGAATTCCAGTTACAACAAATCTGTTACGTACTAATCAAATTGAAGAAACGCTTTGCAGGAAGTGTCATGATTAATGGAATTAAGCTTTGACATCAGGCTGTTCTGCATCAAATCCTGTAAACTGATGTCCTAAAAATGAATAAAATTTGCCTAGCATAATATGGAGGTGGAATCTGCTTATTTTACTATTATACTGGATGATAAAGTGGTGCCTCTGTCAAGCCAATTATGAAACAAGAAGGTTTTGCCATGTAAGACAGATTTTCAAGTCTGCTTCTTTGCAACATTAATGAAAGCTGCCCCAACTAACAATATGTCCAGGGTTACTATTGTGGAAAAATAACAACAAAGCTGTCATTTTAAATTGGATGTAGCATACAGAATTTTGCTCCTGAGTTCATTTTGATTAACATCAATTTATAAACCAGACTAGTCCTGTTTGTCTCTAAAGAGTGGAAATCACCTGCGGAAATTATGATTTGGATAATGAAGCGTCATTTTGTAGCTATCCACCCACCAGATAGGCGTGTGCTGTGTCCCTATTTTTGGCAAAGGCATATTTACTACCTTTGTAAACATGAATTCATTCATAAGAATTAAAGCAAACAAAACAGCAGCAGATATAAACATACAGCTTTCTATTAAAAAAGATTTTAAAAACTTTGTTTTGTTGGGAGGCTGTTCTCTTTAGAAAAATGCAGAAGAAGAGGTTTCAAAAATAAAACTTAATTTCAAAGAGAGTTTCAAGGTTAAGTGTCCTTGAGGACAAGCTCTCTGATAACTGCCATCTAGTATCAGACCTGAACTGGAGCTGATTCAGCCATTAGAGACAAAGTGAAGCAGATCATTTCAGGCACTCTGTCTTCATTTTTTGTTAGACAGCAGTGAAACCCAGCAAACTCTTGGTTACTTAATGTTACATTTGAGAAAAAGGGGGTGGTGGTGTCTGAATTTTCCATCAAAGTGTCTTGAGCTATGCTTTGAACTAAACTGTTCTGGATGCTTGCAGGTCTAATTCAGTGATGTTCACCCTAATCTCCACCTCTCAGGATCTGCTTGATGCTGATTTCATTTCCTGAGCTTCTCTAATCTTGTACTGTCCAGATGCAACTCAGCTGCAGTTTTCACAATTCCTGTGGTCATTCTGTCTGCAAATTCTGGGAGTTGCAGTCCCAACACATCTATGGGACACCAAATTAAGGAGGGCTAACCTACCTTATCTAATAAGCTGACAGAAAACTTTGAAGCATTACACACTCAAAGGTCTAGTTTTCCACACTGAGTAGTTGCCATGGGACATTATGTATTCTCTGTCTTTATCTGGGAGATGTCTAGGGGTCAATGGAACATAAAAGAAGATCATCTGGTTAAAGGGAAAGGTCAACCAAGTCTGACATTCTGTCACCTGGTAGCCAACCAGAGGCACTAACAATATTTTACTCAATACACATTCATTATATAGTATGATTTTATATTATATAATATAATATATTATATAGTATGACACTGACTAACAGGATCAGTAAAGAAGAAAATGCCCCCTTATTCTCCAGAGTTCACAGGCAAGGAATTTAGGACTATTAAAAGGAAGTGCTTTTTCCCATAATGCATAGCTAACCTTTGGAATTCTCATATCCAGAAGGACACCTCATTATATAGACTCTTATACAGACTCATGTGTAATATATAGCCTGCATGGTGAATTGTACCTAGTATATCATAAATTATGTCATTCATTTCAAGGGATGAGTAACATTAAATACTTATTTCCTGTATCCTTTTTGGAATCCTCTTTCCATAAGTTGCAAACTTAAGATCATCATAAAAGTCCACCATTCAAGAACATATTGCAATGGGGAAATCTTGTTCAGAGTTCTAGTAAACCAGACTTTGTTCTAGGTTCTGTTAATTTCATTTTCTTTATTTACTTGTTTTATTCCCCCCCCCCTCCACTTCTCAGCAATACTTCTTTGTCCTAATTAGGCTGATTTGTACTTTCTTTTTTTAAAGTTTTATTTTAATTTCTTTCTGCAAATGTTGGGATTTCTCTGAATGTGCTGGTGACTCCCTCTGTTGCATATGATTGCTATTTCAGCTATATCAAAGTCTGCAATTAAAAAAGAATTTGCTATTTGTATATAGAGTTCCTGAATAAATTTCTAACTTTTTCTATTTCATCAAAAAGAAAAACACTATAATTTGAACACAAGTGGAAAATTACCAGTCAAGCTATTATTTGATTTTATTCTCTTGAAAAACCTGATATACATGTCTGTGGTTTTGAATTCATAGTGTTGTCCTCTCTGAATGGGAGATAGAGCTCACCATTATAAAAACACCAGGAGCTGGTGAAAAAAGAGCAATTCTCCAGTCAGCAAAATGGATAAAGAAATCGTTGGCTGCACAACCCACTGAATTCTTGTGAGCAATTTTCAAGGCCTCTGTTAATCCATTATCATCTCATCTAGGAATGACAATAGTAAAACCTGTATCTTCCTTTATGGAACTATATATTGTAGGGACCAGTAATCCAATGGATGAGGAAATGAAATACTTCCTTTTAAAAATGCTGTTACCTCTTCATGTCAGCAGAATGAGTGGCTATAAATGCTACTCTTAACCATTTATTTGAAGGTCTTTAACAAGCTTTGAGGGAATGGCAGATAATGGGGAAAACAGATGTAGATTTGGAAGAAAGGATGGCAGAACACTTCCAAAATTGGCTACCAAATTGTAATTTTTAATGTGACACTAGGGCTATGCTAGGATGTCAAAAAATATCCCACAAGAAGGTAATGGCAAACAGTTTCAATAACTTTGGCAAGCAAACTTCATGGATGCAGCTACTAGGAGTCAAGCTCAACTCAAGGGACATCTTTGTATTTTAGGGGGAAATTATGAAATGCTAACAACCGATCTTTTATTAATTCAGTTGAATTCAATTAAATTCAAAATTAAATCAAACTACTTTTTGTTTTTGCCCAGACTCCACCTATTTTAGCATGGGCCCTGTCCCTAGCAAGCCACCCAAAGCTCTAACGCAGCCCTTGGCCCAAAGAACATCGTGCACTCCTGTGTCCAGGTTTCTTAAGATAAATGTTTTGGAACAATTGGCTCCTACACACACAAAAATATCTAAGGAATTTCAAGAGAAGCAAGAGTCTCAGTAGGACAAATTAAACTTTCTGATGTTTGTGTTTTCTCCTGCTCTCCCCCTTCTTTTTCTTTTAAGCTAATGCTAGGGCAGCTTGCTTCATTGAATCTGGTTGTTTTCTAATGTTCACCTTCTTTCAGCTTTCAATCAGCTCAACAGAACATGTCTGGAATTTTTTTTTTAGTCTCCCATTGCGTATTCAACATTGGGGATTGCATACTGCTTTTTGTCCAGCACAGTAGGTAGAACTTAAATAGAAGGCAAAAGCACACTTAAATACATGAATAATTTCCTTCCAGAACAATGGCATGGCATAACAGTTGCAGTCATATTCCTAAAATGGTTACTATCTGTTTTTGTAACTGGCCATCCACACCCTGGACTTCAGCAGATAGGTTTTATTTACAGTTCTAACAGGCTTTGCTTCATCAAATGCTTAGCATTCCTTTCTTGGGCAAGTAATATCTCTTATGTAAGAACTGGTCCTGATACTTGAGCAAGTAATGCTTTGATTTTCTATTTAGTCTCCTGTGTTCCTGTTCAGTTGATATTCTTTCTCCAGCAGTCTTCTCTTAACTGGGGAATCTGGCAAAAATTTAAAAATCCCTTTGCCCAATGTTTAATTAATAAACTGTGCACAGTTTCTTTTGGGGGGGGGGCTCTTCAGAGTAAGTTAAACATTTATTTATTTATTTATTTATTTATTTATTCATTCATTCATTCATTCATTCATTCATTCATTCATTCATTTATTTATTTATTTATTTATTTATTTGTGGGGCTTATATGGCTGCCTATCTCATACAATGACTCTAGGCACCAGACCAGACATCCTCACAGCTCAACCCCCTATCCTAGCCCAATGCTTGGGTGAAGAGCCAGGTCTTCACAGCCCTCTGGAAGGATAAAAGGGTAGAGGTCCCTCTGATCTCCAGTGGGAGGCTGTTCCAAAGGGCTGGGGTGGCCAATGAGAAGGCATGCCTCTGAGGTCCCATCAGATGGCATCATTTAAGGGAGGGGACCTGGAGCGCACTCACCGTATCTAACCTAGTAGGATAGGCAGATACCCTCAGGAGAGGCAGTCCTACAAGTAACCTGGCTCTGTGCCATGTAGGGTTTTAAAGGTGATAACCAGCACCTTGAACTGGATCTGGAAAGCAGCTGGAAGCCAGTGCCGCTCACACAGCAGTGCTGTTACTTGGGTGAACTACAGGACACCCAAAACTGTGCATCCTGCTTCATTCTAGACCAGTTGCAGCTTCCGGATGGTCTTCAAGGGCAGCCCAATATAGAGCGCATTGCAGTAATCCAAACGGGAGGTGACTAAGGCATGGGTGACTGTGAGCAAGGCCTCCTGGTCCAGGAATGAGCACAACTGGCACACAGGATGGATGATTTAACCAATTACCTTGATCAAATGTATCTATTCTTCTTTACTCTGATTATTCTGAATTTTACTGTAGTATTTACTGTTAAGGGCAAGAGGTCGGCCCATGGCTCTTTGTCTTTGCTTTCCACAATTGTTCCTTTATGTTATCATTTGGGAGTGGGCAGGTGCATTATTTTTTTAAACTGGCTGGGTTTAGAGATAATAGAATTCAAGAATTCTATTTTGGTAGAATGGGAGGGAGGAATTAATGAGTTATGTATGCCCTATCTATATCTATAGGTGATGTCTATGTCTCTCTCTACGTTGGGTAGATTGAAACCCCTTCAGTCATTTGGAGAAAGAACACACAGAGGAGATTGTAGGAGGAGAGCTGTGTTAGTCTATGGTAGCCAAACATCAGAAAGAGTCTGGTAGCACCTTTTCAGGGTGAGTGAGTGATTTATGAATTCGATTTGGAGGCTGCCAAACTCCAGGATGACTCTGGGTGGCTTACAAAGCAATAAGTAATCTAAAGAGTCTGGACAACCATATCCCATATTACAGAACACTGGCAGAGCTCCACAGCCACCCTACCCTAAGGCCCAGGAGGACAGCTATGTTTTTAAAGACCTCCAGAACAACATTAGGGTGGGAGCTACATGGATTTCTTGGGTGGGGGGATATCATTCCAGAGAGCAGGTGCTGTGAGAGAGAAGGGCACGCTTCCTGGGATCAATAGGTGGCATAGTTTGACTGAAGGAACCTGAAGTGCATCAGTTCTGCCTGATATTACTGGATGGGCAGAAACCATGGGATATAGATGGTTTCTCAAACAACCTGGCCCTATGCCACGAAAGACTTTATAAATAATAACCAGGACCTTGAATTACACCTGGAAGCTCACCAGTAACCAGAGCAGCTCATGGAGCACCAAGGCATATCCAACCCTGCCCATATTGCTGCATTCTGGACTAGCTGTAACTTCCAAATGGTATTCAAGGGTAGCCCCATATAGAGTGCACTGCAATAATCCAAACATGAGGTGAGTAGGGCATGAGTAACTATCTGAAGAGTTTCCTGGTCCAGGAACAGGAATAACAGGTGCACCAGGAGAAGCTGTGCAAAAGCCCTTTTGGCCACAGTTGCTACCTGCTCTTTAAGCAGGAACTGTGAGTCCAAGACAACCCCCAGGTTATATACTAGTCTTGAATGGGGGACTGCAACTCCATGCAAGTTTTAAGATGGGAAGTCACCAGATCTGGGGGGCTAAAAAAAGTGCAGCCACTTGGTCATGGCAGGACTGAGCCTGAGTGTGTCCTTCCCATTCAGATCTGCCCAGCCTTCAGACACTAGGATAGGAGAATGACAGCATATTGTCCTGAAACCTGAGTGAAACAGGTCCAGAAAATCAGCTTCCTCCAGGGTCCTCTGCAATTGCAACCTTTTCAAGAAGGGAAGATTGGAGACAGGACAATAATTGTCCAGGATTGTAGGATCCAAGGACAACTTATTGAGGAGGGGTCTCAGCCAGAATCTTGCAAGTCTGATTGTACTGTACCTCCTCCCCATTTTTATGCTGTATTGAATTAAGGAGGTATCTGCCTGAGTCACTTTTGAATGTTATCTCATTGCTCTGGACTTAAAAAGTGTTTTAGCCCTTTCTACCTAGGTAATGTTCCTGCATATTTCCATCAAGGTCATCTTCCTTACTGTCTACACTGGATATGTTAGCTGCAGAGACCCCAACAATTCACAGATGACAACAGCCACCCCACCTCTTTCCTGGGCTGCTGCAAAACCCTAACCCAGGCAGCCAAGGTCCCAAGAGGGGAATATCTTCCTTCTGATCCCATTCTGGTCTCAACTGTACATGCATCTTATCAGTCTCCCATACATTATTCAAAGTCACAAGCTTTCATGACCCCCAGTTCACTTCATCAGATGGAGGGGACATGAATTCCAACTGTACGTTTGAGCTCCCAGGGTTGACACAGAAGATCTTAAATCAATGAGGCGACACAGTTACAGTTTAAGAACCCTTCATATTCTTAGTTACAACTCACTTCTCCATCCATAGTGTATTGTTATCTTTCTAAAGAAATAGATAGTTGAAAGGTTGCTGCAGTAACAGACCAACAGCTCTGATGAAGGAGGACCCAAAGCATGCTAATAGATGAGATCAGATTCTACTCATGACATCAAATTACATGGGCCACAGAGTGTGAAGGAAAAAAGAATAGTTGCCTGAATGGATTCCACACTATTCTTTAGTTTCCATTTCTGTTTTTTATTGATAGTGGAGTGCAAGCCCTTTGTCAGAGCATAAGAATAACTGTATCAATAGTAAGTTGGTAGGCTAGGAAAAAAGCTGAAGGTGGCACTAGAGCAGTGTTTCTCATGCTGGCTGGGGAATTCTGGGAGTTGGTCCACACATCTTAAAGTTGCTGAGATTGAGAAAGCCTGCACTAGAGGAATACCCATCCTGGAGATCGATGAAGCAAGTGCTAGCTCTCTTTGACTGAATATGCTGCTTCCCTGCCAAAGGACAATGAACAGATTACATCCTTTTATTCCATGTTTTTTCTGTCCACTATTCCATTTCTTTTTCTTCTACTCTATTCTGTTGGGAAAACTCCTGAAATTGTTTTGCATTACTGAATGTGTATTTCCACATAATGTTATCCAATTCAGTACTTCAGTTTTCAGATAACAGCATAATGTTAGCATAATATGGCAGTTTTGGGGAAAGGCATATGGACAATGTAAAAAAGTTATATAATTAACATGCATTTATTGTGCATAGTCATGACCATGCACATGGAATGTTGTGGGGTATTTGCATCATAGGTTTTTGATTTAATCTGGTCAAAGTTTACTTAAAGTTTGAATGGTCATGACATAGGGATGTTTGCTGGGGGGGGGTGAAAAAAGTCAAGATGGCAGCTGTGACTTTGTGATCAAAGCCTTTGAGAGGCACATTGCATCAAAAAGGAGTGAGGCCTTGATTACACAGTCATGGCTGCCATCTTGACTTTTTTGACCCCTGCAATGGCACATGAAAGAAAACTTTAGATAATGAATGTGATTTTAATTGTCCCCCACATACCACATTTACTCAAGGTTTCTTTGTCTGGTGTGACTTCAAAATGGCTGCCCTCAGAAGCATTTGCAGGATCAGCAGTTTTTGCCAACATTTTGATACAAGCTCTACCCTTTCTGCATGGACATCTGACACCTATACAAAAGGAGCAGAACTTGCATCACTACAGTGTAATGGTTTTATAATTTGATCCTCCTGTAGATTCCTCTGGCTACCATTTTGGAACTCGTTAACCCAGATAGTGTACTTTAAGTGTGTTAATTTCAGCATCTGAGTGAAAGGGATCCAAGAAGATGGCAATTTTCCATGTCTGTCAGTGTTTGCATGTGAAAATAACATTTTACTCTTAAAGTGGATCATTGCTCCCAAGGATTTCTGCATCCTTATTTGACCGATTGATCCTTCTCTTCAGTCATGAGTGAATGTAATTCCCAGTCATTGGCTCTACTGATTGCAAATGCTGAGAGCTGCAGTCCCAACACATTTGGAGGGCATAAGGTTGAGAAATTTCGGTCAACTTGTTGGACCCAAAAAGGGTGTCCTGATTTTGGAACTTAATTCATCCAGGCTTATTCATTTTTGATCAATCATTATTCCCATGACATCTAGGAGATCTTGCAGGCTTCACCTAAGATCACTTATGTAGCCTGCGGGGCTTAATCACTCTTCCCTAATTTGGGCATTCTCCAGATGCTTGTAGTTCAGTTGCAGCATACTTAGCAATGTCCATTGTTGGGAATTCTAGGAACGAAAGTCCTTATTATGAAGATACCAAGATTAAGGAAGGCTGATCTAGAACAAGTAGCAATACAAGGAGAGTCAGTTAAATATTTGTTATCAAACTTAAATTGCTCCAGTGAAATAACTAGTCTGAAGAACTGTACTCCCACTTCTTGCTGCTAATATTGGAGTGGTGCTGCAGGATTGATTGATTGATTGATTGATTGATTATGTGCCATCAAGTCGTTGTTGACTCTTAGCGACCTCATAGACTGATTTTCTCCATGACGATGTGTCCCTAACCTGGTCCTTCAGGTCTCCTAACAGGGCTAAGAAAGGACTTGCCTGGGAAGTATTCAGTGACATTTCAAAATGCAAAAAGCCGAAGAGCAGGTTCTTTAGTTGACTGCAAGCGTATATCAAGGAATGTAGTCTGTCAATAAGTAATATTCAGGTAAAGATGAGTTTGTTGTACAATATGTAATGGAAAGTTAGACAAAGCCATAAAATCTTGATAGTGGTAAATATGGTTACATGCTACAGGAAAAAAAAGTTATAGAAATGATTTGCTAAAACAAATTGAGTGTTCTGTTCAGGTAAAAATCAAAGTTCTATTTCTTATCCACTGGTTATTTTTCATGGGTAGTCATAATTATATTTATTTTATAAAAGCAATACAAATCAGCCAGGCATTTGTAATATCCAAGGGCCACTGTAGATCTAAGATCTGTCCCAGAGGAATCATAACTTAAAGAAAATGTTCCAGAGAGTTGGCAATAAATAATATATTTTTTTAAAAATAAGGTTGATATAGAAAATATAAATTAAATATGATTCTATACACAAACTATTCAAATAATTAATTTAGATCAGATGCCAACCTATTTTTTTTATCCATTTCATTTTGTGCCACCTAGTGGTATTGAATGAAACATGATTTCATTTACAAATTTATTGTGCCATTCTACTTCATAAGGTAATATCTAACCAGGTGTGTCCATGGAGGTGGGGGTGGGATGTGCAAAAAAGTCAAGACAGTGGCCACAACTATGAGATTAAGGCCCTGTCCTTTTTATGTGTTGCAATGCACATGACTGCATGGTGATGGCTTCCATCTTTACTTTTTTGACCCGCCCCCCCACCTCCCCTGCATCTAACCATTCTTCTGTAGCAGATCACATGAGGAAGCTTAGCTTGATTTTCAGTGCAGGATGGGGCAAAGCAGAAAGAGGAAATTTGTGGCCTTCCAGATATCAGAGAACTACAGTACCCAGGAAGAGCCAGTTTGGTGTAGTTCTTAAGGCACCAGCCTAGAAACCGGGAGACAATGAGTTCTAGTCCCGCCAGCTGAAAGCCAGCTGGGTGACCTTGGGCCAGTCCCTCTCTCTCAGCCCTAGGAAGAAGGCAAGGGCAAACCACTTCCGAAAAACCTTGGCAAGAAAACTGCAGGGACCTGCCCAAGTGGTTGCCAGGAGTCAACAACTGACTTGAAGGCACCAAAACAAACAGACAAACAAAAAATCCAGTATCCAGTGATTATGCTGGCTGGATGTCTGGTCACTGATTCCCTGCCCCCCCACCTTTTGGGACAAAGTGATTTGGCTTTCTGAAAGAAGACAGATCTGCATTGACTCAGCAAGAAGAGGAGAAGGCTGTCTCTCTTAAAGGGCCAAAGTAAAAGATACAACCATGGATCAAAGCCCTGCCCTTTTCTATGTGTGCACATACAAAGGGGTGGGCCTATGATCTGCACTTGCACCTACCATTTCGGCCCCTTTGACCTCCCCCATGTAAATATGCCTGGCCCTATGGCTGTCCTTAAGCCTTTGGGGACCACATAGCTAGGATGGCCAAGTCCTGCACCTTGATTTGGCTGAAGGTCTTACATTTCTCTTAACCACTACTGGCCAACAGTATTTTTGAATAGTCTTCTTTAACCTTCACTGTCTAAACCAATGTTTCTCAACCTTGGCAACTTTAAGATGTGTGGACTTCAATTCCCAGAATCCCCCAGCAGCTGGCTAGGGGATTCTGGGAGTTGGTCCACACATCTTAAAGTTGCTGAGATTGAGAAACACTGGTCTAAACCCTAGGCTAAAGTTTTATTTGTTATGGAGTTGCTGGAGAACTGTATTACTTCCTAGATTGTTTATGGACTCAGATCCATAATAGAAGCCACTCTTAAATAATTGCCTTCCTCCTTTTGCAAAACCACTGATTGTCCTTAGTTGCGTCACCCCATCTTAGTTTCTGTGTCTTTCCCTAGCCTTGAGGCAGTGCTATCCACCCACAAAGTAACGCCAGTGTAATGTTTGCTATTTCCATAGCCAGTCCCTATCTTGCTTTGGTTGGGCCCGTTCCAAGTTCTGCAAAATGATATTGCCCTGACCGGTGAGCATGCTGCTCATTATAGGCATGGTGACTGGTTTTCTCCACCGGGCCTCCTGCCATCCCCTTCCAACATGCCACCCACTAGAGGGAAAACATCCCCCAGCTCGGGCGTTGCAGCAGAAAATGGGATGGGTCTGTCTTTGGGATTCTGCCTGAGCTTCTTTAGTTTCTCTGCCCTCCTCCCATATCCCATTTATGCATCTCCCAAGTTAAAATATATTTAGAAACATAGGGGAAGAAGTCAGGGCTGGAACGGTCCCAGTGAGGAAGGAGCAGACCCTGCTATAATTATGCAACAGAAACTGAGTAGTTGCTGGGCAACCTCATCTCTTACCTTGAAGAGGACAGGCAGGGATGCCATTGAAAATGACAAATATTAGGAAACTGACAAAGAAAAAAATACCCAGTTTAAGATCCATCATTATTTTTCTGGACACTGCAATGACAAAAAACAAGGTTGCTGCATAAAAAGGTAAAGATGCCTAGTGACACTATTTTAAAATGCTATTAAAGTGAATTGCACTATGGGGCCTCTTCTTCTCCCCAAATAAAGTAGTTGAAAGACTGGAGAGGAACTGATGCTAAAAACAGGGGTGGGGGTGGGGAGATGAGTGGTATTGAAGGAACTCAGCAGGCAAAATGCTTATGGGGAGGACAAAATGCTGGGATGGAAATTGCTGAAACTGGCTAGTGGGTAGAGGGAATGGGGTGCCCATCTGCCAACACTCCCAAACACAACTCTGGTTACACTCACACTAGGACACTTGACCTTGCTTCCAAGATTATGGATGATAAAATGTGATATTTTATGCATCTTGAAGTTACTGAATAATGGGACGTTGTCACCTTAAGAAGGGGGAGGAGAATCCTTTTTTTATATAAATATATTTCTTGTTGACTTCAGGTTGTTTCATTCATGTGCTTGGGAAACAATTTCATCTTAGTAACACACAGTTGACCTCTCCCAACATATGCTTTAAGATCCTGTTATAAGCTGCTCTTCCTGGAATCCAAGAGCTAGAATATACTGTGATGGTGGTCAGGGTGGTTAATACGCTTATCTATTTCCCTACTTAGTGTAGGATGCCACTGCAACATCATTGACAGATGGCCTTCCAGATCCTACTTTAATGCCATTACTACAGATAGGTCCATCAGAGTCTCTTCCATCATTCAGCCGCTGACACTGTTAGGAATTTCTTCAAATCTCTCTGAAATTTCTTTTCCAAACGTTTCTGCTCCTTGGCTGTAGTTCTGCTCTCTAGCGTAGGCTTCCATTCCTAATCAAACTAGGTAGACCAGAATTTTGTAGTAATCATAATACAAAATTCTTGTCTAGTTTCAAACTCTTTTTTGGCAAAGATATTCATTGAAATGAATATCAAACATGTACCCTTAAAAGCCTGCAAAATAGACATTTGATTACTTTTAATTGTTACTATAGCTAAGTGTTACTCATAAACTTGATTATACTGATTTCTAGTTTTTGTTTCAATATGTTTCTCCAAGTGTGAAGTATTCAGGAATGGAAAAGAGGGAACAAGGGGGAGGAGCCAAGTGATTAAAATATTTCTTTCTAATTAGGTGATCAGGAAAACAGTGTTTGATAGGAGTTGAGAGGACAACAATAATATTGGACTCCATTGTACAAACTGGTGTTCTTTGTTTCTTTTGTATCACAAGCAAGAGTCTTCTTGTTCGGGGGAAAGCTGATAGAAGGTAACAGATGTTGAAAAGTCTTTGATGTTGAGGATATTCAACAGCATGCACCCTGTTGCCCAGCAAAGTATCTAAACTCAGATTACAATACAAAAGGGTGTCAGCTCAGTTATATTTAACTAAAATTGGATTATGAGATGCAGGGGTCATCAGCAGAGGCTTCCTAATGTATATATTTAGCAAAAAGGCCATTTTCTTAATATATCCAGTCTGCAGTGCTTATTAATTTGGTAATAACATAAAGTTCCTCTACTTAGCTATTCTGAAGCAATTTGCTAAGAGATAAAAGCACACAATTTCCTTTGAAGTAAATGATAATTCCATGTGTGTAAAGTAAAGGCCTATAATCTTTACAATCAGCTCATATACCCAGCATTATCTTGACATTTGAAGTATTTCCTTTGCATTTCTTACACTAAATGAAGGGGTGCAATGAAGCATTCCAGCATCAGCATTCCCCAGTTTATTTAAACAACTGCTGTATTTAGGTGTATATACATCTGTAAATAGGACTGTATATCATTTATATGAATTGAACAGGCAAGAACATATACTTACTTTATGGCTAAATGGATGTTGCTTTAGATTCTTAAAGTTGTCTTTCATGTCATTCTCATGCTTACTGACACTGGAAAGAATATCATATATACTAATATCACTCTCAGATCTCAAGGTACCAGAGAACCCACTTAGAGGGCAATAACAGTCTGGAGAAAAATGGAAATCTCATGGTGAAAGGAACGGAGTGGAGTTTCATGATGCTTTTAGAGAACTGCCTTTCAGGAGTGTCCCAAAAGGATTGATTTCAAAATATGTTGGGGTGTGAGTTTCCCACCTCGCTTCCCAAAGACTGGAGGTATTGACTCCATTGGTGTCTTCATAGTTGGTTATACATACGTGTCCTTTGTATCACCCTTGTAAATGGCACTCTATAAACTTCTCTCTTTCTCTCTTTTGGAATGGCCTTTTAAAGTTGCTGACCTCCTATGATTTGAATGGTTCTGTAATTACCATCTTTGATAGGAAAATTGATATTTTAATATCTAAAGTTAAAGTGAGCTTACAGTTTATATTTTCTTTTAAGAAAGTTTTATCCTTTTTTTTTAATCACTTGTGAATTTGATATTTAAGGATCTTTAAGGACTCTCTTTGTTTTGGAAAGTGAATGAGATGATAGTTAGACATTCAAGTTTGACTGTTACTTGTGACCTAGAAGATAGGTACTCCAAAACTTTGGATATAGCCTCATGAACACCTTCAGAAATTGTCACTAAATAGTTATTTTTAAGGTGACAGGACAGTTGTTAAGTCACAATGAGAAATCATATTAACTGCATTTAATTAATCCATGTCTGATTAAAAAACAACAACTTTTTGTTCAACTCTTATGCATGTTTCTGTTTCAGCCTTGATCACTTTTAGGAGAACACCATCTAGTATGCTACTCAAAGGTAAAATGTGATTGTGAGTCCCCAACATACAGGAAATCAGAAAATGAAAATGATCAGAAACTGGGCTGGTTTTGCTAGCTGTTCAAATGGTTTGCAGTTTCGCAGGTCTATTTGCACTGCTAATGAAAAGTTAAAAAGTTATTTTGTTACAGTTCAATGTGTTTTACTAGAGTGAACCTCAGCCCAAAAGTAATCACCAACACTTTGTACCAAGTCATGTTTTCTTGAAGAATGTTTTAATGACTAAGCTACAGTTGACTGGGGTTACATAGCACATGAAGCAATAAACAATGTTTTACAAACCACAGTAGTTTGTGCCAAGAAAAAAATAAGCAGATCACATTATGGCTTAGTAGTGAGGACATGAGCTACCGCTGCAAGATTTTCCTACTCCAAGTACTGCTACAATTAGAGAGAATTCATATATAGCCCCCTCAAACAGCTGTCATTGACGAGCACCCAGCACGTTAAAATGTATTACCACATCACTGTTGCAATATAGTTTGAATTAGCAAAATGCGTTAATCATTTTGATTAGCAAATAAATGTACACAAAATTACAGCAATTATTCCCCCTTTACTCAGTAGAATTTAGTTAAAGCAGTGAGAAAATGGCTTTACTTTGTTTTTTTTTTTTTTAAAAAGGACTTCAATTGCTAAGAGGAAGTCATAAAGCGAGATGCAGCTTCTTGATATAGAAAGTACCCCTAATTATACCTTCCTTATAAACAAAACATTTTAAAAAAATAGAAGGATGTTTTGTTGGATGCTGATGGAACCTATCAGGTAATTGTTTAAGAGTCTGGAGATCTTAGCTTCATTGGGAATAATTTGAGGATACAAAAAAAAATGATGATGATGATGATCATCATCATCATCACTCTGTTTCTACAAAATCTGAAGCTCTCGAAACGTTCATTTTTGTGCAATCTGGCCAATGGAAGCCATCAACTATGATAGAGCAAGTCATATCAAGTCCAAACGTCCCTTTTGCCCTCTGTTGTGCGACTTTTTTGCTTGAGCACAGAGACTGTCTGATTTTCATTCTTTTGTGAAACATTCTGAAAGTGGGAATATGGGAGGTACCTTTAAAAACACAGGAAAGCAGCAATTAAAATAGCTTTATGTTTTAGACTCAATATATGTTTTTATTATACTCTGGACACCTTTTAGGGTAAGGATATGGTAAGGTGTATTCATTTAAATAAATTAATAAAAGTACTTCCTAATGAATGGATTTGGGCAGGAGAACACATTTCTGACTGAATTTAATTATGAATTAAGTGTGCCTGTAAAATTAATTGAAGGAATGTCCTAATTCCTCCTTAAAATCATACATACGTTTTAGGCGGTGATGATGATGATACCACTTGGTGATATTTTAAATCCTGTGCTAAATATTGATCATTCAAATTACTGATATGAATTTATATAGACTTAATTTGCTTCAAGTCACTGCTTAGCATAATAACGATGTAGGCTGATTCAGGGTTTAAGAACTAACTTCTATCCACAAGAAAAACAAAGCTTTCATTCTCTTGCAAATATTGCTGATCATAGCAGTGTGGAAGACATTATTGCTTAAGCATGTCATTTGCCCAGCCATGTAAAAAATACACAGATGGGAAGAATCCTCTTGAGACGCCTTCTAGGTTGGGTTTACACATCATGGTGGACTGCAAATGTGATTTGTTTGGTTTCACTTTAGTATGTTGTATCAGCCCCGCCATTGTGACTTTTAAACCATGACTTAGTAATTGGGTAGAAGCTGTACCCAGAGGAAATGAGGATAAAATCAGGTTTGGTTATGCTGAATGTGGCCCTTAATTTTTAGTTAGCCCTTACTTCTTGCCACTGTTAGTTTTACTAACTGCTTATATACAGCTAATGGTTGATTAGTTGCCAAAAGCAAGACACGGTTCATTCCAGTTGAGATCCATTTTTCTTGCTAAAGCCTCTGTTCAGTAAATAGCAAGTCACTAGTTAGGGCTAATGCTGACATCTAAGATATTTTAGCATCTGTTAAAAATAACCTGACAAACAATCAGCTTTGCCTATAGTCTTGGTAAAAAGCTGTTTTTCTAGAAAGTTTCTCATTTCAGCTACTTCTTAGAAGCCTCTGTCTGCAAGGGAGCACGCGGTTGATATAAATACAATCTGCACCAAAATGTCTCAATATGGAGCATACTGTTCAGTATTACAGGCAGCTACCTTTAACTTCATGAGACTTCTAAATCCCATGAAGTCTGGGAAATTTCACCCCTGAAACCTCTCAAAATGTCATGTAAGAGCACTGAATTTTAGCAACTTCAAAATGTTGGCTATAAAAAAAGTGTCAGTGTTTTTATTTTTCTTTAATTTTGGTTCCAAGTATTCATTCCAGGATACTGTATTGCTGACATAGATTCTAAATATGCCCTACATAGGAAAGTACAGATTTCCTCCCTCGTACTTAATACAGCTGCTGTTTTTGCTTTTAATTGTTGCATTTATGATTTGGATGGATGTACACATTTTTAAACAAATGAGCAGTATTCTAATACAGAGGAATGGTGGATGGTATTTGGATGTTGGGAAAGAATTTTGGATGAACAGAAGCAAAAAGTTTTGGAAAACATTATGTTCTCTGGAAGAAATGTTCATGGGGCCATACTTATTTTGATTTTGGGGTGCTTTAGTTCTTGCTTTTTCTTCTGTCATGCATGATCTGATTTATACTTTTATAAGGATAACCTTTTAATATAGTTGCTTTTATGAAAAACCTACTGTGAAATGTTCATGATAAAAAGGGATATCTAGACTTCTCTCTATTTAAAAAAAATCAAATATTATTCCATAGATTCCAATGATACATAGTTTGGAATCACCAAAAATTTCACAAGAGAACTGTGTGGAATTACAGATATTATAAGCTTTAGCAGACATTATCAAATACCACAATTAAACAAGAATCTGGCCATCCCAAATAAAAATATTATTGGAACATTGGAGAACACAACAACTTACTTCCTAAAAGGCGATTTGTTCACTCTTCTGATGAAAGCAACCTTCCATTAATCTTTCATATTTGCCCACAGATATGTTAAAAATATGCAGTTCATCAAAGACCCTTTGATGCAGTCCATCAAAGACCCTTCCTCTCTAGGTTGTAATCAAAGAAAACCACAAGAAACAGCATCATGTGACTCTTGCCACTCCCCAGTATGCTGTCTTCCAGATTAGCTGGACCAGTCAAGTTTCCATCATCCTAGCCAACCCTTTTCTGATGGGAGGTTCTGGAAGCTATGATCCAATAGTCCTGAATGTCTGATTTAGCTATATCTTTGAAAATCTAGGTGTGATTTTTGTGACATGATTCAATTTAAATTTTCAAATCTTTTCTTTTTCATTGATTCAAAAGAAGAGAATCTAATACTTCCAGATGTTGTTTGATGGGTCCTCACCTGAGGAAGAGTCAGGCAAGGTTCCTGGAAGGTCTGATCCAGTTATGAGGACTCCATCCCCATTTCAGCAAACTTAATCTAAATAGACCTGCCATTGCAGTCAGTTTTGATCAGTAAAGCTCTGTTTGATTGAACTCGGGAGTTGTCAAAATAAAAGCCTCTACTTTAGAGCAGACAAATGTTGGAACAGCTTCTGAAATAACCAGACCATGTGCCTTGAGATTAACTTTGTTTGATTTCCTGGAAATTCTAACCTTTACCTAGATCTGATGACACTTTACTATTCCTTGTTTACTAATACTGGAGTCTTTCCTTGACCCCTACACTGGATCTGGAGCTACTGAGAGTTATAGTTCAGCAACATCTGGAAAGTCACAGGTTCTCCACCAAAATCATATATTTTTCTATCTTCATCAGTCTGAGTATCTTTATTTTTCTTTCTAATTTAGGTTACAGTCCTATAGCTAGGAGTAAATCCCACTAAATTCAGTGGAAATTACTTCTAAAGCATGCTTAGGACTGTGTTTATTTGTTTGCCTAACATCCAAGCAGATCAAATAATAACAGCATTTTTTCTTAGGAAAAGCTGTACATTTTATGTCATTTTTGTTGTTGTTCATTATTCAATATTTTGAATATTGGGAGTATCCCTATGTAAAAAGGAAAGTTCTCACTGAGAAATTCAAACAGGGTAGACAAGGTTTGTTAAGAACCATCTTGCCTACATCTACTGGTATTTCTCTGGAGTACACACCTACAGTATTGAATAACTGAATAATATTAAGATAGGATTGGATAATAATCTTTATACATTTGCATTTATTTGGAAATATGTCTCCAGATCCTTTGACGCTCAGGGATTCTGTTCCAGGGTTGGTCCTACCACTGCATAGAGTTAAAAGGATAAAATTGCATATGCCACATTGCAGAGCCTATCCTAGGGGCTTGAAGATGAACAAATGCTTCAAGTGTTGTGGAAAATAGTATTCAGTATGCCTGAATAAGATTTAACTCCACAATAGGATAGGAGGAGGTGTCATCTTGTCTTTCACTGTGGCAATAGAATATTGTGGGCGGGCTCTGTTCTGTGGCATTTCTTTAAAAAAAAATCTTTATATAGAATCAGAGAATGGCTAAGTTGGAAGGGATCTTGGAGAACCTTTAGTCTAACCCCTGCCGGAGCAGAAGTTCACTACTATAACATCCCCAACAGATAGCCATCCAGCCTCTGTTGAAACACCTCCACTGAAGGTGAGTCCATCATCTCACCAGGCAGTGTGTTCCATTATTGAACAACTTGTATTGTTTTCCCTGATGTCCATCTGAAATGTACTTCCTTATAGTTTAAACCTATTGTTTTTTGTCTTCACTTCTGAACAATTCTGAACATGTCAACCCTTCAAATACTTGCAGACAGCTATCACATCTCCCCACTGTCTGTCTTTTCTCCTGGCTAAACATTCTGATTGCCTTCAACCATTCCTCATCAGTTTTTCCTTCCAGGTTCCTTATCTTCCTTCAAGGTCCTCTTCTCTGGACACACTCCACTTTGTCAATGTCCTTCCTAAAACATGGTGCCCAAAATGAGATACATTATTCTAGATGCAGTCTGGCCAATACAGAATTAAAAGGAATGATGGTTTTCCTTGGTCATGACACTATACTTCTATCAGTGCTCCTTAGGTTTGCATTTCCTTTTTTTTTTTCCGCAAGTGCGTTGCCCTGTATTCAGTTTGTGATTCACTAAGACACTAAGCTCCTTTTCACATGTATGCTCAAATGGTTCCTGCCCCTCCCTCCCCAAACTTGTACTTTTGATTTTTCCTACCAAAGTATAAGTATGTTACATTTGCATTTTTGGAGAACCAGGACAGGGCTTTGTTTTATTTTTCCTTTTTCTGTAACCATATGCATTAATAACCTAGTATTTTTTCATTTATGATGCAGATTCTACTCCCATTAAAATATTATGTCAGGAAACACAGTAAAAGCCTATATTCTCTGGTTCTCCTTCATCCTTCCTCTGCCTGAAACAATTACTATTGCCATTATTAACAGCCTTAATACTATTCTCTACATGTTTGCTTATATCAAATGGTAGGACATAATAGAAGAGGTCAGCTTTCTGATTGACTTCCTGCTACTGAAACAGAAATGTCAGAATTATAAAAATGTCTTGAGCTCAATCAAATGTTCATTAGCATGCTGAATGCTCTCTTTAATTAAGCAAAATGCTTACTTTGACTGCCCTAGAAGAGGGATGTACTCTGAAATCAGAATAGAACTGTGACCTTATCCCAACATTTTTATGTGACAATTTTTCTATAAGCAAATGTCTCAGACAGGTCAAAGCATAAATTTCAGAATGCATCTTCAACAAATAACAGACCATTTGCTATCACTTGTATCTTCTTTCTATCTAAATAAGCAAGCTTAGAAGTATTTTTTCAATATGAAAATTTGTTTTGATATTTTAAACTACGTACAGACCTCTAACCATACACTCTCAGTCATGTTCAGAACAAGTATCAGCTAGATGTCCATGCAGAACAGAAGCAAAGTTGGATGGAACTGATCCAAGGTCAATCTGAAGTTATTTCCAATAACTTGCAGTGCTCCAGAGGAAACTCTGATATTTATTTATTTATTTATTTATTTATTTATTTATTTATTTATTATCAAATTTGTATAGCTGCCCATCTGGGTGGTGTACAACAATCAAATAAAAACAATTATATAAATACGATCATTATAAACATATATAACAATCAGTATTAAAAAGTATATTAAATATATTAAAAAGTAAAATGTACAAACCACAGACATGGAGAGAATGAATATATCAATAGTGGAGCCATCTTAAGATGTTTTTGATTCCAAGCCTGGGGACATAATCAGGTCTTGAGGGACTTCCGGAACGTTAACAGGGATGGAGCTAATCTAACTTTGGGGGGGGAGAATGTTCCATAAGGCGGGCACCATGGCAGAGAAGGCCCGCCTCCTGGTACCCACCAAATATAAGTCCCTGGCAGAAGGTACTCACAGCATGCCTTGTGTCTGTCAGCATGTACTGTCTATGTTA
Source organism: Python bivittatus (assembly GCF_059951505.1). Lineage (NCBI taxonomy): Eukaryota > Metazoa > Chordata > Lepidosauria > Squamata > Pythonidae > Python > Python bivittatus. The sequence goes on along the minus strand of NW_028277088.1, from coordinate 17,742,757 downwards.
TAGACAGTGCACAAGCCTCATTTTGCTTTTGGTTTTGGGTTGTTTTTTTTTTTGGACCCAGGGACCAACTCTCTCCTTTCCCATTTTTTGTCAGTTCTGAAAATGCTGAGTGGCATCATTTTTAGGTTTTAGGTTCTTTCTATTTATCTTCTTTATAATTTGTATTTATTACCAGACACGGTGGTATGGTATACACATCCATGACCAAATCTGTTTGTCTTCCAGGGGACTCAAATTAATTCTGCTACAGCAAGAATATACTGTATATACCTCTATGTGTGAGACTTCTAGTCTTCCGAGTGCATAGATTCTATGAAGGCAACTTCATTTGCTATGGCAGAAACAGAGATGTTTGGTTCCTTGGTCTAAAATTATTTCTGGCCACAAAAGATGGCAGAGAAAGCTGGGTATCTCTTGGACTCTCAGTGCCTCCCAGAGTGCTCCTCACCCCCTCAACTCTCATGCCAAATTTGGGGACTTTTCAAAATGAGAGTTTCCCAGTAATGGAAAAACACAGGCTCAAAAGCTAGCAGGAGAATGAAATGGAGAAGATGACATCAGCTGCTTTTCTCTGAGAATGGAGTCTTCTTGCTAATCTCAAAGTGGGGAAACTGAAGCAATGAATGTCCTCTAGGATCCTGTCCCAAAGTTTAGAGAGCGCTTACTCATACAGTATATGGCTAGGGTCTGTACGTTTTACTAATGGCTGTCCCTATCTCTGGGATTCCAATGCTCATAAATTTTTAACCCTCTCTCTTTCTGTGATTGTAGTTTTTAAAAAAACATTTAAACAATTAATGATTACTTTTATTGTAAGTTGCTTTGAGATGCAACAGATTTTTCTATATTTCTAATATAGAAAATTTTCTGTTGTATCTCAAAGCAACTCACAATAAGAATCATTGTGAATTTGTAAATGTTCTCTTTTAATCCCTCCAACAAATTGTTGTGAGCTTGTAAACCAGACCTCCCCAGCCTGGACACCTCCATAGGTATGGATTTCAACTTCCAAAACTCCCTAACTAGCATGGCCACACCAGAGAAGTCCACACACCTGGAGAACACTCAACTTGGGGAAGACTGTTATGAATATTCAGAATATTGCCTGTCCTCTTTTAATGGCTTCTGATTCATTCCAGCCAACCATATAAGCTTAGAACACCTGTATAGGATAATCCTTCTGTTTCCCAGTTTCATAAGTTGAGTGCCAATGTTTAAATACACAAAATTATATCATCCATCTACAATAGTGAGGTATCATCAGACTTGACCTAATCCAAAGATTTTAAAAAGTATACATCTGTTTAAAACCTTCAAAGAAAGCAACCTTTCATCTTCCCCTAGAACATCTGGCACTCACCAGGTCCATGTTTTATGAGTCAGTTGAAACCAAGGTCTACTCCAGCCACTCTAAACGTTCTTGAAACTGCTTCCAGAAGAAGGCACTTGGAACTGAAAAAGGGAGAAGAATGTTTAGAGGGGGCTATAGGAAACAGAGCTTAGATTCTCTCATAACTATAAATTATAAAATTTGACAGTGTAAAAAAGATTACAAGAAGCTATCAATCTTGAATGAAAAGGCAGATACTACTACTACTACTAATAATAATAATAATAATAACGCATTATATGCCAGCTGACTCCCAGTGACTCTGAGATTCCCAGTAGGCAAAACTATTTTGCTGCCTGACTCCCAGGTTGGACTTCATTCATCAAAAATAGGGTAAACATCTATTGGATGTTTGTTTACGATGACAGGAATAACTTATCACAAACTACCCTATGCCATATGCCTTGCTTTGCAACAGCCCATGTCATCGGAAAAGCATCAGACGGAGACAGGATGGTTCATAAATCAAAAGCAAAGACCTGTGATTCGTCTTGTCTGGCAAACCTGAGAATATCTGTGGCCTTACTGGGGTTTGGGGTAGGAATGATGATGTAATGTTGTCTGTCCTTTTGTTTTTCTTAACTCTTTAGATTTATTCTACAAAATAAATCTTTGAGAGAGTTATTGTTTGGTGTGAGGATCAGAAAGCATAGTTACAGCTACAGACTATGTGTCCACAGCCTAATGAAATAGCTAACTATTCCGGAAGTGGATTAAATGGGCATCTGATCAGTTAGGTGGATGCCAAACCACAGCAGGAGTCTTTTTCAATTCACCAGAAAGAATTCCGGGGAAACTAATGAATCTGTCAGAGACTAATTAGATTTATGGCAAGCAGCAAATGACTAACTTGAAGATATATCTAAGCAGTCAAGTTCTTTATACAGAAAGGAGAAGCAAAACATAGTAAATCATAAAGTCTGTGTCTATTTCAGTTCATAGGCATATAGCTCAACTACTTAATTCTTTTTACTTACTCCAAAATAACTGATTGTTAGAGTCAGACTAGATTAACTTGAGCCATCTATAAAATAGAATATATGTTTGGTTTTATACTTGGACTGCTTTCTGTTAGATACTTAGGAACTTGGGTTGTACTTTTTTGAATTGAATTGAAACCACACAAAACATGGGAGTTTTGCAATTGGTTCTCCTAGTTTATCAGTGCAGGAGAGGAGAGATTTTTGCTCTTTATAAGGAAAATCCTAGTGGATCAGACTAAAGAGCTATTTAGCTCAGCATCATAATTCCAACAACTGCCAATTTACATATCTAGGAAACCTATGAGCAAGATGCAAAGACCATAGCTTCTCTTTGTCATTCACGCAACTGTCACTGAATCACTTAATATCCTAAACATGGAGGTTCTATAAAGGCCACTGATAGTCATGCTCTGTGCGTCTGGTTAATCTCTCAAGTTTATCTCTTTGTTTAATCTTTACTCCCAGAAGTTGTTGGCATTGTTTCATGTGCATGGAAGAAAATGCCAACATCTGGGCCTAATCCATGCTGTAGAATAATTTTAGAATAATTTAAATACTATAATGTCATAAAATAATATTTTTGTAGATTACTACATTTCAGAATCTTTTTTTCCAGAATTGGATCCAGAAAGAAATATGCATATTTGATGCAGCACTAGCTCTATGACACTAATTTATTATCAGCAGTGTCCATGAGAAACAGCCAAGAACTGCTCTCCTAGAGGTCATGTTGTACCTTAGACTTTAATGTGATCTATTATACTAGTTTTTTTGCAACCTATTATACTGAAGGGTGATACTCACTGGAGAGGATGAGGAGCTGTTCAAATGTATCCGGTGCCAAGCAGGCTAGGGAAGGTTTCCTCACAACCAAAACTGGCCTCAGATGGTGAAAGCACAAAGACAAGATTCGTCAGAGTTCTCAGTGGCTCTCCAGAGGGGGGAAAAAGATAGTTTCAACACACTTGTTTTTATTAAAGTAGACAAAGGAATTTGCCTCAATCACTGTTGTTCTGCAACAGTGTCAGAATTAATAGCTTTAACATGTACTCTTTATGCTTCAGCAGTTTCTCAGGCTCCTGGTTATTCATTCACTCATAAAGCCACTTTTCACCACGAACTCTGGGTTGTTTTGGAATCCTTTTTCCCCAAATAGGCTGCACTGTCATCTATGACTGCTTTTCTGTAGCTGTAACATTCATCCATTAATATATGTAGTTGCAAGGGTTATAGGCTGACTTCCAATGGAAAAGAACCATTCTCAAGGTGGTAGGCAATGGTTTAAAACAGGGTTCCTCAACCTTGGCAACTTTAAGACGGGTGGACTTCAACTTCCAGAATTCCCCAGCCAGCCAGTTGAAGTCCACCTGTCTTAAAGTTGTCAAGGTTGAGGAACCCTGGTTTTAAAGATCAGACAAAAGAAATACAAGCAAACAACCAAGCTCAGAGAGCACCAAGAACCCCACAGTTCAACCCTGAGTTACATATATTTTCTTCTATATACATCTTTCCAGTACTCTTGAGTTTTTTTTTTATAAGTCTACCACATGTGGTAAAATGTTCCTTCTCTTTCATGGTATTTCCAACATTTATTACTGTATGATTTATCTATCTTGGGGATTATTGACGGAGTTGTGGAGCATCTGTAAAACATTTTGTACCAATTTTCTTTTAGACTGTAGCTTGGAGTAAATTTTATGGATTTGATCCATAATTCTTCCCATTGCTGTGTTATGACTGTTTCTTTAAAGTTTTGCATCCATTTTATCATAAAGTTTTTTATTTGTTCTGTCTGTGTCATATTTAAGTAGGAGTTTGTATATACCCCTAACAGAGGGTATTAGTTTTGTATAAGCATTTCCAATTCTGTCATTTTTCTTAATGTCTCTCCCTTATTCTTAAGGTCAGATTTTATCCTTCCAGCAATTTGTAAATATATCAGCCATAGTACTGTATATTCTGGCCTTCACTGAATAATTCTTGCTGTGTCTTTAATCTATTCATTGAGTCTGAGTGGACCATGTCTACATATGTGATTACATTTTTCTTACTATAATGATCTCCAACATGGAAGCTATTTGAAGGAAAGGCTAACAATAAAATTTTGGGGCTTATTATTTTTCCTTATGGAATTACATGCTGTTATCAAACTGTCTGATAATATGTCCTTTTAAAGTTTTATCCTCCTTTGTGTCTCTGTATCATAAATAGCTAGGCCATTAGCTAGACTAGCTCCTTCCAGTATTGACATTCTACTATTCAGAGATTTTATTTGTTTTGTTATCCATGACAAGCAACTTGCTTTATGATACAGTTTAAAATTTGGAAGTCAGTCTTCTGAATCCTGTAACATTTTTGATTTAACTCTAGGTCTTTTCCCACTCCATATAAATTTGCTGACAAATTCTTGCCATTCTTGTAAAGTTCTGTCTGCGATTGTAATTGGCATCACTTGGAACAAATAATTTACCTTGGGTAATATATTCATTTTAATGATTGCAATTGATCCTAACCAAGATGGCTTTAGATTTGAGATCTCTTTTGATTTCTGATGTGCAGTCATTATTTTCCTTCTAAGCTATTTAAAGTAAGGTCTCCTCTGAGTCAAGTTCACCTCCTGGTGACTATGCAGACCTGCTATCCAATCCATCTGCAAGGCATTTGGGTGGAAAGAGCTGATTTAGAGAATATTGGAGCATACACATACATACACATTAAGATGAAAGCATACAGATCTAAATAGTCTATTTAGAATTTTCTTCAGTGTGAAAGTAGGTTCTTGAGATGATCATTCTCATGCTTATGGCTTACAGTTCTACAGCCCTTATTTAGTTATTCTGTCATGTTAGCCTGAAGTTCAGTTCTTCATCTTTGAGCATCAAAAAACCTGAGGTCTATCTAGACTGGCATAGTGTACAAAGAAGGGGGCTCTCTGTGCTAGAGTCTCCATGATATTGGGGGAGAGTGTTCAGCACATTTTATTTTCAGCATTTTATATCCCTTTACCAAACAATGTCTGACAAGTCTACAGTTATATAATGATAGGTCCAGAAATTCTGCTTCCATGTGTGCTGTTGACCAGACCAAGAGTGGGATGATAAGTGTGAATGCTGCAGGATTTAATTATCCACTGATGGTCAGATCAACACACATGCAAGGAAATGTTCTGCATGTGTTAAAGCACACAATCAAGGGCAAGCTAACTATTAATAATCCAGATATTGTAATTTAAATTGGCACAAGTGAATCCTATTGGGCATTTGTGAGGCCAAATTTTATGTCAGTTTTAGTCTTACAAAGGCAGGGGTCTCTACAGGGTATGGTAAAAAAAAATCAAAATAGTAGCCATGATGGTGTCATCAAAGCTCTGTCTGATTTTTATGTACATCATGTGTGCATGTGACACATATAGAAAACAGATGGAGCTTCAATCATACTGTCACAGCTGCCGTCTTGATTTTTTTGACCCTACTCTGTGGACATCTCTGCACAAAGTGGATATTATGTACTTTAATTCTTTCTGCAAACCATCCATCAGTCTTGGTGACCTTGATCCCCACCAAATGTATACAAAATTTAACTCATTCTAGCAGATCCAGCCATTCTTTTAAAAGCTGATGTGTCCTTGTCAAGCAGATTTTTAAAAGGAATGAAATCAAGCTTGTACCAAACATGCATCTTCTTGAAATGTTAATTATAGAGCGACTGCAATTTTCCTGTACTCTGACTTATCAAGCTATAACTCTTTGTGCTTCAGTTCTTCTATTAGTACAATGGGAACATAAAACTTGCTTTGTACTTCTCATTGCAAAGGCAGGCTCAAAGTTTAGAGGGTAAGATAGTTTGCTGATAGAAGGTTAATATAGAAGGTAAAAGTATAGCCCTAAACACAGTGACTAAGGAGTTAGTTTCAGTCTAAGAGGCAAGTAAACTTGGAAAAGGCAAAGTTGCAAGAGATGAGATGTTGACTATAGACAGGAACCAATTTAATTTAGGTCTAGTTGGATTAGATTTATTTTAAATAAATCTGTGCTTCAGATTCACCCAATCCAGAACTGAATTGGGTTGCCTCAGACAGATTAGGGAATTGTCTAGTCTGAAGCAGAAATTCTCTGAAGTAGAAAATAATCTGATAACAGCCAGAAGCTTTGTTAGTAATTCAGGGAGTCATATGTACACAGATCTTACTTCACACATTGCCCTAAATTATAATGTGATTGATTTGGTTTTGATTCCAGGTGAAACATGAATTCAGCCATCATGGTTTGTAATCTCAGGCTTATGGCTTAGCAATAGAAGTGAACTAAGATGCTATGGCTTGTTCAACAAGTCACATTTTGTCAGGTTCAGCCCAAAGAACTCCAAGAGACAATGCAAATACAGTTCTGTTGCGTTTATTAGCTACAACCTCCAGACAGAAAATCTCCCCAGACTGAACCCTAGTTCCAAAGCCAGCCAGCCACAACACCGTGAATTCCTTAGGGAGGTGCCAGCCTCATCTTCTTGAACTTCCCACGCTCCTGCTGGGGGCTAAGAACATGCTTATCTCCCTGAGCCTGGCCTTCGTAAGTCCATTCCATCACACATTTCAGATAATGTGTGGACCTAGCAAAGGGTTGTCACAAATATTTATACATTATCTTCAAGCTTTTGGTATCATGTAAGAGAAATTCTTTAGAGGAAGGGAGCAGAGTGAAAGAGAGGAACTTCACATTTTGGGGAGAGGCCCTACTTGCTCCTTCAGTCCATTCCACAGTGGGCATTGCTTCTGAGATAGTGGCAGGTTCTCAGGCAGGGTCAGCTGGGAGGTGATGCTTGACCATAGATGAGGGACTGGGAGGCTGTCCAAAGGAGAAAAGAAACAGGTGTCTAAGAATGAGAAGTTCCAGGTCTGGCTGTCCCACCATAAGGAACTCTCTACTGGGCAAGGAGTGGGAAGATGGGGATCCGTACAAAGGGGCACAGCTCAGCATGAGAAGTCTCAGAACACTGAGTGCACAGCCCAACCAACCAGGCCTTGCTATAGCCAGAAGACCCACTGGGTTGATTGAACATGAATTGGAGGCTACCATCCCCAGGTTCTTCTCTTCCTGGAATACTTCCAGTTGCATACCCTGTACACCTATGCAGCCCTCAATGCCATCTCTTGCTGGGTAGCATCTTCTGTTTCTACAAGCTATTGCTGCAGCCCCAGAAAATGAGTTGGAGGACCACAGATGTCTCCCAGGATGCAAGTTGGAGACCTTGGGATAGGGCAATGATGGACCGAGCTCCATAAAGAGCATGAGAAGAATGTACTGTACATGAGTGGATGGTGATTTTTTTTCTATACCTTTTAGGTAGCTGTATGGCTCCTTTGAACAGGTAGAAAGAAGTCCCCTTCAAGTAGAACTTGACCTCTGGTAACTTCATGGACACCTCTGTGCAGTTTTCTTGACAATGATGCAGACTTGCCAATGGCTTGTGTGAGGTTTTCCAAATTCCTGGAACCTTGGGATTTCTTTGTAGTCTCCTGTCTAAGTCCTAACTTGGCCCAACCCTGCTTATCTTTAAAGACAAGTGCTGCCCTCTGCTCTATTTTGGCACTGTTCACTCTGCTTTGGTGTCCTTTTCTTCTTTTGAAGCACTATGAGCTTTAAATCGATGTTTGGCCTGGGAGATCAGTGATATTTTTTAACCTGTGAGGAAATTTCACTAGTGTGATTTTGTTCCTTTTATGTAACCCACTGAGGGAAGGTTTGTTACTGGGTTGATTGAAAATATAATAAAGAAATAAATAACCAGCCTGAACAGAGATTACAGGATGCTGGTAAATAATCATTCCTCATTTATAATAGATTGCAATTAAATTTTGCTAATGCCAGGATTTGCTTTAATTATTATGCTGATAATGTTAAGGTATATCTAGATCTAAATGTACTTATTACTTGATCAATAGCAAGTTCTGCCACCTTATCCTTTGAACCACAGCAAGAGAAAGAAGATAAGGATTATTTAATATTTATGAGCACCTCCACGTTGCATCATCCTAGTGGAATTTCCAGTAGCACAGTGATATTATACCATGTCATTTTATGTGTGTAAATTAGCCTTCCCTAATCCTGCACATTGTAGATGTATTAGACTACAAATCCCAGAACCCCCAGTCACCATGCCTGAACTCACTTCTCTTTCTGATGACTTACATGAAGCTACAAGTTGGTCAGAATATTTCTTCCTATCTTATGACTTTGCCGTTGTGATGCTTGTTCTTTCTTGCCCACAAGACTTTTTAATCTTTTCCTCTCTTCTGCAAAAAGAAAAGAAAAAGAAGTTATTGTTCCTTCAACATATATAAATATAAATAGGAAGGATATAGCAGAGCCTTCTCTAACTTAATGACTTCCAGCTATGTCTGCACAACAACTCCCAGAATTTACATACAACGTGATAAACAGGTTAGGGATTCCAGGAATTGTATTTCCAGCATAGGTCTATCCATGTGGTTGCTAAGTGTTAACACTGACTTGACTGCATATAATCAACCTTATGACATATACCAGGTGTGCACAATCTGGGGCCTGCCATATATTTTGAACTATAACCTCTAATTTCTGCAGCATCAGGCCAACGAGTTAGGAATTATGGGAACTGTAGTGCAAAACATCCGGAGATCAGCTAATTGCCTATCTCAGAGTAGAGAACACTAGCCTACATAGATCATGGGATCATGATGCTGATATAAAGCAACCTCCTTTATTTTTATATCCTTATTCACCCATGAAGCTCATTGTGCAATTTTGGGCCCACCACCGTTTCTCAGACTATTGTATTTCATAGACTTGTTTTATAGAAAAAACAGAAGAAAGGAAATATGTGGAAGTCTGAAATGTTTACATGAGGAGCAGAAGATAAATATATGCAAAGTGGTCACCCAGTTGCTGTGGTCTCTGGGAAGATACTTCTTTGTGGGATTTGGTATTTAATTGCTATGTTAGCTTCCTGTACCACTTACTGAGATGTCATTGTTACTGGTGGGAAGAAGGCATATAAATATATGATAATTAAAGTTCACTGGGATAAATGCTGGTATTACTCATCGTAACTGGACTAATAGGAATGGATCACCTTTCAGACCAGCCCTACCATTGAGTAAAGTGAGGCAGTTATCATGGGTAGCAGATTTTGGATGCTCTAAGGAAGTAGCAAATTACTATAAAATGAATTAATGAGCATATATTGGCAGATGAGCAAGCAGGCTTCAGATCTGGACATTCTATCTATGGACATGCCCTTATACTTCAACATCTGGCCGAAAAATACACATCCAAAACAGGTTCAACACTATACACCACTTTTATTGATTTTAGGTCTGCATTCGATCTGGTTCCCAGAGCAAGGCTTTGGTCTAAGCTCCTCTATACCACCATTGATAGACGGTTACTGTTGCTCATGCATAATTTCTATAAGACCTCTAGAATCAAAGTTCGATGCAGTATGCAAGGCCATCACACAATGAAATTCCAACTTATAGAGGAGTGAGGCAGGGCTGTATTTTAGCTCCCCTGCTGTTTAACCTGTATATAAATCCATTGGTGGCCAAAATAAACCAACTAGAACATCACCCCCCAAAATTGGCAAACAGGCATATTGCAACTTTGCTGTATGCAGATGACATAGTACTCCTATCACAAACACAAATTGGACTTAGACGAGCCATGAGTGCTCTGGCCAGATACTGTTCAGAGGAAGCATTCGAAATTAACTATAGCAAGACTAAGATTTTGACTTTTGCTAAGAGACCTAAATTGCACACTTGGAGGATAAATGGTCAGAATATTGAACAAGTCAAATCTTTTAAATACTTGGGCATGGTTTTTCATAGCTCCACTAAACGTAGTGCACACCAAAATTATGTTATACAAAATGCTCAAAAAACAGTGGTTGCAATCCAATCCTTTCACTTTACCAGAGGAGCACAGCATATCCCAGTAGCACTGAAGTTATACTCAGCTAAGGCTCGTACACAATTACTCTTTGGTGCCCAGCTAGGACCTTATTCTTCCTTTACTCCTCTGGAAAGGGTTCAATCCAAATTCCTAAGGGCCATATTTCAGGTACCCCCCTGCACTCCAAATGTAGTATTAAAGAGGGAGGCAGGGCTGCCCAAAGTTGAAACAGATGCATGGATCTGTATTGTAGCACATTGGCTGAAACTACTATTTTTTCCTACAGGTTTGGGTTCTTTCCTTATTAAGGAGAATTATCAATCAGTATGGGCCAGGACTATTCTACAAAAACTCCAACATCTTGGCTTTTCTAGGGAGGCGTTCCTAATGATGGGTTATGAGCGTGCACTCAGTGAATTCAAACAGCATATCAAAGACCTGGAAGTCCAGCAGGACCAGTCTGCTCTTCCTAAGAATGTTTTTTTGAGCAGTCAAGTCTTTTCTTATAAGCCAGCGAGATACCTAAATTACATAACCATCCCCAAACTTTGGAGGGCATTAACTCTAGCACGCTGTAATGCTCTTCCTACAGCAGTTTTGGAGGGCTGATACAAAAAAGTCCCATACGAGCTGAGATTGTGCCCTTGTGGACAAGGGGCTATTGAAACTACAGTACATGTCCTGCTATACTGTATTTTCTATAATGATTCACGGACCCATTTAATAACTCCTCATTTGGTAAAATATCCTGGAAATTCTGATCCTTTTTATGTGCAGTTGTTGCTATCTGATCAGAATGATATAGTTTCCTTGAACGTAGCTAAATTTTGTTACATTGTTTGTAAAATCAGGCAGACGTTGACTGCCCGTTGATGATCCCACCAATCTGCAAAGATATTATTATGTTTAGTTTTATTTTATTTTAATGTATTTTAATTCACTTTAATGAATTTTTAACATACTTTTGTTTGTGGTTCTGGTCTGTGACCGTAATAAAGATGATTCTGATTCCGATTCTGATTCTGAATGAATGATTATTTTTATTTATTTATATATCAAATTTGTCGCCGCCCATCTCGTTAAAAGAACAACACCGTGTGGTTTACAGAAAAGATAAATACCAATTAAAATACAATATAACAATTTAATAATTTATCCTAAGTAAATATTAAGTAACTTCCAAGATAATTGATGGTAACTAAAATTATAAGGCTCAGGGAATGTCATCAGGGCGCCAGCCACCCCCAGGGTTGGTTAAAGCTCTTCTTGCCCCACGCAAGCTGGCAGAACCAAGTCTTCAGTTCTTTCCGGAAAGCCGGAGGGAAGGGGCCACCACACTTCTGCGGGGAGAATGTCCCAAAGGGTGGGGGCAACAGCAGAGAAGGCTCTCCTCCTTTATATTCATATTGTGAGAGGAGAGAGATATCCGTGGACCTTTCTTTCAGGATGACTGAACAATGTAAATACTGTGCACTTTTGACTTGGTGGTGTAGATTGGGGTTGAGGACTATTGCTACTGCTTTCGGCAGCAAAATAGCTATAACGAAAGAATGTGTTTTCGTAAAAGTGAGCCTACTTCCATCTATTTTCCTTTCATACACTATTAAGATCCAGCTTCTAATATAAAGATTCTGATTTTTGTTAGATATTAGTACAGAGAGAAAAATGTTTGTGTGTGTGAATGTGACACAATGGAGTGCCGTGAAATATTCAACCCAAGGAAAGGCTGGAGGGAAGGATTTCCTCTACTGATCCTAAATTTTGAGCCCCCAAAGCAGGACATAAAAGTGACTCTTTAAAAAATTATTTTACCAAAACAAACAAAAAACTAATATGCTGCAAACCTAAATACTTCTCCCAAACATAATTGACCTGGGAGGCATTGTTAGAAAATTAAGATTAAGGGGGCTATAGTCAAGTGTTCAGTTTGGAAGTGGGGCCTTGAACAGGGCAACCAGTTCTGGGCTGCAAAATGTGACCACCCACCAGATGGAAGCAAAGAGTTCTCTGTCCTGCCATCTAGTGCTCATCTGCATTTTTGCAGCCTGCATCAGGTAGCCCAAGATTTGAACCTCCCTGGTCCAAGTCTAATGCCTTAACACAGAAGTCCTCAAACATGGTGCTACTGCTACCTCTTACAATAATAAATGAATTTGTGCAAACCCCACTTCCTGCCTGCATCTAATGATTTAATTGGGTTAGGGTTGGGCAAGAAATAATTATACGACTGGTTTTTAATAATTAAATTTTAATCTAGATATCACAGTATTTCTCAAACTTTGTGGGCCTGCATAGGCAAAGTGGGGAACAAAGCCAAAAGCGAGTTTTGACAGCACTCAGGTTTTGCCTATACAAGCCTGATCAGGTTAAAAAAAGGTTGTGACCCCTCTCAAAATTGCTCATGACTACCTTGGGCATTATGACCCACGTGTTGAGAATCCCGATTTTAACCACTACATTATGCTGGCTCAAAAGCAAAGAAAAGTAAGCATACTCTACCAACTTAAAAGCAGGGAAGGGGAGTATAAGGGCATTAAGTACAGGATCTATAATGACCCAACTGTATCACTGCTCTCCCAGCTACAGTAAGGTTTGGAATGTGTCACACTTGCTTCAATTGCCCTAACAGTTCTTGGGAATGGTGCCTTTGCTGACTTATTCTGCTGCAAAGCAATACCAAGGTTCATGGTATGGCCCCAAATAAAACATTGTACAAAGTCATATCTTGGCTGCTGAGGGTGAAAAAACCAACCACAATCCCATTCCTGTCTGAATATTCCCAAACCAGTAGCATAATTGCAACATTTCATGGAACGTTCTGCTTCCTAGGCTGAGAGAGAGTGACTAGCCCAGGGTCACCCAACTAGGCAGGACTTTTGGGGATAAAAGGGGTCCTGAAGCCTGCCTACTCCTTGAGTTGTCTTTGGATCCAGACTTGGTGGCTTCCATCCCTCTAGCTAATGCCTGGCAGCCTAGTTGAGAAGGATATGGGTAAGTGTGGATGAGTGTGTTTGTGTGTGTGTGTGTGTGTGTGTGTGTGTGTGAAAGAGCAAATGTACATTGTAGCCAGTAAAGTTTTGCTGTAACTTTAAATTCACTGGGTCTCTGTGTATTCCAAAGAATCTGTGGTGCCTCAGTGCTTGGTTGAAAGCAATTTGTGTGTATCCCTAATTACTTCCCGCCTGTTGCCCAGGGCTGTGGTGCACCTATCTGGAAAACCCAGGTAGAAAGCAAGGGGACTTCCAAGATTCATGTGCCTCAACAGGGCATGAATGTTTGAGTGAGTGACCATAAGCCGAACCTGGGAGTGCCTGTAACAAAGGCACCTCCCTTCCATATTGTATATGTAATACTTCTTTCTCGCTATCCTGGGCATCTGCAGGGGGAGACAAGGGGAGTAAATGCTAACATGTGCGTCATCACCTTGTTACACATATGTTGCACCTAACGTATTTGCATCAGATGTCATGAAGCAATCACATAATCAATTCTTTTGAGCAAAAATGTCATGGCTTGGCACAGAGGTCATTGTCTGTTGTGGCTATTATATTAGCCTCCAGAGCAGTGTTTCTCAACCTTGGCAACTTTAAGATGTGTGGACTTCAACTCCCAGAATGCCCCAGCCAGTCATGGCTGGGGCATTCTGGGAGTTGAAGTCCACACATCTTAAAATTGCCAAGGTTGAGAAACACTACTCCAGAGCAACCCTAACTCTTCGCACATAGGCATCTATTGGAAGCCACAATTATGTCATATGCATCATCAAATTTACTGCCATCTAGAGGTCATCTGGATTTCTGCAGCCCCAATCTGGCCACCTTATTCAAGTCCTGACCTACAAACTGAGCATGATATGACTTGACATGGATTACATAATTCTTGTCATTTGCATAATGCTGTCATTTTATTTTCGAATTGAAAGACGAAAGGAGCTTCAGTCAATGTAAAGATTATGTTGTAATCTCAGTTTTCGCCCAATAGAAGTATATCTTAATTAATTTCAGAGGTGTTTACCCCTGGTTAAATGTATAACAGATTGTAGCCTAATTCTGATAACTCATTGTCCAATATCTTTAGAGCTATTTCTCTTATCTAAGACAGGGCATATATAATTCAACCCACTCAGCCAAAAAATGGATTTAATTGTCATAGTTGGTTTTAATATTTGTAAACAGAAGTGTCTTTTTTGCTGGATTATGTAGAAATCTCCTCTAAAGGCAAATCACAGCTCCAAAAATGTATGACACTGAGTCTCAGAATAAATAACTTTGGCACCTATGCTTCTTTCTTCTTCTGCCACTCCTTTTCTTGATTGGCTTCCAAATAAATCTGCTTAGAATTGGCTGCTAAATATGTACAGTTTTGACTGGTATATGCTTTGAATTCCAAACAAGACTTTAGAATCACCAGATGAAGCCAGCAAAACAGTAGTGTTATATTTGTTCATTTTAGACACCAGCATGCAATTTAATGACTCCTCAACGGATAAAGATTTTACATGTCTCCTATCCAGTTTCTTCATCTTTCTTTTTTCTATCCATGCTGAATGAACATATGAATATATTTTTACTCCATAGTTCCACATTTGCTTCTCCACTAATATTCATCAGCTGATACAGCTTGAAAGCTGAGAACAGTCCATTCACACACTGGTTCACATATTGCACTAAGCCCTGGCTTGTTTGGTTATGGTTTACTGAATGAACCCCAATGTCTGAGAGCAGTCTATTAAGCCAAAGGCAGACAAACCATGTTATGGGTTAGCATGATGTATAAGAATATGAGAAATGCTCTGATGGATCAGGTCAAGGATTCATCTATTCCAATATGCTCTTTCATGTAGTAGCCAACAAAGTGCATTCAAGAAATTGATAAACCTGGAAAAAAGAGCACAGGCCTTTCCATTGTTGGTTACTAATAGCCCAAACTGAAAGAATGCTACCAGTGATTCAGATGTAGCCATCCCCACATTTGATTTCAGAAAATTCCAGGGTTGAACAATGCATTGCCCAAAGAAGTAATTCATTCTATTGGTCCTGAATCATTTGTAGTTTCTACTGATTCCTTAAGTCCAACATTGTGAAAGAACATGAGAAACTCTCTAACTATTCTTTCCAGATGGTGAGGCACTTGGACTCTGCCTAAAACCAAAAGTAATTCCTTTTCCAAGCACATTCTCATAGATTAGCAGCATTTATTAAGAAGAAAGAGATGAAGCTACAGGAATTCCAGCAACTGAATATTTTCCCAGCATACAATTAATATATCTCCAAGACACTATAGAATAGAGTTTTCCACAGTTTCTTTCTTAACTGCCTTTCTGTGAACCAGTAAAGTAACCGGTCTCTTCCCTGACATTGAAGGAAGTGTAGGTGGCTGTTTATAAAAATATCTCCTAAACCCTTATCAGTCCAGGAACTGTCTATGACATAATCGCCCCCTCTCAAATCTTCCTCTTCTTCCTCCCTCCTCCTACTTGCAAAGTCCATTCCCACTTCCACCCTCCTGGGACAAATCTCCGACTAAACCCACAATTCCTGCAGGATTTTGTAGGCTTCTATAATGTCTTCCCTTATTCTGCAATCCGACTTGTTGCTGTAGCTTTCTTGTATGGATGCTGTTTAGCACCCCCCTCTCCTAAGAATTTTGTTTGCCCTTTTTGCACCTTCTCCAGCTTTCCTGGCATTTCAGATATTAGCAAAGCTATCTGATTTGTGCTCTAAAGATGACATAGTGTTTTAATTTTCAATAGATTAGGCAGCCTCAGTAAGACCAAGCTGTTATATGGCTAATTGAATTCTTAATATATGCTAATATGCTTACTGACTGTAATGCTTCCAGAATCAATACACATGCTTAACTCTAATCAGTCCTTGTCCAGAACTGGGTTGGTCTCTCTTGAGGAGTTGTGGCCCTGTTCCCACAGCATGACAGACAAGCTGCTGTCTTGGAATGCTTGGGCACTAAAAAAAGAATTGCTTCCTCTCCTAACACCAAGAAAATGGTAGCCTTGGGCATCCACAAGAGAAGGGCAAGAAGGGGGAAGTGATGAAATATGCATCTCAATGTCAGGATACAAACTCCACCCCTTCCGCATTTGTATGCAGTGTCATGATAGAAAAACAGAAGGGTGGAGCTTGCATCATTTTGGCATAATTGGGGTTAGGAATGGATGCCTACGATGATAGGTAAAGTCTGTGAAGTTGGAGGGAGGAAGCACTACACCATCAGCAGCAGATAAATGACATTAGTTCCATTTGAACAAGAAACTTTGGGAAAGAGGTGATGGAAGGAACTTGTTAGCCTGCAGTTAAGAGCTTGTCCAGAAGTTCTGATATAATCAATTGTTACTTTTCCCAGCGTAAGTTTTGAAGATATACTCAGTTGTGGGGATATTCTTTAACTTATGATTACAGTAGCTTAGGGACTTCTGACTAACATATGCTGTAATCTTTATGTGAAAGCAGGGCCTTTCTGTTCTCTTTTTAAAGATAACTGATGTGCTAAGGCTTGGCCAGTCAACATTTTTCAACATCTAAACTACTTTGAAAACTGTGCAGGAAACTTCCTTAAGCATCTCTGGTCTTCCTTAACATCTGTGGCACAAATGCAATCAAAATTAATGGTCCAAGGCTTCAGATGCATTCAAGCTTGCACTAGATCTCAATAAGTTGAATATTGTTTGTGCCAGTGTGTCATTGTCTATACACATACATCAGTGAAAAAAAAAGTAGGGTCATTACCACTCTAAAAAAGACCTTTCAACTTGTATTTGAAGAAATAATGGAATGAGATGGAGTTAACACGGCACTGTCTTAACAGGGCTGAAAACAATTAAACTCGTGCAACTAATGGCAGTGGTGTTTGGTTGTCTTGGGCTAGGAAGTTAAGCTAGATCAGGCTTGATCAGTTCTTGGATGAGATTAAACTGGGAAGTCACCCCCTCTCCCCCCAGAAGACAGTAAAGGCATGCTATTTCTGTGCTGATGCAAAGAAAATTGTCTGATGTGTTCATGCTGTCACCAAGAATTGAGCTCCAGTCAAAGACTTTGTTACCTTTAAGTAATTGCCTACATTACACAGAGGCACATACAAACATCCTACAGCAAGTGTGGTATTTGGGTGGGTGGGGGCAGCGCTTGTTGTTTGTTTGTGTGTTTGAAAAGCAATACAAACAACAGCATATCTAAAACTCCTGTGATGGCCACCCACAGCCAACTAGCACCGAAGGCTGATATTAATATTGATTTTACTAGCCTGCAGAATGCAAGGAGGATTGGGGCTCCATGGACCCATGAAAACATGTTTCAAAGAGTAGAGCTATCCTGGAGAATATTTGCCATCTAGTTGGCCTCTGAAGCCAGTAGAGAACAAGAACAGGCATTGATGCCGTAGGAAGGATGGGATTTCAAGGCTTAGCTTTGAGGGACATTGGGGGGTCTTTTAAATTAAAAATAATTTTGCTACCCTCCCCCCCCAAATGTGGAAAACCATGGAGCCAAAGAGAATGGTGAGTTGCTTCCACATTTGGATATGTTAATCTGAAGGGCTCTTAGGGTACCACAAAACTAGACTTGGAGGCTTCTCCGAGCTTATAGGTTGTCTCCCTATTGCTGTACAGTGAGTTATAGCTAGTCATAGCTCCCACATGTGTCTGCTTTTCTGTTAAAACTATTTGCAAATGTGTCCATTGCATTCACACCAAGGCACATCTAAGAAAAAAATGTGACCCTGCTCCTTGAACTGTAATGCATTGAAATGGCTCTTAAAAGATAAAAGTTAAAGTTTTATTCATTAAATATCTTCTCTATTTATTGGGGGGGGGTGTTAAATTAGGTACAGGCAACAAACCGCATCGATTGCTTTGCCTTCTATTTTCACACCAATTGTCTTCATGGATGGAGTCAAGTCAAGATGAAAAAAAGCCTTAGAACAGGGATCTCTGTGGTAAGATGTTTGTGCTCTGTGGCTTGAGATTTGTGGCTTCTGAAGATGTGGACCAATGAAAGGAAGATCTTAAGAACTTAAGTGTGCAAATAGCTCATCTCTTCATGTATCATTCAAGGTCTCTCAGCAAACAAGATTAAAGACTACTGTCATGGCAGGTTTATTTATATATTGATGTTCAAATGCTTTATAAGAAGGTCCTGGGATAATGCTGGTGGTAGAAATTATCTGTAATATTTGAATGATGCATATAGAACAGGGCATTTTTGAGTGATGCTTTAGAGCTAGGAAGAAGGTGCTAGTTAAATCTGCCAAAACATTCATACAGACCCAAAGAAGGCTTTGTAGATGATTGCAGAAAACAGCTTCTCTTCCAGTAACTGAAATATGCAATTGACAGTTCATATTTTCTCTGATTAAAGCAAGACAACATTCAGTGTGTATCCCAAGATACAAACAGAATAGCTTCTTGCATGCTGGAAGAGGCAGCAGAGTTGGAAGAGAGCAATTTAGAAGCAGATTTAAATAAGGCTAGACAGGGTTTTGATTGCATGGTTGTAGCCAGCATCTTGACTCTTTTGATCTGTCCTCCATGGACATCCTTAGGAGCAGCTGCCCAGAACATCAGCCTCCGTGCCCCATCCCATTGTACTGAGGGGATCTTCAGCAGATGCTGTCTGTTCAACTCAGGTAGTATTTATTGGTGGTTTCTAAGACATTTGGGCTCCAAGCCATATAGGGCTTTACAGGTGATAACTTGGAAACAAACCATTAACTAATGAAGCTCCCAGACAATGGTGTTATGTGACAGTGTTGTGATTGTCCAGTAAGCACAAGCACATGTACCAGCTGAAGTTTTTGGATGGTTTTGTGGCTCGGTGTAGTGTGTGGTCCTCAGTAGTGAGCAAGATGGACAAACATTCCAGCCTGGGATAAAGCAGCTTTTTGGGTCAAGAAGTTCACCTTTTTTAAAAAAAGGAACTAAAACAAATTCTCCTGGAATTAGTGTCCAGGAGTTTCCATTTCGGATTCCATCATGTGGTAAGACATCCATGAAGTCACGTGCAAAGTTGCCATTGTCTCAAATGCAGCCAAATTGCTGTCCTAAGTTCACTTCTCACGCATATTTACACTGATAAAAAAGCTTTGACAAGATGCTAAGACCCAAGCATCACCACCTGCTGTCTAAAAAAGTGTACTGCTTACGAAAGTAAGCATTTTTTAAAATCAAAACAGACCAATTCGCAACCTTAAAACATACTAGACAGTTAATAAAATTGCACCAGACTGATTGATCACCCTTCTGACTGCTTTCTGAGGATAGTTTGGTAGTGTATTAATCACTGCATCATGAGATACCCCAAACCTATGGCAGATAATCTATCATTAGCCCTATCAAAATAAGGTGGTTGCCTCACGTGATTCTTTGGCTTGACCCACCAGGATTCTTCTTACAATAGGTAAGGCTGTCCATTCCATCGAACTGGCCTGCACCTTCTGAAATAACCTGCTGACCTCAGGTGTGATAGAGGATACTGCCCCTCACCAGTGTTAAAGCAAGAGTTAACTTCCTAGTGTGACTTTGGGAAGAGGTGGCAGTGGTGGTACTGCTGCTAGAGTGTGTTCTCCTCAGCCATACAAGTGTTTTGTTCTAGCTTTGGGGTGCAAGCTTTAGAAGAACTCCAACCTGCTTTTATTTAAACTAGCTTTGAAAAATAATTTATAAGATTTGTATGGTTTCACTGAATAACATTTAGACATAGATAAGTACAGTGTGTTGATAGAATTTATCTGATTCTGGTTGTTGGATCAAAATTTGAACTGCTTACCCAGATCTTTTACATAAAATGAAGGACAGATGTTTAGTATATAAGCTTAAGTCATACATGATTTAGGACTTGGCTATCTTGAAGATCATCTACTCAAAACTGAGTCTGCCCTTCCTGTAAGAGCTGGAAGAGAGGCCTCGTTGAGGTTTTCATCTCCAAAGAAATTCCATCTACAGGGGCCCTGGAGCAGGCCCTTCTCAATGGTGGCACCCCTCTTATGGAACAGCTTGACCTCATGTATAAGACCCACTTCCTCCCTACTGAGTTTCTAAAAAGAGATGAAAACTTGGTTCTGGAAGGTCACATTGGGGCACTGGGTAGGCTTTGGGGGGGGGGTATTACATTTTCTTTTATAATCTACCTCTTCTGATTAATACTACTGTAATATATTTTAACCATTACAATTTTGATGTTTTAAATTTTATTTATGTTTGCTGTTCTGAGCTTGTTTGGAGTAAAGCAGCATAGAATGGACCCAGGTGAAACAGTTGGGACAACCCCATTTTTGCAAGTTACTAGCCTCCTGCTGCCATCCAAAGGTCAGAACAGAGCTCAGGTTAAGGTATGGAATGCAAAGGAAACTTTTATCCTAATCTAGCAATGCCTAGGTTTCTACGGCCACACTATAGCCACCATTGATTGGGTTAAGTGTGTCATGCAAACATATCTAAGATGGAATTGGCAACTTTGTCTCAGAATTATCAGAGATCCAGTGAAGGCTGTATCCATACAAAGTCTCCAGGGCTAGATGGATTACATCTCAGGTACTGAAGGAACTAATGAAGATGATCACAGAACCATTTTTGGTACTGTTTGAGAACACCAGGAGAACTAGACTTTCAGAAGACTAGAGGAGAGCAAATGTTATCTCGATCTTAAAAAAGAGGAGAAGGAGAATCCGGGAAACTACAGACTCGTCAACTTGACATCTATGCTGGACTTCTCCATTCCTTTTGGGCATGTATGCTATGTTGCAGCACATTAGAAAATTAGGGCTGGGGCTTACATTGTGATACTGGTTTTTGTCAGCTCCCTTCCATAGATGTCCATGGATTTACAATTAGCTGAATGATTGCACCCAAGGGTGCTCATTCATGATTCTAGCTTGGAATGGAATGCTACAGGTTCTGTCCTGGTCCCTGTGCTGTTCAAGATCTTTATTAGACTTGGGTGAGGTATTTTAGTCTGCAGATGATATAAAACTGGGGGTGGGGAGGCTAATCCTTTAGATGGAAGAAGATTAAAAAAGATCTAGACAGGCTTGAACAGTGGTCTGAAGTGAATAAAACAGATTTTAACAACAACAAATGGTAAAGTTCTGCATCTGGGTAGGAAAAATATAAAGCACAAGTATAGGATGGGGGAGACCTAGATTACATGTGAAAAGAATCTGGGTGACTTTTTTGACCATAGATTAAACAAGAGCAAGCAATATTGTTTAGCTGCTAAAAAGGCAAATCTTAGGGTGCGTTAGCAGGAGCATCGTCCACATTATAGGAAGTAATTGTTCTGGGCTTATGGAGAAAGAAATGAAGACAGTTCTGCGAAAAGTGGAGCTTACGACCATGGCAAAGAATGAAGAGCAGATCTTCGAACCTCTCTGGACAAGGAGAGAACTTGAGATCACCCATGAGTGCTCCAGAAAGCTGCTTCTTGCAAGGAGACTGCAAGATAGCGGTCTCTGGCAGGTTTAATGCTCTGGGAGATGAGAGTATAGCTATCTTCCTCAAACTTTGAAAGGAAACTAAGTTCACATACTTCCTTTTCTAATCACTTTTGGAAATTGCTTGTTAATTGCTTTTCAGATATTAGAAACCTTTGGATCAACAAGTTTGACAGCACCAGGTGAGTTTCCTTCAATCCTTAGGGAAAGAAAGTTTTAATTACAAATTTAAGAACTTAAAAACTTTTTGGGGAATAAATAGCAAAGGTGTGATTAAAACTTTGATTTTAGAAAATTACAAATGGACTAAGGTTCCAGATAAATTTGAGATAAGATTTTGGAATTAATCATAAAAAATCCTGTGGGAAAATGCTTTTGTTTTGATTAAAAAAAAACATAATAAGATAAGATTTTAAAAATTGGACACTAGAGGGAACTAAAGATTACAATTAAATGAGAAGAGCACATAAACTCCACTTAGAATTACAGAATAAAACAAAATATTCTAACACTGGACATAGTGAAGATATTTTTGAACAATGGACTCAGAAGTTAATATTAATAGTGTCAACAGAGACATCTGCCTCTATGGAGAGACTATGTCTAAAAGATGTTATGAAAGAGGAACACGTTTTACCTGACAAGATTGAGATGAGTTGAAAGTGTATTTATAAGTGACAGGCTACAAGAACAACATGGATAAAGATGTTACACTGGACATGCAAAAGAAATCAGCTGATGTTTTAATAATGAAAAGGGATATTCAAACAATAAACCAAGAGAGTGACCTGGATAATTTTCCTATATCGGATTTACAAAAGAGACTTGTTAAAGTCTGGAAGAATCTCATGAAAATGGACAAAGAAAAAATGAAAATAAATTAAGTTCTATGACCGTTTTTGAATGGACGAAAGATTAAGATTGTTAGAAGTAAAAAAGAAGTAATATAAGGTTGGTTTATTTGATCAGGGTTAAAATAGATATTTTGTTATTTCTGGTAACCCTTAATGGACTTTTGCTGACACCAGGAATGAAATGACAATGCTTTATGGATTTGTTTATAGATAAGAGATGTGATATGGGAAGAAGTAATCATTTGTTATATTATAAGAGGAGTTGATAAGTTACTAAAATTGTTTATACTTGTGATGAAGGTTGGAAGTCACTTCTTTTCTTTTTCTTTATTCTATTCTTTCTTCTCTATTTCTCTTTCTGTTTTTCCTTTTTTTCTTTCTTTTCTGTACCTTCTACTCTTTCTATTCTTTTTTTTTTTAGTTTGTATTAGTTTTTACTGTTGTAATTATCTTTAATAAAATTACTATTTAAAAAAAGGACGTAAAGATTCTACTCTAGTCTGCCTAGCTAGACCACATCTGGAGTACTGGGTCCAGTTCTGGGCACCACAGCTCAAAAATGACCATGACAAATTGGAGCAAATTCAGAGGAGGACTACCAAGATGGTGAGGGGTCTGGAAACCAAGCACTAGGAGGAACCATTAAAGGATCTGGATATATACAGAAGTATATGCTAGCAATCTCCAAATATCTGAACAGCTGTCACACAGAAGAAATGCATTCTGTCTTGCCCCAGAGGGCAGGACCAGAACCAATGGAGTAAAATGATGAGGAAGCAGATGCTGGCTGGCCCTCAGGAGGAACTTCCTGATTGTATGAGCTGTCAGCCTCTGGAATGGGCTGCCATGTGAAATGGTGAATTTTCCTTTGTGAGAAAACTTCAGAGACGGGGGTCGTCATCTGTCAGAGATGTTCTAGTGAATCCTGCACTGAGCAGAGAGTTAAATTACATGACCTTTAAGGTCCCTTCCAGATTTATAATTCTACAACATCCTTTTTGGTTTAGATTTGTGCAACGCACAACACAATGAACTATCATCTAACCATACGTATTAAATCACAAACAAATCCAGCACATTTTAGCCCACTGGTTGGTATAACAGGAGGGCCACTGGTGAAGTGGTTAAGGCAGTGTTGTCCAAACTTGGCCACTTAAGATGACTCATCTTAAAGTGGCCAAGTTTGGACAACACTGGGTTAAGGTACCAGCCTAGAAGCCAGGAGACTGGGAGTGCTAGTCCCGCCCTTGGCACAAAGACAGCTGGGTGACCTTGGGCCAGTCACTCTCTCTCAGCCCTAGGAAGGAGGCAATGGAAAGCCACTTCTGAACATGTTTGCCAAGAAAACTGCAGGGACTAGTCCAGGCGGTTGCCAGAAGTCAACATTGACTCAAAGGCACCCCCCCCAAAAAGATATAAATGCACACACACACACAAAAGGTACAAATGCACAAGGTACTATCATTGGATAAAGTGCTTAACTGTGAACTACGAGCATGCTTGCTTCCCTTGAACAATGTTATTGTTTATTTTTGAAGGAGAACAGAGGTCCTTGGTTATTCAGGGTCTTATTTCTTCCTTTCAGATCAATGCAACCACTACTATAAATCCAACTCCCATTAAGAGGTAAATTACTTCAAAATAGCCAGTAGATTAGCAAAACCTCATAGAACTTCACTCTTAGCTTTCTGGCAAGAATTTAGAATCATGAAAACTTTATGCTGAGTGCAGTCTCTTTCCGCTCCTCTTAAATGCCAAGGTTGCAAGCCTAAGCACAATTAGGCAGGATTAATTAACTTTAAGCTTCACCAAAGTCAGTGAACGTCACTTCTGACTAAACATGCTTAGATTGCAGAGCAGGGCTACACTTTTATAGGTACTTACTGGATCATATGACACGATGAACCACAACATAGCTAGCTGCATGTTAGCCTAATGTGTTGTGCAAACCCAGTCTGTGTGGTTTATTTATGGCTGTGCATGTCATGAGAACACAGAAAATGGGATCAATTGGGTAAACCATGGTTAAGTTAACCATGAGTAAGTGTAGAGAGAACATGGCCAAAAATCTCAGGGTAGATTCGCATAATGTGCTAAGGCACAAATAAGCAAACCACTTATGCCTTAGTGTTGTTTCATTGTAGTTTATTTGAGAAATGACAATTAGTCAAACAACAGTTTAATGTGATCTATGCATTACATTTTCATTTAGAACAAGCATGGGTCCAAATGTCTTGGAAGTATTCTGGCTACAGTTTCCCAGCTCTTCCATTATCCTGTCTCATCAGAAGTGTTGTAATTAGATCTCTGTTTCCTACTCTTCCTTCTACATGCCTTTACTGATAAACTGCAAACACTCAGACCTAGCACACTGTCACTCTTCTATTTTATATAGCACCTGATACAATGGTGGTGAGTGAATAACTAATTATATAATAGTTAACAGCAGATGAAATTAAGTCTGCTGGGAGGGGGCAACAGTGATCGGAGTTGTCACTTTAGGGTCAGAGTCTAATACAGCAATACCAGAGGATCTTCGTGCTGTGGCTAAGATCTGGATTTTCAAGGTTTTCTGTGGATTACAATTGAGAATAGGAAACAAAGCAATATTCTGCAGTGAGATCAATGGGCTTTTCTTCAAAAATTCCAGTGTGATAAATAATCCAACCCTGAGTTAAGTGAATACCACTTGACTGTGATCTTCTGGCAAGCATCTACAAGGAAGTGAGAGTCCTTCTGCATAGCATCACCCTGTTGAAAGTCACCTTTGAGCTGTGCATGATTCATAGTGACATGTCCTCGCAGTTTTCTTGGCAGCAATATAGAAATGGTTTACTACTGCTTTCTGGGACAGTCTTTACCTTCTCCATCTAGACTACAGCCCTGGGATTCCCAGGTGGCAGGGGTGTCCACCAAATAGGGTAAAAAAAGTCAAGATGGAAGCCACGACGACTGAACCTTCAATTACACTGTTGTGGCTGCCATCTTGACTTTTTTGACCCAATCCTGTGGACACCCCTACCCAGTAGTCTCCTACCCAAGTACTAACCAGGCCAGATTCTGCTTAGTTTTTGAGCCAGAGCAGGTCAGCCAGATGTTATGTTGTCACCTGCTGACACAGGAAAGAGACAGGAACAGGTTATGATCGAATTAGAAACCCTCCTCTGACAAAACGAATCGGGTGTAGCTCAGGGCAGACCGAAGACAGTACTTTTCCCCACAACTGCCTCTTAATTTAGGCTTCAGTCCAAACAACACCGACTTTGCACATCGGACACAGCACACCTTGGTTTGATTAAGCCACGTAGAGGGTTATTCAGCTGCACGGCGCTAGAATGTCCTGAGGCAAGAGGTGATGCTGGATCAGCCGTCTCGACGGCCGGGTTCGCAAGAGGCACCGGTTGGGACGTTGCGCAACCCGGCCTAGGCGGGTAGCTTATGGATCAGAACCGGGCATTTGGATCAAGTCAGTAAACCGTGGTATAGCTAACGCCGGGTGGTGGGTTACGCGCAGGCAACCACTCCGGGGCTGAGATGCATCCCCGGGAACACTCTTGCAAATACTCGGCGGAGTGTGGACTTTTGCCCCCGCCCCCGCCCGCGCCCGCTTGTCGGCCTGCAGGGGCATCTCTCTGGCCGGGCATTGGGGCGATCGAGATGCTGGATTCGGTCCTTCCTCCCGCCGGCTTCTCCTCGCCCTTTCCAACTTGAGAAATCCTTTCGAATGCTCGGAGCCCTCTTCCTCTGCTAGAAAGCACCAAGGCAGCTGCACCCGAGGGACTTACTCCCGGGTAACCACGGGTCGGGATTGGGTCGCGCTAGCCCCCGGGAGGCTGGCGACTAAGGTGACGCAATGCCCGCAATCCCGCGGAGAGGAGAGGAGCGCGGCGGCGGCAGCAGGAGGGCTGAGCGGAGGGCGCGCTGGGAAGGCTGGCGAACGCGCGGCTCCCCGCGCGAGGCCCCGCCCCTGCCGGCCGAGCCGAGGGGCTGCACCGCCGTTGCCTCTCGGCACAGCTCTGCACCGCTGCTCCCGCTCGCGCGCTGCCTGCAGGTGAATTGAAAGTCGTTGGCGGGGCGGGAAGGACACAGCCGCTTCTCCTCCTCCTCCTGCAGCCGTAGCCCTGACAGCCGCCGCCGCCGGGACAAGCGACGGGCGCGGAGCCCAGCCGTCCGCGCGCTCCTGCACAGTCACCGGGCAGCAGGGTTCGTGGTGCCGCTGCAGGGCGAGGCTGCGCTGTCCCGGCTGCGAGGAGGTGTCCGCCGGTCCGGTCAGGGGGGGGCACCCAGCCGGCCGGGCATGTCTGCAGCGCGGGGCTCCCGGCTAGCCAGAGACCTGGACGGGGTGGGAAGGACTGGGAGCCTCAAGCGCGCAAGTAAGTAGCCCGGAAAGTTCAACGTAGGCCCGGCTTTTTCGGAGTCGGAGGAAGCGCTGGAGGCGAGGGAGAAGGGAATGGCCAGGAATAGGTAACCGGGCAGTGTAATTTCTCTGTAAAGACTTGTCGCCGGACCTTGATTCTCTCTTTTGCCTCGGTGATTGTGCTGAATCAGCGGGAGCACTCTGCTCACGGCCAGATGAACTCTTTTCTTCCTCTTTATATTTTCTGGGGGAGTTCGAATGAGCCCCAGTGCAGATGCGCCTCCTGGTCCCAAGCGTGTAACTTGTCCGCTCAGGAGTCGCCGATCAGGGAAAATCTGGTTTGTGGTTCTGAGGTCTTGAATCTTTTATTTTGCTTATTCCTGGCTTACCCTGAAGGCAGGACTTGTGTGTGTGTGTGTGCAGGCTGCAGGATTGTGGTAGGTAGTGGTTAGGGAGGGGGCTGAAGTGCTCTTATTGTCACTAGTGGGTGCGGAAGGGGATAGAACAGAGAGGACGAGATAATTTCAAGCAAAGCAGGGAAATTGCGGCTGCAGGCTTATGCGCACAAATGGGAGTAAATTTCACTTAAATAGACTTACTTAAAGTCGTGAGCGGACAACTGATAGGCTGCCTTTGCCCTTGGAAGCCACTGGTATGGCCCACACTGATTTGTGGGTTGATTGAGACTATAGTTTGCTGGGCAAAAAGGGGACATGAGAGACCCCCCCCCCCACTGCTGCATTTATTGCCATTGACACAGGATTTTTTATGTGGTTAAAGGAATGGACATTAGTGGGAGGGGGTTCTGGGGATGATTGTTCTGCTTTTTCAACTACAAGGAGGGGATTTATCAGTTTCGACACTGACTCTGAAAATGTGGAGGATCAGTGATGGTTTATGGGCATGGAAAAGTGACCGGCAGCTTCTTGGAAAGGTAGAATCCCAAAGTTTGGAGAAGCAAGTGTGTGTCATTGTAGAAGCAGAGTTGTGTTGGATGCCAAAATCAGAAAGAATCTTTTCCAACTAACAAGTGTTATTAAAAGGCATATGCTTTGATGAACTGCAACTCACGAGAAGGCTTTTGACTTTTAATAATGGTACCAGACTCCCCCTGATTTAAGTGTGGGCCAGAGTTACCCAGGAAGCAACTGGATCACAAGATTTTGGTCTTTGCATCTCTCATTTGAAAGATTCAGGGCTGCCCATAACTGAAACAGTGAGAATCTGTCATGCAGCCTTTCCAACCTGGGGTTCTTCTGAAGATTCAGTTCCCATAGTTCTCAGCCAGTGTTGCAACTATGGGTATTGGCTAGTGCATCTGGAGGACCCCAGGCTGGAGCAGGGTGATTTTGATGGCTGTAACTTATCCCAGGATTGACAGCACGTCCCTTCCTATCAGTAATCTTTTTTCTTGATCTCTCCTCACCTCTGTATCCTGTCATCATCTGCAAAAGCAGTTTGATTTGGGAGCTGGTGACCTTGGAGTTTTTTCCTGGCTTTAGGACAGGTGCCCTCCCTGGGACTGCAGTGTTTTGCTTTGAGCAGGGTTCAAGCAATCTAGACCTCTGGATTTGTATAGACAAATCCTCTTCCCCTTTAAAACCAGCCTCTGAATTTTAGTAGTCACTGCCCTTGAGCGATGGGTACCATTATTGACCCACCTTGTTTCTGCTGGGCAAACTTCATTGCTTGTTGTGGCCAGCTGTGAATGCAGGGCATAAAACACTGCTGCTTTTTTGCCCCATGTATAGATGTTGAGCTCTGCAGAAGGAGCTCCAGTTGCAATTTGCAGTGGCAAATAATCTTCTGGAGTTGTTTCTTGCCGATGCACAGGAATAGTTGCCTGAGTGATGGGAGAGATCACCTTTGATTCTAGGCACCCTTTTGGGAAGGAAATGTAATCTGCGTACTCTTGAGATTAACACTGCTTTAATTAACTCAAGCATACTAATGGTTGAGCGCATGGTAGGTTCAGGGTTTATTTATTTATTTATGGGAAAAGGAATTTAAAGATAAGAGGGGAAAATACCATTTACCCTTTTGATTGTTCTGTTTTTTTGTGTGTTTTCTTTTTGGCCTTTAGTAAGTTGCAGCTATTACATTACGTTACAGAGGATTTTACATTTCTTCCTCACAGTTGGATGGCTCTGTAATCATAAATACTTTATTGTACAAAATTGCCTTTTTACTATGAAATGTGTGAAGAGCAGAGACTGACTCCCTTTAGGTTGGAGATGCTAGTGAAAAACCCCATGTAATGCTAATCAGGCAGAGGTGCTGGACTAGTTTAGGATATATTTACAGAAATACAGTATTTCCTATGGACATGCATTCTTTTTAAAAGTTCAAATCTTTTTGCATATAGTAGCTTGCGTTCTTAAATAAATCATGCATTTTTCTTTTTTTCTCCAGTAGCAACCCCCTCATCAATCCCGTATTGTGCCTACCTGACCCTCAAAAAGATCTTTTGGTGATCACAAATAATTTCTGGGATTAAGAAGACAAACTTTCCTTTTATGAACTTTCTTAGGTTTATTTGCAAATGAAATATTTGCCTTGTGGCAAATCCATACAACAACCCTGTAGGGTTGAGCAGTACTATTTTGCTTGTTTATTTCATTTGTAATGCTTTTTCTTTAGTCGCTCAAGGCTTCACATGTGTGAATCTCCCTTTAATTTACATGAACAACGCCCTTATGAGGTAGGATGGATTGTAAGTTACTTGCCCAAAGTTGCTCCTGGGGTCCTGAATTTGATTGAAGACTTGAACTAGGTCTCCCTGGTCCTAACCTGACATTTTAATTATTGCATTATATGTTATTAACATTATTACTAAAAATGGAAATTTGTATGTAAGCATTGTAGAAAGGGGAAATTGCCTAAAACTGTTTAGTGAGGTATCTTGCTTTGAAAGCTAGTAGTTACCGTGCTCTGAAATCTAAATGTAGCTTACATGAAAGTAACTAGACTGGATTTTCCACATGATTACTGGGAATTTTAATTAATTGAGGGTGTTGAAAATTCTGTCAGGGTCTGTCCTCAGAAAGTGAAGGTTTCTGGGAGAAAAAAAATGGCCATTAAAACAATTACAGAAAAAAGTTTACGTTGTTAATAACAGAGAAATAGTCATTGTGTCCCAAAATTATTCCTGCTTGAAATTTTAAAAGGCTGGCTAAGTATTAATACTTCACATATGTTGTTTTGGTTTGGTATGCATCAGTGGCTGACATAAATATTTTGCAGTTTTATTTTTAGAAGAAAATATTCTACCACCAAACATTTCAGGAAGTTCTTAATATGGTGATTGTACTGACATAGCTGACAGTTGTGATAGTGCTGATTTTCGTTTCTTTAAAAATTCATATGTTGCCTCTTCCATTAAAAGATATATTTATTTTCAGTAAAGTATGACAATGAAATCTAGACAGCAGATTGAAACAGGGCCAATAAAATCAGTGGTGTAAGTAGTCCCTTCTAAGGGGCAGGATGGGCTTTTTGACACTGTGAATACAATTCCTTTTAGCTTTCTGTCTTTTTATTTGGAGTCCTATCCATATCATGGATAGCTCTGCAGAGGTTAATGTCCTGGTGACAGTTTCTCCACTACCACTGGCTCTGAAAGGGGAGTTCTGAGAACAGGCTGGAGTTGGCTTTTTATCTAAAGATTATCTTCCTTGCCACAAGTTCTCGTAGAGCCAGAGTTGGCCTGACCAATTTCAATGGGCAGGACAGGAGAAGCAAAATGTCCTTTCTCCTGCATCAGCAACATATGTAACAGTGGCCTGCAGAGGCTGACTTTGGAATTAGACTGCAAGGATGAATACTCCATCACTTCTCCTGATCCACAGCTGTATTAAAGTCTAAGTCTTCAGAAATAGCCATGAACTGTTTAAGAACTGGAATCAACATCCAGCAGGATGGCCCTGTCATCTTCAGAGTGTTGCTGTGACAACTATAGGATTTTTGTTTGATGGTTTGTTTATCTCTGGCTTTTCAGCAGAAGACCCTTTCTTGAATGACAGCTTTTGGGATGAGATTATGGGCACTTCCAAACAGGAGCATTAATTCCTGGACCCAGCAGAAAAGTATGTTGGCATAAATTGTGCTGCCCCATGGCTGATCTCTATTTTGCAACAGTAAGGAGGCTGGTGAAGGGTGCTCTCTTGACATAGCTGTTGCAGGCCAAGCTAAGGAAATGCTTCATTTCTTCTCCAACTTACTTGTGGGAAAATGACTGCACTCCATTCCCTAATGTGGGTGGGATGGGATTGGGCAAGTGCAGCAGGTTTAGCTAATCACTAAACAGCAGGTGTAGTCTCCTAACTAACAGGTCATTGGTGTAAGGGGTGCATGGGGTGAAGTAGATGGGAATACTACTGTGTGGCACAACCCTTCCTTCATACCTGTATCTTATCAGTCAGGCTATTTCTGAACACAAGTCTACTGTTCTTCTGGAAGATCACCAAACCCATGTCCAAAAATAGCCCAGTTGACAGATTATTGTGCAAAAGAGGGGCAAGGGTGAGGTGGGAGGTAACAGTAATGAGCAAACTCTGCCTCCATCACTGACTGGTGCTGCTACAGAGTGGCAGTGGGAGTGCTGGCGGTGAGTGACCAAGGCCTTCAGTTCTGACCTCATGGCCAGCAGAACCTGGAGGGAGCTGGTGAATTGCAGTGGAGAATGTGCAATTGTGACTGGTTTACAGCAGTCCTAACCGTGTTACCGAATGGCACCAAAGCAAAAAAAGAGGAAACAAAATATATTACCTCTCTTTTCAAGTAATACAAATAATAAAAAGTATGATTACATGAAACATTGCCAACAGAATACAGCCGTTGGAGCTGGGCGGCTAGTCGATCTGGTAAATAAATAAAAAAACTGGCAGAATCCGGCTGTCTTCCCCTGTTTAAACTGACCATTTAGGCAGCACAGGACAAGTGCTCTCAAGAAACAGGCCTCCTGCTCTTTCAAAATAGTCCTAAAGCTGTGCTTCTAAGCTCCCTGCATAGGGTTTGACAACCACTAGTCAGGGACTATATGGTCAGATGCCTCCGCAGAAGCCATGTGCCCAGTTTCTCCTGAAACCCAAGCCAAAATGGCCGTGGAGGGCAGTTCCTAGCAACCAGAGGGGAAGGGACATGTCCCAGTACCATAAGCTGGAGCTGCATAGGTTCCATTTCTAGCCACCTTGTCAAGCACCCTGTTGGTGACCCTGAGGGAAATAGGCAAGAACCGTTACATAAGCAAAGAAGGCTGAAACATTCATTAAATCCTGGGAAACAAGATAGTGTTTGGAAGAGACTCAGGTACGCCCTTCTCTGACTCACTGGGATACAAGAGGGAGGGGAGATAAACCACAATCAGGCTTCTAAGATTCTTTTGTAGCCAATCATAATAAAGTATAGTTCTAGTCTTCCTGTGCAGTCTCTTTCCTGGTTTGGACTTTCCCGAAGGGCTGACACCAGGTGAGCTAGAGAACTGGTTTCCTCTGGACCTCCAGCCAGTTCATCTCTCAGCATCCTCACTATGAGCCATGCTGGCTAAAGCTTCTGGGAGTTGTAGTTCACAATATCTGGAGGGTTGCCTCTGTTGTACCAGTACCTAAATCATCTTTCTCCAACCTGCTGCTCACCAGATATTTTGGATTACACACAATGGAGAAACCTTAAAGTACTTAATGGGCAGCCCATAGACTGGAGAGCCCTACCCATTTTTCTCAGATGATCAGCTGAGAAAGGGGAAGTAGACTGTGTTGGTTACTAATGGATTGATTAGGAATGCTGGGTGGGGAGATGGGGTTGAAGACTTCTGTATTTCTCAATGTACTTAGCACTCCATATGTGTGTATAAGTATCTTAATATGTATATCACGCTCAACAGTGCTTTGTTTGATGATGGTTTGCTGAATAAACCACGGTGGTATTTTAAAAATGTATTTGACTTATAGCGTGTCTCACTACTGCAGTGGCTAATAAAAATTTTTTAAAAGGAAAATGTGAAACTACTACAGTGTTGTGCTTAGTGGTAAGATAAAATATTAAATTTATTTGAGAATTAGAAGCTTGGCAAAAGAGATCCGTATTTGCAGATTTCCTAAATATGGAATGAGAAAGAGAAAATAAAACTCCGGAGGGATACATTCTATAGTATGAAAGCAACACAGAAAAAGGACCTTTGCCTCATGACAGAAGGCAAGCTTCTGATGTTTTCTGGAAGACTTCTTCTGTCGCTCTTAACAAGAGGATAATGAAAGAGGTGGTATCTTAGTCAAGACCTAACATATTATGCTACTTCACATGAAGAACATGGGAAAACACTGAATGTAATACTGTAGTCAGTTATATAGCTAATGTTCTAACCTCTAAACTTCCGAGTGCTAAACTATGAAGGTGAAGACACCTTGAGTTATGTTTATTTAGCTCGTATAGTGCCATAATCTGTTTGGATCCCAGCAGTTAACAATAAATGTATCTATGAGTTAAAACTCCTGGTAATTCATGGAGTCATCCATGTGGTTTCCTTGGCAGCAGTGCAGATGTGCCTTCTAGGAAGTGTTGTCAATTTCCCACTTGCTTTCTTTTGATATGTTTCCACTACTTTCTTCCATGATGTTTTGTCAAGTGCCCAGTTTAGTCTGTAGCCATGGGAATCCTTCATGGTCTCCCTCACATCCAAGTACTAACTGGGTATGACCCTGTGGCTTTGGATGAAAAAGATGCAATGTTCAGTGTATTGAATGAGATGACCTAAAGTAGGCAAGAAGGAAAAAAGGAACATGGGTAGGCTAAATGTAACAAAAAGCCAAACTGATGCATCAATATCTCCTTTCCGTTCCTATTCCTCAGCTCCAGATTTGCTTCTCTTGGTCTAATAGATAGTTCCTATGGATTATTATACAGGTAGTCCTTGAGTTACGACTGTAATTGGCACCGGGATTGCCGTTGCTAAGTGATATGGTCGTAAAATGCAACATCACATGACCGCATCGCTTAGCAATGGCAATCCAGGCAGTCCTGGTGTTTGTTGTAACCCAAGACCCATGGTTCGTTAAATGGGAAGCAGAGGGAATCCCAGATAAGGAGTCATGGGGGTGGGGGAGACCTTGGAGGCCTGGCACAGGTCGTGCGTGAGTTCGGGGAAGGGGTGCTTGGTTCAGCGCAAGCTTAGAAAGGCTGGGAAAGGAGGGCATGGGGTACATGCGATTGCAGGATGGCTGTGGAAAGAGGGCATGGGGTATGTGCATGCATGCGTGCAATTGCAGGGAGGCCAAAGAAAGGGGGCACAAGGTATGTGCATGTGTGTGAGCACAAGGAGGCTGTGGAAAGAGGGTATGATGTGGTTGCGATTGCAAGGAGGCTGTGGAGAGAGGGCACAGGGTACATGCATGCATGTGCGTGATTGCACAGAGGCCAGGGAAAGAAGGCTTGGGGTGCATGCAGTTGCAGGGAGGCCATGGAAAGACGGCGTGGGGTGCATGCGTACGTGTGCAAGAGCAGGGAGGCCAGGGAAAGAGGGTGTGGGGTGTGTGCGAGCAAAGGGGGAAAGGAGGGTGCGGTGTGTGTGAGTGGAGAAAAGCGGGGGGGGGGACCACTTACCCCAGCGACTTGCAGCCTTCCTTGCTGGTTTCCTATTGACTTTCTGGGGAAGCCAGCAGGGAAGGTTGCAAATGGCAATCACATGATCGTGGAACCTGCAACTGGTCATAAGTGCAAGTTGGTTGCCAGGCACCGAAATTTTGTTCATGTGACCATGGGGGTGTTGCAACAGCCGGAACTTCAAGGTCTGGTTGTACGTCCTTTTGTTCAGCACCATCGTAACTTTGAACAGTTGCTGAACGAATGTTGTAACTCGAGGACTACCTGTAGATTGTCTTTATGCTCTCCGGTAACTGTTTTGAATAAAATAAATATGAGCCATATTCTGTTGCCCTAAATTGTTGGTATGATAGGTTACTCTGTTTCAGATGTATCCATTCTGATTCTGAAGAATGCCATGTGTGGAACCTCATTATATAAATGGGCTGGCCTATGATTTTCTGGGGTTTCCTGGCTTTTGGGAGGGTAGTAGAGAATTCTTGTATTTTAAGTCTACTGTATTCCAGAGTGTTAAGACTCTAGACTAACAGTAAAAATTGTGAAAAAATGTATCACAGATTCATGGGGCTTTAGCACTAAATATCAGCAGGAGCACCCAGGGGATCCTGGATACCACAAGAAATAGGTTTGTGAGCCATGTGCTTATAGTTTGATGATCATTCTCTGTGGAATGAACTCTTTCATAGTTACCTCTGAACGTTGATTTATCCATCTTAGCCCGCAAAATAAACTTTTATCCGTGCGCAATTACATGTGCAGGATAAGCATATCTTATTGTTTTGGGGTAAAACAAAAACGGAAAGACTGCTGCTGAGGCATTTTTAGCGCTCCTGAAATTTGTACCATAGCAACACTTTCAGCTGATTGTTTAAAAGCCTATCACTGCCTCATTGCAGAAATAAGCTACTGGGGTATATATTACTGTCGTAAAGAAATACACTGATTTAATCTTTGCAGTGTGAGTTCTAAATTGTTCTAATTTTCTTTACTCTAGATTGACTGCTTTGTGTGCAGGCTGGACTTGAAATGTGATGCAGCTGCTTAAAAAAAAAAAAATGAAAAAAAGCCTTGTTAGCTTTTAGCATATGTTTTGGGAGACTTTTTAGATAGATGTATGTGTTTTGTGGGTATTTCTCTCTACATTTTTGTACTCTCTGAGATAGGAAGTATTTGTACCAAAGGAATTTCTGTACTCTTGTTCCACATGTTTCTCTTGAGCGCCTTTAGATCTGTTTATTGTCTGTGGTACCAAAATCAAGTTGTGTATTTCTCAGGACTGTGGCTGTAACTTTAGAACAAGGCAGCAGCAAAGGACACCTGCATCAAACATGGCATTCAGTGATGTTTGGAGGAATTGTCAACGTTGTGATGACACAGGGACTCTGTAGGCTTTCTCTTGATTGTCAACCAGTATAGCTGTCATCTACTAAGTTGCTAAGGTCACCTCTGACTGTGAGAAAGGACAATTCAATATTATTGTGTTGTGTGAAGCAAGATACTAATGGCTCACTCAAGGCCCCAGCCTATAAAAAGTGTCCATCCGTGTGGAACAGCATTCACAATCAACTCTGCAAGTCTCATGAGTGCTGATGGTGGAATTCAGAACAAGAATTCCTTCACTTTTCTCATTTCAGCAGTCTGCGGTAGACCTTTGGCCAATCTCTTTCCATCATCATCCATTACTGCAGGTGTTATGTTTTGTTTGCAAAGTGTTATGTCAGCAAAAATGTGATAATCATAGGAACTACCCTTGCAGTGGACAATGTTACACAGAAAAACTGAAATTTAGTACTCACTCACCCATTGTTTAGTGGGAAACAATGCACAAGTTTAAGGTCAAACTAAACTGTTTTCCTGTAAGAAAAGAAAGAAGCTAACGTACATTCCATTGATTTCAATGCGTCTACCACATCTGAATTCAGTATTGTAATGCTCTATTAAGGAATTATTCCATTATATATTCAAATAACAAAATGGGATTTTAATACAATTTGAAGGGCAAATGTAATCAAGTGGTTACATTTAGAAAGTGTAAATATGGTAGAGTCAACTTAAAATTTGCTGGCTGGTCCTGAGAAGCACTCTATTGGTTTAGTAAATCTCTTATTCAGTGAGACAATAGATTATAAAAGTCCTAAAGCCATTGGCCTTAGGCCGTCATACTTTTTTTTAAATACATATATTCTCCTTTCAAACCACCACATACAAAGTCTGTATGGCCTTTTCCAACTTGGGAACCCTCCAGATATATGGACTTCAATTCCCAGGATTCTCAACATCGCCTACCCAGGCTAGGGAAGGTAAGATCCTGCTTTCCTATGGGAACCTATTATTCTTTAAGGCTCTATGTGCAAATTCAGTCACCAATACCTGCCTTATTTGAGGTAAGGTGAAGGTTCCTTGGTCAGGGTTTAATCTGTAGTAGAACCAAGATTCTAGGATCATTTCCCCATTAGCCACTTCCAGAGGCATCCAGCCATTGTTGTGACCAAATAACAGTAATGAGGACAGGTTTTATATCCCTTCAGCAATGGTTGTGTGATGCTGTGAAGGTCCCATAAATCACTAGTAAGGAATGGGCTGGAAATCCCTTCCAGGAAAACTGTGTTCAACCCATATTTCTCGTCTGGGGTACCTTAGCAGCTGTACAGAGATTATGGCTTCTTACTGCTGGTGATGTACTACTTACTACATATTGCTGTGGTCATGATTGTTAGGGCTTCGTGGATTTAACATCTTTTAACGTTTTATACTTGCAAACTGCTTTGAAGTGTTTCTGCCTGTAACAATTTTAATAGGCATCTTGAGGTTGCAATGTGCTAGCTTTTTTTTTCAAAAAACCTTTCCCTCCATTTCCTTCCATTTCTCCTTTCCTGCATGCTATCTGATATGATATGCACCAATCCCCCAGTTTATATACTTCCTGTTGTTTCGATTCTGTTTCTTGATCCTGCTTTTAATTTAGCTCTTGTGCATTTGCAACCGATCCATTAGTTGCTCCTCTGTTTTGTACTACTGCTAATACACTACATTCGTATTTTATCTAGCCTTCTCTCTCTCTTTTTTTCTTCCTTCTTCCAATAACTAATTATGTATTTATATTAGAAAGGTTGTGCCTTATCGTTATATTACTAGCAGTTAATTATAAGTTCTTTGAATGCTGGTGAACATTCCAGGATGAAGTTAATGACACTCATCCAATAGCTTGGAGGAATGTTTAAGAACAATTGATTATTTTAGCTCATGGATTGCTACAGGAAAGTTGGATGATACAGTATAGTTATAGAGACATTTAACTGTTGGTTTTGGCTACAACCAACATGCTGTTGCAAACAGAAGGATTCTTAAATACTATTTTTTCTCCTTGTATGTTTTTTTTCAGAGTTTTTGCAATGATTGAGCAAAAATAAGTTGTTTAAAGAAATCCAATTAATGTTCATACTTTCAACATTTTGGACAAGGTGCACAAATCTAGGTTGGCTGAGTAGTAATTGGATCACCTGATGGGTGCAAAAATTTCATTTGTTTGGATGAACAATTGGCCATTTGCATCCACTCTTTGTATCTAACTCTAACACTTGACAGTATTTTGAGAAATAGCCATTGCAATACATAGTAGAAACTAATGAAAGCAATTAAATTGTCTTGTAATTGCCAGAGTTGTTTGCTGTACAGAATTTCTGACTCATTTTCTTGCTTATTAGCACATAATATTTATCAACAAGAAATTGAATTTTTATTGTCATTAGTTGTTTTATTTATTTATTTGGCCATTGTTCCTTTTTGGGCTGCCAAAAAGTTTTTGCCAGTGAGTTTCATGCACCAATCAATTATGTCGACATATTTGGGCTGTCTCACACTTTTTCCCCCACTAAATGAATTAGGGTTAGGGTTAAGGATCAGTGGTTGACAGTTACCGCTGTCAGTTTATGTACCCACACTATACTGTAATCACAACAAGAATGTTGCACCAATTGATTACATCTGTGTTGGGCAAAAATTTTTCAGACCTGAGATTTTAACACAAGTAGCTGGAAAAAAAGGAACAAGAGCCATTTATTTATTTATTTATTGCAGGTGCATTTTAACTTTATATCACCTATCTAATCATATTGAATTACCATTTTACATGGTACTGTTTGTGAACCTATATGTAACTTCACACAGATATCAAGTAATTACTACCATTTTTGTTCATTTCTTTTCACTTTGGAGTTAGATTCAGGGTTCCCTGTCTACAAATAAAAGGCCTCTTCCAGGTATGCAACGTTTTCTGACTTAGCTCTAAAAATACTTGTGGCTGGCAACATTAAACTACTTAGTTCATAATTTCTCACCCAATAGCTGAACTGAATAGAGCATTTTTTGTATTTGTACTTCTTAGAATTGTGTGTGGCCATCCAATAAATGCATGTATTAGTGTAAATAACATAAAAACATGCATATTAAGCAAAATAGATTGCAAAAATGAACCCATAAAAATGCATACAACACTGCATATGAATTCTTTTATGGCCTTTAAAACAGTTGCGAACTGATATAACATGGGAGAAATTAATGTAAGATTGAAGAATAAAAATCTGAGGAAAAAATGAAATTGAGAGATTTGTCTACTTAGAGTGCAAGATTTTAAATAACTGTAACTGAAACAGGCTTGCTTCTATGTATGCAGAGTTATCAGATATGTTTGAACTACAAATCCCAGAATTCACAGCTAGCAGTTTGACAAAACCTGGCATAAGGCAACATGTAATCTTTTGACCAAAATTACATAGTGGCAAGCTTCATATATTGTGGAAGCTGTTACTTCTATAGTCATGGTTTGCTGAGTAAGCCATGTTCCATATAACATACTAAGCCATAAATCATGGTATGCAAATTATACTGGCTAGGTTTCCCAGCATGACTAGTGTAAAACACATAACAGCTTAGTACATTGTGGGGATTCAACCAGTGCCTCTTACCAGTCCTGATTCAATAATCTATTGTAAGAATTCCTTCCTCTGGGGAACAAGGTAGCAAGCAGACACCTTCTCCGACCACTAATGATTATGTTGCTCTGTGGATGCATTGTTTCATGAGGCTAAGGAGTCTTGAAATAATGGCTATTGGGGATGCTGGCTTTGTACCATCTCTCCTCATCTGGGAAACATTACCAGCAAGCAAAGTTTCCCAAGAACTGTGTGGTGGCAATTAAGTAGTGCCTCCCAGCCAGCTTTATGGGGCAGATGAGAGATGGGCAAAACCTTGAAGACAGTTCTTCAGACATTTCTACTGCTTTGGAGTTTTACCTTCTGGCAAACTGGCACAGCTCATCTTTTACCTTTTTGTAAGCTAACTGGAAAGGTGAGAAAAAAGCAAAAACACTATGCTGAGATGATTTGTAGTGACCTGAATGGTGGTTTCTTGTGAGAGTGGGTTATTTCTTCTTGCCTTTCCAAAAGTCCTGAAGAATTGCTACTTTTTGCATGGAGAACCTTGAAGTTTCTTGAAAGGGAAGAGCCCCACAGCAGGCCCCACAAACTGGAGTAGAAGACCTGACAGGCCAGGACTGGATGCTCCTGAAAAACTTAGGCTAGCACTTCTCTTGATTCCAAACTGTCTTACTGCATAGAAGTTTCCAGTGCAAATGATTCATGGAGACATAGTCAAAAATAACCAGCCATGTGTCACAGTCCAAAAATTTATTTGAATTACATTTAACCAAAAAGAAATGAGATGAGTAATTTCCTTTGGTAACAATATTTTGGCAGGTTTATTGTGAAGGGAAAGGTCAGAAGGAAAGATACATGGCATATAATTATATTTGTCTACTCTCTGAGGATCTCATAAATGTTTTGAGATACTGCATGAGAATAGTATGACATGTTCAGTGATGTGGTTCTGACAGCAGGATAAATTAGCCTTTCTCAACCTGCATATCCAGAGGCCGGTCTGGTTCGGAACACTGGAAGTTGGAGTCCCGACACATCAGTAAGATGCCAGATTGAGATAAACCATTGTTTAGCATCAATGAAAAAGAACTGTACCAAACTTTGGGATTGCATTGTCTCCTTCCTCCTCTTCTGGTATGACCTTAAGGAGGAGTTCAGAGACTTACTTTACCACTCCACGTTTTATTGTCCAGGCCAGCACACTGTGGCTAACATTAATTGCAAATCATTTATTAATCAAGTTTGTTCCAACAAGTCATTGTTAACAGTGCTTGAGTTTGTTTTCTTCCTGATCCTTTCCTTTTCTCTCTTGGAGAGACCTCCCATCCCAGCCTTTAAGCTCATCAGGCACTGAATGCAAACAATTTCCTCCAAAGGAGGCTAGCGTTCTCCATTTACCACAAATACATCCACAGCTCAGATTTCAAACAACATACATGTGGCTAGTTGAGACAGGAGGTAAGTCTTCTGCATGGAGAAAGCAAGGGAAAGCATGAAGACTTGAGATTTAGGATGGTATCCAGAGATGACCGTTAAGTAAGCCAGTTGACAAATAACACTGTTGCAAATATACCATGCTCAATTGTGATTTTCGTGACAATCCTGTATACAGTGGTATGTTTGCATTCTGTTGGTTTTCACAGAGGCTTAATTTTGCAAGTGCGTGGCTCTTTGTTAATCTTCCTTGGGGTCCTCTTCCATGATGCTCAGAGCAGAAGGTTCTTCTGAAAGGGGGTGAAAGCCAAGGGCAGCATCAGTTGTCAAGGTAAAGAGCAGGAAGTTGCTGTGACAGGAAGTAAGAGTCTTCCTCTTTTGAACTACTGAGATTGGCCCATACAAGAGATGACCCTGAATTTAAGATGATCCTCCATCATGGAAGATTACACAAATCAGTCAATCTAAGATTCTTCCTTCTGTCCCCCACTACCATATTACTAGTGCTCCCATTACCACTTTATCAAGGAAGATGACTCTTTCATTTTAAAGGTAAATATGTTTGAGAAAAAAAAGGTAGTTTTCATTTTAGCAAACTCAATATGTTTAATGCCATTTTTTTTCTTTTGCCCTCTCCCCAACCCCATATTGCAACTGTATCCCCTCCTCCTCCTCCTCCTCCTCCTCCTCCTCCTCCTCCTCCTCCTCCTCCTCCTCCTCCTCTTTTCTGTTTTGGCTTGTATAGTTTAGTTTAATTTTTTTTAGGTATATAGCTTTTTCTGTGAGAGAGTATATGAAATGAAATTTGTTATCTTTGTTCTTAATTGTTACTCCTTGTACTATTACTTGTTTCCATTAAAAAACACAGTAAAATTATTTTTTAAACTGAGTAATTAACAGTTCAAGAAAGCCAGCAGCAAAATAATAACTCCTTCCTTCATTATTCCTAGTCATATACTCACACATCTACACTTCCAGAAGTTGTTCAATGCCATATCCACCAACCCTAAGTCAGTGTGTCCAACAGGGAGGGATGATGAAAGTTGCAGTGGAGCACATCTGTAGGGTCAAACGTTGCATATCCCTGGTCCAACGTTCTGACTATGAATGTGGAAATTCATCTCCAAAGCCCACTGCATGGGGATCTTGGACTTCTCCCAGTTCTCACCGAATTACTTCCTCACAACAGTTGTAAAGATAAAATATAGGGAGAGCCATATATGCCTTCCTCAATAACTGCTTAGAGGAAGTGTGAGACATAAAAGTAATTAATAATAACCCCCTTTTCCAGTGTTTCTGTAGTTCCCATATTAGCTACACAAGTCATTTCCCACTAATGCATTGCACTGTGTTGGTTGAAAACACCTATCATACACAGCCACTGTGTTGACTTAACAAGATGGGAATGGTCACCAAACAAGTCCAGAAAGCCTTGTTGTAAAGAGCTTGCACAAAGCAAAGTTTCACGGACATTATATGGCTGTGGGCTCATTGCTCTGTGT
The DNA here is from genome assembly GCF_059951505.1 of Python bivittatus. Taxonomy (NCBI): domain Eukaryota; kingdom Metazoa; phylum Chordata; class Lepidosauria; order Squamata; family Pythonidae; genus Python; species Python bivittatus. The sequence continues at coordinate 17,700,340 of NW_028277088.1, read as the reverse complement.
TGTAAATTGAGTGCTGTTTTCCACATGCAAGGTTACTGAGCCAAGACAGTAATGTTCAGAATACAAAATAATGTCCATGCTCTCTCTTCTTCTGTTGCTAGTTACCTGGGCAAATAAAGGCTATACTTGGATGGCAACTATTTTCAGTGTGTGTGTGAGTGTGTGAGGTAGAGATCTTTGGCTGATAATGGGGATATTTTTGCTTCCATATTTCATCTGCTTGTCTGATGTGCTAAAAATGCTGAAGAGATGTGTCAAGAGCATTAAATAAGGTTAAGCTTGATTGAGCGTGCATCAGACGTACAAGAGGTATGGCCGTAAAATATTGAAGCGAAGCTGGTTTTATCTTTTTCTCCCTCATTGGTTTTGATAACTTCTATATTAAGTAGGAATAATCCTGAAGGAAATAGTTGATGCATATCTCATCTGAATGGAAAAGCAGATTTTATACTTTAAAAAAATCTTACAGAGCAACCTGATTTATGTTAACTAGTAGGAAAGATAAAATTACTTGATGATTAAAAAAAATACAAGATGATAGTTAAATTAACACAGTACTTTGAAAAAGGCAAAATACCTAATATTCTTAAATATGAAGAAAGAGGCCCATTACAGTAAGATCAGAGACAGTGCAAATGCAATGGAGAGTTCATTCTTTATGTAATTCTGCAATCTGTTCCTCATCTTATAAAGATGCTTAGGAGCTCTGTTTATTATGGCACGATAATAATATAAAAATAAGAAAACCTGAATAAGGAGTTCAAAGAAATTTAGAGACCCCCATAGGATCACAGACTTCCTCTTCCCCTTAACCTTGGCCTATCTCTGAGTTGAGGTTAATGGTTAGCTTTAAATAAGAACTGATTTTTTTAAAGCTAGTTGGTATTGAGTTAGGTAATGGCATAAGCCTAGGTTGGTTTAGACTGGACTTAAACAGAACCAGATTCAAAGGCAGAAATGTGCTTCAGTGATATGGGGTTAGGGTTAAAATTAGCACCATTTTGACTTTGAAACTGAAGTTCTGCAGAGCTTAATTAAACACATCATCTGTGTAAGATGATAATGAAATTAAAGTCCAAGATAATTGGATGGGTGCCAGATTGGGGTAAGTGGAAAAGAAAAGGGCACATAAAGAAAAGGCAGGTTCCTTCTTGTTATGCTGCTGCATGATTAAGCTTTTAACATTGTGTGACATTTGGCTGTTCTTTAATTTTAATCCTATATTTGGATTTTATTGCATGGCCCTTCTCTTCTGTTGGTTGGCTAATTTTGAAAAGTTATACAAGCTGGATTTGGTTAGTATTTTGGTGGAAGATCACCAAGGAATGCTACGGTGAAGGCTAGCCTGGGAAGTTGAAGAAGATTCTAGGAAAAAACAAGGGGAAAATGTTGATATTGTTGCTGTGAAAATTACATGCTTGTGTAAGTCATTGGGCATCATGCTCAAATTAAGTAAGACATCACTTACTTACTGTTGATGGTATGACAAATTCTTAAAAGTCAAGTGAATTTTTTTTTTCAGGTGTCTTATTTATTTATTTATAAGATTTGTATGGCTGCCCATCTTAGGGTACAATTCTGGGCAGCTCACAACAACAGGTAGAACATACACATTTATAAATTTAATAAATATATGTGTTACAGGAGCTCTCCTATAAAAGAAGAATGAGAGCTGCTTTATGGATTGCAAAGGTAAAGTAAGTGTTGTGATATCAGTGGAGAGAATATTTGAAAAGATGCAGTGTGTTAGAGCAGTGTTTCTCAACCTTATCAACTTTAAGATGTGTGGACTTCAACATGCTGGCTGGGGAATTCTGGGAGTTGAAGTCCCAACTTAAAAGGTTGAGAAACACTGATTTAGAGAATCATGTTGGTGCAAGGTGCCTAATCTGAACAAGCAGGTGGGGCCTAGACAAAATCAAAATTGGTTCAATTTAAATTAATGATTATTCTTAATGTGTTTACTAATTTTCTCTAGCTTTCCTATTATATATTACTACTCGGCAATTTTTTGAGGGCTCTGGGGGTCATACCTAAGACTTTTCTTGCTGTGTATATAAATCGTGTGCACTTGCCATAGTTGGTGTTGTGTAAAAGCAACAAAGAGTTCCATGGAGGATGCAAAATATTACTTTATCATTGTTCTATCTTCTGCCCTGATCAAAGCTAATGTGTCATTTTTAAGGCTGGATACAGTTAATTAAATAGTGATTAGGTATCCAACCTGTGGAGTATCCTGTGGAAGATCACTAGGTGATGTCAGGCTCCCCTTGACCAGGACTCAGTAGTAAATGAGGGGTTTCCTGGCACTTCATGGCTTAGCTCAATTTATCAGTTAGACTTGGTAGAAAACTCATAGGTATAGTATAGCTCTATAGCTATACTAGAACCTTTATTGTAGACAAGAATGAAGCCTTCAATACAACAGTTGATTGTTCATTTCTAGTGAGAAGTTGCTTCTGGAAATCTTGAAGCCAAGTGGTTATTTACATGATGGGCATTTCTAGTCTGGGAACACTGGTGTCTGATTTAACCCTTACAGGCGATTTGGGCCAATCATTCTTTGTCAGCCCAACTTACCTCCCTGGGTTATTATAAGGAACCATTGGAGGAGGAAGGGATACATGTATCACTTTCACTGGAAGAAAGGGGTGATGTAAATTAACAAATAATAAATAACCCATTTTAGTTCAAACTAAGTTCACTCTTGGCATTAAGTGTAACTTGAATCTAGAATGAGGAATGATTAACAGTAGAAGATGTACTGGGCATGGGCATCCATGAGATGGGGCAAGTGATGTCATGTGTATCATGATGACATCATGCTAATCACTCAAATTACATAATTTGTGTCAAACATGCGATGACATCGTGATGTGGATGAGGTCACCGGAGCTTCTACCAGATGCTGGTGGTCCTGAGCTAGGATTTTTTGGACTTTAGACAATGTCAGATTAATTGATGATAGGGTGGGTTCAGTCAGTTGCCTTTGTTATTGCTGATTTGGAACTAAACTTGTTCATTCTTTGAACTTCTGACTTTCTGGGATGAAACTATCAAGGATGCTTGCTGAAGTTTGGCACAATGCTTTCCCAAGCATTGCAACTCAAATTTTAAGTAGCTGTTAGCTAAGACAGTCACAGATAACCTTTCCTCTTCTGTGAGGAAGTGGATATAAATACTCATTTGTAAAGAATGCAGATTTCATAAGGGCTGCAGATAGAAATCCTTTTCAGTGTCAGTGGGTTAACAATTCCCTTTTTATGTTAGACACTTTTAAAATGGCCCTTTGCTTATTAGTCATTGCATAATCCTGCCCATGGAGCCTAAAATGAATTTATTTTTTAAATTAATTTTATTAAAGAAGTTTTTTTACAAAGTAATAACAATACAAATTTAAAGAAAAAGAAAGTAAAGTAAAAGAAAAGTGATAAATAGGGAAGAAATGAAAGAAACAAAAAACAAAATAAGGAAGAAAGGCAAAAGAAAAAAAGATATAAAGGAATGGCTTCCGATCTTCTTTACAGCAGTTTTAACTGCATTTATATTTTATCCTCTCTAAAATCAAGTTATCTTTTAATCTCAAGCCACCCTTTGACTTCAGTGCTTACCCTGCTTGCTCCTATCTGCTCCCTGCAAAGATATCTCCATTTCTAGAAGGGTTTTTGACTCAGCTGCATTTCTGTCTGCTGCTCCTATTGCAATTATAGGCATTTTCTGTCTCAAACTAACAGGAAAGTATGCCACTGAGTTTTGGTAGTTGTAGCTGGAGGAGGCCATTAGGACCATGAAGAAAGCGGGGCGGGAGGGGGGGGAATCAAGACTGGACATGTGGCCCTAGGGTCTTAGCTTGCCCACTTGTGCTTATTGTATCACACCATCTCTGCTCTCTAAACCAAACTTCTAAGCTCTGTTGAAGGTTTTGCAGAGCAATCTATAACCAGTTGTTCTTCTTCAGCTCAGAGGCTATTGCTCTTAAGTCATTCCTGGTCCTTCTCAGGAACGCCACAGCCTCCAGTCTGTATCGGCTGACTCTTACTGATAGGATATCTCAAACAGTGTAGAGATAGAAATGGGAATCAGACTCTCCTGGAACAGGCGAAGAATACTAAGACATACATCTCTACTTTTTGCTCTTCAGAGAAGTCAGCTTGGCTAGAGACCAACTTTAATTCAACTTCACTAATAGGAATATTCACTCAATGCATTTATGATGTTTCTTTCATATTCAAATTACATGGCATTGAATATTACCGTCTTGGTTGTTTCCATTTCCATAATTTCATACGGTAATTCCATTTCTTTTTTGCAAAAGGCAGCTATCCATCACATTTATTTCAAAGTGTTTGATTTTTACAAACTATATGTGATTCATTCAGAAATGGCTAACTTCACCTTGAAAACATAACAACACAGATTCTTTGATATTATTCAAAAACATAACATGAAAGCTTGCCATGGTAGAGCAACTGATTAGCACCTCAAGCTTGTTTGTATCTGTTATTTCCTATTGTTGAGCGGAAGAGTAGGGCGGCTAAAAAGTGTATTAAAAATGGTAATTTGAATAGGAAATTACATCTTCAGTCTGTTGACACTTTCAACCCACCCCCTTCCCTCCAGTTTCTTAATTGGCAGAATATTGTGATTTTTACTTCTTGCTTTTGCAAAAAACCTATAACATTTCCTAATTTTAAACAGCTTGGTTTTAAAATAAAATTAAATGGTCTATACGATTTTATAGCTTTTAAATTTAAAATAGAGCCCTCATTGTTAAATCAAGTGCTATTTGAGAGGGGGGAAAAAGTTTTTTTAAAAACATTGGATACTTCGTTATTTTTATTACAGTTCTGCCTTGGAGATCTCAAACAGTTTTATATTATTGCTATCCTAAGACTCTTAAGAGGTATATTGGACTGAGAAAGGAAGCATATATTCTCCCTGGTCCTGGTCCAGTATTTTAACCATTACATGATCCTGCCTATAGACTTGATTTTATTTTAGGTCACCTGTAGAGTTGTTTATAAAGTGGAACCATCTAACAATGGTTATTTTTAGGAACTATCCTATTCTGTGGTTGGAACTCACATTCCCTCCCATCCAACTCCCAATTTTAGGTCTCCCAAAATCCCAACTGGCAAGTTGCTACACTTTTGTGATTTCCCATCACTCATCCTGCCTTGATGTCCAAATTTCAAGGCAGCCTGGCTGGAATTCAGACTTTCTTTTTCGGTAGTTAGGTGAGTGTAAGAGCATGTCACATGTATGAAAACTAACATTTACCAAAAATGTTCTTATGACAGCAGGGTGACCTTCACTTTGCTGCTGTGGAAATGTAGATCTTAGCAAGAAGAGGTATGAGAGTTGAATGCCAAGTATTTGGAGTCTGTCCATCTTTAAACAGGAGTTGCCAATTATATATGACTTCCTTATAGTAGAGACCTCTTAGGACTGTGAAGTCTCCAGAATCAACTGATGTTGAATTGCAATGTTGCTATGTTTGATTATATAATTCTAAACCAAAAGATCAAGTACAGCACTAAAATCAGGGATAAAAATAGTTTGAGAGAACAACAGACTTTAAAGCAGCAAGGCCTAATCTGTTTTAAAATTGGTACTGAAGATGGAAATGTGTTTTCTTCAAATATCCAGTGCAATTGTCTTGAGCTTTTTAAAGAATGCAGTCTTTTCTTTCTAACTTTTGTGACTAAAATAGGCATCATTACAAGAAGATTGGAAGGGAGCTGGTACAATCATATTTTAATAAAAGCAAACAAAAGGCTGCCAGACATTAGAGGTCAATTAGTAGATTTCTTTTTCTTTTTTAGTTAAAATGGATTGCTTTCTTTTTGTCTCTGTATTTCATATAATTGTCCATATATAATCTATATCTGTAAGCAACTTGTTCATAAGTCATGAGTAACATCAGGCCTTTGATCCCCTGAGGAACTGGGACCATATATTTATCTTTCTAGTATTGAAGAACTAGTCTCGTAGCAATAAGAACAGCATGGATAATCCATTTCTGTTGTCCAGCCATCAATTTCCATGTAATATGTATATAGTTCAAAAGAATATGGACATCCAAAAATGTTAACCCCTGTCCAAATAAATAAATAAAAAACAACAAAAAAGTCTGATCTTGTTTAGCATTGGATGGGAAAACACCAGGAAATCTGAGACTTGTAGACTAGTTGGAGAAGTTGAAAAATCATTCTAGAAGGCAATTGCAAATTACTTTTATATTGTTGCCAATAAAATTACAGGAATAGCCTGTGTAGTCAGCAGGAGCTAAAATATACACCAATTAATTATATGACAGAACAAGACTTTTTAAAGGATGAATTAGCATTTGCTCTGTAAAACAGAGGCCTATGTAATAATCTTCCTGAATTCTGATGGTCTGTCAAGTAATGTATAACTTTATGTAGCTGGTATCCAACAACATTTTGGCAAAAGCCATTATAACGCATCTACTTGTAAGGTACTCTGTGCTTTTTCAACCCTAGTCTACTTTCTAAGCCACTCTCAGGATCAATATGTTATGTTTGGACAGGGAATTCCTCTGTGTGTAAGTCTCCATAAGATAGGGTAGATGAGGCTCTGGAATATTTTAGGAAGAGTATTAGACTCTTGGGTGATTCACATCGAAAGTCATCCTTTTCCTAAGCACAAATCACAGAATCATCTTTAACAAGATTTGTTGAAATGAATGGCATAGAATTATAAGAATTTCAGCAACTAAACTATTTCCTTTTAGATCCAACTTATCTCATACGACTTTAGGGTGGACCCTCTTGTAATTTCATTTCTAATGGCTTTTCTCTGAACTGGCGAGGAGACAGGTCTTTTTACTGGTGGTGGTGGGGGGATGATGATGATCTTTCAGGTGTCTGCTTATAAAACCACCTCTTGAATTCTTATCAGTATGGGAACCAACTCTTAGAATGGGATGACAGGTTCTTGTATCAGTTGTTAATTTATGAAAGAGTGGAAGGTGGAACACTGAAGTAAATGGACAATTTTCATAATAAAGGTAAGCAGGACTAAGGAATATTTAAATTATCGGTAAAAGTGATTCAAAATAAAGCTGTCTTACGGCTCAGTTGTCATGAGAATGTAATGGTTTACAAAAGGTACCATGCAACCACCTACACATGGGCCTTGGTAATTATCACTGGATAGTCTGGATGAAGAGGAAGGAACAGGCCTCCATCCCATTTAGCTGCTTCCAAGTATTAAGCGCTATTGCAGAAGTAGAAAGATACTGCATCTGTGGATTTGGGATTTTTCAACTACTTGCTGCTTGTAGTATGGGAACCTAAACAGTGTTTAATATTAACTAGAGTTTATTGAAACAAACCAAATTCAAACAATGGCTTGTGTTAGACAGCGCTGCAGTTCCCAGTTCAAACATGGCAAGCAGAAGGTTGCGCAACATGGAAAAAGATGTTCCTGTTTTTCTCCTTGCAGCTACGTTGATAGAGGGAGGAGATGGAGAGCTGGAATTCTTTTATGCCTCTCCAGACGAAAGGAAGGGTATCCAAGAACGCCGAACAGGCATTTGAACAGTGAGCACAGCTGCATCCAGTTACTGTCAGAAACCCCAAAACAAGCAGCTGTCTGGATTGCTCACCCCTCCTCTCTCCCCACCTCCTGCCACTGGACAATCACTTCATTGAAAATGATAGCTGAGTCTACAAAGGGATCATAGTGACTGAAGAACAGTTGCTAAATGTTCTTTAAATAGATTCTCAACACAGAGAGGAGCTATTCTTGCGGCGTCTCCTCTTGCTTAAGACCTCTTTGTAAGATTTCACCGAACTAAGGTTGACGCTGTTCGTGCACACTGTAAAGGAGAGCAGGAAACTGCTCTTCCTGACCTATGTTTTGAAATGAAAAGATGCTCTATCACATATAGGATTATATTTGCCTTTTTTTCCATATTGTTTGCCAAGATACAGTCATCACTGTATACTTCATATGGATTGTGGTGCTATTATTCAGGCTGCTCTTCCAGTCCTTGCTCTTTGCTCTTCTGGGCGGTGCTGGATTTCAGAGCCATTCTGCTCTCTGCACATCACCGTCCTCATTAATGCAACTTCCCTATTAATGCAAATATTCCTATTTGGGTCTATTTGCATTAATGCAAATAGACCCAAATAGGTAACGCAGAACTAAATTCCTTCCCCTACATTTTGAAGTACAACAGGATTGGCTGCTGCTGCTTTTGTTTAAAAAAAAAAAAAGACTTTTGTTTATGCACTTGCACTCTCTTCCTATTCCGGCAAACCCAGAGTGTAGCTACTCAAAAGGCCAATTTGCACATGCTTTTTTTCCTCTCAGTGTTTGAGCTTCTCCTCACCTGTGCAGCACACTGTGCGCTCCTCAGTCTGTTTGCTATGCTTCTCCTTCATTCTGCATTCTCTGTTTCCCCCCAGTAATTTTGGGTTGCATTCAACACATGTTTCAACTGAGTGGATCTCTCTAGCGAGACTAGTCTGAAAATTATAAAAACCATTTTGCAACATTTCCTTAGATCTGGAACTGGTGGAGAATTGCAGGTAGAAAAGCAGTGGATTCCCCCCCCCCCCGCACTACTTTGAACTACTGTATGCATTTATTGAGTTGCATAGCTGTGAATAATTGCACTGTATTTTAAAACTTACATTAGTGCCCGTTTGAAATGGCAACATGCCCTCTTGTTTTTCTTGTAGTTTCTATATGCTGACCTGTGCCGTCATCCTAACAATTAATACATGACACCTTTCAAACTCCTGCTTGTTGGAGGGTGGGCAAGGATAGGAACCAATCCAGACACGCATGGAGCTGAGATGTGAATTAAAATGAAATTTATTACTATTTTTCAAAGGATTACAGTAAAGAACTGGAGCAGTTTGTGTTCAGGTGCAATGTTCTGTTCCTCTTCTAAGTGAGCATACATGTGAATACTTAAGTATAAGCCCAACTTAATAAAACATATGCTGCATAGATCTATCAAAGGCCTCTGTCTAAAAGTTCCACCCAGTTTTGCCTACTCCCACAGTTGCTTATCTAACTGCAGGCCCTGGGTGGTTCTCTTTCCCAGAACGGATTCAGTTCTTTTCCTCTTCTTCTAGCCACTTCTCTTGGAATCTGTCAGATGTTCTACTTGACCCTCTTCCTGTTGTGTAGCTCTCCAGCCTCTTGATCCTCTGTTCACCTGGTCATTCTTCTCACCAACAGCATCTTCTGTAAACCCTGGGGGAAAAAAAATAACCCTCCCCCCACTGCCTACCTAGTTTGGCTCTTATTTACTCCGTCTCCAAAAATAATGCATGCCAGACCACTGTGCTCCTAGAACCAAAGATTTTCTTCTCTCAAATGCCTTTAGCGTTGACATTTACAATGCTGAGAATAACTTTTTTTGAGGGGGGGGGGAGGATATCATGGTAGCTCATTCTGCCACACTGCTTTTCTCACAACTGCAAAACTCCATTGATATATGGCACTTGATGGTTTTATAAATCCAGAGAATATTGCATGGTATTGATTAAGACCATGTGCTCACCAAGTAGCAATTGCCTTTGGAAAGAACATGTGCAAATGAATGCCCGAGAGCATCTGCGGGAGTGGAGTGTAAAAAAAATTAAGATGCCAGCCATAGCCATGTTGTTGAAGCCCCACCCCCTTTTAATGTGAGTCATATATGCCACGTGTCAGCCCTTCGAGGTAGTCCAGGCAGGAAACCAAAACCATGAGTGCTAACACTACCTTTATTGTAAGCGTATTGTAATTGCTTCCCCCACTCCTGCCTTTACTTTCCAGAGAACTAGGGAGGGTCCCTTCTGAGATGCTTTCTCCACCTCTATTCCAACCATTGCCCTGGCTGTGGTTCTTCCTCTCGTTTCCCAAGGTTATTCTCACAGCCCCTTACACCATGTGACACATCTAAAGCAGGATGAGACTTCTATCATGTGGTCATGACTGTCATTTTGCCTTTTTTTGACCCCCCCCCATGGACACCCCTATCTCAGGAACTGAAAGGGGTTCCAGTGTAGATTTTGACCAAGTCTTACTTGGGATGAATTAAAAATTACAATGGCAAGGTCATCAGTTTTCTTTCTGACGCTTTTTAATATTGAAAGGGCATTGATCAGCTAACATACATCTTTGTATTTATTGCTGCCTTGTTTTACAGTTAGTGCTGAGCTTCTGATTTATTTTTACCATTTCCAGCTTGATGCTTCAGAAATCTTAAAGTGGTTTGGAACTAAGCAGAACGAATGTTTTTTTTGCTTGAGACGAGGGTGCCTCATTTGGAGTTGTTAAGTTACAAGACACGCTACCCGCAGGGAAAGCTGTGTGTCTGATGCAGGACAAGCCTGCAGCATTCCCACCATGCCAACTGCAGTTGGGCTGCTCAGGAAACCAGCACCTGGGGAATTCTGGGAATTGAAGTCCACACATCTTAAAGTTGCTAAGGTTGAGAAACCCTAGGGTTAATCCAACCTGCATTTGCTCTGGGTTGTTCTCACTGGGGTACTGGGGTACCAGTGAGAGCAACCAAGTGCAAAAGCAAGCAGGGTTAACCCTCTGTTGGATAGCTTGCACTCCCAATGAGTTGAATATGCTCAGAGCCATTGAAAGTCTACTGATAAGATGTATTTACTACCCTCTGTACCCAACAGTATATCACGATTTGAACCCTTAGCTTGAGCATTGGAAGATAAAGTGTCTGAAGCTTCTTAGAGACTGAGAGAGTTTAAATGGGATACAATATTAACTGGAAATAAGGGACACTATAGCCTCCAGCTGTGTGGGAAGGCCAAGTTGTTCCCACTTATTTTCCTCTTATTGGTTACAGGGAGAGATAAAAGCAAATTTTACACATGACTAGTGACCCCCTACCAGTGTCATTTGACTCATTTCTTGATGATTTGGCAGGAACTGCTCTTTAGCCAATATTCCTCTGATCCCTAGCAAAGTTAGGACACTTTGGCAGAGAGTTTGAGTAACGATTTTAGGGAGGGGACAGCAGATTTTCATCTCTGCTCACTCACACTGATATCCCATACTGTACTTCTGAGCAATAGTTTTAAAAAGTGTTGAGTATGAAGCAAAATGTTTCAAGTCTTTAGCTGTTGTAAGGTTTGTGGCAATTGCTTGCATTGGCCGGGTCTTAATTGATATCAGGATGAGAGCATCACTAGATAAAAAGAGTTACGTTAAGCAAACATGTAGAACAGTGTTGGCAACTTTAAGCTGTATGGCCTTCAAGCTCCCAGAATTCCCCAGCCGGCACTAGCAGGGGAATTCTGGGAGTTTGAAGGCCATACAGCTTAAAGTTGCCAAGGTTGAGAAACAATGGTGTAGAGAGGTTGGTTTGGGCAGCAATTCTATATTGAAGCCATGGCAGGCGACAAAATCTAGTGAGCTTGGCTGATGTAAAAAGAAAAAGCAAAGAAGCTAAGCAGGGTTGGAGCTGGTTTGTATTTGAATGGGAGACCAACAGATATAGGGCTACAGGCTAAACTGGAAGTCAGAAGACGTACTGGAAAAAGATGCACGTTATTGCCAAGAAAACTATGTGGGCATACAAGCATGATAAATAGACTGTCTGATGATATCCATCAAGAGTCAGTTGCAGTTGCTAAAAAAATGAGAGTTCTTGCTTACACTTCCAGAATTACAGCATTTTAGATTCATTGTAGTATGATAGTCTTTTCTAGCCTGTTCTCTGCATTACATCTTCCACACTTAATTCTCATTCTCTCAGCCATATATGCTGACATCTATAACCATAAAATGTAATTTATCTGTAAGATACGGTTAATATTGTGAGAGTAATTCTGTAATGAAATGGTGTTTCTAGATAGCCTAGTGAAAGATTGGAATGGTTTCTCTTTGCTTTAGAGGACAGGTCCTGTTTGGAAACAAATTAAATATTAAATAGAAAAATTACATTGGAGCAGTGCCCAGATTCTCAAGCCCAGCTGCCAATAAACTAATAACTGGGCATCCTCTGCTGCAAGTTTTTAATTCACATCATACTGGGGAGACCAGGGTCATCCATTTGGGTAAAACATTCAAAATGGTGGCCACAAACATGTGATTGAATTCCTCTGTTTATGAGCACTATGTGCATGACATATGTAAAAAGTGGTAGGTGATCATGCCTTCATGGCTACCATCCTGACTTATTTTGACTGCTCCTCTTGCAGACCCCCCTGGGGAGATAAATTTTTGTGAGTCCAATTTTCTCCAGATCTCTTCTCAGCCATGTATTTATACAGGCCTCAGGGTTTTGTAGGAACAGGTTAAAGTTTGGTTGTGTTATGATGGGGCTGATGGAATGGAAGAAGTGCTTGTGTAAGGCTTGTTTTCAGTTCCGTCCATTGTGATAGAAAGAGGAACATCACTATTTGGATTCCCACATAGTTTTTAAACTGTGGTTCGTAACTTGGTTTAAATCTAATTCCAAGCCACGGTGGGGAAGGGCGATATGCATCATGGAATCCCATAATATCAATGCTTACAAACAGCAGTGGTTGGATTTACACAGGATACAATATGTTAATCCAAAAGCCAAGGAAATCATAAGGGCTTGGTGCAGTGTGCAAACCGAGGCAATACAGCTATGCACGCATACTTTGCTATCCCCAACAGAAGCCAACCACAACCTAACTCAGCACGGGGTGTAAACCAGGCCTTTGGGGCTGCCTTCCCTGATGTTCTGTAGATTCTGACTTTCAGAATTCCTAGCTAGCAAAGGATGTGTAGTCCCAACATAAACAGAGGGTAGGTGGGGCAAGGCTGGCTTGTGCTATTTCTTTAAGGACATTAAATGAATCCAGTTTCTTTCTAGTTATGAGCCCACATACTGTTGTTGGTGTTCGGCATGAGAGCCTTTCACTGGAATCTTGTATTGTGTGTGCTGAACAGAGAAGTGTATCAGAGGCACCAGCAGTTGCATAACAGATCAGCTGCACTGATACCCTTTGCACCCCTGCTGAAAGGTAACTCCCACAGATGTTGGAAGAGGCAAGCTGGTGGCCACAACCATGAGATTGAAGCCCCCCCTCTTTTTTACAAGTGCCCCGTGTGCAACACACATAAAGGTGGGGCTTTGATCACATGGTCACTGTGCCAGACTGTCTTTTTTTATCTCTCTCACAGATGGCATATGGCTCCAATTTCTACCAGGAAGCATTTAAAACAAGAAGCAATAACTAGTTTTGAGAAAGATTTAAGGATGGAAGGTTCTGGAGATGCTTTCCCCATAACATCAAACCAAACCAAACCTGGAAATGATTAAAGCTGTCTTTAGTCAGCAAACTATTTGAAATAAGATTTGAGTATTGTTTCATTTTCCTGTTGGATAGCTATGCAGTTAAGCCTTAATGCAATTAGAAAGAATCTGAATCCTTGTCAGTTGTTAGAGCTGGAAAGTCGATAATGGAATGAACTGAGCTCTGGTACCCCGGTATGAACCGAGGTATGTTGACAGCTATTTCCAGGAAGCTCCAATGTCTTGAAAGTTGTGTTAAGTCTTCCATAACTAAACTGTTTTGAAAGAAACATATAGTTGTCAAAATTAGTTAACTGGATTACTATGTGATCCACCATATTCCTTTGGGAATAACAACTCGCAGTTCTTCAGGATGGCTGAAGGAATGATCTTTTCAACTGTTAGGTATTTGTCCTATGTACTGCAATAGGTAGGGAAATGTAAAGACCATGTGAGTCAAGCTTGACTCTTGATGATGACATGGCCATATCCATGAACTTTCCTTGGTAGCAGTGTGGCAGTGGTTTCCCATTGTCTGCTTTAGGGATATGTTTTGAACTTCCCAATCTAGTCTATGCCCTGAGATTTCCTGGTGACCCAGCCAGGTATTAACTAGATCTGACCCTCCTTAGCTTTTCTAGGATCAGCCAAGATTGACTTAGACGCAGTGACCTAATTTTACCTTCCCAAATCCATCAATAAACTTTATATGTTTTAAATAATACATGAATACATATATGTACAAACTCTCTACATAGAGTATCATTAACTAAGAATGGTGTGTTTCGGTAATTATCTTTTCATGGGAAAGAAATAGAAATACGTTCCACTGACAAAATGGCCAAGTTCATGCTCTGCACTAAACTGTGATTTGATTTGTATGGCTTTTATGGGTTGTGTGAACCCAGCTATTCACGCTGTAGTTGTGGCTCCAAGTTGAATGTCTAGCAGGCCTCTATCATGGCTTCTTCAACAAACTATATGTTTAAACCTTACCTTTATAAAACTATAGTGATTTAACTGATGACCTCCAGTTAGGAATTCTGAGAGCTAGAGTCCCAACACATCTGGGAGATATTAAGGAATTATTATGTGAATCTGTGGATCTGTATAAATGCCTCTTAGAACTCTGGTGTTTCTACATCATGTAAGAGCCATACTTATTGTGTTTGATCACAGCTATTTGTTGCTTGCCAAGGTTTTTTTTTTTTTTAAAGGAGCTCTTAATTTTATGGAGTGGTGTATATCATCGGTATCCTTATTGTACTAATAAGACGCCCATCTGTTGCAGCCCAACTGCCACCATCTCATGCACGAAAGAGCAATACCAGGAGTCTGGAGGGAGCCTCTAGTTTTGCAGAAGAATAGAAAAAGCTTTAGGAAAAACCATCCAGGAGTAATATCATTTACTATATTGCCATACAAGCATAGAGTGAGACCAAGACATGCTTCTGCATTGCCCAACTCCTGAGTGTCAGAATGGCTACGTATTTATCTTATTATTTGTTAGATTTGCATTTTGCCAGGAGCTCAAGGAAGCAATATAGCACTTCTTTCTCTAAATGTCCCCCCATAGTAGTGATCCTGAGAGACTGTGACTGGCCCAAAGTCACCAGTGAAATCAACAGCTGAAGGTGAGTTTGAACCCAGTTTTCTCCATTCGCTGTCCACAATGTAACCACTTTTCACCCTGCAGATGTTATAGGTTGGTATCTGCAATGTAGATTCTTTAATAATTATTCCTCATGTTCTGTATTCCCCCTTGAGTATGTCCTATATGCAGAAAGGTGAGCAATAAGCCATTCAGATAAATGAGAGTGAGTAATAGTGCAGCATTCTTTCTTCCTGAAATGGGTTTTGCAACTTTTTTTGAGGCCTTTGTTAAAAATAAACCCAGACTGTTTTATTTGTGTAAGCTTCTTAGTCCTATTATCTATAATTAATAGCTCTAACTTTGGCTGCAGTTCTGCTGAATAATGGTTCAATGATCAGGCTTCCTGTCTCCTAGCTGAAGCCAAGTCCTACAGCAACAGCACATGCAGAAATCAAAATTCATTGAAAATAATTTTAAATTCATAATTGCTTGACCAGATGATGAATTGGACTTTAAATCTTCTAACAGCTACGTTTTATTATCTACCTGAACCAGCTGTTACATTATTATAGAACTCAGATCTGTTCTGGAGAACCTAACTAAATATTCTATTTTTTATTACTACATTAGAAATTAGCCTTTCAGTTTTGAAAATATATTCTTTTTATAGATTAAACACGAAAGGCATTTGTAACATTCTACAGGTTGTCAAAAATAGGAATGTCATGAGTTATCACCAAGGCTCTTAGAAGGATTCAGCTATTATTTTGGTTCTGGATGATGTTTTTATGAAATATGTTTTTATGAATTAAAAAACTGATTATATTTTTTAATTCCTCCAACATATTTATACACCTGCTTCTAAGCTTATATAAATGGAAAATATTTCTAGATGTATGGAAGGTTTCTTGTTTAAAAGTATTTAATTAAGGACACAGGTTGTGCACAAAGGAGAATGCAATTACTTAAAAAAAATTACAACACTGTTGAGATGTCATCTTTCAAACAGGGGATCTATTTCTGGATTGCTTATCTATACCCAGTGGGTTAATTTTGGATATTAATGAGTATGTTTTACTCAGTGCAAAGTGTCAGTAATACTCAAGTGAATGAGAGGTAATTGCTAAAATATATGAAACAAATACTGGTGTGGGAATTCTGGAACTTAGCCCAGAAAATAACAGTGTTTGTTTTCGATGAAGAGGTATTTCAGAGGTCCATTGTAGACATAAAGCTACCTGCATGGGACTGAGCTTAAGGATCACATGTATCCAGTAAGATTATACAGCCCCAAAAAGTGATTTGCAGGGCATACCAGCATGAACATAGCACCTGTGTGGAACACCTTAAAATAGTGTTTTTCAAACTTGGCAAGTTTAAGATGTATGGACCAACTCCCAGAATTCCCCAGGCAGTGCTGGCTGGGGAATTCTGGGAGTTGAAGTCCACACATCTTAAAGTTCCCAAGGTAGAGAAGTAGAGCAGTAGAGGATTGATTGTTTCCCCCACTCCCCATTATCTAAGGAGCCCTATCTTTAATATGCTTTCTTCTGACTAATATCCATTAAGCACAGTGAGACTTGCCAAAAAGGTGAACTCTTTTGCAAATAACATAACCTCCTAGTGACTTCACGGACACACCTCTTGGAACCATCTTGCCAACAGTATAAAAGTGGCTTGCCATTGTTATCTTCAGGGTTATTTTTTCAGCTTCCCAGTTCCGGTATTCTGTGGTGGTCTCCTATCGAAGTATGAATCAGGCCCTACCTGCTTATCTGCAGAGCCCAGACATGGTCAGTCAGGTGTTGTCACCTGCAGAGATTTATCTGTGAGTAAATATGCTTAAGATGATTATACATGATGCTTAACTTTGAGGGGAAATGATCCTTCTTGGGCAGGAGCTCACCATCCAGCATTTTTCTAGGGTTATAGCCTTGCTTCTCTGCAGGCTGGAATTTTGGCTGCATCAAACCAACATATTGACGTATCTATGGGCTGTGTTCAACGGCACCCTGAGCCATAATTTTAAAAAATAATATATTGAGCAAGCCATGGGAACCTTGTTTACACATGCAAAATGTAAGCCATGATTTAGAAATTGCATTGGCTAAGTTCACATATTACACAAGGCCCAAACTGAGTTAATCTTGTTATGGAAGTACAATTTGTGAACCCCAGTATGGAGTTACTGCTTTGAAGCTTAACCCAAAACAGGAATGAAAGTCCAAAATGGACTTTCTTCATCCTGATCACTGCAGTGCTTTGTGGGGGACATGGCAGGGAAAGTGTGTCATTTCAGAAATAATTAGAATATCCCTTCAGTCTTAAGTAGGGAGCCAGAAAGATACAAGCAGAAATTTTAGCAGGAGCTAAAATGGGCGATAAACATAAGAACACAGTTCTCATGCATGTTTGCATTTCTACATTATATAAGTGCCATTTTCATTTTCCTTCTTAGCAGCAATTATACTTGTGGGATGGGAACCTGCTGGGCATGAGCAATTTGGTCCATATCCAAACAGCTTGGCTGTTATCTTGTGTTCTCCTTTTCATGTAATCTCTCCTGCCCTTTTGTTCTCTGTTCTGTTCTTTTCTGCACGGCAAGCAGTCAGTCACCAGCTCTTGGTTCCAGTGTTTCCAGGCTCCTGGCACCAAGCTGGGAAAGGATGTTTTTCTTCAATGCCATAACCTAACGTCGTATTAAGCAGGTTGCAGTATTCTCAGACGCCCTAGGAGTGAATTGATTGCTCCTATATCTAGTTGTGGCACAGTGACATTTACAGGAGATCCAGAGTATTGGTGGTTTAAATGTCACCTTTAGCAAATTACAGTATAGATCAGTGTTTCTCAATCTTGGTAGCTTTAAGATGTGTGGACTTCAACTCCCAGAATTTCTCAGCCAGCCATGTGGGCTGGGGAATTCTGGGAGTTGAAGTCCACACATCTGAAATCTGCCAAGGTTGAGAAACCCTGGTATAGATATTTATAAGTTAAGTAGAACCATTTTAATGCATTAAGGAAAAACACTGTAACCTAATGATGTTTTACTGTATCCCTCAATTTTAAACTGGAGTAGGATTTAAAGCAGGATCTCTAATTTAATTCTAAAGCCAGTTTAACAAATTTTGTGGTATAAATTTTTGCCACTCATTGCTAATTTCCTTTTTTTAACTAGCATGAAACTGTGTTCATAGTGGGTACCTGAGTTTGTGTTTAAGGCACTGAAATGATTTTAAAGAACAATATTCAATATTTCTTCAATTAAAAACAAAATGGAGGGATTTTTCTTTTGGCATAAAACAATCCTATCTCCTAACTTAATTTTGTCATTATTGCATAAATGATTGTTATTATTGTATATAAGCAACTAGGTTGCAGAAAGGCCCTACTTCTGATGGGTCACTGATGTAGACAGTGAAAAATAATTAGTTAATGAGAACAACACGGAGGGAGAGGAAGGGCTCAACCTTATGTACAGCCTCTGACATGGAGAGAGAGATTCCTTTTGATCTCCTGCAAGGGATACCAATATTGCTTATTGAGGTTATAATGGAAATCATTTTGGAGAATTAGCTTGAAAAGCTAATAATATTTAATGAGTTGGCACTCTTTCTATAGCATCTTTATCAGCACAGACTTCTCTTAATGACCCGAGAAGATACTTTACTTTTTTTCTTACTTTAGGGCACAAATGGGCATAACATGGTGCAGGAATCATCTCTAGAAAAAGTCCAGCATGAATAATGGGCTGCCCCAGTTTCAGAGCCACCCCACTCAGCCACATAGAATTTGGAGCGAGTAGCCTGGTTGTATGTGATGTAGGAATCAAGTACTCTGTATACGTACTCTTAACTCAATTTTCTCACATTCTCCAATTGCCTTACTGCTAAATAAGCGCATTATAGTTTTGATGTAGAGCCAGTTTGATGTAGTGGTTAAGGCATCAGGCTAGAAATCGAGAGACCATGAGTTCTAGTTCCGCCTTAGGCACAAAACCAGCTGGGTGACTGAGTCAGTCACTCTCTTTCAGCCCTAGGAAGGAGGCAAGGGCAAACCACTTCTGAAAAACCTTGCTAAGAAAACTGCAGGGACTAGTTCAGGCAGTCACCAGGAGTAAACAATTGACTCAAAGGCGCATACACACACACAAAGTTCTTGATACACCTAGAATTCTGGAAATGCTCAGATTCTTTGGAAGTTTCTTTCTCCAGTGACTGTGTTACCATGTTTGTGTCCTGAAGTGTTCATAATCTCAAGGAAGCTTCTACAAGAAGATTCCTTATATGGCAGTTGCCAATTAAAATGAAATTTCTGCTGACTCTCTGGCATACCAGATAGAGTTTTTAGCAGGCATTGGAGCTCTGGCAGATGAACTAGTCACCCTTCAGCCTCTGGGCTTAGACACTTAACATGGAAAGGAAACCATATAATGTGGAAGGGAAGGAAATAGGGTGTTCTGTTTAGGATTTTCATAAAGCTAGGCAACAGGTAAAAATCAACCAGCATGAAGAAAGATGGGTTCAAGGTCTGGTTCAGATTCAAGCAAAGTGTTCTCATATAAACAGAACAATTTAGTAGCAAGAAACCAAAATATCAGATTATAGAACAAGAATATGTTAAAGGTTCTGAGCATTTGTAAGCAAGCTTTGCTGAATATTACAGTAGTATTGGAATGAGCCCAAGTGAAAGCATTTATCCTTAAACTTGCTTGTCCCCACCTAAATGCAGTTGATGTTACTTAAGTTAGATTGTGATTGCTGGCCTACTCAGAAGTATCAGCCTATTCCTGAATATAGCATGTTTTCTTATAGCACTCTATAAGAAATCTGCCACTTCTCCTTCTCTCCACTCTCTGACCCTTGGCTCAGGGGTGTTGGCACTCTTGGCATGGTTGGCAGCCACATCCCTACTTCGAAGTCTGAGTCCAGAGTTGCAACGTCTAGGCCAGTGTTTCTCAAACTTGGCAACGTTAAAATGTGTGGACTTCAACACTGGGGTAATGCTGGCTGGGGAATTCTGGGAGTTGATGTCCACATATCTTAAATTTGCCAAGCTTGAGAAACACTGGCCTACGAGAATGGAACACAATTCTTCCAAGAAGCTAGAGTCAGATGTTGGCCCTTCAAGCTGATGTCACCAGCCAGATCTCTCCTGGTCCTGGAGTTCCCCCTTGCCTCTCCCACCCCCATCTTCAGCGGGAGAAGGAAAAAGAGAAAAAAGCAAGACAATTTCTATATGCTTAGATGTAGTGAAAGGGAAACCTGATGGTGAGGTTAATTTCCTGGAAAAAATTAACATTAAAAAGAGAGAAACCACTTGTCCATTTTAAAATATGCTGATTGAATCAGAATTAAAAAAAAAAGAGATGTAATTAAGAATCCCTTAATTGTAATTGATGAGTAAACTTATGCTTTCTACTGTTCTGTAGTCATGCATTGTATTTCTAGATTTGTACATTGCTCTATCAAAATAAAAACGTTGTCAAAATATTTTACAGCTCTTCCAACCTGATAACCAATATGCTTGTATTATGAGGGTTTTCAATATGCATGTAATTGCCATCATCCTAGCAAAGATGTATTTAGAAAATATATCTTTATAAGTACATCTTGCTTGATAGTTTATCTTTGTAGCTACTCAGTTCATTCTTTCTTCAACTGATGGTAATACGGTGACTGGAGTGCAATATTTTCATACTTGGTTTTGTATCTAATTTTTTTTCATGAGAGAAATTGTATCTGTTAATTATTTGAGAGAATGGAAATAAATAACATAAGAGTACTGTATACTGTTTTGATTTTGTCATTAGAATTAGTGTCAAACTAAAGGGTATATGCATTCATGTGTAACTTTCTGCATTCTTTTTTTTAAAAAGTATATCTGGAGGAAAACCCAAATGTTTTTCTGCAATTCATTTCTCCTTCAGCTCCTTTTTTTCACCATAAGAAAAAATATGCAGCTCCCTGTAACTTTCTCCTGTGTGGAAAAGAACAGCTAAGTGGAAGAAATGTTAAGCAGTAATGTGTCCTGTAGAAAACAAATTAATAATCCATCCCATTGATAGTTCTCTGTTCAAGATGGTCATTTCCTGCAATTGCTTTTCATCTAATTTGGTAGATTAATTATATCCAAACACCAACAACTTACAGTAAATATTGAGTGCAAAATTAACCTGAGAAAGTCTTACTCCATATTCCATAGGTTTATTCTGGGTTGTTTTCATAAATTACATTTTATAGTTGCCATAAAACTACTTAGTTGTGATCAACATCAGTTTGGCCCTTCTATATGGACAGAGAGCTTGTAAACCCAAAGCAGATGGGGGCATTTTTCTTCTAGTGAAGAATCCACCTGCTTGCACTACCAAAATAACTTGGATTTGGGTACCTTTAAAATGCAAGCCTATGCATGTTTGATAGGGTTCCAAAAATCTGGGCAACTGGTCGATGGCATAAAAGATATAGTTGTCTGGATTTTATTGTCCAGATTTTTGCAGCTCACATGTGGAAGCCATAATGTGTGATGTTTTGGGCTTAAATCTAGGAACCTAGAAAGTCACTACCCCATGCAAGTAAATGCACAAATCCACCATGGACTCTTTAACATGTCTTGGATAAAGACAAATGTAGTTTAGTCCAATATCAAAAGGTCACCAGAAAGTTGGTGGTTGGTGGGGTAGAGGGTCATGCCTTGTATATTCAGGTGAGAAATGGCATTTCTCTTTCAGATGAATTTGCTGCACTACATTAAAATTGCGGAAAACTTCATTTTATCAAAAATACCATCAAATGATGATATACTTAAAATAGAAAACATTTCATCTCCAAAAATTGTATGGGGAAACAAATTAGGGAGGGTGGCGTTCAGTATTTGTTGCTTTGAACTGATAATGACCAAAGCTGGGCCAAGACTAATGCTGTCAAGTTCGTTCGTTCATTCATTCATTCATTCATTCAACTTGTCCCCGCCCATCTCCCCCCAATGGGGGACTCTGGGTGGCTCACAACATATTAAAACAATAAATAGATATACAATTAAAATTTATAACAGCACATGTTTACAGAAATAAAAGGAAAAAAATCCAGGAGGCCGATGGTTCAAGGCAGCAACACCAGGCCTCGAGGGGGCTAGCCAACCCCACATCTGATGACCTTTTTGTTGCTTTTTCTACAGAACCTATCCTAGACCATTCAGTCCATTCATTTAATTTCCACAGCCAGCTGAAGAGAAGGATTTTCATTTTCTGTGACACATAAAGAGCTTGCTTTGCTTCTCTTGGGAGTGAAAAAGTCTCCACTGGTTAGGGAGTATGAATGAATATATATGTTATGGGGTAACTGGCCAGCGCAAATTACAAATGGCAATTAGCACGCAGCAATATGTCTTCTACAATGACCTTCCCCAATCTGGTGCTCTTTTGATGTGTAAACCCTCAGTTCCCACAATCCCTAGCCAACATCTGAAAGACCATAACGGACAAAGATTGTTTCACCTCAACCACTGACATCAGCCCTGAAAAAAGCAAACCAGCAAAAACCTCAACAAACACCTAAATTGCACATATTGTACAAAAATGATAGTCTAAAACTAGTGGCATATTTTATTTTTAATATCCTACTAGCACTAGAGAGCCAGCTTGGAACATATTTCTTTCTGATACTGAACTTGAGCAATTGCTGCAATAACTCTACTCAGCCTGCTACCTTAATTAATTTTCTCAGTTGTCAAAATGTCATGGGTTGCCAATATAGCCTGCTTTCTCAACTTCCCAGTATTATAAATAAATTACAAATAATTGAGTCAACAGCAAAGAAGATATATTTCACAAATCTCCTTGAGGAATGCCACGCATACTTGACTGAAATATATCTAGGGCAGTGTTTCTCAACCTTGGCAACTTGAAGATGTGTGGACTTCAACTCCCAGAATTCTGCAGCCAGCACACTGGGAGTTGACGTCCACTCATCTTAAAGTTGCCAAGGTTGAGAAACACTGATATAGTGCATTATTTATATTACATTGAAGCCTTTTCCTGAGGGAGGATCTGACAACTGAGGTACGCTTGTGAGAAGAGACTGTTTATTTAGAGGAGCTAAAAGTCTGGATGATCACTAGATGGCAACAAGAATTAAAATCTTATGTAACTCTTTGCTATCAATTGGATTTTTGCAACCCAAATCTGGTAGCATGAAGGCAGTGATGGCGAACCTATGACACATGTGTCAAAGGTGACATGCCATGACATTTTGGGTGACATGCTAGCGTTCACCAACACCTGACAACAACTATTCTCCCTGTTTGAGTTACCAAAGAAACTGAGCTTGTTTTACTCGTATTTTGTTTTTGTAATTAATTGATGTTTCTTTATATAAATCATAGCACCACACATGATTGGACTGTATTTTTTTTTTTAAATAAATGAATATGTAAAGAATTGTTTCCCTTTTGTTCGGGGGGAGGGGTGACATGCCAGCAGAGTCAAGTTTGGCATTTTCCGAATTTTTGACACGCTGAGCCCAAAAGGTTCGCCATCACTGCTCTAAGGTGTTCCACTTGGAGCAGTAGTCTCTGTCAAATGAAGACATCTATTTATGATTTAGAAGACTCCTATTGCCATCAGAGTCGTTTTGCCTGGTTTACCTTCTTAATGGCATTTTCATACCAGATTTCAATGGTCCTATTATATTAAATTTTTTGTTCTAGATCAGCTTATTCCAAACTGGTATCCTTCAGAGAGGGCAATTGGTAAAGTTGGGTGTGGGGAATTATGGGCACCGTGGTACAATATGTTTGGATGGAACATCGTTGGCAAAAGCTGTTTTACCCTCCACTTTTGGAAAACAGCTTATAATCCTGCTTTCACATTTTTTGTTACTATTTTACGACCTTTTAAAATTTTCTGGCAGCCGGAATACCAGAAGAACATGTAAATTATTTTGATTAAATTACAGCATGTTGGGGAAAGGTGCTATCCAAATCCTCTTGCAGCTGTGGCGAGTTCAGGAGATAGCTCATGGCAGCTATTTCTTAAGACACATCCAGGCAGCTGGTTTAATGCAGTGCTTTTCAAACTTGGCACCTTTAAGATGTGTGGACTTCAACTCCCAGAATTCCCCAGCCAACGTAAAGGTGCCAAATTTGAAAAGCACTGGTTTAATGTGTTATCCTCCAGTCTGTGAAGCAGCACAAGAGTATGCCAGTATAATTTGCTCAGTCTGTGTAGCCAGGCTCCACTCTGCCTTGGTAATGAGGCCAGTGAATGGTGCTCTGTGAACACCAAAGGTGTAGCAATTGGTGGATTTCCCAGCTGGTGGGAAAAATATCCACAGTTGCTCTCCCCAATGCAGGCTGAGCTGTGCGAGGAGATAAGTTGGACAGATGACTTGAATAGTAGGCCTAGCCATCTGTGAGATCCTTGACCTATAAGTACTGCATTAATTCTGATGCAACTGGACTCTTAGTCCCATGTAGAATTAAAGGGCCTGTAGCCTGATAGGTTCCTTGGAAAGGTCTTGGTCTATGGTTTTCTGTGGTGATCTTGATGCTGCTGTTACTGCTCTCCTGGGGTTACATCGGTCCATCAGCACAAACCAAAATGGCCATGGAGGAAATATTGACAACAGTCAGTAGGAGCTGGGCAGATTTGAACCTTTGCTGCTGAAGCTACACAAATTGTACAGATTGTCTTGGAAAAATTGGGAGAACACTACTTCCATATTGGATCCTGAGTTAGGTGGGGATGAGGAAGAGTGAAAGGTTACAACTTGCAGACATGTCATTAAAAAATGGTTAGCGAGGCATTTTCAAGCCAAAGTTGGGGAACACATCAGTGTGCCTTTCAACTAGTGTAACTCACAGGATAAAACTCACAATGCTCTGGATGATTGTAAATACTGTATATAAATACAGTCAGTGGCTTGGTTCACACATTATGTATGCAATAATGACTGGGTTTGTACAACACACTAAACCACAAACTAGCCAACCACATTTTGCCTTAGTACATTCTGCAAACTCATGTGGTTGGTTTGTGGTTGTGCAAATCTAGAAAATGGTGCTATTTGTGGTAGCCATGATTAGCCATTATAAGAGTGTCATGCCTACCTAGTCAATGTAGTTTGCTTGGGCTTATTTCCATCTCATTTTTATGCAGACCCAGCCAATTGTAGCTTATTCAGCAAGTCATAGTTGTGTGCAATGTGTGACCCTGTCAATATTTTGAATGACTGAAGTAATAGTTCAATCAATCAATCAATCAATCAATAAATGCTGGCCTATAAGGAGAAAAAAATCCAAAAACCTGAATTAGCAATGTCTTTATTAGGACCAAGCAAAATGTGATATCAAGCTTTCTTTACAAATATTAATCAGATTAAGCAAAATGAGCCAAAACAAAATGAGCTGAGCTGTTGAAAAGAGAAGAAATCTGATTTGATATTGAAGCCATAAAGTAGCAATTCCCAACCAGAAGTCCTCCATGTTTTGGAAGCATAACTGCAACTACAATAATGCATGTTATTTTTGGAAAAATATTGCAGAAGAAATATTTTTCAATTAACTCCTATTTCTTTGGATCCCACCAATCTGTGAACAAATGCATCTACCATACTTGAAAAATCTATTGCTTTATTAGGTACATTTATTTTGAGACCTGAAAATTTATGCTTCTAAGCTTAATCAAATTATATTACTTGCTGAGTAATTATTAGGGATAGGCTTGATTTACTTGCATACGGATGATAGGTTGATTCACAACTACAGTAGTGATCTGATTTTTAGCAGTAGTTTAAGGTCACATATGGGACCAGTGCAATATCTAACACCATTCTATATTCTCTGCAGAAGAATGCAGATATATAATGGATTTCTCAATTCTCTATAGAGTAATACTTGTATTTATAAATAAGATGCATTGCTAGGCCTGTGTCCTTTTATTCCCATAACTTTGGTGAGGAATGGGAAATTTCTAACTTTATAGCAAGTTACCTGCTATACAACTATTCTTTTAAATATTACTGTAATAATAATAATAATAATAATAATAATAATTCTTCCTCTTCCTCTTCCTCTTCCTCTTCCTCTTCCTCTTCCTCTTCTATAGTACTTTGCTCATGCTTTGTTTAAAAGTATTTCCTCCCATCCCAAAGTAAAGTTTATAGAAAAAAGAATACCCCACGATTCTTTCTTTCCCTTCCCTTTGGAACATTCATTTAGTTTTGTGCAATGGAAAAACGCTGCCCTTGTTCATGCAACTTGATAAACTTTGGTTTTGACTTAAAATGATGTATAAATTTAGCTACTGTGATTCATATACCTTAGTAGATGGCATGACATGTTGTGTGAATCCAGCCTGTTGTGGTTTATTCAATAAATCCTAGTTAAATAACACCTTGTTTAATGAAATGTGTTAATTATAACTAATGTAATTCTTACTCTCTTACACCCACATAAACATGCACATACACTTTCTGTCTCTTTTTATTTTATCCCATTTTCATCTTTGGTCTCAACGGTTGTTGCTGTTACTGATCTTTTTATACCTCTGCCTGTTCATGTTACTTTCCATCCCTTCGCTGGCTGCCATTTGTTTGATCAAATCCCATTGAAACTGTGCTGTTCTGCTGCTCTTGCCTCTCCGATCTTCTTTCTCTCTTGCTCTGCAGCATCTGTCCTTTCCTTCTATTTATTTTTTCCTTCTGTTGCTTAGGACCTCAGTGACTTTGAACTTTTTCCAAAGTTCATTTTAAAAGGTCCATTTAATCTCTGCCCCCTCCTTTTCTCTCCCTGCCCTCACATGATTGCTTTATAGATTGTATGTTTGGCAGGGCTGTCCATTTGTTTCCATATAATTGCTGCCCAGTGCCTATTTGTTGAGACACTTCCATAAATTTTGTAAAGGGAATGCCTGCAGTCCTGGTGTACTTCCACGCCTTCCACCATGGCCTAAGAAGGCTTGTGAATTTTCTAGCCGAGCAATGGATTTCATTCTGGGCATTCCAACCAGTTCTGACTTTAATTGTGTATTCACCCACCTTCCTTTTAAGCTATTTGCAGTAAGCAGGGTGATTGTATTATTTGCAAACATAAATTGAGTTTGACATGCTGCTTCCACACCTACAAGGGATACAAGGACATATTGAGCTGCTTGGGTAGTGCTTGCAGCCTATATCTTGCTCATGCTTTGGGTGCTACAGTTTTGGCACAGCATCTTACGATATGAAATGGTGACCGGGACTGAGCGACCAATCCTGTGAATTGTCTTCAAACTGGCTTTCTCTCTGCTCTTTTGCTTGGAGAAAACTTTAAGATGGGCATGTCAAGACAAGCAGCAACTTTCTGCTAATAATTATTACTAACTAATAGTTATCTTCTGGTTTCCTGAAACTGTCCTTTAATTTCCTCTCCTAGGAAATAGACTTTTGTTTTACTATTTCCATTTCCAGGCTGCTTGAGAACTTCACATTTCTTTGTTTTAACCCAAGTGTGTGGGGACGGAGTGAGGTAGAGGAGTTCAGAATGAAGTAGCTTCCTGTTGGTACCTGGTACCTCTTAGTATAAAATTAAATAACTGGGCTAGTTGTACACTAGGTACGTAACTTAGCATGCAACACAATCCTCTGAATGCTGCTGCTTTAGAAAATTTACATCATCGAAAAATTGGAGCTCAGTGACTGAATAAATAACAAATTGCCTTGCTACCAGTTCTCTGCTTATAGACTATCAGCAGTGCTACGAGTAGATTGCTCCTGTTGAAAACACGGTCTTTCAACTAACAACTATGAGCAGAATTGCAATCTTACTGTCTTGGCCTGGTAAGCCTAGCAATTGCCCTTTCATTTATTCCTAGGCCTGTTTTCAATTATTTTGTAATTCTACATGAAATTGTCAAGCTTGGGTTACTCAGGTGATTAAGTAAAATGAATTAAGTGGGTCCAACCTGCCCTTCTTAGCCCAGTCATCTAGAAGTTTCTGTACAGTGTAGATTGGGTAGGCAATCAATTCTCTGGCCAGTCTGGGAAGAAAAAAAATCATCCTCATTGTTTTCTATGTATGGAGCAGTTACCTTGTATTTCTCAAACGTTAAAGGTAGGAAACCAATTTTCTCTTCTGTGTTTTGAAATTAACTTGGCCTTTTGTCAAAGAACATAGCACTCCGTACTGCTAGGTTTCTAAAATAAGACAGATGAGCAAAACCATTTGTATCTGTCACTTGGATTGATGTTAGATGGGATCAGATTATAATGAGAGCTGATCTTAACTCTTTTGTTCAGTTCTTATCAGTCCTATGAGAAATGTTATCTCATCTTTGTGAAAGGGTTTCTGGAATCTCTCTGGCTTTTATTCTTTATCATTATTGTACCAGCCCAACCTTTGAGATCTTGGGAGAGGCCATGCCTGAAAGAGGTAGCTACACAAACAAGGGCCTTCTTGGTTATGGGGTCCTCATTAAGGGCTCTCTGCCTCTAGAGGCATCAGAGATTTGCAGTAGTTAATTTTCATCACTTGCTTAATAGACCTCTTTGGAGACAGATTTGACCCAACCACAAGGTAGGGTGAGGTGGTTGCGTCAGGTGGCAGATTCTGGGAGGTGGCAGGAGAAGGACAATTTTGGAGGGAAAGGCAAGCTTTTACCAGCCCTGGGACTCTAAAGTACTGTATTCTGTTGCTGTCAGGTAGAATAGAAGGCATGGTTCTATGGTCAATTCTGAAAAAAACTTCTTCAATTGCCAGGCCGCTTGCATTTCATATCTTTGCTTTCTTACGCAGAATGCTTTGGACTAGTTTACTGTGGAGGGTTTATAGTTTTTTAAAAATGCTATAATCTAATCATTATATAATTTTATAACTTAAAAGTCACTTAATTTTTATCTCTCTGAAATTGTTGCTTTTTATGATATATATCTGTTGCCTGGTCTAGGCATCTTCCAAACATTACTCGAGGTGGCAGTCCAAAGTAACATGAAGCCCAGTAACACAAACAGTCTAAGGAACTAAACTAAAAGAAATATAAAAACAGGGAGGCACAGCTTTAATTCCAAAGGCAAATAGTCTTTGGCATCTGCCACTAAAAAGGCAGCATTAACTAATAATTGTAAGTGCATTCATGGTTGGCCTGCAAAAGTATCGCCCTGAAGTTTAACCATATGGGTTGGACTATAGAGGACCAGGTAGTCTTGCAAGTAATATGGACCAAATTTAATTTACTGCATGAATTAAGAGTAACAACAACTTTGAAGTGAAAAAACTGACCTCATTTAGACCCTGTTTGAATTAACTGTCAGCCTTTGTCAGTTTCCAGAAAACAGTATGTGAGACCAGGGATCTGCAGATTTCAACTGACTTTCTAAACTGGAATCCACAATCAGCTGGACCTGCACTAAAGCTTTTGCTCAGTTCTGAGCATTGTGCTCAGTGGGGCTCATTACTGTAGTTCAAGGCTGCAGTTCTGTGCATCTTTATCTAGGAGTCAATTCCACTGATTTTGATTAGGTTTAATTTAGATGCATAGGAATGGGGTGCTTGTCCCTTCTGTACTGTCATGTGAGGTGAGAGATAACTTCCTCCTCTCATCTTTTATCTCCAACATAGGAGGATAACAGAGCACTTACAAAGATTGGACTGTTCAAAAGGCAAATTGTTGACTGTGGTTGTAAACATGGAGTACTGTACAACCAAAATGGCTAAATGCAGTTTCAGTCAAGGGCAATGAGTTAAAATATGCCAAGGGGAGTTGTGTTTTATCTTCTGGTGTTGTTTCTCTGTATTATAATTGTATGGGATTTGTTTTGAACTGTGAAGATGCTTTTCATGATTATTTCATTTTATTCACTGCCTTAATCTCCCAGGATGAGATGGGATTGAAATATTTCTGAATAAAGAAGTTAAATGCACATTCTATTCCAGAATTTGGTAATGTGCTAGTGGTCATAAACATTGTTATTTTCTGAACCTCTGTGGAATATCTGCTGTCTTGATTAAAAGCCTTGAAAAATATCATGAAATTAAATGGAAATTGGTTTTAATAGGCCATATGGGAGAATTCCAGAAATATAATTAAGAATATTTCCATTTTGGTAAGTTTAAGAAGAAAAAGTGAGAATTTAGTGGGTTTGTGCAACAAAATTTTACCTGTGAAGACAAAAACTTGTAAAATGAGGTGCAGACAAAAAAGTTCAGAACTATTTTTTTTATAACAATGTATATCCACTTTCTGTAAATTCTTCAAAATGCAAAAGTGTGTTGCCAAATACCTTGATTCCTTTTGATTTTCACGTGGATTTTCTATGGGGGAAAATGTACAGGTGAACATTGTAAGGCAGGTGTCCTTGGGTCTCTACTGACCACCTCTGAGCACAGCATAACAGGCTGCTTTAATGCCCTTCAAAATGAAATATTGGCAAAGCCTGCTAAAAGCAAACCTAATTCTGGCAGCGTTGTTACTATCCTGAAATCTGCTCCATGTGGATAAAGCTGGATTAAATGCCTGTTTTACCTATGGTGTCTGATAACAAAAATGGTACGCATTGTCTGGTGATCTCATGCCAGATGCTGTAGCGCAATGTTGTCCAAACTTGGCCACTTTAAGATGAGTGGACTTCAACTCCCAGAATTCCCCAGCCAGCCAGCTGGGGAATTCTGGGAGTTGAAGTCCACTCATCTTAAAGTGGCCAAGTCTGGACAACACTGCTGTAGCGTGAAGTAGAATCAGTTTTGAAATGAGCAGGTCTTAGATCATGTCTGGGAGAGGTATTTATAGGTACCTTCAGACTGGCTTGTTCCTATCACATGTTTTTGTTCATAGCTTGCCCATCTCTCTGTCTTGCTCAAGTAAAACTACTTAGAAAAATATTTGTCCACCATCCTTTCATAATGCAGACTTTGTACAGACAGTCATGCAGATCTAAATTAGCTTTCCCCAACTTTGCAGGAGTCATTTCTGAAATTTCTGCAGTTTCAAGTGAATGCAGTCGATTGGGAATCATGCATGCAAGCATGCAACCACGTTGGGGAAGATTCTTCTCATGTAATGGCTCTGAAACTATTTTTAAATTTAACCAGGCTGATCCATCTTAGGCTGAAGGGAATGTTTTCAGAATTGCTTTAAACATGAATGTTTGTGAAGCACATTAATGATGCAATGTTTGGGAAAGGAAAGATAAGTTTTATTTCATACAGATTATTCTAGTTTTGGTGCCATTTGGGTTGCCATAAAATAAACTGCTGATTTTTGATGGCTGTGTTTTCTTACTGTATCGATTGTAAAGGCTGGAAAACTGTTGTACTATAACCAAACCAAACCTTGTGCATATAATATTTTTTTAAAACACTTATGCAAAATTTCTTAGGAGAACAGTTTGTGGAGCCAGAAATGTAGTTTGTGTACCTGTGAAATATGGGGTGTGATTTCCTAGATTTCTCCAAAGCATATGTCATGTTTAATTTTACATGTCTTGCAAAAATGTTCTGGGCTAAATGCAGAGATTAAAGAAAATGTAAAGGTAATGACTTTGGGTGACCAATAACTCAGATGTCTAAAGTTAAAGAAACAAAACAAGATACGGTTACTATGGGAGAGGCTGTTTTTGAATGTTGGTTAGCATATGGAAATTATTATTATGACAATAGAAGAATTATAGTGCATACTGTTTTATAAAGGATACTAGGAATTTATTTTATACACTCCAGCTACAAGGTGATTAGTATTGCCAGAATGCGAACCAGTTAAATGCATTTTAGTGAATTAACTAAATTAAGATAGATGAGGAGAAGCCATCTTCATACCCTTTTCTATCCATACCAGCCAAGACTGACTAATCCTTTTTGCAATTAAGAAAAGAATTAAGGTGGCAAAGAGCAGCGCACAAGTATGTTTCATAAAGCAAAATCATTTACCTTTCACGTTTTCAGTATGAGTGGGTGATGTTACACCAGAGGTAGGTGACTGTTGCTCACCAGATATAATCAGTCCTAACTAGCAATGCCATTGGCGAGGGATTGTGGAATTATAGTCCAAAATATTGGGGGGGGGGTGCGCGCGGAGGGGGCATGAGTTTGCTTTTCTCTGCTTTTCATTTTAATTTTCTGTATGCAACATTAGGGCTAGCTGATCTGGACTGCAATGATCCACATGAATGCAGATGGCAGAAGAGAGTTATCAAAGCTGACGTCTAATGCTGAGACAGACATTTTCAGCCCAGATCTAATGGCCCTACACAACATACTCGACCAGTTGTAAAGCTAGTGGCTGCCTTTGCTCAACATGCTAAGCTTGATTAGTTTTAAGCATAGTTAGTTGGTATTATTTTTGTGATGACCTCTGGCCGTTTTGTTAATGAACGAATGGTTCAGAAAATTGGTTAATTCAGTAACCAAGCATGTTGTGCGCCCACAGCCTCTCGATCATGGGTGATGATACAGAAAAATGATTAATTTTTTATTTGAAGATTTTTAATATGCCTTTTTGTTTACACTGCTTGAAATTCAGCAGAGTGAAATTATCCAGATGACTCTAATTACCTTGAAATAAAGTTGCATTACTTCTGTGGCAAAAGCTTTTGGCATTACACAGAAAATTAAACAATAATGAATTTTGACACAGCAAGCAAATTAAAACTTGTAGTCCATCAGAAGTGTAAAAAAGAAGGAAAGAAAAAGAAAGAGCAGTTAATATAGGATACACTTGTGTGCTAAATGCTTTTTTTCTGTAAGCAGTCTTGAATTCTAAGCTTAGCAGAGCACCAACCTGTGAATACTAACCTTCCCAGTCAATTTTTCCATCTCTGACCCTTATTTAGAGGTTAGAAAGATCTTGATAGAGTTCCTGCCTTTTTTTTTCTTCTGAGAAAAAAAGGCAGTGAGTTAAGAATAGAGCTGGCAGATGCCCAGAAAAACAGGCAGGTCTTAAGGGCTTTCCAAAAACCTGGCAAGGTCAGGGCCAACCTAGACTTGGGTGTCATGGTATTCCAAAGGGCAGTCACTGCAGTGGAAAAAGCACACTTCCTGGATCCCGCTAGATGAACAGGACACTGGGCATGTTCCTCCTGCCAGACCTGATGGGATGGGTAGAAAGTATTGGCGAAAGAGGTCCCTCAAATATCCTGCCACCATGCCATGAAGGGTTTTATAGGTAGCAACCAGGACCTTAAGTTGCACCCAGAAGCATATTGGAAGCCAGTGCAGCTCATGAAGCAAAGGTGGAACATTGGCATATCTATTGAGTTATGCCCATATTTGCTCACGCCACCCCATTCTGGATCAATTGCAGCTTCCAGATATTCTTCAAGGGCAGCCCCATATAGAGGGTTGAAGTCAGAAATAAAAGGAGAAATAAGTTGTTTTAAAACTTTTGCTGATCCCTCTAATTCGTGCACTAAATGTTGCTTAGTCTATTTTTTACCTATATAGACATACTGTATATAGTATGTGGATGCACACAACAATTCAAGTCCTCATTCCAAAAATGGGCAGAGTCAGAATCCATTTGTAGTTTCAGGGCCAAAAACAAAAGGTCCCCAAATGCATGGGCCTAAGCAGGCTACCCCCTGCACTATGTTATGTTTTTGGCTTCGCATATTGAATGATCACACCGTTGTTATTCCAACAGCTGTTGGAATAACTCACATGTGGGTTATTCACCCAATCATGGTTAAATAAATCATAATACGTGAACCCAATTATTGTATACAGGTATTTGAATGATCAGTCTTCTCTCTATTCTGTTTATTCTTCTAGCTTCTGTTCTTTGTTTCCAGATGATGCCTCATTATTCTTCCTGTGGTGGATATCTGTCCTGTTAATGTAAGCTTAACTTTACACACAGTAGATCTGGAAGGTAGCAACCCTGGCTTGGAAATCTGTTTTGCATCGTTTCTACTTGCATGTCTGCTGTGATATTGTGCAAATACTCATTTTCTCTACGTGAAGTTACTTTCAGAAGAAAAACAAACCGATTTTTGAGCTTTTTTTGTATGTCTGTGTTCAGAAGCTGAAAGACTGTTGCTCAGAACAGTGAATATATATTGCTTTTACAAACAAACCGTTTACATGCCAATTTTCTGACTGAATAAAAAGATTAAGCCTCATTGGAGGCAGCATTTTCCACTAGAGCTGAAGATTATTTTGCTTGGAATGAAAATATCCCTGAAACTATGCAATCTCATTTTTTCTTAAAAAGAAACAATCCTTGTCTGTAATTAAAACCAGAATAACTCTACATTCTAAGACAGTGTTACAGACATTGATGTGACATGCATATGACTAATTATTTCTTGAAGTTTTGCTTTGTTTTTTAATAAACTGATGAGAACCACTAATTGCAAATTTGGAAGAAATTAGTTAGCAATAAGGTGCCTGTATAAAGAACACTGCAGTTTTTAAAGAATGCCATTGTGTGTAATAGCCTTTTTCCATGTAGTTGATAAATGACTGATAATTATTATATCATTACCTAACTGCCTAGTCTAGATTTTAATTTATAGTTAAATCCATTTGGCATGTGTCTGATAGACCATTTAGCCATAACTTTCTATGGAAGGATTTTTCCTCTATCTGTACCCCCAATTATTTTTTCCCTTGAAAATGTCATTTTCTTTTATATTTGTATATATTATTTTAGCACCTGATGTTCCCAAATATTCAGTACTTTGCAGGATTCATGTATGAAAGCCACACTTTCTTTTATGGGCTGATGTTCCTGTGTTTCTGGAGCATGTGTCTGTCATAGCATAGCCTTACCATAACAATGAAAAGAGGGTATGGTGAAGGTGCATTGTGATGTTGTGAAGCGGTATGTGCTTTCATAAATCTCAGTTAAGTAACTGAAATTATTTCAAAAACATCTTTTATTGTACATTGCCCTATGTGCCTAGTAAGGTGTAGCAAGATATAAATTCAGTTTTAATGACCTTAGCATGGACAGACCCATGTTTCTTTCTTTTCTCAAGATGTTTACTAAGGATTAGCAAGTATTGATCTTGGAGCACAGAGTCTGAGTTCAAGCTGTAATGTACCCATAAACGTTCTTGTGACCTTTATAATCTTTCTCTCCCAGTCCCCACTCTGCATCTTTGAAATTATAATAATGAATTTGAACAACAACAGGCCCATATGACAATAAATGGGAAGGTAAGTGTTGCATGTGTCTACGCAATAATGTAGAATATTACATTATTACACAGAATAAAAAGAGCGATTGAATTGAAATGGACCCAAATTGGATACTTTCAGTGAGAAGATCATACTGTGATGAAGAACATGAAGGAGCAGTGTTGATTTCATAGTAAGGAAGGATACAGCAAAGACAGAACTTGGGTACAATGCAGTCAATGACAAAATAGTATCAATTAGACTTTGTGGATGGCCCTTTAATATGACAGTGATCTAAGTTTATGCCCTAACTATTGATGCAGAATAAGAGGAGTTTGATAAGTTTTGAATTTAGGTTCAGTCTGAAATCAACAAAAAATCAGCAAAAAAAAACAAAAAAAAACGTGAGTAAGATGTCTGCTTGTGGCTAGAGATTGGAATCCCAAAGTTGGAATAGTAAGGAGAAAAATATCTTTGACTATACAGCTTAGGAAACAGAAATGAATTAGGACAGTGACTTATCAGTTCCTGCCAATCCAATTATTTCTTCATTGCTAATGTAATCTTCAAAATGATGTCTATATACTTGATCATCACCAAATCACCAAATCAAATTAAAAAAAAAACAAATCAAACTGAGTATATTTTTGGTAGAGGGAGGTAGAAGAACTCAGTTATAACAGCAAAGACATGACCAAGGCCTGATTGTGGAACAGATTACAAACTGTTCATGTGCAAGTTACAAGTACAGTGCATAAACTTTGGAGTGCACAGAACTGCATGTGTCACTGCATTCTGGATCAGTTGAGGTTTCCAGGTAGTCTTCAAGGGCAGCCCCACGTACAGCGCATTGCAGTAGTCAAGTCAGGAAGTGATTAAGGCATGAGTGATTATGAGCCTGATTCTGAACCAGTTGTAACATCCAGGTCGTCTTCAGGGGTAGCCCCATGTACAGTGTGTTGCAGTAATCCAGCCAGGAAGTTGCCGAGACATAAGTAAAGGTAAAAGTAAAGACATAAGCAAGGCCTTCCAGTTCAGGAATGGGCACAGTTGGCTCACAAGATAGATTTGTCCAGAGGCTCCCCTAGCCACAGCTGCTACCTGCTCCTCAAGAAGGAACTGAGTCCAGGAGGACTCCCAAATGGCACACCAACTCTCTCCAGGGGAGAGCTACCTCCATTGAAGGTTAAAGATGACAACTCTCTAGAGTCAGGAAACCCAAACACCCAGAGCCATTCCTTGCTAGGGCTAGTTGCATTCAGTTCTTCTGCGTCTAGACCCTCATAGCTCCAGGTATTGGTAACCACCTGAACAGTGTCACTTGTCTGGCTTGGGGTGGAGATGTACAGCTGAGTATCATCAGCATACGATTATACACCTTATGCCAAATGACCTCACCTTGAGGCTTTATGTTGATGTTAAATATTAGTGGTGAGAGAGCCAAGCCCTGAGGCACCTCACATAAGAGCCTAGGGTTACACCTCTTGCTCCCTACTAACGCCAGCTGAAACTGGCCATGGAGGAAGGATGAGAACCACTGTAGAACAGTGCTCCCCACTCCCAACCCCATCCAGGATACAATGGTCAATGGTATCAAAAGCCTCCGAAAGATCCAGGAGGGCCAGGATGAACGTACCACCCATATCCCAAGCCCTCCAAAAGTCATCCACAAGTGTGGTCAATGCCATTTTAGTACTACAACTTGGCCTAAACCGTGGATGAAAAGGGTCCAGGTAATCTGCTTCCTCCAGGGCTATTTGGAGCTGAGCGCCTACCATCCTCTCAACAGCCTTCCTAAAGAGGGAGGATTGGAGACTGGACTTGTCCAACAATGTCAGATCCAAGGATGGACTCTTGAGAAAGCGCGGACCACCACCTCCTCCTGTAAAGAGGCATTGCCCAAGGCTGGACCCATATCAGCTCTACAAGGTACTTAGATCAGGAAACCAACTGCACAGGAAGACTAGAATTATATGTAACAGTTTCTGAGTATCTGCTTTAAGGCCATCTCCCTGGCTGTCTCCAACCCAACCACATGCCACCTCCCCAGGAGGCCTTAACCAACCAGGAGTTACTCTTTATCTTTCTCCAGCAATGGTCTAGGTGTCTGTTGCATTGTTTTATCTCCTTTGTAAACCAGGAGGTTCTGTGGGATCCATAATCACAGGGAGTCTGTACAGGTGCATTCTGATCCAAGGCCTTTGTCACATGCTCATTCCAAGCCACAACTAAGATCTTGGTTGAACTGAGCATTGAGAATAATCCTAGTTCCATCATCAGTTAATCATGGTTCGAGAGGAGTCTTTTATATCTGTGTTCATAGCCCCCTTAAAATTATGTGAATTAGTTGGAAAG
This sequence comes from Python bivittatus, assembly GCF_059951505.1. Lineage (NCBI taxonomy): Eukaryota > Metazoa > Chordata > Lepidosauria > Squamata > Pythonidae > Python > Python bivittatus. Next base: position 17,663,039 of record NW_028277088.1, on the reverse strand, counting down.
GGGATATTCTGTATGTAGGGCATGATCTAGATGCATCCTATTGATATCTAAGTAAGGCATATATGTTTTAGATTTTTTTATCCTGCCTTTCTTACTTTTATAAATAACTCAAGGCAGTGAACATACAGTCGTGTGAAAAAGAAAGTACACCCTCTTTGAGTTCTATGGTTTTACGTATCAGGACATAATAAAAATCATCTGGTCCTTAGCAGTTCTCAAAAGTAGGTAAATACAACCTCAGATGAACAACAACACATGACATATTACACCATGTCATCATTTTTTTTTACAAAAATAAAGCCAAAATGGAGCAGCCATGTGTGAAAAAATAAGTACACCTTATGATTCAGTAGCTTGTAGAACCACCTTTAGCAGCAATAACTTGAAGTAATAGTTTTCTGTGTGACTTTATCAGTCTCTCACATCGTTGTGGAGGAATTTTGGCCCACTCTTCTTTACAACATTGCTTCAGTGCATTGAGTTTTGCGGGCATTTGTTTATGCACAGCTCTCTTGAGGTCTCGCCACAGCATTTCAATCAGGTTGAGGTCTGGACTTTGACTGAGCCATTGCAACACCTTGATTCTTTTCTTTTTCAGCCATTCTGTTGTAGATTTGCTGGTGTGCTTGGGATCATTGTCGGCCAAGCTTTAGCTGTCAGACAGATGGCCTCATATTTGACTCTAGAATACTTTGGTATACAGAGGAGTTCATGGTCGACTTAATGACTGCAAGGTGCCCAGGTCCTGTGGCTGCACAACAACCCCAAATCATCATCCCTCCACCACCTTGTTTGACGGTTGGTATGAGATGTTTGTGCTGGTATGTTGTGTTTGGTGTTCGCCAAACGTGGCGCTGTGCATTATGGCCAAACATCTCCACTTTGGTCTCATCTGTCCAAAGGACAGTGTTCCAGAAGTCTTGTGATTTGTTCAGATGCAACTTTGCAAACCTAAGCTGTTCTGCCACGTTCTTTTTAGAGAGAAGAGGTTTTCTCCTGGCAACCCTTCCAAACAAACCATACTTGTTCAGTCTTTTTCTAATTGTACTGTCATGAACTTCAACATTTAACATGCTAGCTGGGGCCTGTAAAGTCTGTGATGTAACTCTTGGATTTCTTGCAATTTCTCTGAGCATTGCATGGTCTGACCTTGGGGTGAATTTGCTGGGAAGATTGGCAACTGTCTTGAATGTTTTCCACTTGTGAATAATCTTTCTCACTGTAGAATGATGGACTTTCAGTTGTTTGGAAATGGCCGTATAACCCTTCCCAGATTGATGGGCAGCAACAATTGCTTCTCTAAGATCATTGCTGATGCCTTTACTCTTTGGCGTTGTGTTAACACACACCTCAATGTTTGAGACCAGCAAACTCCTAAAACTTTGGCTTTTATAGAGGTAGTCACATTTGCTGATGATCAATTGATCAAGGGCATTTGATTAGCAGCACCTGGTGTAATATGTCAGGTTGTTGTTCAGCTGAGGTTGTATTTACCTACTTTTGAGAACTACTAAGGATCACATGATTTTTATTATGTCCTGATACAAAACCATAGAACTCAAAGAGGGTGTACTTTCTTTTTCACACGACTGTACTTAATACTCCTTCCTCCTACTATTTTCCCCAGAATGACAACCCTGTGAGGTGAGTTGGGCTGGGAGAGAGGGACTGGCCCAAAATCACCCAGCCAGCTTTCATGCCTAAGGCGGGACTAGAACTCACCATCTCCTGCTTTCTAGCCTGGTGCCTTAACCACTAGGCCAATTCATGGCCATTTGGCCTCACAGCCTTCTATTTTTTATCTGTTGATCTGTATGTGCATTATTTAGGGTTAACAATGTGCTTTCAATCCCATTAATAGCAATTTCATTCTGGATCGCGTGATCAGGAAGACAGGGAGAATGGAGCAGTCAGCAGCATCTCAAATTGCAATTGGGGGATTTTTCTTCTGGATATTTTTCTCGGTGACCATTAGACAAATCCAGCCCATTTTTTGAACTTGGTCTTTCTTTTGGTGACTTCTTCCCCATTATATATAGCAAAGTTGGTCCTGTTCTGCTTTCATCTGTGCTGATGGATAGGCAGAGTCTGATTCTCTTTATGTGATTTTTTTTCCAACATTCCATGGGGTTGGAAAGAATAAAAATGTATAACTCTTCTGAAATAGAACACAAAGATCTTGTGAATTTGGCTATGATAATATCTTTTTATTAAACATTTGTCTATGTATCTATTTGTATACATTGTGCAATGGTACTTGCTTCTTGTAACATTGCTGATTCTTGCCCTATTCCCTTATATTTAATATTAGATATTAAATATCTATTAATATTATCTTAAATATTAAATATCCTATATTTAATGTATAGGATATTAAATATGCTGAGTAGAATATTTTATTTATTTATTTATATTTCAAATTTGGCATCGCCCATCTCACCATGGGGTGACTGGGCAGTTTACAGTAAAAACCTGAATATAGCTTCATAAGTTTAATAAAGTGGATTCCAGTCACAAAAATATATGCCATGATCTATCTTTTTTAACATGTCACAGTTTTTAAAAAAATTTATTTACTTTCTTAATACCTTGCTGCTCTCAAGCTGATTCCTATGCAAAGCAAATAATTCTCCAATGGAAACCGAATACCTAACAAATTGAGTTTTCTCTGTTGTTAGTTTGGTCTCATCAGTTTTCTAATGATATGTTTAGTTAAAAGTCATGATTATGTTCCACATGAACTCTGATGTTATATTTGTATTTTGCATTATTAACTATATTAGGGAGATGAAAATGAGTTATGGAAGATCTGAGACAGAACAAGGATTCTGATGAGCCGAGGAGAATATCACCCAGATGGGGAGTTTGGCAGACATAAGCTGGTTTTTACCATCTGTTTAATCTTTTGCAACAAAGATACTTTAAGACAACTGTGGGTTAGGCAAGAATTAGAAAATATAATTTCCCTATAGTCAGTCCAACCCAACTCTCCCACTATATCCAAATGTGCTCTGCATATTGTTATTTGTGTGTGCTCACACATGCAAGGACAGTATAATTAATTTTGCTTTAGAAATCAAATATTCATGATGCGCAAAACTCCAGTACCTTTAGATAATTTAACATAATCTAAGGCTATTTTTACTTCTGGATTAGAGATTCTTTCTGCACAGCTTGGATTTATTTACCTCTTCTACCCTCAGTGCGGGTGACCCAACTGTTATTTGCAGAGGACGGACTTTTGCCTTTACCCCAGCCGACTGGAGGGCAGCAGGTTGCCTGCAAACAGAAACATGGAAGTGTGAGAAGCTTACTTTGGCAAATTTTGGCATGAACGGACTAATCCACAGCTTCAGGACGAGTACTGGGATCAGAACACAACTAATTTTGTGAATCATTGAAGTTCTAAGCTTGAGGCAGAAAATGCGTTAATACATATTTGAGGATCAAATCTATTTCAAAGGGTATGTTTTTCAAAACGTTTTGTTCAAAATGTGATGCACAATCCTCAGCGTATTTGACAACCCATAGTTAAATCTTGGCTTAATGCTATTATACAGATTCCACCATTATGAACATAGAACTGGGGGTGGAGGGATGGGGGAAGACTATCTTCTCCTTCGCCTGAGGAAATGCTGGGCCTTGTCCATTCTTTTAAGGAATACCTTCTCTACCTGAGAATACAGGATAGTAAGACAGTATTGCAAAAGGTTGGTTACATATTTTTTAAAGAATCATTTAAGGAGTGAAAAATACTTGCTAGATTTATATGTCATATTTTTTTCTAGGAGCGTATGGTGATAGAAGACTTCCTTTCATTTTACCTCCACAATTCCTTCATAAGATATAGCTCGCCCCAGAGTTACCGGCTGAACTTCCATGGTGTCAGGCCCAATCCAAGAAAAACAGGGAAACAGTTCATCCAAATTCAGTTCTTTTATTGCTTGCACCAGTGTTACTCAACCTTGGCAGCTTTAAAATGTGTGGACTTCAACTTCCAGAATTCCCCAGCCAGCCATGAGGGAATTCTGGGAGTTGAAGTCCACACATCTTAAAGCTGCCAAGGTTGAGTAACACTGGCTTACACCATACAGACAGAATCTTGTCAGACTAAATCTGTACTACTGCAACTAGTGGATATACCCCGGGAGATACTAGGGAATGGCTATTCTAAATCTCTTCCTCTTCCCAGGCTCCCGCTCCAGACTGTGTGGTCTCTTGTCTCGCGGCCCTTCCTGGAATACGCCCCCTCCTTCCTGAGAACCTTGTTCTCTACTGCAATCCACTACACATGGCTGGGGGTGGACTTAGACCTATGTCTAGACAATCCTAGCCCGACATCAACTGTAGCATGCAGTTCGAATTGCACACTGAATTGTATGATGCACTTCAAATAATGAGTCATTCTGAGCGAGGTAAAGACGTGGAAGAGAAGGGCCTCTAGTTTTACTAGCCTGAACATGAAGAGAAGCACAGTTCATCCTTTTCCTCATTTTAGCCCAGATGTGTTGTAATGGCAGAACTGAAAGTCACAATTAGTACTACAAGTCCTGTGTAATAGAAGAGTAGCCCACTAGCTGCCAATTCAGTGCTCTCACTGTTATGCTAATCCTATAAGGTCCAACAATGAAGTGTTGGGTGGGGGGTGAGGGGTGCTGCAGGCAGGCACTACAGAGTGCGGGCCAGTACACGGGCACCTTGGGCAGGCGGGGGGATGCTGCAGGCAGATGTTACAGAGCACAGGTGGGGGGGTGCTGTGGGGGTGTGTGCTGGCAGGTGCTATGGAGTGTGGACGAGTGAAAAAGCCGTGGGAGCAACTTACGACCTCCTACTGGTTTCCCCATTGACTTTGCTTGTGGGAAGCCAGAAGGGAGCATCGGAAATTGTGATCATGTGACCGCAGCTTGCTGCAACGTAATTGCAAGCTGGGCACCCAAGCGCCCAGATCAGGATCATGTGACCATGGGGATGCTGCGATGGATGGAACTGCGAGGGCCAGTTGTAAGTCCCCCTTGTTTAGCACTGTCGTAACTTTGAACAGTCGCTGAACGAGTGGTCATAACCCAAGGACTACCTGTATAAACTTACCAGTTCTCCAGAGCTCTTTCCTAGGGAAAACATTTATTTTAAAAATCAGGATGATGCTGAAGCCATGCCTGTATCAAGTTTAAATCTTAGGTGACATGAGAGAGGGTCTCCCAAATTAGAAGTTAAATATATTTTCTGATAAAGGGTAGCCTCAAAGTGCAGTATAGGCTGTCTGAGCATGCTCGAAAGAGGAATGCATTTGGATTCACAGATTTTGGACATACTAAAAAACTGAACATTGAAAGACAGCAGTATTAACACTCCACCTGAGGGACCCAGTTGAAACTTTAACATTTATAAATCTTTACAATTGAAGCATTCCACACATTCCAGATGTTTTTGTTATTGAACATCATTTAATAATAATTGGATGGGCTATAGCATTCTTTAATGTGCATAACAGTCAACTAAAGCAGTGTTTTTCAAACTTGGCAACTTTAAGATGTGTGGACTTCAACTCCCAGAATTCCCTAGCCAGCCATGCTGGCTGGGGAATTCTGGGAGTTGAAGTCCACACATCTTAAAGTTGCCAAGTTTGAAAAACACCAAACTAAAATTTACTTTTTTCCTGCCTTCCCTTTTTAAATGACTCAATGTGCTCGCTAGAGTGCAGCAGAGAGCACCAATCAACGTAATGAAGTTTCCGTAATAGAGACCAGAGAGCGAGCAAAATGCTCTTTGACAGAGCTTCAAGTGACGAGGCCTTGTTCTGAGCAACAAAATGCTATCACAGTAACTTTGATTATTTGGCAGAGTCACCTTTGGTATAACTTCCATTGCAACACCTTTGTCTCGTCGGGTTACAGTATATGGAGGTAGCCTTATTGTCAATTAAGCGGTCATTATATTTAGAATTCCATTTATTTCCATCGCTAGAGAGAATTTTATTTTTGTGTAAACTGAATCGGGGGGCAATGTGGAGCTTTAATTTCCTCCTGTGGAAGTGCAGGTCTTTTTTACAAGCCGCCCAGTACCTAGAATGTGCTTTAGAAATTAAGGATGTAGTAAAAACAAGGTAGGAGAGCCAGTTTGGTGTAGTGGTTAAGGCACCAGGCTAGAAATTGGGAGTCTGTGATTTCTAGTCCCACCTTAAACACAAAGCCAGCTGGGTGACCTTGGGCCAGTCACTCTCTTGCAGCCCTAGGAAGAAGGCAATGGCAAACCACTTCCAAAATCTTGCCAAGAAAACTGCAGGGACTAGTCCAGGCAGTCGCCAGGAGTCAACGCTGACTCAAAAGCACCCCCCTCCCCAAAACAAGGTATTCTTGCTCGATCAATTATAAACAAGAATGACAAAGGGGGGGGGGTACCAGTCAGATAGTAATGGACTAGTTTGGACTTTTATTTCATAATGAAGGAAAAGAGTTGTGCTGTCTAATATAAAATAGCAGGTGAGATAATGCTGAAGCACTGGAGTGAAAAATATATCTAGAATTCTATCTGGTTTGGACATTATTTACTCTTTACAATTATTTCTCTACCACTATTCAGAGTGCATATTCTTCTAAGGGCAGCTATGAGCAGCACCAAAAATTATGAATGAGATGTCAATAAATAGTATTTTAAAAAGCAACCAAGTGTAGCTTTCTTTCCGCAGGATGAAATAGGTGGTGGAGATGGTTCTGTAGAGAAGACCTGCAGCTTTTTGTAGACCAAGCCAAAAGGCACACTGAGCCAGTTATGAGTAGCTTGCTGGGTCCAAAGATCCGAAAGTAGTAGATGGGGCCAGGACCTGAATTCCATTTAATGAGCGTTAAATATAATTATTCTCCAGTTGTAGATGTGATTGTTGCTATATGAAAAACTTACTATTTAATAACTTTAGAGATCTTTGGGGGTCCAAATGAGCCCTGGATCTCAGGTTCTTCATTTCTGCTGAGGACAAAATGGCAACTCCAGTTGAGGAAGGTTCTAAGGAGATTGCGGCCTACTTGCTTTTCTTAGACGCACAGCAAATGCTGTATGCTCCTGCATCCAGAAACGAAATGAATGAGGCGATGATTTAATAATCTGGGGATGAGGCTGATAACTGACCTGAAATAGTTTCCATTTACAAAGAATCTTCTAGAATGAATGGTGAGACTCTAAATAAATTAAGTCCAGGCATGGTCTGTTTTGTAAATTGTAGCATGCCATTCCATTTTTCTCACTGCTTGCACAATAATTAACTGCTTACGTCAACATAGCATGAATCCATTTCCATAAACAAGGGAAAAAATTAATGCCTTCTGTGGTGTATCAGTGGACTCCAGTCGACAAATTGCCCAGGTTGCAGTAGCAGGATTTGATACTGATTGGAATACAATGCTGGGGGCATAAGTAGAATTCTCTAGCCCCAAGGCCAATCTCTCAGATGTCCCCCCTTTGCCCCCCCATTAGTCATTAGCGAAGGAATAAGTGTCTACGCATGCAGGAGCAGATCTGTTCTAAGCCTGCAGTTTGCATAAATAACTCACTACTCAGGAAGGAATAGCAGCAGTCTGAAAGTACATCTCTCCCCCTTTGCCTTTACAGTCCAAGAAACTAGGGAGGATCCCTTCTGAGATGTTTGCCACGCCCCATTCCTTCTGCAAACTCAGCTGCTGCTTGTCTGACCATTGTCTAATCTGCGGCTCTTCCTCCTGTCTCCCAAGGTCATTCCCACACACCATTACGCAACCTCCACGGGGCTATCAGATGTGGGCTTCCAAAATATGGCTGGCCACTAGATACCAGCAAAGAGTTAGAGTTGTCTGTACCTCTGCTGCCATCTAGTGGTCACCTGGAGGCACTCTGCTGTATTCTCCTGCTGCTCAGTTCTCCCTGCTGCTCTGGACAAATACTGGCTCTGCGTTAGGCCATGTGGAAGGGAAATCTTGCAGTGGCCTTCCCTTCATTTTGACCCCAGGAACTTTAAGGCAGCCTGAAGAGCACTGGACCAGAGGAGGTGGATCATGTGGGAGAGTAGAGCAGAAGAATCTGCGGCCAAGACAGTGGAGCAGCCATCCGGATAACATGCAGTTTAGCAGCCATGGACTTCACCAACCAACAGCAGACAAGCTGAAACAGCCAGGCAGCCTCACCACTCCAGCCTACAGCCAGCCAACAGCTGATAAAGCACCTTCCTTCAGTAGCAGTTCAGAACAGCAGCTGACAGCAGCAGAAGCCAACTGGCTTGAATGTGGCTAAATGGTGACATTGCTAAAAGCTTAGGCAACAAAGAAGAACAGAACTGTTCATAGGACTTTTAGAACGTATATACACATGTAGGCATAGACAAAGGCATTAGTACACATCAGTGTTTCTCAGCCTTGGAAGCTTTCAGATGTGTGGACTCCAACTCCCAGAATTCCCCAGCCAGCCTGGCTGGGGAATTCTGGGAGTTGGAGTCCACATATCTGAAAGCTGCAACATTGAGAAACACTGGTATACGTACAACATTTAGTGATAAGTGTTACATTAGATAATAAGTTCGTTAAGCTTTCTGTATAATAAAAACCTCCCTAGCAGCACAGAGCAGATAACAGTCTCTTTGTTGGTGGTCTGTACCATTTCCCAAAAGAACCCCCTCACAGGCTACAACCAGATTTGCTTTTGTAATATTGAAGGCCTGACCAAACCTCTGGAACCTGGAGGCTTCAAACTAGCCAACATCCCAGCCTTGACTTTACATGCCACTGTGCTGGTTCACACACAGTGCTAGGTCGTAATGCAATGGTTTGATTTTCATTTGCATGATGTGTGAAACCAGCTATTGTAGCTTGTAAACCATTGTTCATGATATAGGCTCTGCATGGACAAGACCACAATGGATGGTTCAAAGCTAATCATGGTTTAGAATGTTGCATGAACCCAGACAATGAAATGCCTTGATCCACATCAATGTAATTTTGAAATCTCAGATAAATGGGACCAAAGTGAGTCATAATTGTCCTGTTGATGATACTTTAGCATGCCTCACAGTAGGAATGTGGAGTAAAACTTATATTTGGTTGTCATATATGGAGGCATTCATGAACCAATGTGGTAATGAGCTGACGGAAACTAACAGAGGGCAAAATGAACAGAAACTGAGAAAAATCAGCCTTCCCATACTTATCCACAAAATGGTTCCTGAGAACTAATTTCTGCATAATTGTTCCTTAATTTTGTTTAAAATTTAATTTGTTTGCTCACACTCTCATAAAAAACCCCATAGGTAGTTTTAACAGCAGCAACAACCATGCCAGAGTTCTTCACAGGCAATTTTAACACTTTTGGGAACTGAACTTCCCTCCCGATTGATCAATAGTTTGGGCTAAAGCAAGGGCAGGAAGACTTCAGAAGCTGTTTTCCCAAATTTTGCTTAGGAACTTGGTGGATTGTGTAATGATTAAACTTTAGTTCTATGTATAATAAATACCATGTATGGCAGAAGCTTTATTTATCTGTTTTTTTACTGCATGTATTTGAAACATCAAATCTTCCTTTAATCTGTATGCCATACCACTCAATCTTTCCCTAACAATAAACTTCACATAGCGGTTTCTGCACACACTACTGCCAAAATGAAATGTACAAAGTCTTTGCATATAATCCATCAGATGGTTGATAATAATCTAACAGTTCCTTGAACTTCCCAACCAAATATTGTATATTTACTACCTGCTCCCAAAATTGCTGCATTTTTGGCAGTGCCACAGTTCCTCCTACACAGGGGAAGGGTTTCAGAATTTATATACTGAAGTTTCACTAGAGTGTTACATGATTTACAAAGTACTTTGATTGCATGTGATTTCATATTTGCAGATTTTAATTTATAGGGGGAATGAGGTCAATAGTTCTTTCAGGTTGAATTTGAAATCCCTACACCCAAATATATTTCACGTGTTGCCTTTGTGAAAAATAGTATCCTGTTCTGAGTTTGTAGATATCTTCCCTTTGGCTTTTCTGGAAGCAAACAAAATCTGTGAAGTTTTAGAAATGTAGTTTTATCCTGATTGCTATTTTAAGCTAAAACAGCTGTTTTGTTTGAAACGGTTTGTCTCCATCTATTCATTCTATTGTTGAAGGGAAGGAGATTTTTTTTCTCTAAAAGCTCTAACAACTATATAATTCTATCAACCTCAAATTTCTCTAACTGAAGGAACATAAATATTTATTTGAATTATTAAAGAAATGATATGCTGCAAGTATCAAGTATAAGATAGAAAAGGAAAACTTCCATATCTTTATGCTGACAGCTCACGTTATTAATACTAGCATGGTGGCCATCATATTACTTACTCAGAGTAGACATACAGTTATCCTTAGTAATGGTGCTGCTTCTGTCTGCAGTCAATATAATAAAGGTGTTTAATTACAGTAACTGGGGCTTAAGTTTTTTTTCCCCAGCAAACTGTCTGGCAACACCCACCTTGCCCAGTGTTGTCTCTTCTGACTTGCTACAACTCTCCAGGGCAGTGTTTCTCAACCTCAGCATCTTTAAGAGGTATGGACTCCAACTCCCAGAATTCCCCAGCCAGCCAGCTGGCTGGGGAATTCTGGGAGTTGAAGTCCATACCCCTTAAAGTTGCTAAGGTTGAGAAACACGGCTCCAGGGTCTCAGTCTGAACTTTTTGCTACAACTGCTACTTCAACTTTTTAATAGGAGATGTGCTAGGGATTGAATCAGAGATCTTATGCATGCCAAGCAGATTTTATACTCCTGAGCTGTGACTGATCCTCTGATACTGGAACACTAGAATACACTTCAGATGCAGGCCGGTATTTCACGTAGCAGGCATAAAAATAGCAGATCAGTCTCTGAATTTAGATTTCCAAAATAGGAGTTATTAGCTTCTGCCTTGTGTTCTGCAGGAAAGACATTATTCAGACTGATGGAGCGTAACATGCAAAAGATAGTTTATAGCTCTTCTCTCAAAATAGATACCTAACCTAGCAAATGATGTTAAAATATGAAAATTAAATACATAGCCGTCATTCCTCAAGGTCTTAGTGGCAAAATGAAATAGATGGTACTACACATCCAGGTAAAATGTATTCACAGATTGTGATGGAAAAAAAAATATTTATCCATGGGATGGAAAATTCAGCAGTCTTGTGGTACCATAGTTTGTTTTTTTTTAAATGGAAGAGCCCACAAGTTCTGTTTAACTTGGTCTTAATGGTAGATGTCTGCATTTATGCCAGATAAATAGGTTGCAGTGGTAACCATAGCTAGTACTTAATTTCAAAGACATATTCATCAACTCTTACTCTCTTCCCCCTGAATATAAAATTCAACCATCGTGGAGCTATTTCCGCCAGTGGCTCCTAAGGAGTAGTAGATATGTCTTTGAAGGACAGTTTTAAAGGCTCTTCTCCACTTAATTAAATTACCAGATTAACCTGGTAGGTTCTTGTTAGCTATCATGATAACCAGAAATTCAGTGAAAAGTCATAGTAGCATCACTTGTGCTGAGTCTCACGCCCTTGGGTAAGGCTGCATTCAGATTGCCAGCATCTTTGTGCTATTGTGCTGAATTGCAAAACTTCTTAAACTGTCAGCTAATCTATAGTGTAGGGTCACCATACGTGGGCTGCAAAATTCCAGACAAGCACTAATTAGCAGCACACAGACATTTTGCTGCTATCCAGCTTAGATATGGTAGTGCCAATATTGGGGATATGAAGAACCCACTGAGATGGTCAAGTGTTTTACAGTGCTTAAGGGACAGAGTTGAGGAGCAATCTGTATAGCTGTTCTTATCAGAAAAGGGTCAGCAGCTATTTATGCATGGATTGCTTAATAATAATAATAGGTTAAACTTCCACTCTTACTCAAATGCACAATTGAAATCAATTAGTATTACATTTATGGCTGAAGCTATCAATAAAACACAGGAGTAGCCCAGATTGCAAGGTCATAGGAAGTCCAGAGTCACTGAAACCGAGAAAGCCATCCAGATCAATTCACCAAGTCAGCAGGAAATACTTAGTCTGAAAGGTCAAGAGCCTGAAAGGTCCAGGAACACAGCAAAGGGCATCAGTTGTCAATACATTAATGGTGAAATGCTTATCTAATGAGTCTTGTGGCGTCTTCCCCACTATAGCCACTAATACATAGAAGGCTGTGGAAGAATCTCTAATTCTGCAGTGACAGAAGGTAGTTTGCTCTTTCAAGGACCTTTTCTCTCTTGGACCTGGGAGAGGCACTGCTTGGCTCACCTTCCAAAGGTTGCCAGATTTTCTTGGGATTAGTCCTGTAATTCCTCCTCTTCCTCCAATGAGGAATCTTCCAGAGGAGGCATGATAATTACTGAGAAAAGTGTTCTTGTGAAGAACAAGTAGACAAAACAAAGCTCTTTTCTCTCTCTGGTATTATTTTCTTAGCCTTAATATTATTGTTACTACTACAATTTTGGCTTTTATATCCTGCCCTTCTATGGGAATGGGAGGAGGTGCACATGTTGGATCTTCTTCTTTTTATCCCCAGAACAGTGCTGTGAGGTAGGTTGGGTTGAGAAGTGAATGGCCCAGGGTAAGCATTGTGGCTGTATGAGGATATGAAACAGGGCCTCCGATGTCCCACTCCAACATCTGAACCCTGACACTCCAGCAGAACCCCAGAACGACTAGTACAGCTGAAGATACTCTGAGCAATGGCACAGGCTATAGTAACGCCAGCTAACTTGGTAGTTTTTAAAAAAAAGTATTAGGCACATTTAGTTGTTGAGTGTTTTTTTTCCTTAAAAAGCAGGATAAAATATTATAAATAAATCTTGCCCTCTGATATTGGAGACATTTTGATTTTAAAAGCTAGTTGCTGTGGGAACAGGAATGGAAGGGAATTGCTGCTATTATAGCTTATTATGATCAAGAGGGATCTGTTTGGCCATGTTAGGAAACAGGTTGGTGGCAGGTTTGATGGAGGTGGTCTTACGCTCTGAGTTATTATTTTTTTTTATTATTTTTTTTTGTAAAGCAGAATACAAAAATACAGCAATGGTTATACAGTTAAGAAAACCCTACAGACAGTATAATGGTTAAATAAACTAAACAGAAGGAAAAAAAAATAATGAATAAAAAAGAGATCCATGTAATATCCCCATGTATCACAGTAATTAATCCAGTCCTGAAGCTTATCAAAGCTTGCCATTAAATCTAAGCATATCAAAACATGTTGTTTCATCTTCTAATTTTTAGAATACAAAGATTTTTCAAAAACAGATAACAGATTCATATCTCCACTTTTCTTTAATATCAAGAAGATACACTGCTTTCCATTTATATAAGATTATCCTCTTTGCTGAGCTCCAGGCTCAGTAGAGCCAAAGCTCATCATAAAATGACAGATTCTGTATTTTAGGAATGTAGTTTAACATCACATTTACATCTTTAGCTATTATATTTGTTTTCAAAATTGTGTTAACATATACTGTTATTTGAAATCAAACCAGAACGATATCTGGATAAGACCAAATCATATGCCCTCAAATTTTAGAGTCCTAAAATTTCTTACAACTCCAGCCAAAAATATCTGATGTCCAACCTTTTTAAAACATTTTTTGAGGGGTCAAATATTGTATACACAAAATAACATTTTCTGATGTATTATTTCTTAAATAATAAGAAATCATTTTTACATTTTTTAAAACCCCTGGACCCATTGTTTTTCCAAGATTCAATATTTCAATTCTTTGTTCCACAGTTCAGGCATATAACTAATGCTAATCTTCAGTCTATTTTTTAATTCCATGTAAAATTGAATTGTTGGCTTCCCTTCAAATGCTGCATGGCTTAAAGATCCTAAGGTTCCATCTATCTCTGAGGCCACTGAAACATCTGGGCTAAAACATCTGTTTTGTCATTGCATCTTTCAGTTGTATATATTGCTGAGTGGATTTTATACATGAATCATATTCAGAATGCAGTCACTTAACGTCTTTAAACAAACATTATAAATCAACTGGTTTAAAGTATTTATACCTTGTTTGGCCTAAGCATTGCAGTAGAACATCTGCCCTGCTGTCTTCAAATTTGGATTATTCCATAGTGTCAGTTTCTCATGTGATTCTGGATCAAAGCTTAATCATTTACGTATTAATGACCAAATAAGTCTAGCAGCTGTCAGTGCTGGAAATGAAGATCCTTATTTGCTATAGTTAGACCCAAAAACATGCCAAGATTTCGGAGGGGTTACATACTTAGTGTTTAAATAGGTCTAAAGAGGGCAATTCATCGCAGAAGAATATACATGTTAAAATAACAGCCCATGGATAAAACTGAAAATCTGGTAGGTTAAATGTGTGTTCACTGTAAAGCAACCTCAGTTTGGCCAAAGATCTTTGAGGGGTTTGGGCCTGTTTTTAATTTTTTCTTATTAGTTTGTCTGTATAAAGTATCTAATAGGGATTAACATTGAAATCCCACTTAAAATATACGTTAGTCTCAATGTAATATTCATTTTATTTACATTGATCTTATCCCAGAAGTATGTGAAGATATGTGAAGTTATGGAAGTTTTAAGCACTGAGCCATATCTTCATAAATTATACCTTTAGATCTATACTTAATTCAACATATTGTGATATATTTCAAGAAAAATAAAAACCTAGGTATTTTTAGCATCTGTAAAAATTGTATATCACAATTTCTTGCAGTAATCTGTAGATACTGTAGATCCCAAAGGCAGCAAATTAATTTTTTCCAATTAATAGTATAACCAGTAGATAAACCACATTGCTGTGCATCCTTAACAAACTTGCTAATAAAAATGATGATCTGAAATGTCATTGGATACTATATGCATAGTAGTATCAAGTACCATCATATCTTGAGATTCAAGGACCAGATTAGAAATGAGATAGGAGACATACTTGGCGGGTGTCACAATGTAACTTAATGGGTTGAAAAGGAAAACCATTTTGGATGAATTTGGCCATGGGATAAAGAAAACTAGATTGTAATCCAAGATGGTGGAAACCTACAACCTCTTAGAATACACTTCATACATTTAATTTGAACCGTATCAAAGGCCTTTTCAGTTTCTAACAGGACTAGAATTTGTTGTTGTTGTTTAGTCAGTGATCCATGAAGGGGAGCACTAGAATAGCTGATTCTAATTTATCTGCTATGATATTCAAGGTATAATTCAGTAGATGAATATTATCAGAGACATCTATTTTTTATAAATCTAGACTGAGATGGGTGAATGATAAATGTTACTACATTCTGTAATCTCCTGGCCAATGTTGCGGTTAATAATTTAGCATCCCCATTACACAATAGATAACTTAAGTCCCATTGATCTTGAAGATGCCTGTTCATCCCTTTTTGTTCTGAGAATGACACTTGGCCTTCAAACATTTGAGGGTGAGCCCCTACCAAAATTGGGTGAGACTAAGACAAAAGTTAGATTTGGTTTGACTTCATCTAAATGCAAATAATGTTGTTACTTCCCGTATATTTACTATTTTCCTGCTTCTGTGACAATTAACTGGCAACTCTTGGAGGATTTCATTCAACAACATTTGAGGTTTTGGAGGCCATAGACTGGGTACTCCTGGTCTACTCAAAAAACAAGTCTGGGTGTAATCTTTTAGATTAATTATGAAGAAACTGGGAAATGCAGAATTTCTTCCACTGCTTGAAATGTGCTCCTGTTTTTTCATGTATCTTTGCAAATTCTGAGCCAGTTTGAGGCAGAGCCAGTTTGGTCTAGTGGTTGAGGCACCAGGCTAGAGAGCAGGAGACGTACAGAACACCTACAGCTGTGTCAATATGACTGTACCATTTTTTGTCTAAAAAGTGTGTGTGTATGCGTGTGTGCGCACAAATGTCAGTGCCTTATACAGTTTCATACTGCTAGGCACACAACAATTAGCTGTAACAGCAAACACTCCTGGCTGTCAGAATGGGTTCTGCAAAGTAATACTGCTTTAATCTGGTTTGTTTTCAATCCCACCTCCCTGTAACAGTTCTGGGGTGCTTGTAGAACATATGGGAACCCAGATTTTTTAGGAACTGAAATAAATATGTTGCATGATTAAAATACTCCTTCTGTGGTGCAAACTGTCGCCAGTCAACATTGGCAGACACTGTGTGTGAGAATTCAAATATGTGTGCTTTGTGCTGGCACTGCTTTGCTGTAAGACTGGGAATAGTAGGTAATTGATTTTTAATGTTTTTAAAGGCAAAAGTTAATAGCAGCCATAATCTGTCACTAATTGAAGAATACCAGGTAGGAAAATCTTGCTTTCCACTTTGGAGAGCTTGTACCAAAGCTGTACTGGTGTGACCCAGCAGAAGCAACCTCTTCCTCTTCTCCATCCACTGGCATTTTAACCATATTCCTCCCATAGAAAGCCATGGGTGGGAAATTATGTCAGTTCCATGACTAGAATAAAATTCTCCCTGGGTGGAGGGTCTTGCCCAGGGAAAGAGAGGACTTCGGAGCCTGTGGATCCAGAGTTTCTCATGGCATGTTCAGGGATCATTCAGTGAATCATTCTCTTTTCCCCTTCAGGAGAAATATAGTCTGCAGAATTTTCCCAGAGGTTGGGAAGAGGGTATTCAAAATTAGATGTCTTCTGATTGCTGTGTCTTTACTCTTGGATGGAGAGATCCAATTTAACCTAGTGCTTCAAGGATAGTGTTCCAGAGATGAAGGCCCCATGCAGTTGGCCAGACCAAAGCAGCAAGAATAAAATGGAATTTAGGAAGAGATATTTAATGCTAGTCTGGGGTGGATATAGAATCTTGAAAACAGTAAGAGAAAATTCCCAGCTCAGTGAGCTAATTAAGGTAGAGTCTCTTGGAAATTCTATGGTCCCATGTCTCTCACAGCTGGATTGAGTTGCTTCTACTGGGTTAAACTTCCAAATGCCTCATCTCCCATCGTCCACAATCTCTCATAATGTGGGGAATTTAGAAGTTGTAGTTCAGCAAAATCTGAAGTGCTGTAGGTTGTCCACCTCTACCTTAATGTTTTACTTTCTTTTTCCAATTGAGCAATCCCTTAAGGGAACTTAACCAAAAAAACCCCTATCATTTTGTACAAGGAGTGAATTTGATCTGATAGTTTAATTGGAGGTGTTTCAGCAATTATAACTTTTGCCGTTACTGCTTGGTTTGAACCAGATCATTTGTAACAAACATGAAGGAAGAATGGAATTTGTATCCCTTTTTCCCACCTATCACCAGTGCCAGCCTTATGGACATTTTTCAGGGCAATTCAAAGAAAAATGTGTTTATTTTATTGCACAAGGTGGTAATAAATTCCAAGCATAGGAATCCATTATTTTATTGCAGGGTTCATTCTCTTTGCTTGTCATTAGGCTTGTAGGACCAACAACAGGTTTCCTAATTCTTCCAAAGTGCACATCACTGTGGGTAACATATATCTTTGGGATTGCATTTGAGATGCAAGGGAATGAAACATATGGAAAACTATTTGTTCCATGGCCAAACTGTTTCATATTTAGACAAGCTAAAGCATTTTGTATTTAGTAAGCTGTATGAATGTGGTATAATTAAGCAAAAGTTCCCTTCTTCCACTTGAGAACTTTATTCCATATGTTACAGAAATTCATATCACATTGGCCACAAGCCTGTCAGGACCTTTGCTTGAACGTGTGAAGAGTTGAAAATAGGAACAGAATGGAGCTACTTATGTAGGACCTGCTTCTTATTGTCCCTGTGTATACTGAACCTGGTCCTTCTAGTTCCTGATTCTTGTACTGAATGACAAAGTTTGACTGGAAGTTCTCCATAGGTTGATCTGAATGTGTGTAGACTTCTCCTTGTGTTCATGAACCAGTAGAATTTCCCTTCAGACCCTGTAGTTCACCATGGGAAGGTGTGGTGCACTTGCATAGCAGAAGTCTGTTGTAGCAAAAGCCAGAGGCAGTCGCAGTGTGTACATGCCCCAATCTTGGTATATCTTCAAGATCTGCAAGAAATCCTATTGTATATCTTATTCTACAAGTCCATGTTTCTCTTGTTTTGATTTCTTTTGTGCCTTACGAAAAAGCTGGTATACTTCTTTTATTTGCTTTTATTCTGTGCTAGTTCTTGCAAATCTTTGTTTTTGTATGTTGGTTTTAAATGGAAGCTCTATTATGAGATGCTGCAGATAGGAAGAAGCAAAGTAATTCTGGATTCATATGAATGGTGACCTGGGGCTAACTACTATTTAATGTACAGGGACGATTTCCAAATGAACTTGTGTAGGTTGATTGTGTATAAGCCATCATAAGCAAAAGTGAATAATCCTTTGGTGATGAGATAGAATTTTTCTGTAGTTCAGAATCACCGGAAAGAACAACTTCTTCAAAACATTTTTTGATATACCTCAGCTGAGTTATCCCAGAAGAAAACATTATGATCCCAATTCAAGGGACTGGAATTTACAAGGACACAAATATCAGAAGGATGATCATTTCTCATACCAAACTCTACATGTCTTCAGAACTTCGGATGAGGTCCTTCTCTAAGTATGGTCATAGGAGATATGCAGAATGGCAGGGACAGCAACAGAATGCCTGCAATTGCCCAGCCACCTACAGTCACTTCTAGTGATACCTGTTTCACCAACATTAAATTTAAAAACAATAGCAGTAACTTGATTCGAAACTCTCAAGTACTGCAGAATTTTTAGCTGCCTTCCACCAGAATGTTGAAAACTGCTATAATTCATCTGAAATGAGATTTAGCAGCTTTTCTGGGAAATTTGGGGAAGACCTCTGGAGCCCAAAATAGTTTGCTGACTTCTGTATTTTTTATATTTTTATTTTTGGGTGCCTTCAAATCAGTCTTGACTCCTTGTGCTGCCTGAAAAAGTCCCTGAAATTTTCTTGTTAATCTTTTGGAAGTGGTTTGCCATTGCTTTCTTCCTAGGTCTGAGAGAGAGTGACTAGCCCAAGGGCATCCAGCTGGCTTCATAGCTGAGGTGGGACTGGGTTCTAGCCTGGTGCCTTAATGACCATACCCAACTGGCTCTTGCCTCCTGTGTTATGTGTTGTTGTTGTTCAGTCGTTAAGTTGTGTCCGACTCTTCGTGACCCCATGAACCATATTGCGCAAGACCTTCTTGTCCTTCACTGCCTCCCTGAGTTTGCTCAGTTTCATGCTCATTGCTTCAGTGATGCTATCTAACCATCTAATGTTATGTGTACCCAAATGAAAACACTATTCCTTCTCTGGTTCCCAGAGTCTGGAAGGAAGGCTTCCCTGAAAAAGCATATTTGGCAATGACCTTGGAAGCTTTTCAGCATAAGAAGTAACATCTTTCTTTTGCCCAATGAATTTCACTGGTTTTATACTCCATTTTTAATTGTTTGTCATATTCTGATACCATTATTCTTTGCATTGTATCATATTTATATGTTTGTGTGGTTGGTTTTATTTACATTTCTGTACACTTTCCTGGAATCATTTGGGTGTAGGGCAATCGGAAATATTTAAAATTAAATTAAAAAATGCACTGATATTTCACACTGATGGAAGTAAGAAGCAGTAAGCTAAGCAAAGAAATATCTGTTGGAAAGATACCAAAGTGGTTGCTTCCTTTAGCAATATTTTAGTATTTTGTGTGGTGTCCAACCTGGACCTAAACCCAGAATTCTCCAACTGGTTTGCTGCAATGAGCTGAGAATAACCCTGGGAGACAGGAAGAAGAGCCCAGCCAGGGCAATGGTTGGACACGAGAGATCTCATCCCACAGAAGGAATGGAGGTGGAGAAAGCATCTCAGAAGGGACCCTCCCTAGTTCTCTGGAAAGTAGAGGCAGGGGAGGGGGGAAGCAATTACAATACGCTTACAATAAAGTTAGTGTTAGTACTCATGGTTTTGGTTTCCTGCCTGGACTACCTCAAAGGGCTGATACTTGCTGAGAATGAAGTTGATGGGACTATTTACCTGAGTATTCCCAGGTGGAGAATTCTCCAGGAGTTATAGAGGAAAATGCAAAAGAAATGTTAAGTGTAAATTAATACTTTGCTTAGACAACAAAATGGGTTTCAGTTTAAGTCAGTTTTTCTCTGCTTTATGTAATACTTTAACCATGTCTAGTATGTTTCCTTTGACTCAACAGACATATCTTGATATTAATTCCTGGACAGCTGAGTCAAACACTCCTTTTGTTCTTGCTGGTGTTCAGTAACCAGCGGAATAAGATAATCATTGGTCAGTACGACGTGTTAAAGTCATGCTATCTCAAAGAAGTTTTTTTAAAATTCACATTGAAGATTTTAAGTGTTGGAGCAAATTAACAATGGTAAAAGCTATAATTGTTAGCCAAACATTATTTTAAAAGCAATTTATTATTATTTTATAAGGTGGAAATAAACATGGCCAGGAATTGAATGGTTTAATTGGATACACTTGAAAGAATGGCGCATATTGCCATGCATTTTGGGATTGGCAAACTGGAAATAAATAGAAGGTGGCCAAAAAGGGGGAAAGGCCATTGCTAGAGGGCATTATTCCCAGGAAGTAGGTCCCAAGTTCAGTCCCCAATATACCCACATCATACTGCAAAAGACTTTGTTCAGAAAGCTGGGAAAACTGACTTTGAGTTGCCCTAGATCACAGGGGATTCTCTTCAACTTAAAATTCCAACAGCCCCAACCAGGATGGGATTTTGGGAACTGTAGGCTGAAACACCAAATAGCTTATTTCTGGTGCAGACAATGAGCCCTACCATACATTGGCTTAAACCTACTTCTGCTCCTGGAGACAGTCTTGGTGTTCTCATGGTCCTGCCTTCAATCTAGAGGTGACACATCGGAACCACGACTCCAGGTTTCAAAGAGAACTCAGTAGATTGTACTCCTTTGGCAATCTAGTCATGACAGAAGTGGGCAGCTGAGGTTTTGAGACCGTCATTTAATAAATAGGACTACTCAGTCGATCTTGTGTACTGTAGTTACAGTAATGAGGCCCTTTGATGTATTAGAGACTTACCTGTGGTTTACTTCACATTAGCAAAAAGCTCTAATAGGTGGGTTTATTTATCATTCTAAGCCCAAAGCAAACAAGCCACATTATGCCTTAGCACTATTTATGAACATAGCCTATATATTTCTAATCTGGGTGCTTGGCAACCATCTTGCACTTACGATGGTTGGAGCATTTTGCAGTCATGTGATTGCCATTTCCAACCTTCTCTGCCAGCTTCCCACAAGCAAAGTCGAGGGGATAGCGAGCAGGGAAGGTCGCAAGTTGCTTGGTCAGTCACTCACACTCTCCCCCACCCAGTGGCAGCCACCCCCAGCCTGCCAGTGCTTGCACCCACGCCATGCCTTGCTGGCCACCCACACACCCTGCCCCGCACAGCAGTGGCCAGTTACCTGCCTGCCTGCCTGCCAGCTTGCTTGTGAGCTACCTGGGACTCACTTAATAACCCACAATCCTTGCTCAGTGACAACAATAGGGAGTGGCAGGATTGCCGTCACTGAGTGATGCAGCCACGTGAAGTTGCACTTTACAACCGCATCACTTAGCAATGGACATTCCAGTTCCAATTACTGTCATTAACTGAGGACTGCTGCCTCACTGTTCTAAAGGTGCTGTGTCACTTCTACGCCTTCCCCAAACATTTCCAGTCTCTGCACACATAGAATTGACATGATTCTCCTGCTGTGAAACAAACTGTGGTGTCTGAGCAGCACAAAGTGCCACGCTGAAGCAAATACAGCTGTCTTACTCAGAACCCGTATTTCTAAACAACAGCAAAGGGAACTAATGGAAGAAGTTTGCTTTGTTCTCTGGTTCCTGAAAGAAAATACTAAAATGAAAAGCTTTTCTTCTTTTTCCATTGCTGCAAGCCCTTGTCAGCCCCACTAGGTAGACCAGACCAGAAAATTAACTCCACCGGAAGGAAGCCAAAACTACTTCTACTGAGATTGGCTATAATAACAGAATTTTGCAAGTCTGTGCTGGACCTCCTCCTTATACTCCAGTTAATTAGGGAGATGTCTGCCTGAGGCACTTCTGAATGTTATCTCATAGATCTGGACTTAAAAAGTGTTTCGGCCTCTTTTGCATAGGTAACTTATTCCTGCATATCTCCATCCAGGCCATCTTCCTTACTCTTTACACCCCTATGGATAAATCTCTATGTAGGGTTCCAGGAGGTTTGTAGGGTGTGGCCAGAAAGCCAAATGGTAGCTACAACGGTGTGATTGAAGCTCTGTTTTTAATGGGCGTCAGTTGTACTGTTGTCGCTACCATCCTGACTTTTTTAAACCACGTTCTGTGGACCCCACTGCTGGACTCTTGTATAAGACTGTTGGCTGTAAGTATTGCAAATAAATAAGATAAATAGGTTAGAAATTTAGATCGTTATATATTGCTGAGGAAACTCCTAAACTTTATGTTAAGCCGGACCTGGCTGATTTAGGAATTTTTATTATTCGATTAGCACATAGAAATGCTTGGGCTTTTGTGAATAAATGAGGAACTACTGTACGTGTTTTCCCTAGTGGGGAAAAGATTACAAAATAAGGTTGCACTGTACCTGTGGCTGTTGCAACTTGCAGTACTTTCAACTTCATTGATTGAGTCTATTGACCATATCAAGTATAAAGGAAATGATAAAATAAAATAAATGCCGTTGTAAACATACAAGTAAGAATTAATAAAAATATAAATATAACTAAAACTATGATACAAGTTCATGTCAAGCCATCACCCCTGCAGTCAACACCAATCTGATCTAAATAATCTGCCCTCTTTATAACTGCGTTTGATATAAAGAGTGCAGTCTTACTGGTGATACGGAGATTCTTGCCCTGTAAAAAGTAGGAAAGTTTCTGCTGGCCGCTCCAGTATTTTTTATTTTTTAAATATAAATCTAAATGGTCAGTCCTCTCTACTGAATATAATCTACAATCAAACAGGATGTGTTGCAGTATCTTCAATAGCTGGGGCGCCACAAATACATAGTCTTTCTTCATACGGGACTCCTTGAAATCTCCCATAGCTTACCATAGAGTCTAACTGGTCGAAACGAGCTCTGGTGAAAGCTCTTCTAAGATATTGGGGTAAAGGAGTTGTTAGATACTTTTCTAGTTGGAAGACTGGTTTGTGTTGGGCCAGCCACTTCAAGGACTTGAGATGTTTAAGGTGTGCTATATCCTCAGAAGCAGTACTTCTGTATGTATCTGTAATAATATTGCATAAATTATTGACAAGGTGATATAACCATGAGCAATTCACTATTTGCTTGCTCTTTAAAATATGTCAGCATTTCAGACTTTCAGAATTTAAATGAAATGGACTCCTCTTCACCATTTATCCCACCCCACAAGCAACCTTTTTAAAGTTGACAATGATTCTGCTCTGCATTAACTCCTGTAGACATTGGCCCTCGTAAAGCTGGTCAAGACAGCAAACAGTCTATTTTCTAAAGCCAGATCTATAAATATAAATTTGAGCTTTAATTTCAGGGGCTTATGAAAGCACACACTAAATCACTTTCTAGAATCAGAGCCAGTTTCTTCTTTTTACCTAGGATTGATTTGTGCCAGATAAAAGGCAAAGTTCAGCGGATGTAATTTTTGTTCCCAAGGGCTAGCTTCCTCAGAGTAAAGAGCACTGAAGTATGATTTTTTTTTGTTCTAGACTGTGTTAGTGAAAGTGAAATATTTCTGCCTTTCTCCAGTGTAATCTTGGAGTCCCCAACATTGTGCCTGGGTGGGGCAAAGTGCCCACAGATACTCCCTTTAGCATTTCCCAAGGTCTCCCTTGACTTTTGTAGTTGAAAAATATTATTTAAGAATGAGAATTGACATGCTTCAAGGCAAAGCTTTAAACTTCAGCATCATCTTTGTGAGACTCTTTCTGGTTTCCAAATGGGACCCATACATTTTGTAGAAAATAACATTGATGAGCAACTGCAGTCCCATGTGGTTTGGGGAAGTGAGCCCATCTGTCTGGGAAAAAAATGACAAAGGCAAGCAGGTCTCAGCAGGTGGCAGCATCTGCCTAGCATTTGGCTTCAAAAGCTAAGCAGGGTTAGGCCTGTTTGGTATATGGATGGGAAGTGTCCATGGAACACCTAGGCCATAAGCTAGACTGCAAAGTCTAGAAAGCATCTCAAGAAGTCACCTTGGTAAACCACTTCTACATTGTTACCAAGAAAACTGACATTGATATATCTATAAAGAGGCTAAGAACTGAGCTCAACTTGAAGATTTTATATTTAAATAGCAGTATTAAACCATCCTGGTGGGAACATGGCAGTATGGCTGGAGGATGCGGCTGATAGCATTGAGGTAAATTGGTGCTTTTTTATGTTCAGCAAAACATCTGTTTTGTGAATAGCTAAGACCTTCAGCATCCATTTTGTGTACGTGCCCACAGCAAATTTTAAAATTCCAAGTGTGCCCCCGAGCCCAAAGAGTTTAGGAAATCCTGATATAATCATTCTCTCTCTCTCTCTCTCTCTCTCTCTTTCTCACTCACTCACTCACTCACTCACATATATTTGATTTAGGATCCCACACTTTTCTGTAAAATCTCTTCAGTGTTAATTCACTGTCTGAACCAAACTCTTCACTTATTTGTACATACAGACACCATTTAGCTAGCCAGGCTAAATTAGAGCTTGAGAAGAATCGAAGTAGGACATCCATTCTACCTGGAACCTCTTTCAGTGTGAAGACCCTGAAGCGCTACAGTTCCCACCTACGTTTATAACTTTTGACAAGGATTGGCCAGTATTAGCCTGACAATCTTCAACACCTCCTGGCACTTTTCCACCTGAATATCATCACATTTCACATGGGAAGCTGCTGTTATTCTGGGTACATGTCTTTCTCTGAGAACATCTCTTGTGTTTTTTCATCAGAAATTTTCATTCTGATATTTTTATATGCTGCAGAAACTAACTTTTAGAACAGTCCCTCTGCTATTTTAGCCTGCTTTGAGTACGGCAGTCCTTCTCTTGTTGTAACCATATTTCATATTTGTCTATTCAAACCTTTACCCAAATCCACCCTGGTACAGGGTGCATGTGTGAACAAAGCAAACAACCACAAATGAGTGCATTTAATAATTACGAGTAAAGTTGATAACAATATGGTGACACTTCTCATTCCAAATTATGCAAGAAGGTCAGTATATTACATAAAAGTATCTCCCTAAATTCTTGTTTTTGTAGAAAAATTATTTGCAAAAAGTATAAAGCTGAGAACACCATGTACCATAATAAATCCAAGCAAACAGGGGAACTTAGGGAGGGGAACATTTTGGGATCAAAATTTGTAGTAGATAAGATGAGAAGCTGAATATGTAATAGCTAGGATCTCTCATATTTACAATTCTACAAATTCCAAGTTGTGGGTTAGAAGGAAAGGAGAAAGGAAAAACCCCCAGTAATTTTCTACTTTAGATGGAGAACAATTAAAGCTCAGTCTTCCTTTAACCTTTATTTCCTGATTAAGATTTGTATCAAAAATAGTAACTGCCATAAAGCAGTAGAACCTCTTCACCCAGACAGTTCTTGAGACAGAAGAAAAGACAACACCACGAAGTAATGTAACATGCCACCAAATATACAAGGGAACAAGATGGGCAAAGGGCTGAGTATATCAGTGAAGATAAGAAATCATTGTACAAGAAAAAGGCAAGAAGTTCTGCCATGTAAATCTGAAAATCTCATGAACGTCTCCTCCACTGATTGTAGTTTGGATTTCAAAATGGATCATGACAACTGGATTCATACAATACACTTGGTGTTTTGTATAAAACATGCCTGGCTGACCTTGTCTGGGTTTAGGAACTAAGCAGAGCGGACTTGGTTAATTCCAGGCGTAGGCTAAACCGGGAGGTAGGGAAAAAAATCCAGAAAAAAGCAATGGCAAACAATATTGTTGCCCAGGAAATTAAATGTAGTCATCAGGAGGTGAGGATGACTTGAAGGAATCTTCTTTTGCCTTAATGTGTTTTCTGTGAACACAAGCACTGTAGTTATAAATATAATCTGTCCATATTAATATATGTAAAAAATATATAAACAGTAAAAGGCAATAGTTATGACCTCTTTACCTACACAACTCACAAGTAGAAGGGGGAACCCCCCCCCCAAAGTAATGGAGCATGCAACGAAAATACAAAGTGACTAGATGGGCAAAGGGTTGACAGAGGATACAAAATCAGAGTATAGAAATTAGTATATTGTGTGAACCTGGCCAAGTCCGGTTTGGACAATATACTGTGATTAAATTAGTGATGGTTTAAAGTGATGCATACATGTACCTGTATCCCAGAATCACAGTAATAAATTCAGAAACGTTTTATTTTTAAAGGTTGTTTTAAACAAACACCACTTGTTTTAAGAGAAAAGTTATCTTCCTTCTTACTGTCTTAAAATCAAATGCACACATTCCTAACACTTTCAAAACCTTTAATGCAGTTTTTTGCTTTGAAAGGCTGTATTGTTTGAGATATGAGTAACAGATGATGAAACGTTTGCTGAGTGGCATTCCGAAGTGCTGAGTTTTTCAAAGTGGAGGAGTTAGCTTGTTATGGGAAAACTGGAGGAATGAAGCAATCTTTTCAGTCTGTGATTAGAGTTAAGGTGATAAAGGCTCATGATCCTTGTTAGGGGAAATCGTGTTTGTCATTAGTGTGGGGAGATGTACTTTTTATGTGGAGTAAAGGATACATTTTAAACAAACCAAACAAACAGTTATCTCAAATTTAAGCCCCTTCAACACACAGAGGACATACTGATAGATAGTTTTGCGATGCTTCTCCTGGTGAGAGCCAGTTTGGTATAGTGGTTAAGGTGGCAGACTAGAAACTGGGAGACTGTGTGTTCTAGTCCCACCTTAGACACAAAGCCTGTCGGGTGACCTTGGGCCAGTCACTCTCTCTCAGCCCAAGAAGAAGGCAATGGCAAATCACTTCCAGAAATCTTGCCAAGAAAAATGCAGGGACTGGTCCAGGCAGTTGCTAGGGGTCAACAATGACTTGAAGGCAAAAAAGAGAGAGAGAGAGAGCACTTTTCCTGGAGCCCCCTTTTCACCTCTGATATTTCCATTCCCAGGAGCCAAGACAGCATTGTACTCAGCTTCTTACCTGAGGACTTGGCTCTGTCACCCCACCCCAGTGGCTTCCTTCCCCCATCTGCCATTGCCAAGAGCTATCATGGAGAGGTGAAGATGCAGGATGGAAGCAGACTTTTCTGTCTCTTGTTTTTGGCCTCCAACTTCCACTGGCTGGCATCAGGGAGCAATGGGTGGCCCAAAGAAGGGAATAAGGGAACAGTTGCTAGGCACCATGTAGCAGTGCAAAAATGATCATTGTAAGTCTGGAAGGTGGCAAAGATGGTGGCCATATGCAAGGGACCTCAGGGTGAAGGTGGGCATGCAATGGAATTAAATATAGGTGATTTGTGTGTGAAAGTTAGTAGTAGTTAACTTTGGGATTAGAAATTAATTAGGAATTAAAATTGCAATTGAATGTTGCTTGTTTCCTTGCTTTGGACTCTTGCTTTTTAACAGCAGAAATGTTTCTCATGGGAATAGTAATGGTAGCATAGAGCAAGCTAAATAGTGCAGTGTGACTAAAACTCACATACTAAAGGGAAAATAGAACTTGTACTGTGCATAGATATAATACCAAGTAAAAATGCTAAAAGATACTAAAGAGCACTTATTTTAAACAGGTAAGAAACGTGTACTGAGCTAATTTTTTGGGTGGGAGATCATCATTCCTAAATGATTACCTTAAATAATTTCAATAATTACTCTCTTTTTTTAAAATTAATTATTTTATTGGGCCACTATAGTACTTCAAAAACTTAAAATGTGTTCCTACATTTAATAAAAATGTAGAATGGACATTCTTGAATTTTCTGAGGGGTTTCTTAAGGAGTTAGCTGCATCATGCTGTGACATCCTGCTGGCTTTTATTAATGGTAGGATGTTAGCCATGTAAATATTGAAGATTCTATTGTAACGTTAAATGTTCTTTTCCAAATTGTGGAATATTTTCATATGCAGGTATATCTTGGAGGGAGAGCTACATTAAACAGAATACTTGCAACATTGGAAATATTACATAGAGAAATTAGAGCTCACTTCTGGCTACTTCCTAAATTTTTGGATATTTTTTAAACAACCTGCAGATTTTTAGTGGAAATGTAGGAATATTTTTCAGCCAAGTATATGATGGAACTTGTCAACCTGTCTATGTTTAGAAGCTAAGCAGGATCACTCTAGTTTAGTACTTGGATGGGAGGCCACCAGAGAATATTAAGCTATAGGATAAACTGGGAAGGAAAAAATAATCAGAAAAATTCAATGACAAACCATTTTAGTATTGTTGCCAAGAAAACTCAGTGAAGGCACCAGAATTTGGGCATAACTTGAAGGAGACTTCAGTATGTTTAAAAATATTTGAAGGTTCAAGCTTAAAGATAATCTAGCCTGTTTGAAATTAGTTCCAGTTCCTGTAATTGTATTGCTCATTTGTATTATAATTTATACCTCCCTATCTTGTTCCCAAACATTTTTGGGGAATTGGTAGTTGCACTAATAGAAGCAAAATAGAACCCACATGACAGTAATTTTTATATTGTTGAATCACTAAGCTTCTGTTGGATAAGAAACACGTTAAGTTAAATAATCACAGAAGGAGAGGTAATTATTTGATTTTATTTTTGATTGGAAAGAAGATGAAGGAATGGGCCAGGAATTTCTTAAAATGCAGAAATAGTCAATTGGCTGGAATTGTGCATTTATATTTAAGAGCTATAAAAAGTAAATGAAATAGTTGGCTTTGCCTTCCTTCTAAAACTGAAAATGGAGAGACGTAGTCCCCACTCTATTCTTTAGCAAAAACAGAAGAGAAATGGACAGATTATAACTGTTTTGTCCCAGAGCCAATGCTAAATTTATGAGGAACATTTCAAAATTGCTTACTTTGTGATTAGGACTGAAATAAGAAAAATGCTTGTTATGTCTCATAAGGAATGATTATTTTATATTAAAGTTGCAGACATATGGATGTCTGACATTAATTCATTATAAAGAAGATGATGCTGGTTGACATTTTTTCCAGACAATTGTTTAGCCCACAAATACAGAGATTCTGTTCAATGTTATTTTTCTAAAGGTCACATATAGACTAGACTATAAATCTATTGGGATCTATTCATTCATTCATTCATTCATTCATTCATTCATTCATTCATTCATTCATTTTAAAGCAATCTCCTTCAGCCTGGTGTCCTTGAGATGTGTTAGGACTACAATTCCCAACATTCCCAGACAGCAGGGCCAAAATCTTCTAATCCCAGCACATTTGATAGTATGTGCAGATTAGGGGAGACTAACTGAAATTTGTAATAAGATTCTCTCAATCACTTTCCATCTCTTTCTCTTCTGTGTTTGTTGACTGATGGAGGAGTCCATGTTTGAAGGTAATTTTGCTGTTCATTCCTGGAAAGAGGGATTTGAAGAGTTTCTTGATTCCAGAGTGTGAGTTGAAGAGAGAGACAAGAATTAATTCCTCCCCATTTTTACTTTTATCTTGTAGATTCCTCACTCTGTTTCCAAATGGGAATCCAAATGTAGTTTTTTATTGTTCCAGTAAAAAAGAGTAGAGAGGTAAGGAGGTAAATAAATACCCACCTCCCACGTGTGGATTTTTCACTATTACAGCCTTGTTGCTTTTACAAATGTTACTAGCAAGCTGATTTCTCAGACAAGTCTCTACTGAATATATGGTTTTGACCTCAAATGTAGACTAGCATTTCCCAACCTGTTACTCTCCAAATGTGTTACATCACAACCCCCATACACCCAACAGAGGCATCCTCAGGATCCAATACTTCCATCAAAACGATGAAACAAGAATTGTGCTGTTGCAATGTTATATAATGCCCATGCAAGCAGGGCAGATCTTGCATCACAACATTCATTTCATCATTTGCCCTCTGACCCCCCCGATGTCTCTGATACCCAATCAACCTAACGATTTTGGTCATTGTAGCCAAGCACATCTTGTTTTCTGTGGACATGTGGAGAGTGCTGACAGAAAGTTTATATAAGAAATAACATAAATTACTTTTTTCATCTTGGATGGGAAACTGGCACCCACTGGATTTTGCTTTACAATGATTTGATCATTACCCCAATTGGTTATGGTTTTGGAAACTGGGAGTCCACGGGGACTCCCAATTGGCTATGAAAACTGGGAGTCCAAGGGGAATTTCACTCTATAGTTGTCATGCAACTATAGGACATGCTACATTATCAGCACTTTAATATTGTTTTAAATGACATAAGCACAACCACAGATGTTCAGGAACAAAGGTCCAAACATTTTAAAATTATTTCGGATTTATTTATTTATTTGGCACTTCAATAAACATAGGACCATTCCAAATTCTGTGAAAATAGACATTTCCTAAGATTGGATTTCCCAGCCATTGCAAAAATACATACGTTTTTCTTTTGCTGCAAATAGCATTACATATGTCCTTTCTTCATTGCCAATTCTTAGGTTTGGCTGACTTCAGGGTATTCAACTTCCTGACGTTGATATTTTCTGCCTATTGCTCTTACTGTTTTTGTTTTTTGTTTTTTCCCCCTTTGGAATGATATTTTATCCAGCCGTGACTAATAACTGTAATCTGACTCAGTTGGATATGCAATAAATTGGTTAGTGGGTGTTATATACAGTGCAGAGCAAAATATAAACAAGTAAACCTAACAGCTGGATCAAATCTATTACTGTAATGTTAGCATGTCAACTTGAGGTCACCTCCCAATTAACATCTGGACCTAGCCTAGCTAGACAAGGACTACTGTTAATATAATATGGAGCATATGCTTTGTGCCCTGCATGTAACAAAGAATTACTCCACTTCAGCAGTCGGCTGTTGCCCCACAAGAACTGCCTAGTTAGGTAGCAGTATTTTGTCTGTGAAATGATAGATGGGGCCACAGAAGATAGCATTTTACCTGCCTTGCTCACAGGTCTGAAAACCGTAGATTGAGCTAGAACCACACTTCTCAAACCAGTACTGTATGTTCCCGCCTGTTTTCTTACTTAAATTTATTTTCAGAACTACAAAGAAGAGATTTGGTATGTTGAAATAATGAACCAGATCTGAACATTAGAATGCATATGCCTGGCATGGCATCTCGAGCTGTTTGTATGTTATGATTAAGATCTGCCCATTGGCAGAAGCTCTTGGTTCTTTATTTGGAATAAAAGAACAGGAATGCACGTTCCAGCTTTAACCAACCTGATGTCTTCCAGAAGCGCTGGACAGAAATGGCGGGAATTGTAGTCCAACCTACCTGAAGAGCTCCAATGTTAAGTAAACAAAGTGGTTGGAGTGCTATCAGTCTTAGAGCTGCAAACAGAGAAATAGGATCAGGATCTTAAAATAATCTTGGAAAAGCATTCCAATTCCCACTTTCATCAACAACTCTAAGAGACGGGATTTTTTTTTACTATGAAGCTTTATTTCCTTGAGAAGCATACCTCCTTCAAAACGAGTCAGGTTCAATCCATTGGTACAGATGCTATCTTTATTTTTCAGTGATGTTAGATCCTTCTTGTTGGTGTCCTTTTGCTTACCTTTAGCTAACTTGCTTTCTCCACTGTGGAAAGTGGAAAGGAGAGCTTTTAAAGTATAACATTCTTTCCAAACAGAATACTGAATGCTTTTATCTTCTGAGTTCAGAAATGCCTGGAATGATCCTGAAGCTTTATCTCTGTGTTCTTTCTCTAAGATTAAGAATGGTGATAACAAATTAATAGCAGGAAATCTCCCCCAGAGCAAATAAATTACAGAAGATGATTCCTTCCTGGTTTTCGTGCACCTACTGTCATTAAATTATGTCAGCTGGCATCTGGCTCCGTGACTATTGTCAATGTATATGACATATTTGTGGATTCAAAGTAACTTCAGTTCCAGAATTTGATACTTGGTTTACCTTTACTTAAATAAACTGTAAAGTTCTTTTTACTTTTTAAAATAAAAGTTATTGCTACTTTTTAGAAAGAAAGAGAAAATAATTGGAGATGGAAATTATTATTTTTTTAAAGTAAATTCAGATGGTTAAACAAGACAGAAAATCAAGGAGGGCATTTTTTTTTGTATTGTGACTTTGGGTTTATAAATAATTTTATAAAGTAATTGTTTATAAAGAACTTTTTTTATTCTGTAGTTTTATTGTTGTTGTGAACCACCCAGAGTTGTGCTGTAAGATGGGCGGCCATACCCATCTTTTAAACAAACAAACAAACAAACAAACAAACTTTATGAAATAATCACCCACTTAAAAAAGGACTGGATTGATGACTACAAAATTTCCCTTTCCATTGAATCAAATGAGAGAAAGCCTCGCAGAGGTGGAAATAGATTCATGAATAGACCATTTTGCTTTTGGATGCTTCTTGTAAACTGAAGATAATTATTCACTGATTTGGTAGTTAGCCCCATTGTACTTAATGGGACTTGCTTCTTAATGGAAATACAAGTTCATACAGTGAAGTAAGCAATGTTACGTTTCATCAAGGTTTATTGAATGAACCACAATACATCAGGTTCCCATGTTACTCCATGAACTACAGCTTATGTACGATGATGGCTGTGGCAGCACAACACACTAACACAGAACCAAACAAAACATTTGGTTTAGCCAATATCTGGACTTAGCGGTGCAGTTGAGCTGTGCATGTAACTAGGATTTTTAAAAGCCCATTATAATCATGCTATTCAAATGGAGTAGGTTAGGCAAAGGGAGAATAAGAAGAAGAGTAATTATGCTTCTTTAGATGAGATGAGAAAACTTTCTGAACTGTGGCCATGTCTTATTAATTTTGTATGAATATACCCAATGCAAAGAGAGTATGTTCTCCTTGACCTTCCAGTAAATATGTCTTGGAAAATGAGAAAAAGGTTGCTGAATCTGATCTAAAGAATACCTATGGATGGTTATACTAATCTCTGGAAGTTTTACAAGACACATCAGCTAAGAAATTGAGCAATGACTCTACACTATTGTCTCATTCAAAAATAGGTCTGTCCACTGGCACATAGTGACTAAACTATACAGGTAGTCCCTGGATTAACGCCTGGTTAATGGATGACCCATAGTTAAGAATGGAGCTTATTATAGCAAAATTTGAGTTAAATACACAATGATTCAAGTTAAATACACAATGGTTTGAGTTCATAACGCAATACTACTTGTACAGTATTATACAATAATACTGTTCCAGCTTACATACAAATTTGACTTGAGGATAGACCTTGGGAATGGAAGTTGTTCTTAAATTGGGGACTACCTGTATTTGATTTGTATCCTCTGTAGCAAGTGCAGGGGTTCTCTACATACAAATAATAATTGAAGTTCTATTAATTTATGCCAGATATAATAATTTTCTCTGGGTTGAATTTCAGCTCCTGTCACTTTCAGACAATGTTGCCAGTGGCAAGAATCATGGGAGTTGGTGTCTAAAACTTCTGGAAAGCACTAGGTTATCGATCCTCTCTATGAACAGAACTCCCTGATGAACTGTGCAACTTGCTTATCTGTGGCTGGATGACATTGGTTTGTACTCTGAGTTGGGGGCAGATAATTCTCTACTTTAAAAAAAAATTAAGCAACTGTTCACATGTAAGCTAGCATGCTGGGAAATAGTTTAAGTTTAGCCTTTCTTCTAACATGCTTGTATGGAAAATTTAAAGAATGTGCTCTCATTTAAATATTTAGTTCTTTTGTCTACCTCTTGAAATGGTACATTTGGGTAGACATGCATCAAATGCTTGGATTGTGTGATCAAATATGGATTAATAAGGCTTTCTTATTTTAATTGGTTATTTGCTTTTATTTTTATAAGGTGTATGTGTGTGTCGAAAGTTCTAAACAAACATTGGTGAACGGGTGCTGAATGTGAAATACATCCATTTATTTAGATTAGCACACAAAGAAGCAAGCCAAACCTTTTAATGTATGAATATTTTAGTTCAAAGCATAATTAAAAAAATAAAACACTCAAAACATACAAAATCCATCTCTTATAATAAGTAGTATGTACATGGAAGTTATAGCTTAATTTAAAGAATAATTTTCATTTATCTAAGTTTTTTTTAATGCCTTTAGATTCTGCATAATGACAATCTCAGCTCCTCAGAATTTCAGCTAGCAAGGAGAAAAAATTCTTGGCTTTTGATTTTTGAAGGAAAAAAATATTTTTATGTTTTCAGAGGCAACTGTAGAACTATTTTTGCTGAATTGGAGAGTTCTGTGTACTTTTAATTTATTTTTATGCCTGCATTCAGCTCATTTAGCCAGAAGGTATATCCTTTTGTGTCTCTTAACTATCTGCAACACTTTCCTGCAATTCTGTAGTTTTTATAGCATGATCCTTCTAAAGTTAAGTACTTTGATATCATAAAAACAATAGTACCCTTAGGAATATGATTGAAAGGCAAGCTATAAAATTCTAAAATGAATTAAATTCATGGGCCAATCCTATTGATTTTGACAAGGCATGGAGTTATGAAGCTTCCTTAAAGAGCTAAACTATTGATCCACCTAGCTCAATATCATGTTCACTGACATCCACTGGCTCTTCAAAATCTTTTCTATCACCCACCTCTGATTCTTTCACCTGGATTTCAAACAGATTGAATAAAAATTTTCTGCATGGACATGCCTTATTAGTAAGCTGTGGTCCTTTGCATGGGTATATTTTTGTAATTGGAGCAATGGAAGTCAGTATTATTAGACAATTCACATTATTTGAACCCTGGGTTTTCTAAGTTCAAGTTGTCAAGTACATCACGTTGGTTCCTAACCTCAGTAACTGGATTCCTATGAAAAAGTTAAGAACAATGTTCTTTTGGAATAGTCTAATTTAAACTAGAAAGCATACTCTAGGGAAACAAAACATTCAAGAAGTTTTAAATATCTTAAGGACCTTGCTTGTAACAGATGGTAAATGCAGAAGAGTAGAAATTAAGGGAGAATAAATAATGAACTGAAGAGAAAATGATAGAAGAGGTAACATCTGTTAACTAGAAAAATGATGTATCATTTGAACCAGGGAAAAAGGATGTTTCTATAGACAAACTCGTGAAAGTCTAATGAAAATTGAGATGTGAAGGAGGAATAGTTCCATGCCCAATTATATTTGCTGTAGTAGAATAATTGTGTGAATGAATTCTTGTTTATGCAAAATAGGTTTAGAATATACTGGGATAGGCTTTCACAGCTGGTATCAGTGAAGCAGTGATGAACTTTCAGGCTAAATGGGCCTAGTCTAGTTTTCCCAGCTGGCTAGGGAATTCTGGGAGTTGAAGTCCAGGCATCTTAAAGTTGCTTAGGTTGAGAAACATTGCTCTAGAGAACCCCACATTCCAATTAGCAGGAACTTTCTCTCTGTTGAACATGGGCAAGACTGCTTTGAAGAGAAGATTTTGAGGTATTGCTTTTGTCTTTCCAAGTGTGCAGTTTCTGCAAATGAATTGCCTTGCTTAAAAAACAAAGAGAGACAGAATTGCAGATATTTCCACATAGAGAGGTCAAAATTATTAAAAAGTTAAAAAGAAAAAAATGCAGTGGTCATTTGCAAGAGCAAAAGTAGAATGACTGAATAATAAATCTACATTTAAGTAGCTAAAAATATTTGTAATTTTTAATGCTCAATAGTTCTGTAGCAAAATTGCTCTCTGTCAGAAATATTAGTGTTCCTTTTGAGAGTAAGCATTTTTCATATCAGAGCATTCTTTGAAATATCTTCAAGTAAGTTAAAGACAGGAATTTATGGGTCACTACAGAGCTCAGCAGAAACTAAAAAAAACTATAATTTCTGTATTATACATATATTATTTTTTCCTTCTAACATCAACACCTGAAAAGATTCTACAGCAGTTCATAAATCCATAAGCACTTTGAAAAATTATAATGATCAGAAATCACCATGATGTTGTGAAGAACATGTTTTTCTGGTCTAGTTTTGACTAATTTTTTGACCAGGTAACTTCCTTCACAGAAGCAAGGGAACAGGGAATGAGAGAGGGAGAACAAACAGGAGTTGGAAGGGGCAGAAGAGAGGAAGAACTGTGGAGTGAAAAAGACTACTGACTGTTTCCTGAGTGATTGCCCACTGTGTCTAATTGGAGCATTTATTGATTTGATTATATTTGATTTATATAGCCATTTATATAGATTTATATAGATTTTATAATCCTTTTAGTTCAGGGTCATGATGCAAGAAGAGAAAACAGAATTCTGGAAGTCAGAACTGGCTACATAGATGGTATCATCAAGGAAGAGTTTGGATTCTGTACAATGGCCTATATTAACTCATAGAGGACTTCTGAGAACAGACAGGATAACATCTTCCAAAAACTGGGAAGGAGGCTCATCATGATGACACTAAACTAGAACAAAAAGGAAGATAGCAAAAGCCCAGAACCAGCTATGCAACCAAGGATTGGGACCAAGAAAGCAGAACAGAAAGGGAGAAACAAGGGTCAGGAGGGGGACTCAGAGTTTTGCAGGACATTACAATAGAGCCCTACAGTAGGTGGTACTAAAAACCTCAGATGCTGTACACCAAAGCTGTCAGCCTTACCAGGTAGACCAGACAGGAAACAAGACCAGATAAGCTAATTCTACTTTATTGTAAAGCTACATTAACAGAATCTTGCAAGTTTGAAAGTACAATTCTCCTCCTGTCTCCTTTACAGCCTGAGAAACTACGGAGGGTCCTTCTGAGCCTCTTGCCCCGTCCACTATCCAGCTGCAGGCTATGCTGTCTCTTATCTGACCATTCCCTAGGCAGCATCTCTTTGCCCCATCTCCCAAGGTCTTTTCCACATACTATTACAAAAACAGAGTGTATGGGAAATAGATATAACTAGAGATCTGAAAGTGAATATGATGTGATAGGCATAACTGAAACTTGGTGGAATATTCATGTTTGGCACACAGCAGTGGAAGGCTACAGTTTAGGAACCATCCCAGTGGAAAGGGTAGGGGTGTGCCCTGAATGGAAAGAAAGAATGTATTTGTATAGAAATGCTGGAATCAGAGCATGAAGATCCTGTTGCAAATATCTGGATAAGAGCAAAAGAGATAGAAATGAAAGTGATCCCATTGTGGGAGTTTATTGTAGACCACGTTGGCAAGTAGAAGATACAAATAAGGCGCTTCTGCCTTAGATGGCCAGACCTTCAAAGACGTGTGCAACTGCCTGGCATCCTATTCTCTGGCTGACATCTCTGTTCCCCTGGAGCTCATCCCCATCAAAAGGGAGGAATTGGTTAAAGAAGTGAGAATGACTGGCACTTTACAGAAAAGGGATGATGTTTGTTGATTTTATTTATATATTGCATAAAAATTATCTTAGCTGCCCACTCCAACAGACTCTGGGTGGCTTAAAAAAACCTAATGCAAAGACAAAACAAAACATCCTGGACTAAAAACAGCCACTAAAGCACAGCACAGCAGCTTCCCACCCTCTGCAAGACATCAACCCCAGGCCTGGGACCAAAGCCAGGTTTTAAGGGCTTTTTGAACCCAAGAGAGTGGGCACCACCCATATCTTGGGGGGGATGCTATTCCAGAGGGTGGGGGCCATGACCGAGAAACCCGCTTCCTTGGTCCCACAAGATGGCAACATTTCTGTTGTTCTTGAATTTGTGATACCTAGAAAAGGAGGAGGAACTAAGAAGACTCAGAATTGCATGTGAATCTGGAACTAGGAAAAGTTAACAGATACAAATGCAGTACACAAACGCAGGTACGCTTGCATTTCCAGGCTAGACTGGAAGCTATCACTAATCTAGATGTAGCAAAGGTCTGATTTAGCTTAATCCCAATAAATTATATTTCCTATATTCCCAAAGAGAGGGGATTTTTTAGAACCGGCTGTTGCCTATCCCACCCCAGGTCAGTAAATGCAAGGTTTAGTGCATGTTTGCTAGGATATGGGACTTCTGAATCTGAAAGAGAATTAGTCTCATTCTAATGAGTCTGGCTAGCATTAAAAAAAGAGAAAGAAACATACAGTGAGAGAGAGAGAGAGAGAGAGAGATGCCATGCAAAGGTAGTTTGATTTTACAGCTATGTTGTGTACATGCACGAGCTCTGAAAGAATATATATCAAACTAGAATTTCATAATTCCTTTTCATATTTAGGCTGTTTCAACAAGTACGTATTGCATACTTGGTACTAAAGATATCCAAATTTAGAACCCTGTTATTTACTCCTAGGCTGTTCTTTCATCGGCGGGAACATAACTGCCTCGTAGCAACTCTAGTGCTCTTTAATGATCAGAGTACAGTATCTTTGCCCAATCACAGGCTGTCTAAATATATTGGACTTCATATTCCTTAATCCTCTAGACTTTTGGAAGCCAGTATCCATGGAAATTATTTGTTTCCTCTCCTTTTCAGGGGGAAAAAGAAATGACTTCTGCCTGCTTGAATAATGTTACTGAAAATATTACATATTGAAATGTTGGGAAACTCTGTACATGAATTATGAGTAATACAGCATTAATTTTTTCCTACCTTCATATTAACTGCATTAAATTAATATGCATGTGAATACTATAAGCCTATTCAGCACTAAAGGTAGATTTAATTTTAACCCAAAGCAGCCCTGGATTCATTTTGGGTTAAAAAAACCTCCCCCAAGTCTGCTTTGTCATACAATTTTTAAAAATTATTTCCTTTATTTTCAGTCAAAGACTATAAACAGTTAGAAAAATGCAGACACAGAAATATGATAAGTTAAAAAATAATTTGTGGATAACTAGAAAACATCTCTAATTACTTCAACAGAGTATATATAATATTAGATAAATATGATTTATTTATTAGGACCAAAAGCCACCAGCTTAAAATAACATATAGAGACAAAGGGTCTGAGTTGTAATACAGTATAAAATAAAAATTCCCATTAGTATATGTTAAAAAGGAAAAAAAAGGATAGAAGTTGAGTATAGAAACTAGATAAATTATAAAATGTACAGTGCCTAAATTGCAATTAAGTCCAATGGCTTCTGAAAGCAGTAGCTAAGCACAAAATTTAGCCACTTTCCGGGAAATATCACTGAAGAGATCACTTAGTAAAACATGCACTATTCCCTATTGGTACAAGCTCAAATATTTTGTAATTAGGGGGGTTATCAGTTCCACTCTTTAGGGATGATAGATTAGGCAAGCCAGCAGTATAGGAATAATTGTCTCAATTTCAGTGTCAGAAGAGATACACAATCAATCTTGGAAGGGAACATTATTATTGCCTCGTTAACATTGAGGGGAAGACATCTAGGTGTGCCAGAGTGAATGCCCTTCAGTGTGATGGTACAGAAATTTAGAATGTAGATGGTTCAGGGATGGTGAAAGGTGGATAGATGAGATTGAAATAGAAGTGATATGAGACGGTAGCACTGTCCCTTTTCACACTGAGGTTTTGAATTCTTTGTTTAACCTGGCTGCACACTCTTGCCTGGCCCAGCATGCAACTTCACAATAAGCCTGGCCAGATTAAATTTGGCCCTTTTGTGGAGACGTGTGGCTCTCTAGGAATACAAGTTGAGCCAGAGGCTCTTCTCCCAAAATTTCCTTGAGCCAGTATTTAAACTGACACAGCCTCAAAGGGATCTCTGCATTCTTTTTTTCTTACAAGTAGGGTTGAGATGAAGCCTCTGTGCACTAACTAGCCTTATTCTGGCAGACTGAAATACTTGAAATCACCCAAACTGGAGAATGTACCGCAATAGCAAATTGACGGTATATATTCATAATAGTAGTTTAGCCAAATTTAAGCAGGAATGGATCTTTTCTATGCAATAGATTATCTGGCAAGACAGATTTAGATATCTGGAATATGGTTTTTAGGAGTTAATTGAAACTAACAGCAATCAGTAATGTTTGAAGTAAAACACAAATATTTAAACTTGTTAGTGGTTGGGGACACAAGGAAGGGAAGGAAAAGATCTATCACCAGAAAGTTTTTACCTTTGGTTTTATTATGTTTTTTTTTAATCTATATGTAGTACAGCAGTGATTTTTTATTGTTCTGTCTCATTTCTTTTCCTACCTTCTTTTGCATTTCAGTATTTTAACAATAAAATATATTTAGAACAATTGAAATGCCTGAAATCAGCTATTTGAAAACCAAAGTGGTGATATTCACAGGGCATCCTTCTAATCTCCTTTGCACATAGAAAATTAGTACAGTGGTACCTCGGGTTACGAACTTAATCCGTTCTGTGACTCTGGTCGCAACCCGAATTGGTCGCAACCCGAAGCAAATTTTCCCAGTGCACTTTCTTTGGAGCCATGCTAACAAGCACACCAAAAACCTTCACAGAACGCTAAGAAACACACCACAAGCCTCACCGAACGTCTCCTTGCTACCGCGATCTCACCCATAGGAAGCCGCAACTGCGTGGCAGCAGGGAAAATGGCCGCGGATCTGGTTCGTAACCCGAGGTGGAGTTCGCAAACCGAGGTAAATTTTTGTGGCCGGAGCTGGTTGTAACCCGAAAAGTTCGTTAACAGAGGCGTTCGTAACCTGAGGTACCACTGTAATACCTTAATTGAGCAGGTGAAGGCCTACAAATATCTTGATCTTTATTTCCAATCTGCCACCTTTTGAAAATTAAATTTTCAAATCTTCTGATACAGGTCCAAAAAACTTCCAGAGCAGCAGTCAGCTATCTGTAGAGAGCCACAGAGAAGACCATGGAGAAATAATGCAGTGACAGTTATACAAATATGCTTTAAGCCCCACAAATGAGGAAAGCATAAACAAGAAACTCACACTGGCTCTACCCTAACTGGGTTATAAGAGAGGGGAAAGAGAAAACACAGGTTTTCTGTTATTTTAGCCTGTATCAATAAAGTAAGAGTTCTAGTCAATTGGCCTAATGGTTAATCAATAAAGTATTATTATTATTAATAAAGTAAGAGTTCTAGTCAAACTTGAGGAATTTGTTTCCTGACCTGAACTACCTTAGGGCTGACGTAAATGACAAACAGCAGTGTTGATTAAACAAAATTTAACATCTCTTCCAGAGCTTCATGAAGCCCTACCAGCAAAAGCAGAAAACTGTTTTCCACTTCTGAGCTACTATGATTGCTACAAGGGACGTAATTAGACTAGCTTTCCAGGGTATGTAAAAAGGGCAGTGAAGAAGCACATGTGAAACTGTCTCTCCCTGTCAGACATAGGCAAAGACACTCTTGCACAGGAATACTACTGACTCTGCCTTCAGGTGACACGGAAGGCAGAGCATTAAATGTGGAAGTGTAAAAGATCTTCTATGGACAGGTATAAAATAAGTTGCATGGAGTGGCATCCACAGGAGATGTCAAAACAGGCAAGATGGGTGAGTGTGAAATTATGATCCAAGGCCTGCCCCTTTTATATATGCGTGTGCATACAAAATACTCTTGGATCACAGTAATATGTCCACCATCTTGGTTGTTTTGATCCTCCCCCCAGTAGCCACTAGTTGCACAGCAAAAGGGTCTTCCAAGTATGCCCACTCCATACAAGATGTACTTTTTCTCAGTTCCTTCTGGGGATAATTGTTGAGGACCTATTACTTCAACTGCAGCCTCAATGGTGTGTCAAGGCAAGCATTCGACAGATAAGTCACCAAAAAAATTAAGTCTAAATCGATATGTTTCTTCCATGTTGATATAAAATTATTTTGAAGGATCAGGGAAG
Organism: Python bivittatus; assembly: GCF_059951505.1. Lineage (NCBI taxonomy): Eukaryota > Metazoa > Chordata > Lepidosauria > Squamata > Pythonidae > Python > Python bivittatus. The sequence continues at coordinate 17,621,274 of NW_028277088.1, read as the reverse complement.
CAAGGAAGCTGTCAGCGTAGACTAATCAAGCTAGGTTAACAATAGAGTCACATAAGACAGATTAATAATATATATATATATTTAATATAGTGACTGGACTTCCTATGAAAATGGTTGTTCTCCATTTCATCCTTGCTTGTCTGCTGCCACTGCATAGGAATGAGCGATCCCCCTGGGTAGCAGAAGATTGGGTCAGCTTTAGCATGCAAATGCAATTACTATGTGCTTTGCCTCCTCAACTTTTTAGAAGCAGATGTTGCTTCATTTAGTCCCATCATCCTATCCATACTTCCAACAGCTTTGGAAAATTTAGACCACAAGTTTGGACTGATATGTATACAACCATACATTGATTTCCAGCCCCTTCTTTTTCACTTCTTGTGGACTAAAAAATAATATATATTTAGATAAAGAAATTGAGGCATCAAAGCTTGCAGTATTAGTTGCCAAAGAAAGCCAAATAGGAAGGTCCTCTTACCATGTGTATATGGGCTTCCCTGAGACATCTTGGTGGCTACCATAGAAACAAAATGTTGGATTAGATTAGATAGGATTTTTCTGTAATAATATTATTAAAGTTTACAGATAGAAAGATAAAAAACTAATACAAACTAAGAAAAATATAAAAACTGAGGAAAAGAAAAAGAAAAGTGCAAAGAGAGAGAAAAGGGAAAGGAAAAAGGAAAAAAGAAAAGGAGAAATATAAATAAAATGACTCCCCCCTCCCTCCAGACAAGTATAAACAACTTCAGAAACTTAACACCTTCTGTAGCATTTCAGTAATAAAAAGCTCTCTTCTTCCATATCTCATCTCAAATCAATAAACATATTGTAAAAAGTCATCATTCAGTCCTATTCAGCAAAAGTCCATTAAGAGCTACCAGAAATAATAACATATATATTTGAATCTTAATCAAATAATTCATTTTGTATTCCAACTTATCACTTTCTCTAAAGAATAAAGCAAAAGAAATATCTCCTCATTTATAAGCAAATCTTTAAAGCCTCAACATTCAGTCCTGATAAAAAAAAAAATCTGTTAATAGCTACCAGAAACCACAACATATATATTTTAACCCTGATCAAATAAATGTACTTTATAGTCCTTTCATTTACTTTTAAATAGCTTGGTCTTTAATCCTGTCAAATAATATCCCACAAGTTGATTTCTTATCATTTTCTCTTTGTCTCCTCTCAGAAACTGCTTCAGTAGATTAACACATCCCTTTTGTAGATCCAAGATAAGAAGGCTATCCAAGTCACTCTTCTGGTTTATTATTTGTATTTCCCCTTTAGTTATTAAAACATCAGTCAATTGCATTTGTAAACCCATTGTGGTATCTTTTTCCATATCAGCCTTATAATCTGTCACTTTAAAATCTGTTTTCAAATCCACATCATTTTTTTTACATATCACTCTTGTAGTCTGGCATTTTTTTAGAATCCATTTTCAAATCCACATTCAAGTCAGCCTCAGTCTCTACTTTGTGCAGAAGAATCTGTTCCTCTTCTGTAGCCTCTGTTAGATCCATTTTTATAGTAGTAGGCAATCTTGAAAATAATTTCTGAGTACATTGTTCCCAGACAGTCTTAATTTCTTCTATAGTCAGATAATATTGCCTTATTGCATTCGTAAGTCTCTTCTCCTTTAATTGTAAACGTTAGTTCTCTCTGGTTCCCTCTAGTCAACCTTCAAAGTCCCCTCTTATCAAATGTTTATTTTCCAATCAGCAAAACTTTCCCATGGGAAGATTTCTTACAGTTAATTTCAAAATCTTCATATATGCATTTATAAAATTTTATGAACAACCCACAGGAAATATTCTTTCAAGTCTGTCTGGTCCTTAACTTTCCAAAATCAACATTCTAGTCCCTCTTTTGCTGTTTTCCAAAAATTAATTTTTTTCTTTTTAATCCCTAAACTTTCATGAAACTTCTTTCGTCCAAGATAGAAGGAAGCTCCCCCAGCATAGTAAAACTTGCCCTTCAGAAGGTTCTTAACATCCAAAAGATCAATAACAAGCAATTTCCTCAGGTAATTAAGAGAGGAAGTGGGCAAACCCAGGGTCTATTTGAAGGCGCCAAGTCGCAGCTTAGGCAGGATGATTTTTCTCCCGTCTCCCAGAGCTCTCAAACCCACTGGAGATTGCTATTTTGCGATCTCTTTGCGGGGAAGGAGCAAACTTTGTATGGAGCAAACTGGGGTAATCCTAGTCCTCTCCTTGATCCAGAGAGGGGTTCTGAGGAGCTGATCCATTCACTGGCTCCTCTTTCCACCTCGGCTCTTAGCTCCACTCTTGCAGAGCCATCTTCAGTCCACCATTGCTTCCCTGGAAGCCACTAGAATAGATAGGATTTTGATTTGATCCAGCAGGGCTTTTCTTATGTTCTTAAGATCCTTCAAAAATTGATTAGTATTGTTATACCAAGTATAACCAGTGTCTTGTGGCAAGATTAGCAAATTAATTCAAGCTTAAGTTCCCAATAAAAAAGTTGAGAATTTGACTGCAAACTGATCACTGGGAAGCAATCGATGCTGCAAGCATCAGCTTAAGAGACTTCCATACTGAAAACAAGATGGATGTATTTGATTCAGGGCTTTTTAAAAAATAACTGATCTGACAAATAAGCCAATGTCTCTAATTCAATTTCTCACAGACATCCCAAATATAGAAGAGGCCATCTGCAGTGTCTTCCGGAATAGCTTGAAAGGTTAATATCCTAATCAATCACTATGATGTGTTCCCCACCCCATCCTTATATTAGCTGCTTAAAAAAAATTAAGACATCTAGTAGAGACTAAACATTTCACATTTACAAAAATGTAAAAAAAAAAAAAGTCAAACACGTGCGTGTCCAGAAAATAATGATTTATAATTAAGAGTGTGCAAAGATTTTGATGTAGAAATGTCTATATCCATGGTCTGTGACAAACCTGTGTTTTTCTCTCTGTTCATTTACATAAAATATTTCTCTGGATGTGACCCACTTACATTTTTATAGGGTTCCCATGGATTAATAACCATAAGAGTACACCCCAGTGGTCTCTGCCACAAACCACAGTAATGGCAAATGATGATTCATGGGCAGTGACATCGTCATGAAAATGCTGCCATTGTGTACTTATGTCCTGGTGTCTGATGCAATACATTAAATCCCAGGATTTGCATGAGAATGTCATACATGTTCCATCATTTATCCGCTCCCATCCTCATGGGTATACCTTAACCTTCTCCATCCTGGCATTCTTTGGGAAGAGAGAGCTACAGTCTTCATAATCCCCAACTAGCAAGGGTTATACTGTGCGGAAATATTAAGAATTGTAATCCAATATATTTGGAAGGTGTAAGATTTGAGGAAGATTGGTATCTATGCTCTTGGGCTCCTTGATTACTTCAGAACTCAGGTTAATACAGAGGCATTTTGAGAATTCTCTCTTGTGTGCACTGCAGGAAACATCTATTTATGCATAGCTACTAATCTATTAAGTACATTGTAATGTGATGGAGTTTCTCTGGAACGTGGCAGGCAGAGAACTGGGCATATCAGAATATCTAACAGTTTAGCACATTAAACTGCTGAGAGTCGGTTGTGGTTGAGGCAAGGATAACTTGAAAGAAAAAGAAATGAATGAATGAATGAATGAATGAATGAATGAATGAATGAATGAATGAATGAATGTTATGGAATGAATATTTGAATACTAATAGCACCAATGTGTCTATAAAAATACTCATTTCAGCATACTTGTACTTTAATATGGCATTGCTTTAATTACTGGATAGATAGAGTTGATCTGGCTCCCTTTTTGTTACAGCTTCTGAGATACTAAGATGGAAGGACATGATTTCACTAACATTAGGGAGAACGTCCATAATTTACTAATCTCCTTTTCACCAGAAGATTAAAGGCAAGTTTGGAAAGAATGTCTCTGTCATGTTTTGGCTGTGGGATCCAAGTCCTGAGTTCAAAAGTATCTTTTCACTCTTTATGCTCTGATTCTCTCTCTGACATCTGAGTAAGGAAAGGTCTAATTCTCTAAACTCTGATTTGTGCTTCCTATTCATATTAGGTCTAAAAATTATTGAAATAATGATGGCATCACACAGGTGGGTTGAATTTTTACTCTAATGTAATTGAATATATGCAAGCTTTCCCCCCCCCCTTGGACAGACATTTCATGTCAATTATCCTGCTTTTCAAGTGTGTAAAACAACATTGGGTATATCAACTCTTGTCAAGAAAATTAAAAATGTGAGTCCAAATTTCAGTTCTGTCATGGGTATATTAGGAAATATGTTGACAAGTCTGTATGTCTTAATCTTGATTCCTTGGCTATTAAAACAAAAATAGTATTTTTTGACGATGAATGAGATGAGAGAATGTTGTGTGGTATCTTCTACTATTCCTTCTCCCACCCTCTGCCTCCAACACAGTAAATTAAGAAGCAAGATTGACCATAAACCTAAAAATTACTGCACAGGGTCAATCTTAATAACCTACAACCTAGTTTCACATAATATGGCTGGGGGAAAAATCCATTGGAATGGAGTCTGTTGAAATAGTTCTGATGTTTCTCCTTAAATGAGAAGTATTGGCATCTTGTTGATTCCTCGGTGCCATGATCTAAGGTTTTCACCTTTTGCTCTTTCTTAATATACATTTCTATAAGGGAGAGTTCAGCTCTACAACAGATGTAATCGTTCACATGTTGCACGGGTTGGCAAGCCGCTTTGAAATTAGTGGAAATGATAGAATTGCTACAGGCTAAAATTATAGAACACATAAGTTCTTAAACCAGTAAATTGGAGATGAGGGGAAACAAACACTCAGAATGAGACTTTTCATTGAAGTTGAACTACAGTGCCAGCTTATTGACTGAAATGATTTTTTCTGATACAGATTTGATAACCCTCATCATCAGGGACTTAAGTACTTTCACTTTAAAATTTGATGCCTTAGGCAAGCAATATATTTGTTGGAAGGTTCTTCTCCCTGAAACACTGGTCAGTGCACTTTATTAGTTTCCTATCAATAGAAAGCAACAGCTAGGGGCAAAGCTTCTATTCCACATATTAAAAGCAAAACAACTATGCATGCAGTTAGTAATTGACTCGGGTCTGGCTCCATGTATTAAAGGTGGAGCAGGTTGATTTCAAAAGATGATATATTTATTTCATACTTGCTTCCAATCTTTTCTTTTTCCTCCCACAATGCTGCCTCCAAATGCCAACCCCCATGCAATTATAGAGAGAAATGCAATATATAATCTGATGTGGGAGATGAATACACTCATCAATGTGTCTGGTGCACATGATACTTGTGGGAATCTAAAGAAATGGCAGGCATTGTTTTAGAACATGGCTTCATTGGAACAAATGATATTTATCAGGCACGTAGAATCATTAGCAAGTGTTAAGAAATCTTAAAGGACCTGTATAGGATGGGAGAAGATCTTTTCTATCCTTGTGAAGTTATGGAATGTCCTCAGGGCAAATTCAGTTGGATCTAGCATTACTAGAACTAGCATTGTCAATAAGCAGTAGAATCATGGTTGTCTGGGAGGATTTGAGAGAAAGGGAATGTTTAGGACAGCAGGCATCTACCAGGTCTGTTAGGATAGGAACTCCCAGGATTTCCAGCTAGCATAATCAATGTTGAGGGTTGCCACCCTTTTTGTACAGCTAGTCCTCGTTTAGCAACTGTCTCATTTAACGATTGTTTGCAGTTACGATGGTGATGAAAAAGTGACTTTACAAACAGTCCTCACATTTATGAGCTGCTTACTTCAGCTTACGATGAAGTAAGATCGTAAGCACAGTCACGGTTTCACTTAGTCACCACTTTCCTTAATGACTGAGTTATTGGTCCCAACTGTGGTTGCTAAATGAGGACTACCTGTACATCCATCAGCCATGGATATACTGTACAAAAGGTAGGGCTTTGGTAGCGATGCTGTGACGGCTAACCTGTCTGTTTTTACAGCCACCCTCGCTGTTGCTGCTGGACATACCAACAAGCAGTGTAATTAACTTTATTCTGTGAGCCAATTATAATTAAGCAACTGAAAATTAACCCTGCTGCACAAAATGATGAATTATAAATAAGAAGGGATAAATGGATAAATCCAAAGAACATTGGCTTATCTCTTAATCCTAATGGTGATTGAGTGGAAAGAATAGGGGTTTTGTTTTTCTTGCTAATTAATAAATAACTACTGCTTATGCTTCTAATCAACTCTTCAGTTAATTCTTCCATTTGCTGTGACAGGACTCCCATAATAGAAACTACTTTCAAGTTCTGGGCTTGTAACATATATGATACAGATTAGCTCAACTTGTGTGTCCAAGCATCCACTCCCCAGCAGTCAGTAAGAAGTCACATTGCCAAGAGGCAGAACACATATTTTCAGGAGATTTTGACTTTATGACTGAAGTATGAACACTCATGACATCTAGGTATGGTTGCTTATGATATTATATTGCTAATGTATCAATTGAATTCTACACAGAAGTAAATGGCCGAAGCCAAACCAAATATTTATTTAAAGCAGGGGTGGGGAGCTATGGCCCTCCAGATGTTGCAACTCATGAAATCCCAGTCAGCGGGACTAATAAAGAGAAATTATGGGAATTATGGTGTACCAATATTTGGAGAGTTACAGATATCTCATATCTGATTAAGTTTCTTGTAGCCCAGTCTTTGAAATCCATAATGCAAATTATAATCCATGCAATGAAAAAATTGACCGAAGATTTTTTTTTTTTTTGGTCTGAGATGGTGCATTTCCAGTTAACATGTATTGTATCCAGAACTCACCATTTGGGTATCTGTGGCAGAACTTCCCATTGTTTTCCTTCTCTGGCAGTAATAATACAATAATAATTACAATTGTAATTATAATGAATTATAAATTTGCTGACATTTTGTAACACCTCACATCAGGTGCTTCATATAGAATCAGCTCAGCTAAGGGGGAATTCTCTTAAAATATTGCCAGCTTGCCTTAAAACGTTGACAGGGGCTCACTGGTGCACCTGAAGGTCATATAGCTGTCTACAGTTTTCACAGCTGTAACCCTGATGCATTTATCCTATCTAAGTGAATGTGACTTCTACATTTATAATCCTATTTGTGCTGACTCAACTATTTTATTATATATCACATATTATCATCTTCAGCAAACTGAAAAGCCACTTTAAAGGAGAAAAAAAGGACTGCTCTGTTTTTCATCACTAGCTATGAAGTTAGTATATCTAAGGAATAGTTTGCAGTCCAGAATCACAGAACCATAGAATTAGAGTCACCTTCCCCAACTTGGCATCTTCCACGTGCATTGGGACAGTAACTCTCAAAATTCACTGCCAGCAAAGCGTCCATTAGCCACTGTAGATTCATCATAACCAACAGATCACTCAGCTAAGCAAGGTGAATGTGGAAGTTTGTATGATGAATCTGCACAAAAAAATTGAACTGGGTTAAGAAAATTTTTCAGAACCTGAATATGTTTTTGTTTACTGTGTTGGGCAATTACATTTTTCTTTGCTACGGGACACTGTTGTTACCTTGTCTATCTGTTCTGGTGGCTTGTTGGTAGATTGGAAGAACAACTCCCAGAATATTTCAGTCACAAAGGAAATGGCAGAAACTCACGATACTGGCCACAAGTGTATTGTCTCCTTCCTTCTTGTCTTACCCTGATACTGAGAAGCTTAATGTCTCCAATATTGGAGGCACTATAGTCCTATCATGACTTCTTGACTACTCGCTTCTCATTATATTATATTATATTATATTATATTATATTATATTATATTATATTATATTATATTATATTATAATCTATCAATCAAATTTTTATAGCTGCCCATCTCACAGAAAAGTGACTCTGGGAGGCATACAACACTTAATTAAGAAAACAATTATATTAAAAACATTCATTATTAAAAACTATAAAAAATGCAAAAACAGGAGAGGATGATGTTAGCTGCGGTAAGGGAGCCATCGCAAGAAGGCATAGCCAGGTTTTGAGGTACCTGTGGAATGTTAAGAGGAATGGAACTAACCTCACATATTATGTTATTAAAGGTATTCAAACTGGAAACCATCATTACGTCTTGTAAAAGAAAATTCATTTAATTGCATTGTTTAACTCATGGTCTCTCTTGAACTGATCAACTACATTGGATGTTCTCTGGGTCCAGCATTATGCCTCCATATCAACCAAATAATAACCCGAGGGAAGCCATTTGGGACACTCCAAATGTTTTGGACTATACTTCCCACAGTCCCCTAGCTGGTTGGGTCTAGAAGACAAAAACATTTAGATATTACCAGTCTGCCTTCCTATTATAATATCGTCTAACCTTGTCTTTCCCTCCTTTTATTATCTTCTCATTGTCTCTTCTAGATTGAAAGCTCTGTAGAACAAGCAAGGTGTTTTTCTGGTTTATATAACTTTTAGTGTCATGTATGTGAAGACACAAAGAGTGATATGCTGAGGATGCTATTAGTAAAAACAGCTATAACTTGCCCCTCTGCAGTATGTATTCAGGCCTGCTTTTTTACTTCTGATACTTTCCCATGCCTGCTTATCTTTTAAGTGCCTTCACATCATATGAGCCCTTTATTTTTCATGCATTCTTCATGGACAAATATGGAGGCAATTCTCATTCTGCAACATTCATGTGGATCTGTCATTTTCATTTAAACTACTATAATGATTTCAGCTTTGCAGAATGATGGTAACCATCTACTTGGTCATGTATCTCCAATGTGATGTCTTCCAGATGTGTTGGGATTGCAGCTTTCAGAATTGCCAGCCAGGGTAACCAACAGAAATTCTGGGAATTGCAGTTCTGAACCATCTGGAGAGCCTCAGGTTGGGGAAGGCAGCTTTCTGGATTAATCTTGTGAGCCTTTACCTAAAGCTGTCTAGAAAGTTTCCTTTGAATTATCTCTCTTTTTTAAATACATCACTATACTTCTGCTGCCTATTGCAGAATTTTGTCAACTTGCAATTAGTTTTGCATGCATCTGCTCATTCTTTCATATGACTGCAAACTGCACTAGTTATGTATTAGAACTCTTGCCAATTTTCTTAGATTAAAAAATTGTCATTATAAACAGGATGGGATTAGATCTATGGGAAGCCCCAGCCACACCAAAGTCTGTCTTTGCAAAATAACATTTCTTTTCTCTTACATAATGTCTGAAAAGAAACCATCTTTATCTAATTTCTTTTGCTAGCCCTATCAGATTCAAATGCAACTGAGGACAAAGTGGCTGCTAATTTACATGTGCAGAAGTGCAGGTGTTTCTTAGTTGCTTGAGCCAATCTGATCTCTGCTTCAGAGACAAAGAGGAGAAAACAAGATCACTTAAATAAATAATAGCTCAGCAATAATAGTTGGGCCCTTCTCAACTGATGCAAAGTCCAGAATTCGAAGTAGTGACACATGTCAAGGATATCAGTAATTCCAGTGGAATAGAAAAACTTAATTGACTTTGGGATCGGGATATCTCATGGAATTCATCACGTTGTTTATAGTGATGGACAGATCTGTCCATTTCAGTTCACTCTTGTGTCTAGGATGGGCCTCTTTGTGAGATGGAAAGCTGCCCTCAAATACCCCCTGCCCCATCTCACTCCTGCTTAAGTCACAAGATTATTCTGAGAATACAACTGTACATCGGAGAACTCCTTCCTATTTCAGTGAAACAGAATCATGTCCCTAATTTTTTGTAATAAATTCTTTGCAACAAAAATGCATATTATGCTAGGTGGCCATAATGATAATACTTAATGTTAAGCCTTGGCTTGTTTTAACGATGATTTGTTGAACAAATTAGAATTAGTCTTACAGATAAGCAAAGTAATGATGGCTTATTTGGCCAATTCCTGATTTGTTCCTTTGTAACTTCTCTTGTCTTGCATCTGGATTTTTTAGAGGGATAGAGGGGCACTAAACAGACCAGGAATAAGATAGGAAACTACAAACAACTAGGTTTAGATATGTCTCTAAGCCCAACCCAACCCAACCATTTCATATCTTTGTGAACCCAAGTATTGGGTTTGGTGTTGCAAAAATCTGTCATCCAATTTCCTTAAAATGTTGTAGTGCTGTGAAAGAGATTTTTCTTTTTATATCTCATTCTCTCATAGCTGGCTGGGGAATTCTGGGAGTTGAAGTCCACCTAGCTTAAAGTTGCCAAGGTTGAGAAACACTGCTGTAGAACATTATTAAAATGACTGTACTGTAAAATCACACTCCTTCAACTACTTTGTAAGTAACATAACAGTAAGACCCTTGCGCCCCCTCTGCGAATATCTTGCCAAAATAATATTCTTCTTTGGGGGGAAAAAAAGAAAAGAAACCTTTTCAGTTGGATTAAATTAGAATGCAATGAAAAGAAAATTTCAGCACAGCACTAATTTGAACCTTTCATATTTTGTGCCTGGGGTAAGGAACGTACAGCCTATGGGCCAGACCCAGCTTGTTGCTTAATTTCATCCCGTCTTGCCTTGTCATTGCTACAGAACTCCCTTTTGGCTGGAGCCTGCTCAGCCTAGGCAATCTTCCCCCAGAGGGCCCACAGAAAACGATTGCCTATCCTTGCTTTAAGCCATAGGTAGGCACCCTATGCCCTGTAGTTTGCTAGCACTTCTGGGGCCCTAAGACATCACTTGCACTTCCAAATTCAGCAGCACAGCTGTCCATTTTCAATGGCACAATCCCCCCCCCTTTAATTCAATGACACCGATAAAAAAGGAGTGCCCATTTCCTACTTTAATCCCCTTGAGGCTCCAAGATCCTCATCTGAGTCTTACAAGATCAGCTGCAAATACTGAAAATCATCTAGCTTTTGTCCTGAAGAGCAGCTTCATGAGAAGTGTCCCACTGTGTCACTGGTGTTGTCTTTTTCCAAGCACTAGATGGCAGCATTTGGGGATATTTTATTCTTGAAGTTTATACTGTAGCTGTTACCATATAATTTATAGGATTGGATTTTTATCATATCTGTACCATCCAACATGTAGGCTTTGAGTTGAGCAAACATTTTAAAAAAAACATATGGAGTCTGCCTGTTTTTAAAAATATGTATTGATTATTTATGTGACTTGGAATCATTATACAGTGTCCTGGCAAAGGAACACTGGTTTGGTTTGTTTGCTGCATTATTTTTCTTCTGTAATTGGAGGTAAGCAGATGTCTTCTGTCACTATGATATGTTACTTTGCCCAGAAATTCTGGGTTCAGAATAAGGCATATAGTGAACTAGCATAAGTGCGCTTGCTTAATTTATTTTGCAAACAGAAGCTAGTTTGCTTGATACAAATTCAGCTTCTTTTTTCATATTTAATTTTCCAGATTTAATTATGTTTTCAAAACACTTTATAACAAGATACTGTGTTCAGGATTCAAAGAGCTACTTGAGTACCAGGAAACTGCCTTCTGCTTGTGCAGATATAATTCCGTTTCCCCCCTTTGTAAATAGCTACCTACCTCTTGGCTATATCAGAAATTACCTTTGAAATTAGGAGTCTCTTTGGGGAGAAGCATAGCTTTTTGATGATTCCCATGCCTTGCATGCAGAAGATGACAGATTCAGTCCCTTGCGTGTCTCAGAAAGGATGATAAACCTTCAACTTAAAGCTCTGGAGATCTGCTAACAGCCAGTGTTGACAACCCCAGACCATGTGAAATAAGACAGTTTCCTCTGCATGTTAGTTTCACAGGCCATTTGGCTAACAGCATGTCATGTTCCCATTGGAAAAGAACAAGTCTATTGATTCAGCTCCTTGGATTAAGTACAGTATTCTTGAGCTGGCATCCTGATGCAGATGGTGAGGACCAAATTAGAGAAGGCTGCTGTTTGCTTTAGTCTAGAGTCTTTTTAGGATTCTCAGAGGCCCTGGGGCAGAAAGCTCATTTGAAGCCTTTTCCCTGCTTCCTATTTCAGTTAAATTTTCATAGTTTTTTGGGTGGTGATTGTGGGTCTGAATGTCAGAAGACCACTATTTCCTGTCTGTCTGTCACTTCCACTCCCATGTTGGCACCATTCATTCCAGAGATGCCTCACCAAACGGATGCTGGAGAGTTGCATATGACAGTGTAAAGAGAGAAACTTAAACAATGCCTGGGATTATATTTTGACCAATTCCTTTCACTGCTTGGGATGAAAATATTCAATCCGATGTGATGGAATGGAATTATGAAGGCCAGGCTCAGGGAGATAAGCGTTTTCTTAGTTCACCGAAAGAGCATGGGAACTACAAGAGGATGAGGCTGGCACCTCCCTGAGGAATTCACGGTGTTGTGGTTGTCTGGTTTAGGAGCTGGGGTTTCAGTCTGGGAAGATTCTTGCTAGAGGTTGTAGCTAATAAACATAGCTGAACTGATTTTGCATTGTCTCTTGGAGTTCCTTGGGCTAAACCTGACATCCATCTGCCCACCCCCTCCTCTCCATGTGTAGAGTTTAGAGCTATAACTCTGTTCCCCCCTCTCTTATAGCCAGGTTATAACAAATTAAGATTAATTCAACTCAAATGGGAGCATACATACTAAAATTAAATTGTACCTGATCAGTTTTATTAAAGTAGAGAGTTTGTCTGCCATTAATATGATTGTCATCATTTTGGTTAGATGGTTTAATGGGTGTTTCTCCACAAGCTGAATGTATGTGGGTAGGACAATATCCTGAACATTATTGTGTTTAATTGTGAACCCATTTTGCCCCATATGCATAATCCTAGGAAAACTTTAACAGTTGCAGAGATATTCTGTTGCTATTCCCCATGTTTCAGTTAAAAGAAATGTATCTTCCTGGAAAAGTTAGCCTCCCCCCTCTTTTTTTTACACATGTTTATGATTTGCATTTGAATCATAAATGCATATTTCTTCTTTATATATGCGTGTACATTAACAATGATATGCCATCTGGCAGCCTAATCTGTTCTATGAAAACATGACCATTTAAAAAAAATAATACCCTGAAAGTTGCTAAGAGCATGCTGCGTCTGTTGATTTCAGCCAGAATAGCACTTGTTCACTGATTTTCACAAATGGAGTTTTGATAGTTATAGCTTTCAAGAGGTGAGCCTCAACTGCAAAATATGGTAAACCTGGGCTTTGTTTCACACCCCCTTTTTCCTTCCCTCCACAGTGGGCGTGAGAATCATCAAAAGCTTCTGTTTCTACTTGAGATGAATCACAGTTTAGATGAATCACAGTTGTTGTTGACCTAAAGTACAATTTGTCTGGACAAATGAGCTTTCAAACACTTTCAGATAGCTGTGGGAAAAGGAGAACAAGTAAGCTCAAGGATTGATTGATTGATTGATTGATTGATTGATTATGTGCCATCAAGTCATTGTCGACTCTTAATGACCACTTAGATAGATCTCCTCCGTAACCATCTGTTCCTAACCTGGTCTTTCAGGTCTTCTAACTGAGTCTATCCACCTTGCTGCCGGTTGCCCTCGTTTTCTCTTTCCTTTCACCTTTCCCAGCATTATAGCCTTCTCCAGGGAGCTGGGTCTTTGCATAATGTGTCCAAAGGAAGACAATTTGAGCCTGGTCATTTCTGCCTTGAGTGAGAATTCTGAATTGCTTTATTCGATGAATCATTTGATCAAGCTCATCATCAAGCCCAAGGAAGGCAAGGTTTATTCACTTACTGCTGTTCCATGAGTTACCATTCTGGGCAATCCAGTTCTTTAAAGCCAAGGACAGGGACAAAACCAAGAACCAAAACAAGAGCTTGGAATCTAAAGCTGAGCACACTGAAACATCCTAACATTGTATTTCTCTGTCCCCAGTAACTCCACCTATGAGATAGCTGGAAGAGAGTAACATGCTGCTGCTGTACAAAAACAAGCTCTGGAAATTCTTCAGAAGTAATCTTCCAATACAAGATATTTTTGTAAAGTTATGGCAGAGGCTTAGTACAGTATGTTATTTCATTGTAGAAGCTGGAGCAGAACTGAACTATTCTGTAATCCAGAGATTCTCAAATCTTACAAGTCTGATAAATGATCAAATGATAAATGGATTTGTGTGATCCCTCCCCTTGAACAAAACGAATGGTTTCCTTGGAGTTCAGGTTGGCAAGAAATAGATTTTTAACTTAGTTTTAATATGTAAATTTTAATCTGTATATCAGAGGATTTCTCAGGTTTTGCAGTACCACAAATAGCCACATGTTAGGGAGGGCAAAATGGGGGGCAATGCCTAGTGTGAGTTTTGAGAGTGTTCCACTTTGCTTGCTTAAGCCTGATCAGGATTTATATAGTTTTGCAATTGCCTTCTAAATTGAGTGCAGCATTGGAAGACCTGAAAGACCAGGTTAGGGACAGATTGTCATGGAGAAGAATTCTCTCTCTCCCTCTCTCTCTCCACCCACCATTGGAAGACCTAAAAGTTAGGGAGGAGCTGTATGACAGATAGGGAAGCTATAAGTAAGTGGGGAGGAACTGACTCCGACTCAATCATAACAAGTCAGAGTAGCTGTAATCTCCCTAAGCTGGTCCTTTTTCTGTAGAGGCCCTCGACTTTTTTCCCATAAAGGAAAAGTTACTGAAACAGAATGGTGTGACATAATTATTGGTGTTTTTTTTCAACCCAGAATCATTCATAACCCTGTAGTTGGGAAGGGAGGTGAAAGAGCTGTCTTCTGCAATTATTCCCTAAATATTAGGTTATCATCTTCAATATTATTGACCTAATGTGACCCCTACTGAAGTTTTAGGTTCACTAAAGATCTGATGATTGTTTAAGTCCCTCTTTTGATCTAACTTGTATTTAACGTACATGTGGAAGGCTTCTAAATGCTGAAAAATAGGATAGAAAGATAGATACACACATATGCCCACACATATGGGTCTGTATTCATGGCCCAAACTGATTGTTGGCTGACCTTCTGCCATTGTGACGTATTAAAGAGGCAATGAAGACCTGCGACACTTTTTTATCATTTGATACTGTGGAACAATGGTGTACCAAGGGAGTGATCCATCCCAGGTATAGGCAATAAGTGGGGCACTGCTGAAGATGAGGAGGAGGCTAGCAGCAGGTGTGGGGTTGTGTTGCTGCTGCCTGGGTGCCAGTCAGCTGTTTGGTGGTTAGCACAGTACAGCAGCAACAGAGGAAAATGGGTGCCTTCAACTCAGTTTTGATTCCTGGTGACTGCGCCCTGCAGGTTTCTTGGCAGCATTTCTCAGAAGTGGCTTGCCATTATCTTCTTTCTAGGGCTGAGAGAAAGTGACTGGCTCAGGGTCACCCAGCTGGCTTCATGCCTAAGGTGGGACTAGAACTCACCTTCTCCTGGCCTCTAGCCTGGTGCTTTAACCATTACACTAAACTGGCTCTCAGTGATGGACGAGGGGGGTGTTAATAAATTATTTGCTCCAGGTGTCAAATATACTTGGTATGCCACTGATTTGGAAATGATTCAAACTGTTTTAAGTTAGAAGAGAATGAAATATTCAAGGTATTTCTTGGGTGCCAGAAAGAAAGAAAATCCTAGCTGTATATTTTGGAAGGAAGAATGTTAGAATCATTTCTGAATAGCAGAATAATGAGGCTGGATGGTTAACCAACATCATTTCCTGCCACCAGGAAGGCTGGTAACTACAAGATTTTCCCTTAGTGTTCTTAAAATGTAGTCGGATCAAGATAGCCCAGAGGCAGACATGGCTTCTCCTGTGCCGGGTCGTGTCATCCATCATCTTGCCTGTCTGATGTGGGCCTTACCTAAAATCCTGAGACAGATCTATGCAAGCACTGATCTTAGCAAGGGTCCAGCTATTTCACTTTCAGTTCACATGATACAGTTCTGGGGTTCAGTTTATTGGCTGAAAATTTCCAACGTAATTTGGGAGATTTATCTAAATGGAAGAGCTAGACTACAGAGTATATATAAACAAGCATTTGTTTTCAGTTGGTGCTTTCATGGCTAAGATAAAACAAAGACTCCCGTTAATAGAGGTTGGCGTTGCAAGTAATTGTGAAAGTTTTGAAATCTGATTGAGAATAAATCTTGAACTAACTTTCTTGCTTGCTCAGAGGCTGTCAACTGTCTGTTACAGCTACCATTCTTGAATTACAATAAAGATATAATTTCTAGTGTTTTCATCCCAGTCTCTATATGAGTATACAGCCTAGTTAGTCTTTGTTCTTAGGGATCAGCACTCACCAACCTGTCATTATTTGAAAGTTGAGTTTCTGTAGTGTGCCTGTGCGTTAATATTCTCAGTGCCTGCTTTTGGGACTGCTCTTTGTGGCATTTGTGACTTTGGTACATTTCAAACTTGTGGTATTTTAAGGTCCTGATATGACCTTGATGGGCTGACGGGAGAAAGGATGTTTCCCTGAAACTGCATTTCCTTTAAGGGCCAGGGAGGGTGCTGTTGAGAGGGATGAAATTAAATGAAGATGTGAAGAACAGCCAAGCACAACCGGAGCCAGCTAGGGGTTGGCGGCTTCAAGAAATCTTTCAAGTATCCTTAGTGGGAGGGGACAGGATTAGTAGGCACAAGATGGTTTTATGTGTGTGTTTTTAAAATAAAGCTTCTTTAAATGATAAAAAGAAAGCGAAGTTCCAACATGCACAAATAGTATTAATTTGCTTTTTAACCTTAATTATCATGCACAATATAACATTGGACTTAAAGAAAGAAAGAGCATGGCTTATTTTCATGGCAAGAGTAAGAAGTGATTTGTCATTGCTTTCTTCCATGATTTTTCCCCAACTTCTCAGTCTAACCTACAGCCTTGGAATTCCTGCTGGTCTTCCATCCAAGTACTGACCTTGCTCAACTTTTTCAAGATAAGCTAAGGTTGGCTAGGTGCTGTCCCCTCAGCTGGACGGTTGTGATCTTTCTAGCATCTCCTACCTGTCCCACAGTTGTGATGCTGACTGATGCTAATTTATTCAGCAGAGTGGAGATAGTAGTTTACTCTTTGCCCTATGCCAGCTGAGCAACATGTTTCAGAAAAATACCCCCAATCGGTAACTGGTAAGCAAAAGGGGATCCAGTGTAAATCTTGCACTGAACTTGACAGCAAGCTAAAAAAAGGTTGGGTATTAGGATTGGAGTGGAGAAATGTGGAGCGAGAAGAGGGAGCAACAATCTATTTCATTAAAAAAATGTTACAGGGGAAATATGAATCACAAACACACCCCTCCTAATGGAAATGTAATTTTTTTATTACATTTCCATTGTGTGCTTCCTGTAAGAAGCTTATGGTTAGTGCTGCTTAATGCATCCCTGCATAAGGGACTCAGTTTAGAGATAGTGATTTCATTCCTGATTTTTCTGATTTATGTTCAAAACTCAGTTGACTACACCACAGGATGAAAGAAGCACTGGCATTTGTCTGCCAACACCAGCAAACAAAGCTGCAGAGGTGAAGAGATAGGCCAACACAGAGTGTTTCCATTAGTGTTTGGGAGTTGAAATAGTAATAAAAGTCATTGTTTGGAACATGGTTTAATTTAACACTGCAGTGCTATTGCAGTAGGAGGACTTGACACTGTGATTATGGAGTATAACTGTAAGCCAGAGAAAAACTTGGCAAATCAACCAGAGGACAAGGAGGAGAAGCATTCATGAAATGCATATTCAAGCAGCCTCGAAGTAGGTGTGATATCTGAAGCTAGGACATTTGGAAAAACAGGAAAGGATTTACGATGGATTCTTGGAGCTGTACATGAAAATCTGCTACTTTGGCCACACCCAAAAGACTTGTCAGTTAATTGTATCAATCTTTATCATAACTTTGGAACTTTGCTTTGCATGATGGGTGCTTTGGTACCTGTGCAGCAGTGGCTGCCTCTAGAAGTGACAAAGCTAAACTGGTTTGGTTAGTATCAGGCAAGGGGAATCCCAGAATGAGAAATGAATGAATGAATGAATGAATGAATGAATGAATGAATGAATGAATGAATGAAAACTTAGAAGAAGACAATGGCAAACTATTTCTTTAGGGCTGTCAAGAAAAATTCTTGGATGTGGTTGCCAAGAGTTGGACCCAGCTTGAAGGCCTTTGCTTTTTTATGTATATCCCTCTGTATGTGTGGTGTTTTTATCTCTATATATATGTATCAGCAGCAGCCTGAATCAATCTACTGCAGGTTGAAGGCCTCTTCATTGAAGGTTATGGACTGTAATCTGCCACACTAGTGTGGGATGCTGATTGATTGATTGATTGGTTGATTGATTGATTGACTATGTACTATTAAGTGGTTTTCAATTCGTAGTGACCACATAGATAGATTTTCTCCCTGACAATCTGTCCCTAACCTGATCTTTCAGGTCTACCAACAGTGTGTTCATTGCCACTGTAACTGATTGGTCGTTCTCTTCTTCTCTTTTCTCCCACCGAGAGAGAGTGACTGACTCAAAGTAGTCATCCAGCTGGCTTATGTGTGTTAGGGAGGACCAGAAGCTAGGTCTCCCTGCTCCTAGTCCTACCTTAATAGACATAATGTTACTGATCACTGTGATCTTGTGACAGTTTACAAGGCATGTCTGTATATCCCCTAATTCCAATTTGTAATGTACATATGATTATGTACATTAATCATATGTACATAATGATTAATGTCCCTAACATATGGTCGCTTTATTTTCACACATGTATGGTTACTTTATCTTGCTTTTAAAAAATTTATTATTGAATCAAATGTATGTGTAATAGAGGTTAAAAGTGGAAATAGAAAGAGATGAAATAGAGATTGCTTTCAGTAAATTGTTAATAACAAGCAAACAAAGAAATTGCATTGCTTGACCAAAGTTTTATCTAATCTATCACAACATTTGTACTGAATCAGTCTAGGCAACCTGAGAAATGAGAAAGGAACATCATCTCTAGTTGGATCCACTTTTGCTATCCTGAGGAATGCTTTTCTGAGCGGCTAGGTTTCATTTTAGACACTGTTGCTAATATCCCTCCTTTGAATACAAATAATTCTTTTTAAAGCCATCTGTTCAAGTGACCATCACATCTCATGGTAATGAATTCCATATGCTGCTTCTGCATAATGTGATGTAATAGTTCCAGAATCTATTGTCCTAATCTTAGTGCAATCAATTTTTGCTGCGGTAATACTGAAGCCTAGTTTTTGAAGAATATGTGGTTTGAGTAACCCAGGGCTAGTTGTGTCCTCTCAGACGAATAAACTCACAAAGGGAAGAACCGCCTTGTAAGAGATCTGAAGGCAAATTCCTGGGAGGGCTGGTCAAAAGTGCTGGGTGTGGAAAAGAAAAGATTCCATGGAGTTTAGAAAAATATTTTCTGTTTGTGGTATTTTTATCTTGCCTATGTAAACGGTGTGTATGGTTGCTCTTATTTTTTTTATTGTATTTCATAGTTTTATTATACTGTGTTTCTGAAATTATGTTACCCTGAGACATTAGATAATAAGGTAAGTGACAAGTTGAATGGATTAAAAATTAAGTAGGACGTGGGGGTACATATGACGGCAGTCTTCATGTAATAGTTAAAACTAAGCTGTTCTGGAGGACTTTGGGGGATTAATGAGATTATGGTATGCTTGGTTATTGTTCTGTTTTTACTTTTGATTTATTTCCCATTTTTATACTGACCTTTTACTTCAATAAACTGAGAGCCACATTTCCTCCACGTGGGCAGATGCTTATGACCTTTCCGTGAAGCAGTGAATTATCAGAAATTTAAGTGTAACTTCCAGGGGCATCTGTGTGTGTTGGGGGAGGTAATAAAGGTCAAGATGGTGGCTTTGATTGCAAGGTTGTAGGTACTATCTTGACTCCCCCTGCCCATGGATACCTGTGGCAGTTTCCCATTTAAACTAAATCAGCCAAAAATCAGGATATTTTTTCAAGTAAACTTAAGATCTTAGTGTCTGGAGGCCAATGTGTCCTACAAGTGCTTTCAGATACCAGTATAAAGAGGCAAAGATGCATACATATCCATTTGATATGTTGCCATGTTGTTCTTGCCTATCCCAATTGTCCCACTGCTCCAGTGAAGCACTTGCTGAGACCAAGAGGGGCACAACACAATTTGAAGAAGGGGAAATCCCTTGGGGAGGAGTAGGGCTGACACAGCCAAAATCAATTTCCCCAGCCTGCTGGAGACAGACGTTAAAGTAAAAGGAGAACCAGTCATACGTGGTATATTGAGGTGTGCATGTTGGGGAGGTGGACAGGGCTGTAAGCCCTGGCAGGTGTGCTGTTAGACTTCAACCTAACTCTGCTTCAGATCCCAGCTGTGGAAATGTATAAAAAGTGTTGTATTTCCAGACGGAAGAATAGGATTACTGACTCACGATTTTCAGAAAATATGCAATAAGTAATATTAATCTCAGTTGAATCCTGGACTTGGCTGCTCTAAACATTTCAGGGATGAAATCACTGTTATTTATGCTGTCAGACAGAATTAAATATCGTGCCAAGCAGACCCTTTATTTGGAAGGGAAAATAGCAACAGAGTCTGTGAAAACACAAAATATTTAATAAGCAATATTGAAATGCAAGCAATTGAACCTAATAAAAATGCTACTTATTCTTCTTTACCTACAAACTGACTTTGAAATAAGAATGACAACCCTCTTTGCTTTTTCTTTTTTACATTTGTGTCTTTCCTTTTTTTTTTTTTTTTACAGGAGCTCAGGTTGCTATTTTAGCCACATAACTTTGTAAGGTATTTTACTTTGGAAGTTAGTGACTGGATTCAGGAATTGCACTAAACTACGATTTGCTTTACTATGACTTGTAGAATAAATTACAATTATCTGGGTTCACACAATCCAGGAAGCCATAAAATATGGCTTACAATCCACAATGGTTGGATTTACAAAATACCGTATGTAGCCAAATGAAAAAAAAAAAAAGCTTAATATGTCTTAGTGTTGGGTGAACCAAGCTTGTAGTTTTTCCAAAGATACCTAGGAAGAATTATAGTAGCCATTTCAGCCTCCACGTCCAAATCCAGAGCTCTAGCAACTGAATCACATGGCCTGTGTATAATTAGTGCTGTTATGTGTCTTAATGGCAGCACATGTTTAATATGCCACTGTTGTTTTAATATGCCACTGACTGTGTTTGCAGTAAACTCTTTTAACTCACATAAAAAGTAGCCATAGTGATCATGAGGGAAAAATAGCTAGAATCCATATTAAGACAAGAGTTGACTAGGTTCATTGAAGGTTTATAAAATCATTGAAAGCTGTTGAGTTTCCAAGAATCACCTTATCTGATAAAGATTTATTGGAAATTTAAAATCCAGCAGCTCTTGCAAATATTCAGTTGGCCTAACAAAGATGTTGACTCGGTATGGATCGCCAGCAACTCTTAAGTATGACATGCACAAAAGTGTTTTCCACTTCAGCATGGACAAGGTATTTGTGTGTGTAATAACCCATGCATCATGACATCATCCTACAAATGATGGAAATGACGTGATTTGTGTCATTTGCATGATGGCATCATGATTTGGGTGATGTATCATGACTTCAGTCAGGTGCCTGTGATAGAGGGCTGGTTACTCAGATGCATCATACAAAGAATTTTGTTCAGATTAGGGAGAAATAAGGTAATTGATAGAGCCATGACCCAGGTATTAAAGATTCTCAAGCATTATTATTGATATTACTATTCCTTATAATATTAGTATAATACAGGATCTGTACAAGCCACAGATGAGGCCCTGTTGTATGAAGAGTGCAAGAAAAAGCCTAGAGGTCAAAACTTCCAACCCTGCCTCAGACCCCCACAGGCATTCTCAGAAACTAACAATGGTAGAAGTCCCATTATTTTTGGGAAGGGCTGATTTTCCTGTGCAGGAAAAAGATAAAGGAAGGATGAACCAAAAGAGAACATTATTGTGAGAAGAACAGATGTGTAAGCTTCCTTTTTGGTAGTAGGATATTTGTAAAAACATCGGCTTCCCTGTGGTAACTAATCTTTTTTATAGTGAGGGCATCTGAGATAGCTGTTCTGTAAAATCACCTCCAACATGCATTCAAAATCCCAAATGTGGGTTCTGGCCGCAAAGAGTTGCTTGCTTTTGCTCTAGATCTTTTTTTTAAAGCTCTAATATGCTTTTGGACTTCTTAATTATTTTTTGCTGCAGAGGTGCAGTTGTACCAACATATAACCATATCCAATGACTTCTGATTCTTAGATTGTTATATGTTATTCTGTTCCTTTAAATCAGTGTTGTCCAAACTTGGCCACTTTACGATGAGTGGACTTCAACTCCCAGAATTCCCCAGCCAGCATGGATGGCTGGGGAATTCTGGGAGTTGAAGTCCACTCATCTTAAAGTGGCCAAGTTTGGACAACACTGATTTAAATTAAGAGTAAGGTATAGATCTCTGAACAATGCCATCTTGTAACCATTTTGGGGTGTGTAGGCCATTCTTAAAAGAACCATTTAAAAATTTCACGATAGAAAGTTACTAATAAAAAAAGGAATGACTCTAACATTTGCTCACCAGTCTGATTTGGTGCAACATAAATACAGTGATTATAGATGGCTGCAGCGTTGCGCATAAAAAACAGGCAGAGCTTCAATTGCACCATTGTGGCTGCCATCTTGACTTTTTTGACCATACCCTGGAAACACCCCTGTTTCTTGTTAAACTACGTTAAGCCTCTTTTAGGCTTATGCTACAAGTTTTGTTCATTAGCTATCTAATATGGCAGGAAACTATGTTGCTCGTTTGCAACAATTGGGCTGCTAAAACTTGACAGTACAATCAATAAGGTCTGTGGGATTGGAAAAAACTAACAAAAAAACAAAAAGAGTTTGCAGGTTGCCCGTTCCTGTTGGGTAGGCCATCTGGACCCAATATGTAAATGTCTCAATTGGTCACCTTCCCCAAATTTCTCCATGTTCTGCTTAAAGGAAAAAGCCAAAAGGGAAGTAGGTTCAATCAGCCAGAGTTTGTTCAACCTTGCTTTTAGCTCATGCAAACATTATTGCTTTAGGCAGGCCCCCCAAAGGTTGTACATGATAAAGAAATACACCAAAGTGAGAATGCAGATGTTTGAAATGGACGTTTGAAGATTGAATGCAAAGGCAATCCCCTTTTTGCTCCAATGTACAGTTCACATGTCCACTATTTGATCAGAGTGTGTGGGGCAGTCTTCTGCATGGTCTGGCTGTCCAGCAGTGAGTTGGAACATGTCAGCCACAACATCTGTTCTTTACTATTGATTTGAGAATCCACCACGAGGAAGAGTTCTCTGTCGTACCCTAACTCCCATTTATATTCCGCAGGTCTGGGAGTATTTTTCCTTCCTTGCCATCCAGTGCCTTTTGTTTAAAAACAGATTCATCTGACAGCACTGCAGTTCACAGCGTAATTTCTTCACAGTCAAGTCTGCTGGAAGAGGAAGAAAAGAGGCTTTTGGATGTGCATGCGTGCGTGTTTCTTAGCATAGTTCTTTGCAGCAGGTAACAAATTGCTGAATATTCATGATGTCCAAACCTTCCCGCCTGGCCAGGCCACTATCGACTAACCCAGCATCTAGACTGCCTTTGTCTAGGAAAGAAGATTTTAGTGGCAGAATGAGGAAAATTAGTTTAGGGGAAAAGATTTTGAGAGCTGGCAGTGAAGGGAACCTGATTAAGCAGCAGCAGCAGCAGCAGCAGCAGCAGCCCGAACAGCAGGTGCCAGCCATGGATGCACTTTTTCGGCAAAGGGTTCCTGTGCTGAAAGGTAAAGTATGGATTTCTTTCTTAAATAAAGAATCTGCCAGATTAGACGTTGCAAGGTAAAATGAGCATGTCATGATGGTACAGCCCCAAGGACAGCCCTGAGAAATGGGAGGAGGAAACATTGGGACTGAGTTGGGAATATTTTCGCTGTGCTGTTATATAGCCACGAAAGGCATTTTTGCTTGGTATGTTTTGAAACTACTTGTCTAGTTTAAATCAAGACTTGTGCTGGGGAAAAACGTCTGGAGCTTCAGAGGCTGATCAAGTGTTATCACTTTTTGTTAACTAATTGGCTTTTGTATCGGTAGAGCGTCGGAGGTTATGATTAAAGGGATGCTGAAAACAGGTTCTGAACCTGTGAAATAAATAAATACATTTTTTAAAATCACCACTCTTCCTAGTCATCATGCATGAGTAGTGTGGGTAACAAGTATCCTCTGTTCTTTGCTGGAATGGTTCTTTCTGCATGACATAAGCCTACAGCTCCCAAATTCAGCATGCCTGCTCTGAAATCCAGGTCTTCCAAGAAAGCATTTAGAAATGCATGGGCTCCAACGGACACAGGAAAAAAACTCGTGACATAACGAATATTCTTATGCATCCAGTGATCCCCGAAATAAAATATTTGACAAACTGTGAGATGGTAAAAGTACAGCCAAGTTTTTCTTTGATTTATAACTGCCGGGAACCAGAGGCTTCAGCTACGTTATGAAATTTAAGATTTGGGTTGGTGATTTCCATCAGAAATAAGAGCACTGTTCTCTGCCTTAAATGTTAAATGGATTTTCCTCTTTCAGTCATAATGGAGGAGAAGGAAATTTGATTGAGGCAATCAGCGGCAAGTCTGTTGCAGTAAAATCCCTGACTTTGTAACTGCAAACTGTAGCTATTCTCTCCACACACAAACGCACAGCATCAGAGTCTGCAGCGTGCCTTCGGAAGGGTGCTTTTCCTTCGCCTGTTGCGTGACTTTTGCAATGCCGTGAGAAGAAGAAAAGTGATGATACTCAGTATTACCTAGCGAGAGGGATGGTGTGACCTGTACTGAAAAGATTGCCAGCCCTGATGGAAAGCAGACACTTGCAAATGAGAAAGGAACTAAAAATCTGTTCTGGTTTTGGAGAGCTTAAAATGTATGATTCTCCCTACGCCAATGGGTTGCATGTTTGGTAGTTAATGTAGACGTTTTTCTTTGATCTGACAGTTGATACAGATGCTCAAAACCTTTATTTCCAGCAAACGAAGCCCTTGTGTGAACAGCAGTGGTTTCTTTCCCCTGCCCTCCAACCTGTAACTTGAGTTAGAAGGTAATTGAAGATTGCTAGGATGACATGACTGTCACTACATTTTAGCCTGTTGTGTGTTAACTGAGGCTGTGATTTCTCTATTTCCAAAAGACGCTACTTGGGTAGTTTGTTAAAGCATCACTTTGCTGCCTCGTGTGCTTCCTGAAATACTGTGTCTACATCAAAGGGTCCTAGAGGTTTACAGAATATTAAGTAATGTTTTTTCAGGGTCATGACTTTTATGCAGCTCTTTTGGCATATTTCTGCTTGTTACAGTTGAAGAGTTTCAGGAGTTACCTGATAATTTGAGGTGAACAGAAGGGCCTGTTTTTATGTATTATGAGTGAGTAGCAATCTATATTTTTTGTTCTATAAGGCTTTTGTAAAAATGAAGTCCAGATTACTTTGGAAAACAAAATTAAAGCATTTCAGTATTTCCTTAGTCCTGTATGGGATACATGAAGAAAAATATTAATATTCTTGAAGTGTATGTGTAAGAATGTGTGTGTGGCCTTCTATGCAGAATTATATACAAGCAAGTATCAATAACTATCATGAGACTGATCTAGGTATGATGCTATTAGGGTAGAGTTGTAATATGCAAATAGAATAGAATAGAATAGAATAGAATAGAATAGAATAGAATAGAATAGAATAGAATAGAATAGAATAGAATAGAAATCTTTATTGTCATTGTACAACTTGTACAACGAAATTAATGCCATCCCAGTGCAGCTTTAAAAATATAAAAACCATAAAACACATAAAACACATAACACACATAAAACACATATAACACAACCTTCACATTCCATATTGCACAACCCCTGATGCTGCATTAATACTGCACTATACGATAGAATTCAGTATAGTTGCAGCTGCACAAGGTGGTGTATTATTGTGCACTGAACATAACATCATATGCATCAAGGTAATGTTCCTGGGAAATTTCTAGTAAGATAAGTCATTTAATTTATGCTTGGAAAATTCTTTAAGATGTTGTTTGGTTTGAACCTATGACCACAGGGTCTGTCAGCCCTTTGAGATAGGCCAGGTCAGGAAACAGACACCACAAGAGATAGTGGAACTCTACTTTATTGATATAGACAGTGTTTTTCAATCTTGGCAACTTTAAGATGGGCGGACTTCAACTCCCAGAACTCCCCAGCCTCCCTCTTATATCAAAGAGATTCAAGGTGGGACACTTTAAGTTTCTTTCTCACACTTTTTTGTTTCCCCAGGCTAAGCTTATATTGTACTAATAGTTGCTAAATACCTTCCCCAGGGTCATCTCTGTGCTTCCCTACAGTGTCTAGTTTTGATCAGAGACCTTTACCTAGAGTGACCACATAATTTATTATCTAACCAGGACGTATGGTCAGCCTAGTGAAAGGAGACACTGGGAAAGAGGGGAAGAAGTTGGTCACTGCCTGGGGGCCTCATAAAGGAGCTATAGTGTGTGCACACCCAAATGGAACAATAGTTGTAAACTGGGACTATCCTGGGCAAGCTGGGGTGTATTGTCAGTTTAGCTTTACCTGACTCAGAGTCAGTATCATGGAGGAAGTGTATACACATTCATTACAAGTTCATAGAGAGCTGTTTTTTTGTTGCATCTTAGGTTGGAAGCTTCAAAGTGGAAAAAACTCTACATGGTGCTTAGTCTGTTCTTAAGTAGCCTTGATTTGAGCCAGAGCATCCAGCATTATACCATGGCTGATTAAGATGTGGTAAGAGGTCAGAGTGTCAGGAGGATGACATTCTCCACATCTGTCTCTTGTGTCAGCTTACTCATCAGAGGTAGTTTTTGTCCCCAGCATTTATCATAAGCTAAACTGAAATGGATCCAAATTGGTGCCTTCCTGATGTAGAAATTCAGGATATAAGAAATCAACTCTCAGAATTCCCAATCAACATGGCCTTTATTAATGCTGATGTTTTTGAAGGTTGAAGTGCAACACACCTGGAGAACTTCTGGTGTGCTGAAGTGCCAAAAGTGATGTGAAGTCCTTAGCTGAAGTGTAGCTTGGTGCCTTGCTGACGGTTGGTTAAATCAGCGAGATCCAACATTTATTTAGGAATACTGTACCATGACACAGTTTATTTAGAAAAACTATTGGAATATTCCCCATTACCTAATGAATACTTTGTCACCAGAGTTATGCCCCCCAACCTACCCTAATTCTTCATAGCTTCTCTAAAATGCACAGAAAGCAAAAGTTGAGAGCAAAGAGGATTGGCCCCATTTCTCCAGGAACTGGTCAATTTCCTCAATAATACAGAATTGAGACTCATCCATGGAAAGCTGAGAAGAAGTAAACACAATCGTTCTGTAAAGAAGGAATGGGAATCCCAGCTGGAAATTACTATGCTAATAATTACAGAATTTTTTTTTAAGTCATTAAATTAGCAAATTTGGAATTTTGAAGAGCACATATGACCCCTATAAAATGTGCATTGGAGTTGAATTGAAACAACGTCTGCATAAAAAGTTGAATCCAAGGTGGGGTAAGTTAAAGGTGGACCAGCAAAGCCTCCATTTCTGTATTACTTGTACATGTCAACCCATGCACAGATAACTTTTATCTGAAAGTTATCCTGAGGATATTGAGGTTAACTAATGCCACTTACACTCTGGTTGCCAGTTTTTGTGGCAAGCTTGGTATGTGTGAAATCCAGAGTATGAGAAAGTGTCACCCAACACATCTGAACACCTCCTTCATGCCTTGGTATAATGTGGTTTTAATGAGCTGAAATCATCAGTAAAATGAATTACAAGTGGAGGTCTTTCTTCTGGCCACAATCTGCTGCACAAGCCAGTCAGCCATGGTTTAATTTCCACTGCAATTAAATAATTTCCTTTGCAGCGGCAAGGAAAAGATACTATTGCTTAAATTAATGCAACCCAAATTATATGTTACGTTAGCATGTAATTAGCAATTAGTATATTAAGACTAACATATATTACATTTGGTATAACTTTCAGAAACCTATTTGTTGGGTGTGCCTAAGAGAATGGCTTCCTGTGGGCCTCTCAAGAGATGGGATGCCCTTCAGTTGTACTGAAGCCTTCAGAAAAAGAGTTAAGACCTGCCAGTCAAGCCAGGCCTTTTGAGTTAGAGCAGTATCATGCATTTTTACTTTTTTTGAATGGGTTGAGATTGTTTCATCATTTAAACTTAGTCTC
Organism: Python bivittatus; assembly: GCF_059951505.1. Taxonomy (NCBI): domain Eukaryota; kingdom Metazoa; phylum Chordata; class Lepidosauria; order Squamata; family Pythonidae; genus Python; species Python bivittatus. Next base: position 17,593,087 of record NW_028277088.1, on the reverse strand, counting down.
CCCAAGTGGTAAATGGAGAGAAAAGCAAAGGAGAACATACTGATCGATGTGCTGGTGTGTATATATAATCTAAACGTGGGCAAAGATGAGTTGGATTCACCTTGTCGGATTCACCGACAAACAGCTTTGCACTGCAGAGATGACTTGACTTTTTATGTCAGAGCAAAGAGACAATGCAGTTTGCTGCAACAAAGAACTTTACAATGCCTGGGATACCCACCCCATATGTTTTCCTGGTGGCTTCCCTTCTAAAAACGAACAAGGTCCAACTTGCTTAGCATGTTGAAGATCAGCCAGATCAGCTACCACCTGTTCAGATGAGTGGGTGAGAAGGATCCGACAGAAGAACAGTTTTGCTACTCTGCAAAGCCTCATTGCAGAAGAGGGGCATTTTGGGAAAAGAAGAGCTGGTCCTTCCTGTTCCTGCACTACCCCCTTCAAGTATGCAGAGCACTGAAGACTTTGAACAGGCTCACTTGCAGATGGAGAGATTTGCAGACAGGAAATGCTGTTATCTCCAGTATGCGAATGATTGGAGATAAGCTTACTTGTATTCTGCTCTGGGTAGAAGAGGAAGGGAAAGGTTGAGAGAGAAACGGGACTTAGGACAAGAGAAGGGATAGGGACTGAGGAAGAAGAGAATATGCCAGTAGGACATATTAGACTCACAGGCCAGATGTTTCCTGTGCTTGCATAAACTCTTGGAGACAATGCTCCAATTCTCCAGATTTTACAAGATGCTTTATCATTTTTCTACCACAGATTTAAATTTGTTTGCCTGTTGGTTTGTTCAGTTTACACGGTGGCCCACTCACCGGGCGACTCTGGTAATATGGCAACCCCTCACAGAATTATAGGCCTCTTTGCATTTAATGGGTCTGCGGCATTTAAAAATGTCAGGGGGATTCTGGGGATCCTGGGAAGAATTGGAATTAGAGTAGAAAAGAATAAGGTTTCAACATGGTGCCAAGGATAATTGTTCTTGGGATCTTCCCATTGGTTCTGGTAAAAAGAAGCGCTAATGGTGCCTATGGATTTTTTGTGTGTCTAATAGTATCCTCTGGAGGACAGTACAATGGTTGGAGGATTATACTTCTCCATCCTAGACACTACTGTAAGTAGTAAATCTTCAAACTACTGAAGACTGTAGCCCAGGCCTGCACAACATATGGCCCGCAGGCCGCTTGTGGCCCGCCAAAGGATTTCATGCGGCCCGCATTGCTCGTGAGTGCGAGATCCGAAAATGCAGTATATATATTTTTTTAAAATAAAGTTTCCGCGATGAACTGTCGCAGGGGTGATTTCCGGGAAATAACCACAGGCTGAGTGCTGACACGTTATGACGGCGACGAGGGCGGCAAAATTACTCACCGAAACAGCTCTGGGAGAACGGCCATTTTGATAATTGTAAATTTTGCAAGGTTAATACCTTTGTAAAATGGATGATCAAAAGAAGTGGAAGATCAAATCAGAACATAGATAAACCGATTGCTGACAAGAAGCATAATACGTCCCATTAACGAAATGTAAATGGTAAGAAAACCTTAAAAATACATTCAAACTTACCAAAGTAATATTTTTTTCTTAAGTAATAAGTGTAATAACTGAAATTTCTCTTTTTTATAATACAGTTTATTTTATTTGCAAAATAGTTTAATCGTTAATTATACTATAATAATTATAGTACAATTAATGATTAAACTATTTTGCAAATAAAAAACATTATTATCCCATTATTATAACTTTACTTGGAAAATGAGGCACTAAAAATCTATCTGTGGCCCGAAGAAGTTTAGCCTATTTAATTTTGGCCCTTACCTACTACCAAGTTGTGCAGGTCTGCTGTAGCCTTAAACATAGGTATCATCATAATAAATGCATATGATTGTACTTTACATCGATGTAGAATTCTGAATCATGTGTCAGTGATACCAAGAAAATGTATCTCTAGAAGGTAATGGACTGAAAATGTTGGTTTATCCTTTGGAATAGAATATGTGACAAGATTCAATATTTATTAGGCTACCATGTGTAGATATACTAATATACTAATACCCCATGCAGCAATATCCAAAATTTAATGCAATTTTGTTTTTACGTCTGATTTTTTAATTACTCATATTTTCTTATAGGGGTTTCATTCAAAGCTTTGCTTTTGCACGTGAATTCTTGTTATAGGATGTGGTTGATGTTGTTATGATTGCTTGTTTTGCAAAGCCAGTAAAACTGTTCTATCACAGAAATATACATGGTTTCTGCTTTGCCTGTGGAAAGAAGCTACTCCTAGAATACACCTGCAAAATTTTGCATATGATTTTATATTTGAAAATGGACACAAAAAGGTGATTTGTTATAAAATATAAAACTGTTGAAAATTACAACCAGTTAAGTGAGGTGGGACTTTTATTAGAATATAATATAATGGCCAACCAAACAATTGAAACAATGATTACCAAGAAGTTTCCAAGAAGTCTTAAGATTTTCTTCCGAAGGGTAATGTATATATGTAGGGCATCTTAATTTAACCTGACACCGCTTGAGTTTACTTGCTGCAAGACTTCTAAGCACATAAATCCCATTAAGTTATAGAGAACAAAGAAAGTGGGTTGTGATCAGTAAGACTTTTCGGCAGGGCCAAACCCTGCTGTCAAGAATTCTCAGGGTAGCTAATAGCAGGAAAACTCTATTTTAGAATGCACCTTTAAAGAAATGGCCCGTGTGCCTTCCTTGCTAAACCATGAAGCAGAATCCAAGATGAACCAGGCACCAACTACAGCTGATAGTCTTCCTCAGTTTGTCAATCTGCTGTTCAGGTCTGCAGCAAATGCACAAGTGCCAGTCCTCAGTCTACTCTGATATCTGCAAAGTGGCTATATCGTGGGTGGGATGGGGAGGAGATAAAGCGGTTCAGATGGAAGGCAAATTGAAATGCTGAATTAGAGAGCAGGAACTGCTTTGTTGTTTCCCAGAATTCTGTGGTATTTTCTGAATATGTGGAAGTATAAGAGTTGCTATCACGAACAAGGTATGGAAAGCATGCAGAACAGAACTGGAATTCCTTCCATCCCCTTTACTTGTAGAAAATACCTCTGCATTTTCTTCTGTAAAATGATGTTTGCTTGTTTGTGTGCATTCATGCATGCATTTTGTCCCTAGAGACTAATCAGGATCTATGCATGCAAGTTGTCTTTTTACATATGTGTGCACATGTATATGGATTTAATCAGGGCAGGCGCATCAACATTACATCTCTGTGTGTGCTTCTGCTCTTTCCACAAGTTGTATCCGTCTGTGTATATGTGTGCTCTGGGTCTGGGTCATGTGACTAGGAGGGAGGCAGGTTTAAGAATGGAGCAGTCAGCAGCGTTCTGAACAGCTGCCTGGGTGCCTCTTCCAGAGGGAGATTTTGTGCTTTTTTCGTTGCTAGATCCAGCCCATTTTTAAGTGCTATCTTTCTTTTCCCAGCTTCTGTCAGCACACCAAATTTGGGCCCATTCCATTCTGTTTTCAGAGAATTACCCAGCTGACAGCTGGACAGCATCCTAAGCCCCTTTCTATAATTCCTTTCCAACATTCTGTTGGGTTGGAAAGAATAAAAATGGCTGCCTTCTTTGCTGCCCACTAAAGGCTGCCAGTATATTGGAGAGAAGCTGAATATTTACAGAAAAATACACTTGTACAAACTGGACAAAACATTCCTCCTGCAGCTTAGAGAAAGGTCCTGTGTTAAACATTCTCCAAAGATGGGCAGTGATTGATATAGGCGTGGAAGATATATACATTGATATACTAGAAAATCTAAGGAGCGTGAAATATGTGGGAGGAGGTTTTATTTTAATTATCAGGCCAGACTTCATTTTGGACAGCTTTCCCAAAGTGATGCTCTTCACACTTTTCCTATAATTAGGGAGTAAAATCCAACACATCTGGTGGGTACCATATTGTTCTATGCCCAACCTATACCAGTTATTGGAAATAAGGCTCACCTGAACTCACACCATACTTCTAAATAATACATACAGAATATTCTGAGGTCAATAAGAGCACATAGATTAAGCTCTCAAATTAAGCCCAATAACAAGTATTGTTATTTGTATCTATTAGAAGAGGGTCTGCTCCAAAGGCAGGTCTGGATCAAACACAATTTCCTAACAGCGGGGTCTAGTAGAGAATTTAATGTGGATTTCCAGAAGGAAAACCAAACGATTTTATGTTAGTGTTCCTGTACTATATTTCACATTCCAAACTGTATCATTTTTCTTCTCTCCAGATTTCTTATTCAGTCAGATACCCTTTTTTGTATGCATGTAAATGTGGTTCCTGGTGATCAGCCAAGCAAGCTTTTGCTTTACATTTTAGTATTCTAGACTTACCATTCATAACCATACCTGAAAAAATATTGTGGGTAAAAGTCAAGAGAATTCTAAATTAAAGCTCCAACCATCTCCACCACCCACTGGTAAGAATAATTTGAGATGAATGTGATAAAATAAGCAGTAATATGGGAGCAATAATGACCAAGAATGCAGAATATCCAGATGAAAGGACATAATTTTGAAAATGTTCCTCTGTTTAATGTGAAGTTTTTCCACCTCCCAACAATCTGCATCTGGCAATGTGTGCATTTTTTACATATAGTCCGGATGCTTGCCAAATGTGCCCTACTCTACTGTAGCTTTGTAACAGTGATTACTTTTACGCTAGCTATCTAGAGCAAAATGTATTTCATCACAACTTATGGTCACATAAACTTTACTGCTATCCTATTAGCACAGTGAACACGAATGCAAGACCCAAGAATAGGTTTTCGTATCAATCTTTTTCTGATTGGTATGAAGAGTTGGGCTGATTATTTTTATAGCACGATTAAAGAAAAAAAACTAGAAGAGGATAAATAGATTGAGTGCAGTCCCATGTAATGTATTCCTCTCCCCTCCCCAAGTTGGCAGCACTGTATGGCACAAATGAGGACGAAGGGATCTCTTAAAATGACTTTTCAGTGAGACTCAGAAATGCAATCTTTTCTTTGATGTGCATAAAAAATATTGGCACCCCAGGCAATATTTTGTAATGTTATTTTAGCTCTTCTGGGGTTTTCTTGGTAACTACTTTTGAAATTCCAAAGTCTTATTGAGCTCTGAAAGCTTTAGATTGAAGACCATAAATAGTTTAATGGATTGGTGAAAAGAAATGTTCCATCTCAGCTGTTCCCAGGCCAGTGCCCTGCAGGTGGGCTTCTAGAATGCAAGACATTGTGTAGGACTGAGGAAGGGTCAGTTCATGAAAAACTTCCAGCTTGGTAACATACTGTAGGTGAATACCTTCTCCACAAAATTGCTCTATTCCCCTCCTCCCCACCCCCCACCCCCAGTGAGCCTTTATTTCTTTGCAGATCGTATGGTGAAAATCTTCTAGAATAAAAGTAATTAAATGCTGAATGATTTCATTGGATGGTGGATAAAGTGGAAGGAGGGATTAGTGTGTGTCTATGTCGGTATGGATGTAAGTATGTGTATGTATGTATATGTATATACAGTGTATGTGTGTGTAAATGTGTATGTGTGTGTACACACACATACAACTTTTCTTAAAATAAGTAAGACCAGTTCCAGAACAGGACTTTTCTTTGTTTCTCGCAGAATAGTAAATCAATTAACATGTTTACAAAATTCAAGGAAGCTATGCTTTAAACATATCTTATCCAAAAGTAGCATGGGTGTAAATAATGGGCATCAAGTTGATGTTGTATATTAGGCCCCAAAGTCATGGGGACATCCCCAGATCTATGGGGGTTCCAGAACTCACTCTCTCTCTCTCTCTCTCTCTCTCTCCCTCCCTCCCTCTCCCTCTCCCTCTCCCTCTCCCTCTCATGTCCTGCTTCCACCCAGTCACGGAGTACAACCCCTGATACTCCACCCAAATAAGATAGCATATTCCCCACTTTACATGTCGATTTCTAGAAGTTTCTCCAGGCTGGATAGAAGCCTTTGGCACTTCTTGAGGATGACATTTATGTACAAATAGCCCTTTGCTGAACGAGGATGTTTTTCTGCACTGCAACACACATCGTTTTAGAGTGGCTGGCTCCTTTGTTTTCTCCCTTGCCTTCTCTAGCTTCCTGAGCGCTTTTTCCATCCTTTCTTTTTTTTTCTTTCCATTCTTCCTCATACAGAGACTTATTCTGATATTCTTCTTGCTCACTGTTATTGAGCCGAGCTCTTTCTTATGCATTCCACCATCGCCTCCTGCTTTTTTTCTCCATTGCCTTTTTATCTCTTATCATTTGTTTATTGGCCACTCTATCTCGTTTATTGGATACATAAGGGAGAAAAGGATTTTCAATATTATTACATCCTAGAATTATGAGGCAGAGGCTCTCTTCATCTTCCCCTGCATTGAAAATGGCTTCCACTGAATGTTCAAGAAGCAATGAATTTTAGATACTATTTATTTGTGTTGCTTGACCTTTATACGTTCTTGGGCTCCAACTTGCCCCACTCTGAATCATAAGGGTTCACATTTCCTTACTGAATAATAAAATGTACTCTGTGTTTCTCAAATAATTATTTGGCTGCAGGACTCTTGTGGAAAAGAATTAGACTGTTGCATGAGAGAAAATCAAGAAATTATTAAAACACTGGATAGGGCAAATGTCTGACTTTAAATTCAAGATTTAAGAGAGACCATATTCCTTTTTCCAGACATAATTCTTTCCAGTAGCAGGAGCTCTTCCAAAGCTGTAGTGAAACTTGTAAGATGACTGCTTTCCCAGAGTGCTTGGCTTTACTCTTGTGCCTAGATCAGTGTTTCTCAACCTTGGCAACTTTGAGACAGGTGGAGTTCAACTCCCAGAATTCCCCAGCCAGCTTGCTGGCTGGGGAATTCTGGGAGTTGAAGCCTATACATCTTAAAAGTTGCCAAGGTTGAGAAACACTGGCCTAGACATTCAAACATTGAAATAATCTGATCATCAGTGATTATTTGACATCATATTGGACAATCAATCAGTCAATTAAATCTTTATTATGGACATAGACCAGCATATATTGGGCAATCATTCTGCAGGAACTAGAATTCTAAGAAAGCACAGCAGTAATAATAATGATGCAATTGGTGTGCACGATGATTTGCAAGAATACTGTGAAAAATCTTAATGCAACATGCAAATTTGTGGCTTGCTTAAATTGTGATTCATTTAGTAAACCAAATCGGCTGGATTCATGAGTCATGTTAAAATGCAAGTAATCATTTATAAGCAGCAGTGGATGAATGAACACCATGCATTAAGAAAAAAACCAAATCAAATATATTGACTTAAATTATATGAAAGGCCCCCCCCACCCGTTCTGTTTAAATTCCAAGGATACTGGTTTCTCTTCCCTCCACTTTTCCTGCTCATGAAACTATCATGAGCCATAAAAGCACTATAAAAGGAAAAATGAAAATAAAATATAGCTATTTTCCCAATTTAAAATGTATTGCAGTAATGAAGATAAAATATATTGCAATCATTTTTGTTACATTTAATCCTGTGTTTTTTAAAAAGTTCATAGGAATATTCATAAGCCTACTTCTCACAAGAACCTCATGACACGCATTAGACAGGGACAATGACTGATTAAATATTATTCTGTAAGCCTAGGTGAACAACCCGTGGCACTCCAGAGGTTGCTGAACATCAATTCCCAGCAACTCAGGGGAGTAGAGCCAATAAGAAAGGAGGAAGTTCACTAACATATGGAGTACCACAGGTTAGTTATGCTTACTGTAAATTATATGAGTGAGCATGTTCTGAGCTTTCCTAGTCTGTGCATAATTTTATATAGATTTTATTTTATTTAATATGTATAATTGATATTGAATTACATTTAGATTAAAGTCAGCTTGGTTTCTGCTTAATATTTTGTAAATGGAATAGATCCAACATATTCCACTTCTATGGTGAACAGTATCTGTAGATGTAATTTATAGCCCAGCTTTTCCCCAACGTGATGCTCCCAAGATGTGTTGAGATTCCCAATGTGACATTTAACACATCTTGGGGATCCAGGTCAGGGAGCTCTATCATGAGTAATCAAAAACCTCAGAAAAAATGAATTGTTCAAGCTAATAATTCTAGCTAGAGACTAAAATATTAAAGAGCTGAAAATCTTCTTTTTGAACTACTTTTTTAGCAACGGGAATGACTGGCAAGAGTAGTTTTTGGAAAATGTTTTTAGTTAGTATGGTGTGATGGGTTTTAATATTGGATATGATCTCGTTTTTAGCATTCATGATGAAACTTCCTTGTGAAGAGCTTTAAATGTTTAATGTAAGTGAAATATGCATATAAAACAGGAATAATACCAAAGATATTAAAATACTGCAGCTATTTCATTTGCAAATTTAGTGCTGGACCCAGAGGGCAGAGATTACTTTCATTTTGTTACGTTTTCTAATGTTGATGCAAACAATTTATTTATTTTATAAAATAAAACATGCAGAACTGAGAAGCAGAAATGTATTATGTGTATTAGCAGAAGCGTATTAATCCTCTGAAGAAGTAATTTTACCGACCTTGATCTCACTAGGTATTGTATTTGCATATGTGGGTATGACTTAGATTATAGACAAGTGATTAGAATCAAGCAAGTCGTATCCGTTTCTAATGGTTTATTGTGGTGTTGTAAAACAACATTCTTCAACAGGTAACAGCATACCAAAAGAAGGCTTTTTCATGGGTTTTTGACTTCCTCCTTTATGCTAAGCAGTGCTTTGGGAATATTAGATTTATTACGCAGAACTGCCCATTTCACAGCAGTAACTCTGGGCAGTGCACAGATGATACTATTATCAGGTTATCTTGAAAGTAATAATACATTTATCTTTTCACTGTTTGAATGCATAAGTTGGTGAAAACAGAAAGAAAGCTTTAACAAGTTTCCACACACTCTTGAATTTGTACTTCTGCTGGCAAATCTCAGCAGGAAATCCTCCACATGTTTTTCTCCAGTGCTGGAAACATAAGAGGATCAGTTCATTTTCATTTAGGTCTCTGGCTACTGCAGTACCGTAACCAAAACTGGGTGATGATAAATGTCACATGGATAAAAAAAGTGCCACAATTCAACCGGAGTGAAAATTCAGCTATACAATTCTGGAAAATCCCTACCTTTGGGACTCTGTGGTCCTTTAAAAAGAGTATGTGTCGCTACATATTTGGGATGCTAAGAAATGCAACTTTGAAAATGCTGAGATGATTCCAGAATACCCCAAAAGGAATGCTGCAGTTCAAAGTTATGGCTTAATCTAACAACAAAATCACAAGTAAGTTTAAAAAAAAAAACAACAGTTGTACTTCTGTGTTACTGATTTATGCATAAATGCATATAAAAAAGTGTTTGATGGATGTGTTCTCTACTTTATAGCCTTTAAAAGTTTTGGTATGGAATCATTTGTAAATCACACTGCCTGTTTGTGTGTGTAGACAGAAAGAGAGAGAGAAAAAGATAGTGTCAAATTTTAATCATTGGATTTATTCCATATAATATACATACCTTGGAGATATTGCGGGTTCAGTTCCAGGCCACCGCAATAAAGCAAATATCGCAATGAAGTGAGTCACACAATTTTTTTGGTTTCCCAGTGCATATGAAAGTTATGTTTACACTATACTGTAGTCCATTAAGTGTGCAATAGCATTACGTCTAAAAAACCAGTGTTCGTATCTTAATTAAATATTTCTTAAAATAAGACAACAATGAAGTTTGCTGCATTGATTGACTCTTCCTTTCACAAAAGAGTTCTCTGTAGCAGGCAGTGCTGTTTCATAAATGCAATATCTGCGAAGCACAGTAAAGCAATAAAACAAGGTATGCCTGTATGGGTTTTGACAGAAGTACTAGAGGTTGAAACCCCATAATTGCACTCTTTTTCTTCATGAGTAAAGTGGGGAAGAAGTATTCTGCTAAAAAGCAGATATTAAAAACACTCTTAAACACAGTATTTGAGTGGCATCCACTAAACCTAGTAGTAGCATTAATTCTTGGTCTTGTGCTTCATTTCTCAGAAGTAGGAGCATTAAAAAAAGAAGAGAGTACAAGCAAATATTTTCTAAACTTTTGTGTATCATTTCAGAAGTCGGGGAGGGGGATCCCAAATCTAGGAAAAGAACAAGGTCTTTAATTCCTGGGCTGTAATATAAATCTTGTGGATGACATGGATTGTTTAGTTGCGCAGAAGTCCACGAATTGGAAGTGGACCTTATTTTTTCACACGATAGGCAAGGAACTGTCCAGTGAAATCCTCCCATGGGAAGAACTGAAAAGTTACTGCATGGGAAGAAACCTTGTATTTAACATTTTAATCCAAAGAGTATTCATTTCAGAAATGGATGTGCAATTAAAATATTGAAGAGTGAGATTGATCAGAAGTGAAGTCCAAAATTATGATGGCTGAGGAGATGAGAAGCACCAAAATATAAAGGGAGTTAAAACGTACAGAAGCAGTGCAGTTTTTAAAGCCAAGAATAACGGCTACTTTAATGACTTGGCAAATAAGGAAGTTACTGAGGAAGAGTTCATATAAATTCATTTGGAAATAGTTTCCTGACCGAGGTGGGACACAGTTGAAGAGTGCACTAAAGCAGTAGCAACTTCTTAGACTTCACTTTTAGCAAGAATTCTTGGTCTAATCTTAAACAAAATAACCCCTCCAACATAATTGATCAGTTCTTAACTCAATCATTTAGCATTCCCTTAATTCAGAGATAAAATACATCTAATCTTAAATATAGGTAGTCCTAATTTAGTGACCACAATTAGGACTGGCAACCCAGTTGTTAAGTGAAGCGGTCACTAAGTGAAACTGCAACTGTATTTATGACCTTACTTCAGCTTTCCTTTGCTTTATAGGCCTGCAAAGGTCGTAAATAAGAGAATTGGTTGCAAAGTTACTTTTTCATCACCGTCATAACTATGAACAATTGCTGTACGAGGCAGTCACTAAACAGGGACTACTTGTATACAAATTCATTCATTCTTTTAACTAGGGTAGGTGGGGGGGAGAAGTTGTGGTATTTGGGCAGACATTAAACCTACACACCAGCCTTCCCCAAGCTATTGCCCTTTGGAAGAATCGGGACTGCAGCTCAGCCAGCCTTCAGTCATAGTTACTGGTGAACTCTGGAAGTTGTGGGACCCAATGTACTTGAAGGGCACAAGGTTGATGAAGGCCACTTTACAATCTATGCTGCATCCCATCAATTGCTCCCCTTCCAAAGGGTCTGCTTGCCCTCTGGAAGAAGATAATATTGAAGATTTGAATTCAGCAGGAGCCCTTGTCAGAGGATCTGCAAACTGCTAAAAGATTGCTGAGAAATTAAGTAGCAGAAGGTCTTATTAAAAAGAAAAAAAGGTTCATAATATAGTTGATAAAAAGGTTGAGAAATCAATCAATCAATCCTTTTTGGTGCCATTTAGTGCCAGGTGAAGAGGGTTTTTTCCAATAGTTTGAAATTAAGTGCCTGCATTATACTGGGGGGCAGGGTGGCATTGATATATTGCTATTTTTGTAGGCTTTTCCTGTGCAATTTATTAATGTAGTCTATTGTTTTTCTAGTTTGATTTTTCTTTTTTCCCCATTTTTAATGTTTAAGTAAACTCACAAGCCATGCATAGAACTGTGCATCTTGGGTGGATAAAAAAATAAATAAAATACATTTTGTATTGGAATGAACTTCTATATATGCTAATATAAACATTGGGCTAAAATATGCTTTATAGTATTCAAAAGTTTTCTTCTTCTGCAAAAGAAGCTTCTATTTTTATACATTGTTCTCAAAATATTTGCTGGACTCTGTCCCTGATGGTTTCTGCCCATCCCACTAGATCCAACAAAGAGGGCATGCTGGAGATTCAGACGACCCTGATCTTGTTGGCCTCCCTGAAGGCTATAAACATCTGGCTTTTCCCCCAGGCACTGGGGCAGGGATGTTAATGGAGCATGGTGTGCATGGGGGATACATGTTGGTAAGGTGTTAAGATTTTTTAATTCATTAGATTGTATATTACATTTTATCTTTTAATTGCCACCCAAAGTTCCATTGGTAGGTAGCCAGCTATATTTGTTTGTTAAATAATTTCTTTTGAATTGTTCTTACTGCTTTGGCACTTTCCTTAGTTTTGGAGGTGATAGAGCAGTGTTTCCCAACCTTGGCAACTTGAAGATGTGGACTTCAACTCCCAGAATGCCCCAGGCAGTGCTGGCTAGGGAATTCTGGGAGTTGAAGTCACATGCCGTCAAGTAACCAAGGTTCAGAAACACTATAATAGAGGGTGCAAGCATTTGCAGATTTTTTTTTTCTGTTGTAGAATTTTCCATCTCTAAAAAACCCAGTGGGAGTTCTCCTGTGACACCTTTCCTTGGATTGCATAATTTCATTTATAGTGAGTAAAGGGCAGGACACTCACATACAGACCAGGCCATGCTGTAACTAAATAGACACAGGAATATCGCCCTCCAGGCATGACACTGTAGGAGGAGAGCTGTGAGTGGCACTCAAAAATCAGAAGGAGTTAGTAGTACCTTTTCAGACTAACCCATTTTATTAAAAGGCATAAGCTTTCATGAGCTATAGTTTACTTCATTAGATCCTTCTGATTTCTCCAGCATGAGAATTTCAAATGACATTCTTTTATCATTTGAAAGAGATTTATAAAGCCAATTCTGTATCATCAATCTGAATAAGAACTGGTGAAAAAGTAATGCAGGGTAACGGTTCTGTCTGGTATTGCCTGCATGTAGCACTTGGCTTACAAGCTAGTTTAGTGCAATTGGCATTTAGACCTTTTCATAAAGTCTAAATTTTACATGATTTCTGCTGTGACTTTAGCTAATAAAAGAGTGTGGCTTTTGATGTGGTCAGTTCAAGGGGTGGGCAAAAATATTTATCCCTTTTTCTCCTTGATGAATGAAGATGCTTTTGTCTAGGAAGGGAATTTTTGAAAGAACTAGGCCTGGGCAATGTAGATACAGTTTTCTTTGACAAGGTGACCACATCACAAAGGCAATGTTATTGGCTCATTGGAGTGCAGTGATATTTCAAAATTTGCCTTGTTGCCCTGCCTTCATTTTTCTCCAGTGGTTTCCTCTGGCACTTCTGGTAGCTGGAAGAGTCTTCTGGGCATGGTTTACCATAGCCAGACAAACTTCTTCTGGCTACTGGAGGTGCTGGAGGAGGCTGTCGGAGTGAAGTGAAGTGAAGTAACATAGAAGTGAATAGCTGCATTGTTTTGTAAGTCAGTTTAAAAAGGGTGTTTCATTCAAAGCTTTGTTAAAGTGAAACACTTATTTGATCTTTGCACAGGTATAACACAGATCTGTGGGGTGAGATAATCTGCTATTCTAGTGGAGACCTTCTCTTCACATAGGCCCAAGTTATGGTTCCCAATATGATGTTTAGCAAAATGGAGCAAAGGCACAGAAGCTGAGCCTGTGGATAACAGCTTTGTTGCACAAGACTGGGGAAATGTCATCTCTGTTGTCATGTTCACTGTTTAATCAAGCTTAACAAATATTCCTCCTGCTTCTATAAAACCTCTGATGCATTTTGGGTTTTATGACTTCTTTTTCAAGGGTGAATAACATGATTCATAAAGTGCATTCAGGCAGTGTTGACTTAAATTCTATCTTACTCTGTCTACATTGGATGAAATGTATAGTTGGTAAGTATGAGTGGAGGATACTCTATGGGATGGCAGAAGGGTAGTTTTTATTCTCTGAGATGTCTGGAGAGCTAGTTGGTGGAGTCAAACACAGCTGCTCTATACTGTAGGCTTCTGTTGGAAGGAATCACAACTTCTCTGGAACTATCTTGCTTAACAGCTAAGTAGCAAGGATCTAAGTGGCTCTTTAAGAGCCTTTTACTAGATTGTTCTTCAGTCTTCTCTCCCCTGATCCCCCAGCCAACAAATACCAGGCAAAGTTTGGCCAATATCTGAACTTCCAGGGAAGAAATGGGGAACTGAAGACGGCTCCACTGAGAATGGAGCTGCTGACATGGCGGAATGAAGAGCTGGCGAATGGACTGGCTCTTCAAGATTCCTTTCCAGACAAGGAGAGGACTTGGGATTGCCATCAAGTGCTCCAGATAGTTGCTTCTAGTGAGGAAATCGTAAGACAGTGGTCTCCAGCAGGTTTGGAGCTCTGGGAGATGAGGGAATAGCCATCTTTGCCCAAACTGCGGTCAGTGCCTTTTCAGAGGACACTGGGTTTGCATACTTCCTTTCTTAATCACTTTTGGAAATTGCTTGTTAACCGCTTTTCAGATATTAGGAACCTTCACAATGGCAAGTTTTACTACACCAGGTGAATTTCCTTCAATCCTTAATGAAAATACAAATTTAAGGACTTAAAAAATGCTTTTTTGGAATAAACAGGAAAAGGGTGATTAGAACATTGATTTTGGAAAGTTACAAAGGCTCCAGATGGATTTGAAATAATATTTTAAAACTAATTAGAAGAATCCATCCCATGGGAAAATGCTGTTGTTTTGAATATACAAAGGTTGACCAATATCTGCCTGAGGGCCAAATGCAGCCTCCACCTTAATTTCAAACTTAGTGAGACCCTCTCCAAGCAAGCAATTCAGATCTCCAGGAAGAATTTTGTCCCCCTTTCCAACAGCCTTTTCCTTGACAGGGAAAAAATAGGGTGGTAGAAAGGGATAGAGAAGCACAGAAGGAAAGACAGGTATTTTCATTCTGAAAAAACTGGACTGAGAATGAGTGACAAGTGTCTCCTCCTATTGGGGCTCCATCTCCATCCACTCTTTGCTTTAGCCTTGCTCCCTACTGATTATTGCTGAAGGAATGAGGACCTTGTTAACAAAATGGTTAACTCAATCATTGGCAGAGAACAGACTGTACATGGGACTGAGGACTGGGGATGATGTTCTTAGCCAAGAGGACATTTTCAGCAACTGAGAGGTCATTTTATCTGGTGTGTACCAGACAAAATGGAGAGTTCTTAGATACTGATTTGGCTTGAAACTGGGCTGTGGCATGAGCAAGGCTCCTTTGGAGAACTACTATTGTCCCACCTACTCCTATTGTCCTACCTACTTTGGCATGTTGTTAGTGAGACCAGTAAAGTAATTTCCATCCAGATGCTCCCATTTTGACCTTGACCCAGCTTCAAAGCAAAAAAAGGAAAGAATGAAGTGAGGGCAATGAGTGAGGATTTCAGGATGGCATATGGTAGGTTTGAGTAGCTTCTATTATGGCTTCTGGAATCCTCTCATCATGCAGCCAAATAGTTGCAAAAAAATTGGTACATTTTTGAAAACTGTAATGTAAGTCCTAACACCTATTGTTAACAGGTGAAACAAAAATCCCAAAGCCCCTAAAAACTCAGAAATAACTTGCAGGAAATCCCAACTAGCTTCACCCAGTTAGCATGATCAACTGTATTATTGTCCCAGCAGATTCCCCCCGAAAAGTTATTAAGTATGGGTATCCAATCTTGGTTAACTGGGATATATGAGGTGAGCAGAGATAATGGCATCATACATCTTCTTTTGAAACGTTATGACTGTAATGGTATGTGGGAATGACCTTGGGAGATGGGGGGAACAGATGCTGCCTAGGGAACGATCAGGTAAGAATGGGGGTAGCCCGCAGCTGCATAATGGGCAGAGAAAAAAACTTAGAAAGGAACCTCTCTAACTTATCAGGCTGTAAAAGAGACAGTGTATTTCAGACTTGCAAGATTCTGTTAATGTAGCCTTACAATAAAGTAAACTAACTCATCTGGTCATGTTTCCTGTCTGATCTACCTGAGAAGGCTAACAGTGACCCACAGAAGTTAGGTCTGGCAACAAAGGGTTAGTTGCTGTTTGTGCTTTCCTAAGCATTCATCACAAGGTATTGTTCATGATTTGTTATGATATGTGTCATAAGTAGAATATGTTAGGGAATAATATTTTGATAATGCAGAATATAGGCCACAGCCTTGCCATTATATTGCACTTGATTTGCACAAATAAATATTTAAGCTGAAAGATGGGTATGATTGCTTAGCCTTTATTTCGTAGCAGCAGTACTAACTCAATCTTCAGATTTCATTCCACAATGAATTGGTTTTGGAAACAACAGATTAATTCTGGGGAAATGCTGCAGAAAGTGAGAGATTTTTATAAAGACAGAGGAAAAAAGCTTCATATATTTGTATCTTAATACCTCGCTGTGCATGGTGCCAGCAATGCTATTTTAGATGTCAAGTCTTATAAATTTAATTCTCTTACACAAAACCATCACGTGAAAGGAATCTGCAGGATTAGTGAATTTCCTTATGCGCTTTTGCATTGGGATTGAGTTATGTGGGTGCATGATCTGCATCTGCACTGCATCTGTTATGTCCTTAATTAGGAATTACTGTTAAGAATGCTTGGCAAGAATTTGTAATGCCAATAATCCCTGGCAAAATAGTAGGTGTTCCAGTTCATAAGCAGTTCATCAAGGTATTAACTCCAAGTTCTCCTTTGTTCCTTGGACAGATATTGGGCAGTCAGAAATGTTTGCTTTTCTGAATTTGCTTTATTTATTTATTTGTATGTTTATTTCCCACCCTTCCTCCAGGAGTTAGGCAGCATTGATAACACTTCCTGCCCCAACATCTCTATGAGGTAGTGTGGGCTGAGCGTGCACAACTAGCTCAAAGTCACCCATGGTTGTGGAAGGACGTGTACCTGGGTCCTACCAGTTCTAATCCAACATCTCAGCCACACTATTTCTTCTTTCTTTCTTGAAAACGTCAGCTTTCATATTCTTAGAAGAAAATGCACACTCTTTTGATTGTTATTGCTCAGAATTTAAAAGACTTCTGCTGACTTAAAAAAAAACCCCTCAAGTCTTTTGTTGATCTTGTACGCTGATGCACACGACCTATTAATGTGATTTTTGGCGACCCCATACAAAGCCACTCATCCATGCTGAATGTGAAAGAAGCTTCCTAGTCTGAACAAGTACAATGTCACATTCCTCTCATTTTCTAACAAAGCTTTTAATTGGTGTGCTGTGACTAATGAGCATGAAGTCCCAGAGGAAATGGAGCAGAATTTTCTATTATCCATCAGGATGAATTTAGCACAGAGATGATCAAGACTTCAACTCTGGGGTAAATCAGGGTCAGAGTCCCCAAATGGTGTGCAACCTAATAATTGAATGTTTCTTTCATAAAATTGCACTAATCAATTTTAGCTGAACTGTGTCATGCATGGGCTACTCTGGACAGTGTGGCATAGTGATCTTTTCAGCATACTACTAAGGGTTTTTTTTTTAATACTCTCAGAATAATTAGTGAATAGCTATAACTTTGTATTGAGAATTCTAGCTTCTTAATTTTTATTATTATTTAGTAACTGCTAAAAATACAATTGATGATTGTTCCTTTCAAATACACTTTATTACAGTCTATGTATGTCTGCATGTCTGTGTACACACACACAGATACATATCTATCACACTATTCCCTTTTGTGGTAAGCAACATCATGAAAAGTGCAGACAAGAAACAATAAATAATAAACCAAAGAAATTAGAAGCATATCAAATGTAGTTTATTCCAACACGATTTGCTATACTTTTCCATATCTATCTATCCTTCCACCACATCCATGCCTTTTACTCTTCAAGCTTCTTGCCTCTTTCATTTTGAGGATCTCGTCAGCAACATCAAACCATAACCTCTCACTCTTCCTTCATCATGTATTTCTTTTGCAGTTTGATCCTCACTCAGTCTCTCTTTATGACCAGCTTCACTCAATGGACCTCTTTTGTCTTGGTATTCAACCCACATCATTCAGCATTCATTCATTTTTGCCCTATGTCTTTTTGTTTTACCAGAAAGATTTGTAGATGCCCTATTCCTGCTGCAGTCAACTCACTTTTACATTTCACCTGACATATGCAACTCTCATTTCTATTCAACAAAGAGGACAGGAGCATGCTCTTCTCCCCTGCAATTTTCCATTCGTTCAGCATTCATTCCTCACAAAGACCACATACTGCTCTCTACCTCTCTAACAGCATTTGCACAACTTAAAATTCTCTGTGCCTTTCCCCATCTTTCCCATTTATACCAAGGTACACATATTTATCTACCTGCTCAAGAACCTAGATGACACTAATTCATACTGTCTGACATACATTTTAGCCCTTTTGTTTATACTTAAACCTTTCACTTTCCTGCCTGTATCCATCAACTCCAATATACAAGATCATTCAGATCTATTACACTTTCTTCCTTCTCTTAGTTTCACAGATACCCAACATAACTATTTTCATTTTATTTATTTACCCATGACCTTTTAAACCATTTTAGTCTCCTGCCCCAGTATTATATTCCCTTCACCCTGCAATGACTGTGAACATGTTGTTGCGGTTGTTATTATTCAGGTTTCTATTCCCTTTGTTCATCTAGTGTAGTGTTTCTCAACCTTGGTAACTTTAAAATGCATGGACTTCAACTTCCAGAATTCCCCAGTCAACAAGGCTGGCTGGGGAATTCTGGGAGTTGAAGTCCACGCATCTTAAAGTTGCCAAGTTTGAAAAACACTGGCCTAAATCATATTTGTGCTACATGCAGTATTCCATTCTAATGGTAAGGACACAGCCAGTCAGCTTTGACATTTTTTTGGCCAGTATGCCAGAAATGGTCAACCAAAGCCCAGTTTTACCTGAAGCATGTTTACACTACTCTAAGCAAGCTACTCAGACCACATGGAATTTGCTGCAAGGCAATCTGGACTGCACATCCAGGAGATGAATTGATTTGGGAAAGCTTATTTTCCAAACTTTTATTATCAAGTCTATTCATCCAAGACTGGTTCTAGCAGGTTGAATGAAGTAGCTGGCTCAGACAGTAGATGGTGTGATCAAGAAGTTGAGATGAGATACTGGGTCAGAAATGGGGAACTTCTTGCCCCCAGAAGTTGCTGAATTGCAGTTCCTGTCATGGTCATGCTGACTAGGACTGCTGGAAGTTGTATCTCAGCAGTTTCTGGAGGACCACAGGTTCTCGGCTGTAGGGTTGGAAGATAGATTTGTGTGTGTCATTTGCCTCCAAATCCTGTTTTCAAACAGTTCACTTTTATATCTATCTATCTATCTATCTATCTATCTATCTATCTATCTATCTATCTATGAAAAAACAATACAATAAAGCACAAAAGTGGCTAAAGTTTTAGGGTGGCAAAGGAAACTTGATAAGAAGATCAGCAGTGATTGCTCATCTTCCCTAAAAGATATTAGCTTACATCCTAAAATAATAAATTTACAGGAAGGAACTTTCTATTTCCCATCTCCTCTGTAGATGGGTGAATCAGGACATCTTGAATAATGAGCGCAGGCAGAAGAAGGGGAGAGAAACTTGAAGAAAGTACCTCAAATCAACCCATGTTGTTGTCTAAGACAATTAAGATGTCCTTCCTCCATCTCCATTCTACCTTCTGGAGCAACTGAACTAATAGTTGAATGTTAATCCACATTAGCAATTAGAGAGGGTCCCCTTGAATATCTGAAGATAGTAGATTAGTTCAGGGGTCAGGATAGTTTATGAAACATATACAGCCCTGTTTTCAAAGAGAGAGGGATTGTCTAAGAGAAGGAATTCAGGAAGATCAGCTGGAGGACTACCATTGCCCATCTTCTGCCCAAGGCTCCTGCCTCATTCTGTGTAATAATGGGCCCAGTCCTTATTTACATTTTAAGACACTGTGCCACCACTACCCATCTTCTCCAACAAAGTATTGTTTTTTTTTATTTTAGGCATTCAGTGTATATGGGATACTGCTGTTGAGCCTAATGGGCCTAAGAGTAGTGCTCTGTCTGAATGAGCAGTTCCTCAATTATCTAAATTCTCTACTGTATTTGTTATTAATTGTCTCACTTTTATCCTTGCAATAATGTCCATTGGAGCTTACAACCAGTGACAAAGCGATGCTGAAAAGGCAGAAAAGTGAGCATGGGAAAGAAAGCACAGGGTCTATCTTTGTGCTTGATGGATGGACTCAAGGAGATGATACAAAGAAAGCTTACAAGGAAAAATGAGAAGTCCAATACTGAAATATCAGACTACTGAAAATGAAGGAGTGGACAGAGTGGAAATATTTTGAAGTAGAAAATTAGAGCAATTAGATGTCATCAGCATATAGATGCCTTGGGAAGCAGCTAAGTTTGATATTGTGTAAAGAGAGACTGATTGTGTATATAGATTGCATTAAGTACAACCTATAAACCCAGCCTAGAATAGGCTAATGTTGCTGAACTACAATTCCCAGCTTCCTAAAAAACACTGCTCAGTGATAGTAAATGGTAGCAATTGTAGTTCTGTGATATCAAGAGTGCCACGGATTGCCTATGCCTGCCATAAACCAGGATTGACATGCTAGATGAAGCTAAAATGGGATTGGGTGGTTTATGACTCTGTCATTGTCTTAACATATTCTGGGTATGCTAAGGTATCATGTTAAATCATACTATGGTTTATTTTTCTGAGGGTAGCAAATTATCTGAACACAACCAATATGTTTTTTAAACTGGGATAAGGGTTAAGCATGTTGTGTTGATCCAGCCAATGAACGATCAGCTGAGAAGGAATGGCCGAAATTGAGGTCATGAACGGAGATGAGCTATCTGAGAAGAATCAAGCAGAGAAATCAAGGGAAATGAGGACAGAGCAGAGAAAATTGGATTTGGCAGCAGGGAAATTAATCAGTGATTTTTTGAAACAGCAATTACAGTGAAGTGGAATGCAGAAGGTAGAAGCTAGATTAGAGAGTAGGGGGTCAAAGAAAAAAAACTGGAGGGCAGAAAATTGGGACAGGAAAATAAGTGGCAAGCTACATGACACTGGAGGCAAAGGGGAGATAGTGGGGCATGAAGGGTCAAGATTTTTGGAAAACTAGGAAAATGTGTCTCTGAAGGAAAGAAAAAATGTTAGCTAATGTGGAAAAGAGACAAAAAGAGAAGAGGATTGGCAATCAGTTTTTAAGAAGATAGGTGTTCAAGGCGACATGCAGAAAAGTTAGTTGAGAACGGGAGTGTAGTCAGCTCATCAATTGAGATGGTAGGGAGGAGGAAAGAGTTGAAGGGCTATGGAAAGAAGGAGAGCTGGAAGGGAAGGAAAACAGTGAGAGTAGTAGACGAGGCAAAGTTTGAGAGGAAAGAGAAGGGAGCAATGGAAAAGCTGGAAGGGATGGCAAATAGTGAGGAGAGTAGTAGAGGAGACAAAATTTAAGAGGAAAGAGGAGACAATGGTGAAGGAAGCTTTCCTAAGGCACGATCCTGGCTAGAAAAGAACTGAAGTAGGTGTAGCTAGCAAGGTGGGGACCCATTCGTCCTGCTCACATGACACAAATGATCCAACCATCCCCTTTCCTGATCACTTTGGCTCACTTTCATGTGCTGCCAGCACAGACTCAGGTTACTCAGTCATTCCAAGGCCATATTCCCAGCCCTGACAGAGAGGCTACAAAGGGGACTGGGAGATTCTCATATTTTTCTCTGTTTTTTTTTTTTTAAATCCACAGTGGTATCATTGGGGTTGGTGTCACTACAGACAGATGGGGAGAAATGATGTGCACCTACCACTGATTTTTCGTTCCCCTTTTACTCCGCTGTAAGGCCAAAGGAAGGGTTGAAAATTGAGACAACCACAGAGACAGGGCCTAGAAAAGGCCCACTTTCATGGAACTGCTCTTTGTCTCAGGTATAGACAGTGAAGGATGTTAATTCCTATGTATGTAGGCTATATCTAAGTAGTTTACCTCTAGTAAATAGGTCACATGGCGTTGGGGAGTTAATCTTAACTTGGATATTAACTGAGTGAGTTAATATAATACCAGGACCTTTTAAGATTCTGATAGGCATAAAATAGGGATAATATCTTCATGTTCTAACTGCTTTCTACATCACTTTAATATTTTTTTCATTGTTTTTAGTCCATAGAAGTCAATAGTCTAATCATCTGGCACCTTTCTGGAAACCTGAAATAACTCTTCCACATTATATTTAAGCAGATCAATTTTGCACTAATACTGAATGAAAAATTAATCAGTTAAATATTGATCCATCTGCTCATTTAAAATGCTAAATTGAATTATACTTCAGATGGGGTATTCCATGGCAATTCCATGACAATTGTCCCAATTGCCCCCCTAAAAAAATCCTACATGACATGTTCACCTGTTCTTCCCAGTGACCCAGTTAAGCATGCCATGAAAATGGCCATTTAAGGTGAATGCAATCAGATTTTTCCTTTTTTTCTTTTTAGCTGTATGCCAATGTGATTATTACTGTGTGCAAGAAAACTAAGAAGTATATTCAGAGTGTGGAAGGTTCCTTGTTTGTTAGCTGGAATGAATGAGTTGAGGACAAGCATGATTTGAAGGGGAACTGCAAAATAATTTATTTATTCATTTATCACACTTATATAGAATAGGCAGGAGAGCAGTGAAAGGTTACTGAATCAAGAGAACACAAATCTAGAAAAAGTGGAAAGCAGAATCTGGACATAATGGAATGTGTCAGTCCTGAAGGAGTGATTACAGAGCAGAGGTGTCCGCAGAGTGAGATTAAAAAAAAAAATCGAGAAGGTGGCCACAATAGTACAATCAAAGCTCCATATTGCACCTAAAAAACAGGTGGAGCTTTGATTGCGCCATTGCGGCATCTTGACTTTTTTGACCACACCTTGTGGACAACCCTGTTAGAGAAATTGCAAAGCAGAGACCTAAACCTAAAACAGTTGTTGAAACTGCACTTGAGAGAGGAGCCATGACAATAAGGGAAGAATCTGAGGTGAAATTTAAGAGTAACATTTGAGAAGAGGCCAGGACTGCAACATAATTAACCAGAATAACCATAACGAAGCTTCAAAAGAGTGCTTTGCTTCCATGAAGTGAGGATGCAATTCCCCCTCTTTGAGACAAGGAGGTAAAAGTCCTCAGCACAACAAGAGGAATCTGTGAGACAAAGCTGCTCGTCATGGCCAGGCCATACCGCCTTCCTCAGGCCTAATGACCCCCAACCACTGATCATCCACATACGTTGCGTTACCTACGCTTCAAAAGCGAAACAAGGAAACCAATATTGAAAAAAAAATAATGAAATACTGTAAATGTGTGTACCATTTTAACTGTGAAAATGCTGATGGTCCCTCTCTTATACAAAGCTATTGTAAGGCATTTCAGGCATCATTTTAATTAAAAAACCCACCATTAATGGCAAAATCAGACTGAAATGAAATGTTATGTTAAAGAGATCTTAATTAATATATCCAAGAAAAGGACTATAACATCTGAAGTTTGGTAGTACATAGATAGAAAAAAGACCTAAACCTGGATGTAGACCAAACAAAATGTCCTGTTTAACTGTGTATTGGATATACTAGAAAGGAAAACTGGCATATATAATTCCCAGAATGCTTTTTATGTATCTTGGTTTGTTAAACATGCCAAGGGATGGACAGTTTTACTATGGATTGGATGCCACAGTCATCACATCTGGGGAAAAGATAACAGAGCAGAAGCCACGCAAATAGTTATTAAAAATATTGATCTTGTATATTTTTTAAAGTATCCAAGAATATATCAAGGAATATTGAAAAGAATGAAATAATTTTTAAAATTATTCATTTTTTTAATCACCTTCCTTCTAAAAGAATCCAATAGCTGGTTCTTCTGCTCACTATTTTAAATTCTGGAAGATTTAAATTTAATAAAAATATATAAGATTTACATATTTATTGCAAAATTTAAATCCCCTCCATTCAAAGACCCAGGGAAGCTTACTCCTTATAATAACATAATTCATTAAAGCAACCGCAAACCATTATCAGTTAAAATAATTAGGATTAAAATGATATAAACAGTCATAAACCAAATTTACTTAAAATTTAACTTGCCAGCAGCAGCCTATCAGCATAACATTTTAGACCTCGAACACACAGTGAAAAAGGACTGTTTTGGCAGCCTTTCTAAAAGCAAGCTGTGTGGGGGCTGTTTTGACTGGGGGAGGGCAAGCTGTTTCACAAAGCTGGGGCTCCCACAGAGAAAGTCTGCTTACAGACTCCCACATTTCATCTCATAAATGGAGAAGGATGGATCCAGAGCAGTCCTTCTCGGGTTGAATGCGCAAGATGGGCGGATTCTGTCTGGAGAAGGATGGTCCTCTGCCATAAAGGTCTTTAAAGGTTACAACCAGCCTATTCAATTGTGCTCAGAAACAGATTGCAAGCCAGTGCAATGCCCATGGAATAAATAAACCCAACAGTAGCCCTCATTAGGCTAATGAGTTTATGCTGAGTTTCTGAACATCCTTGACACATCTTTGTAAAAAAGAAAAGAAAAACAAGCTTTATACTACACTTTGAAGTCCTTTTGTGCAGATACCTGTAATACCTATCTTTATGAAGTCCTAATTTGTATGTACAAAATAAGGCTTGGCAGCTCAGAATTACTGCCTGAGATGATGATTTGGAAAGGAAAAAAACAAAAACAGAAATGAAAATCAGGGCAGGACATTTATTCTTCTTTGATACCTCAGGGAAGAAGTTGCATGGAGTATCTTTAGATGGGCAGGTAAGGGTGTTGCTCCTCTAATGTGCCACAATTAATGCTCTCCTTGTTCCAGTGGAGAAGTTAATATTAAATGCTAATAACTGAAAAGTGATTTAGGGAGCAGGCCAATATCAATAATTTTTCCTTCAATCAGAGGTGAGTAAACGTAGGTGGCCAAACATTGCAGTTATATTTGGGGGGAAGACTAAGGGTTGCAGAGATCGGAAAGGTTGTATCATGTGGGCTTTTCTTCATCATACAAATGAGAAGAATCTGGATTCTGTTTTGGAAGTTTTCTTTGTTCTTTTAATTATCTCAAGCTTATTTGGGACCTCTAGTTTTTGGGTGTTGCCTCCCTCAGAATGGTGGGAAATGGTTTCATTTGTTTTCAGAAACCATGGACTTGAAAGAAATGTGGAAGGAAAAGAGAGACCGATAGTCAACAGTTTTACTTGTTATTATGAAGAAAAACTGTTGTATGTATAGCATTGTAAACAATGAGATTTGGAGCAAGCTGGAAAGAACAATAGATGTGTGCCTCTAAGAAAAGATCAGGAAAAGTTGAAAGTGTTCTTGTATCTTGCAAACTAGATTATAAGAATTTGTAACTATTTATATTTTTGTCTTTGGAGTAAAATGCTTTTATTTATATTATGTATTCATACATTGGAGTCTATATGTATATGTGTATTTGTGATCTGGTAGAGGACTTTTTAAACATTCTACAGTATTTAGATTTCAGAATTTTAAATCATTACGGGGTCTTTGATGCATGCTTTGCCCTAGTTTATTCTGAATTTGGCCCAAGACTATTTTTTTTAGCCTGTGCCCATAATTCAACCACAGCAGATGAATATGAATGAAAATGTCCATCTTATGACCACTGTCACAGAAAGGGTAGTGGTGAGAGAAGAGGAAGCTAAAAGTGCTTGATTCCCAAACTCAATCCAGATCTATGAATCAGAAGTAGCATTGGTTAGATCTCTCATTATGAAAAACTACCTTGCACATTTTCTTGTAACGCAGGAAAGAATGTGAGGGGAATCTTAAATGTGTCCACAGCAAATTTTAGGGGCTGAGTGAATTTCTAAAAATAGAAAATCAAGCACTCTGAGGCAGATGCAGATATTTTTAAAATGAATAAATATGTAGCTGGCTTTTCTTGTCTTTCTATGCTTCCACAGCTGTTTTTGACATCCCAACATGTAGTTTTATTGATTCAGTGTTACAATCTGGTTTTATTCATGCCAAGAGCTGTAATTTAACATGTGAATGACCTTGCTTGGTTTTTAAAGGAAGAAATGCAGTGTAAGGGTTTTCAGTATGTGGCAGGATGTTTAATCAGTTTCTTTGCTTTAAGGAACAGTAGGAAGGAAATGGTGTGTTAAAGATTATGACTTCTTATACATCTTAACTTTCTGCACCAGGATCTTAGGACAATAGAAGATCATTGTTTTTCCTACAGACCTTGTTAGTACACTCTCTATTTTTAGGAATTTTATTACTTTGTTCATTATTGTACTCTGTTTTTCTTCTTTATTTCCTATGTCCACTCTACCAGATGCTTTCTCTATCCTGCTTGAAACTTTTAAGAGCTTGGTAATGTTTAACCAGGATAAACTATTGATATAACTAATTAGGGACTTCACAAGGAAAGCAATGACAAATATATGAAAAAAATATCTGTCAATATGTATCTTTAAAAAACATATTCCAGAGACTGAACATGGATCATATCTGCTGCAGGTTATCTCTGTATTCAAATTTTCATGATAATTTATTGGATACAAGGAAGTTGTTTATACTTTATACTTTGTAATTATAGAATCCCTATTTGAAATTATTTAGCAGTTGGTTGACACAAGTTAAGCCATAATAAGTTTTTGTTTTTGGCTTAGCAAAATGTTTTGTAAATCCAGCGGTCATTTACAAACCACAGTTTATGGCTTATTTTGTGTGATCCTAGTCAGTTGTGGCTTGTTTGAGAAGCCATAGGAATATCATGGCTTGGCTTGAATTTAAACAGTGATTGCAAATGCC
The DNA here is from genome assembly GCF_059951505.1 of Python bivittatus. Lineage (NCBI taxonomy): Eukaryota > Metazoa > Chordata > Lepidosauria > Squamata > Pythonidae > Python > Python bivittatus. Next base: position 17,566,450 of record NW_028277088.1, on the reverse strand, counting down.
ACTGAGTATAAGAGATTAAAGATGGCCAATCTATTTTTGAACCTAATACCAAAAAAAAATCCTATTTTTAAGCAGTTTCATGGATTTTTAAGAATGCAGTTATTTTGAAAATGTGAGTAAATTTAATTTAATAACAAGGAACATTTAATGTAATAGAAATAGGCATTGCAGCCCATAAGCTTCTCACTCTTTTGTGGGATGGGCAGTTATATAAATATGATCAATCAATCAATCAATCAATCAATAAAATATTGATGAATACTTATGAAGAAGTCTGCTTCACCAAATTGTTAATATTATTCACAGGGTAGAATGCAGGACTTTACAGCTTAGCTGGCACCTGGGGGAATTGTTTCTGAGTTAACAGTAATGTGTTCAGGTCAAAAATTTCTTAACTCAGTACTTGTAGCACTTAATTTGAACAAGATTGGACAAGATTGCAATCAAGATTTTTAGAAGGTATCCTGGGATACTTACACATTATTAAGTGCACTAATTGCATTTCCCCCCCCTTCTGCACTTTGAATTTAATTATTTTGCAGCTAATATTTTCATATGTTGTTTCTTAAACATTTAAGCAATTCTGGTTTCAGAACTAAAAAAATCATGTTTTTTTAAAAAAAAATTGCTAAGCAGTCCTTCAGATACTGTATTAAGGCACTGACTAGATAAGGGATTCTGTCAATTCAGACTACATATGTTTTTGTCCTATTAAAATTGTTGAAAGTTCTGTTAAATGTGCATGAACTAAACTAATGCAGATTATGAAAGGGATGTTAACACTGGGAAAACATAATGAGGATAAAAGTATATTAAATGAATTGTTATTATATGAACATTAGTGTTCAATTAAGAGAATGGGCAGAAATAAATTTAAATGCAAATAGGTCATTAAAGACAGTATACGTTTCTCCTTTCCACAAATTATGTATCTGTAACACAATATTATATTGTACTTTAGATTTGCTGCAAATAGGAGATCTTTTCCTTCCAAAAAAGTAATTGCATATTAAATGATAATGGGTTGCTGTTGTAATGAATAAAAAAGAGCTAAATTAGATGACTTTTAAGAAAAAAAAATCCTGGGATTTTGTCTTCAATTAATATCTTAAGTTTCTGTGTTATATTAATCTACTCAAAAGTAAATTCATTGAGTCTAATGAGACTTACTCCAGGTACTCTATGAAGGGTTGCAACTCTGACCATTAATTCTATCTAAATTCACCAGAGAGTAAATCCCATAGAACTGAGTGGGATGTTTGAGTCAGAACTCTTCATAGAACTCTACTCTTAGTGTGGTTAAGGGTGTCAGCAAAATTTGCAGCTTCATTGTGAGACAGAAGCATTTCAGCAAGTAGAGATGACATAATACTAAGAGCCTTAATACAGTTAGAAAAATATTGGATGCTGTTTATGGTCTCCTTTGTTAGTACCAGATACTCTAGCTCTTGTTTGAAAGGATCCAGTGAGTAAGACCCACCATTCCTCTAAAACTGATAAATATACAACATGTAGTTTAGTAACATATACAGCAGTGTTTCTCAACCTTGGCAACTTTAAGATGTGTGGACTTCAACTCCCAGAATTCCCCAGCCAGCCATGCTGACTGAGGAATTCTGGGAGTCGAAATCCACACATCTTAAAGTTGTCAAGGTTGAGAAACACTGATATAGAGGATCATATCTTCCAGCATCCCTCGATCAAAGCAAGGGTATCCAATACAGGCCACACATCACTATCATGCAAGTGATGTGAATTATTTAATTTGCATCAGTTGTGTCGAGATGCATATTATACAATTCATGCCATTTGTGGGACAATGTCATGATGTGCAAGATACTACTTGCTCCTTTTCACCCTTCAGATGGCCACATCTTCAGTACTGGCCGTACTAGGTGGGGCTCCTGAGACTTGTAGTTTGGGAACACCCTGCGGATTGCATGTTGTGCATTTGTGCTCTGTGGTCATAGACATTTTTTGTGTGTGGCTCTGTGTGTGTTTACATGTAGAAAGGAGCACTTTTAAAAAAAAATCACACCCCAAGGTTTGTGGCAGGGTGCTGGGGCTGTGACATAGGAACATCTCTGGAAAGAAGAGCTTTAATGTTCAACCTGAACATTTGGGTTAGTATGGAGGTATCTAAGGAATACTATGAAAACTTAGCATACCTAATTTAGAAAAGGAGTGAAAAATTGTGCTACTGACAGTCAAAAATTTATCACTTAATTTTGTTTGCTCCAATGTGGGAGGCAATGGGAGGGATGGATAAAAATGGGGCAGACCAGCTACAGGTAGCACGTGGCTTGCACAACCCTGCTTGAATTGTTTCAATTTTTGCATGGAATTGTCCAAAACAATATCTTGTAATATGCAACCGTCCAGTTTAGACCTGCACACTGGGGAAGCAAAACCTGAACAAATTTCTTGGTTTTGCTTCCCATAGTTGAACATTCACCTTGTCCAGCCTGTACATTTCAACCTGTCAGAGTTTTCAGGGGAATTAGGGAGATATTGGAGAAGTAAGAGAAAGTTTAAAAGAATGGGTGGTTCCTTATTGTATCAAAGAGAGATTTGGTTGTGAATGTAGCCTGCATGCAGTCTACAACCCCACAAGTAGATATGGATTTTTGTTATGATATGCAGAAGCAAATATCACAGGTTCACTTTCTATTGAAGATAGAATGGCTTGGTCTTTCCAAAACCAAGAGTAGAACTTGGAAGAAGTCTATGGACTGAGTGTGGGAAAAAGGTAGGACTTCAGTTGTTCCTTATAGCTTCTAATTAAAGTTTGGGATTTCCATGAAGGTAGGGAAGGCCAAAAAAGGAAGCAGATGAACTTTGTTTCAGGAAGCTTTTATTTCTGTAGAAATAGGTAAAACTTCTAGTTAGGAATTTGCAGTAGGTTTTTTATTCCTGTTTACTTTGTGGTGCTAAATCCCATGTTCTTTATTCAGCCTTTATTCATACTTTAGGCTATGTTCAGGAAGATCTATTTTTTCTGTAGATTGTTCTTGCTATTGTGATCTGTAATAATAATTTGAAATCTCTCCAGTATCTTTTGGGAGATTCTGGCAGAGAGCAGTTCAGTTGTAGCATAACAGCACCATCTTGAGGTCTGTCCAGACTATTATATCTTCTTTTGGATTTTTTTTTTTAAACTAATTAGTAACCTGCTGTTTGACCATGATATGGGCAGCTCTGTAATTTATCTTCTTCCATACTAAATGTTTGCATTTTAAAATTTAAAGGGGGATGAAATACATTTTTATTTTTAAATACAGTTTGATTTTGATTTTGTTTACTTCCTGTGAGATTGGTCTGTCTCCTAATGTTGGAGTGTAGGAGAAGGGTTGAATCATTCACTCACTATGCTATCTATCTATCTATCTATCTATCTATCTATCTATCTATCTATCTATCCACCCATCTCGCACAAAGTGACTCTCTATCACAGATAGAGAGCTATCACTCTCTCTTTCACACAGTCGGGTTAGAGGCTGGAGGCCAGATCAAGTGCCCCTGGAAAATAAGTGGTGGCAGCTTGAGCTATTAGGCCATTACTCCAAAGCAGTAGGTAGGAACAAGACCTAGAGGGCTTCTGGGAGAGGAGGTTTGAGACCCACAGCCTTCCATCCTGAGGGTCTCAGTGATTTGCTACCTATATTGATAGTTTACATCAAGCAGAGCTTCCATAAAAGGCTTACTCAGAAATGGAAAATGTACATTTAACTTTACAGTGTTAGATTTAGTGATAAAAAGATGCCAATGGTAAGATTAAAGTGATTAATTACATCCAAGTACAGAAAGGGAAGGAGAAGCTGCTCTCTTTGTGATATAATGGTAATCATTCTGAAAGTCAACCTATTACAATTTGCTGCTGCAAGTGTGATTGTCATGGTAAAATCCATTGACAAAATTGTGTTGGAACACAAGTCTGCAGAACATTAATAAATGTATATGAACTGTACACATTTGGTAGTAGTATTTCTTTTCAGCCATATGACAGGTGGTCATCTATTACTGTGATGCTAATTGTTCTTTTGCAATTTGTCTTCAAACATGGATCAAGAGTATTTGCTTGCTTTGCTGATGATTGGCATTTGGCTTCACCAAACACGTTCCTTTTTAGTATTCCTTTCCTGACCTTTGCAGGAGAGAGGAAAAAATCTCTAATGTCATATTATTGGGAGAGTTATACTTCCTGGATTTCCCATCCTAATTTTGCTTCCAAGTGTTTTTCTTTCTTGGCTTCTATTTCTTTACAGGATTTGCACTAAGCTATTTTGTTCCTGTGTCACTGAGATTTGTTGTCTATTTGTTTAACTCCAAGACAACCTTTACTTCAGAATTTCCCTTCCCTTCCCTTCTTTAACTGCTCTATATAACATGCTAAACCATAATAATGTGGTTGGATTGGTTTTGCTTTATGTGCGTTATAAATTGTGACATTGTTGGTTTCTAAACCATGATTTATGACTTAGTGTTGTTTGAACTCAGCCAATAAAGTTTATTCCATAAACCCTAGTTAAACAATCATGGCTTATTGCAATCTGCAAACCCAAGCCTTTCTTTGTTTCTACTTTGCCAAGTAAAGCAATATGCTTTCTATTATTTCTATGGCCTCATTTGGATCCAGCAGTAAGCTACTTTATTACTATATAATAAACTTTGTGTTTGGGTATCTCCACTCTCTTCCTCATTCTAGCACAGTCATAAGAGATCATAAGTGCTTGTTTCTATTTTTAATTATGTCTGAACTTAGTCAAACTGGGGTTAGTCTGAAATGCCATCAAAAACCAATTACAAACTGTAGCTGGTGAAGTGAACTTGTTTCAGTCAAAGAATTACAATTTAGAGTATGGACATAATGCTATACCAGGCTTCACTAATCTGATGCTCTCCAGATATGTTGGAATTGTGACTCCTAAAGTCTTAACTTTAGGAGCCAGTTTGGTGTAGTGGTGAAGGCACCAGGCTAAAAACCAGGAGACGGTCAATTCCATTCTCGCCTTAAGTGTGAAGCCAGCTGGATGACCTTGGCCAGTCACTCTCTCCCAGCGCTAGGAAGGAGGCAATGCCAAGCCACTTCTGAAAAAAAAACTTGCCAAGAAAACTACAGGGACTGGTCCAGGCAGTCACCAGGAGTCAAAAACTGATTCAAAGGCACACACACATGCGAAAGTCTTAACCAGCAAAAACTGTGCTGACCTGGAATTCTGGGGAGTGGGGTCCCAAAACACCTGCAATAAAGTGTGGTAAATAGAAAGAGAAAGCAAAAATCAATCTAAAGAAAGAAGAATGGAGACCACTGATGATCTCAAGAAAGATGTGCTGCTGGCCCATATTTAAGGCCTGAGTAGTGCAGAGAAGAAGCTAAACTAATTTAAAAGGGACTGCTCTATTTTTGACACTGTCCTTGTCAGCAATGATTCACATGAAGGCAAGGGCATTCAAGAACTGAACATTTATAGGTGACCAACCTCATTGAGCAAAAGTCTCCATTCAGTTGCATTTAAAGTAGTCATCATTGGCCACTTGCTTGTTTAAATGAATCTGCCCTAGCAGCTAGAGGTCGGCATTGGGACTGATTCATGACAGGAGAGAGCTTGATCCTTTACTGCATAATGGAAATGTATTTTAATGAAAATGTATCATGCAGAGAAAAGCTCTGCTTCACTTTTCAGAAGTGCTAGCCTTAAAATTGAAACAAATTAAAGCCTCATGACTCACGCTATGACCCTAATTCTTTTCTAGCCTTGAAACCAGATGCACAGAAGACATCGGTAACCATTCCAGGGTCAGTGGCTAATTCTATAAGTCAGCTCATTCTTTCTTAGGAAGAGAACATGAAGAGCACTCTGTAAAAAAAATAAAATTAAAAAAAATCTGGAAATAACAGAGTACCTAAGGGGTCTTGAACAGTAGAGTAATGCTAATATATTAATTTTACTTTGGAACCAGAGGCAGGTAGTTCGGAACTCCAAAGTTAGTAGAGAAATTCAGACCATGAGAATTTGAGAAAGATGCCTAATAGTAAAGCATCAAGAAAAAAGAGTCTCCTCTGAATCTGGTGTGCGAGGCATAAATGTACCATGGAATCAACTGCTATGTGAATCAACCACATTTCCCATTGGGGGAGAACAAGAAACTTTTGCAGGGTCAGATCTATTAAAATCCCTGCATAGATTATAAGTTACTCTCCACAACTGTAGCTCTGCCTTTCTTTTCTATTCTTTTCATTTTCTCTCTTTTAGAATCAAACTATCTGAACATCATACCTGTGATTTTTTTAAAAAAAATTCATTATGAATTTTATAGCACAGTTCTGTTCTTGCTTACTAATAGCTCTACTGCTTCCAATTAAGTTTCATAATTTATGATTTACTGTTCAAATATCTAATATTCATATGTACTTATTTGGAAATAAATCCTAGTGTTTCCAATGCCTCTTATATAGAATTTGCAGCTTCAGTTTCTAATAAGTGTTTGTAGGTTAGGAATGGAATAGAAGAACACTTAATATTTTTTTATTTGACCACAGGAAAAAAAAAAGCAATACATTTACTAAAAAAAAAAAAAGTAAAGTTTTAGTATGTGCATTTAGCTGTGTCTTCACCAGCCTGGCATCCTCCAGATGCATTGAACTACAACTCTGATCAATATAGGTGACACATTTATTAGAGGGGGGTGATGGAAATCATGATTAAACACATCTAGAGCATGCCATTTGGATAACATGACTTGATGCTTGTCTTCCTTTTGTAATCTGACAGAGATAAATTACTGTGAGTTCATACTGATATAGAATATTAGACATCAAACTGGACTTACATGGTACTTGTCTTGGACAGCTGGAATGTATTTAATTATCCATAAGCCAGAATGAAAGGCAATGGGCAGCTTTGCTAGTCTGTACCCTGAGTTGGTCACCATTGCTTCAGATTACTTGAATTCTTTGAAGCTTTAGCAAGTCTGATAATTCTGTCCATAGGTTCTCATAATATAGTACTACTGACACATATGCTTGAAATAACCCGTGGCTTGATTTAAGATAAGGGCCATCCCTCTGAAGCTGAGGTAGTTTTGAGCCCGACTCAGTTACCTTCACAAGTCAGAATTCAGATAAGTGTTTCAGAGACATGATGTCAGTAAGTAATCATTACAAAATCTATGTTCCAAAATCTAGTAGCATTTAATATATATTTTACAGGTTGAGGTAAAAGATAGGATCTGATCTTGGTGTTCTGTCCTCATTATAGTCAGAGATTAACCTAGAGTTTCCAAAATTGGATGCAACAAGAAACTATGATTTAACAAATCTTGAAGTTAGCACATTGGATACTGCAGTAGCTTAATTGGATACTGCAGTACAGCAGCTTAATTGAGTCCCGACACATCTGGAGCGATCCAGGTTGAAGAAGCCTGTGCTTGATGTGCAGTTAATGAGTACTTTATACAATAAATGTTATATTATTCCTTCCCATTGCTAAATCTGGAAAATACTTTCATTGAAAAGAAGCATATAAACAGAGTGGTCTGGATGGTTTGTTTTTCTAAAGTGGTTCCATATGTTTGTTGATTAACAAGTTGTCAGGATATTAGAAGGCCTTGGCTGCTTCTGTGGAGGAGCGTCTGTTTTCTACATTCTTTAATCTAATTTATAAAAAGAGTTTGCAGACTGAAGGCTTTCCTGCATGTCAGACTTACATTCCATTGGAGTTTTTTTTAATACCACAGGCAGCTCCAGTGTGTGTTGCTAAGATGGATATGTTTCTACATGTCTCATAAGCCAATGAAGTCAGACTGGAAAGGACCAAGGAACTATGAGGAATTCCATAAGGAAGAACTCATTTGCAAATCAAAATTGTTCCCATATTATGTCATCTCTTGTACTGTATACTTTCAGCATCAGCCAGCAATGAACAACTTGTTCTTTGGTCTGAGCGGTGAAAAAATTACTGAGTTTAGTGTTAGTACATGCCCAGTCTTTTGTGGCCCTGAAGAGTTGGCAAGATCCAGATTGAACAATATAGCTTGGAGCACTGGCTTTTTCCAATGCTAACATACTACCTGTAATCCATAGTGGCAATGTTCAGAGCTGTACAGATATGGTTTTAAGTGATTTTTGTTGGGGCTGATATTGGTGGCCACCTGGAAAGGATGAATGATATTGAATTTGCCCATGACTTAAAAAGCCATATGTTGGGTTTCTCTTGACAAATTCAAGATGGTGGTAGGCTGACTTTCTGATGTTTTAGGAAATCTCTTTTCCTTTCTTTCTCTCTTGATTCTCTACAACTGTACCTTCTAATAGCAAGATGAAAGACAGGTCCTAGGCTCTTCTGTTAGGCAAATGGCTAGTCCTGCTAGTGAAATGAAACTGGACATTGTTGAACTAAGTTTGAGTGTTTTTAAATGTGCCAGTGGGAATTTCCCCCCTCCCCCAAGTAGAAGATACAGTTTATTACTGTTGTGGTTTTATTGTTTCCTTTGATTTTAGAATGATCTTCCATCAGTTGGGCAAGTTTGTGAAGTCCCTTTTTACAAGTAGAGGAACTGTTGTGCTTACTGAATGCAGACTATCACTGCTTGTTGTAACTGAGAAACTTATTAATTTCAAACTACAGTTGTCTCTCCTGTTTTGGTGTTCTGTGACTGAAGTTCTGGGGAGATTGTTATTTTTCATAATAACTTCCATCAAAAGGAACAACATACTCATAACTCTCGAGTGAGAATTGCCTTTATGAAATGCCATTAAGCAACATGGTGGTATCTTGGGGATCAGAAAAGATCAACGCAATTTTGTTATGATAGAAATTTGGGGTCTGTCTCAGTCTCACTAACAGAGACCCACAGTCCAATAGAGGGCAGTAGCAGACAGGTACATAAATCATTTCATTAATCAGAGAACTCAATTATGGGAATATTATGATCCACTTTTCAGTTACAGCATATTTCTCTCAGTCCATACAGAAAATGGAGGATAATTAAGTTCCGCAAAATCATACCTCTGCAGCTGGAATGTCTGTTGGAATCCTCTGACAAAGGTTCCTAAGACAAAAACAAAAATCAAAAACCCTGTTGAAACAAATATGGTTTTCCCCAGCCTTTTGTTGTTGCATAAGATAAAAGAGAATGTCTTTGTTCAGCTGATATCTTTTTACTTTCCTCTGAATGTTACTAGCACACAAAACAGAAAAGGAACCCTAAAATATTCAGAAGTTTCACCACTCACATTTTAAGAGATGTAGGGTTATTCACGGTAAGTATGTGAGAAGGTGGGGGGGGGGTTATGAAAGAAATAATTTTGAGTAATCAAATAATGTTGATTAAAGTACACCACTGAGACAGCTTTGCATGCAGCAGGTGAGCTGTGAAGTAATGTTACTTAGTTCTAGTTCCCAGCCCAAGAATAGATAATTTAGTAAGCTCTGAATATTTTTTTTCAATCTCAGTTCCCACTAGTCCCAACCAGTGTGATATAGCAAAGGATTATGACAGCTATAGTCCAAAACATCTGGGGTACATCAGATTGCCTATGTCTGTCTGTCTGTCTGTCTGTCTGTCTGTCTGTCTGTCTGTCTAGCTAGCTAGCTAGCTAGCTATCTAATCAATCATTTATTGGCCTTGAATTATCAACACAGCAATAAATACATGAGATTAGGAATTGTGTCTGTTGCTCCATTTCTGCCCTTGCATGGGGATTGGTTCCTCTGAAACAGCCTATGTCCAATATGCATGAACACTGTCGAAGAGCTCCCCAATATAAGGAAGCGTAGATTATCCTGTCCTCTTCCCGTTGTTGATTGTTTTCTGAAGTAATCAACTGTGCTGGATGCCTCAAGGACATGAACCAGAGTAATCAACTGTGCTGGAGTAATCTTTAGGGACATGAACGAGAGATCATAGCAGCATTGATTTCAGCGGAAGGCCATGTGCTTATCTTTTTGCCTAAATGAGGCACAACTTTGTTGGGATAGTTTCTTGTATTACTGCCTAATAAAATATACAATTGTCTTCAGTTGCCCTGCAGTTCAGTCTTCAGTTGACCTGCCAAATGTAGTAAAAAAAATAAATAAATCAAAGGCTAAACAAAGTTAAGGAATTATCTGAAAGTAACTGATTTTGTAAACAGGATCCATGGGATGAGTTTCTGATGGCATTTTCCTTCTCTCCATAATAGTGGATAGAGTCTTATTTTGCAAGATTCTTGGATTGTTGACTTCTGTTTTTGCTATTGTTAAAGCAAATTCAAAGATCTACTTGATTATAACAAAGTGTGTCAATTTTTTCTATCTATATTTCTTTAGAAGACAGAACTGGAGGACCGGTAATACTTTAATATAGCTAGTAGGCAACTTTTGATATTTTTTTGTATCTTAAATTGGACTGATTTGATGAAAGGAAACAATATTCATTGCCTATACTTGCAAGTTACCTTTTAATAAACAACAACACTTTCTAAAGCTTTATAAACCAACATACTTGCTCCTTCCTTTATGTGAATAGCTAAATTATCTAAGGGAAGATAGTTTCTCATGACATCTGAGATGATATTTAAGTGTGCCCAGACAAGCTAGGATTTCGAAGCTCACAACAACTGTGGCTAGTTTATGATCCAGGTTTGTTTGGATCCTACTTAACCATAATTGATCATTTAACTCAGGGGTAGATAGCATGGCTGGGGGATTCTTTTCTTATTTTTTATGTTTTGGCCTCTGAATGTCATAGCAAAATGTCTGGTGCCATTACCAGACTGGGCCTAAAATTTTCAGCCTCTGTTGTTGGGGATTAAGGGTACAAGAGATGGAGCAAAGCTTATCAGATTTCAAGATGACATGAAATTGGATGGGATAAATAATACCCTAGAACTAAAAAAAAATAAAATAAAAATTTTCTTCATAGGTTAATAAATAAATAAAATCAACAAAATGAAATTTAACAAAGACAAAGTTCTTTATTTAGGAAAAAAAATAAAATGCTCAGTATGGAATATTGGACTTGGCAGTAGCACTACAGTAGTCAAAGAGATCTTGGAACAGATTGCAAATTGAATATAAGCCAGCAGGGTGATATGGCTGCAAAAATGGCAAACACAGTTTTAAGCTTCAGCAACAAATGTACTGTACAGTTTTCATGTCACAGGAAGTACTAATCTGAGTTCCTTTAGTCAGACCCCTCTTCAAGGAAAGTGTCACTTTAAGAGGAATTTAAAAAACGGAAAGGGTTTCAGAATAGGACAAGGAATATGGTTAGGGATTAGAAAGTTAAGTCCTATGAAGAGAGATTGAAGCAACTGGACATGAATAGCCTTGAGAAGAGAAGAGAAAAGGCTGATACGATAACAAGCTTCAAATACCTGAATGGATGTCATGTTCTCTATTGTTCCAGGAAACAGGAAGCTTGCAGAATTATGATTTTAAGTTATAGGAAGGCAGATTTTAAGTAAAAGAAAAAAAATCCTAACAGTAAGAACAGGTTGGCGGTGAAGCTGATTGTGCAGAGAAGTCTCTAATTCAAACGCGATCAAGAAGAAACTGGACAACCATGTGTTGGGGATACTTTAATTTGGATCCTAGACACAGCAGGAGGTCTAAATGAGCCCTTCCAACTTTATTATTCCATGGCAAATTAAGCCATCACAAATCATTTTGGCCAGCAAATTTTGGTAGCATAATCTGGGGGTATATGGGAGAGTTGAAAGAACTGGGGGGCCTAAGTCTACCTGGGGGAGCTGTGAAATAGAAGTGAATCCACTCCATGCACTAATGTGCTGTATTGTAGTTTATTTTTAGTGACATGGGAAAATAGATATTATTTCAGGTATGTATTGCCTGTTTCTTGCCTTATTAAAACTCAGTAAAGTGTAATTGGTGCCTTAGATGATTTAAAAGTACAAGAAGAATTTGAGGAAGTCTGTTTTGACTCTGCCAATTATAACATTCTTTTTAAAATGGAAAGAAAGCCTCCTTACTTCGTGTGGGTGTCAAATAAAAGGCTTGTTCTCTGGCCTTGAAACATCTCCAGAGGAACACAAAAACAGACCTGACTAAATGGGAGGAGAAGCAGGGAGTGGGTTAGGAATTTGGGGAGTAGAGGAGGCCTAAGTATAGATTTGATTTAGGCAAAGGGTTTAAGGGAAACATTTCAAAAATGCCTATGTTGAAAAAGGGTGGGAGCAAAGACCTTTTGGTGACAGAAGGCATGCAATATGACACTTTTGCCTGTATCTTTTTTTCTCACCACCCTTTCCCTTAACCTTAGTTTATTCTGTAGATAGGTGAGTAGATGACGTTTGATCATAGTTTCTGTAGCAAGTTGCATCTGATGTTCCCCAGATTCCTGAGCTCTGTCTTCAGGTATTCATTCCCTCCTTTTCTGGCACAACTATTTGGAAGATTTTGCCATGTAGCTTTGGCTTGTTGGCAGAAGCAAACCAGAACACAATTTAGCCACTGCTAAAGATTTTAGAATTAAGCAATAGGGAAGAGCACAGGTAGTGCTGGGAAAAAAATACAAAAAATGATCTTAGAGCAGGGTCCTCAACCTTGGCAACTTTAAGATGGGTGGACTTCAACTCCCTTGCTGGCTGAGGAATGCCGGGAGTTGAAGTCCACCCATCTAAAAGTTGCCAAGGTTGAGGAACCCTGTCTTAGAGAACAAATGAATCCCATGTCAGTCTTAGACATGTAACAACAAATGAGTTGGGTGCTCGGGCAGAAAGAGAAGACAAGAAAGGTCAGTGAACTGACTCTAGAGCAGTTATGGGGTTTTGTTCTTTTGCTGAACATTTTTCACTATGTATTTATTAGCTGTAACTTAGAGCTCCCTTTCTATGTCTGGCTCTTCCCTTGTACATGTGTGGCTAAAACCCCATAGAGCGATGCTGCTTTTTGAAATTACTTTTAGCTTATTCGGTGATGGGCTTAAAAGTTTTGATTACTGGTATTTTTGCAGAGAAATGTGGTTTTCCAAAGACGGAGGCCATGTGCATACAATGAAAAATAAAAAAAGGCTGAAGGAAGAAAAGTTAGTTGCAGTTTTTAAAAGTGTTTCGCCATAACTGCTCTGCTTTCATTTAAGTGGCTTGCATTTTTAAAACAATAGATTTAAGTGGTTTTAGGCTTTAAAATCAGTGATGCAGAATTTTGCAGGAGAATGAGTGAAGAGAGAAAGAATGAGTTATATGCTCTCTAAATGTTGATTTTCATTCCATATTAGCTACTTTAAAGAGAATAGGTTGGGCGCAAAGAACTCTTTAAACTGCATAAAAGCAGCTGCATTTACAACTGTGTTTTATAGAGCTGTCACCTTGTCCTAAATTAATTCATATTTTTTTATTACATCATGGGTAAAACAGACTGATTTTCATAACTCCTCTCAATACCTATAAAATTAAGTGGAAGCTGTTCTGAACTTAAGTAAAATCTATGAGGTGCTCACATTATCATGGCCTAAGTGGGACCAAAACCATGTTTATACGTAACCATGGAGTATTGAGGCTGAAAATGAAGAATGGACTTGTTGAAATCACCACACTCATACATAATGATGAAAAGGGGATTATAATCAAATGATACTTCCACGTATTTTTTTTCTGAGGTAATCAGAGGCTGAAAGGAACTGTTATAATCTATTCTGCTAATGTTTTTTTAACATACCATTCAAAGGGGCTTATAGAATCATTTCATCCAACTACCAATGGACCAGCCTTTAATTTGTAGGGTCAAATGGGTAGCGTAGCCATGTGTACTCCCTTCAATGTCTGAAGGCCATAACACTTAAGGCTAATTTAGTGATAAACATAAGAACAGAGAAATATGCAGCACCTATCAGAGTTAACTCAGTCTAGCTATAACAGTAGGACCTTATCTCTTTAACTTCATTGGATTTAAAAAGGAAGAGGCAGAAAAAGCATTTTCAAGGATAATTGGTACATGATGGTTGAGATTCTATAACTGCATATCTCCTTGCTCTTCCAATATTTGTTCCTGCCAACATTATGATATGGAATGTATCAAGACTGTTTTTATGAACTATGATCTACTAAGGAACAAGACTTACCATTGTGCATCTTGCTTTAGTCAGAGTGTGATTTTCCATTGAAAGCAGGCATCTTGTAGACAAATTAATGCATCTGTTTTATTACTTGTGCCTCATTCTATCTGATGCTTGAACAGGTGGCATGAAGTCCATATATCTACATTTGCTATACCAATACTGTTTATAGGAGAGAGGTAAAAATACTTTCATTTCCTCGCTCAGTAGGGCATTCTACTTCTGATAGGATAGAATAATGGGATTTAAATAGTGTTCTGACACTCCTGGGCATTACAAGACAGGAGAGAGGAAGAATGCCATTTATAATAGAAGTGCCCTTTGGAATACATCTAACCTTAGCAGGATATGGGATGATTTAAAAATTTGCTTTCTAAGAACTTAGCCGTTTCATTTCCAATTCCATTTGTGTCCTGCAGTAACACCGCATGTGCTTGGGCAGAGGGGTGAATATATCCATTTTATAGGTTTAAATGGAGCACATTCCCCACTTTTGAGAGAAGCTTTATAAAATGTTTCTCCTTTGAAAGCCCAGTTGTGGATGCTCAATTCATATTAATGACCTGGCAACTGGTATCAATGAGGTGAGTAATATGCAGAACAGAGCCAAATTGGTGTAGTGGTTAAAGGCTAGAAACTGGAAGATGGTGAGTTTTAGTCCTCTTAGGCATGAAGCCAGCTGGGTGACTTTGGCCCAGTCACTCTCTCTCAGCCCTAGGAAGAGGACAATGGCAAACATTTATCAGCCCTTCGAAGCAGATCAAGCTAGGAAACCAAAGTTATAAATGCTAATACTCTTATTGTAAGGTTACAGTAACAGAATCTTGCAAGTCTGAATCCTCTTCTCCTCCCTCCTTTATCTTCATGAGAACTAGGGAGGGTCAAGTCTGACACGCTTTCTCAAATTACATTTCTGCCTCAGGCTCAATTTTTTTTAATCTGACCATTGTCTTGATTGCGGCTCACCTTCCTGTTCCTCAAGGTTTTCCTACTGTCCACTGCAACACTTCCCAAACATTTTGCCAAGAAAACTGCTTGGACTTCTCCATATAGTTGCCAGGAGTGAAGATTGACTTGAAGGTACACATATACACAACACACGCATAGACACACACACCTATCAACAGAGAAAGGAAGAATACAAAGAAAGGACAATTTGTAATCTGTGTTGTAATATACATGGTGCCCCTTTCCTAGTCCTTGGGTAAAACTAAGTTAACCTTTTAAAAAATTGCTTACAAATTGTGGAAGGGAAAAATGATTGAAATTGGCAGAGTAATTATATGAGCGACCTTCTTCTCTCTTAAGTTCCTGCTTTGACTACCTGGAGGTATCCATACAGGGGTTTTTTGGCATTAGTACAGAAATGGTTTGCCATTCCCTTCTTCTGGGATGTTTTTCCATTTCCTAGTTCATGAAGTCACAAGTCTGTCAAGTGGTAAAGATGCTGCCACCAACTGTCATTATTTTATATTCAACCATTTACATAGAGCAGTAAGTATACCCCCAGCAACTTTGTTTGCATCCTTCTCTTATCCTTCTTCAACCCTGTTGCCCCACTGTCCTCTCCCTGCTGAAGTGATACTCACTTTTTGTTACATCAGAGTTCTTGAGTTCAGTCTGCAAAACAGTTCTTGGATTTATTACATCCATGCAGGAGCTCCCCCAGCCAGGGCTGTAGCGGAGCCTCCCCTCTCCCCATATGCTGCTGATGCCAATCTCCTCCTCTTCAGACTCCCCCTCCTATTTCACCTTCTTACACTACTGCCTGCTATCCTGAATTAGTTCAGTGCAAGGCCTGATGGTAAATCTGATGTCAATTCCAGACATTTGACTTACGATCATATAACACGGCAGGTAGAAGGAACAAAGCAGCCTTCACTGGGATTCCATGGAGAACAGGGGTATCCACAGGGGGTATGGTCAAAAAAAGATGGTGGCTGTGATGGTGGAATCAAACCACTGCTTGCTTTTTTTTTTTTTAATGTGCATTATATAGCCACCACATAAAAACCTGGCAGAGTTCGATCCCACTGTTGCAGCTGCCATCCTAACTTTTCTGACCATACCCTGCTGACACCCTTGATGCAGCGTTGCTGCCTGCAGGATTAGCTTGGCTGACCGTGGATTCTCTTAAGGTTCCTGGTCTTTCCTCCAAGCAAATCAAGGGCATATCTTATCTTATTATTTCTTTAGTGCATTTATCCACCACCATTTCTCTGTCCACGACTGCAGATGTGGGAATGTCTCCTCCCTTCACCCCATAAGAAACATCCTGGGATATACACTGGGCTGAGAGAGAATGGTTCAAAGTACTTAGTGAGCACCAAGGTTGGTGAGGTCTTAGGTTTAATCACTCTACTTGAACCACTGCCCTGCACTACTATTTCTGCCTCTCATTTTTAGGATCTGGAAGTTAAAGGTTCATGTCTGTCCTAAGCCCACAGCTCCTAGAGAAAAAGCAGGATATAAATCTAACACACATGAGCAGAGCCAGGCCTACTAGGCTAAATGAAGCAATGTTTCTGGTGGCACTTTTTGAAGGTTATAAAATGAGGCAAGTTTGTGAGGTATTAAATTTACTGTTGTTTTTCCCTGCTGGGGATGGAGGGAGATGCTTGTGAAATTCCACTTTCCAGCCTTGAGAAGTAAACATTTGGGCTAACCCGGAGAGGAAGAGGTGCTGTTTGTAGCTCTGCCCCAGCAGCACATCTTAGTCTGGCCTACCTGAGAGGTACCTTAGGCTAAGAAAGAATGATCAGGCCAAGATTATCCAGTGAAGCTCAGGGATGAGTTAGAATTTGAACTCAGCCTCCTCATTCTTATTCTCCAACACAGCTGTTGAACTCCCTGCTCCAGAGATCCATGAAGCTCCCTCTCTCATGGCATTTAGAGGTTCACTGAAGTAGTTTTATTTTACCTAACTTCAACTTTAAGATCATAAGCAGTGACCACAGGCCCATCTAGTCCTGCAGTCTGTTCTCACAGTAGCCAACCAACTATATAAGAAAGCTCTCTAGACTCCCAGCAGATGACCTTCAGAATTAGTCACACTGCCATCAAGGCTAATAACGACTGATCCCCATGACTTTTTGAATTGATCCAACCCTTTTTTGAAGCCAGCTAAGCTGGTAGCCAGCACCATGACTCAAGATAGTGAATTCCAAAGTCTAATTACTCTAGTAATTAACTCTAGTCAAACATTATTGGCATTCTTCTTGAAAGAGGGCTGATATATTATCACTGATGTTTCAAAAAAAATTAAAATGTTGTTTGGGTAGGCTATTAAAACTTAAAATAAATGAAATAATTAATGGATCTCAGTCACTAGACTACTCCGAGTGACAGTATTAGCTCTCTGAGTTATAGTGTTGAGATGACAGGAAGAGGATACCTGCACAGATGGCAGAGTTAATATCTTAAAACTGAATGTGACCATAACTTGGAAATTGCTGAATGGAAGGGATCTTGGACATCATGCAATCCCCTGCCCAGTGAAGGAATCTACTATTTCAGCATCTCAGATGGGCATCTAACCTCTGTTTAAATACCTCCCATGAAGGAGAGTCCTCTGATTTTCAGGGCAACCTGTTCCGTTGTTGAATGGCTCTTACTGCTAGGAAATTTCACTTCTTCCTCAGTTCCTTGTTCTGTCTTCTGGAACAACTCTGAACAAATCTTCCTCATCTTCATGACAGCCTTCAGATACTAAAAGACAGCAATCATGTCTCCTTGCAGTCTCTTCTCCTCCAGGCTAAATATACTGAGTACCTCCAATCGTTCCTCATACATTTTTCTTTCCAGGATCCATATTATCTTGGCTGCTCTCCCCTGGACATGCTCCAGTGTGGTGCCCAGAAGTGGGCACAAAATTCTAAATATAGTCTGACCATTGCAGAATAGAAAGGAAGAATTACTTTTCTTGATCCTGAAGGGTCAGAACATGATGGTTATATTATATGATTAAATAAATATGAACTGGTGGGTAAAGCAGGCATCTGGTTAAACAGCTGGGGAGATCTGCCTCCCAAATAATTCACAACAATTTATTTTTAAAAAGATCTGTTAAATTGCCCCTTTACTTTTTCTAGTGGCCTCCCCTGATCTTTTAGCTGGCTATAGGCCTGATGTAAAATTCAGGAGTGGCAACTTGTTCTTTATTCCTGTAAATCTGAACAGGATGTGAGTAAATTTAGGGTGGGTTGCTTTGTCCTAATCAGATGGTTTAATTATGGCATCAACACAATGTAGAAAGGATCAAAGAGTAATGTGTTGTCTTTTGGACATTTATCAAAAGTAAGGAGTGTGGGAGAAACCTTGAAATCTGTCTACTTCCATCATCAGTACTATATTCTTTTGGTAGGTGGCCTTCATACAGACTGAGAAATGAGAAACAAAGTTCTTTAGACTGTATCTCTAATCTCTGGAAGGACATTGCCCAGGACCTTCTGCTTCTGTTGAAAACCCTCTGCTACTATTTATATCCACTATGGTGGCCTCTTCCAACCTGATGTCCTCCAGATGTGATTTTCCAAGGCAGCTTACAAATTAAAATTACAGTTGGAAAATATAAACGGAAAAGAACAGCAGCTAAAATTACAAACAGTGATGCTTCTAAGCAGCGAATAAATAAGTAGGGAATAAAATGCACTAAAAGGCTAGAGCAGTGTTTCTCAACCTCAGCAATGTTAAGATGTGTGAACTTCAACTCCCAGAATTCCCTTCTGGGAGTTGAAGTCCACACATCTTAATGTTGCTGAGGTTGAGAAACATTGTTCTAGGGGGTGGGGATGGAGGCCCAAACTGAAGAAAATTCTCCCTTCCCTGGTGATCAGTAAATGTGCAGGTACATCAGGATACCAGACTGAAGAAGTCTGTAGTAGGGTCTCCATCATGGACTGTTTTAACCCAGAATATTGTTTTTCTTATAAGGGAGAATTGCATGAGAAGAAAGAGGTCTGCATATATTAATCCTCAGTAAATATTGCAAAATCTCTTTTGATTATGCATATTTTTGGGTAAACCATAAGATGCAATGCATTTTTTTTCTCCTGTGAAATTGAATTTACTCTATGCTTTCTTTCCTTTCCACAAAGTTGTTATCACTATCTGCCCTACGGGAAGGATTCTGGAAATTTCCTTGCTTATTTCTGAAAACAATATTTATTAGTTTTTTATTTATAATTACAGTTTATAGTGATCATAAAGTGCTTTGAGAGGCTATTTTACTAAAAGGCAGGATATAATTTTATTAAATAAATACAATATTTTTATGTTATTTAACTGCCCTGGAAGACTAACTGGATATGACAGTTGGTCCAAAATGTAGCAGACCACTGTCCATCTGTACTACAGGTAGTCCCCGTGTTAAGAACGCCTGGTTTATGGACAACCCATAGTTAAGAACAGAGCCCATTGTAGCAAAATTGGAGTTAAATACCCAACGATTTGAGTTAAATACATAACGGTTCGAATTCATTGCACAATACTACTTATACAGTATTATACAATAACACTGTTCTGGCTGACATACAAATTCGACTTAAGGACATACCTTGGGAATGGAACTTGTTCTTAAACTGGGGACTACCTGTATAAGCATATTATACTCAAAGGGATCTACTTCTTAACTGACTCCCAAGAACTTATTGGATGTACTCTTCTAGTGGAGCCTGACATGAGATTTTCATATCTGCTTGATTTCAGCAATGCAACCATTCCCAAGAGCTCCATAAGTGCCACAGATCCACCCTTCATGTAAAAAGTGAACCTTGCTTAAAACTATATTTCTGATTTCCTTGTATGTTGTGAACAGTGTCTCCATTCTATAACCAGAAGAGCAGCCTTGTAAATGAAGCAGTTCCAGAATCTAAAGGCTAGAGGGGAGAATCAGCCTGGAAGAACACAATTATGGGACTTAAAGTGGATTCCCTTTCTTAAACATGAGATTGTAAGCCAATAGTTTAAGCAGTCTGTAAATGCGAGTGGTACCAGCCATTCATCATACTTGTTCCCATCTAGGAAGAATTTTTAATTGGTTTTAACTCTAAATTTATGTTAGTTACCAAGAATAAAAGGATATGCCGCAGAACAAGCTGGCACTCTTCCTTCTCCAACGCTGTGATTACATTGGCATCTAGGGGAAAGCAAAACTAAATGTAGTTTTGACCCATGTAATGTAAACACTTTTTAGCTGGTGCATGATTGATGATGACTGCAAGGAGAAATCTAAACCAGCAAGGAGAGAAATAGACTAAACCAGAGGTAAAAAAAAACCCTATTGATTGTTGGCATTAGTGTGTATCCATAGAGACATCCTTTGGCATAAATTGCTTTGCTGTTGACTTCCTCTGTGAAGTATTTTCAGCTTTCCAGTCTACCCTGGAACTATGAGATTTCCTGATGGTCTTCCATCCAGGTAATAGCTAAGTCTAATCATGCTTAACTTTTTGACATCTGCCACCTGTGTAAATTAATGCTATTTTTATGTGCTAGTGGTAGTAGAGGTGGTAGTACTTTTTTTTATGCTTCATCATAGGGAGCATTGAAAAATTGTCCTCTTCTAAAGTGATGTGATAGTTAGTGCCCAGGTTCTGATTGCAGGATTCTTATTTCTCATTCTACTGCTAGTTCTATGGTGTCATAGCAGTGAATTTTGTAACAAAATATTACTTATTTTGTCTTATTTTACTTTTAAAAAAAACATTTTGAGTTGGATATGAATGAGCTAGTCTGATATAAATTTTTGACATTAAAGCTTGTATGCAGTTGAGATAATTTAAAGAATTTTTAAATCAATTTAGCTTAATTATAAATATATGATCTTAACCACATTGTGAAAAGGGGTTGAATAATGAGATTTATTCGTATAACAGTATAATGTGACTGCTCAGAAAACTACAGTTGAAAACTATGCCATGGCCTTATGTTCTAATTAGAGGTGACCTAAAAATGACAAATTCATGAAGATTTATTAACATATGAAAAGATCTAATATTATTCAGTGTTCATAAAATACAGGTAGTTATGCTGGCCCATGAAAAAAATCCCAATAAAGCAGACAATATTATTTAATGCTAATAAAATTACTATCCTGTCACTTGTAATAGCTTTGTTAATATGGGTGACAATATAAAGAACAGCTTGTTTTATCATTGTGTGCTTAAATCAAGTCTCTATAACCTTATCAGCCACTATTAACCATGAAATTTATTCTATTCTAAGATCAGTATTAATTAATTCACTGCTATAATTTCAGTTCCTATAAAACAGCAGGATCTATTTGACAATTAATTTTGGATACCATTCTACGCAATTATAACTTTAAAAAACTCCTATCAGTTGACCTAATTGAAGCTGATTAAATTTACCTTTTGTAGATTCCAAAAACAAATGGAATGTAACATTTATTTAGTCTTTTGCTTGATGGTCACTGCAGTACTCAGTCATTAATGTTGTTATCAGATGTGAGACTAAAAGGGTAAGTTAAAAGACTGAGTCTCAATTGTCATATTGTAATGTTTTTCATCTTTTTCTGATAAACATTTTGTTTCAAGTTGTCATTCTTTGAGGCAGAATTAAAGGAAGAAAATAATGTTCCTTGTAGTTGGAAATCTATTTCTCAAAAGGCCAGATTTTATGTACTTATTGCGGTTTCATGCTTTTCTGTATGTAGGAAGAGATCAAATGCATCTTTCACTGAAAACTTTGTGCAAGCCTGGGTTGAATTTCAAATACAAGTTAAAAGTGATGTATGATTTTCAGTAGAAAGAAGCAGAACAATTTTCTACTTGTTGCTTATACAGTATTTATACTACATAGCTGCATTCAACTATGTTTAAGAATCAAGGCATCTGATGGTTCCTCATCCTAACCTGAACTTCAACAAACCATCTGCTTCTAGTACCTGCCTGGTCTATATATCCTAAATTGGGATCTTGAGGGTTCTCCATGCAAGGTTTTTTGGGGGAGCAGCAACCAGTGTTTCCAGTTATGGCCCCATCCCTCTAGAACAGTGTTGTTCAAACTTGGCAACTTTAAGATATGTGGACTTCAACTCTCAGTATTCCTCATCCAGCATACTGGAGTTGAAGTCCACACATCTTAAAGTTGCCTAGTTTGAAAAAAACTGCTCTAGAACACCCTCCCTCTGGAGAGCTGTATGACACCCTTTCTCCTGACAGAAGGATGGTGAAGACTGAATTGTTTCACAGAGCTTTTAATTGCTAAAGTTGCTGGAACAGGGACAATTTTTTTTATCATATTGTGGATTTTGTCATTAATTCTGTCATGTTTGGCTTGATGTTTAATCTATTTCGTAAACCACTGGAATCTTGTAAGAGTATGACAGTTTGCAAATATAGCAAATAAATAAATAAATAAACTAATTATCTGTTCATGTTTGTTTTCCAATAGCCATGTAGTGCAAACCCATAAATATACTTGCAACAAAATATAGATTCCCTGCCTGGCTTATTCCAACTAGCCATTAGAAAGCAAACCATGGATACTGTATGTGATTTGCAGCTAAATTGTTTGGAAGACATGGGGCATCTTTGTGGATGAACTGTAGTTGGCATAAGCCATGACAGGTAAACACACCCCATTAGCTGAATTAAAACATTACACTAAACTATGATTTAGAACCATTTCCCCATACCTGGTGTCACATTGGACACCAACTCCCATAGTTCCTAGAGAGTAGAGCTAAAGACCAAAGTTGAAGTTCATCATATCTAGAGGGTACCATTTTGGAGAAAACTAATTTGGAACCATAACTATAATATAGAACAGCTTTTCTTTTTAATGCTTTGGTTTCTGTAGTACAAACTACAGACTTAAATAAAGTTTAAATGTACGGCCTGGTACCAAGTTACCTTCAGGACCTCATTTGCCCACTAGAATTGGTCCAGTCTATTTGACCTTGCTAGGAAAAACAGCTGGTAGCTCCCAACTTCCAGGAGGCTTGGAAACTCTGCTTTTCAATAGTAGTGCTAACCCTCTGGAAGGGCCTCCTATTAGAGATTAGGTTAGCTCCTAATTTAACCGCCTTCTGAGAGCATCTGAAAACAGCTCTTCTGCAGGGAATTTACTCTAGAATTTTGGCTTATTTTACATGTTTTTAAGGTTTTCTTCAATGTTAATCCTGACCATGGACATTTTAATGTGTGTTGTATTTCTGTAAACCACCAAGAGTCCTGTGGAATTGTAGGAGGATATAAATATAATAAATAAATGATAGGTAGGTAGGTAGGTAGGTAGGTAGATAGATAATTGTCATTTGTGGCATCAGCAATAAGCAACCTCACTAAAATTCATCTTGCCAGTTTTTAAATTAAAGGATATATGTGGCAAGTCTCAGCAGGTGGCAGTATCTAACTGACCATGACCATGGCTGAACATGGAAAGCTAAGGAAAGTCACACTTGGTTAGTACTTGGATTGGAGACTCCAGAAAAGCTCAGTGTAGGCTAACTGGGAAGAAAAAGAATCCTGAAAGAAGGCAGTGGGAAGCCATTTCCATTACCATGCTAACAAAACTACAGGTTATGACCATCCAAATCCTCAGGAACTCACTTTGAAACAAAGGTGGTTATTTTACTTTACTGGACCAAGATGCCAGCTCTGAGTAGCTCCATTTTTCTGATTTTATCCATCCTTCCTTCCTTCCTTCCTTCCTTCCTTCCTTCCTTCCTTCCTTCCTTCCTTCCTTCCTTCCTTCCTTCCTTCCTTCCTCAAAATATTGCATGCAATAAATGAGGAAGAACAGGTAGCAGTGGTGGCCAGGAGGACCTTTGCACAGATTTATCTGATGTGCCAGTGGCACCCTTTCTTGGACTGAGAGTCCCTTCTCATTGTTGTTCGTGCCTTAATCATCTCACATTTGGACTACTGCTATGTGCTGTGCATGCGGCTACCTTTGAAAACTACTTGGAAGCTACGACTGGTCCAAAACGTAGCCATGTGGGCAGTTATGGCCATGTCTTGGTATACCCAAGTGATGAATCTGCTGCATCAGCTGCATTGGTTATTGGTGAGCTTCTGGGGGCAATTCATGGTGCTGGTGGTGACTTATAAAACCCTTCATGGTGTAGGGCCTGTTAATGTAATGACTGCCTTTCTCCCATTGTCTCTTCCTGCCCTGTAAGATCCAGCAGAGTAGACATGCTCCAGGTCCCATCCTTGAAAGTGTCATCTAATTGATCCCAGGAAGTGTGCCTGCTTTCTTGGTATGTCTGCCCTCTGGAATGGTAACCCCTCAGAAGCTCATGTTGCCCTAATCCTGTTACCTTGAAGACCTGCCCTGGCCTGAGGCAGTTTCATCCGTATTTTGCACAATCGGGTCTTCTTTTTTGGATTCCATTGTTTTTATTCTGGTTTGGCCAGCCAGAATCAACTGAATTGAGTGGCTCTATAAATTTGATTTCAAAATAAACAAATAAATTTGAAAGGCAGAGGAGAAGCAAAAGAAGAAGGTGATAAGAAGGACAGACTCAGGGTATGTCCTTTATGGCTTTGTTAGATGATACTTTTCCATTTCAGTAAGTGCAGAAGAATCCTGCTTCTCTAAGAAAAGAATGCTTGAAATACTGCAGGATACAGGTAGTGAAACTTGATTCCAGATGAAAATGGACTGTTCTGCAGGATATTGTGGCAACAGGCTGATGAAATGCCAGCTCCTGTCACTTCTCATTTGGTACTTATATACAAAATCAGAAGCACAAGGAAAAGCATCTTTGGAATGCATATGCCTATAGCTGTGCCATCACACCAGGATGTCAGCTGACTAGTCTTGAGGCTGAACAGTGGAATGTGGTAATTGGTGTTACAAAGAGCTGACAAGGTTGTCTTGCCACCTTGTCCAGTTTACATCTGATTATTTTCTATCAATCCTGGCAAAATCTTGGCTTCATTGTTTAATACTCTCCATTCTCCATATTAAACTTTAAGGCAGCGAAGAGCTTGGAGGCATCACACAGATTTAACTTATTTATTGTGGCATACACTAGGTGCCCTCAACCTGGTCTTTTCAAGATGAGTTGGGATAAGCTTGGAATAATGGCTTCTCAAATATACACATTTTGAGAAGAGCTTCCTCATTTGGAATGGGGGGAGCAAAAGACAGCATGGGCATAGTGACATCATCATGCAAATGCTGTAGCTTATATACTTGTCTCAGACATTGAGATGCAAGTACATAATGGCGGCATTTGCACGAACCATTACTTTGACATCATCATGGTGTGCTGTGGACATCACTGCTAAACATTACAGTGTGTATATTCCTGCTCTGGGACTGTTTAGTTTATTAGACCTAAAAGCAGGTCCATGTGTTGGCTCCAAGTTTTGAAGACATCCAAAATGGTTCCGTCTACTGCCCACTGCTGGTTTTATCAGTTGCTGCTACTCTTTCTCACTGTTACCTTTACCAGCATTTCCTTTCTCTGGTGAGAGGGAGATGAAACACACCTTGCTGTCAGTGAAGAAGGGGGCCGGGGGATTCTTGTCAGGAGATTCTGTGCTGAGGTGAGGTCTCTAGGGAGTTGCCGAATTATGTTAGTCTTTGGCACCTGTTCCATTACTATTCAATCAGTGATTGCCTTGGTACTTCTATGACCATTCTCTTGTTTTTCATAAAAATGTGATTGATGAAATAAACTTGATTTATTTTATTTTATTTGTTGTAAATGCTAAGCAGCAGCCCACTATGAGCAGGGTATTGTCATGTCATAGATACATGGGGGGAAAGGAGGCAATTGCTAGTTGCTTAGTCAACATACACATACAGTACCCAAGAAACAATACGTGAAGACACATGCATAGTCTTAAATATTCATTCTCTTGAATGATGCTCTGAACTTCTGGACAATTCTACTTTGGGCTAACAAACATTTAAGCCACCACTGCCATCTCAAAACAAATGAAAAGCAGAAGGAGAAGCAGCTGTATATGGTTGTCATTGTTTGTATCTTTAACATTAGACTGAAATAAGCCAGGAATGTGGAGCTGAGGAGCAAGACAATAGTCAGATTCAGAACCAGAGGACCAACTAGGGAGACATCAGTAACCAAGTACCATGTTTCTCAAGCAAGGCTCAGCTGGACAGGAAGCTCATTCTACTACTTTCTGGAAAGGAAGCTCAGTGGCCAACCTTGGCGGGTGGAATCAGTCCTGGATTATAACTGAGAGGGCAACAGTGTTCAGTCTGGTTGTTCGCCACATATGGCACAGATTCCAGGAACTCCTGACATTTGGGAGATAATGCTAGATTGCTCAGAAATCCGCCAAGCTGAAATATTCTGATTGACTTTAATGATTTATGGATTGTACCCTCCTACAGTACTGCAATCCAAGGCAGACTTCCTTGAGAGTAAGCTCCAGTGAACACAGTGGGACTCATGCATAGAATTGCTCTTTCTGTTGCCAAACCCCCTTCTTTTTCCCAGCTAATGACCCAGTAAGCCTGCCAAATCCATGGCTGAAGTATATTCATTTATCTATTTTTGTCTATTTTAGTTTCCAGTTCCATCTCAGCTTAGCTAATTTTCTCCTGGCTTATTGCTTGGCATGCTTTAGTGCTGTCTTTTATGGCTTTTGTGAAGTCTGCAATTATAAATCTTAATTTATTTCAGTTTGGAAACTGCCAGATGCAATCATCCATGGAGCTCTGCTCTGTTAGAATTCAGGAAGAAAGAAATGTTGCAGGAACTGCTCTTATACCTGGAAGTGGTAGGTGGGAACACCTGCAAAGGGTTCTTTAGTACTGGGCCCCTTGTATTTAAAAGCTGGTGGGATTTGTTTTCTGCAACTTCATTTGGGGAATATCAGTGTATTTGAATAAAGAGGGAAAAGGCCATGTCTGATGCTAGGACTGTCAACCTGAACCTGCCACTTCTTAAAGTACTGAGAGGCCAGATGTTCACCTGAATGCCTACTACTACCATCTTTTCATTAAATCCCATATCAGTGCCATTCTCCCTCTTTCCCCCTCCATCACATTCAATGACCCATAAGCAGCAACATATGGAGAAACAGAAAATGTCAAAATAACTTTTGGGATGTTTTAAGTGAGGAGCTGGAATGTCTTGAATAAAAGAGATCAGTCCATCAGATCAGTTCAGCTACTGAACCATACTTTGGACAGGATCCCTTTTAAGTGTGAAGTCTGGACAGGGGCATCTGCTGGGGGGTTTTTTGAAAAATTCAAGATGGTGGCTGCAACTACATGGGGTGGGGCTTCAGTTGTGCTATCTTGACTTTTTGACATCTCCCCTCAAGCCTTGGGCAATTGGTGATGTTGTTACATATTAAACAATGTGTGGCTCAAGACAATGTCCAGCCCTTGGTTTAAGTTCAGCCCTCAGCAAATAATCAGTTCTGACCTCTTTGACAAAAACCTCTGCTTGTCCTGGGGAAGGGGTGGAGAAAGAGAGAGGAAGTCCAAAGGAGAGAGAGAAATAAAAGGGTAAGCAGTCCCTGCATTATCGAGTTATTTTAGCTGGTAAAAAGCACAACTTTCTTCTGATTACTTTTTCTTTAACAGTGCTTAAGGGTCCAATCAGGTTCCTCATCCCATTTGCTCAGTGTGTACGGTATTTGGAGCCAAATCCCCATTTTCCACCAAAGGGTCATGCTTCACATTGTAATTTGATATATGACTCTACTACTGTATGCATCTGAAGTGAGCCTGAAAACAGTTTTACCTGTCTTTGTTCCTGTATCCTTCATTGCGGCTTCATTAACTGCCAACAACGCTTTGTTATCTTCATGGGGCAGATGCTTTCCTGAAGAAGCTATGCTTAAAAATGTAAGAGGGTATCATCTTTCTCTCTCCCCAACTCAACTGGCCAGGTATTTTATTTTCTCTTTTATACATACACTCTAATAATAATTAGCTAGTATTTAGGCTGATAAGGGAATTCAGGTTCTTGGGCCACGTCCTTTGGGGACTCGTGCTATATATGGAACCTGAATACCCTTATTAGCATATTAGCCTATCATGATTAGCACGACTGTGTGTCGAGGTTAAGCTCTCCCCCGATTCCCCCCCCCCGCCCCCAACGAGAATCCCGCACTTTAGGCCATAAAGTTGCCTCGGGGACGCTGCCTCGCTGAGGACCAGCGTCGCCGTGAGCAAACCCATCACCTGTTGGGGGCCTCCCTGAGCGAGCGAGAGAGACTCGGGGGGCTATTTCAGCCACGCAGCGGGAGCCAACAGTCGCCTTTGAAAGCGCCGCTGCCCACTGGCTTGCTGAGGAAAAGCTTGCCTAGTTCTCTGGGCGGGGGGCTTATTGGAATGTAATTGACTTTCGAGAAGAACTTTCTTGCTGTCCAGGGGAGGAGAGATTTGGCTTGAGGGGGCCGTTGGGTAGTTTCTGAGCTGGAAGTCTTCAGCTTTCTGAACCGAAAGCCTGTGGCTGAGAGTGGTTGAGAGTAGGCAGGGGCAATGGAGGAAGCTGAGCACCCGAAATCGGAGCCGCTCTCGGTCTGCCCGAGAAGCAGCAACTCGAGGAAGGGTAAGTAACAAAACCACGCGGAGATGAGTTCCGCTCCGCTTGTCCCTCGGCGGCTGCTTTTTATATCTCCGTAAGAGTATCTGGAGCAGATGCTTAATTTATCCGCGGCTGTCTCTGCCGCTCGCATTCGGCTTTTGTCTTGGGGGAAAAAAACACCTTTCTGGAAAAGGCAAAAGAAAGAATATCCTGTTGTGGGAATCCCAAAGTAATCTGAAGCGAGAAGGGGGTGTCATCTTCCCATGAAAGGGTTCTGTTAATTTTTAATTGGAAATCGACGTCCTGTCTTTTACTGCCCGGGGAGATGGCCGTTTGGCGTTCATATTTTCAAGTCCAGTGAAATCGCTCAAAATTTAGCTTACTCCACGTGAAACGCGCGTGTTTGTCTTGGACTGTAGCCAGACGTTCTGAACGCAGCTTTCACGTGAGGTCAGATTTGGTGTGTTCGCTTGGTCTCAAATGTGGTGTAAGCTTTACGTTTTAACAGCAAATGTTTCGATAGCAGAACACGTGCCTAATCTAAGTTACTAAGGTATGTTTCTTTTATATAGCTTATTTTGGGAGACTAGAATACAGGTTCACTTACTGTATTTGAAATTTTTCAGGTCCCCTGCAGATTTTATTATTTCCCCTTAGGGAGATTTCACTGAAGCTTAAAAGCTTTTTTGTCTTGACTGAATCAATATTTTGATACACATAAGCACTTTTTAAAGCGTCTGTGCGTGTGTGCGTGCGCATATGTTAGGAATGATTCCCAGTGTATTGAGGGGTTAGATATTTTTCATTGACTCAAAGTTTATTCTGTTCTCTTCCCCAAGTTAATTTTCTGTTTTCCTTTTGCTGCCCTCTCTGCTTTATCATGTTTATATGCAGTCAATATTCTTTTATTTTATTCTTTTACTTTAATTGTATTCATGTATTGCCTTAATATTCCCAGGGATGGAAGGTGGCTTAAAATATTTTAATAATATTTTATTTTTTGCCAATTTAGTTTCTTTGAGTTGGTACACAGATGGCATGTGCAACCATCTGTATAGGCTTGTACAGGTAGGCTTGTTAATCCTTGAATACAGTTGCTGGTACATATTTTGGAAGGCCTATCATGCTTCCAGATGTACAGTACAAGAATTTCTTGGAATTCTCAGCCTGGCCATTCAAGTTTCATGGTAGGAATAGGTTACATGATACATCTATCTCATTTCGATGCATCAAATCAATGCAACAATGCTCTGTGCTGGTGGGGAGACTTTTTTCAACAGAGTTGGATTTTCTCTTAGGAAATCCAGCCAGAGGTCACAGGGCAGTGGTGGGTGGGGCCAGAGGCAGCAGTGGGTAGAGTAACCCTTTCTTCTCCATCTTACTGCTGCCCCCTTTCTTTCTTTCTTGCCACCTCCTCCTTTCTCTTTTCCTCCCCATCCAATGGGCAGCCAAAGAGAGGACAGATCACCAGCAGTTTGAGCTGATCACTTCCAGGGGTTTTTGGAAATTAGCCTGAAGGCTGCATGGAAGTCCAAAGACCACAGGGTACCCCCCCCTGCTGTATGCAAAACTATGAATAAATGTTTCCAAAACTCAGTGCTGGATGATTTAGGAGCACTGGGTGGGAACATATTGCCATTTCACTGCCGTTCTTAGGCACAAGAGTTTCAGCTTGATTAAAAAAGAACTGAGGGAAAAGCTGCTAGTTTTATGGAATAAGGTCTATCAACCTTCAAAATAAATAAAGATGTCATATTGTAAGCTGCATACTCATTTCTCATCTACTTACTTTCATGAATGTGTAGTAAACAAACTTCTGCTTAAATGTAAGATATTAAGCCTGGGAAAGAGCTAAATTTGATATCTTAGAAAGTGGAAGAGGCCGTACATTATCTTCCCTAACCTGCTACCCTCCAGATAAAAAGTCCAAGAATTCCCAAGGTAATGACAGGTAGCATTTCTAGCTATAAAACTACTGGAATATGCAGTTTGTAAATAGATTTGAATATAACTGTGTTGAAAAATAATCTCAAAACAATCAGGCAGACTTTTTTTATTCCTGAAATAGAAGAGAATTGAATCTTCCAGACCATCATAGGAGCATAAATGGTGCCTATACATTTGCATAGTTATATGACAGTCATATTTTCTGTGGTCTAGTGCTTTGTAAAATTGCAAGGCTGAATTATTTTGGAAAGTATTTGATCTAATTGATGCATGCATGCACAGAAACTGAAAATGAATGACACTTCCTGTATTTGTGTAGGTCATTGATAGTGGCAGACAAAGTGACTCCAGCAGAATTAGAAGTTGACTCAGAGTTTTTCATTATTCACATTCAGAAAAAAGCATGTCTGTTTTCCCAAGCATTTTCTTCTAGGTCATAAAACAGCAGATAGAAGCTGGAAGAAGCTATGTCTAAGCACATTATTGCATTGTCCTCTGGGAGTTACAGTTTGACTATATCTGCCTTGTATATATTCCACCAGCCATGGTGGGGAACTGCTTGGGAGCTCAGCTGTCCTTCTCTCTTCAAACAGCATTACCCAGAACCAAGGGAATGAATCAGCTGTACCCACCTGCTCCCTCTGTCACAGCTGCATAATACATAACATGCATAATATACCCCAATTGCATTGTTTGTAGTACAAGTCTAATCTCCTTTATCATATTATACATTGCAATGTGGACATCTTTGTCATCTACTAGTGCCCAGAAATACCAAGGTGGGAAAAAGGCAGCTTCTTATATAAATAC
The DNA here is from genome assembly GCF_059951505.1 of Python bivittatus. Classification (NCBI taxonomy): domain Eukaryota; kingdom Metazoa; phylum Chordata; class Lepidosauria; order Squamata; family Pythonidae; genus Python; species Python bivittatus. The sequence goes on along the minus strand of NW_028277088.1, from coordinate 17,535,144 downwards.
ACTTATGTCAGGATTCTCAGTGTAGTTGCTGTTGGTGCCCACTAGGCTCCCTGTATTTCCTGATTTTTTATTTATATATGGGACTTCCAGATCCAGACAGACAGGCAGGTACTGGCCAATCAACTAGACATCGTGGTAGTAGACTAGGACCAGAAGGCAGCGGTGGTGATAGATGTAGCAGTGCTAAGTGACAGCAGCATCAGGAAGAAGGAGTATGAGAAGCTGGAGAAGTACCAGGGCCTGGAGGAGGAACTAGAGAGGATGTGGAAAGTAGAGGCCAAAGTGGTCCCAGTGGTGGTAGGAGCACTTGGGGCCGTGACTCCTAAACTGGGAGACTGGCTCCAACAGATCCCAGGAACAACATCAGAGCTCTCTGTCCAGAAGAGTGCAGTGCTAGGAACAGCTAAGATACTGCGCAGAACCCTCAAATTCCCAGGCCTCTGGTAGAGGACCCAAGATTGAGGAAGACACAAACCACCCATAGGGGTGAGAGGGGATTTTTTATGCATACATACATATATACTCATACACATACCTACACACACACACACAGCACCAGCTTCTAGCTTCACCTTAATTTAGAGGCATGTGTCTGAACCCTCATTGGATAGTGAGACTAGCCCAGACAAAAGAAAAATGAATTGACATATGATAATTGGGAGGGTATCACACTGGGTATCTGTTCCAATCTATCCAGTGGGGAAGAACCTGGGTTTCCTCCATCCCAAATCGACATTCAATTACTTATCCCCCATAGGTTTTCTTGAGACCAGCACTGTAGCACTGTTTTCCATAAGATGTCTTGACATCTGAAGAGATGAGACATGGTTGTAGTCATTCTGGAAGGTGAATATACTCTGTATCATGTTGTGTAGCACACCTGTGCAAGTGTAGCTGATAGAGATACTTGTGGGAGCTGTGTAGTCTGGGTAACAGTAAATGAATAAGTAGGTAATCCCAGTGATCTCCCTCTTGATCTTTGTGCAGGAATTTTTTGGGTCGTAAACAAAAAAGTTTCCAGTCTTATGCCAGAAAGATCCAGGTTGTCAGTGCAGGAAACTTCCTAGGGATGTGTCCATTGCTGTAAACATTTAATATTAAAATAGAAAAATCCAGAGTGTATGCAAATTACCATATATAGAGAGCATGAAGATTAGCATTTCACAGAGGCTGCTGGCAGTGGAGCTAATGATTTCTACAGCAGCAGATTGTAGAGAAAAGTTTCATAAAAGAATTGCTGTGGTAAAGTAGGTGAGAAACTGACCTCTGCTCAGTAATTCCTCAATTTGGATCTCTCCATTGCTACAAACTCACTAGGTGGCCTTGGGTTAGCTCCTGGCTAAACTCAAATGTTACTTTAAGGCAGTTTTCCCAGCCAGTTCATTCGCCAGATGTATGGATTCAACTCTCAGAATTCCCCAGCTCAGCATGGCCACTAGTGAGCATTCTGGGAGCTGAATTCCACACACTAGGGCGGTATCAGGTTTATGGCCGCAGTAAGTTCAGTGGATTGAAGACCTGGTGTTACTCACAACTGATGAACAAGTGGCTTACAGATGCAGAATATATGTGGATGATTATTAATGAAATATGGTCATCCTCCACTGAAAGTATTGTATACATTTATACATGCAGGAAAAGCCCACGTATGTATGTGTATTATTGGTTGGTCTTTTGCTTTCTCTCTCCTGCCTTTTTTTTCTTACTCTGATTTATTTTTTCTTTTTCTGTTCTGTTTGATTAAAGATTTAAAAAAAAAATGAAAGGAATGTGCCAGGTTGGGAAAGGCTGTTGTAAGGCAATTTAGCTTAGCATAAATAAGCAGGAGGCTGATGGAAAACTTTGTCATTGTCCTGGTTCTCTCCCCTTGCTCTTTCTGTGGATTAATTAGCAGGAGATCTATCCTCAAATAACACAGGGATCAAAATACAAGAACAACCCATGGTTTCCAGCTCTAGGATTAGGATTGGCTTGTTAATAAACTAGATGTATGTGATTACAGGTAGTCTTTGACTTAAAACCACAATAGGGACCAGAAAATTTGTTAAGCGGTGTGGTCATTGAAGCATCATGTGACCACACTTGATTTTACAACATTTTTGTGGAGGTCATTAAGTGAATCACATGGTTGTTAAATGAATGCCATGATTGTTAAATGAAGCGTGTGGTTCCCCACTGACTGCTTGTTGGAAGCCCCCTGAGAGGATTGCAGATGGCGATCACGTGACTCCAGGATGCTGCAACCATCATAAATACATGCTGGTTGCCAAGTGCCTGAATTTTGATCACATGACTGTGAGGATGCTGCGACAGTCTTAAGCGTGAGGACTGGTTGTAAGTCACTTTTTTCAGCGTCATCATAACTTCGAATGGTTGCTAAATGAATGATCGTAAATTGAGAACTACCTATAGAAGTTATACTAAGCAAAGCACAGAAGGAGCTCTTGGAAAGAGGAACCGTGTATCAGGCAGAATTCTGACTTAGTTTGACAGTGATTTGATATCTGGCATTTTAGAGTGTTGCTGGGAGGAATCAGCTGGGAGCATACAATGATTATGAGTTACGTCGCATCTTTCTCAGGAGCCCAAGGCAGTTTGCACAGGGATTTCCCTTACTTTGCCAAACATGTGAGATAGGTGGGGCTGAGAGAGAGTGACTGGCCTAAAATCACCTACTGAGTTTTAAAGGCTAAGGGTGAACTTGGGTCTCCCTAGTCCTAGATCAACCACCTTACCATTATGCTACATGGGTCCATTTTGAACTTGGGCTGTTGCTAAGTTGTAAATATGAAGATAGCAGTCTAATACACATAAAAGCGATACTTCCAAATGAATATGCATATGATCAGTTTCCATCTCTAGCATTCCTTTAGGGGTAGAAGAGCCTTCTGCATATGAGCAGTACATATTTCCAGTAGTGGACTGGAAGTATGCACAAAGCCTCTTCCAGTTATTGGGACTGTCAGAGGAAGCCTTGAAATGGTGCAATGTGGCTCCATCAGAGCCAAGAATCTATTTGAAGCTTTGTACAGCCCCAACCCTTGCATGGAAGTAAATTCCATTGAAACAAGTAAGACTATCTTCTGAACAAAACAGATGGGTATTGCATACTGTACTTGGAGTTGTAGGTCTGGTTAGGCCGCTTAAAGTTCATTGAGTTCAAACAGATTTAAGCATTAAACAACTGATGTCTCTAATTCTGTGTATCTTTGCTGCTGAGTAAAACAACTTAACTTGTGGCAGGAGGTTGAAATGCTGCACAAAATGTTAATTCAAAGAGGAAATTTAAGGAGCATATTAATAGCAGATAAAGATATAAACAGAACCGGGAAGACTTTTTAGTGTTTACTTTCCACTATGCATATCGTCAACCTGCATTTTTCTTATGGGCTGAAGGGGTTTAGTTACTCACTTACCTGCAGATAAGTTAGCTCTAATGTCCGTGCTACTGCAGTATTCATTCCACAGAGTTGTCCATAATACACAAGCCTCAAAGTTGATTTTAAATTTGTAAGAGTTTTCTCACTTTCCTCCATCCCCCACTTATTTCTTTTCCCATCACATAGACTTGCTTTTATTTCATTTCTCAAAATAATGGTTTATTGAAAAAGTGACACTATATTTTCCAGTCTGCTGTCTCGGAGAGGCATAACATCCAAGCAAGATCCATGAAATTTAAAACCAAGGCTGTAGTCTGAAAATTGGGAGGGGGAGAACTGGGTGCGCAGAAAAGAGAAGTGCTTTTCTCATTATTTCACAGAAGTTTCAGAACATGTTGAAAAATACACCGAAGAAAGATTAAGGATTTCAATTCCACTTTTGGAAAAGAATTTTATCAGTCAAAATCACAAGGAAAACTAGTAACAGCCCCATTATTAAAATAATAATACTGCAGTGTTATGATGGGGAAAATCCTTTTTTTAAAAAAATATGTTCTGTAGATTTTAAAGCTTAACGAGGAAGGGGAGTTATTATTCATCCACCATGTTATTTTAGAGGGTAGTGCTTCCCTAATGAACTATATCCCATGTGGCATTATGTATTATTTTATATTACTTATAGAAGCTACCTTTTTAGTGTTTTTTTTTCAAGTCAAAAGTATACATTTTATTTCTTTAATTGAAGCACCGTTGTCTGAAATGTTTAAAAAAACTGAATAGTATAATTCCATTCATCAACATAGTGTTTAAGATTTTGCTAACAATATCTTTTTTTTTTTTAAAATTTATAGACCTGGGAAAAAGAAATTTGCATGGAGCTTCATTAGATGATGCAGACTGTCTATGGCCTAAAGAATTCATTACTTCTGGAAGTAGGCAGACTACCCATTCCAAGGTGGGCCGCCATATTCCTCGAAGACATACTGTAGGTGGCCCTCGGAGTTCCCAAGAAATTTTGGGAATGCAACCTTCTGACATGGACAAAAAAAGAGAAGCATTTCTGGAGCATCTGAAGCAGAAATATCCCCACCATGCGTCTGCAATCATGGGCCACCAGGAAAGACTGAGAGATCAGGTATGGAAGAAAAATGTAACTTGGGGGGATTTTAAAACTCTCCGTGGATCTAAAACCATGTGCATCTTTACCTCAAGGCTTAAATTCACCCTAGCGCCATCTAGACATTTTGGGAGCATGCATGTACACGGCCTTCAGTTGTACAAAATAAAGGGTATATAGATCTAATAATAAAAAAATAAAATAAAATAAAAAACTCCTTTCTGAGGACTCTGGGAATTGTAGTCCTAAGAGATCTGGTGGGCACCCAGTTTAGTCTGAGCCTTAAAGGATAACCTGTCAAGAAGCTAGATTCCACCTGTTTATAATTAAGCTTGGTGCCACCTAGTGACTGTACAATATATGCTATCATACAACATCTGTTTAAAAGAACAGATATTTTGCTATTGTTGAGGGCATTTTCTATCTGCTTTGATGAAGATGTACTGTTAGTAAAAATAAATAGTGGAATAGCAACATAGAAAAGCATTCTTACTGAATCAAAGACACATTTTCTACTGAATGCAGTTTAAACTATATTGGATAGAAATGCAGAAATATATGCGTCATTCATTTTGAAAAAGAAATCATGGCAAAATTGGTTTTGTCCTTAAATTTTAATTTAAACATTCCTTATCCTAATTTTCAGCTGAAGATGACCAAAATGTTTTAACGTGTGAAGAGAACAAAACAAAGATGTTTAAACCAGCTAAAATAAAGCTTAGAGCAGATTAGAAGAAATGAATGATATATTGAGAAATTTAACTTTTAGGGTCTATTTACTCAAATTTCTGATATTGCGACAGGTGTTGTAATGATGGGAAAAGGGGCAGCCTTGGAGTTTTGGGGACATTCAGCAAGGATATCATGAGGACCTCCACAGAAAATTGACTTTTATAATCTGTTAGCAACTTTTGAGTGTCAGTAATATTAATAAATTTATCTAAAGCATTTTGCTGCTTGATTGCCCTCTGATTCTCTTGTTACCCTTACTTTCCTCTTCATTGCCCAAGATGGATAATGACATGATACCATCTGGGTATTCTGGAAAAAATGATGAAGGGTTTACAAACTAAAAATAGGCTACATCAAATGTATACAAATAGATTGGTGCAGCTGGCTGTCTGGCTAAGGGGAGGAGGACAGTAATATGTTCCTCCCAAGATATTGGCTGAAATAATCCCATAATTGCGGGAGAGGGGCTGAACGGCAAGACCTGGGCAATTGTCTGACTTGCTCATTCCTGCCACCTCTGGTGGGAGACAGAAATATACCTGCCACTTGACATACCTCCACAAGATAGACATATAAAAGTCAGTAGGAGTTGACACAGCTGATGTGGTTGATTTCACAAATAACATCCAGAAAGTGACCATCTGGTCCTAGTGTATTTATTTATTTATTTAAAAGATTTGTATGGCCACCCATCTTAAAGAACTCTGGGCAGCCCACAACAGCAATACAGCCAGTAACTATAAAACATAACCATTAAACAATAAAATAAACAACAGTAAACATGTTGGATTGTTCACGTTTATTTCACTTAGTTTTTAAATATGCTGTATCAGCTTGAATGTTTTGGAAGGTCAGGGGGACAGGACATGAATTGGGTGAGTGGGCAGGTGTGCTTAGCTTCTGGTCAACTTTATGGGCCAGTGATTTGGTCCTTAATCTCTAAATAAATTGTACAGCTGAGCCCACTGATTCGATCTTCGTAAATTTGCTGGATTTGAGAGTGAGTAACAACTCAACATGCAACAAAATGGGAGGACTAATTGATCTGGGGGTAGAGTGGCATCTGAAACTGCTTGTAGGAGTTCTTTTGCCTGCAGAGGTTAAGATATTTGTCTATTTTGTTGTTGCTGCTTTCTTTCTTCAAGGCAAAGCCAACAGCTTAAAATAAAAAATCAGCTTAAAAAAACCCAGCTCTTTTATTTTGGAAGAATAAAAACAGATTGGGGAAACAATGACAATGTTCCAGACATAGATATTGTCACTCTTTTCCCCTTTCTTCCACCTCATGCTATTTTAGTGTTTGCTTTCAGGTCTAATCCCAATAATGCTTCAAGGGCATATGGAGGGCCCTGAAGCATTCTTTGAAATAAGGATTAGACTAGAAACTGATGCTGGGCTTCCCATTTCGTCTTGGTTAAAAGAACCCAAGTATAATATAATCCCTCTTCAAATCCCGCTGTGCTGCCTCAGCATGGCAAGGGGATGTTCCTGGGAGGGGTGAGGGTATGTAACGGGGTGTGAGAATAACCTTGGGAGACAGAAGGAAGAGCCACAGCCAGGGCAATGGTTAGACATGACATGGCATGGGGGTAGAGAAAGCGTCTCTAGAGTTCTCTGGAAAGTAAAGGCAGGGGAAGGGGGAAGCATTTTCAAACTTGCCAGATTCTGTTGCTGTAACTTTACAATAAAGTAGTGTGATTGATTTCCTGTCTGGACTACTTCAAAGGGCTGACTGTGTATGACGAGAGTATATATTCCCAGCAGGGTCATCCAAGGTGTGAAGGTCATCCCAGCTAAAGCTGGCTGGCACCTGTATCGGGCAGCAGCGATATAGGAAGATGCTGGAGGCAGATGGTCACTTTAGTGACAATGGCAAAGGCATCTATTCCATACTGGGAGGGAGGAGGCAATGGCAAACCTCTCCTCTATTTCACCAAGAAAACCACATGAATAGACTGTACGAAGTGTGTGATGACAGATCATCCTGGAGAAAATCTATCAATGTGGTCCCTACAAATTGACACTAATTGATGGCACATATTAATAAAATTGGGTGAGACATGAATCTGAATGGGTACCAGTGAAGGTACAGGTAGTCCTTACTTACCCATGGTAATTGTGAGCAGGAACTCCATCGCTAAGTGATGTGGTCATAAGGCACGATGTCACATGACTGTGCCAACTTACAACAGGAATTACTGTAGTCCCAGTTGCCATTGTTAGGTGAGTCCTGCACAGTTGCAGCATCCTGCAGTCATGTGATCACCATGTGCTACCTCTTGCCGGCTTCCCCATTGACTTTGTTTGTTGGAAGCTGGCAGTGAAGGTTGCAAATGGTGATCACGTGGCCATGGGACATTGCAACATCATAATTGTGAGCAGTTGCCAAGTGCCCAAATCGTGATCATGTGATTGCGAGACTCTGTGGTGGCCACAACTACGAGGACCCATTGTAAGTACCCCTTGTTCAGCGCTATCGTAACTTTGAACGGTTGCTGAATGAGTGGACGTTAAATGAGGACTACCTGTATATGTAGGTGTCTGGAAGTGTTAGGTTGGGGATTCAGGGAGGAAGCCTTAAACTCTAGCATAAAAACTCACATGGTGAGATTTGTACAATATACTAAGCCAAAGCCAAGCTGGCACATTATGGCTTAGGGTCCTGTCTGATAGGATGGAAGGAAACAACCATGTACCCATCTTTGTGAGAAGTGAGTGAACCATATCTTGCATTTGTGTATGGGTCTTGATGGTTACACTTAGCTGAATCTTTGCATGTGAAGTCTCCACATTATGCAGGAAACAGTGGTGTTTCCCATAGCTATCATTTAGCATGTAAAATTGCTCTCAAGACTTCTGGTTTCTTTGTAATTGCTGTAAACAGTTTCTGCTACTTTTGCCCTTCTTTTCTTCATAAGAGTTTCCAAGCTTCAGATTTTTCCACTGCTACTTTATTGATTGTGCTTGCTATTTATGTAATGAACTACAGTATCTTTAGAAATACTGCAGGGTGGTAAATAAAGATAATACAGGATATATATATTTTTTTTAGATTGATTAGATCTTTCCTGAGTCATGTAAATATTTAGTTTCAGCACAGAAGATATTTGCAAGCTAAGTTTTGAACAGACTTCTGTAGGAACACTCCATGAATTCTTTAACTTGATCTTTCTCCAAAGCTAGTAAATTACAGAAGGAATGCAGTAAATTGAATTTGCTGTTTATTTTTTTTAGATGTGCCATATTTGCTAATTTATTAAAACTGCAGAGCTTTTCAGGAACTGAATTTTATCATTGTTAGTGAAGCTCACTTCTGAATAAATCTGTATGTATTAATTTGAAATAATATATCTTGTTTGTATCTTGTACTCATAATTAGGCTGAAGTCGTATGCCTAATGAGCAGTGTAGTTCCTAAGAGGACAAGGAAAACAATCTTAACATTAGTGCTGTTGGGTTATATGTATACATTATTTCAATTGGTAACAGATAATTCTTAAATTAATTTGCAGTGAATGTGCAGGCTACCCTTCCTCAATGATTAATGTGTCAAAGGGCTATAGGAAAAAGGCTGTCCTTGAGCTTCTGCCTTGATGGAGAGACAGAATTATCTAGGCAACGTTTCTCAATCTTAGCAACTTTTATTTATTTATTTGGTAAATTTATATAGCCTCCCATATGTGACTCTGAACAGCTTACAAAGTTAAAAAGCACAAAACAACAAACTACCCCCCAAATAAATAGCAAAAATATTTTTAAAAATATTAAAAACAATAAAACTATTAAAAAATAATCTGCAGGAGAGTGCACTCAATTTCCCTAGCAATTCAGCCACCTTGCAGGCACCATACCCATGTCACCGAATCCCCAAGCCAGATGACAAAGCCACATGTTCAGGCCCTTCTGGAAGGCCAGCGAGGTCAGGGTCAATCTGGACTCTGAGGAAATGATGTTCCAAAGGGCAGATGCCCCGGCAGAAAAGGCTCTCCTCCTGGGTCCCATCAGATGACATTCCTTCGTGGATGGGACCCACAACATGCCCTTCCTGCCGGACCTGATAGAATAGATAAATGTAATTGGGGAGAGGTGATCCCTCAAGTAATCTGGTCCCATTCCATGTAGGGCTTTATAGGTAATTACCAGCACCTTGAATTAAATCCATAAGCAAACTGGTAACCAGTGTAGCTAGTGGAGCAGAGGTGTAATATACACTAATCTAGGTGTGCACATAATTGCCCAGGCCACCGCATTTTGCACCAGCTGAAGCTTCCAGATGCTCTTCAAGGGCAGCCTCATGTAGAGCGTGTTACAGTAATCCATGCAGAAGATGAACAGGGTGTGAGTGACTGAGCGTAGGGCTTCCTGGTCCAGGAATGGTTACAACAGGCACACAACCCAAAGATATACAAAGGTCCTCCTAGCCATAACTGTCACCTGATCATTGAGCAGGAGTCATGAGTCCAGAAGGACTCCCAGATTGTGCACTGGATCTGTTTGGGGCAGGGCCACCCCTTCCAGAACTAAAGATAGTAAATTCCTGGATCCAGGTGACCCCAAAGCCACTCAGTCTTGCCCAGGTTGAGCTGGAGTCTGTTGTTTCCCATCCAAACCACAGCCTCCAGGATTGAGACAGAGCATCAGCAGCGTTGCTTACTTCATTAGGGGTGGAAATACAGAGTTGGGTATCATCAGCATACCGATAATACCTCACCCCTGGTACGGTTGACCTCACCCAGCAGTTTCACGTAGGTGTAAATCAAGAGCAGAGAAAGTATTAAACCCTGTGGTACCCCACAATGCGGGGGCCGAGGGCGGTACGTCTCATTTCGAATCAACAGCAACTGGAACCAGCCGCAAAGGAAGGAGAAAAATCAGCACAGTGCAGTGCCACCCTCCCCAACCCTTGCAGCCAGTCCAGAAGGATACCATGGTTGATGGTATTGAAGGCTGCTGTGAAGTCAAGTAGAGCAAGGATAGATGCACTACGTGCTCCCACCAGAGGTCATCTAAAAGTGCAACCAATGCTATTTCAGTCCCATACCCAGGCCTGAAACCCAACTGAAAAGCGTCCAGATAATCCATTTCATTCAGGATCCTTTGAAGCTGCTGTGTGACCACCTTCTTGACAACCTTCCCCCAAAAGAAAAGGCTGGATACTGGACAAAACTGTTCAGCACAATTGGGTCTAGCAATGGCTTTCTGAGGAAGCTGACAAATTCTGGGAATTGAAGTCTATATGTCTAAGGTTGCTGAGGTTGAGGATCACTGATCTAGGACCTAATGACAGGGCTGCTTCTAGATTTGAAGCACTCTGAGCAGAGAATAAGCCTCTTTTCTGTTGTTAGCTCCTGGATGTTTTACCATGTAATTTGGGAACTACCAACAGTACTCTGAATATTGTCAGAAGGCCAAAAGCCACCATTTGACTTTCCAACATTGTCTTGGAGAGATGCATTGTGAGAGGTGTTGTGGGAAACTGAAGCGTCAGGTAGAATCAGCTGCCTGGCAGAGTTCTGAATATTTTCTGGGTGAGTTAAGGTAGGTGGGCAGGAAAGCATGAGTTGTGAGATGTGCTAGGGTGCTAGAGCCAGAGGAAACATATCTAGGTTAGTTGGTCTTGGGCAACTAAGTGTGGCTGACAAGCAAAAAGTAAAGTTGAAAAAGGTGTTTGGATGTCTAGTGTTTGGGTGTCTATATTTGTAGATAGATATAAATATAGATATAAATAGACATTTATTTATTTTAAAATTCTGCAATAGCCAAAGCTCTGAATGGTTTAAAATAAAACACACTACAAATACAATATGAATAAAAACATATTCAATCACATCAGTACACACAGATATGTGAGTTACACACACGGATGCATGAATGTGTATCAGCAGAAAAGTCTAGTCTATGGCCTCTGTTCTAGAAATAGCTACTCAGATTGAGAATTTGTCCAATAGTTAAAGATGTAGCAAATGAGATGGAAGTTATGTAAACCAACTCTGCAAAAAGTCAGATCTCTAGTTGATGATCAGTACTGACTGCCAGGTTTTGTTTTGTGTTATTTTTTTGTAACATGATGTTCCTGGTGACTCATTTCAATGCTTTACCCATCCTGTGTTTGTGCCTTTTGTGGGGTTCATTCATCAAGGAGCTGATCCAGGAAACCACCTTTTTTTTCCTCTGAATAATCTATAGGGACACAATCACATCCATTGTGATTCTTCTGGGAAGCAGCCAGGTAGAATGACAGTAAGGAGTTATGTTTGCCGGTTGCCCTTTCACTGTTGTAAAGTCCCCTCCTCCTCCTCCTCCTCCTCCTCAGATTCAAAGAAAATGGAAGCACATGTATGAGCTTCTCCAGAGAAAGCATATGCCTAAGTTGCTTCAAAGCTTCAAAGCTGTTTTTAAAGTTCCTCCAACTTTGTCTATGTTTTGGAGTGGTGGGACAACTGCTTTTGGAAAGTGGGGGCTTGGAAAATAGACTTCACACATAAAGCCCCTTTCATGGCTATTTATTTCCCATTCTTTGCCCTGGTTTGAAAGTTTCTAATAGGCATTTTAGAGGGAGTATCTACTGAAAAAATTTCTATCTAAACATTGACTTGTACACACTATTACAAGTCAAGCAATATACTCCTAACAGGTGTGGCTCTTATTTCAAAACTGTTCCCTACACGCTTTGGCAGGTATTTCTAAATAGGATTGTAGAAAGTGTCACGACTCCAGAGGGTGCTGTGTCACTAGAGGGGAAGATGTTTTGACCACCTAGCCCCAAAAGGAGGAAGGTCTGACTTGATCAAAGAAGTCCATGTATGACACCAGCTGTATGTGTACCCCAAAAGAAGGGAGAGATAAAGACAAAAGTGGGATTCTACCAAAAAGTTCTGGAAGGTTTGGAAGGGCAGCTCCTGAGGGTGGTGGGAAATTTTCTTCTGTGTAGGTACAACTCTTTGCATCACTGCAGTCCATGGGAGCGGTGCCTTTAACAGGTGGGCACACCACCACACACACAAAATCATTGCTAAAGCAAGGAGGAAGTCTGTGAGACTGAAACAGTGCCTGCTATGAAAAGCTGGTAGTAAGTGCTGAAGGCTTTCTAAATAAAATGGAGAGAGAGAGAGAGAGAGCTTCCAAGAGAAACCAGTTTGACAGGTTGTACTACTCACAGGGGATTATTGGTCCCTTAAAAAAAAAAAGAACAATAATTGCAAAAGGAAACAATGAACCTGCTGAAACCATAATAGTAAAACTCAATGAAATCCAGCTCATCAGCATAACAATTCTAGGGGTGTAGGTACCCCTTTAGGATATTAATTCTGCATTGTTGGACAGGAAAGGCAGATAACCCATATATTGCTACAGCTGTTGTTCTTTTTTTTTAACTGTACTCCTGCAGTAACTTAGTTTGCCTTTAATAAATGTCTCTTCTGTTTTTAATTGTGAATTAACTTCAGGGAGATTGTGTGCCAAGGAGCAGATGGTTAAACATTGACTCAAGACAAACAACTAAATTGTATCCTGTGGTCTGAATCTGACAGGTTACTTTGCTGTATGGGCAGGTGGGGTTAAAGTAACCATGGAGATGGGTGATATCATACTCGAAAAGCATGTTAAGACAGCGAGTGTAACTTGTAGCTGTTCAAAGTCCCATAGGCTGGAGGAGGCTTTTATGCAAATGAGAAAGTTTGACTCACAAAAGGGGTGAAGGAGTTGTGGTGGAGACATGGAAGATGTTTCACCTGCCTGGGTTGTAAAGAGAGTTAGTTGTGAATTAAAGATTTTGGTGGCTACAGGAAATGTTCTGGAACTAATCTCTTGGGCTGCCTTTGGAGTCCTCTAATTAGGTAAACAGATGTTTCCTTTTCATCTCGCCAAGGCTATAATGTGGGGTTGAAGTTTACGTTGTTGCATTGTCTCGTTGCATTGTCTTCTGGAGAGTAGACCTGAATCAATCTCCTGTATGTATTTTTTCCCCTCCTCTCTCTCTTGCTGTCTTCCGCTCCTTCACGTGCCCCACCCTGACTTTTGATTTGAATGATCAGCCAATTTTCCGTGGGGTGGGAAGTGAGGAAGTATTCGTTTGCTTTCTACTAGTGAGCTGTTGGGGAGAAACTATAAAAATAGGAAAGTGGCATTACTTTTATTACTGGAACTGCCACGAATAGGTGCTTCGGCTTTCATTGTTAGACTCGATGTTGTAAGTGCGTTCATAAAGCCCCACTTTGTGGTGCAAACTTTAGAAATGTTCATTTATGGAAAAGTTTTCTGAAGCACAGCCTTAAAACATCCATCGTCTTCTGACAATAAGTTCTTAACAGAAGCCTGAAAGTTTTGCAATGGAGGAATATGATTCATTCTTTTTTGTCTGGCAAAAATGTACTTTTATAGCTAGAAGATGTTTCCTTGTTTTCGGTTGCTGGAATATAGGCATTGGGATATGTTGCTGCTGTTACAATCTGATCATCAAAGGAAGTAGTTTAGTTTGCTTGAGATGATTAATTGGCGTCTTGGCATATGTATTTGAATCAGGAAAGGTCACCAATTCAATTTAAAGGTACCTGTGTAAGATGAAGACAGGACAGGATTGTTTGAAACACCTTTTATTCTCTTAGCAGTCGGATGAAAATGGAGAGATATAAAACAAATCTTACTACTTTCCTTTCCTTAATAATACAAGCAGAAGTGAATTTGGTGGCACAAAATGCTTACAAAGTAAGCAGAAACAAATGAAACTATATTTTGTCCAGAGCATTGCAAATCTATTTCACATGGCACTTGTGGATAAATTGCTAGTATTAGTTTACTAATGGGGATTTATAGAATTAATTCCAAGCCTGATTTTTTTGTTGGTTTAAGAAAGGACTGATGTTTTATGTGTTTAATATTCAAATATGCCATAGTGAACAATGTGTCAAATAAACTGGCCGATTTGCATTAATTATGCTGATTGTGGTTGATGAAGTGGAAGAGTGGAAGGAGATATGGAGCAACATGAGTCAGTGTTAATATTCCATGAATAAATTTATGGTGGGGAACCATATGCAGAAAAATGGCATTTGACGTCCACAAGAATATGATACTAAATCAATAGATATGTAACTATTAAATGTCCATCATGATGACTGAGATATGGTGGAAAGGACAGTATGTTATATTGTACTTCTGCAACAGAGACATGTTGCATGTTGGAGCAGGATCACTAAACAGTGCATTCTGAGCCATTCAGTGGCAAGTTTTGTCCCTAGATCACAGGTATTGCTAGTGCAGTATTTTAGCTTTCTCACTGGAGGGAAAATAGCAAACGTTGATTTATATGAGATAAGTAAACCAGATATTCATGGGGTGGGGTAGCCAATGCAGCTTTGAAACAGAAGTAATGTTTGTATTTACCTCTCAAACTCAGTGGGATGGGATTGTTGAGTTTAGAACATTGCCCTGGAACTATTTTAATTTCATATATTTATGTATATATATAAATTCCTTTGCAGTTATCTCATTTAGAATATTGTCTAGCAGCATAGAGTGGTATTTGGATCCTTGTCCAGATATAAGATTTGGAGTCTTATTCACTTAATGATGCTATAAAGAGAATGAAGGTGCTTCAAAAATAGCCAAGGGAGGAAAGCACCTTTTTCCCTTATTCAGCCTCACCCAGTCTGGTACTGGAAATTGAAGTCCAGCACATCTGGATGGCACTTGGTTGGAGAAGGTTTGAATTAATATTTCAAACTGAGCCTAGTTTGTCTGTCACTGCTTTGGAAGATATACTGGAATGCTGTAAGTTTTCTCTCTTTTTCTGTAGTTGTTTGGGGTTGTGTCTATGAGATTTGTAGCCATTCCAAAATGAGGGCATCTGTTTCTCCTGCTCGCAGAGCCTTGCTCTGCATCAGAATCTATTTCCAACATTCTCCTTAGCCAGAGAACAGTTCAGTGGTTGCTTTGATGTGGGTGCTGTTTTCCAAAGGCATCAAGTTATTTTGAATCACCCCCTAGCATTTTTGTGTATCTATTGAGGATGTAACACGATCAGGTTTCCATTCTTTGCTGTCTAACTGGCTTTATTCATCCGGTTTCCATACCAGCAACTACTCGGTCATATTGATTTTCTGAAGACTAGTCCTTTGCAGCTTTTTTCAGAGAAAATACACAGCACTGCAGCAGTTAATCGGGTATGTGGAGGGCAGGGAATGGTTTCAGATGCAGGAGAAGGACAGCGGATGTAATTTATTTGGTTTCCCTGTGTGCCAGCTGGCCAATCTTCAGTGGAGCAATCAGGTTCTTATCAGAGGTCATGATCAAGGGATATTGCCCATCCTCACATGTTCTAATCCAGTGTTTCCCAGCCTCAACAATTTTAAGATGTGTGGATTCCAGCTCCCAGAATTCTGAGAGAGGATGCTGGCTGGGGAATTCCCCAGCCAGCATCCCCTCTCAGAATTCTGGGAGTTGAAGTCCACACATCTTAAAATTGCTGAGGTTGAGAACCACTGCTCTAATCCACTTCCTCATCCCATTGAGTCTGGTGCTAATTTGTTCTGTAGTTATGTCAGGTATGCCTAAGACAAGATTTAAAAACAACATTACTTTTGGTGTTCAGCTTTGTGGGATTTTCAGAGCAAAGACAAAGCTGGTGTTTTTCCATGGACGGCAAATTCTGGAGTATTTTCAGAGGATGATTCTTGTGAATTATTGATATGGCTGTCCCTGTAGCTCATACTCATGAAAACTTAAGTATAGTTTTGAGACAGGGACCATAGCACAGGGGTTGAGTTCATGTAGAAAATCCCAGATTCATTTCTGATTCTGGGAGGAACAAGAATATGTTTTTTATATATAGCATGAAGGAAGACCTACTTTTAATTTTGGGGATTGATTCAGCTGTGTAAGAGAGTCATATGAGAGTATTGTCAAAAACAAATGGCACAGAGTGATAATTTTTTTCTACTATAAGGCAATTTCCTCATGAAATTTTATTTATAGTAAACTAACATTTCAAAAATATAGGCAACAAAATTCACCTATATGACAAAACCACTAGAAGGTAAAGAGACTCACTGATTACTTAAACCAATTTCTGGCAATATTACAGTGTCACCATCATGGCCCTTGCAATCTTTTGGGATGAAGGATACAAACCCAGTTTTGGTGTGAGATGAATCCCCAGTGATCAAATGATGTTGTGACCAAAGGCTTGCAATTGCTCAGAATCTCAGTATATCCTGGCTGTTTCTTTAGAGCAGTGTTTCTCAACTTTGGCAACTTGAAGATGTATGGACTTCAACTCCCAGAATTGAAGGCTGGCTGGGGGATTCTGGGAGTTGAAATCCACACATCTTCAAGCTGCCAAGGTTGAGAAACAGTGCTTTAGAGAGAAAATGCCTTATGTGTAAGGCAGTTGCTATCTCTGAAGTTGCCAGACAGTGTAAAACAAGCAAACCAACCACAAGCAACACAATGCTTTGCATATGATCTTGTTGCCTGCTGAAAAGAAGGGCTACCTTAACTGCCTGTGAACTACTCTGCAAATAAAAAAGGAAAGGCTCAGTCACTTGGCATTTTGCATGCTGGTGCGGCTCAACTCAGTCCTGGTTGCATTTTATACTGGAATTAGAAGTGTTTGTGGAATTGGAAAGGTGGTCATTTAGAAGTGGAGTTTGAGACCAATTTTTTTTTTTTAAAGCAGCTTCCTGTGTTCCCAAACATAGTTCTTTTGGAATGTTATTGAGAAGAAGGTCAATAAGGAAGTGAATGGACTTCTTAAAGGGCAGCTTGCCACCATGAGTCTCCCTAATAAACTGTAACCCCCAAATATATGTTGCAGACCTGTTCTAGGCCTCACAGAGGGTCAGCCTGAACTGGGAGGGTGTACTCAAGACATTCCTAAGAAGGCAAACCCAGCTGGATTTTTAAAATATATATATATAAACACTTTGGAAGAAGAATTTAGTATAAACTCTCAAAACATTTAAAAACTTAAATAATTTTTAAAAACTGTAAAGCATGGGACCAAGAATACCTTCTCTCATACCCCAGCGTAGCAAAAGTTCAACAGATACAGCCCCGTCGAGAGGGTACCCTCAATAGCTTAGCCGTTTGGCCAGTAGATATAGGAAGTCCTATCTAAGGCTGTGTAAGTTTCCTTAGGACATTTGAAAAACACCCACTCCAAAATTATCTAGGGAGGACCAGTAGAAAATAACCTTGGATTGTGCTCATCTGAAAAATAGCAGATATTTACACTTGCTTTGATCTCAAAGACATTGTGCACAGGCCTGTAATCTTTGTTAATAGGAACATTTAAAGGAAGAAGGCCATAAATAAGATGTTTCTTGGAGTAGACAGCCTCTCCTAAGTAATCAGTTCTGCACCTGCACAATAGAGAGGAGAAGGAAAACCTTTGCTCTTCCAGAAGCTCGCATGTGCTTCTGTATTTCTTTGGTGCAAGATGGAATGTTGTGGGGTTTCAGCTGAGGCATTTTAGCAATGGAGAGTGCATTTGCATTGGAGGTTAGCAATGTAAACAGTGCGGGGTGCAGCTCTAACCATGAATGCACGAAAGCATTTGTTTTTTTGCACCTCTCTGAACAAAAGCAGACTCAGCTGGTTGGTTAGTTCTGACTGATTTTAATCTCCCAAATTTAAAACCCCTTTTCAGAGGACTGTTAGGAGAGTGAAATAAACAATCTGGGCAAATCTCTTGCTGAAAAGGTTTTCTCTTTCCTTTTTTGGGGGGTGAATACACTTGCTGAAATAGCACAACAGAAAGAGGGAGGAAAATCCTGCCCTTATCACCACTGAGTGCATTCTTGTTTTGTTCTGTATATCCTCCTGGCTCTTCCACTTGGTCTGTTCTTCCTCATTAAATTGCACCAATTTAGCAAAATTCATGACAGTGAATTTTGGGTGTTGTACACCAAACATCAGGAGCTGTCGTATCCTTTGATGTGGTGGAGAGGTAGGAGTGGCTGTGTTTACTTGCACCCCAGGAGAGACACAGTTTGCAATTTCTGTGTGGTCTGGGCTTTATTCATTCCTCTTCCCGTGCAATTCAATTTCACAGCAGTCTGCAAAAAACCACTTTCAACTCTGTTTCCTTCTACCTAGGGGGGTGGAATCAACTATGCCTTAACCAGCAGTGCCTGTCCTGTCCAGAATTCCAGGTCCTATGCTTTAGAGTGCCTTCTCTTTGAAGGGCTTTCACTGGACAGTGCTCTGTTAAGGACATCCTCTGTCCAGTCCAAGTCCAATTTAAAAATAAAGACACCCAAGACATCAGTGGAGGACTTGAAATTGCCCATCAACAGTGAGCCTCTGGACTCGGAGACTGCCGAGTCAACTGGGCAAAGCTTTTTCCATGTTAGTGTATTTCTATTGAAAATATAGCAGTCATTTCTCAATGTACATCAGTGCATATAAAGGATCTTCTGTAGACTTTATGGAATTCTACTCTCTTGTCTTCTCTTTGATAATGATGCATTTCTTCTTTTTTAATGATATGTAATCTGCCAAGGCTTTCTCCCTCTCTCCTTTTATCTTGCATCTCTCTCCCCTCACTTATTAGATCTACTCAACACATAGGTAGTTTGACACAGCAGTAAGAGATACAAAGAGCTGCCATTGTTTCTTGCCTTTTCTTTCCCATTGATTTTGTTTTACTTTTCTGTTAGTTTCAGCTCCTAGAAGTAAGTGTGATATGTGTGAGACACAAGCTTTTGCCCGTTACATTATGTATGTTTGGGGTGGGAAGCATTCCCAGAGCATCTTTAATAAAAGCATTTTCTGGGTATGACAATAACTTCAGCATCACTAAACAGAAAGGTTGTGATTTTTATATGGGACTGGAGAAGGGGATTTGTGGTTTTGTTCTCTCATGTATCTAGTGAACAGGGCTACTTCAGGGTATGTGACAGAGGCCAAGTTATATACAATAAATTGGCCAGAACTATAAGTAATCTTGAGGCATAATCATGCGTGGCCTCAAGCGAATGTTTATGTATTAGAGTTATTTTCCACTCTTCATTCAGGGGCTCAAGATAGCATACAAAACACCCTCTCCTGCAGTTTTTCTTCACAACAACAACCTTGTCAGGTGGATTGGGCTGACAAAGAATGACTAGCTCAAAGTCATCTAGTAAGCTTCAGGGGTGGGCTGGGGGATTCACCTGGGTTTCTCATCCTAATCCAAAAGTTTAATTGTTGCACCACAATGTCAGGGCACTGTCTTCCCTGCTCCTCCTAAACGGTATTCCTGAAGTTTGGTCTAGTTGAAATAATCAGTCTAAAATAATGGCAGTTTTTCTGAATGCCATGCAGAACACACACACACACACACACACACACACAAACAAATATGTTAGGCCCGAGAGGCAAAATACTCATTTTTGCCACTTCACAGCTTCCTGTGTCAGTTTTCCCCCCATTTATTTTTGTCCATTGAGATTACGTGGCAAAAGCCAGAATACTGACACAGTTTCTAGGATTACAGTTTAATTTTGTTTTACTCTGTGAAAAGCATTGATCCATCTGAATGAGACTTTGGGTAGACTAAGTCTGGGACTGTCTCCCCCAGGAAGGCCTGGATATTGGTGCTATGGAGGGGTCAAAATAGTCTATGCCTGTAAGGATCTGAGTGTGGGGTAGCTCTGCCCATGACTTGTTTGACCCTTTCATGCCTCCCACCCACCCCAGGTTAGCCATTATGGGAGGCTGTGCTTGCACTGAAAAGGGTTCTCCACCCATGCTTTAGATCAAGCTAGCTGTTTTTAGTGACTGTGGTTGCATAGAGCCATGCTAGGTTTGCTCCCAATCTAAATTTTCTTCTCTTCCATATGCATGTGTTATGTTTTGTGGCTCCACTTTCTCCAGTCTTATTCTGGAGCCAACAGTAGGTCTCCCAGCATTATATTCTTACCGGCCAAAAATAAAACTCCCTGATATTATATTTAATCTAGAACAGCCTTTCTCAATCTGGTGCCATTGGGAGGTGTTGCAATTACAGTTTCCATCATTTTCAGCTGGTGCAGACAACAATTCTGGTTCCTCTGGAGGGCATCTGATCAGGGAAGGCTGGTCTAGACCAGTGCTATTCTTAGGGTTGCCTGATATCGTGTACCCATCTGTTGTAATTCATAATAAATTACTTTCAGAAGGAATAAATATTTGACTTTGATGAGAAAGAATACACATCTTTAATGTGGCATAAATAACTTATCTAAAAGTCATTAACTCTTTTTAACATGCACTGAGTCAGTAATTTCAATAGAAATGAAAAGATGTTGCTTAGTTTTGGTGTGCACAGAAAAGCTGTCCTTTGAACATTAAAAAAAACCCTTAAGCATCTGACTGTGATAAAGAGAGTGTAAGTGAAGTTATTTGACAATTGCAACTTACTGTAAAGCTTTAAAATACATGTTAGAAACAGCTCTGCATATTTGAGCAAATCCCTTTATTTCTGCTCTTTAAAAAAATCTTTTAAATAACACACAGATGTTTGATGCTAATCTGTGCCATTTATGCTTTTACTGTGCATTCCTTTCTGAAAGGAGAATTGTGTCATTAAAAATTATGCAGAAGAACTTTCCTGAATGCATTTTTTTAAAAGTTGGCTGCCATTATTAAGAAGAAAAAAGTCAATGTGTTAACAGCTGTTGGTGGGTGAAGAGACTCCTGTCTATTAAGGCTCAGGAAGCATCTGGTGCCCTCTAATATAGAAATAGCTATCAACAAAAATACATTTAGTGGTGACTGTGGTTGTTTTATTGAATTTAAACTTCTGCCTGAGATTTTAACATGTCCATCTGGTAGTATGGCTGGGCGGATAATAAACTCCTGAAGAAGGGAGCAAATTAGGATTTAATGGCCATGTCCACTTTAATTATTATATGTCTTTCCCAGGGTGGCCCTATTCTTCAAGCTTAGAGAGGTGAGAGTTTATTGCTGGTGGCACATTAATAGCAAACAGTATGTTGTGTCACCTTCATGAGTTTAAGGGCCTACTGACATACTACATTTTTAGAAAGTTTTAACTAATGTGGTTAGAACTAAATTGATTGCTTCTTTAGAAGAAAGGTTGGCTGTAGTTCCATGAAAGCCCAGATGATGTGGTTCCAAGAAAGCCCATATTACAGCTGTTCTCCTTAGCTGCTTATAGTCCTAAGAGCTTTCATGAAAAGTTCTGCCAGAAGCATGTATTTTAATCTTTCTGCTTGTTTATTGTAAACCAACTTGGAAATATTTATAACCTAGGTAGAATTCCAGAAATAAGTAATGAACCCTGCTGCCCCATAGATTGGTTCTTCAGATTTATTTGACCTCTGGCAAAAGGATTCTAGGTTGTTTATTGTTATATACTTCTCCTTTCCAACCAAAAGTTGGCGTACTGATGTAGTAGTACTACATCAGGAATAGGTAAAATTGTACAGCTAGGGTTAAAGCTTAGGGCCAAATTGCTGGGTTCCATAGGCCAGTTAATCCACAAATGATTACAAAGGGAACTGCAGCTGAAGGAGACAGCAGATGGCAGATGCAGCATTAATTCCTGGACTGACTTGGATAATTGAGATCTAGTGGGACTGCCACCTGCAGCATTCCTTTTTCTGTCAAGTTTGAAAAAGATGGTAAACTTGGAGGTGGGTGGATAAGTGACTGGAGTCCACAGTTGTACCAATGCTTTTACAATTATTTTTACTTTCTATTCTACAACAAAATCTCTTGTTCTGCACCACATATTAAATTGGCTTAATTTCAATTGACCCTCAGCCTAATTTCAGAAACCCTCTTAAAGCAGTCAGTTCAGTCCTCTCAGCAGCCTTCACCGGGGGGATGTGTGGCTGGGGAGTGAGCTCAAAAAAAGAGACAGTGGGAAAGAATATCAAAAGGTATAAAAAATAAGTATATGTGTGGACACACCTGGATTTGGCTTGGGTCCTCCCACTCTTTGCTTATTGCCTCCCACTGTCTAGAGAAGTGTTTGTCAACCTCAGCAACTTTAGGATGTATGGACATCAACTCCCTGGGAGTTGACATCCACACATCTTCAAGTTGCTGAGGTTGACAAACATTGGTCTAGAGAACATGCAGCATGATTGTCCACTTCTGTCCTTGGGATGGATGCTACAGTCATGTGGTTCCTATTCTCCTTGCAATATTTGGCTCCACCTGTTCATGTCATCCAGCTTTGTTAGCAATAGAAATTATTCACAGTACTACTGAACTGTGAAGCTTTACATACAACCTGCAGTTGGAGACATCTTGGTCCAGCTGTCAGCCATCAGTCAGCACTTTCTGTTGTAATTGAAGGAGCAAATCCCAGCTGTAGCACATGTGGTGAAGAGCTGCAAGACAGTGATGAATTATTTTCAGGCCTAAAACTGTGGCAACTACTTTTTATTGTAATTGTAATAATGGTAGCAATGGTATAGACAGCAGTTTGTGTCTCCAGATCAATTTCTGCATACTGTCATAACAGGGAATTTACAGAGTAAGTCCTGAACATATGAAACACAAAAATCCAGAATATATGGTTTCTCTGCTATTTGGAGTTAAAGGCTTCATTTTCATTTCTTTGAAACTTTCTAGCCCCCATGATTTTGAAGAAGAGGTTGACAGCATGATGGACAGCTGTGACTCTACTTGCCTACAGCTGATGCTACAGTAAATCTGTTAGTACTTTTAGAATCACAAGAAGTGTTCCTATTTGCTGCAACACACTAACACAGCTCACCCTTCAGGAGATGTTTGAAAAGCTTGGTAGCAAGACATGCAAATTGATGTCATGAGATCAATTTTTCATTTTTGCAGCTGTTCAGAAGGGACTTCAGTGCCAAGTTGTTAATGTAAATTATGTTAATGATGTGCAAACAGGACAGTCAAATAAACTCCAGATCTTTGCCTCCTTTTATGTTTGCACCATGTCTCCAGATTGCCTTCCTTTGTAATAGAGGATAAGAGAGAAACTTGCATGAACATTGATAGACAGAATCAGTCTCAGGGTAAAAACTACTTTTCAGATATTTGTCCGCATGTGTTTGGCATAAATGAAAGGAGGATGGACCTGGAGTGACTCATCTTCTCTCTCCTTGCATACTTCTGAGTCCTTTTGAGAAGAAAAGGAGATTAGCCTACATGTGTTGGCTTCTTGGGCAATCTTGAACTCCACTATCTGGAGTTTCACTTTTTCTGAATGAGCTACGTTGGTTGCTAGTGTGCTACTAAACCAAATTCAAAGTACATGTCTATGTAAAATCCAACAGAGTTTATGACTTGGATACTTAATGGATTATCCTCTTCCTTATATACTTGCCTGGCCATTCAAATCAAGCAGGTTTGTCTTTTGATGGTGGACCACTTATCAGAGGGTTGGTTTGTGGCAACCTCAGAAGAAGACTTCTTGACACCAATCCTCCAATTATGGAATTTTCCACCTGTTCAGTTATAGTTGGCACCATATATTGGCAGGTTTTAGTATCAACTAAGGACATATCTGTTCATGTTTTGGATTGTGCTTGTCTTGCTACTGTATATCATTTAGTGGATTGTTACCAAGGTGCTGTTTTATGGCCTTAACTATTATAATTTGGCATGTTGCTATTTGTTTTATTAAGCCCTCTTTTGGGTTGACCTTTTTTTAGAAAAAGGTAAATATATTCATATGTATGTATGTATGTATGTATTGGATTTATCCTCTGCCCATCTATTTATATAAGTACTTCAAGTAGCTTGAAATGAAAATACAAACTTTAGCCATAACATTAAAATAATGGTTAATTGATTTTTAAAATTTTACTTAATTTTTTTTGTGAAAAAGATGTATGTTTGCCATTTTTTTAAATATTGGGAGAATAGGACCCAAATGTACCTCATTGGAGACAGCATTCTATGCAGGAGAGGGCCATATGGATGATGTTCTGGCAGTGAGGGCATCCTCAAAAGGGCTTCTCTTTCTGATCTAAGCTTCCTTCAGCTGTAATCGTACACTGCTTCCTATGTAATCATCTCTAATGGGTTTGCAGATAATTTTCTGCTTCTAAATTCAACAGTAGGTCTTGTTGGGCAAGCTATCTGCCTGAGATTTGTCTTCTCCAGCATGTGGTAAACAGTCATGGTAGAACCAGTAAGCCTTATTCCATTCTCCATCAAATGGAGTTGTGTGAGAAGTTTCTTGAACTGGACTATTATAGAACCAGATCATGTGTTGTTCTAAATTTCTTTGTTTAAACTGGATTTGTATTTTAGCCAAGAGTTTCTTCAACTTTCTCAACCTGGTATCTTCCAGCTGTTGTTGACTAGGACAGCTAGTCAACATAATGGTCAGGCAGCACACTCCCAAAGCCTGTGGCTTTTCCTAAACACTGCCCATTTAGAAAAACTGGTTTAGTGGAATAAATATACTGTCATTTCAATGTGTACTCTTGTTGCTGCAGTTGCTGATGAGCTGAAAATCTTCCAAAGTACTTGAAGCTTCCAAGATTTTCAAAGGAATTCTTTGGGTGCAATGCACATGCAGGTAATCCCTAACTCTGAGATCAGTCAAGGAGGCTTTAAAAGTCATTGCGAGATGTTCAGCAGATAGGCAGGAGTGCAAAGCTTGACCCTGAGACACTCTTCCAAGTAAGTTGCATTCAACCTTGTACTTAAGTTGTTTTTGATAAGTTAGACTGTTTAGTAGAGAATTGATAGTCAGTATGTATACCAGTGCTGACTGGGGAATTCTGGGAGTTGAAGTCTATGAAGTTGCCAAGTTTGAAAAACACTGATCTATACTGAAAACAAAATTGTTTCAGCAGACTTTGTATGTCCACTTAAGTTTGCTCCTTCCCCAGTTTTCTGCTTTGTTGCTTTTATATATTGCAACCTTCCCCAGTACTGGCTGGGGAATTCTGGGGGTTGCAGCCTCAATACCTTCTAAAGGATCTTAGGTGGAGAAAGAAGCTATACTATATTTTTATTGTTTGTTTTTATTGTGATGTATTCTTTTTAATTGTATTTCAGGAATGCATCTGTGTCTGTGCTGGTATATCCTGGTCTGAATGGATCAGCAAAATAAAATAAAATTTTAATTTTAATTTACGATAGTCCAGAAAGAGAGGCTTTCTTTATCCAGTCATAAGATTAATCTTAGTTTTGTTTGCCTATATGTTTATTCAGATTCTTATTCTTTTTCTGAGAAGTGAAAAACTTTAAAAAGCCAAGCCATATGACAGAGAAGAGGACACTTTTCTTGTTATAAAAAAATAATTGTTGCATTCCTAAGAGACATTGTGCGATCTACTGGCAGTGCTGCAGTCCTACTGAAGCCAATTAAACGTTGCCAGCTGAAGGACTATTACTGCTTTCTAAGCATCTCCTATACAGCTGATCTTTATTTTAGGCAGTTTGTAATATTGGTTGTCTACATAGATCTGTCAGAAGCTAATAGGTTAATTTCTGCAGTGTTATTGGTTAATTAATCAATTAATGAGTTGTGCATGTGGAGGTTATAGGGCCTCTGTAGTTTTCCAAATCAGAAAACTATAGGGATGGAGGTAGGGCTGAACAAGTTTGTTTTCTCTTAGTTTCTTGTTTATCTGAAGTTATCATATTCATTTTGCTGAACTTGATGTTTTTATAAAAGAATTGCACTAAAATCTGCAATTTAGTGCACATTCCTCCAAATATCTTCTTTCCCAACTTTGCCTAGCATACCCAGTTTTGCACATTATTCTCCCTAATATAATGCAGTTTTACTTTTTTCCCCTGAATATATACATTTTGCACAGGGTTTTTTTTCTTGTATGAAATTTTTTATTATTGGCCACCTGTTGCAAAATTTGGGTAACTGTTGCAAATTCCAAGGGATAACTAAGTTTTGGTATGTTCAAAAATGTGAAATCAGATATGCCTGCTTTGAAATGGGGACTAATTAAATTTCTTTCTTTCAAATGGTAGATGTCTTATAATAAGTAAATTAAGTAAATATTAAGTAAATGTCTTACTTAGATTGTTTCTGCTTGAGGAAGACAATCTAAAACTGGATGAGGAATCAGATATGGGATAGCAAATCTACTGTATTTTAGGAATTGCTATAATTTGCTCTAATGTTTTGGAACTTCTGGGATTTTAGTAATCCACCATTACATCTTGTCAATGTAGAATGTTCACTTCTCTCTTTTGTGTCCCAGTTTCACTCCTTCCTATCTGGCTTAGGTATGTTCTGTCAGAAAATCTTGATGGTCTTTAAGAGGAGACCACTTTAGATTTGGAGCAATTCTGTTAATGAACCCAACTCCTGAATGTTTTAGTTCTAAATGTTAAGACCAGACATGATTTCAGTTTAGTGTGGGAGGTGGATGGAGTCTCCTGCCAATCAGTTGATGGTGTCATTGGCCTCCTACCATTGTTTCAGGTCCCAGCTACTTCCTCCAGTGGCAGTGAAGTTTTCTGTGGTGCTTAGAAAGATTTAATTAGGGAGGAGTTCACTTTATTTCCGCGGTTTTGAAGCCATGTCTAATAACGTGTTTAAGATTGTCCATATAAGTAATATTTTTAAAGAAAGAGCATTCTCCTCATGGCTAGAATCCAAGGTGTGCACCTGCATGCATTTCAACCACACCCAGAGATAGCTATGCAAGCCAAGCCACGAAAAACCGGTATTTTCTATTTGTGAATCATATCTACACCCTGATATGCAAGAACGTTTGCTCATAGATCTGTTCCAATGCACACACCATGCATATGCAGAATAAGGGCAATATTTGGGGAACTGTGATGTAGCTTTGAGGTGGTTTCTTCAGAAGTTTGAGATGTTGCAGAGACAAATAACATGGACTCGAATGTGGATGGCTCTGCTAATTCTCTCTCAAAGGAACTACGGAGAAAAAGGAGCTTCTCATCTCTTTGCTGTTCCTGTGGCAAATACAAAATTGACCAGGTACTGCAAAAGCATTTTCTTGCTTCACATCTGTACCTTTTCCTGTGTTGCTTCCAGGTGTCATCCAGGCATATGCAAGAAAAAAAATTCTATAAACCTATCTGGAAATGGGGAATATGGTACTTGTTTGAGATGGCATTTTAGATATCTAGGAACCTATCAGATATGCTTTAAAAGGTGAAGTGTTTGAGCTTTTCAGTAGCCGATGCACTTAGTTGTCCCAAAACTCCTTTTTAAAAAAATGAAATACCCACTTGTTTAGAGTGTAATGATCTTACTGTAAATATCCTGTGATTTGTAAAATAAAGTGTAACTTTTTAACATGGACTTTTATGGGAAGGGCAGAAAAGCTTCTTTGAAGATGGCATATTATAGAAAGGGAAGCCCGGAAGGGAAACTGAGGCCCCTAGATAGAATCATTAAACAACAGCTGGAGGGCCACAGCTTTCCATCCTTAAGTATGTGCTTTTACTTTCTGAAATAATGCAATAACTTTTCCTATTTGTTTGGGTGGTTATTTTGTTTGTCGCTCTGCAAATATCTTTTGCCTTACTATAAGAAAGACTGCATTTAAGTGTGTGTGTGTGTGCACGCGCTCAGGGAATGCAGTAGGTATAGAGGAAGTGCCAAGTTTTTAGAGGAAGATTTGGGGGTTTGGGGAAGAGTTTAATGAGTTCTTTGCTTCTTATAACTATCCTAAGTTTATTTTAAAGCTTAAGCTTCAGTTTTTTTATGGTTTCCCTTCTCAAAATGGAAAGATGCCAGCAGTTTTCAGGTGTTGTAATCAGAGATGGCTTTGGGGACTGCAAAAAAAAAAAAAGGCTCAGCAAGCAAATATAACTCCCAAGAACTCAAGATGCCCACCACAGCACTAAAAGAAAAAATTTGAAAATGAGAAATATCGTGTTGACAGGATTTGACTGCCTGCTGGTTTAGACTCTGTTTTCAGGAAGAAAGTCTCAGGTTACACTTGAAATGTATGGAACAATAAAGCAGGAAGTTTGAATAATGCTGGATGCTTTTCTGTTGCTTCAGTGTCCACCAATAAAAAAACAAGCCGAGATAGGCCTCTTATATCAATGGTCAGGAGTTATAAAAGATGTAGTCTAGAATATTTGAAGGCATCAAGTTTCCTACCTCTGGCTAGAGGAGCAATAGTTGAATTTAAGGGAAGTTGTCTTGAAATTAAGCATTGCATGTTCAGTCTTCTCTCTGTCTATTTAAATATGCTTCCCTGGAGTCATACAAGTTCTGACAAATAAGAAAGGATAATGTATATAGCTTGCTTTACAAAAGTGCTTTACAAGATTTATTTCATTCATTGGGTTAGATCTTTGTTATATCCATTTTACTGATGGGACTGCAGGATTTCAGCTGCAGGATAGCCCAGTATTCAATTCTGAACTGGACTGGAACCCACATCTTTCAGGATCAAAGGTAGTGTTTCATACGACCATATCCACTCTCAGTATGCTCCAGTGAACATAACAATGAAATGATTGATTGGATGGATAATAGCTGATCAGTCGAATTCAGTCATCCTCAACCTGGTGTCTTCCAGATGTAATGGACAGTAATTTCCAGAATGTGTGTACTGAAGGGCACCAAAGGGGGAAGTCTGAACTAGCCCACCGTTCTGTTATCAAAAGTGATGAGAAGGTTGTCTCTGGGAAGTTTATAAGCTGGGACAAGGAGAATAGTCCTACTCTGTTGTTTGTAACCTTCCTAGGAATCAGTTAGTGCATCTCAATTATGAATTTGCAAATCAACTAATCTAATCTATGTAAATATTTCTTGGTTCTCTTTTCTAATAGCTCTTGGTACATCCTGGAATCTATTTAACATTTAGAGGAAACTAAACAAATTAATTCTTAGGAAGTCATCCCATGCTCTAATTTAAGATAATTAAGAATTACAGATTTTGTAGTTTGTAACTTATCCTATTATTCTCCTTGTTGGAGATCTCCAAGAATCTCGGAGAACTTAAAAGCATTTTTACTGGTCGTAATGAAAATATTACCTTAGAGTGGCTTTATGAATCTAATCCAGTAGATCAGCTTCCAGCTGTAATGTAATTGCAGCACTTTAGCACCCAGAGTGAAATTTAGGAAATGCTTCATAGCTAGCCAATTAAGATGAAAAGTCTTCAAGCAGGCAGAAGAGCAACTACTAATGAAAGCAACAAACACTGAATTCCTTTTATCATTTAGCATAACGATAAAAATTGCAGGGGCAGCTCTGTTTTTAAAATCCCTTTTAACTGCCATTAATAAGAAATGGGTTTGGGAGTAAATGAGACTTGCAGGAATGAATTAAATTACAATGAACCTTTGTGATCCAGAGGAACTCTTTCAAGCACTGTGCCCTCCAATTTCCTGTTGGTGTTCAGGTATGCTGGTGTGGAAACATGGAGTATGAGCCCAACCCATTGGCAGGAGCAGCACATTAGAGAAGCATTAGTGACTAGATTTATTAAACATTTGTGGATAAGTTGGAGTGCTTTCTTTGGTTTTATTTCAGTAATATAGTTTTATTAACTATGTCCCTGACCATGAAGATGTATGCTATGCAAATGCCTTTACATGTTGTTTGCCAAAGAATGAAAGTTTTGTCATTCTTGATTCTGACAACAGTAATGTAATTTTGCCTGCTAAAAATGACAACTCCTAACTGCATTAATTAAAAGGTCATGGTTTGGTTCCAGATTATATGTGTGTATAGCTGGTAACCCTTCCAGCCCCAATTAGATTATTTATATGAGCTAGAGAGGGGCTAGTTCATTCAAACACTACTCCATTCGGTACAATTTATGATTCAGTGCATTATGGGAAACATCTTAGCTTACTTTGTGAACTAGGCATCACATTATTTGAGCATAGCAATGGTGTTTTGTTAATCAAATTTTAGAGTTAATGTGTTGTAAAAGTCTACTCAGAGGATCAGAGGGACCTGGTGGAATGGAAGTAGGTTGTATTGCTCCTACCAAATTAATTCCTGAAAACTAGACAGAAGGATCTTCTGTAATCAGGGAGAAGGTATTTCCATCCAATTCTTATGTTTCCTGTTTGCCATTCAGTCCCTGCCTCCCTACACATATGAACACCAGAGCTTACTTGGATCAGCAGGTTCTGAGTAATATTTGTAGGTTTGTAGGAAGGGCTTTTGGGGAAAAATGGGGAGAGGAAATCCTGCTTTCCCAGGCCATTGTAGCCTAGATCTGGTTGTAACTTAATATTTCTCTTACTGTAAAATAAATAAAACCCTTTCCTCTAAGAATAGAGAAATTAACAGTCTTTGGATTCCATACCTGCCAAGTTTCCATACAAAGAACAGAAGTATTTTTGGAATTCTTTCTGGAGTATTATATAGACAGAAGACATATTTTGTGAGAAACACTAATCTTTGAGCAAGTTAGATAAACCATCATATGGGTAAAGGTCTATTGTGTGTCAACATTTCCATTTTCCCTGTCACAGAGTGAAACTGCCATGGGTGCAATTTTTATGGGTTTCAAGAAGTTTATTCAAAGGGGTTTTATTCCTAGTTTTGACTTTTTCAAAATGAATCATGCTCTAAACAGTTCAAATTGTAATGGACATCCAAAGAAATTACCAGAATGAGTACTTTGAGTCTGTGCTCAAAACACAGAGAAGGAGGAGGACCCAAGAAATTATAGGCCTGTCAGCTTGACATTCATACCGGCAGCACATTCATTAAACAGCATATATCTGAGCACTTGCACAGGAATGTAGAAAATTAACAAGAGCCAGCTCAGGTTTGTTCCAAACAAGCCATGCCAGACTAATCTTATCTTCTTTTTTCAACAGAGTTGCTAGCTTAATAGACTAAGGGAATGCTGTGGACATAGTGTACCTTGACCTCAGCAAAGCAACAAAGTCACTCACAATATCCTTATTTATGAAAGGGTAAAATATGCGTTAGAAGACACAAGTGTTAAGTGGATTTATAATTGGCTGAATGATCATAACCAAAGAATAATCAGAAATGGCTCCATATCAGCTTGGAGGGTAGTATTGAAGAGAGGGCTGCAGAATTCTCTCCTGGGTTTCTTGCTGTTTGACATTTCTGTTATGGATGGTATTAAATTTGCAGTTGATAAAAAAAACTTAGGAAGAATGGCTAATGCAGAAGAAGAAGAGGAAGAAGAGGAAGAAGAGGAAGAAGAAGAAGAAGATTCTTGACCAGGTGACAGGAAGAAATTAACAAGGAGGTACAAAAAGTTCTGCAGAGAAAAAATGGAGAGAGAGAAAAAATGAAAGGCACAAGTATAAGATGGGGGAGACCTGTTTGGGCAGTAGTACAGGTGAAAAGATTGCATGTTCTAGATCGTAAATTGAATGTGAGCCAACAATATGGTGCAGCTGCTAAAAAGGCCAGTATGATCTTGGGATATATTAACAGAAGCATAGAGCCTGCCTTGATCAGGCCCCACTTGGAAAACTCTATCCAGTTCTGCGTACCACAGTCTCAAAATGCTATCAACAAACTGGGGTGAGTTCAGAGGAAGGTTACCAAAATGGTGAGGCTGTTGGAGACTAAATACTCTGAGGAACAGTTAAAGGAACTTGATATGTTTATCCCAGAGAAGAGAAGACTAAGGGAAGATTTGATAGTAGTCTTCAGGTATCTCAAAGTAGAGGACACGTTCTCTATTGCAATAGAAGGCAAAATGGAACCAGTGAATTAAAACTGTAGGGAAGTTGATTCAGTTACATATTTGGAGACATTTCCAGGCAGTAAGTGTTGTCAACCTGTGGAATGGGTTACCTCACAAAATGACTGGAGGTCTTCAGAGAGATTTTAGATAGCCATCTGTCTGCACTGTTTTAGCCAATCCTGCACTGATCTAGCATTGGACCACATGACTTCTGAGGTCCTTTTTTTTTTTTTTTTGGTTAGTGGAAGAAATTATGGGATTTTTGCCCTAGAAAGATGTGTTGGTTTGTTTAATGCTTTGATAGTGTTATATTGCTGTTATTGTTTATATTGTTTTTCCTCCTAATTGCATTGTATGATTGTATTTCTTAGTTGATGCAGTTTAAATGCTTTTGAAAGCCACCCTGAATATAAACTATATATAAAAAGTAATATAAACACTGATTTATGTAAATAGTATGTGCAAAGTATACATTTAACCACACCGTTACACCTCCTGGTGACTAAAGATTAATATCACTTGAGCTGCAGATTGATCAATATTCCATTTTATTATTTGCCTTTTGACATTTCTACATTTCATGCCACTACCAATGGAAGGCAAGATATTACAGAACTTGCAATATGAAATGCAAACTCCAATAACTGATTGGTACATTTGTTCGGTGCAACATTTTTTTAAACTCAAATGACAATTTTGCAGTATAGACAATAGTAGTTCAGTGTTTCTTGTTCACTTTAGTGCCTGCTGTTGCACAAAACATTGTATTAAGTGATGCCATGAACAACATCTACCGCAGCCTGTCTTTCAGGAAGACTGAGGAAGGTTGGTGGGATAATATGAGGGGATAACGAGAGTTCCACTGCAGCACGTCCAGGAGTGACCAGATAGGCAAAATATGCTTCTCTAGTTGTCTGAATGATGCTTCGTGCAGGGTTTCATCATGTAAACTCTGCTCCTAGAAATGTGTGTATGTATGTATGTATGTATGCATGTATTTATAATATTTCTAAACCACCTCAATCTTAAAAAGATCCTAAATGGTGCACCAGGGGCAATAAATAGCAAGCCCCCCCCATTTTTTTTTGAGATTACAGCTTAACTGCTGAGCAAAGATGTAATGATATTTTTTTTAAAAATAAGAGCCTATAGTAGTACTTCAGCCAGGATAGACACATTGAAATAGATATCTATCCATTTATCGCAAAGAGGAAAAACTGATAACTTGGAGTATCAACTAGCCTAAATAATTAACACACGCACAAATAAATTAGATTCTGAGAAGAATTATTCACTGCAGAAAATGAAAGATTTCTACTACCATAACAACCAATCTTTTTTTTTGCTTTTGTTGTTTTTTTTGCCTAGAATGTAACTGAAACTAACCTGAAATTACAGGTTTGTATCCTGCAAAAATGGTCTGATAATATTTTGGGTCCAGGTGGATCCACCCACAGCCTTTACGCTTCATATTCCAACCATAGTCTACTCAGCACGGCATCCAGCAGCCCCAGTTTTGTGCCCGGAAGGCTACAGTCTGACTTCCTAAACCTGATCAGACTGGGATAATTGTGTGAGACCATCTGCCTTTGGCGGTTCTTTGGTCCTTACTGCCTTTGGCCCTAAATTTGTGACGCCCGGCTTGCTGTTCATTTCCCCTCCTGCTTCCATTCTGAACCATTAATTGGTAGCTGATTTTTATCTGCTCCCACTCAGTAATGCTGAGGTGGCACCAATGGCTTCATGTGCTGTTTTTCTGCATTGAAAACGAGCCAAAATCCCAATGACATTTATGTACACAAACTGCAGAGGGTTGGGTTTTTAAAAATCTGTTAGGGTCAACAAACCTTTTGTTTTGTACTCAATGTCACATTCCTGGAGGAAAGAGCTAAATGTCGAATGAACTGCTTACATTAAATAATCAACTCCCCTTTTTGCAGGTGAAGAATTTTTTTTTTAAACAAAAGAGGTTTTAGAATGATGGTTTGCTGATAATGGAGTGGATGGCTATATAAAAGGGATAAGGAATAATAGAGGTGAGCTATTTCTAGAGCCTGAAGCTAAGCAACCGAGAGCTTATCTCCA
Organism: Python bivittatus; assembly: GCF_059951505.1. Lineage (NCBI taxonomy): Eukaryota > Metazoa > Chordata > Lepidosauria > Squamata > Pythonidae > Python > Python bivittatus. Next base: position 17,501,255 of record NW_028277088.1, on the reverse strand, counting down.
TGACCAGTTTGCTCCAGCATAACTAGGACCATTCACCATTAAAATAGAAGAGAATATCTGTGGCTCAGGGTTGAACTGTGAAGTTCTTAATACTCTTTGAACTTTGTTGTTTGCTTGCAAACATTTCATTACCCAACTAGATAACATAACCAGTGCACGGGAATATGGGGTTTGCTGCCTGTTTATATACAGTATCTTGCCATGCCAATTTTGGTGGGTGTGTAATTTCCTCCATGGTGGTTCCTTGATTAGAGTATTGCCTGATTGTTTGTGTGACAATATGAATATGATAAAAATGCTTTAATCTCACAACACATGAACAGACTCAACCACCGTTTCAACTGGGAAACTATTAGCATCTTAGACCAAGCCAAATTGAAAATTGCTAGGGAATTCCTGGAAGCTTGGCATTCAGGCAAATAATCCATCAACAGACACAGAGATAAACCACATTTTCACACCATTCAAAAGAGACAATAAAAAACCTAGGAAGGAAACACAGAACACATCCCAGCCAGCAGCCAACATTGAGATAATCAGGGAACAACATCAGACAAACAATCAGGCAGAAAACAAAATCTAATCAAAGAACCACCAGGGAGGAAACTATACCTCCACCAAACTGGCAGGGCAAGGTACTGTATATAAACAGGGAGCAAACACCACACCCACTTGCATTGATGCTGATACCTAGTTGGGTAATGAAATGTCTGCAAGCAAACAGCCAGGCTCAGAGAACTCCACATTGACCATTTGTTGAGGCAGGTATGCTCTTCACTAGCACCCAGCCCTCTGGGGAAGCAACTTCCACCTGCTTTTGTTGCAGTTTATGGAAAGCAGTGTTTTCTTATATTATCTGATTTGCCTACCGCACTTCATTTTAATGTAGACAAATACCTGCACTCAAAGTTATTACACTGCACTGTGGTAGGAAAAGCTGATTTTTTCTTTTTTTTTTATAAGTTGACTGGTGGAATAGTGAGAGGTGCATCCTTTTTCTCCTACTTTACCTTTCCAATCCAAGTGCCAGGACAATGGTGCTTTCTGTCCTTTTCTTCTTTTTTAAGTAGCTATAAAGAAGAAGGGAATCTCCCAATTGGGGCCTTTGTAAATGTGGTCCAGAAAGAACATGAAGCCATCATTGTGGCCAAAACAGAGGAAGGGGTGAAATCCAGAAAGGGATTTTTTAAAGTTGGTTATATTTCCAGCTGGGAGACAAACAGCTTAATGCTGCAGTGCAGAAAAGCCCTTAGCATATAGGAGTGAAAAAGCTGTGGGTAAGCCAAAACATCTGACTTTCAACAGGTCTTGCATTGCCTCCCTCCCCCCGGCAACATCTCATTTCCAGAGTATGAAATTCTATTATGTGAAATTGGCATTTGAACCTGGCAATGTACAGAAAGTCAAAGGGGATAGGATCTCCTTGGGCAGCAAACATATCACAAAAGTCACCAGACTCTCATTGCTATATTTTCAGGTGAGGGGGAGAGTGACAGAAATTTGGATAAGAATCACATTACTATTTTGGAGAAAACACCCAGCAAGGACAGCAGGCCCATTGCAGCAGAATTCTAGAATATAAAATTCCATTGTGCGAAATGTCTCCAAATTTAGCAGCAGACAGGGCACAGTCAAGATGGATTGGGCCAAAAAATGTGAATGTCTCCTTCCCTAGCAACAAACACCAGCAAAAAAAGATCTAGTTCAGCCAAGGAACAAAATTAGACTGAGCCTTTTTTTAAGGAAAATTCTCTGTAGCCACTGGAAAAAAAGCACTGTAATCGCCTTGATCCAGCAAAGTTCTCAGGCATATATGGATACACTACACATACACAGAGTATTCCAGACACTCACCAAAATATAACTCAGTGAGACTGGAGACAGTAATGGACACAATTTAGTTAGCAAGAGATGGAGAATGCTGAAGAATTCTGAAATAAAAAGTGAGAAGAACATTGAAAAGTGAGAAGAACATTCTCACTGAAAAAGTGAGAATGTTAGAGTGCCAGGTGAGAGTCAAGAACCAAATCAGACAGGATCTTAGGAACATTGCAATATACTTCTTTTTCATTCCTGTTTTCAGGAATGATTTTAATAGTCCCAGTTCAAAATAGCTAGACATAATGATGAGGCACAAGGTTGACTATTAGTATGAGCATATGTGGTTATGATGAAAGAGGAAGTCCTGGCTTACTTTAGTTTCTATCAAGCAGGTTTGGTCTAAGCTGCAAGACTATATTTTGTCTCTCTCAGCTAAATCCCAAAAGCCGTACTAATTGTGTGGAAGATCTAAATGCCAGAATTGAGCCAAATTATTATGCTTTAGTATTTAAGTATCCACACTTTGATCCAAATTTAGGTAGATTTCTTGATTGCCATTATTCTAAAGACAATTGTATAAATTTTGGGGGCTAATTCATGTAGCCAGTAAGTTAAATCTACATATATTAAATGGCTTGAGTCTAAGTGATAGGTCTGCTACTTCATCTACCTGAGTTCATCAACTTAAGCTTCAGAGGTTCTAGCATGATAGATGACAGCCTGACATCTAGCACTTTAGTTCAGTCTTTTTTATTGACTCTATAACAGTGAATCAATAAAAAGTGATCATCAACCTCTAAGAACCCACTTTTAATTTCTAGATGTGATCTAAGAATAACTAAACAGATTTACCCTAGGGATATTACTGGCACAGACAAAATAGTCACATTTAAATGGTTGCCAAGTCTAAATGATTTTATGCTGGTCTATTTAAATTCCCTTAAGTTACTAACTGTTAAAGCTACCAAAACAGAGAATAGAAATTCTCATGATGTTATAAATAGTGTTGATAAACTCTCAGTTCTAATTAAAGGTTTATTGATTGCAGGATTTAAAATGTATAATCCAACAACTAACAAGTAAATGAAGTGGGTAAATAATTGGTTTGATTCACAGTGAAGAGAAATCTACATAGTGAAGAGAAATCTACACTTCATATCATTTAAACAATCTTCCTGATTTCCTACCTAGTTATTTTGAAGTAAAAAAAGAATATAAGAATTTGATGCAATTTAAGAAATATCAAAAATGTAAGGATACCAGGTCCAAATTACTTGATCCCTCTCTGAACATCAACTCCAAAATGTTTTGGAGCATTTATCTACTAATCTTGGTTCAAATGCACCAGCTGTGGACTGCAGTATTTCAACTGATGTTTGGGAGAGTTTTTTTTAAACTTTTGTTTTTTGAGCAGACTTCTGATACCAATGATGTAGAATTCAATACTATAACCTCTCCTTTTGGGGATCTTGTAACTGAAGCTGATATCTGTTCTCTTGTTCAACAATTCAAATTAGGGAAAACTCCTGAGCGCAACTATATTTCCCTTGATTTCATCAGACAGAATCTGACCTGGTGGGCACCTCTACATGCTACGTTATTCATGGCTGTTATCAACTCAGGGACGATGCCTTCAGGTTGGAATAGAACTATTATAGTTCCAATCTACAAAAAAAGCATCTCCAATGAACCCTGCAAACTACAGACCTGTAAGTTTATGTTTTGATACAGGGAAGCTATATGCTAGATTTCTAAATAATAAACATCACATCTGGAAAAAGGATAGGTAATTGCAGAACCCCAAGCTGCCTTCAGGAAAGGCTGCTGCACTCTGGACCACTGTTTGGTTCTGTCTGATATTGCAGAAAAATATTCCAGCCCCCCAGAAGGAAAACCCTTTGCTGCATTTATAGACCTGAGGGTTGCTTTTAACTCTGTCCCTAGTTCCAAATTCTACAAAAACTTAACAAAATGGTACCTAACAAGCGATTAGTCCTTCTTATAAAAATAGTCAACTGCAAATGAGATGCGGTAATGATAGCATTCTTACAAACATCATTCCTATGAATAAGGCTATATGTCAGGGCTGTATTTTGGCCCCAACATTATTTAACATCTACTTTAATGAGTTGGAGTAATTTCTAAATCACATGGAGGACCATTTCTCTTCTGTTGGCCTCAGAAAACTATGCTTGTTGCTGTTCACTGACGATGCAGTTTTACTCTTCCATTCAAGATTGATCTTCAAACTCCTTTTAACAGCCTTTGCTGAATATGGCAAGTAAAATTCCCTCAAAATAAATTGGGACAAATCTAAGATCCTGATCTTTGAGAGGAAATGTAAGAGCCATAAATGGCTGGTTTTGGACCCTCTGATCAAGCAGGTGAAATGCTTTCGCTATCTTGGCTTGAAGTTTCACTATTTTCTGTCCTGGTCAACCCATCAATGTTCTGCTCTTCAGAAGCCAAAAGCTGCTTTATTTATGCTTCTGCTTTTTTTGTTCAAACGAGAGACACTATATTCCAGTCGCAATTAGAAGTATCAATACTAAACTGACTTGACAGCTCCTATACATGGCTTTTGTGTGGATAAATATAATATCTCAAGATTCCTGTAATATTCAGGCCTGCCTTTTGAGACTCCTCTTAGCACCACCCAGCTATGTACCAAACGTCGTAGTCCTTTTAGAGCCAGGACAAAGCCCATTGGACAGCAGGGGATGGTTAGCTGGACCTAAACTCTGGCTTAAAATGTATCTGTTCCATTCCACTTCAGGATTACTTTTTACCTTGTTAACAACCCATTTATTAGTTCCTGGTTGACAATTAAATCTCCGAAAATTAGTCAAATTGGCCTCTCTCCAGATCACCTATTTTTAATGGAGCATACTTAAGATTTTTCATTAATTAGGCAAAGAGTGAAGGCCTATCTCTGCAAACAGTATCTGTAGATACTGTAAATACTGTACTTGCTGACATTTAATTTTTATCGTTTCTTTGAATATCCCATTTTTCAGTCACATGTTTCCAAGATTGTATTTGGTTTAGTCTTTACCTTTATATATTAACTCCAACACAAATTAAAAATTGTATTTTTAATGTAATCCGACATATCCAAGATAATGAATCTGCCATCAGCTCATATTAAATGGAGTAAGAGATGAGTAAAATCTATTTTACTACAGAGATGGGTTGGTCTCCCTGGGGACCACATTCCACACCTGAGGTGCTGCCATCACCTAGTTTGTTTGGTGGTGGGACAAAGAGCAAAGCTTCAAGTTGTGGTGAAGTCCATATAGGAGAATGTCATATGTTGCCACTTATAGATCTCCAAAGTGCTAAAGTGCCTCACTAAAAAAAGTCAAAGGAGGACACTGATGTACATTTGCATATACTAACTGCTTTATATATACAGATGTAAAGCTAGAAATAATTTTACATAATTTCAGTGGAATTGCAGTGTAACTGGTCATGGCGAAGGCATGTCCTGGTGTGAAAACTGATAGTTTCTTACATGTCTTTGTCTTTAAACTGGACTTGGAATCGGAAACTTGGAGGTCAGTTGGACCAAGAATCTTTGGGTTAGCTGAAAGCATGGTGTATGGAGAGAGTTCTTTTCATTTTAAAGTGTGTTAGGCCAAGACTACTCAGTTGTGTCCCTACTTGTGGAACACATTGCCTTTGAAGATGCCCTTAGCCCCCTTGTTCCCGGCCTTGTCTTTTTTCCTTCCCAGGTTAATCTTTTGCCTGTTAAAAAAAGGCTAAAATGTATGTTATTTAGAATATATAGCTATAAATAAAATGACATAACTTACTTTACTTAGCACAAGATAAATTCAGATGTGCCCACATTGGGAATATGCTGTTCTACATTAATAGCATGTAACATATTTTTATTACTTCAATTATTGGAAAGTTCCATGATTTTCATAATTTTTTAAAGCGTGCTCCAATTTTATTATGAAGGATAATCAATCTGGACAATTTTGTTATGAAGGATTGTCAGCCACATCTCTTGGGCTGCAGGATGATGCAAGTTTAGTCATTAATGACTAATCAGTTACTTAACCATGTTGGTTCTGATGACCTGTCAGATAAATTATAATGTGCTAAAAAGGGAAGGAAAAAAAAGCTTTCACAAACTCCCTGTAAATAGAAGAAATAGTCCTGTGTCATGACTTGTCTAGTTTATAAGGCAACAGTAATTTGAAAAGTTGAACAAGGAAACAGAATACGGTTTGAGTAATTCAGATGGGGGGGGCTTATACAACTTGGTACAGGACATAAAATTAAATTCGAGCTAGGAACTTTGCCAGAAAGACTTTAAGTCCCTCCCCTCCCCTCCCCTCCCCTCCCCTCCCCTCCCCTCCTCTTAATGGTTGAATGTGATTTCTGGTCTGCAACTTTTCATTTTGGGAGCAACTTGTAGGGCTCTTTATTAATAAACAGTTGTTTGCGGTCACTGTCAATCAGTTGCTACTGGAAGTCCTTTCCGTTCACCTTGACTGGGGCTGATGGTAGACTAATTATTCTGCATTAATCATTCTAGAGGGAGGATTTCACAATGCAAAACATATATGAATATTTGCACACAGATTGCTCAAGTGGAAGCCCTGTGTGCATGTAATTAAGAACTTAGCCCCACTGAATGGCATGGGAAATACTTCTGTAAAAGTGGTGCTGGATAAGTTCTGAAATGAAATGTAGGAGTTCTCTTCATAGATTCAGCCTCGTGGAATTTCTCTATACAGCAGAAATGAAGTATAACCACAAAGTAGGTGAAGGGTCTAACTTATGGCATCTCCTGCTTAAAAAATCTGGTAGAAGGTGATAGTTGCTACTTTGCATATGTTCCTACACTGAATTCTCTTCTGCTTTCCACATACAAAGCTGGTAGGTCAAGGAGAAGATTAATCTGCTGACTTCCACTTGCAGATAGACTTCAGTGTAGAGTCTAATTGAAACATATAATCCCCCATGCATATTTTAGGCTGGTTACTTGTTGCATCACCAAAAAGAGGGCAAAGATGATATCAATTTGCATTCAATTTACATGTATTCATTTGAGAATGTTAATTAGGATGATAATGCATCTCATCGTAGCAAGGAAGACCGTTACTGGACAAGATGAAGGTACAGTGGTACCTCGGGTCACGAACGCTTCTGTTCACGACCAATTTGGGTCACAAACAGCACTGTTCACAAAATTTTGCTTCTGTTCGCGAACTCCGCATCGGGTGACGAACAGGAACCGCGGCCATTTTCCCTGCTGACACACGTGGTCGTGGCTTCCTGTAGGGAGGGGGACTCTCCCTCCAAACAATAACCACCTCCCCACTCACCTTCCTGTCCTCCATGCCTCAAGCAAGGTTAGTGTTCTCTCTCTTCATACTGTACTGTACTGTACTTTGTGTCATATTTTTGTGGTTTAAAAAAAAATACATATGGTTCAGAACAGATTAACTGTATTTACATTGAACCTTATGGGAAAATTTGATTCGGGTCATGACCAATTCGGGTCGCGACCAGAGTCGTGGAATGAATTAAGTTCGTGACCCGAGGTACCACTGTACCTTCTGCTCTCCTTTAAAGATAGTTAGTCTTGAAACTGAACTTGGACTGGGTTAGGTAGGTTCCAGTGGGTTCTTGAACACCCCCTGGTCCCTGATCACCTAGTTTTTTACATGGGTTTTGCTTAACATTGGAAATGGTAAAAAGGTAGCATGAGGCAAAGCTGATCAGCATCTTCCAGTATGTTACTTCCAAGAATCTTTCTGAACTCCTGTGGCCCCATTAGTTTCCTTAGAAAATAAATATGATAGGCAGTCCCAACCTAGATTTTGTACGCAAGTACAGCCACCTTCTCTGAAAAAGAACAAAGTGATGTCAGAGTGGTTGCCAAACCTTCAAGAAAGGCCAGGTCAAGAAATGGACATGCCAGTAATGCTCCTTTATCTTGTAGGAGAGTCTTTCTCAAACTTGGCAACTTTAAGACATGCAGAAAATATTTATCTGTGTGGTTCAAGGGTCATTGAACCCATGTCCTCCCAGAATTCTGGGAGCTGAAGTCCACATGTCTTAAAGTTGCCAAGTTTGAGAAAGACTCTAGTAGGATGTATTAATAGAATCTTGACTGTCCAAAGCTTTCAGTGCCCCTTTTTAAGGGCAACAAGATGCCTTGTCTTCTCGTCTCAGCTCTCATACTGCAAACAAGCGCCCTGTATTTCCCCTAGGAGCAATGGTTCAGTATTTGCTAATTCAGTGTTTGTGGCAATTTTATAGACCATAATTACTGCAAATAATGAGAATCGACTGTATTAAAGTTTTGTCTGGTGCTCGAATAATGTGTGTGATAATATATTACAATAAAAGTTGATGGCTAAATAACTGGTGATAATAACCAATAGTACAGATATATGGATATGCCCTTTGCCTGATCTAATTATCAAATCAAATTTTATTTATGGTTTCTGTAATGGTATGTGGGAATGACCTTGAGAGACAGGAGGAAGAACTGCAGACCAGACAACCATCATGCAAAAGGTATCTCAGTCCACAGAAGTAGAGGGAGCATAGGAAGCATTTCAGAAGGGACCCTCCCTAGTTTTCCAGAGAGTAAAAGGATGGGAGGAGATAAATACTTTCAGGCTTGCAAAATCTGTTAATGTAACCTTACCATAACAGTAGAACTAGCATTCATTGTTGTGCTTCTTGTTTGGACTACTTCGAAGGGCTAACAGTTTTTGACCAAAGCAAAGTATAAAGTACTGGTGCAGTAAAAAGAATAAGACAAATTATAGCACAGCAGTGAAACGTATCTATCCCTAACTAAACTACAACTTGTTAGTGAGTGTTGCATGCTAATAATGGACATTTAGCCACAATCTGTATTACTTTAGGGTATTTAGCCAATAAGAGATAGTGAATCTAAATTCATTAAAACATTCCAGGAATGTTTTAAAAGTTGGGATTCTCCTATTTCTAAGATCTCTATAAAAATTGCAGTATAACAGGACATGGGTTCAATGACCCTTGAACCACACAGATAAATATTTTCTGCATAAGGGATCTTATTTGCCTTCAAGGACTGCTATGGTAGAATATTAAATTGCAGCAATGAAAACCCTTGTTGATATTTACAGATCATTAAATGACCTAATTATCTTGCTAGTTTGAAGGAATATGTGTAATTTCCTAATGCTGTCCTCAAAGATAATTCATTCCACTCCACTACACCTTTGCACTGAGGATCTTTTTTTAATAATTAACGTAGCCTGGTCATGTCCCAGGGCCAGTAATGCCCTGGGGGAATCCATAATGTTGCAGCTTTTAAAAAAATGTTCTGCCTCTAGGTAGAATGAAAATTGACCAGTAATATTCAAGAAAGTTTTGCCTTAACCATACGTGCTATAATGGGATTCTTAAACAAAATAATTTTTTTTAAAAATCCTTTCTCTAAAGAGATTAGGCTGGTGGACAACTTGCTCTCTTTCTCCACCCATGATATCTGCATGATATTTCATCCCTATGAAATAAGGGGAGAGAGATTAATGAAGGGAATTTGGAGCTGAACGTTGTAGCTGATGGTAACTCCTACCTGAGCCCATTTTAAGTTGCCATTATTAGCTTTGTGTTAGCATGGCGTGTTTGCCAGTAATATTTCTTTTTCACTTTAATCATGGGAAACGTATATCTTCATATTTTTCAGAATAGCAATCACTGGGTTTATTTAAAGTTTTCCCGTATCTACGTTTTGTTGGATTTCATAAGCTCAGTGCTATAGATGCAAGCCGTGTGTGTGTGTGTATGTGTGTGTGTTGGTTTTAGTAGGATTTAGATCTCTGTGGTATCAGTAGCTGTTTGACCTTGTTTGAGCAGGGAAGCTGGACAGGGCAGGTCTATTTAGTACTTGATATAGACTAGATACAGAAATAAAAAGAATCCCAAAAGAAGGTAATGTTATGCCTTTCCACATTTTTGCCAAAAACCCTACTTAGATTCATCCCTGAAGTCACTAAGAGTTAAGGTTGACTTGAGGGAGAATTTATTTTTTGCCCAAACAAGAAAATCCATTTAGGTACTCACTAAAAATATTCTGATGGCAAACAGCAGAATAACAGTCACACATCTATTATCACGGGCATCACTGGCTTCTTCTTAAGATGCCATAAATCAGGAACTTTCACATGTCAGCTTTCCTGTGACTTATGGCCATACTTCTAAACTAACAGGATCACTTTATGGACACTTAATCTTGATGTCCTGCACTTTATAAACCTTAAGTACTAAGATACATTATCTGGGTTTTGTTTTTTTTTGATCAAAGGCCTGGAATTACTTACTGCCTGTAATTTTCTTGCTGATAACCACAAACACATATTAACATCTCTCTGGTGGTCTGTTGTACATTGGGGCTGCCACTTGGAAAATGTTTCAAATCTTTCTGGGTAGCTGTGAAGATATCACAGCTCAATAGAAGAATGTGTTCTTTACTGCAAAAGGTTATAGGTTCAATCCCTGCATTTATCAGGTAGGGCTGTCTGAAACTCTGAAGCTTGAAGTACCTTCTGCGCAAACAATGAATTATATAGGCTGGAATAAGACATCTGTCTGTCTGCTTCTGGAGCAGATGAGTTGCACAATGCCACTTCAGTTGTCCAGAACCAACAGTTTGCTTGTGATGAAATTAAATCTAATTGGCGCTGTGTTGTACATTGCCCCCATGAAGAGCTGGTTATGTATGGAAATAGCTCTGAATGTTGTACTTTAAAGCAGTGCCTGCATAGTCACCATAACATGTCAGTCAATCTCTAGAATGAACTAATTTTCATGTTTCTCTTTAGTGAATAGCAAAGGATGTGAATTCATATTGGTTCACCCTTGTTGTGCCGAGCTGGGGAAACTTCTGACCTCATGGGGTTGAACTATAGCCTCAGCCAAATATGGCCAGTGGTGAGGGACATTAGGGGAATTTGCAGTTTGTTATTCAGCAACCTCTCAAGGATCACAGGATCCCTCGCCCTGGTCTAGTGGGACAATGTTGTTCACAAGAATTCAGAACCTGTGATTTCATTTTGCTAATTATCCACCTCTCAGTCTTTATGCACTGATTGAAATCTTGGTCAGCATCAGCTTTCTCTGTTCTTATCCCCAAATACCTTATTTTAATTCGAGGGGTTTGTAGATTATGCATTACACAGCCTACACTCCTACTCTCCTGAACATCTAATAGCAGTATGTGTTTTAGATATCTCTGACTTCCATCAGCAAACCATGAAGTATTTCTATTTGTGTGTGTTTTTATATACACACTAGATGCTTACAATGGTTCTACCCCAAAGTGCCATCAAAGTGGTACAGTGTAAAGCAAGACAATATCAAATAAGGTGGTCAAAAGTTAAAGACTATGTAACAGATTAAGATCTGAGTAGAAACATAAAGAAAAGCAAGAATTATCAGAAGCACTGGTTTTATTTATTTATTTATCCAAGTTATACGGCTGCCCAGCCACAAGAAGTGATTCTGGGCGGTGTACAATAAAACCTACTATTAAAACATACTACAAAACTAATTAAAAACAATTAAAACAATAAACATAGATAAAAACAAGACCACAAGTGGGAGAATATCACACATAATATAGCCAACACACGTGCTCCCTATTACCAGAGCATCCCCAAGCTTGTTGAAAAAACCTACATTTTAAGGCTTTCTGGAAGGTAATAAGGGTTGGGGCTAACCTCGGGCGGGATGATGTTCCAGAGGGCGGGTGCCATTTCAGTTGGGACAGCTAATCTCAAAGGCACACTGATAAGGGGTAAGAAACAAAGAAACTGTCAAGACATTTGCAGCATAAAAAATATTATGTAGGAAGGGTTGGAGTCCTGCACCTTTGGGCACAAGGACTTGTTACCTGCAAATAAATAAAAACCCCAAGGTCTTGCAAATGACTGTTGACATTTCACATCTCTTATAAGCATTCTCTAGTGAGATTTCATTAAATTTTAACCATTTTTAAATAATTACATTCTGTTTATAGGGAGCAGGGGTTCTCTTTGTAGTCTGATTGATGTCTTGGGGCCCATGAGTGCCGTTCATCATCCCAAGTAATACTCTGCAAATATTTTGGATTTTTTGTGTTCCAAGTATTCCCCTGATACTACTAAAGTAAGCAGTCTCTGCGTTGGAGCTAATAATCTAAAAGACAAAACACCCAAAGAAGGAAAAAGGGGTGAGAAGGGAAGAGGAAAATTGAATACTTTATTTCATCCTGAACCATCAGCAGTTTGGCTGCTACAAGTCAAAGCTCAGAATTCTGACTGGACTTGCTGAGATTGTCATAACATTCTGTGTGTCCCCCAAGCTCCTTTTTCACACTTACTCTCCCCTAAAAGTTTTCCAATTGCTTGGCCTCTTGGCAGGCTCTCTTCATATGCCCCATGCAGAGTTACTCCTGTTTCTTTGAAGTAGTTGCCAGAGCTTTGCTGTTCCAGGAATCATCTGATGAAGCTGAGGAGTGGGTGGATAAGCAATGCATTGTATTCAGATATTGCCCTTTGATATATCTGGGCTTGTAACTGGGAATGTAGACCTTTTGGTGTGCTGTGGGAAACATTCTCAGCATTTGGGTTGCACTTCTCCTAGATATTAAATTGGTGTGGTTGAAATGCAGGAACTAAGAGCACCCCACATAAATTCCATCTAGCAAATCCTAACATGGACTGTTTGTTCTGTGAAATATAGGATCCTCTCTGCTGGATTGGATGCTGTTTGTGACTCCCTATGCTTTAAAATCTTGGCTTTTATCCTGATCTGTGCTCAGTTCTCTTTGAAACAAGCTTCAGCTCTTGGTGAGATATATACCACATATTCATTATGACTCACTCCTGCCTGCTGTAACTATGGAATGAATCCATGGACAGAATTTGGTGGACCAAATTCTGCATTGCATCCAGGATGAAATAAAGCCGCAAAAGGCGAAACGGTTTTGAGTCCATAGTTTCCTATGAAATCACACATTTCCATTTTTCATGGATGAAAATAAACTCACGTTTGTAGCATTCCCACATGCATACTAATCATCACTGTGTAAAACCTTTTGCAACCTTTGCACATTGCTGAAGATTCTATACTTATTTCTTTTGCTACCAACTTAAAAGCTGACAGATTACTTGTCTGTTGTGGTAGTATTAAGGAGAGAGGCCGGCTGTCTAAAGTTGAAATGGGTGTGTGGACCTGCATCGTAGCACATTGGCTGAAGTTAATTGTTCTTTCCCACAGATTTGAGTTCTTTCCTTACTGAGGACAATTACAAATCAATATGGTACAGGACAATCTCACAAAAACTTCAACATCTCAGCTTTTCCAGGGAGGCGTTCCTAATGATGGGTTACGAGAGTGTACTCAGCGCATTTAAACAACATATTAAAGACCTAGAAGCCCAACAGGACCATCTGCTCTATCCAAGAATGTTTTTCTGAGCAATCAAGCTCCTTTTTATAAACCAGCAAGATACTTACACCACATAACTGTTTCCAAATTCCGAAGAGCACTAACTTTAGCATGGTTTAATGCTCTCCCCACAGCAGTTTTGGAGGGCTGATACAAAAAAGTCCCATATGAACTGAGACTGTGTCCCTGCGGACAAGGGGCTATTGAAACTACAGCTCATGCCCTGCTACGCTGTACCCTCTAGAAGGACCCAAGGAACCGCCTTATAATTCCTTACCTGGCAAAACACATGAGAAATTCTGATCTTTTTTATGGACAGTTGTTATCAGATCAGTATGATTCAGTCTCCTTGAACGTAGCTAAATTTTGCTATACTGCCTGTAAAATTAGGCAGACTTTGATTATCCACTGATGAACCCACCACCAATTGTAACATTTTATCTTGTTTTGTTTTTACTTTATTTTTATTTTTAATGTGTTTCTGTTTGCAATTCTGGTCAGTGACTGTAATAAAAATAGGGGAGATAGTCTCAAAATTAACCCTAAACAGAACAAATCCTAAACAGCCACATAGTATGAAATGGCAGCCCGGAGTTTACATAGGTCTTTGTCTTCCTTGTCTAAATATGCCCATGTGCAGTGGAAAAAGATACCTGTTGCTAGAAAATAGAGGAGGAGGAATGTGAATCCAGTCTGTTTTACCTGTAAGATAATGATCTGTTCATTAAGGACAACTGGGCCCAAACTTGGCTTCATTAGACTTTTAACCTAGATGTATTTATTTCTAGAATCACTGTAATTACAGGTGTGGTCTTCAAGTAATATATTCCACTGGATATTAGTATATATACATCCATAACACTTTAAAATTAAGTAGCCTTAAGCATTAAACAGCATTAAACCTGCTTTGGGAAAAAGAAAACCATATTATCTCTTTTGCATGTAGGGATTCTCTTTCAGTGTACTGAAAGTTTGGCTACAATACCTTCTTGCATGACTAGTACATTTTTTTCCCAACAAGTAGTGATTGATTTAGATTGAAAAGGCTGCAAGTCACAAGGATAATTACAGACACAGAAGGACATTTACAGTCCTATTTGTGATCAATGTCTGAAGTTTAGAGAAACAGAAACAAGAAATGAAAACCACGTACCTAAGGCACCCAAGATAATAAAGGCCTCAAAACCTTTGTAATCTTATGATGCAAGTCTCTAGAGGATGTTTCTTCAGTTTACTTCACACCTTACTGGTGATGATCAAAGCATGTTTGAAAGTTAACAATGCAATTCCATGATCTTTCTCCAACTATTATCCCCATAAATGATATTAGAGTACAGTTGCCATCCCTTTCTGCCTATACATACACTTGCCGGGCAAATTGGGGAAGATGGGAACTTTCTGTTGACTTGTCTACAGGATCAGGAAAGCAAGAGTACCGAGAAGAATTGAGAGGCACTTGTTCCTTCATTTATTCTAGAACATTATTGAGTAAAATATAAATTTGGATACTGCAGTGATGTTTTGAGCACACAAAGTGATGTTGTCCTCCATGGGTTGTTTCTACAACAGTGTTTCCCAGCCTTCCCATGCTGGCTGGGGAATTGTGGGAGTTGAAGTCCTCACATCTTCAAGTTGCCAAGGTTGAAAAACACCATTCTCCAAGAATACAGAAGTCTTTGTAGACTTTACTTTTTCTCCATCATATGAAAGAGGAAAAGGATACACGATGGAGGCCTTTCATTAAAACTTGAAAAGGGATGGAAACCAATTTTATTGCTGTGCATTTAAAATACAAGCTACTTCATTTTCCTGGTTTACTCAGGACTTTCAGTTGGGCATTAACTTTGCATTATGCCCAAGCCTATAAAAGGCTTTAGCTTCATTTGTTGCTCTAATTATAAGAAACCTTTCTAAATTGCCATGCATGTATTTTGAACCATTTTCATTTGTATAATTTTATCTTTCTAAGGCTAATGATTAAAATACTGTGCTCTTTCATGCATGTATTCTGATTGAAACTTGCATTTAAATTAATTAAACAAAAAGCAACTAGCTAACCTTTGGGGCTGTATTTAATTAAACTCATGAGACTACTTTTGTCATTATCTGGATAATTGATTAATACGTTAGTTTTGAACAGTGACTTAGTGTTAATAATTGTGTGTGTTTTCCCTATCCTAGAGTTTACATTTTCTTTACAAATGGGAAATGGAACTGGCATTTAAAACTTGGCATTTAAGCCCTCCTTGATCTATTCATGGAACGTTGTAATGGCAACTTCAAAAAGGAATATACACAATCCTATTTAATTAAAACACTCTGGGGCTTGAACGTTCTGTGCAGAAGCATATTGGTTCTTTATGGGACAGTAGAAAGATGGTAATCCAAGCCCTCAGTCATTACCCCCTTGCCAAACACCTGGAACAGCTGCTCTCTAAAGTAATTTGACCCTTTGGCCAGCCACTCTGTATGTGGACTCTAAGGGGATTGTCTTGAATGAAGACCTTGGCTTCTTCAGAGTGAATTATTGTAAGGACAATCCCTTAAAGTAATATCCATAGGCAGGTTATCTTTTTCTCTGCTTTACTTTCCTATTTAGGTGTACCAAGGCCTATAAGATGCTTTGCAAATTAGAAAAGTATTTGGGGGTAAGAAAGCTTATGCCCTCCTAATGTTTGGAACTTTAACAGCATGTACCCCAGTTAGCCTGTCCAGTGGCAAGGAATTGGGAAAATTGTAGTTCAGAACATCTGGAGAGGACCAAGTTTTGATTTGATTGATTATGTGCCACCAAGTTGTTTTCAACTCCTAGCAACCAAATAGATTTTCTCCATGACAATCTATCCCTAACCTGTTTCTTCAAGTCTCCCAACGGTGCACTCATTGCCACTGTAACTTAGTCCATCCACCTTGCTACTGGTTGTTCTCTTCACCTTCCTTCCACCTTTCCCAGCATTAGAGTCTTTTCCAGAGAGCTGGGTCTTCACATAATGGGTCCAAAGTAGGATAATTTGAGCCTGGTCATTTGTGCCTCAAGTGAGAACTCTGATTTGATTTGTTCAATGATCCATCAATTTGTTTTCTTGGCTGTCCACAGTATTTTCAGGAGTCTTCTCCAACACCAAAGTTCAAAGGCATCAATATTCTACCTATCCTGCTTCTTTAAAGTCCAACTTTCACTTCCATAGGGTCACAGGGAATACCGTGGCTTGCACAATACTGATTTTTGTAGTTATAGACATATCAAGGCATTTGAATATCTTTTCCAAGGCCTTCATGGCTGCTCTACCAAGTGTTAGTCTGCAGTGTATTTCTTGTTCCTTTACTTCTTATCCCTTTTATAAATGATTAACATTAATTTATTTGTCATCATACAGACATGATGTTTTGTGCACAAAAGCTGTCATAAATAGATTTTAAGGGGTTGTATAGAATTTTAAAAGGATTGATGATAAGAAGAATAATTGGTCCCCTACCCATAATACCCAACTTGCTCCACTGCTTTGGCTTGTAAAATGATCACCAAAATATGAGATGTTTTCAGAAACCAGAAATAGGTTAAGGTAAGGGAGTTGACCAACAATCAAAGTTGTAATTACTTCATAAAATATATGGATTTTAGAAAGGACATTTAATGGTTTCTACAGTATACCTGAATGTTAACCATGTATGCATAATAGTTGGAAATTGTTAGTAATGTCTTCAATTTATTTGTTGATGATGTTTTTCCACCCCCATGTACACTGCTATTTAAATGGGCACATTTTGCCTTTAATACATTCATCTTCCACTTTCGTTAATTCATAAAAACATCAAGAGGGAAAGAGAGAGAATAAATCTTTCTTGGTGAGTTCAATTTTCAGCCCTGGACTAGTTCTACAAAGCTTTTTTGAACCATTATTCTGTGACTAGGATCCAAAGTACTGATTACAGTTAGACTGTACTGTGAGAATTCTGCCCTTCACTGCTTCCCCTCTGGTCCTCCCCTGCCTCCCCTTCCAGCAGTAAGATACATTCTCTGGTCTTTGGATTGATGAGACTGAGAGATACCAAGAGTGGCATATTTTCGCACTAGGAATTCTGGGAATTGCTATTATCTTCCCTAGTAATAAACAATATGGCCCTAGGAATGTCAAGGCTGCAGGAAGTGGACCACCACCTCCTGCCTCAAATTACATATTTGGACTCTTGAAGCAGAGCGTAGTGGATGTATCCAGTTCCCTTTTACTCCCTGAAGACTCACTAAGGACACTGTTGCAACAACCAAAGGAATGTGAACTCTTTAACAGCAAACAATAGCCTTTTTTTAACAAATGTATATCCCACCTTTATTCTACTAAGAACAACTATAGATGAAATGTATTGATATAGACAGTATTTAGATGCCTTCTTCAAGGTTGCCTTCTCTCTCTCTCCCCTCTCACTAAAAAGTAGAGACAAGAGGCAGTATTCACTGCCTTTATACATATTAAATAAAGCATTGGGATAACTTTTGTTCCACAGTAGCACAACTGGTAGGCATGTTAATCAGTTATGGCTATGAGAATCTATTTGTGCTCTTTAGGGCTTTTAAAGAGGGGAGAGCTGCATTATCCCAACTGACTGGGGCAAACAAAAACTGTCAGACCTGGTTGCTTACTGTAATCGAAGCAGTTGAGAAGTGACAAAGTGCATGTCTCTCATGCAAGTGAGTCACTGCCACATGGCAAGAATCACTAGAGGATTTAGTAATGGGTTTGGCATGCACATGTTAGAAGAGAAAAGATGGGTGATTTTTTTCTCTCTCTCTTGGGACCAGAACCTTTCAAGTTTGTTCTTGTCTGATTTCCCCTCTCCAAGGCTGAAAGGCAAATTATACATGGAAAGATGCCATGAAGCTCAACCTGATTAAGCTAGTTTTCTCTGGCAGCCACCGGCTCTTGCTTTTACATGCTTATTCTTCCTTAGAAATATTTGGAGGACCACCTTTTTTCACACCTCATGAGGTAGCTGTGACAGATGCACAGGAACTTCTCCTTTGTCCTTTACGGACTTTTTGCTGAAAATGGATAAAAATGGTGATCTCTGGATTTACTGATTAAAAAGGGCTGTATATGGGAAGAAGGGAACTTGGGAGGGCGGAAACAGTATTAACTACGTTAGTAACTGCTGCAAAGAAATCAGAAGTAGCTTCTTTAAATATTTCTCTCTTTTTTTCTGAATCTGTACTGTTCACTTTTTCTTCTGTCTTTCTTTCCTATTTTTTATTTTTCCATAGCTTTTAACTTTGTAAAAAAAAATCTTTAATAATAATAATAAATATTAAAAAAAAGTCCTCTCTCACCCCAGTGGCTGATATGTGTCTTCCTGTCAGGTTCAGCCCAAAGAACTCCACAAGACAGTGCAAATATAGTTCTGTTGCGTTTATTAGCTTCCACCTCAAGACAGAAATCTCTCCAGACTGAACCTAAGTTCCCAAGCCAGCAAGCCACAACACTGTGAATTCCTTAGGGTGGTGTCAGTCTCATCTTCTTAAACTTCCCACGCTCCTGTTGAGGGCTAAGGAAACGCTTATCTCCCTGAGCATGGCCTTTATAACACCGTTCCATCACACTTCCTCAATCTCAGGTCCTCTACCAGAGGCCTGGGAGTTTGAGGGTTCTGCGCAGTATTTTAGTTGTTCCTAGCACTGCACTCTTCTGGACAGAGAGTTCTGGACAGCAGTTCCTGGGATCTGTTGGAGCCACTCTCTCAGCTTAGGAGTCACAGCCCTGGGTGGTCCTACCACCACTGGGACCACTTTGACCTTTTCTTTCCACATCCTCTCTAGTTCTTCCTTCAGGCCCTGATACTTCTCCAGCTTCTCATACTCTTTCCTGATGTTGCTGTCATTTGGCATTGCTACATCTATCACCACCACTGTCTTCTGGTCCTAGTCTACTACCACGATGTCTGGTTGATTGGCCAGTAGCTGCCTGTCCATCTGGATCTGGAAGTCCCACAGGATCTTAGCCCTGTTATTCTCCACCACCTTCTGTGGAATCTTCCATCTGCACTTGGGAGGGTCTAGCCCATACACTGTGCAGATGTTCCTATACACAATGCCAGCTACTTGGTTGTGCTGTTCAGTGTATGCTGTTCCTGCCTTGCATCTTACACCCTGCCACTATGTGTTGGACTGTCTCTGAGGCCTCTCTGCACAGTCTCCACTTTGGGTCCTGTCTAGTGTGGTAGACCCCTGCTTCTATGGATCTGGTGCTTAGTTCCTATTCTTGTGGTACTATGATCAGTGCCTCAGTGCTGTCTTTTACTCCAGCCCTTTCCAGCCACTGGTAGGATTTCCCAATGTCATCATCAATTCCAGGTTCTCTTGTCTCGTTATCAATTCCACGAGACAAGAGAACTTGGAATAGATAGATAGATAGATAGATAGATAGATAGATAGATAGATAGATAGATAGATAGATAGATAGATAGATAGATAGATTCTTCTTTGTGTTATACCTAATATTTTTGCATAAGAAAGCAATGGATCAAAGAGAAGCATAATCTTACGGACTGAAGAATGTTTCCTAGCTTAGAAAATGCCAAAAATTCAGGATCCTGTATTCCAGTTACCAGTTCCTAGCTACTAAGGCCACTTGTGCATCTAGTGACAGTTTGGATCAGGGAAACCCCCCAGACTATGTGACTGTATCCTTGGAAGGAGTGCTACCCTGTCCAGCATGCTCTAGTTTTCAAATTCCTGACCTGAGAACCACTTATCCACTTTATCTTCATCTTATCTGAATTAGTTTCAGTCACTGGGCTTTCCTCCAAGCAACTGTCAAGTCCTGCACAGTTTCTCCTGATTCAAGTGGAATGGCAAGATAAAGCTGAGTGTTGTCTGCATATTGATGATATCATACTCCTGATCACCAGATGATCACCCCCAGCAGTCTTGTGTAGATGCTGAACGGGGGGCGGGGGGGGGGAGAATATCTTTGGGATGAACAGAAATCTCCCATTGCTACTCTTTGCTGGTGGTCTTGCAGACAGGAATGGAAACATCATAACAAAGCATCTCCAATTCCCAAACCATTAAGCAACTTTATTTAAATTCCTTTGCTATTGATCATCCAAAGTGGAATTTGCTTTTTCACAACAGCTGTCTACCCAACCAACATTTTCTTTGAGCTGTGTATTATAACTCCAGTTTCCCCTTCCTACCAGACCTTCTCAGTGTATATAGGAAAGTAGGATTTGGTACCAGTATGAATTGCTTTATGCTTAATTATATTGAACTGTAGTTGCCATTTTATTCCTCAACAGATCATCCTGGAGTTCACTGTTATCTTTTTATTTTAACCATCGCCTATCTCTCTACCTCTCTGATCACTCCTAACTACAAACCATTCATTAAGAAGTTCATAATGCAGACCTTAATCAGACCGTGTAGGATCCCAGTAATTATATCATGCTGTTGTAAAAACTATCCATTCATTAATACTCTTTCTGCTTTTTAAATTGTTGTTCTAGAGGAAGACATATTCCATGGTTGCTACATTTCCCTCCTCCAAAGCTTTTGAATAGGGCTGTAACAATTGGGATGAACATCGTGTGGTGCTAGACTTCCTTTATCTCTTTGTTGACATCTTGTATCAACCCAAATAAAGTAGCCCATACTTAGGAAGTGCCTAAGTAAACAAAAGGCACTTCCAAACCACTGCTTTGCACCCCTTGACCAAAAATAAAAAAATAATTAGATTTGATTGCTTTACAGTGTTCTTTCTTTCTGGAAGCTAGGTCAATTTATTAATTTCTTTGGTCTAATTTATTTGAAACCACAGCAATCGCTGAAGCTCTGCAGACTTTACAATGATTTATTCTTCTGTTGGTGGGAACTTTTGCTTCACCCTGCTTCCTACTCACTGGGCTCCAGCTAGGCTTTGCTTTCTCTTTGTCACTCTACCATCATAAAGTTTTCCTCCCAATCCCTGTTTCCCAACCTTAGCAAATTCCAGATGCGTGGACTTCAACTCCCAGAATTCCCCAACCAGTGTGGCCATTACTGAGAATTCTGGGAGTTGAAGCACATACAGTTGGAAGTTGCCTGGGTTGGGAAACATTGCTCTAGAGATAGTATAAAACGTTTCCTCTTTCCTCTAATCTAGTTCAATGTATAGTGGAAAGCACCTATAATTCCACCTTCTCAACTCACTGGGACTTTTGTATGCACCAGAGGAATGGCAGAAAGGTACCCATGAGGCTTTTGGAGGAAATGATTTTATTTACTTTTTTACAACTGACTTCCCTCCTATTGTTTTTAATCATTGTAATCTCAGATATTTTTTTTTTTCAAATCACCAGACAAACACCATACAAATACGAGTACCAGAAACTGGGAGCAGGAGTCCCTGGCAATTTATTTTATTTCCTTTCTATGTGGAAGAGAGATGAGGGGATTTGTATTACTTGAGAGATGGAACATTAAGGAGATGCTGGTTTTTGCACTGTCCAGTTGGTCAGCTGGAGGAGGAGGAGAGAGCTAGCATGTATTGTCTAGGGTTATCATATCTGGGCTGCAAAATTCCAGGTGACCCAAACAGCAGCAAAGAGAGAGATAAAATCCTATTTCTTGGAATCATCTAATACTCATTTGGATTTTTGCAGCTCAGGTATGTAGCCCAAACATTAGCTTATGTTCCCTATATGTCTCCAGCATTTCTAGGCCAGCAGAAGAAAGAATGATTTCAGGTCAGATTCAAATTGTTTTGTGAGAGTTTGGAGAGTAAAACACTAATAGTGTGGAATTGCAGACATTTACCAGAATACCTTTATCCCCTTGCTGGTTGAGACTTTCAAAAAATGCAGAAAGATTTATTCAGACAGGGCTTAACTTTTTGGAAGCCATGCCGATTCTCTTTCAGCAAGACTTTTTTTTCTGTGAGCTTGATTATTTTATCCTGACTAATGTTTTCCACTAGACTACTAAGAACAGATGCTAAATTAATTGGTCAGTAATTTTCTGGATATCCTTTTGTGTCAGGTTTGTGCCCTTGTAGAAAACAATAGATGTCCTTTATAGCAATCAGTCAGTTGTTCAATCAAATCTTTATTACGGTCATAGACCATCATAAACCCTTTATATCATTTTTTCTATGAGAGAGATCTTTAGAGCATCCACTCATCATTGGCATCTTAGAGCCCCCCAAAATTCAAATGCTGTGAGAATACAACTCTGACCCAACCATATAGACTGGTGATGAGGGAAGTTGCACTCCAATTTCTCAAAATGCAAGTTTGCAGTAATTTAAGTATGACTTGAATAGAGTTCCTGTTGGATAGATTCTGACATGGTTTTAAAAACAAATGTTCTTAAAGTTATTTTCAATATCATATACCTTGTAAAATAACTTTAGGGGAAAACAAGATTTTTAAAAAAAGTAATTGAAAGAATTGCACATTTCTGTATGAAATTAAGAGGACAGCAGAACAAGCACAATAATTAAAGGACTGTTTTTCTTTTAATGAGTTGGGTGCATGTATCTGCATTCCAGCAAAAATCCTGTGCTGACTTGTTCTTTTCATGCTGTGTAGTGTTAGCTTGCTCACTCCATTTTTGCTGCTAAGAGTTCTTTTTTTGCACATGCTATTATCCAATATTTGGTGTAGATATTTTGAACCACAATCTCCATCAGACTCTGCTAACCTATTCAGTAAGAAGAGGGATCCCTGAGGCATGTAGGAAAACTGCATTTTACATTTAAATACTCTGCCCCGAGCTAACAAGTTACCAGTGGCTACGTGGGTCTCGCTTTGATCACATAAAGAAAGAAAGAGAGAAAGGTCTCTAATCAAGCTAATGAAAAACTAAATACTAGTGAAAACGGGAAGAAGGGGGGCATTTCTATTTATTGAATTCTGTGGTGTCTACTTTCTTTTTAGGCTGGAAGAAATATAACTGGAAGAGTTTGATGAGTCTGCATGTGTATATTTCAAAGATCAGTTTTCATTGAAGTAAATCCAATAGGATGTCTTGTACTATAAATAGTTGGAAGCTCAGCTTAGATATAAACAACTTCAGTTGTTTTGAATTAGTTCCTTTGGATCATTCATGATCCAGCTATTTTACCAGTTGAAATTTTGTTTGAAAATCCATTCAACCCTCTTGTCAGATAAATATTGCAGTTGGATTTCTCATTAGAAATAAAGTTTCATGGAGCAAAATTATCTGGCAGGTATCAAGATGGATTCCTTTTGTGGTGACTACGGTTGTTTTTTATAAAGTATCTGGCAGCAATACTGGCTCACCTTTTACCATCAGCAGCATAGCTGTTCATCAGCAAAAGTGCCAGGCAAATTCCTTTGGCAATTAGCATAGAATCAGGAAGAAACATGGAGCTCCAGTAGGTTTATTATTATTTTTTTTAAGTAATGTGGTTAAATTTTAAATAAACAAAGCATAGTAGCATTCAAAGCAACACAATATATTATTTCCTTTTTTACATATGCAAACCCTGACTTGCCAGATGAACACACAATATGCAAGAAACCTACAATCAGTCATATAGAATTGGGGTAGGATCACCAATGGCCAACCAGATATTGCAGATCTATAACTCCCAGTATCCTTATGATTGGCTACTGGGATTTCTGATTCCATGCCATGTAGAAGGTTTCATATGCTTTATCTCTGATGCAAAATAATGTAGGCCAGTTGTGCGCAACATATTGTGGTGATCCAAATGTTAAAAACTAATAGTTGTGGGCAAAATGTCCAGTCAGGATTGAAAGGCAAGTGAAGGTTATAGGACAAATTAGCTGATTCAAGACACAAACCAATAAGAGTGATTGAAGGACAACCCAAAAATGTAGGAAAGAATCAGAGATCTGGAAGACTTTGCTTCTTCCGCAAGGTTCAGCTAAAAGAAGACGTGTCGTCCTCTTCCTGTTCAGGAGGATTCAGCAGCCAGCCTTAGTGACATCATCAGTCCAAGGTCCAAGAATAGCTCACCAAATTTGTAGCTCTTCAAGATGGCCAATACAGCAGTTCAAAATGGCATGGGCAGAAATGAAAACAAATATGCCACTTCCTTTACTGGAAATACTCTACTGTATAGCATTGTATATGGCTCAGTCTTTTGATAAGTGGATTAGTGTTGGTTAGTTTGCTTAAGGAAATGCAGAGTACTGTGACTCTG
Source organism: Python bivittatus (assembly GCF_059951505.1). Lineage (NCBI taxonomy): Eukaryota > Metazoa > Chordata > Lepidosauria > Squamata > Pythonidae > Python > Python bivittatus. The sequence continues at coordinate 17,476,821 of NW_028277088.1, read as the reverse complement.
GTGGCTGTGGATTATGCAAGATGAAGTTCAGCGCATCAGACTGAGGTGGACCCGCCATTAGTGAGCTGTAGCAGACAACTGCCCCAAGATTCCAGCAGCCCTGTGCTCATTGCATTTCCTGAACTAAATTCTCCATTTTTTTTACATGGACTTGTTTGATGCTTCAGGATGTAAATTCTGAAAGGAAGCTGGTTACAATAGCTTTTTGGCACACTGAAGGAATTCCCAACAACCTATTCAAAGCAGAAGTCCCTTTTGCAAAGAAACATCTAGAGGAAATAGGCTGGGTGAGAGGATCTGGCTCATAAATGGCTCAACTTGACCCTTAGCAAAATTGACGTGTGTTTTGTTTGCAGGCCATCTCTCATAGTCTTTGACAGGACAACCGTGACGCAGTCTTGTGCAGCATTTATCCCCACAAGAATGGAGTTAAAAGTGGCGTTTCAGATTAGCTATTTATCCTCTGCTGCTTTCCCTCAGGATTTCAACCAAGCAGGCAATCACACTGAATTTTGCAGATTTCACTTCACAGAATGGATGAATTAACTTCAGGGTGTCGTGTGCCTGGTTTATTGGCTGCCTGTTATATACATGGTGACAGGACCCCTTGGCTGCTGGGGATGATAAAAATGAATGCAATATTTGTGTCTTTGCAGACATTGATGAATTTGGTTCAAAACAATTCTGGGGTTGGCAGCATAATAAAGTGTGGGCTGCTTTGAGAGTGCATACTCTCGTTATAGTAGCCTTGGTGTAAACGGTTCAGAAGAACTCATTAAATTGGAAACAAAGAACACCAACTGGCCTATTAAATAGAGTATTTATCATGCTATGGTCTGCTACACTTTTTAAACTCTTTAAAGTGACTCTTTAGCTGCCAGGATGGGCTTTGCACTATAAACCGAGCAGCTAATCTTGCTTGGTATTAGGGGTGGGACAGCATACAGAAGTAGGAGCACCGGTGAAGTCTGTGTACGCTGTAATATGTCAAAGCTGGCTGTTACAAGCTTTGTTAAGAAAGGAGAAATTGGAGGGCATGTGGCACCACATGAGAGAGCTTTACCTTAAAAGGCAACATTCAACTGCATAAAGTGGATGAATCAATAATATACTGTACTTCACACATTTTGCTACACTAGATTAGAGCTTGCCACCAGATTTGTGTTAGAAAGCTAACACACCGTATTTTCTGTACCATTTAAATCTTAATGTGCAAAGCACTCTGTGGTTGAGGGGGGGGGGTTGGTATGTGTGTGTACACACCTTCAAGTCAGTTTTTGACTCCTGGCAACTGCCTGGACTAGTCCCTGCAGTTTTCTTGGCAAGTTTTTCAGAAGTGGCTTTCCACTGCCTCCTTCCTAGGGCTGAGAGAGTCCAGCTGGCTTGGGTAGGACTAGAACTCACAGCCACCTGGTTTCTAGCCTGGAGCCTTAACCACTACACCAGAATGGCTCTCTCTTTTAAATTTTGGGGGGTGGGAATCGGTTATTGACATTTTCACATATCTCTGTAAAGAGCCTTATATGCAAAGGCTCTCTGCAAATAATTAAAAGTGGCTGTAATTATGCATATAATTAAAAATAGGTGAATGGCTGTATATATGTATATCATATCTTGGAAGTAAATTTATAATTTTATTTTTGCCCACATTTAGTTATTGTAGTCATTTAAATCAAAGTCATTAATAGTAGTGGCTCTGTGATGGGTAGAAGGTCTCATATTTAAACCATAGTACATATAGTTAAAGGATCAGCTGGGATCACTTTGCCTTTGATTTTACAAGATACTACTAAGGGCAGTCCTGGGTCAAATGGGTCGGTAAGTTCACCTGCTGTAAGGAGGTCTCCTCTGTTCCTTTGATCAGAAGCAGGGAACTTGTGGTCTTCCAGTGGTTACTAAATTCCAGCTCCTAGCAATTTAGGTAGCCTAGTCAGCAATGAGGAATGCTGGGAATTGTAGTTCAGTAACACATGGAAGTTCCCCACTGTTGATTTTGATAAGGGGTTGCAATCTGTTGGAATATAGATTTGGAGTGAAAAGAACAGGCAAGAAACATAAGGCAGCAGTCCCTAAAGCAAATGGGGAATTTTCCAGATAGGATGTTTGCTAAACTACAACTTCCAGCATCCTTCATTAGGGGCTCTCTATAATATAGCTACTGGAAGTTTGGTTTAGCAACATTTGAAAGCCCACTGATCCCCCATTCCTGTAAACACAGCTGTTTTCCATAGTATTCCAGCATCTTTATGTATTTCAGGGCTACAGCTGTGGTAAAGACGCTTGATAACTTTGGCTTCAGACAGAAATGCTTTAGAGTTCTACAGTTCTCTCTTTCACTGCAGCTGTGCCAAAGTCACTGATTCACACACTCTAGCAGTGTTGCACCTTGTCAATCCTGTCAGTTGGGTCAGATTCAAGAAGCTCTCTCATAGCAACTGCTTGGGAGGAGTGCTTCAGAGGCCATTTCTTTCCTTGGCTGAAGCTATTAAAATATCAAGAGCATCAAATTCAGTTTTCAAAAGAACTTTGCACTGACCAGTTAGCTTCAAACGGGTTTCTAATAAACCACCTGTGGCCTGCCTTGAACTCTGTTGACAAAGAGAGTTGCTTTTAATGATGGTGATTCCAAGAAGAACAAAAGGAACTAGGTTACAAAGATGAATTGCAATGCAACACAGCTCCACCCCACACACACCAGAGGAAATTCTAATTGTGCGATCAACTTACTTTGACAAATGAGATGGAATCCAAGTGAATTTTTTATCTGGTGTGGATTGTCTTCCTCTTTAACTAGGTGAGGGACAAAGGGAGGGCGAGTTTATAGTATCTATACCAAAAGCAAGCAACTTACTGCCTTCAGATTGCTGGACTACAGCAGTTCCCACAGTCCTTGCCATACACTATGCTGGCACAGATGGATGGTAATTGAAGTCCATAACTTCCCAAAAGTATTGCCAACTCCTGATTTGCTAGGAATAATTCGTTACTTAGTATGCAAGCAGCTCAGAGTCATATTCTGATTGGAGCAACCTATAAGCCTTAGTAAAGAAATAAAAAGTAAATAGGTATCCCTGAAACTTAGGTGCAGTTAAAACCATGGTCAAGGTTCAGCAGAAGGTTTTCCACTAAGACAGGCCTGTGCAACATAGGCCTGTGGGCCACCTGCAGTCTGCCAGCATTTTTTGAAAACCCAACCCACTGCTGCCAAACACCACCACTGCCCTGAAAGATGCCCTACCGAGCACCTCAACACTCCCTGAAACCACCAACCCCATCACTGCAACTATGCCACTAGCCGCTGAACAGCTGATTGCACCAACTATTCCTTTGTGGCCTGCCATAATTTTTAATGCATCCATGAGGCCCTTTCTGCTCTACAGGTTGCACAGGCCTGAACTAAGACCTACGAAAGAATAGATCTGAAATCCTGTATCATCACTGTAGAGACCAAGTTTAATTGAGCCTTGTCTCTGCCTCACCACTCTGCAGTCTCTCCTCTTTTTGCATCCTGCTTTCTTCCCTCGTGCCCACCATGCTTAAACTCATTTTACATGTTAACTGTTGGTTAATAAAATAGTTATTAAATTACTCTCTCCATTCAGCCTCGCAGAAGAAAACCACTGACTGTGTGGCCTTTTTTATTTTTAGTAACTATCATAGCAAAGTATCCTCAAATGTGTTTACATATCTGAAGCCTGAATTTGCCAAGCATATATGTCCATAGGCACTGTGTAGTCTAGAAACGGTTAGAACTATAAATTATTATAAATGGAATGCCTAAGGAAGAATTTGTATAATATGGCTATTTATGGAGTCTTTTGCCCTGCAAATTTGGTTCAGTGCCCAGTACTGTACATTTTAAAAAAGCCTGAAGATTCATTGAAAGACAAAATATATATTCATTATTTTCTGCTGAACATATGTTTGCTAATTAGGACTTCAGTTACTCCAAATAATTCTACCTTCCTTAATCTGCTGTCCATATATAGCTCTTTCAGCTAAAAAATGCACTCCCAGAGGTTGATTCATTGCCATAGAATAAATACATGATGCATGGATTGGTGCAATTCTGTGTTTTAATGACTTTTAAAAGATTTATGGAGGACTGTTAAAATAATTTAACAAAGGGCATGGTTTAAGTTATCTTTTGAAACACTGTTTCCCTTACGTGAAAGTTAATTTGGAGGCATTAATTTTTCATTAGAATTTCATTAGAATTTTTATTAGAATTGTATAGTTGCCAGGTAACCGTAGGCGTCTGATGCTACCCACAATGACACCAAAATGATGAAATGTGAATTGCAGTGTCACAATGCATATTTTGTCGCTTGTATCTTAACTCCAGCAGGGAGGCAGGATGAGGCTCTGGACTGGAACCTACCTGTTTTCTAAACCATAGCTGCAAAGTGGCATTCACAGTGTTTCCCTCTCTGTTGCCGAAAACAGCACAGTAACGAAATAAAAATAATTGCGTTTGTACACAACCGGCCTGGGAACAGTGCAAATGCTCCTCAGAAAACCTGGTCTTAAAAACCCTCATTTCAAGAGGTCGGCTTGATGGCTTGTCTTAGACAGCTTGTTTGATTCTCTGTCCTTGATCCATGAACCTTACTTACTTTTAGCTTTGTCTTAAACAAAACACTTCAGATTAAAATTAAATATTAAATATTCACTTCTATAATTAATACATTAATAAATTCATTATTTTAATAACAATAAATTAATGGCTAATTAATAATAAAAAGTAAATACATAATAAAAATGTAAAAGGATTAAAAATACTTAAAATGCTAAGAAATTAACCTGAAATATTGTAGACTTGACTGTTAAACTATAACCCTTTATCATAAGTACCTTTACAGAAAATACATGTCTTTGAGCATCAATGTGAAGTAGGGTGTGCTCTGAGGTTTGGGGGACCCTTGATTAAGGTATCTTCAGTGGATTTTTCTGACATCAGGCATAAAAGCTGAACATTCTTAAAATGTAGCTTTACTAGAGTAATAGATCCTTTGTTAGTCTTAGGGCCTGACAAATACCATCCTTAGGAACCAATCTTTGTTAAATTTTAATTTCTGCAAAATGGTTCTTCATGGAGTCACATGGAATTCACCTTCAAAAGATGTCATGTTGGCCAGCAGGGAGGCTAGGTCTGTTGATGATTTCTAGTCACAGTGATTAAGAAGATCTTGCAGCTTCAGGGATCCTACATCACAATAGCTATTTCTGGAGGGCAATATCATGGTAGGTCTCTTGAAAACATCTGGCTGGCCCTGAGGTAAACACAGTATTTTATCTTCAGCTAAAGGAAGTATGTGTATTAGGTAAATTGAGGGAAATTTATAGATTTGTGATGACAGGATTATAATGTAGAGAGATTGATTTGGATACAGATACATTTTCATAATCCTTGTATTCCTAAGAGTGAAGGTAGATATTAAAACTGGGAAGGGAGGGAATTTTGAGGAACTGTCTCGCCCCGGTTATTTCAGCCCGCCCCACTCGGTCCAGCAGAAGGGGCAGGTTGCAGACCCCACCAGTCAAGGAATTTCTATTGGTGAGGTCTAGGCAGAGGGCCTTTTCTGCTGTGGCTCCTGCCCTATGGAACATCTTGCCTCCCGAGGTCCGGTGTGCCCCCTCCCTCATGGCCTTCAGAAAAGGGGTTAAATCCTGGCTCTGCCAGAAGGCCTGGGGGCCAGATGGGGGCTCACATCTGTGGAGATGGCTGGTGGGGTGATGGGTTTGGTTCCCCCCTCCAGCATCTTGAAGGTTTTAGGGCTAAAATTTACAGGGGGGGGTTAGGATATTTTTAATGTATGTTTCTAGTTTAATTATTCATGGATTTTAGCCATTGTTGGAGGGATTGGTGTTTTTTCCTTTTTTGTTGTTGTGAGCTGCCCAGAGTCACCCATTGGGGGAGATGGGCGGCATACAAGTTTAACAATAAATAAATAAATAAATTACCTTGGGAAATTAACAAATCAAATGAGTACAAAGTATTCCTTCCATATATTCCTGCCAGCTTCTTCTATCAGTGCCCCCCCGCCAGCCATTTTTAATTGCATTTCCCTTCTGGGCCTTGAACCTGAGAGTAAGTGTGCATGGCTGAGGGATCAACTTGAAAAGAGGAATTTGTGATCATGGGAAGAATTTGGTACACTTCTCTTCTTCCAACAGAGCTTCTCTGATGAAATTCCTTGCTTTTGCATTTTTCTGGTTCAGTAAGTGTAGAATTGGAAGCATGCCTTTGCCAAGATAATAAACCAATTTGCAAGCAACATTGAACCACAACTTGACATTATACTGGTGAGCCACAGCAAGCTATGGGTTTGTGGCTCAATCTTCTCCCTTCTCTCTGACAGAGTTTAGAAACATTTGCTTCTGATCTAAATTAAACTGAGCTCATCATGTCATTTGGAAATTGATTTGATTCAACAAACCATATTTAAGACTATCCATAATTGAGGGTTCAGATGTCACAAACAACTCTGATTAATTGAAATTGAAAATGGGAGCTTCTGATCCCCTCCTACTCCGAATGAATGAATCCAGAGCCTGGTTCACCCATTTTTTTAGTCATATCCAATGGCTTGTCCTTCACATGCATATGAACACACCCACTATCTACATTTGCTCTAAAGTACATGGTATCCTAGCATTATGTCACCTAAAAGCATTTTACTAAATGCTTTTGGCAAGAAAGATAAAATATAATTCAGTTGAAGTATAGTGGTTTTAACAACAATCTTGAGGAATGAGTTAAAAGTAGAGCCTACAATGAAGGATCAAAGCAGTAAAGCTTCTTTTTGTTGCTGTTTAGATGATCTTTTGTGAGCTCTGATAAACAATCCAGTCATGTTTATGAACATTCTTTATACGCAGTTAATCTTGGTTGTTTCTGATGCCATTCAATGTTTTTAAAAATTTCCCAAATGTGTAAGTTATTTACGTGTTCACTTATTTTCCATTATGTCTTTTCAGATGCCAGATCTAGCTCATGGTGTAATTGCTTCTGTATTATACCATGCTGCAAAATATTGATTTTTTTCATGACTCTCTGTCATAGAATTTGAGATGAGGTACTCTTTTGTACTTTTAATGTAGTTCGTACTTTTTAATCTATGCAGTGTTTTCCTTACATGCAAGTACCTCGTACACAAATCAATACATGGAGAAAGATTCACATTGAATAGGATAATGGCTTCTCAGTGTTTCTCAACCTCAATAACTTTAAGATGTGTAGACTCCAATGCCCAGAATTCCCCAGCCAGCATGCTTCTGGGAGTTGAAGTCCACACTTTTTAAAGTTGCTGAGGTTGAGAAATACTGGCTTATCTTCTCCAAACCTCCACTCCCAAATGTTGATATATTGCGTAATAATAAAACCTTTGTGGTAGATGTCTCAGAAACCTATAAAAAGTTGCATCCATAAAAAACACTAGCAACATATTCCATTGCTAAATTGCTATTTTGGTACTATCTATCTTTAAGGAATTTTTTATCTTTCTTGCTGCCATTTCATCCCATTGTTTTTTCCCCTCTAGAGCAAATTCACACATGCACATTAATTGGTTAATGGCTGCTACTTCTGAATGGACTTCTTAAGCAAAGAGCCTGCGTGGGAGACATATCTCCTGAAGTGAAATGAAGGAGAGATGGTCAAGGAACCATTCTAGGAAATACTGCAGAAGAAATCTTTAATTTGTAAGGAGTTGAATGTGGAAAGATAGGTGAGGCTCCCCAACCATTTTGTGCCTTTAGTAGGTAAGTCAATGCCCATTCCCAGCCAAGGGTTTTTCTGATCCCCTGGAAGGTTGAAAACCACCTGGACTTTATTTGTACCAGCCATGGATCCTCTAAGAGTGAAAGATCATGATTTGCCCTTAGTAGCATCTGCAGCAAAATGCCTTTTAATTCCTAATCTTCCTTTACCAGTAAATGAACATGTGCAAGAGGACATAAGTTCCTTACATTGTTGTATGATGGGGCTAAGATTTGAATTTTTGATCCAGAAAATTCTATTAGGTTATTTGGAGGATAATCAATAGGATTCTCAAGTCTTAGTAACAATTGCCTGACAATGTCTGTGGTGATAATCTAGGATGGCTCATTCATATAAATGTTTGTAACCCATTGATTGCAGCAGAAGTCATGGGTTACAGGTGTGAATAAGCTACGAAGTGGCTTCTGATCCCATGGCATCAATTCAAATGCTTTGTTTCTATAGAGACGTGTTCATGGAGTTGTCAAATGGCAAAAAATGAAGTGAAACACACAGTAACCTTCAAAAGCAGAATTTCAAATCCTAGGCTTTGGTTAATTAGTTTACATCTTTGCATCTGAATTCTAACTACTAGACAGCTAGCAAGATAAAATCATACCATTTTTTTTTTAAAAATGCTATAAATATAATTAGTATTAACATTGATTAGAGTATTGGGACTTGGTGTTGGCAAGTGGAAAACTGTGACCTAATATTCAAGTAATATAACACAATGTGAAATTAAACACTGTGAGAATACTCCAGTGATAAGCTACTTACTACAGAAATACAGTGAAGACCTTCTATATTGTTAGGTAGCCTCCTGTTCTCCGTGCATTGTGATTCTATTTTGTAATATCCATCTGAATACTCTGGCCATACAAGAGAAATTATAGAATGAAATAGCATGGAAGGCTAATCCTGCTTCTACCTATCCTATTTCCTTTAAGAAAAAAACACCTCTCACAGTTAACCTGAATAATTGCCACTTTTGGCTGAGATTCCAAATATAGGATATGCCTATGGTGTTTAATGTATTTAACATGCCTGTGCTGTTTAAAATAATATGTTTTTAGCTTTGAAACTACTTTAAATTGCCATCATATATATCTCCTTTTTGTTGCTTTTTTTTTCTTTTAAATTTTACAAGGGAGAAAGGAACTTGGAGTTGAAACATAAATCCAAAAAATATTTCTGAAGTAAAGTATGGTGGAATCTGGATGTAATTATACATACTTCACATAGAGGAAAAATAATGTCAGTCTCTATCTTTCAAGAAAAAAAATGTTGCCCCCAAACCATAAATCAAGTAAAGAATAGATAATCATAGAAATGACAGTTGCTATAACCACACATTACTTTTGCTTTCATTGCTGATATGTAATTTTGAATTGAAACCTAAGAGCTGAGATTTTAACCATTTAACCATATTGATCAGAAATGGAAAATTCTCCTATCTTCGTCATTCCATTTCTAACCCTGCTAATCGTTTTCATGTACCTGAAGCAGTCTGGCAAAAGGAAGAAGACCATTTAGATATTCCTGGTAGTCTAGGAGCCTCATGTACATCAGCGCTGTGCAGCGATCCAAATTCAAAGGGCAGAATGTGACTTGAAATACATACTGGTGCCCACACAGCACCTGTTGAAAACACTTTGAAACAGCTACTTCTTTTCCTAGGGTCATGTAAATGCCATTCTTCAGTTTATTCACACTCCTGACAAAAGTCCTCTTTGCTTTAAGATGTTTAGAACAGGTGCTATGGCAAGACTAACATGCCTTCCAAATCACATTTTGACCTTCACATTGGGACTCTGCACTACCCCAGTGTATTTCCATTTATGTTCCATAATGGATGAAAGTTGGAATAAAGGTTTTTGATATAAAAGACAGCCGTTCGTTGTACAAGATTTCTGATTAAGAGAAAAGGGGGATAGGAAACTGATGGATCTTAACAAAGAACAACATAGCATTTTGAAGATTTGTGGTTGATGGTCTTCTTCATCAGATGCATAGTGTATAGACATGAGGGAGAAGCATTATGCATACACATACCTGTTGTTAGAGGGGGAGGAGAGAAGATCTAATTCGCAGAGAATTTGGAACTCTATATATTCATTAACAAAGCAATATTATTTCACTGATGAAGTGGATAATTCCTGGAGCGCAGTAAGAAATCCTGGATTCTGCTTAATTTGTGAGAAGTGTTAGTTCTCCTGATGAATTCTAGTTTGGCTGTTTCACAGTTACATTGATTTTTGTTACTCCTTGTCCCAAGATGGCAGCCTGTAATTCTTCACGTATCATGAGTACATTTGAGCATAGAACAATCAAAAGAGAAATGCACACATTTGAGAGAGTCAAGGGGGATGAAGATGTAGCTGCATCATACTAAAAAATGTATCTGTAGTTGAAACTGAACTTAACCTCCTTGCCTGGAGGTTAATATCCTTTTTCTATGGATATTCATAACTGTACAACTGTACTGTTAGAGCATTGTGGTTGAGTACTGAATACAGTATCATTTCTGGAGGCATACAACGACAAATCTGCCCTAAGTTACAGTTCTCTTTTTCTAGGGCAACTTCTTGCCATTGGCTATGCTGGCTGATGAGCATGGAACTTCAAAACATTTGGAGGGTGCTGGATTTAGGGATGTAAACTACAGTAATTAACCACAACTTGAAATTGGTTTGTTTTCTTAAACTAAGGTCAAACAACATGTGGTCAATTGATTACCTCCAGCTTTTTTTTTATCACCCCCAAGACTCCTCAAGATGACACCACTGATTTTTGTTGGGAGTGTTCTGTAGGGACTGGTATGCAAATGAGTTCTTTTAACTAGGGACCATTTTAGAACTATGCATTCCAGAACAAATGCGGGTCTTAAAAATAGTGACCACGTGCCTCAGAGGAAAAGGTTAGATTTTATTGAGAACAACACCGTGAAAACACGTCAGGAGAAAATGGCAGTGAAGGAGAAGGTAATAAGCATTGGGGATAAGCTTTCACTGGGGAAATAGCATTTAGGCAGTCCTGAGAAAATAGCATGAACAATCCCTTCATTTTATAGGGAAGAGATACATACTTTATACGAACCATTTTCTTTGCTAGAGGGAGAGAGAGAGAGAGAGTAAGAAAGAGTTTTGAATAAGTAGAAAGTAGGTATTGTTACATGACAGGAGTATAATGGGAAAAGGAGGGTCAACAAAAAGAGTGACAGAAAAGCTTATATGTAGCAGATACATCAGAAGGGGGCGAAGAGAAAGGAGAGAGAAGAAATGGAACACAAAGGGGTTGAGAAGATTTTGGCTACAAGTTATGAGTTGCCCATTTCTGCATTAGTGTTAGGTGTGAACTATGCCCCTGTTACTTTTTAAACACACCATAATTTTTAAAAAATCTTAGTTTTAAAACATCTTAATTATATATGAAGTGAGCCAGTTGAATTTATTAAAAAGAAGAACATTCAATTTGCAACCTTTAGATTCTTGCTTTAATTCCATGGGCATTATCAGAACCAAAAATGGATTCATAGATTTTTGGGGAAATCTTCCAGAATTGTATCATACTAGCTATTTTATATTTATTCTGCATCATTAATCCTGATATTTCATTTGAATGCATTGTGCCTTTGATAAGTTTAAGTGGAGACTCCATTGTGGCATTAAAATGTTATTTATTATTTCAAATTGCACAAAGAGAATGTTGCAGAATGTTCCCTGTTCATTAGAAGTCTCTCGTGTTTAAACAACATGGCTATTTTGTTTTTCCTTTTATTTTACACACTGCGATGCTGACTCTGTGGGGCAGATGGAATGGTTTCTATATTAATGCATTTGCAGAGGCTCTGCCTGCAGATGTTCATAGTACTGCAGTCTTCAATAAACCTAAGAAGCATGAAATTGGTTTCTTGTTAACAGACAACAGTATACCTTAAATAAAGTGGTTGCCCAGGTCTGTTGAAGTCAGGAATTACTTTCTCAAATACCCGAGGAACAATCCTAAAATAATTCTTCAGGGATGGGGGAAAGGGGAAAAATTCTGCATATTTTGGTGAGGATCTAGAGAATTGGATGTGCTATATGTTATGTACCAGAATGCTTTTCAGCTTCTACTTCTACTGCATCCCCAGAAAATGTTTCTGAAAGTCTGGTAGTCTCTCTTGTGTGCATATAGTATTCAGAAGCAAGTAGGCCACATGTGTGGTCTTTTCTGGATTTTGGTGTTTATATCTGGCCTGGGGTGGGGAGGGAGGTCATCAGATGTGGGGTTGGCTAGCCCCCTAGAGGCCTGGTGTTGCTGCCTTGAACCATCGGCCTCCTGGATTTTTTTTCCTTTTATTTCTGTAAATGTGTGCTGTTATAAATTTTACTTGTATATGTATTTATTGTTTTAATATGTTGTGAGCTGCCCAGAGTCCCCCATTGGGGGAAGATGGGCGGGGACAAGTTAAATAAATAAATAAATAAATAATCTGTTTCTGGGGGTACAAATATGGGGCTTGGTCTTCCTTTAAATAAATTCAGGAGTACTATCAGCACTAATCTGGGTATTGGTGGATCCATCTTTATCTATCCCACTTTCAATTTCACACATGTTCATTTCTTTTTCTAGAGGTAATGATAGTTAATATTTCTGGCTTGCTTTTTGAATTTTCAATACCGATTATGTAACTGAATTTATAGGATGGCTGAAACTGTGCTTCTTACAAAAAGATTTTGTTTAAAAAATTTCCATACTGACAGCTGTGCAGCTTCGTCACAGAAGTACTGCTTGGATTTATTCACTTTTCGTTACACCAGACAAATGCACATACAGTAACATGAAATAAAGAGTGTATTTCATTTCCTTTTTAGTGAAATTGGGGTGAGGACATTTTTTGTTACTGCTGGACTTGTGACAGCTTGGGATGGGGCAGATGTTTTTACTCTTTCCTGTCTACATTTCAAAGTTGTTAAGTCTTCAAACTGCTTTTAACAGTTTGGGGAAGAGAAGCAGTGGCAGTCTGGAAATGTTTCATGTGACATGGAGGCAGAGGATCTAATCTGTCCCCCAGGCACCACTAGCAGGTTGTGGTTTTAATGGTTTTAATAATTTTTTTTTTCAACTCTTGGAAATGGCTTTTTCTTTTTTCTTTTTAAATCCACAACTGGAGCGGTGGTGTTTGAATGCTACTGAGAAGAGATAGGGAGACAATTAAATCTCATTAGGCTTCTTTAAAACTGCATCAAGTATGTTCATTTACAATCAATTTCAATTTTATTGCTTCATAAGACTCTAACTTTGCAGAACGCATTCCTGGAAAAAATGGAACCATTACTAGGAGATTCTGGTACAACGTTCAGGCCTATTGAAGAAAATCTGCCAAGTGTGCTGTGAAAATCTAGTGCCACTGATGAAGGTTTTTAAAGAATCCCTACTCCTATCCCCACTGATTTGATAGTATATCCCTTTGATCTCCACAGAATTAATTGCAGTGTCCAGGATGTGGGTCTGCATGGGTTCTCAACAAATCTTTTCTGGTTTGTGATTAAGTCATTATAATTCATGTGTATCTTGGAGATTTTTTTTTAAGCCACTACTTCTTTGATGCTTTACCAATCAAAAGAGCAGAACTGCAGGTATCTTTGGTGGAGGAGCATCATCTTGTTTTGGACAGAAAGGAATTAAGATGCACTAAGGCGGCTCCATCTGTTGCAGATGGGAGTCTTTTAGTAGAAGTATCACCTGAGACAAATGTGAATGTAAGTGACATGGAGCACCTAATGTAATGATGTCTGATTCTGAGTGTGAACTTCTGACCCCAGTAGGACTTGTAGTTTTAAAACATTTGAAAGAAAAAGGTTTAAGAACAATGGGATCCTGTATCAGTGTAATCTCTATAGTTACACTATAGTGCCTCTTTCTCCTTTTTAAAATTCACCCTTAACTTACATCAGAAATACTGGCATATCTTTGATGTGCTCCTCCTTTACCAATCCAAATCCGAGATGAATGTATCCTGAATCAATTATTTGCATTTAGGATCTACAATACTGAAATTAGTGGGGCAGGTTATTCCTGATTTGTCCACTGACTTCAGTGGGCACCTAGAGTGCAATACTTAACTGTGTCACATCAGATGTTTATGCCACTGAGGGCCCTTTTGTGCATTGCCTTCCAGACCTTCAGCAACATTTTGGGGCCACTGAGTGAGTGTCCTCCCATTTCCACTCTCTTCACCCTCCTTCCGCCTATTGATCTATCCAGCACTCCCCTCAACTAGCCAGGGGAGAACAGCAGCCAGGCAGCTCCTTGTTCCTGTTCTTTTTGTGGCAAGGAAAAGCAAAATAAAACTGCGAACTACCCCAATATTGTTTGAGCCAGAAACAATGGATGAATAATGGCAAGACACCTTGGTCTCTTGGATAGGAAAAGGGGAGAACTCCAAGAGGACCTAGGAAGAAGGACAGTGTTATATCTGCAAAAGGCTTGTTTTGTTGAATACAGTTACTTTTAAAATGATTGTGCAAATGAAGGTAAGAACAACAAGGAAGAAATTGTGCACATTTCATGATTTTTCATTCTGACAGAACCAAATGAAGAGGGCTTGGCTGTTGTTTTAAATCTCTTGGATGCATGTTGCTTTTTTTAACGCTACTATGATTCTAATAATAGTACTTACAACTAGAAAATGGCATATTAAAATAATCTTCACTGAATCTTGTTGCATTAGATCACGTTACACTATTGAATTGTTGTTTGTTGACCAGTGTTGGCCTGGAAAGTTATAATAATATCTTTTCCAGTCTCGGTATTTTCAGATAACATCCATCATTTAGGCTGTCCCCTCATCCAGTAGAAGAGGGACTAGTTCTTCTTTTTTAATCATCATCATCATCTCCTCATGTCCTTGGGAAGGACCCAACAGGTGGATACAAATGCCAAATCCAGTCTAAACATCTGGCTAGCTGTGTGTCCTAAATGCTATATTTTAAAAATACAGAAACATGGTCTGATTTTAGATAGTTTTGGATAGGTAGCTAAATGTAAAAACTTCAGACATACCATATAATTAATTAATTTAGGGGGAGGGGTGTTAAAAGGCAGCCAACAATGGTTCTCCTTGTCCATTTGTCCTGACAACAATCCTGGAAGGTAAGTTAGGGTAATAAACAATAATTGGCTCAAACTTGTGCTGTGAATGTCATAGCTGAGTGGGGATTTGAACTTGAGTTTCTGCAGTCATATGCTCCAGTGGCTACCCCCTAATATTTTGGTTCATAGACTTGGATGAGGATAGGATGAAGGCTTGTGTGAACTTTTGGTGCTCTGAGATCTTTCATTTCTTTGCATCTGATAGCTAAAATTCTGAAGCAGAAAATAAATAACATTTTAAATTGAGCTTATGATGTGTGTATTTATGCCAGGCCTAGATAAGCCTCTGGTGGAATTTGAAATAACAAAGGAGATAGAAAAAACAGTGGGCCAATAAAGAGATTTTTACAATTTAGCAGGTAAGATGCTGGTCAGGGAACAAGAATAATTAGAGTTGGATCTGCCTGCTTTGTATTACCCTGCCTGACTCTGTCTCCTCTGATCTTTGGTTCTATTTTATCAAACTTGGCATCTTGCTTGTCATATACCAACCTTCCAGGTGTGACAGATTTCAGTTTCCAAAACTTCTAGCCATTGTGGTCAGGCTGCTGTTGAGTTTGAGAGATTTATGCTTTTGTCAGCATGTACATCCTGCCAAATGTTGGAGTCTGAAGTAAGAGACATCTAGAGGGAAAGGTTGCTTTAGATTATGCTGCTCAGCTCTGGCCCCCTCAGTTTGAGAAATGACTCTCTAAACCATGCAAGCCTTACTGCTTGCAGCCTGAACCCAACAGAGCCTGATACGCCTCTGGCTTGGTAGACAACGTACAGTTTATTACTTTATGCAACTGAAGTTATAGCTGTGACATAAGGTGAGAGCATATGTCGCTGAGAATGGTGGGAACTCTAGCGTTGTCTTTGTAAGCATCCTAGCTGAAAAGCAGATGAATTGTATACCATATTTGCATCCTGTTTTGACCTAAGGCACAACTGTCACTGTGCAGGCATAGGGGGTGTTTCACAGCATAAAACATTGCCATCTTGAATAGTTATAATTTAGGTAAAAGCTTTCAGGAATTCAACACAACCTCTAATTAATAGACAGATATGATCTGCTCATTATAAGCTGCACTTTATTATTTATTAGATTTCTCAAAAAGCATGAAGGGATACACCAAGGCTTTTGTTTGATTGGATCCTTAGTTCTTCTGTGCAGTCATAAAGTTGACAAAACAAACCTTTTCCAAGATGGGACCCTCCAGACATATTGGATGATCAGCAACCTTGGCCATGTTGGTTAGGGAAGGCTGAAATAGATTGAACGAGTTTGTATATTATAGTGAACAACTTTCAAATCAGCCATGAATGTGATATATTCTTAGGGTGATCCATGGCCACTGTGTTCCAATAGCAACACCTGCTGGCAGCTGACATACGCTTTGGGTTTTGTTAATCTGGAGGCAAAATTCTCTAATAGTGATCAGAAGAGGGGGGGAAAACCCATTAAAAATAAACTCAAAGTCAACTTCAGCTTCGTCTCCAGTGGGGCATAGAAAGAAATGGCTTTCTGAAATGAAGTGTCATTGCGTCCATTGCTGGAACTAATACAAATTAAATTAATAGTGCATTCTTTAGAAGTGAAATCACATCGAGTTCATGGGTGAGGTTGTGATCCAGAAAATGCTTAATCTAATTTAGTCTCATGGAATTTAGTTGAATAATCTCTGAAATATACTGAAATATATTTTAAAATATAGGTGATATTCTAAATAATAGTATATATATAAGAACAGAACTACGGCTTGCACCTTCTTATATTGGACCCAGCCAATTCCAAATATGCAGATGAATGGGTTAATTTGAATATTTTCATTTGGAGGAAAAAAGAAATCTGGCCAGGTCCTATATCATTTCTGCATTCTTGTTACCTTTTTGCACTTCATAATAGACAACTGGTGTGGATCCAAGCCAGGATATCCAGGGTCAAATTCCTGCAAGACCACAGAGATCACTGGGTGACTTTGGGCTGTTGCAGTTCAGTTTTTGCTGGGAAGATAAAATGCTGGAAAATCTTCTATATTGGCACTTCCTTAAGCTCCTACAGCAGAGAGGTGCAATTTTTTTTCTTGTTCAAAGGCTACTGTTGATGACTGAGCAGCATGCCAAGGGCATACTTCAAAAAGTAAGTCAAGACAGAAACTAAGTTTGATGACATGTACTGATGTTTAAGTAAACTCAAAAATTGTTGTTATTGTTCTCTGGTCATATGTTCAATAATTTCACCCTTCAACCACCTTAAACCTATACTGGCAACAACTTTGGGAGGTCCCTGTGTGCAATACCCAAGTCTTTTTGGAAGCTGCGACTCTGAGGCCACTATTTATTTATCAGATTTGTAACCCGCCTGACTCCCAACAACTCTGGGTGACTCACAAGTAAAAACATTTTTTTAAAAAAACCCAATAAGAAACAAAAATAAAAAATAAAAGATGGCAAAGACAAGATGACAAGAACCAGATAGGAACAAAAAAGGAAAAGATATCCACACAATCCAAGGGGGCTTCACTCACTCTCGCCAAAGACCTGAGCCTTCAAGCTCCTTTGAAACACCAGTGAGATGGGGGCCATCTGGGTTTTGGGTGGAACCTCATTCCAGAGGGCCTTTATGAACCTTTTCCCTAGAGGAAAAGTGGGATATCACTGTAATAAAAACAAATTGATTGAATTTTTAATCTGTGTGGGAACTCAAATTTGGGTTGCATTTGTTTTAAACAGTTATCACTCCTTGTTTCCTTCTGTATTTCCCTGGCAGCTAAGAGAAGTGATGTGGAGTCCAATTGCCACTGTTTTCCTGGGACTGCCCTCAGGTTCAAGATGCAATCCCACAGCAGAATTGTATCTTGGTACATTCTGGATTCAGTTCTGCAGCTACTACTGGCACAGAAGAGTGAAGAAGCTTCTTGTTGTTCTTCTCTTTGATGGTGATTATTGAATTGTCACCTATGCCACCACTTAGGGTTAGGGTTAACCCAGTGACCAAGGATGATGATGGGGTTGATCTGTTGAATCTCCACTGTCTTGAGTTACTATGGGAGGAATGCAGATTGCTTTGGAGGAGGGGAAATCAACCTCAGAGTCACTTTGTGTGAGATGGGCGGCTATATAAATATGAAAAACAAATAAATAAAATAAAATAAACCTCATCTAGGTGAGGCCAATAGACCATTTGTTGACTGATCTCTACTTTGTATATTTTATTTATTTTGTGCCTTCAAGTCAGTGTTGACTCCTGACGACTACCTGGACAAGTCCTTGCGGTTTCCTTGGCACGGTTTTTCTGAACTGGTTTGTCCTTGCTTTCTTCCTAGGGCTGAGAGGGAGTGACTGGCCCAAGGTCACCCAGCTGGCTTTGTGCCTAAGGCGGGACTAGAACTCCTGTTCTTCCGGTTTCTAGCCTGGTGCCTAAACCACTACACTAAACTGGATCTACTTTACACGTAGAGGGAGCTAAACGTTGGCCCATATCCAGAGGTGTCTATAGCAAAGCTGGACAAAGTATGTCAAGTCCCACCCTGCAATAATGTCACTGCACAAGCCCTTCCTTTATGTGCCTACATCATGATGCTTCTACAATATGAAAGGTTTACATATTGACATCATTGTGTGTGTTCAGATGCTGCGACAGTACATCTTGTTTCTTGTTGGGCAGCCAACCCAGCCTGCATATTTTCTGTGGATAATTACCAGTAGAGAACAGAGCCATTGCAGCCTGCTGTGGCTGACCTGCTTTTTGCTGGCAAGGAATAATTAAATCTCCATTTTATTTATTTAGGCACCTTCTGCTTGATTAAAAAAAATATATATATTGGAATCAAGTGATGTCAATTATTTCACTGCCTATAGTGCAGAAGCCTGTGGCCATATCTGAAGGTTTCTTTAATACGCCTTTACTTGTAAGTAAATCCCATTAAGCTATGTCATTTTAGAGCAGAATAGATGTGAGAAGTTTTGAGCATTTTTAGAAGCTGTTCCTATGTTGCAGGTTAGGATGCAGCATTTTCATTGTATTTGGGTACTGATTGAAATCTCTGAAGATAAGTACTTGAGATATTCTGATAAAACATAGGGCATTGAAACATAGTTTATAAAGCAAAAACAAATAGATTTCTATATGTATATTAAAATCTGTCGCCATCTTGTAAGGATTTTTGCAATTCCATCACGTTAGCTGCCTTAAAACATGTTAAGCCAGGGTTATATAACCACAGTTTATTCAATAAACCAAAAATTGGCTGGGCTTCCACCCATAAACTGTGTTTTATAAATCACAGTGGCTTGGCTTAGGAAGTTGTGAGAACAAGCCAATAATTTGATTCGATTTAGTGCTGCCAGCTGCCTGAAAGAAAAAAAGGCAAAACTAGGAGAAAACTGCTAACTCTGCTGTTGTCCCCTGAAAAACACTTGATCTGCAAAAATCGGAAAAGCAAGCTTTTTAAAGCATAAATGAAGCATTTTCATTTGGTAGCAGATATGCTGTTTTAAAAACGTAGGGGCTTGTAAAATAATTGACAAATGAAGATCCAGTACATTAACAATATACGTGCCTATGAAAAGTCCCGTGAAACTGAATGGGATATTCTTCCTAGGCTAGGAAACAGAGGGGTGCATCTCAGTAGGAAACATTTTCATTTAATTCAATGGGACTTTTTTCTGTTAGACGTGCAAATGATTGTACAGGAAAGATGCACCTCCTTTACCAGGAAATAACTCCTGGTAAGATCTAAGTAAATGTACTTAGAATTGTGCTATATGTCTGCAGTAGGTTGCTTCATTAACACATGTGATGTCATTACCGTCAGATGTCAGTTGTTTAGTTCTTTGTTTAGTTATGAAAATCTTAACTAGTATTTGTATCATTTTTTAATTTCTTTAAGATACGCCACTGTGCAGTCTGGATCATACCGTAACTGGATTTTTTAAATGGGCTTTTAAATACCCCATGCAGGTATACATCTTAAGTTTATAGGAAGACTGTTCTTGCAACAACAAGCCCTGATTAAGTTCATTTATCTATCACTAAATTCTTGTTTTGTTGGAGTTATAGAAATACTAGTTCTTTAGGATTCATTTTTCCTACTCTGACATCCATGGACCTTGAAACCTTGCTAAATTTGGTGTTCTCGTGAGAACACCTTTAAAAAAAAAAAAAAAAAGTATGGCATTTGTGGCTGTCTTGGCAACATGAGGGCAATGCATTGCCAACTCCTGTTTTAGCCCTGGCCTTTATTTGCTTGTTTGTGGATGTATCATGGCGAAGTTTGGGCTACCTGCTCTTTCTGACAGTCATGGCTGGAGTGTTATATCTTGTGAAATACTGAAGTTATGAGTACTGTGAGAAACTGTTGGGGACTTGGCTTTCTTCTCCATGGGAGGAAAAAGAACAAGAAGCCCATGGAATATCAGAAGAAACAAGAGGTGGGGCAGAATCGCGCATGGACTGAGTTCACACATTTTGCTAAGCTAGGGTTTTTAACCCTGGTTTGTTGAATAAGCCATAACAAGGGGGTTGAAGATACTTCAATGGAAAGGGTGGTGGGAAATATTTGTAATATTTTTGTGTTGAGGCTAAAAGAATACATGATAAGACCAGCAGGACCCTTCCCTCATAGTAGCAGCCACTGTGAAAATGCGATCTTTGCAGCTATGCTAACCTAATTGAACACCTATAGTGGAAATGAATCCCAGTGGGAATTTGTTGATGAATACAATTTCATACAGTGGTTTCCTTTTGAAGTCTGGGTACTCTGAAGTCAATA
Organism: Python bivittatus; assembly: GCF_059951505.1. Classification (NCBI taxonomy): domain Eukaryota; kingdom Metazoa; phylum Chordata; class Lepidosauria; order Squamata; family Pythonidae; genus Python; species Python bivittatus. Next base: position 17,456,163 of record NW_028277088.1, on the reverse strand, counting down.
GCAAAGCTTCGTGGGGTGCAGGGAGAATTGAAATATTCTCCCGCTGGTTTCTTAACATTCCCCTTTTTGATGTCAAATTCACATCCATGTATTCCCTTGTGCAGACAATTGCATGTTTCTGCTATGTAAACAGCAGGAGGACCCTGTTGGCACATGATGGCAGATTTCTTGTTGATGGATGATTGGATGAATGAGATATTTGGGATACTTTTAGATCCCACAGCATAAAAGGATACCTGGGGGCCAAATTGCAAGTGATGCTAAATATATCACTTGAAAGAAAATCTCTTTATTTGTATGCATTATTTTTGTCAGGGTCATGGAATGTGGGTGATGCTCCCTCAGAAACAGCTTGTCACCCCATGGGGGAGTTACTCCATTGAGGCCAGTGGGTATATCATGGTACTGCTGAAAATGTTACATCCTGCCTAATGGAGAATCCTAGGGAGGTCAAAATCTTGCATTTTTTTGTGTCATTTTACTTGATCCCAATTAAAGTATTGCCTGTGGATTTTCTTTCTTTATTTTTTCATAGTGAATCAGCCCAGCTATTGTTTTTTAATGCATTTTAGAATAAATGGTTTCATCTATCTGAGGACAAGCCTGCCACTCAGGCCCAATGAGTTAAATGTATCATTGCCTATGCTGTACCATGGAGTACTTTTTACTGACAGCATAATATCCATTTCTTTCCTGGGCTGAAACAATGCATTCTGTTGAACTTTGGAATTTGCCCCCATCAAGTGCAGCAATGGCTATTTATTTGCTTGGTTACTTACTTTCCGGACATACATACTTGGGTTTCTGTGCCACTAATTTCCATAGGCTCTGAGCAGCTTCCAGAATGTAAAGCATAGGGTTAAAAATATTGCATCACTCTGGTCAACATCCAGTAACAGCACTTCCCTTGGGAACTTCCACATGTCCCAAAGCTATCCTGAAGAGCTAAGTCTTTACAACAGGCCCTTCATCCAGACTGGTCTCTTTAGTGAGGGAGGACCATATATCTAGGCTATGCTGTTCCATAGAAGGGCAGATGCTCCTGGTAAATTAGCAAACAGAGATGCCCAATGTGTGTCACACAATGGTTCTATTGAGCAACCATGGCTAATAACAATTAATAGTGTTGTCTTCTATTAACTTGACTTTCAAGTGCAATAGATCATGGTTCAACCTTGGCTCATGACACCACTTCACAGAAATGAAAATGCATAAGGTTATGCTAGAACTACCATATATTCAGAAGCTTTTAGAGCCTACTTCAGTTGCCTGATCTTGTGCTGTCTTGTGAGGATTCAGTGGAAGGTATTCTTCATTTTACATGACTGCCAAGAAGGATTAATGGCTATAGATATAGTGATAATCATCATATATTTATATAGTGTCTGACATCCAACAGGAATCCCAAGTCCCTTAACAAACATTGTGCAAAAGTTGAATTATTAACCAGCTTTGCTTTGCAAATACCTCAGGGTTTTTGATACTTTAACCTCTAATGACAATTGCTCCCAGATAGAAGATTCCTAAGATGCAGCAAGTTATTATAAATGGGGAACTCCTCTGTAATAATGCTCACAAACTTCAGCATTTTGTTCTCTGTGAGAGACCCCAGGGAGCATTCCAAAGTGCAGATGCTCCTGTTCTGAACTTCAGTGAGTGTTGTTTTAACACAAGGAGAGATTATTTATTGCTTAAGACTACTGGAAAAGAATTTCCCTGGAGGGTAAAACCTGGTACGTTCTCAAAATTTCTCTCTCTCTCTCTCTCTCTCTCTCACACACACACACACACACACACACACACACAAACATTTTCTAATAAAATATAGATTACAGTTGCTTAGAAGAAACCTTCTCTCAGAAGAACAAATAAATGTGTGCCTCAGTTTGTCTATGTTTTCCAGTGAATGAGCCAAGAAAACAAGAGTTATTGCAGTACAATTATAGGATCCCAATTTTAACATCAATTTAGGACCAATTTAAGAAGATTATCTGGTGGAAACTAATAGACTTTTCATTCCCTTGGCCCACTTTCTGGTTGAACATGTAGTGATATGGAGGGAATTTTCAGAGTTGTGTCAGTTGTGTCATAAGTTAACTGCCTCTATTGTTGGACAGACATCATCGCTATCCAATTTCATGGTTAGTTGCCATAGGTGATGTTTCTGTGGACACTGTGGGCATGTCCATGGTACTAACATCATTTTTTAAAAACTTCCTAGTTACATAATTTCTCTTTCCTTCTGGGCTAAACATTTATAGACTATGACAACTATTCTGCTAGTATTTGTGATGACATACTGTACCTCCACCCCCAATGTAATGTGATTAAAGGGTTGTTCTGCTCCAGATATTCCAGGGAAACCATCTGTCTTGATGAGAACTGACAATTTTAATTGATTTATTCTGCTTACACAGGCAAGAAATGTGCATTTTAGGATACAAAAGAGAGGGAAAAAAGCTCTAAAGCGATATAGCTTCCATTAACTTGCAGAAATTTTTACCAGAGGCAATGAGAACAGAGACAAAAATTTGGCTATTCTAAAACATGAAGGAACTACTGTAGGTAACACATTTGCATTGCCATGCAACAAAAGCTCCTTAGAAATTTAGGTCAAGAATGGAGAATAGCAAGAATGTATGATATTTCTATTTTATACAAAGAGACAATCACATCCTCTCCATTTCTCATGTATGCATGAATTTTGCTGTACAGTCAGCCCTTTACACAGTAAATGTATGTGTGTTTCCCAGCATTGTCCCATGGTCTGCATATCACACCCCAAGGCAGAGCTCTTACTATATAGCTGTTGTTACAAGTTTTGTGAATAGTTATCAGTATTTGCAAAAATGCAGTGCTCTTATGAGTTACATATTTTCCTTATTGTAATTGAATGGTATGGGTTTGGATGTTGGTAACCGAAAGAATGTCTCATCTGTGAGAACTTTCTCAATAATCACATTTAGTATCCATAATTCTGCTTGTGGTTCCCCTGTCAACCAAGATTGATTAGGCATATTAGGAAACAGCCTTTTTGTTATGATGGCATCTTTGGATTAGAAGACTTTCCCAGGGGCATTTGCCTAGTGCCTAGATCAGTGGCCTTTTGATATTGTTGGCATAGCTAATGATTAGTAATTTTCAAGTCCCTTCTTTAAATTGAGCCATTATACTTCTATTGAGTGTTGAATCCATTTTATAGTGACCAACAGAAATAATCTTTTTAAAACATGACATCACTTAGATAAAACCATGTAAGTCCATACAGGTTAGAAATAAGTTCTGTTGAAAGCAGTGAAACTTCTGTGTAGATGTGTACAGAACTGTACTGTTCAGTTAGGAGAAAAAGACCATATTACATATAGAGTTACTATATGTCTGACTTTCCTGGGTGATTCTGTTTTTCACACTTAGGCCATCCAACTGAGAAACTAAAAAGAGCTAAAATATTCAGGATTCTGCTTTAATTTTTAGAAGTGGGAGTTGCTCTGAGCAGCTTGTTCCCAACTTACTTCCTCCTCTTTCCATGCTTGTCCATCACCTCCACTTTTCTTCCTTGTTCTTTCCATTCTCCTGTTCCTGCCTTTTCCTGTGTTTTTTTTCCTTCCCTCCCTAGCCACTGGCCTCCTCTCCAATCTTGTTACCTTTGTGGCTTGCCATTTGCTCTCCCACAAGCTTCCTCATACTCCCAGGTAGGACCCAGCTTTCCTCTGCCTATTATGATTTCCACTTCTGCTACTACTATTACCACTAGGTGATTGTCAATGAACTGTCCAGGATTTAGGATGAATGCAGTGAGGACATGAATGTGTGAGAGCATATGGCTGTTTCTGTATATTGTGAGTGGTTTTGAGTTTGTGTATAGGTATGAGCATGTTTCAGTTTTCACTGGAGTCACTCATTTGACCACTGAATTTATTGAGGGTCCATAGATAAGTCTCGCTTACTCTCTAAGCCCAACTTATATTGGCAGGCTGCTGTTCTTGGGATAAAATGAATGGTTGACTTCAACACTCTCCTCCCATTCCCGTTAACACCCTCCTCCCACTCCCTGTTAACTTCCTTGAGCCATCTGAGAAGTTTTTTACAGTGCATCAGATAAACAACCACTACTCCAGAATGTTCTCTTTTTAGAAAGTTCAAATATGGTAACCCTAGTGTTGCATGTTGTTGGTGACATTTTGAATGATGTTATCTCCATTATAACTCTCCTGCAGTAAACTTTTGTCATTGTTTCATCTTTTTGTGGAGAGGTGAACTTTCTACTTATTGTGTGACTCCAAGAGAGAACTCCAAGAGAGGACTCCTTGTGCCTTTTAGATGTGTTGGATTCCACTCCCATAATTCCTAGTCAAAAAGCTAAACTGACTGGGAATTCTGGATGTTGAAATCTGTGTGGAAGATCTCAAGTAGAAAAGTAGGTTTATGAGAGTGGGCATTTATCAAGAAGGAACATTTTACCATATGTGCTAAACTATTGGAAAGAAATACACCAAAACATCCCCCAAAATTCTGAAAATAAAATTTGAATTGAAACCATAAATATTTTTATTAGGCATGACCCCAGAGAGCACAAATGAAAAATGTCACAATTTATTCAGATTTATGCTGACAGGAATGAGAATCAATCTGGCACAACATTGGAAAAGGGAAATCTTGCTGACAATACAAGATTGGAAGACCAATATTGGAGAATATGTGGCAATGGAAAAATTGGCTGTATATATTCATAATGGATTCAATCAAATTCAAGCAGGAATGGCTCTCCTATATGCAGTATATCACACAGCAAGGCAAGCTTAGAAGAAAAAGAGAAACTGAATTATTATTATTACTTTTATTATTTTGATTTGTATGGCCTCCATTTCATCTAAGTGACTCTAAGCAGTTCACAACATTTAAAAATAATTTAAATGATTTAAATAGAAGTAGGCAGTAATCACAGATTATAGTATAAAATATTGTATAAAAATATTTAATAGTTGGGGGGAAAAAGAGGGGAAAAAAGTATGAGAGAGGGCACATTTGAATGCTTTTTCCTATACAGGTAGTCCTTACTTACTGTCTACAACTGGGACCGGCAACTACATCACTAAGTGATGCGGTTGTAAAGTGAGAAATCATATGACCACGCCTGACTTATGATGGCAGTTCATCAGTTCTGGCTGTGGTGTTAAGCAAATCACCATGGCCCGTTAAGCGTGGTGTCACATGACCATGACTTGTGACTTCCTGCTGGCTTCCCCGTTGACTTCACTTGTCGGAAGACAGCTGTGTAGGTTGCAAATGGAAATCACATGACCGTGGGATACTGCAAATGCATGCCAGTTGCCAAGTGCCTGAATCGTGATCATGTGACCATGGGTATACTGCAATGGCTGCAACTTCGAAGATCGGTCATAAGTCTCCTTGTTCAGCACTGTCGTAACTTGGAACTGTTGCTGAATGAGCGGTCAGTAAGCGAGGGCTACCTGTACCCACATATTTTTTTTCTGTTTCTTAAAATTATTTTAATCACTATATTAAATCTTATCTTTTGAATTTTCACTTCAACCTTCACCTTAGTGCAAAGTTTAGGCAACAGCAGAAATAATAGTAACAGCAACAATAACAAAAAGATAAATAGCAACATAGATGAGGTAGGGATTGTAATGCTATGCATGTATTTATATGTATGTACTATATTCCTTTCCCTTTTTTGTTTGCTTTGTTTTTTCTGTTGTCTTTACCCAGTTAATAAACAAAACAATTGTTTTCGGGAAAAAAGAGAGTGGGCATTTATCATAACCTGTAAAGTATGGACACCAGAAATGTTTACAGGCTTACCTTAAATATAATATCTGCTATATCATATCATATCATTTCATGTCTGGGCTGCAGATGTCCAGGCAACCATTAAATGGCAGCAAAGAGATAGTTTTCTGTACCTCCTTGCTGCCATCTTGTGTTTGCCTGGATTATTGAAGCCCAGATATGATAACAATAGTCAACATTTCAAGATGATATTCTGGAATATTCTTATATTTGCATTCCAAATCATTTTAAAACCTCCATTTTGTCAGTTACGTATCTTATTTTAATGTTCTTTGGTGCCCTTTGATTCTTCTGGTTTCTGCTTTTCTTTACCCCCTTCCTTGATTATGTGATATATGTATATTTGCGACATCACATTGTCATCACAAAGACACATGTATAACTAACTTAATATGATTAAATAGCAGTAAGTGAGCTTGTGAATCAAATAATGGTTAAGACAGAGGAGAAGGAGGAATATAGAACAGTGTTATAACAATACAAACTTGTTTGCAATAAAAGTGGGGAGGCCTTAATGAATAGCTAGTGCTTTTCATTGTAAACTACACCAGAAATAAGACATGTTCTGATTATGGCTTATCATTGTGGCATATGGTGAGAGATTCCTACAATCCTGGGAGGTTGAACTCCATGCTAACTTGAAACTATTGCAGAATTGTATCTCTGTGACAATAACTGGCGCGAGGGTTTCTCCAACCCTGAGGTCTTTGTGGACACTTCACCACCACTGTTTTTCTGCCATGAACCATCTCCATTTCTGCCAGCCTTGAAATCCTGAGAATTTGCAGGGATTCTTCCAGCTGACAAAGGGGATGATGCAAAAAAATGGATCAGTCAGGGCACTGCCCCTCTCGCAGTATGAAAAAAGGAAATAAAATACTTTGCTAGCAACCCCACATTCCATGCTAGCCTGATAGGAAGCTGTATAAAGGGAAGCCCTTTGCAAGCATCTAAGCTGTTTTTCCATCATTCCTTCATTCCATTTAAAAGCCTCTGAAGATAGCATTTAACAGAGGGGAGGGGGTCTGGGAGACTCCAGCCAGAAAACAAGCTGTGCCCACAAATTCCACAGAGCCACATTATTACTTGGAAAACACTGCTTTGCTCCAGTTCAAATAAACTGCAGCAGATCTGGGAGTGGTGGGACCGAACTTTGTACTTAAAAACTAGCTGGCATTTAGTTTATTAAATTTCTCAAAATATACAGCCCTAGACCAAACACACAAAAGTTAAAAAATACATTACATGGTATTCAATAAAAGCCTATTCATGTCTGCACTAGATACACCTGGGGAAGCAATCAGATTCAGAAACTTCTAATTGGCATAGTGACATTACAAAATTTAGCCACAATTCTACAGACTTCCTGATCTTGGTTGTTTAGTAGGTAGTGCACGATTGCCAAATGAGAGCAGGCTGAATAGTTTATAATTACAGGGGAGATTAACTCTGCCCTCCAAAAGTGGTAGATAGGACATTTCAGAAGCACGTGTGCTACTGTCTCAATTACAAAGTCTGAGCAAACGCATGAATGTAAGGAATATCATGGTACCTACCAAACAGTGCAGTTGAGAGGAGAACATCCAGGCATGCCAATGAGATCGGACTAATAATTGATACAGGCAAAAGGGGAGTGTGTGAGCTCATTATAGTAGAGATGAGAAATGTTGGTTCTCTCTCTTTGTAAATCAAGATCTAAAATTCTCTGAGCTTTCTTCAGGCTTCATCCAGGCCTAATGTAGATACAGCTGGAGGTGTTGGTTCACGCATCTCCTTAGCTGATTCTGAAGCAAAATCCTTGTTTGAATGTGCCCTGTACCAACAAATGCACAGTTTCTAGATCAATGTTTCTCAACCTTGGCAGCTTTAAGATGTGGGGACTTCAACTCCCAGGGGAATTCTGGGAGTTGAAGTCCACACATCTTAAAGCTGCCAAGGTTGAGAAACACTGTTCTAGATTATTTCCACCCTGAAGAGAAAAAAGGAGATAAAGTAACAAAAATACAAGAACTAAAAAAAAAGGTCTATCTACATGCAATACTTTTCAGTGCAATGCAATGCAAATGATGCTCCCTTGAATTATTCCCCAACTTTCCATCTTGCTTGGAAGCTATTTATTATTAGTTCTGTTTTATATTGTATTTTAATGAATTTTATTTTTGCTGATAAACCACCCAGAATCGATTCAAATCTGATAAATAAATAAATAGCTTAACTTCCCAAATAGCCCATAGTTAAAGCAAATTATTATCAACAGGCAGAAATCCTAGGAACTTTATAAATTGAAAACAATTTTATACGCTGCAGCTTCTTTCAGTTTTAAACCCAGGTTTGGCTGCTGAACAGCGATGTAGGAAGCTCCTCAAATCACTTTTCCCACTTTTGAAGCTGTTGTTGCCTGTTCATATTTTCCTTAAATGAGTTACATATGAGTGAATATTTCTTGTAAACTTCCCAGGACTGGGAAGGTTTTTGTTTGCGTTTCCCAGTTTTCTGAATCTGTATTCCTAACTATGTCAATATGAGGCATGGGCTAAATTGTCTGTAGCTGAGTTAGTCATAGCTTAATTTAAATCTAAATTTAATTTATACTAGTCTTGATCCATAATGTGACTTGTTTGTTTTTGGCTTAGCAGGATGAGTGAATCCACCCATTATAGTTTTAAAACCATGGTTTATATTTCAGCATTGTATGTGAATCAGGCAACTATGGCTTGTTCAATGCTCAGAGTTAAAAGAGCCATGGCTTCATAGGATAGGTGAACTGATCCATTGAAGTCCATGAGAACGGTGGGTTGCAATCCTGTATACATTTATTTGGAAGGAACTCCCTGGAAACATAATGGAGTTTACTTCTGATAGGATTGTTCTGTACATAAGCCTAACGTAGTCTAGATCTCATCCAAAATGGTCAGCCAGTTAGTGTGCAGCCAAGGGTGTTATTTTTGCAAATATCAAACTTCATTTAATTTTATTTCACCAATGTCCTAGAGACAGCTAGAATGTATGAACAAATTCCTGTCTAGTCTCCTGTATCCTCTAGGCAAGTATATACTAGTGTATGTGTGTAGTATACAAAACCATTTGTTAACTAATGTCACTTGGGAGTTGATGAGGGGATGACAGGTACTTGTTGCAAGAGGAGAAGAATGCCATGAAAGCCTCTTTAATAATAAGGTAGATATATAAACCTTGTCATTTGGATGATTTGGTACAAAATAGCTATGCTCCCCCATCCTCATGGGCTCCAGAAGAGGTTTTGCTATGCTATCTATTGTGCAGCATGCTGTCAACTTTGATTCTAAAATAGCGTCTGAGGAAACTTGGTTTTAGAGTAATAAGAGAGAGAGATGGAGCAACCAAAAGGGAGGGAGGGATAGCATTGTTTTTTAAAATGCACATTTGTATATAACATATCCCCTGAACTTCCTCCTGTGTTCACGTCTGGTTTGTTGAATTAACATGTTTAATTTCATTTTGTGCATTGGAATATCTATTAAGAGCATTTTCACATGTGAGCATTAAATAGTCTTTGGTGGAATAAGTATGTAACTCAGGTCTAAGGTTTAGATTGGAAAGAAAATCTATTGGATATCTCTTCCATGGGTGATCCTACAATCATTTTCACATGTAGCACAAAGAGTGTGTATCATCTCATGCAAAAAGAGTCTATATGGGACACTTTCTACAGTGACTTCACCTGAACCCTGATCAATCTATCACTTGAAGGGAAAGTAGAATCACATGAAGAACTAGAGATGCACAGTCTTTTTTAGGCAGAGGGTCTTTGAGTAATCTCCCAAGGGCCACACTTCAAAAAGGGCCAGGGCCAAGATGAAGAACGAGGTTGAATTAGGAGAGAAACTCTGATTTATGTAATGGTAATTTAATTTATGTTAAATTCCATGAATATTTGACACTACCCACTGTGGTGAAATTGGTTGGTGAAATTGAGGGATCTTGCTGAGATGGATAAACTAACTTTTGGGACAAAGCTTACATCGGGATTTGAAGATTAGATTATAAATGTAATGGGATATGTTTTGACAAAGAATTATTCCTACTTAATGCATTAAAAACTAGCACCTATGATACTCTTATTATTCTCAAGACCAGAGATAGATTGGAAGCTATCTATTTTTCATGCCTTCCTTCTTTTCCTTTACTTTATCTCACGTTTTCTTTTCCTTTTCCTTATAATTTGTATTTTTCATTTTCTTTTTCATTTCTAACTTTTAACTTTGTAATTTTAAAATTTCAATAAAATATTATTATAGATAAACTAACTTTTGATTACAGGTAGTCCTCAACTTACGACCATTTGTTTAACAACTGTTTGAAGTTTATGAAAAAAGTGACTTACAACTGGCCCTTGCACTTACAACTGTTGCAGTGTTCCTGCGATCATGTGATCAAAATTTGGGCACTTGGCAACCAGCATGTATTTACAATGGTTGCAGCATCCTGGGGTCACGTGATCACCATTTATGACCTTCCCAGCTGGCTTCTGACAAGCAAAGTCAATGGGGAAGCCAGATACACTTAACAACTGTGGCAAAAAAGGTTGTAAAATTGGGTGCAACTCACTTAATGACCACATCACTTAGCAAATTGTGGTTGTAAGTCAAGGACTCCCTGTAGAGAAAAGACACTATGTACATTTATTGGTGACTGGAAACCTCTTATGGATTTTTTTTGTGAAAATGAAAAAAAATGAACTTGTGATTTATGGCTTTGATGATGAGACAGAATAGATTATAGAAATAAGAGTATTATGATGTAACTTTAGAGAGAGAGGTTAAAATATAATTGTACTTACAACTGCTGTGAAGAATATCAGAACCTGCTGCTTTGTATCTTTTTTAAAATTTTTCTTCAACTTTTTTTCTTTTCTTGCACTTTTTGCTTTCTCTTTGCTTTCTTTCTTTTTTCCTCCTTACTTTACATTAGTTTGTATTAGTTTTCACCTTCTTTTGTAAAGATTTCAATAAAAATCATATTTAAAAAAATAAATTCCATGAATCTATTCACCACATATTTAACCATTTTTGCCTGCTTTCATATTCAATAGGTCATATTTGGGGATGGGCCCTTTGGGGCCATATCCAAAACTTTGGGAACTATGTATATATGGATTCATAGAAATGTGGAACTGAAATGCATATTCTTGACTGAAAAGAGAGAAATAAAATGAAGAATAAGAATGAAACTGGTCTGCCTATCTGGGTCAACTATCACTTCTCCAGCTCCATTATTTCAAAACAAGAAATTATTCTCTCAGTTGGAAACATCAAACAGTTGACCCCAAATCCCTCCCCTGTGTGTCTGGAAAAAAGTTGGAAATTATCATAGAACTGCTCTTGAACTTTATTCTGATAAAGTTAACACACCTCAAGAATATATCTATATTTATAAGTAATTTGAGTTATTTTTTGAGTTACTTTTTTGCTTAGATGCTTAATTAGATGTTTTAACTTTGTGTTAGGGGAGAAGAGAAGAAGACATTTATCCAACCGAGGAGGTCACAATAAAGTCTGATAAGAAGAGGGGAAATAAAGCTATGGAAGGTTGGAAGCAATTAGATGTGACCAGAGGATTATTTCTTTTTGCTATTTGAGTTGACAGTCACCTTATGTCAGAAAGTTCACAGTTGCTATTTCTGATCTTCCTCACAGAATTGCTTCACCTTTTGATTAATCAGGCCATTGAATGGGAAAATGCCACAGCCAGAACTGCTCCTGAATTTTGACAGCTTTTTTGATTCTTGTACCCCCCCTTTCATTTTCAAAACATTCTTGTTACTAATTTTTTTAATGAATTTGGTTCTGTTGCAGCTTATCTCTGCGTGTTTCTTATTTCCAACAAGTCATAATCGGCTTATGAGGAATCATTTTCCAAGCTATGAAATAATTTTCCCTGCAATGTCGCAGAGGAGAGGGATAATTATTTTGGGGAGACAAACAACAGAAAGAACAGTTGGGGAATTTAGTGAAAGCAAACCGGTTTTGTGTTTTTCCGGCTGCAGCCGTCCTTCTCTGTCTGTCTCTCGACAGTGGAGCAGGAAAGGTAATACGGAGAAATAACGTGCCAAAGTCTGAGCCATCAGAAGAAATGTGAAACCTGTTCAAAGACCTTCAGTTCCCAGTCTGTAAATCCATATAGGTGGGAAGCAAAAGGCCCTTCTCCTCCCAGCATTTTTATTTGCTACCAATATTTGGCTGGAAGATTCAACAAACTGGAATTGAAGGCTGGCTGTTTTTGGGAAGGTGCACTGTGAATGGGGGGTGGGGGTGGGAGGTGTTAGGAGGGTCTCAGGAGCCTGACTTCAAGTGTTTCAAGGATTTCCTTTTACTTTGGTGCCCCAAACCTTCAGCAGTTCAGCTGTTGCCTCTGCTTATTTGCAGATTTTCTGTTTGCCTCTCTGCAATTGATCATAACTTCTACCGTACTTGCTTGGTTTTTTTGAAGTTTGTTTTTCATCTAGGCTTCATTCCCTATGATGTGATATTATTTTTCTTGGCTGAAATAGTTGTGTGCTGTTTATTATCCACAAAAAAAACCCACAACAGAGAGGCAGTGATTTGGCTCCAGAAAGGCAATGAATTGAACTTGTCCTAAGAGAAATACCTGCTGAAATCACTCAAGTTGGAGGGCCCTACTTCAGCCAATTTATTTAAAGGGATTGGCTGATCTCAAAAAGCTAAGCATCAGGGAGTCTGGTTAATACTTGGATGGGAGACCACCAGGGAATTGGAGGGCTGGAGGTTAGACTGGGAAGAAGAGAAAACCCCGAGGAAGGCAATGCTAAATTATTTCTGCATTGTTTCCAGAAAAAAAAGCCTACACGTACATGAAGTCATCAGGAGTGAAGCTCAACTCAAAGGAGACATTATCTTTACTCTAGTATTCTTTTTCTATATTGCACTGAAGTATGATGAGCCAGCTATAGTGATCTGGTCACAAGTAACAGTAAGCCATAAAACATGATTTGGAAGTCATGTTCCACATAGGTTTACATAACAAGCTTAGTGAATACCAAACCATATTATGGCTTAGCATGATGCATAAATTCAGCCTATAGAGCAATGTTTCTCAACCTTGGCAACTTGAAGATGTATGGACTTAACTCCCAGAATTCCCCAGCCTCTGCATATGCTCGGGTGCCTAGAACATGTTATTTATATGCAGCAACTTGCTATTATTGAGAGCCAGTTTGGTGTAGTAGTTAAAGCACCAGACTAGAAAACAGGAGTTCTAGTCCTGCCTTAGGCACAAAGCCAGCTGGGTGGCCTTGGGCCAGTCACTCCCTCTCAGCCCTAGGAAGGAGGCAATGGCAAACCACTCCCAAAATCTTGCCAAGCAAACTGCAGGGACTAGTCCAGGCATTCGCCAGGAGTCAACACTGACTCAAAGGGACCCCCCCGCAAAAGTGACTTTTCCCATGTTTTGCTTTTTCTTCCCCTACAGGGGACATGAACATGCTAGATTGGAAAACTGAATGGAGCTTATGAAAGAAAAGATGTGGAAATCAATATTGGTAGGCGGTAGGGCATATGTTAGCTAATGGAAATTCTTGGTTGGGGAAGTGTATATGGAGAAACTCTTTCTGAATTTTTTTTTGTTTATATAAAGTATTTGTCTCCTACTCTTTAGCCAAAAATGGTTCCCAGAGCAGCATGCATGCTATCAGTAAAACTAGCCTTTACCTGTAGATTTGCAATCTAAAAGGCATGCCATAAAAAGGAAAGGAGGAAAGCACACTTCAGCAATCAGTAATTAAAATTAAATAATCATTGTAAATAATCTAGAATGGAAGCATTTCAAAGAGAGGTGGCCAGAAGAAACTAGTCATTTAACTCAGAGTTTCTCAACCTTGACAACTTTAAGATGTGTGGACTTCACCTACCAGAAGTCCCCAGCCTTCTGGGAGTTGAAGTTCACACATCTTATTTAACTGATGGAGAGGCCCTATTTCTTCTCTTCCTTGGATGGAGCCTATGGAGTTGCAGCCTTTTGGTGAATACCTGCTTTCTACTTCATGTATGTGTACTTGATCTTAGCCAATGTGGACCTACTGTGTATTGTAGATGCTCATATTGCAGACATTGAGCACTAACACACTTTTTCGTTCTTTTCATTATGAAATCATTCTTTTTCTTAACACCTTATTCTTGTTTTTTTCCTCCCTGCACATGCTCTTTAATGATCAGATGGAAGTAGGATAGGAAGAAACTTGATAGGAGCAATTAGATTAGGGTATGGTACAAAAAGTCAAAATGGCAGCCATGGCAGTACGATTGAAGCTCTACCTGTCCTTTAGTTGGTTATGTCCACATAAAAAACAGGAGGAGCTTCAGTTCCCACATCGCAGCCACCATCTTGACTTTTTGGACCACAATCTGCAGATATTCCTGATTTATATGATTAAAAGAAACAGGTAATTTTTATTTATATATTGGTTTTGTCCAGAGCTAAGACAGGAATTTTGGAGAAGAAAAACTGAAAGGAATTGGGTAGGCTGTGGACCTGGAGGAGGGATTTTTCTATCAGCTATACTTCCAAAATTGTGATAATGTATAGAACTCTGCCTCCTATTTAAATACTTAATTTAACTTGAGGGTGGGGGGGTGGGATTTAGGCCCTTTTTCAGATAGTTTCTCTTCTATTGTCTTATTCTGCTCCATACATATCTTACATTGCATTTTTGCTTTATTTTAATTACTTTGTTTTCCTCTTTCTTCCTGTTCCCTTTTCTTCCCCGTTTCTGATCCACAGGCTTTACAGTGCATGTTGGTCTCCCTCCATTCAGAGCTTGACATTCAAAGGTACTTGATGAAAATTGAAACCTCTCAGAGAGTTAGTACGATATTCTTCTTTTTCTGCACCCTGCCTTGGAATGAGCTTGCAGTTTGGCCCAATTTTAACCGTGTGCCTCACATTTAGTAATTTTAACAGTTTGCATCACTAGTAGTAATTTTTTTCCTCGTTCAGGGTGGAACTGCATGTTCTTTTACCTCTGCATGGACAGCTTTGCTTTTTAGTGGTTTTTTCATGTTCCATGTTTCAGGCACTTTCTGATGAAAAGGTTTTCCATCGCTTACGTCTTCGAATTTCATATTTCAAATGGAATAGGATTGGAGTGGGTTGTGCTGACTCACTAGCTTCCAGAATGCAATGGGCACCTCTGTACCCACTGTGGCTAGTTGCAGAGAACCAGCAATCATTTACAGTGTGCCAATCCTGGCCAGTAGGTTATGCAGAGACGCGTTAGCCAATACTACTCAGTTATTGGTCAATAACTAAAATCTATGTGAAAGCCAGCTACTTCGGAATCAGAGTTTGCTATTTGCAAAAAACGTCAAGGCTAAAGTGGAGGAAACTGTGATCTGATCCCATCATGTGTGCCAAGCGACAGTGTCGTCTAAGCTGGGGGAGCCATTTCATTCGTTGTGCGGATCTGAACCTTCATTTCAAAAATGGCACGGAAGATGCGTACAAATACACCTGTCTCTTTCAGAGCATTCTGAGGAGCATGCAATTTCCATTCATCCCTAGGGCTAGATCTTAATATTTTATATTTGAGAAACAAGAGTTTCGGGCACTTCCTTTTGTTACGCTTATTGGCCTTTGTAATACTCTGGAAAGTTGCCTAAAGTCATTGTATTTAAATATGTGCTTTACAAATATATTATATCAGCCTCTATCCCTACCAGGCATTTTGTCTTTTTTATAAAGCATTATAAGATACATTTTTTAAAAATTTTCAGTGGCACCATGATTTGTTTAAATTTTTCAAGAGCAGCTATGAATTTGAGTAACTATGTATATCATCCATTAGCTTTTATAGAAAATGCCACAAATATGGAAGGTGCTTTTTCTCTTGCATTGTTTCAAATATGCCTTTGGATATTTGTGCTCAAGAGAGATGGAAGTGTAATCTGTTTCTTGAAGCAGAACATTTTGTCTCAAAGGCTCGCACAATAATGCATTTTAGCATTTGTTTCCCTTGATTTTCCTTTTATTGCAGCTTCAGGACTTTCTTCAGAGCATTTCCCCTTCAATCAGTACACAAAAGTTAAACTTTTTTTCCTGTGCACACTTTTGCAAACTATTTTAATAGGTTTAAATTGCATCCCCAAACACAGTCAGTTACTCCTGATAGTAAGAATTGCTTCAGTGATAATGGAGGTATGGCATCCACTTAAAGCTGATGTTAAAACTACGGTACAGTATATACAGTGCATCATATAATGCTGTTTAGTTGGATCTATAGGAAACAACAGTAGTTTAAATGGATCTGACATACAGTAATACGATAAATTGTTTAACATGTATACATCAAACACTCAAATGCTAGAGTTCTGGGATGTTTTCTAGTGCTATCTTGTGGAAGAAAGGGCTGATTTGTTTTAAAATGGCTTATCTTTTCTATAGACATCAGCCAACCAAAATCACTTTGAATATCAGCAGTTTAGCAACTTCATAACTTCAATTTATGATGGTGGTGGTGGTCGTGGTGGTGATGAGGATGATTTAATATAGCTGCCTACTCCAGGGGATTCTTTGTGACTGTGCTTCAGGCTGGGTTGGCATATTTGTTTGTTTGTTTGTTTGATTTATTTATTTATTTATTTGACTTCAGTCAAGATTGTCATGCCAAGCCTTCTATGGCTGAGAGTTCTAGTGGCTGCCATTAATTTTGTTTAAGCTTCCTGGGAATTCCAGTACTCATCATTGGTCACATTAGCTGCTGCCTCAGCAGTTCTGGAGAACCACAGTTTCTTGAAAGTTCTGACATTCTTGTTCTCTTCCCCATATCTTTGTTCTCTCCCCCATTTCTTGTTCTGTGATTTGCAGCAAATTCTGGTTATCACTAATTCATGTTTGTTTCAGAATGAAAAACCACTTCGAGCCATTTTCTATTCTAGTTTGGAGACAAAGAATAGTTGGCAGTGACCATCATGTGCACGTGCCATAGACCATAATGAAGTGAGCTGTATTAAACAATAATCATAGTTTATCTGATCTCAGATATCATGGCAATTTATGAACCAGAGTGGAGGAAGGGATTGGCTGGGATCTAAAATGCAATACACAAAGACTTTTTAGATTCTCTTTTTTTATCATCAGGCCTGGAAGGCAAAAGTCATCACTGAAGATCAAGAGATTCTCCAAGGATATTTTATATATCAATCTTTAGATCCCATAGAAGAGAATATATGTAGCTCATGGCTGAATTGTGGAGTCCTTGAAGCTCTCTGAGCTTGGTCATTTGCTTGCAGATGTTTTATTACCCAACTAGGTAATATCAGTGTGCTAGCTGGGTAATGCAATGTCTGCAACCACAAACAAGCTCAAAGAGCACCAAGAACTCCATGATCTCTAGATCCCAGCCAGTAACTAAGGAGGGAAACTCATATAAATAGGGGCCCTTGTGAAAAGTGATGGGAAAGGGGAAGCCTCATGCCATTCTCAATTCTTCAAAATGCTTTCCTTCAGATTTAATATATTGGAAGGAGAGGACTTGCTGGTCTACTCACAGCAAGGATTCCAAACCTTGAGTTTCCAGATGACATGCCTATTACATTAAGACATTTATTTTGTTTTGTAAATAAATGCCAAAGCAGTTTACAGTAACCTCAAAAGATAAGCAAAGATGATAACATCTATACATATAGGCACATATGGCTCTACAGCAGTGTTTCTCAACCTTGGTAGCTTGAAGATGTGTGGAAGTCCACACATCTTCAAGCTGCTAAGGTTGAGAAACACCGCTCTACAATTGTACTACTTCAGGAAGGCCATGAGGTATAGGGGGGCATCCTTGCCTCAGGGGGGCAAGCTGTTCCATAAGAGGGAAGCTGCCTTCAAGAACAAATACATCTTTGCTGGCGGAAGCAGTCCATGCTGGAAGCCACTCATCTTTAACTTCTGCATCACTGTTAAATGAGTATCAGCAGTTCACAACACAAGAAGTCAGGCATTTGGTGAAGGCAATTTTCAGATAACCTGGTCCTGTTGTTTAGGTCCTTGTAAACCACAGGAGCATGTTGAATTTGGCTTAGTGATTCATTGTCAACAGTGCAGAGCTTTCAACACACAGGCGTCATCTCTGAGTAGCAAGATGTCCCACTGAGCAAAATCTTCCAATGCAAAGAGAATGTCCACATATGATGCTCCACCTAATCCAGAGGTTCCAGAGGCCATCCAGGGATGCCAGCAGACTGTACTTTTTGCATCCTAGCAGTAGTCCATCCTTGAGATGATCAGCGCATAGGTGACAAGGACTAAGCTATGCCAGTCTATGAAAATTCAACCTACCTTTGGGTCTCTAGTGACAAAAATGAATCTTCAATACTCCCTGTGTTCCTGTTCCTACCCAGGGCAGTGTAACTCGATGCAGAACCAGTAAATGATGATGGCATAGTTTCCTTCATCTCCCACCAGGACAATTGGTGATCAAAGATGATGGGATATGTAATCCAAAATTGAGGAATTGAACTCTGGGAACTGCTAGCCAAGACTAGCAGAGCATTGGAGAGGAGTCACAATCTGAGATGTCTTTTGAGCAAATAATTATTGAAGAATATACACATCCTGAATGTGATACATTTGACAGGATTCAGGAAAAATTCAAAATATTTGGGTGATAAAATCTTCAGATTGAAGGTTTTTAACATTCTTAAGCAAGAGAACAATTTAGGGTAGCTGCTGCCAGGGTGATTTCCTAGTGAGGTTTATGCTTTTTCATTGTGTATTTGAATTGAAACATATTCAAGTTAAACAGGCAGAAACACAGATGGCTGGCATTAGAGCACAGTCCTGTACGATGTGTTCAAATTCAGCAGGTTAGGCCTGCTATGTTCAGGAGGATTATTCCAGGCACATAGGATTGCAGACTTAGTCTTGAAAAAGAACCACTTTCCTTAAGTAGTAGCAGTACATGACCCTTCTTTTGTTCCTTAAGCAGCTGAGCGATCCAGCTTGGAACAAGAATAGAAATACAAACGCCCGATAACTTGCCAGCATTTAAAGAACAATGTTTGGAACTAGACCAGGATTCATGCAGTGACTTCAGCTGAATGAGGAAGCCGAGCAAAAGTAGCATTTAGGAACAAACCCAGGGACAGTTCAAGAGTTGAGAGCCAGGATTTGAGGAAATCAAGGGAATCAGAAGGTCAGCAAATGCTACAAAGACATTGTTCCAGCTCTGGCTGCTAAGAAATATGAGTGGGCAAAGTGCATATCACAGCAAATTTCAACTACAGACCACCTAGAAAAAGCCCTCCCCATTAGTAGGGTCTTCCTCTTGAGGCCTTACTCTCACAAAGCCGATTTTTAGTCTAGTACAGTGTTTTTCAACCTCGACAGGTTTAAGATGTGTGGACTTCAACTCCCAGAATTTTCCAGCCAGCCATGCTGGGAGTTGAAGTCCACACATCTTAAACTTGCCGAGGTTGAGAAACACTGGTCTAGGACATACCTTTGGGCAGATACCTTCAACTACCAGTACTTTCAGTGGATTGTCAGTACTTCAGGCTGTTACGATCTTCACTAGGAGTCTTCCAGCCATAAGAAATCTAAAGGAATTCTGCCTTCAGCAAGTTCAGCCCTTGCATTACGATCCTTTCCACTGTGCTATCAAAAGATTACCCATCCTTACTCTAGGGTTTTCTGTCGTAGATGGATTCTATGTTAAGGAAAAAGCAAGCAGGGGGATAGCAAACTTTCTTATCTCCTATCTACGTGAGGGAGAAATTTTTCCCCAGGTTTTGTATCTCATTTCACAATTTCTTCCTTTCTTTCTAGCCTAACCAGCATAATCCCTATATAATATTTTCTGTGGAATAATATGATTTTTACCATACCCTTACCATCCAACCACCGTTAACTGAATATCCCATATTACTTGTTTTCTTGTTTCTCTGTAATGAAATAATAATATGCAAGGAAGAAAAATGAGCAGTAAATCACTTAGAAAATTCAACTGTTTGGCTTCTTCCTCCAAGCTTGAAATCAGTTCTGTTTGAACAGGTGAAAATCCTCAAGGGGGTATCTTTTCTCCTTTATTGTGTGTGTGTGTACAAAAGAAGTCAGTATAATATGCATATAGGAGAAAAACAGGAGAAAAAATTAGCCACCCCGGCTGGAAAACAAAACTCAGGAAAACTCTGTGGTATTATAACCATGCTAGCAAAGATAAGCAAAGTGCTGAAGAGTAGCTTTTAGGTTGAATAAAACTTCATGGGCCCCTAAGAATGTAGAACAGAAATATATTGCAGCCCATAGCAGTTTCCTTCATCCTGCTGGGCTCCGGATCTGTGAGACTTAAAATTCTAGAATGGCCAGCCGGTATAACCAGCTAAAGAACAGAAGAAGACTGTTGAATGCAATGGACCAATACAAGCCTTGAGGGATAAAGCACTGTCAGCCAGACTCCAGGCCTGCCAAAATAGTGTATTCAGACTGTCTAAGAATTATTAAAAGAGATTTCACTGTGCAGAGAATTCTATTTTGGGTTTTAGAGACATAATTAATTCATCAAATAAAACAGCAGGCTTGAGTTCCCATGGTTAAAGATGGGTGGACAGCCTATGGCTTAAGGCCTACATGTGTGACCCTCCTTTTTGTGATCTCCGAAGCCATGATTGCTGAAAGTCACAGGCACAATATCCCACCATTTTGAGGTGGGAAACAAAGACAAATTGTAGTGCAAATTCTAAAAGAGAGATACAACTGGGCAAAATTAAAAAAAACAAAAACAAAAAAACCTCCCAGCAAACCCAATTCTCCCACATGTGTAACTCACCCCTTTTGTTGCCTTTAACTGAAGTGAACCCTTGGCCACCACCATGGTTCAGGCATTCTTGCATCCCCTCTTGAGCCTTACTGCAGAAGGGTGTTCAGAAGATAGGCCCCTCACTCATCTAAGCCACTGGGTGGTTTGATGTGTCCTCAAGGAATGATAAAGTGTAGGGTTTGTTTTTTTAGTAGACCATCTGAGATACAGATGCCTGTCAATGAAAAGAATGCAGCATAAACACACAAAACTTAACAGAGTGACAAAATTGAAGGTCAGTATACAAAAACTGATGATTAATCAACATGACTCAGATAATATCATAATATAATTAAGAACTTTAAACAAATAAAGTCTTGAGACCATTGAGCATTTGGTATTAAAAACGTTCTGATTTCCTGGTCTTGTTTACATTAATGAGTATAATGATCAGGACCAAATTGCATTTTTAAAATGTTGGATTTTTGTTTTGTTTTTTTGAAGTAGTCACCTTTTGAATTTAGCAGAATGCAGTTCAGGACCAATAGTCTAGATTGGGATCTTGGCCACAAGGGAATTAGGGCAACCCTTTCTATTTCTAAGGTAAAGTCATGCTGAAAGTGCTGTTTCCTACAACAGCAGGTGGGAAGGGTTAGCAGGAATATAATCTTTTTGGATGGAAAAATTGACTAACCACCATTGGTTTCTAACCCAGATTCCCATCCATGTGCAGCTGTTATTTCTTAAAGCAAGAGCAGTGGACAGGTAATATCACATGTCACCTAGTTTCTCAGATTACTTATCTGCAGATCAGATACAAACTAACGCATTGGAATCTCTCTCAGAAGTGGACTGTAAATCGCTTAACCTTTGAATGTGTAACATTAACCACTGTGGCTTGTTAACCTTTGGGAAAATGAAAGGAATCCACACAGGAATCTGAGATAACTGATAAGGAACGCTAAATTGTGCTTGAAAACAGAAACACAATTGTATCAAATAGGTGTTAACAAGAACAGCCAGAAAATATGTGACTTTCAGCTGTTCGTGGTAAGAACAGCTGAATTAAATTTGTATGTATGATGTGTAGGTGTGTGTAAGTGTACAGTCAGATTTTTCAACTCCAATATTTACATTCTTTTAAAGCAAACAACAAATATATTCAGATAAGCGTGTCTGGAAATTAATCAATTTTTTTGTCAGTTTAAATTTTAATTAAGAGAAAAAGCAGACTGTAGGTTTACAACAGTTCTGGAGATCCATGATCTGATCTCACAAATCTTTTGTTAGCTTAAAAGCAACTACCAGGAATCTTATTTTGATTCAGGTAGCAGCATTACAGAAGCAATATCTGAATCTTTTGCTAGAATCATGGAAGGCACCTCTCAGATTATTTAGTCCAACCCCCAGCTCAGTGCTGGTTTTGCTGTATCTTGTTTGTGATCTAAATCAGTTCCTTTTCCTGCTTCTATTAACCCTCCAGTATGGAAAAAAAATGGTACAGATACCAGTATCATCTCTCTTCTAGATACAGGATAAATAGTAGTTTAAGAGGGTTTAGATTGCAAGGACAAGTACTGCTCCATTCAAAATAATGGAGGCTTTTATAGCCATGGTCTTCTGAATTGCAAGTGAGAGAAAGGAAGAAAGATTGATTGCCTCTTGGATTTCTCTTTCTTTTGGCAGGGAGAGTTTTTTGTCACTTCTTGAGCATTAACATACATGCACCACCCAGCAGAGAGTGTTTACAGTGCATAGTCTCCTTATAATCAACGTCATAAGGCCATTTCAAAGCATGCCTCTGTGCTGTCAGAAGAAAAATGTTTGCTAGAATTCCTGCAGAATCATTGGGGGTGAGAGTGGGGATGTTAGATTTTCAAACCTGCTAGTTTAAAAAAATAAAAAAATAAAATCCCAGAAGAGGCAAAGCTCTAGTGATCAAAAATTGGCCATGTTTGAGTGAACTTTTTTTGGGGGGGAGGGGGGGGCTTGGTCTCTTATGGAACCCCATCAAATTTTCTTGGAACCCTAGTTTTATACAGAACACCCTTTTAAAAGCCACTTCTCAGTATTCTGCTTCCTAATCATGTCACTATGGACCCTGGGTAGTATCTAATACATTGATGCAAATTTTGGAAGTGTCAAACTCCAGAGATTTGGATTCTTTCTTCAGTATTTCAAAGTTATTGAATGTTATGAGGAATCAGGTTGGCAACAGACAGCGGGAAGGAGGCTGAAATACTCTGGCAACCTAATGAGAATCTAATAAAATGCAAAAGTTGCTAATTCAGCCAAGGTCACTGAGGGAGTATAATCTGATCTATGCCATTTCTGCAGTAAGCTTACCTCTTTCCATTAAAGCAAAACATTAAGGGAAAGGGAATATGTCAGCAATATGGTTTTCTTTCTTTTTCTAAATCCAAACTTGGTCTGAACAGTGTTTCATAATCTTCTAAATATAGACATGAATCAAGAAAAAGGAAACTAAGAATGGGAATGAGTTCAAGTCTTGGATGATGCACAATGGAGGGCTGCAAATCAGAAGGGATGCATTGTTAGGGAATCCTGTCTCTGGTCCTGCATGGGTGTTTCATTACAAAGCGCTGGAGAAAACAAGGAAACAAGCAGTAGTGAAGTGATTTGATCACATTGTTTACTTTGGGATGATGATGATGATGATGATGATGATGATGATGATGATGATGATGTCTAAATCAGTTCCAGAAGGATTGAGACTATAACTCCAGGAATATACAGATGGTGTGCTTTGTAATGTGAAATTGTGTGCTTTGAAGTCAAGTGGGAAAAGCATCATGTCTATTGACTAAATCTCAAATTTGTTTATTCTCTTTGGTTATGTATAATATTTGCTTATGAATGATATTCCACTAATTTATTCTTCTTTAAGGTGAGTAGTCATCATCCCATGTAGTGTAATGGTTAAGGTGTTGAATAGGAATGGGAAAGATACAGGTTCTAGCCTTCAACCATGGAGGCTCCTTGAGTGACTTTGGGCCAGTCCTTCTCTCTCAGCCTGACTTTATTTTGCAGGATTATTGTGGGGAAAAATAGAAGAGATATGTATGTGGCTTTGAAGTCCTGAATAAAGATGGTATATAAATCTAATAAATAAAAACATACATATATGCATCAACCAGAATCACTATTGGAGGCATTTAATGATATGCAAAACATTTCAAATTCAAACACCCTATTTTCAGTTTGAAACAGAGCTCAAAGCACCTCCAAAATGTTAAAGATAACCCATGTCCAATGTGAAGCAGCTGTTTTGCAACAGAGCACTTTGAAGTTGAAACAGTTTGAATTCAAAATATTTGTGCATCCCTCAATGTGCTCATGCCAAAAGACATTCATTCTCCAATGGCAGCAATGTCATTTGCTATGCTAACCTAGCCAGTGGCTCTGTTGGATGGGACTGACTGGCGTTATAGCTGAATACATGGAGAGAACATGTTTAGTTTCCCCAACTGCCACATAGTAATACTTTAACAGTGTAAGATCTAAGCCTAGATTCTAAAGTAACACAGGTTGTGCCATCCGCTTATCTAATGATCACACCCCTTTGCACTGGTGATGAATGTAAAAGCAACACAGGTCTAAAAGGGATTTGAGATATACTCTGTGCTTGCACGCCCCTTGGATTCAGTGTAGGACCTCCAGTGCTGGAGGCAACAATAACATATCTGGGAGATGGCTGTCCAACTTTGGTTGTCCAAAGTTAAATATCAAAAGTGAATCAGAACCACCAACCTCCTGAAGCCATTTGATCCACTCATGAATAATCCTTACTATTACATAGTTGCATCTGAGATTCGACCAAAATCTACTTCCCTTTCATCAATTTCCCATTCATCAGTTTTGGTTCTACCCTCTTCTTGTGGCCATTCTTACAATGTGTAAAGACACTCTCTGCCTCTCGTATCTCTGTTTAATCTTTTCTATTGTAGGCTAAATAGACTAAGCTGCTTCAAGCATTTTCCTCATTGGACTTAGTTGTCCTTTCTGGCTTGATCTCCTTGGGTTGCTTCAGGCTCCACGTTAGGGCTTAAATATGTGAGAGGAAGCAGAATGGAGAACACTGGTGTAATCAGCTGCATTCATAATTAGAAATAAACCTGGTTCTGGTTTGTCCTGTTACTGAATTGGATCAGAGTAAGAACTAATAGTGGAGCTACTAAATACTTGCCATACTCTTTACACATCTGTTGCTGAAAGAAGATTTAAAGGAACTTAAAAGGGTAACTCTTTAAATCATGGCATGTAGGTTTTATTTTGTACATATCTGCATACTTCTGTTCTCTTGTTATTATGACACTGCTAACCCTAACCCTTAAGTACTTGTCAAATATTTTGTGCATTTGTGCATTTATAATAATAAAAATTTTAATGGAATACCCTGGGACAATCTTTATAAATAGCATACATGGAAGTCACCTTGAGCATTCACCAACTGGATCAGTGTTTTATCTTTAAAGAGAGAGGAAGAAATATTTTCATCTTCTCTCAGGCAGGGATTTTAACACTACTAAAAAGTTTGCTCTCTGTTTTTATTTATTTCACAGACAAGGAGCCCAAAGCTATCTCAAAGCCCACAGCCCAGCTTGGGAGATCAAGCTGAATATTTGTCAGAGGTATCTGTTGACTCCTTGGAAGTCATGTCAGAAGCAGAGACCCTGTCTCCTTTTTCAAGGGGAAGCCGTACTCGAGCAAGTCTTCCAGTTGTGAGAACAACAAATCAAACAAAAGAAAGATCTCTTGGTAAGACATCATCCACAACTATCTGCTTACGGTTGTGTTGGTATCTGCTTTACAGTGTTGTTAGTAGCTCTGAGGGTACAGATCTGTGATACCAGTTTGTATATATGATATATAATGAAAGAGAGAGAGAGAGAGACACCTAGAGGGACCCATCATCTTCATGAACATTGCCCCACCCCTAGGGGAGAAGGTTCTTCTAAGATCAGCTGGGCACCTCCTGCATGTAAAAAGATTAGTTGTGTGGAAAATTAACTTGTTGGGGATAGAATGTTCCAGGAAACATGCTGGTTTGGCCATTCTGAGAGTCACTGCTAGTTTTCTGGAAGTAAATAATCCAGAACAGGAAGTAGTTTGCTGTGCTCTGTATATGGTTTGGCTCTTAAAATTAAAATTCCTTGCTTTTAACCAGGTTCTATGAACTTAGCTTTCCAGTTATCTCACCATAAAAATAACTAAATTCCTCTTTAAATTATTTTTGTTACTTTGTATGCAAATATAAAAAAGAGGAGAGTCCAAACTTACTGCTGTCATACATTAAAATGAATCTTACATGTATATCCATGACAAGTTTTGCAATTACATTATTAACATCTAACTCAGTTTACTTAATAAAAAAGCAGTGGAAAATTAAACATAAAATAGCATGTGCAGTTCAAATGTTTAGGGCTCCCAAAGGTAAAAGTTTATAGTATTCAAATATAGAAAGACAGATATGTTCTTCAAACATTGGGTATCTTTCCAATAATGTCTTTTTATTTATTCATAAAACTGTGCAGTATCCATTTCTTTTTCTTCCTGTTACATTTCCAAACCATTGATATTTATGAGTATCTACAAATCAATAAATGTTTCAGAATTACTATGTGAAATAACTCCTCTCCAGAAGGGGGACAGTATAGCACAAAGCCACATATTATGAACCAATATTACATTTTGAATACTACATCTCTAGCAAATAGCTAAACCCTTCAACTTCTCTTGGAAAAGAATTATAGGTGCCCAATAGGCCTGAAATCAAGTTTTTTTTTTTGGTCAAAATTATCTTAATTTTGAATCTATACCCAAGTGGCACATAGATTCCAAAATGGCCTTTCATTGACATTTGTGTGTTGCATGATGCTATATTCCATGTCTCTGTGTGCTGTTGAACATCCAGTGTTGTGGATTCTAACAGTTGCCCACAAATAATTCTTACAGGGTTAGGAATGAAGCACAACTTTAACTCATTTAGACCTCATCAGGCACAGCTGAAATGGAACTGAATAGCACAATAAAAGTATTGCAGGTAGACTGCAGTGAGAGACTGTGTCCATGCTGTTTAGCTATAGGTTGAATCTGCTTCAGGCAGCTGAATGGGAAGTAAATGTTTAATTTATTTTGGACATGCATTTATTGCCAGAGAAGGGAGAGATACT
Source organism: Python bivittatus (assembly GCF_059951505.1). Classification (NCBI taxonomy): domain Eukaryota; kingdom Metazoa; phylum Chordata; class Lepidosauria; order Squamata; family Pythonidae; genus Python; species Python bivittatus. The sequence goes on along the minus strand of NW_028277088.1, from coordinate 17,429,376 downwards.
TGTCAGATGTTCTGGTGCAGGTCATTGGGTTCCATGCCCCATGAGTTAGGAGAGAAACATCCTTTCTTTTTTTGAGCCAGACTTGTTGACCCAGGAACTTTGTCAGTTTCAGTGATGTTGATGCTGTGGGGATATGTGCCAGTTGCTCAGGACACCTTTTTGCCTTGCTCCCAGAGCATCTTGCAATTTAATTAGTTTGGAATCAATTAATGCTTGCAATTAGCTACTCAAGGAAGAGGCAAAATGCTACCATAGAACAGCCAGGCTGTTTTCTATATAAGGCAATGAATACCGATTGCTGAGGCAGGCAAATGGTTATTATCATAACGTTGCTTCTGTCCAGCAGGACCCCAGCTCCCAGTGTGCAGAGTAGGATAAAGTCAGATGAATGGGTCATTAATCACAGAGTTGCTCATAAACTGTGAATGTGGTGGTTTATTTATTCTGCTAACAATCCTGGGCCATTTTTTTTTTATCCAGGCTGCTTTGATATCTGATATATAATCAGACTTTTTTAAAAAATACAAAAAAAAATGTAAACCAAATGCTTAACTGATTTCTCCAAAGCCAGAGAAGACCAAGAATAAAAAAAAAAGCTGTTCTTCCATATACTGTATTTTGAAGTAATTAATCCACGTCACTACCTTTAGTTATTATATTAGCCTTCCCAGATTTAGAACCCTTCTAATGTGTTGGACTGGCTGGGAATTATGATTACTGGAGTCTAATACATCTGAAGGATTCCAGGTTGGAAGGATATGGTACTGAAAGCACAATATGCAAGTTTTGAATTAGCTATCTTATATGGCCTCACACCTTCAATATATACAATTATCCATAGTAGTTGTCCTTCTCACATCAGGACTGCACATCACAGGCAAGAGATGTGCATCCATTTAAGAACTGATTAGCATAGCCTGATGGATTTGTGATCAGGTATAAAATTATGGTAATCAGTCCTGCTTTGGGATTGTTTTGATCAATGAAAAGTAGAACACTTCTGAATAAATAGAATCGGTGACTATCTATGTGTCATGTACATGACCCTAAGAGTTTTGTTCTAGTTGCAGAATTCAGTTAATCGTGCATTCTAAGTTTACTTGGACAATATGCCAGTACTACCAATTAAATTCAAATGGGATAGCAATTCTTTGATTTAGGTTGTTCCAAATAATGCCTGTGTCATATTCAGAAACTGGTAGAACTATGAAGATGTTGATTTCATCACTGGCTGAACTTATGGACTTTAGTTTTATGAGCTTTGGATATTATTGACATATTTGAAAGGTTATGTCTGTTATTAGACTTACATCCCAATATATTAATTTGACTGGTGTGTTTTGGGCTTTCCTGCCAACTCTGCTAAATGGGCCCCTCCACAATTGCTCTAAACCTCTACCTTGACAGCTTGATAATATATAGAAGGTTGTTGAAAAGATGGTTAGGTTACAGCTTCAGAGCACCCTGAAGCTGGAGGAAATGGATTATCTGGACCCTTGTCAGTCTGGTTTCACACTTCGGTGTTGTATGGAGATAGCACTGATTGCCCTTGTTGATGATTTCTGAAGAGATCAGAATGGTGATGGTGTGTCCATCCTGGCCCTCATTAATCTCCCAGTGGCTTTTGATACCATAGATCATGGTATTCTTCTGGACTAGCCTAGGGGTTGGGTGTGTGGGGCATGATGTTTTGGTGGTTCTCCTTCCTCTGGGGCCAGTTCCAATTGGTGTTGTGAGAGAAGAGATCTCAATTCTGTCCCCACTCTTATTTAAGTTCTCCATGAAGCTGCTGGTAAGATCATCTGCAGCCATAGGGTTAAGTATCTTCAACATGCTGATGACACTCAGATATACATCTCTAACTCTAACCAATCATGTGATGCTATCAAGGTTCTTTCTCTATGACTGGAGGCTGTGGGGGTCTTTATAGGGGAAGAACAGGCTTCAGCTTAACCCTAGTAAGACCAGGTGGCTGCGGATTTTAGGGTACCCCGCATCTGGAGATTCTCCATCATTAGTTGTAGATGGGGTAACTCTCCTCCAGACAGAACTGATGCATAGTTTGGGGACTCTTGGCTCCTGCTTTTGGGTCCTGGACACTGGCTTCTGCTCAAGGAGCAGATGGCAGATGTGGCCAGGAGGGCCTTTGCACAAATCTAACTTATGCACCAGTTGCCCTTGTTCCTGGAATGAGAGGTTTTGCTCATGGTTACTCATGCCTTGGTCACTTCCCGCTTGGACTTTTGCAATGAATTAAGCTGCTCTTGAAGACTATTCAGAAGTCCAGAATGCAGTGGCATGAGTAATTACATGCACGCCATGGTACGTCATTGTAACACTACTGTTCTTTTAGTTTTACTGGTTCCCAGTCAGCTTCTGGGTACAATTCACAATACTGGTTATCATTTATAAAGACCTTCATGGCATAAGACCAGTGATTTTCTGGACTACCCATCCCTGATTATTTTTGCCTGTTGTAGGGCTTTCCTGAATGATATTCCCCTCCTCAAGAGGCAATCCTTAGACCCAATGGTCTTCAATATTGACCAGTCTCCAACCTTCCCCTTTTTGGGGAATCGACCAGTTTGGGATTTGGTATCATCAGTATAGCTGATGATACCCAATTATAACTTTTGACTCCAGATAGCCAAGTGAGGCTGCGAGGTTCTGTCCCAGTGCCTGGAGGCTGTGCAGATTTGGATGGGGAGGAGCTATCTCTGACTCAGTCCTACCAAGACTGAATGGCTGTTTGGACCACCCAGATCTGGGGATATTCCAACTTTGACTTTGGATGGTGTTACACTTTCCCATTCAAGGATGGTGCACAGTCTGGGGGTCTTCCTGGGCTCACAACTCCTGCTCAATGAGCAGGTGGCAGCTGTGGCCAGGAAGGTTTTTGCCCAGCTTCATCTGATGCATCAGTTGCACACTTTTCTAGATTGGGGGCCCTTTAGACAGTCACACATGCCCTGGTTACCTCATGACTTTACTGCAATGTGCTCTACATGGGGCTGCCCTCAAAGATCACCCTGAAGCTTCAGCTGGTCCAGAATGTGATGGACCATGGGCAGTGATGGGCATGCCTCAGTATGCTCATGTAACACCTCTGCTTCGCAAGCTGCATTGGTTGCCAAATTGCTTCTGGGTGTGATTCAAGGTGCTGGTTGTTACCTACAGTATAAAGCCCTACATGGTATAGGGCCTGCTTACTTGAGGGACCACCTGTCTCCCATAATATCTGCCTGACCAGTTCAATCTGGTGGGGTTGCTGCGCTCTGGGTTACATTGATTAAACAATTCCACCTATCAGGGCCCTGGAAGAGCGCCTTCTCTGTAGCAGCATCCATCCTCTGGAATGAAGTTCCTCCCGAAATTTGAACAGGTCCCACCCTGCTGGTGTTTTGAAAGGCCTTAAAGACCTGGCTCTTCTTTCTTTCCTTCTGTTTCCTTCTGGGTTTATTTTCCTGCCATTGTTGTTCCTTTGTCATGTGCTGTTTCTGTGTGTCTGTTTCTATTTTTCTTTGCTTTTAAATGTTTTAACAATGGTAAGCCGCTCAGAGTCATTGGGAGTCAGGCAGCAAATAAATTAAATATATTGTTATTGTTGTTGGGTGCACAACCACCCAGATGCTTTGACTGGATTTGGCATTTTTATCCACCTATCAAGTCCTTCCCAAGGACCTGGGATAGGCAGATGTTGTTTGATGGTGTTAAAGATATTGTCACAGGATGTTAGCTGTTCCAAGTAAAGCTGCTTTTTGCAATTGACTGATGGTGATTTTCTCAATGCCAATGGCATTCACGTGGTGCTTCTGATGTTTTGGGATTGCACCCAGAATGCCTTTGCTCAGCCAACAGTCCTGAGTCCTGTACCCCACTTGTCACCAGATTTCAGGGAAGTAGAATACTAGCATGGTCCTCGTTGACCCAGGCAATGACCAGTCCAATATAGGTTTCTGTAAATTACATCTCACCGTATTGTTTATGCAAGAGGCACTCTTTGTCTGGCTCCTCTGATGAGACCTGTCCAACATAGTTGAATCTCTGGCATAGCTCTCATCCTTCTTGGAGCACTCAAGCCCCACAACCACATCAAGGTAGGGCCTCACTGGTTTTTAAAAATGTATTTATTTATTTATTTATTTATTTATTTATTTATTGGACTTGTCCCCACCCATCTCCCCACAATGGGGGACTCTGGGCGGGGGACAATATTGTTATTGTTATTGTTGTTATTTAGCACAAGGAGCACAGGAGATGGAAAAATTGCCCCAAATTTTGTTAACCTTCAACCAGCTGATCGCCCATGGCCTGCAGACTCTTTGCTGAATTTTGCATGTGTCAAAAAGACAAAAGAGTGATGCCTCTGTATCTTTTCCTTCTATACTTTCCCCCCAAAAATATGAATTTATGGGCAACTGCTAGATGCTATTTTATTTTTAAAAAATACTTTTCTGGGAGAAAGTAATATTTATTTCCTGGTTAAGCTGGTTGTCTAACATATTTCAGTGACACTTAGATATGTGGCTGTTGAAAGCCCTCACCACTACCTTCTGCCCTACTACAAAACTGCTAAGGCCAGGATGAAAGTTACTTAGCTGCATTGCTGACTCAGCCAATATACTTTTTTTTTTTTTCTTTATCAATAAAGATAGTCCCCAGGCTAAGAACACCCGGCTTACAGATGACCCATAGTTAAGAAAGGAGCCTATTATAGCAAAATTTGAGTTAAATACACAATGGTTCGAGTTAATTATACAATATTACTTATATAGTATTATACAATAATACTGTTCCAGCTTATGTACAAATTCAGCTTAAGGACAGACCTTGAGAATGGAACCCATTCTTAAACTGCAGACTACGTGTATTTGTTTGATCATTTATCACTTGAATGGGCAGGTGGTGGGTTTGGAGGATCTATTTCTTTTCTTTTTTATAACCCTGAAGGCCACCACAATTTACCGTGGCTAGAAAGACTCTACCAGGGAGATTCCCTCAGTCTTCAGTCCACCCCAGCAATTATTTCAGTGCTATATGACTGCTTTGAACAACAGGAGAGCAATATTAATCCTTCCCATCTCATGCTGCTATTCAATTCCACTAGTTCAGGTCCACTCCATATGGTAAATTTGTACCTGTACAGTATCTGTCTCTACTTACTCTTTAATAGTTTTTTTTTTTTTTTAGTATTTATATTTTTTTCTCTGGGTATCTTGGATTAAAAATTAATAATTAAAAAAACTCCATTGATTAATACAAAATCTAAGACTGAATATTTATGCTTGTGTTGTTGAAGGACTCTGGATGTGCCCACGCTGAGATTGCACAGAAACAGTAGAAATGGCAGATCATGAGCTTGGATTATAAACCAATGTCATTCCAAGGACTTTGGGTTTGTTAGCTGAGTTAATATTGCTGATTTCAGTCCACGTGGCAGCTGTCTCTTCTGCCCCTCATCAATATTTTTGCCTATCATGCAAAGTCTTGAATGTATTTTGAATAGTGTTCCTTTTCACTTTGAAGAGCAACTCAGATGAGGTGTCAGATTTTTCTGAGATGGGAAAAAATTTACTATTAACACACCTGGTTACCAATACATGTGGATCAAATTGACCACAGCCCTAAATCTTTTGGGTCTAAGTAGATTTGAGGGCAGACTTTTAACCTAAATTTTGCATGTTGTACTTGGCTTTTCTTCTCTATAATGATTTTAAAGATTGGGTTTTTTCTAATTTAGGATTGCTGATTTTATTATTTCTATATGGAAAATGTCAGCATTATGGTATGGTATATCCAAAAAGGCAATTTGAACAAGTTAGAAATGGGGGGAAATGACCACAAAATCAGCAAGAACAAAATCCAGTTGTTAAAAGTGAGAGTTGAAGATGATCATGATATTAAAAAGGTTGGAAGCAAGGAAAAGAAATGGCATCCACAAATGGATGATGAGTAATAAATTGAATAAAAGGTTTCTGAAGTGACCCTCAGCTGCCAAGCCACCATTCCTTCACTTTATTTAACAGCCCCTGCAAGCTATGCTGGCAAAAGCATAGCATGTCAACATTTATGCAACCAGTGATTTTTATCAGTAGCTATAACCACTGTTGCCTGTTTTTGTGGTAGCTAGAATGTGGGACCAGAAAATACTGAAGTTCTGGTGGAAGGAAGTTGCCTCATGTTTAGGAACAGCAAAATAAGTTGAAGCCATGATTCCTGCCAATGAGAAAATATCCAAGAGTCCAGCACAAGGACTGGGAAAGTGGTATCTGCAGACCACCCAGATAGCTTCTACAGGACCCCACTACTATGACTCACATCTTGAGGGAGATCAGCATTCCTGTTTTTTCCAAGACTATAACAATCTCTTGATGTTTCAACCAACACAGCTTGAATGTCCAGAATTCTCAACAATGTCCATGCTAAGCTAGATGGGGAGATGAAGTTAAGTATTTATGGAAGGTGTCAGGATTGGGGAAGGCTGTAGTACAGTATCAGAAATGGACTTTTGGAGCATAAACAGTGATTTGATATCATTGTTATCCCCATTCCATTCTATATACTTTCTGGCTGATCTTATTAATTCATGTCTTTGCCCCATAGCTACTGCGGTGGTCTCATTTTCTCCCATGGGGCTTCAGTACAAGCAATTTCCGCTGGGTCGCACCTGTCCTTTCTGTTGACTTCTTGATGCATGAAAGTCCTAGTTAATTACATTTAAAGCCAATACTGGCATGTCTTCAAGAAAAACAGGCCCAAACAATCAGCTTTAATTACTGATTTGAAACAAAAGACTCCCAGGAAACTAAATAGCTCAAAGGTGACCACATTTTTCTTGTTTAGTTTCTCATAAACCTCCTGTGCCTTCTTGTGTAAATGAATAGGATTTAAAATGAAATATCCCTTATCTTTGGGTAAATGTTTTGCAGGACAGAAATACCTCTTCTTCCAACTTAATCAGCATCTAGACTGGTGCTACTGATTTTTAAAAAATGGTTTATGCACCATTGATTATGCTTATGTGTTTTTTTGAGAATGTGTCCTCAGGGGAAGTATGAAATGCACACAGTCCCAAATAAACCTGTGTAATCACATTTGTCCCTTGCTTTAATCTGTTCTTCCTTTGTGTATAAGCAGATATCTTGAAAATGCACCTGAAAAAAGGCAATAGATGGAACTAAAATACTGTTTGGTATTGCTTCCTTGGTAAACATACATCATGCAAGTAATGTTAATCTGCAAAAGCATTATTTGATAGCTATGCCACATCCCCTGTTTTATAACCCAGAAGCTCCTGCATAAAAAGGCAGTTCCAATGCCCTGACTTAATTAAAGTGATGCGTACATCTGGTATGTCTTCTGAGCACTCCATAACTTTTAACAGGAGGAATAGGGTTCCACCATAAGGATCTCTTATAGGCCTGTTCAGTGAGTCTCTATCTTTATCCAAGCCAGTCTGGAACCTGGCACGTTATCTGGAGAAGTATTGTCTGGTTTCTAAATTCTTGTGGCTAGAGTTGTGCCTCAGCCCACCTGCATCAAGATGCTATTACAAATGTCTCCTGCTCTTTTTGGTGGCTTGTGTCAAGGAGCATAGGCAGTGTATTCCCCCAGAACATCTAAGTCTGCATTCCCAACCTGGTGCCCTTTAGATGTTCTGGGACACCAGCTCCCCAGATTCCCAACCAGCATAGTTTACTGGCTGAGAACTTTAACGAGTTGACATCTTAGCAAGTCTGGGAAAGTAGCATGCTGGGGAAGATTACCTTATATTGTGCCTTGGAAACCCTATGTCTTGTCTTGGGCTCAGTAAGCAATGCAGAGATCTAAGAGCCATGTCAAAAACTTGGAATTGTAATTCCATGGACATAAATTTAGGTATAAGATTCACTGAGTGCAGTAGGGTTTTTACAGGTAAGATGGAGTTCTGTGTGTTTTTTTTACCCCCAGCCCACTCATTTTTATAGGGCAATCACTTCACTTTAAACATGTGTTTAATTTCAAACCCAATGTATATTACAGTAAAACTATGCACATCTTTGTCCCAAACAAAAAATGATGTTGCCATAATAATTTTGAGTTGACTTGCAGGGTTTTTTTTTTAATAAATACAGTGGATCCTGCTAAAAGAGTATGTGAAGACAAAAATATTACAGATTTCTATTTCTTGTCTTGTCTTAAACTGTATGGAGTACATATAATTAGGTGAGAACAACTAATGGAAAGTAATGCTTAAAGTCTGGGTTAGAAGTACCACAAAGATCATGAAGGTGACCTCAAGAACAGTTCTGAAATTGTCCCTGGAAAAGTTAATGCTGAGATGGAAAGAATAATTGCTGCCTATGAAGGAATTTATCCTACATTACAGGAAGTGTTAATCATTATAAATACTCTGCTACTCTCCAAAGAATTCTATCCTCAGTAAAGGATGCTGTGTTGTCTTTGGATATGCAGATATTTGTCTGTAGAGACAGTCTCTTAGTTTGCCTCACTGCAAATTATGTCATGATGTTACATGTTCCCCACTCCCATACTGCTCTTTGCTTCATTGGTTGCAACACATAAGGGATGATATGTCAAACATGGGGAAACCCCTGCTGTCCAGGAGTTGTTGGACTGGAACTTCCGTCAGTCCTGGCTGATGTCATCAGTGTGAAGCCTGCTGGGAATTGTAGTTCAGCGGTATCTGAAGGGTCACTGCTTTCCTAACCTTATATTTTGCATATCATATGTGATTTTGCATTTGGTAGTAGAACTTGGGGTCAGGCATGTTACCTATGTACAGTTATTGGAAACAGACATATGTTGGATTTATTTACAAACATGCAACTGAGGGCAGCATCTCTGAAACTCTGGTTTGTTGAAAAAGCTATTGCACATAATGCTACACTATAATGGGTTGGTTCACAGATTGCACTAAGCCAGAAATAAACCACATTATAGCTTAACATTATATATGAGCCAGCTCATTCAAGAAGTATGCTAGTATCTCCCTAGTTTTATTTTGGAGGAGGTTGTATAGGAGGATAGAGGCCAAGATGAATGGTAGAGTTTTCTTGGCATTGGGCTCAAATCTCTGTGTCTTTGTTTGCTTGTGGTGTTTTTTTCCTACCTCTTTCAAGAAAATCAGGCAGAAATTTCACAAAGCAGAATTTGTAATCTTGCTTATTTCAAAGAAGTCATTTTTATATTCCCACTGCTATCAATTATATTATTTATTTTAGTATTTTTAGTCCACCCATCTCTGGATGTTAAAAGGATTATAAAATTATGATTATAAAATTATGATTGGTGTTTTTAATTGTAGAATGTTTTTTTAATTGTTAGCTTTTATGATTTGTTTTTTATTGTACGCTGCCCAGAGCCACACTTTGAGATGGACGGCTATATAGATATGATAGATACATTAAAATAAATTATACAGTCAGTTTTTAAAAATCCATTATTTGTCAAATAAAACAAAATATATAATTCATTTATCTATTTAAATTGATTGGCCACCCAACTCCAATGAACTCTGGGTAGCATACAAACCTATAAAAAACATAAAAACAGCTAAAAACATTAAATCAGATAGCCTAGACCAAAATAATCTAATAAACTATAAAATCAACCATACAGGGGCCTTAAATCATAAACATCAACCCCAGGCCTGTGACCAAAACCAAGTTTTCAGTGCTTTCTGGAATCCTAGGAGAGATGGCGCCATCCTTATCTCTGGGGGGATGCTGTTCAGAGGGTGGAGGCCACCACAGAGAGGCCTTCCTTGGTCCCACAAGATGACAGTGTTTAGCACATCCACTTTGCTGGAACATGCTGGGCAGGCAGAAGTGATTGGAGACAAGCAGTCTGTCAGATATCCAGGCCGTATGCCATCCAGGGTTTTATACGTAATAGCCAGCACCTTAAATGGCACTTGGAAGCCAACTGGCAGCCAATGCAGCTTGTGTAGCAGTGGTGACACATGGGCACACCAAGAGGCACCTGTTACTGCTTGTGCCACTGCATTTTGAACCAGCTGTAGCTTCTGGGTGATCTTCAAGGGCAGTCCGATGTATAGCACATTGCAATAATCCAATCATGAAGTGACCGGGGCATGAGTAACTGTCTGAAGGGCCTTTCAGTCGAGGACAGGGCACAACTGGTGCATAAGATAAACCTGTGCCAAGGCCCTCCTGGCCACAGCTGCTCATCGAGCAGTAGTTGCAAGTCCAGAAGGACCTCCAGGTTGCGCACCCGTCTTGACTTGGGAAGTGCAGCCCCATCCAAGACCAAGGATGGTAACACCCCTGACTCTGGGGGTACAAACAGCTACAGCCTCTCAGTCTTGTTAGGATTGAGCCAAAGTCTGTTCTGCCCCATCCAGACCCGAACAGCTTCCAGACACAGGGTCAGTACATCGACAGCTTTGCCTGCGCTGCTCAGGGTCGAGATGTAAATGACACCATCCCTTCCATCACATTTAAAATAAAAATTGGGCAAATGGTTTTGGACTACTCTGGAGGCTGCTCTTAATGCCTTGCAACCCTTCACTGGCCAAACATTGTGTTGCCCACAGAAGAGGGCCCTAGATTGAACTAATCAGTTTACACACTGTGGAAACTTCTTTATCAAATTGCAGGGTTTGCAGCAAATAGTCTTGGGAGCTTGTAGTAAAACTGTTGTAAAACATAGAATACAGAACAAAAGATTTCTTTATAGTACCTGTATGACTTGGCAGCACATAATCAGTTACCCAGAGAATTCTACCTTTTTTTTTCCAGTGTGGGATTGGAAAGGATATATATGTGTCTGGTTTGAAGCTTAAATTCTCTGCTTTGTTTGTGGTAACCAAGACTTTCATTTCTTGTTTCTTTTGCTCCTAGGAGTTTTATATCTTCAGTATGGAGATGAAACGAAACAGCTAAGGATGCCCAATGAGATTACAAGCACAGACACTATCCGTGCCCTCTTTGTAAGTGCCTTTCCCCAACAACTGACCATGAAAATGTTGGAGTCTCCCAGTGTGGCAATATATATCAAGGATGAGAGCAGAAATATCTATTATGAATTAAGTGATGTAAGGTAAGTAACATTCTATGGCTTGAGGTAGCTTTCTTTGTAAAGATTGGCAGTGCCAGAAGTGCCAAGATGCTCATAGTATCTCCAGATGATTCCCCCCCCCCCCCAGGTTTCTTAAAAAAAGAAAATGAAAGGCATTATAAATGGTTGGAAATTCTCAAGACCATTAAATCATGCAAGTTTCCAATATTCTCTCAAGGGCCTCAGTCTACCAGTAGTAATCTTTTGGGGTGACATTCCAGTGGTGGGTGGGTCCAGAGCTAAAATTGGGTAGAAGTACATCATTGCAGACATTCTCTCTGCCTTTAGCACTTCATTTTTTCCCTTTCTTTTGTATCTGGCATGTTGTTGTGGAAGTAACCCATCATTCTTCCCAGAAATCTGGATTAATCATTTGCAGGAGGTTTCTGAAATCTGGCTCAGGGCCTCATATGGCCATAGGGCTTAACAGTTAAAAAAGAAATATAGCAAATTAAAATTATCCCGAATTTCATAATAATTCCAGTGGTCTGGGAAGTACTACATGCTTCTTGTTGCTCTGTAGCTCTGTATTACTAAATATCCATCCATCCATCCATCATTTAAATTTATTCTGTTAGGTGTGTAAATGTTTAATATGGAAGCAAGTATACATCCCATGAGTTGGGGAGATTCAAATATTTTAGGTTTAAATCAAAGACTTTGAAGGTATGCTGCGGATGCTCTCACAAAATGGCTGCCACGGATGGCTTTTGTATTCAGGAATCAGCTGTGTGCAATAAAATACTGGTTTGCCAGAAGGTAGACTGGTGCCTTTGGCCACCCCTTCTACCCCCAAGATGCACGCACCAGCTCAGGTCACTTTATTAATCAGTAGACATTTCTGTGAGAGCCAGTTTGGTGTAGTGGTTAAGGGACCTGGCTAGAAAGTGGGAGACTGGGAGTTCTAGTCCCACCTTAGCCACGAAGCCAGCTCAGTGACCTTTGGCCAGTCACTCTCTCTCACCCTAGGAAGCAGGCAATGGTAAACCACTTCTGAAAATCTTGCCAAGAAAACTGCAGAGGCTAGTTCAGGCGGTCACTGGGACTCAAAGGCACACCCCCCCCCCCCAAAAAACATTTCTGGCCCTCCTTCATTGTTGACATTTTTGTTGTCATGATAAGACTGCTGCTGGTGGTTTATATCTTCCTTTCAAATACTGCACATTATTAGAGTGGCTTGCCATAAAATCTCGAAAAGGCTATGAAATGTGTAAAAATCAACATTTTTATAAAAGCAGAGGGGGTACCAGGCAGGACACTCTGGGGAATATGTTCAACATTAGGCCCTAGGACTGAAAAAACGTCCCCCAGACAGTTGAGCTCTGCATTCTCCGAGGATCTCAGCATGCAGTCTGCCAGATGGCTGTTGCTTCGGCATCCACATGTGTGGAAAAATGAGCTGATAGAGCCTGGAGATGTAGAAGTGAATGTGCAATTTCAGATACCTGATGGAAGGACACATTTTGAATGTTGTCATTTGTGTGGGTGAACATGCTTGCGTGCCTGCCTTAGCACAGTACTTGGGACCCAGATATACTCCCCAGACAGGACTGGCAAGATTCAAGCCAAAAATGCCAGCCAGTGTTGACAACACTGAACTCAGCAGGAAACAACTTCCTATGTTCCTAAGATATGCAGACAATCTGCTGGTAGAAAGTTAACACTTAAGAGAAACTAATAGGAATATTGCTGCCTCGCTATTCTATTGCATATTCAGTTTCAACCTTACTTTGTTGTGATTGAGAAGTAGTGGTCCACAATGTTAGAACAGCCTTGTTTATCTTGGTCAACTTTCAAATGTATTGGGAATTAGGGCTCCCTATTTGGGCTATATAAATCTGGATAAGCAGTAGATAGCAGAAAGGAGATAGAATTTTCTATAGTGCTTCATTGCCATACACACGCAACCTAGCTATTATGATCCTAGTGTAGGGTAGCAGGAGGGGAAATATAGGTAGTGTCATGAAAATGGTGGATTCTCTTTTGAAAAGGCATTGCAATGAGCTTACATTGCCCACGGGTATATATTTTTCTTGTGGTTTCTGTTCAATGCTGACTTCATTATATCTAAACATCTAATTAACCCTACATTTCTTAACAGCCAACGTTCCTTCGTCTTTTCAGTTCTCTGGCTTTTCCTGGCAGACTGCTTGAATTTGATAGAAGCAATGCAAGTTCTAACTAGTTACAGATTCAAAGCAATTACCAGCAGCATTGTGACTTTAAAAGAAACTAGACCTGTCCAAAAATCCTTCACCATGTGTCTCTCTTTTCCCCCCTCCACCAAAATGATAATCCCACTGATTAAGATCAGCCCACTAAACTTATAGCTGCACCTGGAGTAGAGGAATTCAGTGTAATGTGCAAATTCTCTGAGGATGGCTGGTGTTAAATGAAAGGCATCATAGCTTTAGGAGGACATTAATGCATTTAGATTACATTCTTTGTAGCCACTCATGGCAGAAGGAGAAAACAGCAAGATTTGCTCTAGACATCTAATCTGTAAACTCTAAGGTAGGTTTTGAAACTAAATGGTAAACCCTTTGACTTTTTAATTTATGAAGTTAGGTTTTGTTAACTGGGAATTTACCTTGAGAATCATTTGGGCTAATTTCAAAATAAAATGAACAATTTAACGTTGGGCATGTCTTAGAGATATTTGCAATTTCAAGCTATACATGTTTGTTCAAGAATAGATTTCACCTTATGCATTTGAAGCAATTTGAGTTATCTGTGATTCAAGTATTTTACTCCTAAGGAACTTAGATAAAAATTGTTTTGGTGTTTTATTTTGATATGTATCCTTATTTCAAATCAGGGAAAATATCACCCTTGGTGATAAGAGACAGATAAAAGCCAATAAAAATGCTATTACTTATGAAAGGTGTTTGATTTCATACTGTTCTTACTTGCATCTAGGATCTTTAATGAAACTGAAAATGAGTATCAGCTTATCTTAGAAGAACAATCCCTTCCTAGGGATAAGTGAGCAGTATTGTTTTTATCTTTGTCTCTTGCACAGCATGGCTTTTTCATTGGCTGGTTGCTGGCATGTCACTACCTGGAGTATTCAGATAAGCAAAGTAAATGGGCTGACAGGAAGTCCTTTCTTCCCTTACGTGTGCACATGTGTTTTATTTTTAATTCCAGGAATATTCAAGACAAATCTTTCCTTAAAGTTTACAACAAAGATCCTGCCCATGCTTTTAATCACATGCCTAGAGCGATCAATGGAGATGTAAGGGTAAGTGCTAGACCTTCATTTATTCAGAGTGTGCTTTGGTTGTTTCTTTGATATGAGAGCCTGCTTCTGCAGGACCATAAAAATGACACAAATGTGTGAAAATTGCCCCTTAATTATTTTGCCAAATGTGCTAACAGAAGTCACATTAGAGAAAGTGTTAAAAAGAATGTGGTATTTGAGTAGTTAAATAATGGTTGTAAAACTGATGGAATACTGCAGATGTTTGATCAAGTTAAGCATGACTGGCAAATCAAGGGTGGTCCATTGTGGGGTTAATCACTTCTTTTCAGAGTGGCTGCGTTCACATAACACACAAGTTCACCATGGTTTATCTATCAAATTTTCTGGGTTCACATAATATTCTGAATTGTAAACTAATCATATATCCTGGGTTGCTGCCATATGCTGGGTTACACATGGTTGGATAGTTTGTAGTTGTGTCTTGTATGAACACAGTTGGTTATGCTTACTCTAGAAGTAACTGCTCTTAGGGCTGCTGATCAAGGTTCACTCTTAATGCGGGATCATAAAGCTGTTTGATAAAATACTTCCAGTGCTAACTAGAGTGGCCAAAAGTAATGCATGCCTAGCTTCATTAGTAAGGAATCACACTCTAAAAGGGCATGCGCCAGAGTAAAAAAATCTAACTGCTTAACTGACTGCAGTGAGCCAATGGTATTATTCACTAAGCTGCTAATAAATAATATACTTTGTTTGGTTTGGGCCTGTTATGTTGTGTGAATCATGACAATTGTGAGAAATCAAGCCACAGTTTAATAAAATGTATGCATTGGGTCACTAGCTGCAATTACACATCATGCCAGCATGTCTAGGGCTGGTGGATCTGATTACAAAACTTGGAGTAACCACTAGATGATAGCAAAGAGTTAATGTTTTCTGTTTCTCTATTGCCACCTAATGGTTATATAGATTTTTGTAGGCGAGATATACAGTAGTATCCCTAAGCCTGCTACTTCAGGTTGTATCTTGATTATTCCTGTTTGGTGATTGCTCCTATTGCCAGTAGAAATCAAACTTGGCACCTCCTCCCATAATTTGTTTACTGCCACCATCTTCAAACCAGGAACACTGGCTATTTTCCTTCCCAATAAGCCCAAGTTAAAAGCCTTGATTTGTTTTTCGGCTACCATTTCTTATTTAAGAGGGATAAAGGAGAGATCCAGGTTCACACATCATGCCAAAGAAACTGATTGGACCTGATAAATTTCTGCAGTTTGTTTAGCTACTCCTGCTAGTAAAAGCCAGGTGGGAGTGACTGAACACCATATACCACCCTACCTCTTGTTTGTGGAAAGCAGGAATGCTTATTTACTGAGACTGTGAATAGGGTCAAGGTCTTTGAATCTTAGATCCTTCCATATTGCCTGCTGAGATGTTGGGGCCATGATAGGTAGAATTGAACTGTGTGACATTTTGAATTTTTATTGGAATCTCACAAATTTTGGAAAACCAATGGAACTGAACTACTGAGTAAGCATTCATAGAATTGTACTGTAGCTCTAACTCTTAGCATTGATGGTAGGTAGCCTCTACAGATCATAAACCTAAATGCAAATGTTCACTTTTGCCACATTTAAGGAAATATGAAGCATCCATTTCTTAGCCATATCACACTCTGCCTAGCTCCTCTTCTACTTCCCATGATTTTAAGTTCATATGATAGGACACGTGACTGGGGTTTTATTGGTGCTCCAGCAAATTTTCACAGGCTTCTGTATCAGAATGTGTATTAAATCATCTTTTATACTGCTGAAATTAGTTGTTCTTTTCCTAAACTTTTTTTTCCCAGGCATTTAGCCTGGTAGAAAAGAATGGAAGCATCAAGTTAATTTTAGTTTGAGATCTATGACCACCTTCATCACCAGGGCATTCCCAAAGTAAGAATAAATCACAGCTGGTGCAAAATGCTACTTTAAAATAGTGCAAATGGGGGTTGCCCAGGAGAAATATCACTGCTGTTACTGCTTAGATCAGGTATTTCCTTAAAAACAGTTTTTTTTCCTCCTTCAAAATCCCCCTGCCCACTCTCTTTGAATAAAATGCATTAATTCCATCAGGCCAAAAAAAGTATTGCCAGCAAGGGAGTGGCTTGGTTTTTGGTAGATCATATAGGATTTTGAAACGGATGTTAACTGTTGGTGCAAAACACCTGTGAAAATAGGGACTTAGAATTGTGCATTTGTTTGGAATTTCTCAAGAGCATGCTGCAATGTTTTGCATAGGGAGTCAAGACTATAAAAGCATTGCTGCAGTTATTAATGTAGCAGGAGCTGGACATTTCTAAATATATTACAAACTCAGCTTCTTGTGCAATGGCTCCTCTGTACTTCTTGCCTGGTTCTCCAGTGGCTCGGTGGAGGTATGTCGTGCTGTAGGTGGTATGTTAAAATGTCTATCTCTGCCAAGAAAATTCATTTCCTGACCAGTCAGCTTGTTCTGAACGGGGATGTTGCTAGCTTTCACAACTGGAGCAGAGTAACTACGGTAGCTGTTGGGAAGACGGCTGGTGTGTCATTCAAGTTCTTCGGGTAAGTGTTTCTAAGGAAGGAAGTGGGAAAGGATGGAGAATGGATAAGGAAGCACCCTTACAAGCGTGCGCTCTATTTTTAGTTCTTGGGGAACAAATTGAGAAAACCAGAGAGGAGGAAAATTGCACAGAAAAGGCAGCAGTCTTTTGGGGGAAGAAGTGCCTTCATTTATCTGGTTGCATCTATGGTAGTTGGAATGGAAGAAAGGAGTTTATTTCTATGCTTAGAATTGGACTGAAAAGAATGCTTCTTACATCTTCTAGGGAAACCCCTCTTGCTGAAGCAGTGTTTCTCAACCTTGGCAACTTGAAGAACGTGTGGACTTCAACTCCCAGAATTCCCCAGCCAGCCATGCTGATTGGGGGATTCTGGGAATTGAAGTCCACACGTTCTTCAAGTTGCCAAGGTTGAGAAACTGCTAGAGGGTTACTTGCTGTCCTGTCCAATTTTTGTTTCTGATTTTTTTTTTTTAAGTAAAAAGATTTTAGTATGTTTGACAGGCTTATCACAAAGCAACATTATCCAAGGTGCAGAAAAGGAGTAATGAACAGGAACTCAAAAAAAATAAGGCAGGAGGCAAGAAAAAGCAAAGGAATTATCACTAGCTGAGCCCTGTTAAGATGCCGTGAATGAAACCAAACTTCGTCTCAACTTTGGGGCTTGGATGGCTTTTTTTGCACAGTCCCGTTTGGCCGCCTTTTTTCCTTTTGAATCGCAGGACAGCCAGCCAGGTGGTGGTTCGGTTTCCATTGCTGTGATTTCCAGCACAGCACGTTGCAAGCAAGTGCTGAAAAGACTGTTTGGTGCCCTGTAGAACCCTCTGCCATAATTACTTTAACAAGAGCCACATTTGCATCCAGAAGGTGTCAGTAATAGATTATCTGGGGGGAGACTCACAGTGGATGCAAAGAGATACCAAGTATTGGATCTAAGTCTTTCAATACATTGTTCCTCTCTTTTTGCACTCTTCTTTTCTCGTCTTTCCAGTTTGCTCTCTTGTTCAGAGAGCGCGGGTAGTCTTAAAAGTTTTTCTCTCTTTTCTGTGTAGCCTTATGTTCCCCATCTCCATTTTTTAAAATGCAAGGTGTTTGCTATCTAGTTATATTTTCTTTAAAGAATTCAGATTCATTTTGCTTCTCCTGTAGGATGCTATGCATCTTCCCTTTTTTTTTTTTTTTTTTTTAGCAGGATAAACTAAATTATTGGCTCTAAAGTTGTCACAAACCCAGCACTCACATATTGTATTACTGGAATTGTGAATACTTAGCACGTATGTATGGAAAGAAGCATCTGCTAGATATCTTATGTCACTGCCTTGTCCTCCTGATTTTCGTAGCCAAATTCTGGTCTTTCAGTTATCAAGCATATAATCATTTGCCTTTGCTTTAGACTAGTGGTTCTTAAACTGTTTGACCCAATTACCCCTTTTCCCAGTCTCAGTGTCATTAATCCCACAAACCCAGACTCTGTTATTTTACACAAGGATCTTAGCAGCAGCAGTAGTCCCAAACTGGATCCTTGATTCACAAATAAGCAGTTATAAAGTGTTCCATTACCCCTAGGATACGCCCAAATTATCCCTAGGTTAAGAACCACTATTTCAGCTATGTCAGGCTATTGGTTGGGAGAAAGAAAACTGTTGAAGTGAGTTTGGCAGCCTATAAATCTAATCATCATCAACATCATCATGAATGTTGAAGCTGAAAAGGCTGAGGGGGACATGACAGCAGTCTTCTAATACATGAAGGAATGTCACAGGGAAGAGGGTGTGAATTTATTCTCCAGAGCACCCAAGGGTAGGACAAGAACCAGTGGGTGGAAGATCTACAGTGAGAAATCTGAACTTGAAATAATGAGGAATTTCCTGACTGGGAGAGCTGTTAAGTGGTGGACAGCCTGCCTCCTGAAGTCGGGGTGTTCCGTCACTGGAGGTTTTCAAGAAGAGATTGGAAAGCCGTTTGTCTGAAATAGTCTGAGGATTCATACACTGGGCTGTATGAATTTGGACTACATGACACCAAAGTTCCTTCTAACCCTCTGACTGTATTCTCCGATTCTATTTATCTCTTCTGATAAGGATTGGCTAATATCCAACCTGCTTATCCACCACCATTCCTCGCATAAACACATATAGCAGTTCTAACATGCATATATACAGTGTTCCTCTTGTTCAAAGCCAGTCCATTAAAGAAGCGCTTGTGTGACATTTATTCCTGTTATTCATGGAAACTTACTGGGTGATTTTTGGGCCAGACATTCTTTCTCAGCCCCATCTACCTCACAAGGGTGTTATAGTGAGAATAGCATGAAAGGAGATCCCCATACAAGATGCCTCCAGCTCTTAGAGAAGAGGCAAGAATAAATCTAATTGTGTGTTAAAGTTGTATTTGAGCTAGGCCACGTGGTTCCAAATCATGACTTAGCATGTTATGTAGACCCAAATGTTTTGAGGAGGAAGAACTGAGTTCATCTCAGTGAAGTGAGCAGGGTGTAACTGTAGATGCTTTATGAATACCTCACGCTTTTCTCTCCTACTCATTTACTTGGTGAAAAGGACTGGTGAACCTCAAGAAAGAAGCCACAACATTATACAGTTCAGTTCAGGAAGTGTAAAGCCTCTCTTGAGAAGTTTCACTGCTCTTATTAAATTGCCTTTGGAATTCCTCAAAGGTCTGAAAAAGACCTCCTGAGTGTTGCCATAGATGCAATTTATTTGCAGCTCCTCTGCAGTCATTCTAATCTTTGAGGCTTGTGGGCCACCCAAATCAGTTCTTACCCACAGCATTTCCTTAGATCTCTGTGCTGTAATGTTTTTTTGCCCATATAGAGTATATGTAAGAGGGAGGCCGCTGAGCTGCTCCTGCTGGTGGCTGTACTTCAGATGATCTTGGATCTTATCAGATGTGGACCTCCTCCTCTTCCTCCTCCTAGAGCTGTTTGCCCCTTCACACACTTAAAGTTATGGAACAAATAGTGAGGAAAAGCACTTAGTGTTTCCCCCACTTTCATTGCTCCTACTATCACTGGAAGACAAGCAGCAACCATGGGAACCCTAAGACTGGAGGATTTTTCAGAATATTCACTGCTAACTGAATGCCCTGACTATGGTAGCCCACCTGGTTCCCACATAATTAGGAGGGGTGGGCATGTCTCATTATGCTCACATAATTCCACTACTTGGTGAGCTGCACTGGTTTACCAGTGGGCTTCCAAGTACAATTCAAAGTGTTGGTTATCATCTAGAAAGCCCTTCCTGGCATAGGGCCAGGTTATCTGAGAGACTACCTATCTCCCATGGGTTTTCCCTATCTGATAAGATTGGGCAGAGGTGGTGCATTTTAAGTTCCCTCAATCAAGCAGTGCCTGGATCCCAATAGATGGGATGGAATAGCATGCTTTCTGTGTCATAGCGCCTGCCCTCTGGAATGGTATACGGGCTCTCACCCTGATGGTGATCAGGATGCTATTGAAGACCTAGCTATTCTCCTAGACCTTGGGGCAGGTTGATGGTTGAGCTCCTGTTGGAAGGGTTTTTTGTTCGTCTGTCTCCAGGCTGCTTATGAATTCTTTCTCTTTTATTTTATTTAAAACATTTGTATAACCACCCATCTTAAAACCAAATTCTGGGCGGCTTACAACCCAGCAATAAAAACAATATATACAGCTAAAACAAAAATAAAACCAAAAACAGAAAAAACTGGCATTGCAACCTTACATCCCTGATGCAACCCATCATGTTTTTCTCCTACTATGACCTCACCCTGTCCCAACGCCTGGGGGACGAGACAGGTCTTGAATGATCTCCCAAAGGTTAAAAGGGTGGGGGCCTGTTGGATCTCAGGTGAGAGGATATTCCATAGGGCAGAGGCTGCAACGGAAAAGACACAGTTCTGAGGACCCACCAGGAGGCAGTGTTTAAGGGAAGGGACCTGGACTATGCCTATACTGTCTGCTTTGTTGGCATGGGCAGATACCTTTAAGGAGAGGCTGTCCTGCAGATAACCTGGCCCTATGCCATGTAGGGCTTTAAAGGTGATAACCAGCTCCTTGAATTGCACCTGGAAGGAAACTGGGAGCCAGTGCAGCTTGTACAGAAGTGGTGTAACATGGGCGAACCTAGGAGCACCCAACACTGCGTGCACCACTGCATTCTGGACCAGTTGTAGCTTCCGAGTGGTCTTCATGGGCAACCCATTTAGAGCTCATTGCAGTAATCCAAATTTTATCATCTTTTTCTTACTTTTTATCATTCATTCAATGTAGAGGCCACCCAGGGTGGTTAAGAGACAGGCGGCCTCTACATTGACTGAATGATTGATAAGTAAATACTTTTCTAGCAAATAGTAAGACTGTTCTATTCCAGAGGCAAGACACTTTATTTCAATACTCTCATGAAGAGTCACATTGCCTTGTTGTGAGGTACCTCCATGAGGTGAAACATGGGTGCCTTGCACAATCCTAGTGTTGATGCCATCTACCGGGAGTCAGGCTGATCAAAAGGCAGCCAGATGCCTCCAAAGAAGGGTATGAAGTAAATTAGACCAGGAAAGCAAGATGAAAATGCTCTTGTTGTTCTTGTTGTTAGGAGGAAGAAATTGATACAGCCGGACCAATGTACTGGATCAAGCCAGAGGGTTTTTCATAGTCTAGGATGGACCACAGCCACAACAAATGGGGGAACTATGATGCCAGTGACTTTAGGACTGCAGCGTTGGAGCCATATTTGGCAGGCAGAGCAGATATTTAAGTAGTTAGAGTAATGAAGTCTGGTAAGGCTGAGGCTTCCTAGAATGCATTTAAAAGGTCCCATATGTGCTTTGCATATCCTCCTACGAATAAAAGTTGGCTTGGTTTAGGGGAAGGCATCAACACATGTCGGCTTGCTATAAACTGGCTAAAGGAACTAAAGCTCATCTCTCCCACTCTGTTGTCTGCTTTTGTATGTGGGTGTGTGCTTTGCTATTGAGAGGTTATGACAACATGGGCCTTACTGTATTTATAAACATCACATGTTTCTCTGCAATGGTTTACGGTGTCTGCCAAGCCGAACACATGGAAGAAACATTTCTTGTTAGTCCAGCATTGGTTTTGGTTATACGTATTTCCGGAACACAGAGGGGAAAAATACCTTCTAACTTTTGTGCAGCGATAGCAAAAGTCTCCCAATCATTCAGAGGAAGCTGCTCCTTTGTCAGATTTTGTTATTTTTTTGGCTAAAACTCTTCTGCTAGCAGGACAGAAGCATGTTAGTTTGATTTTCAGCAGACATGAAGAACATAATTTAGATGCAAAGACTTCTAAAAAAAGGAGCATATTAGAAGATGTAAGGTAAGAAGCTGCAGCAAGAGAAAGAGAGGCAAAAATTTGCAGAGTAAAGGATTTATAGATAAAAAGTATCAAGATATGTGATAGATCTAAGTTTGGGGAAAGCAAAACATTAATTTTTTAGAGGAGAAAATGAAATGCTGTTTCTCAGCTTTAGCGACTGTCAGAATATATATTATGTTCTCGTTCTCATTCTCTGAAGTTGTTCAGATACAGGTACTGTTTTTGGACTTAAATCTCCTTAAGTATGGCATATGTTTGAGAGCTGAAGTGGAAAATAATAAATAATGGGTAGATTGTTAATCAATTGCAACTTCAGTCAAAAACAATTCCTGTTTTCTAAAAAGTAGCTGTTTGAAACAAAACAGTGATCTTAAATGTAGTAAAATGGAGAAGCAGTGAATCTTTGAGTGTATAATCCACAGATTTCTCAATGGTGTCGTTTTAATGGATGAAGAAGCAATTGAAAAGCAAGGAGAAATTTTATTTTACTTTATTTTTTCATTTTTCCCATTGGTATGCTGCCCTTTAAAACGAGGCTTTTCCTTAATAGGTTTTATGGAGTAAAATAAAATTTTAAAAGACAAAAAGAGACACTCACCAAAATACGAGGTCTCATCTAGGAGTACATAGATTTTTACTTTCTTAATGAAATGTTGGGCATTTTAAATTTTATTTTTTAATTTTGGAGGTCAGTGGGTGCCATCTAGTGGCTTGATGGGTGCCATTGCATCTATGGGTACTATTTTACCACTGCTGTGTAAGGAGCAAGAGAACATTTGCAGGTGGTAGAACTGTTCTGATATCAGCAGCCAATTCTAATAGTAACAGTGAGATGAAGATCCATGTGATGGCATAGCACTGTATAGGAAGCTAGTTCAATTCTCAGAGCAGTGACATAGATCATTTGTCGACCTGGTTTTTACAGGAGATGGTTTCTCCAGGGTTCCACACATACACGAGGTATTACTTATTCCAAGTAAGATTCACTCCTTGAAAGGATCAGATGAATTGATCCTCTTCATCCAGGTAAATAGCATGTAATCTCAAGAGTTATTTTCAGTGACTTTCATTAGACATAAAACATTAACAGAACAAAACTGCATTGTTACAAGATGCAGAGAGAGGAAAGATGGCATGAAGTGGTTGTGTGCAAAAGTCAGTGTTTGATAGCTGGAATCTTTTGGAGAACAGTGGAAAGTTCTGTCTGTCTTCTGGAATGTGGCAATCTCACTGTTCTGGTGATCTGGAAATAAAACATATCTGGAAGCCATGAAGTACTTCCTATTCTGGAACCCTTATTCCCAGAAATTACTAGCCCATCCTTGGAATCACCAGATCAGCACATTCCAGAAGAAAAATGGAACTTTATGATGTTCCCTGAACTCTGAGTTTTGCACATCCCTAGTGTCAAAGAACATGTTGCCTATCAGCCTCTCCCACAGACTCTCAGAAGCTTAAAAAGCCCCTCTAATGGAATATATCTTGTTTTCAGGGAAATTCAGAAAAGTATACAGAAGATCTGAGGGAGTTCTCCATGAGCCCAACAGTGTATGTGTTGGCCTGATGTCCTGGCACTATGTGTGATGGCATGTACACATTTTAGTATATGTGGTAGAACCTGTTTCACTTGCAAATGTGTTCAAATACAAGAAGGAGTGCATTTCATTCCCTTTCTCTGTGCAGGAAATGTATTTGAATACACAAATCAACAGAATGTGAAAGTTACTTTGTGTATAATGGTGTAATTGTTTTCTTTAGATAATAATTGTGTCTCCACCTAAAAAAAAGATACCTATTTTTCTGAGATTTATCCCTGCAAGCTAAGTTTAAGTTCTGGATTTAAATATCTTCCCAGACCCTTCTTTAACAGTGAAATATATTATCTCTCTCTCTCTCTCTCCAAAATGTAATAATCTAGCTCTAAGGCATTGGATTGGAAGCTCTCCCACATTATGCTGAGAGTATCATAGTCCACAACATAGAATCCCTACTCCATAAAACCAAATGCATATAGAAAGGCTGTAGTTATTCAGTTGTGAGAGAAATAGATTAACTATATGTCCCCCAAAATTGTTGTTTCTTGATAGTTGTTTGCTAGGGTCAGTCCCCAAATATATCAATGAAAATTATTTAGGAGCAGAGGACCCATTTTTAAAATTAAGGCCTGCTTATCAGTACAGGGTCTCCTTCGATGCACGTGCTTGGAGTAAAATAAACATTTGTGTTGTAATTTTCAGATAAAAGTTCATTGGTTTTTTCTTGTGAGATTATTTCTCATTAGGAAAATCATTGTAGGTGAATTAGCGTTATCATAATATATATTCATACAAAGCCATGTTCAGGGTCCATGGGTAGGTTGGCTGTTTAGGGTCTTTCCTGTATTTCTTTTTCTTCCAGGCATGTCAAATTGTCTGGCTGGTGTACAGTAACGATCATTTCTTGTTCCACATGAGTGGAATCGCAAAGTAAATACCTTGATTTGCCTCCAGATTAGAACTGGATTTGGTTTTCCCATTAAAATTTAAAAATAAACTAGGGTTTTTGGTAACCATGATTGGATAATCATGATAATTGTGGAATAAAACTGGAACAAATGGAGGAGGAAAGAACAGGCAAGCTTGAGAGAGAATCCCAAACATCAAATCATGGTTTGGCTTTGAAGTCTCAAGTGGGCCATGCAAGTTCCCAATCAAAGCCTTAAAATATTCACCCGCTACCAGCTAGGAAGTCAGCATTGTTTACAATGACTGTTAGTATCTCTCCAGGATTTCAGCCTCTTCTTTTTTTGCTTGCCTTTACCGGCTCTCTGATCCTCTTTTCCTTTCTGTCTCCTAACTGGAGTTATTGGTGGTGAACTTCAGATCTTTGTCATACAAAGCATGAGTTTCATAGCTGAGTTGTCTTTTCTCAAAGGAGATTTTCTAATCAAAGGATGTAAAGATATAAGTAATGGCTTATCTCAGTCTATAATTGTCTTCAAACATTGTGTTAACTATAAGTTTATAACCACAGTGGCTGGATTCATGCCTCATGCTAACTCTTACACTATGTTTTATTAACCCCCCTTGGCTTACAAATCGCCATGGCTCCATGCATTGCCCTCGTTAATTATCAGTGTTGAAGAACACAAAATAATTTGTCTTTCTGAAGGGTATATGTCTAAGACAGGTAAACCTTAGGAAGTCCTGGGCTATTTGTTTTCTTTTAGTGAAGTGGAGAGTGTGGGGGACAATGGGTATGTAATATTTATTCTCATGAGCTTTAAGGATCTTATTTTTAACTACAATATCTGGCTGCAGGTGTAAGCATGCACAAAGGATCAAAGAACGTTTGGTGCAAGTTTTCGTTTTTCTTTTGTTTTTGTTTCACTGTAACCTGTTCCATATTTTTATCACAGAAAATCTCTTTTGAAATTAGGATGCTTGATAATGCCATTCCATAGTGGAAAGGTTGTGTCTTGTTTTAATAAACTGCAAGCTGTTTTATAGCTTGATTTGGCTTTGGCAAAGTACAGAGCCAAGTATGCAAGAACAACTAACCCACCCCTATCCCAAATGCTGAGTTAGTATATTGGAGTGCCAGACAAGCATGGATTTATTTTGATCTGCAAGATCAGTTACTAATGTGATTTCTTTCCCTCTTATTTCTTTTTCTAAAAAAAGAAATCAGAAGTTTGATGCGCTGCCTCTGTTGTGCTGGAAAAAAAAAGTTAATATTTTACATAACTCATACTTTGGAAGAGGTTCTTCTGAGATCTTTAGCCAGGAGGATGGAGGTTTGTGGTTAGTGCTTTATAA
Source organism: Python bivittatus (assembly GCF_059951505.1). Taxonomy (NCBI): domain Eukaryota; kingdom Metazoa; phylum Chordata; class Lepidosauria; order Squamata; family Pythonidae; genus Python; species Python bivittatus. The sequence goes on along the minus strand of NW_028277088.1, from coordinate 17,403,376 downwards.
AATCATGGGACTTATAGGTTGGAGGTCATGGGCTCCCTAATAGTTTGTTTCAGGCAATGAATAAGAAACAAGGAATCAAAAACAGCTTGTTCATGAAGGAACTCTTTGATCAGAGTTGATATGTTGGGTGGGAAAATGTACTAATAAAAGAAAGAGCTTTTGTTATATAATAATCTAATTTATTTATTTTCTACCCCATCCCTCTCCTCAGCTGGATTTCAAAGCATCACATCCAGCATTCCTGAAAATCTCCCACCCAAGTGTTTACCAAGCCAACCCAAGCCAACCCTTCTTAACATCAGCAAAATTACATGTGTTTTAACACCATATTCTCATGCTAACATTCGAATGTATGGATTATAGCATGTTGCAATCATAGATATGTCTTTTTTAGACACAAGCTAAATAGTTTTGAGTTTGCTTATAAGTAGGGACATCTCATAACATCATGCATATGAAAATCTGCAGGAGGCAAAACTTAAAAAAAAAAAAAACCAACCCTTTTTGTTTGTTGGGTTCATTAAAGTGGGTCTTGCCTGGTATCACTTCCACATTATGAAGCACACTCCTCTGGGAATTGCTCTTGAATCCATTCTCTGTGATTTTAGAGAGATACACCTCTTCAGTTTGGAAAAACTCTTTAACCTGAAAAAACTATGGGAAAAATAGTACTCTGGTTATTGAAATATGAATAGACTACTGCCACATAACTTTGCTACTATTAAGAAACTTTGACAAGATATCAAGATTTTTTTTTAATTACAAGATCAGAATTGTTACTCTTAAAGTAGTGTTTCTCAACCTTGGCAAGTTTATGATGTGTGGACTTCAACTCCCAGAATTCCCCAGCCAGCTTGCTGAAGTATAGGGTAGCTGAACTTAAATACAATGATATATGAGAAGGAAACAGTGTGCCAGTTGCCAGTGTGCCATTAGATACATACATTGGTGACCACCATGTTTCTTCCCACTTGAGATTTTCATTTTAAAAAATGCTTATAATTTTAAAAGGAAGATGTCATACATACATCAAGCAGCAGCAGCACCTCTTTTCCAAGAATGCCTCTGATTGGTAAACATATCCAGTTTTCTTAGAAAATAAAAATGATAGTTGATTAGGGGGCAGTGCTTTGCTTGGAGGGGTATCTACCTGTCCACAAAAAAGACCAAGATAAGCAAGCTAGTAGGAGGCATCACAAAGGAGGGGAAGCTAGAGGAAGCCACTAGTTAATTGGTTACACCTCCCATGGCAACTACTTTGTAATTTGGGGAAGAGTCCTTCACTAGCTATTCTACAAGAACACCCACAACATATCAGATTTCCAGATGTGCCCACCAGGCTAAAAAGGTTGGGGACCAGTATTTCAATTCTTAAAAAGATGAAAAGGGAAAGAGATGTTGATGGTAGAATTATGTACTTAAACTGACAAAATCAAAAGTTTGGTTAACATTCAGTTTTGTAAAAAAAAATATCACCAAAAACCCATCACAAAGATGGGTCATTTGTTGGCATCTGAACAGTAAATCCCAAGCTCCCATTTCAAATATTGTTCCGGATGCCTGTCTGCATGAAAAGTGAGGTAGATGGAAGCTTCGTCTATGGCAGAGCCTTGTTTTTCAATCTTTTTCTGGGCAGATTTGGCTGTCTCTTGTTATTAAGTTTCAGAGAACGAGTAAACATGGATCAATCTCTCTTTTCCCTTTTTTTAACCTTTACTTTATCCCAGTTCCATTCTGTTTCAAAATTATTTTGGAATACATATTTATGCACATTTCTATCAGTATTTTTATACAAAGTTTATATGCTCTCTGGCTGTCACAGTACTGAGCAACAAGGCTATGGATAATCTGACTCCAGTTATATACATAAGCTCTATAGTTCACACCTTTTGATTAATCCATGTAGATCACAGAAGGATCCACCACATTTTACTCTGTTTCTGTGATGGAATGGAATTATGAAGGCCAGGCTCAGGGAGGTAAGTGTTTTCTTAGTTCACTGCAAGAGCATGGGAACTACAAGAGGATGAGGCTGGCACCTCTCTGAGGAATTCACGGTGTTGTGGCTGGCTGGCTTGGGAGCTGGGGTTCAGTCTGGGGAGATTCTTGCTAGAGGTTGTAGCTAATAAACATAGCTGAACTGATTTTGCATTGTCTCTTGGAGTTCTTTGGGCTAAACCTGACAGTTTCCCCCATGCATTCATACCCAGAGTTACTTTGCAGGAATGGTACTCTTATTGAACCAAGATATTTTTTGATAATACTGATAGCCAAAGAGTTACAGAACAATAATTCTTCATAGTAAAATGCAAGGGAAATATATTTTGCCTTTCATTATGTGTTCCTTATTTATTTATTTTATTTAAATAATTTAGGCTGCCTTTACTTATTTATAACACTTTTGAGCTACCCAATCACTGTAGTTCCCTCTCTGGTATACAAATGGATTTAAATGATAAACTGCACTATATCAATTTAACCATATTAAAAATAATGGAGTTGTGCAAAGTTTTAGATCTCATCTCCAAAAGGTGCTTTGGAAAGCATAGGGGTATGCATGTGGCTCCTTTCACAATGCCTTTAGTAGCCACCCTTCTTTCTGGGATTGTACAGCAGCTGCAGAGGCAACTATATGGTCCCAAGGAAAGCACAGCTGCTTGAAGGTGTTTAGATGGATGCTGTGTTTGTGCCCTGAAGCACAGGTGCTGTGCCACACTGAAACCTGAAGTGCTGCATAGCCTTAAAAACTAATAACATATAATAAAGCAGTGCAAAGATCTAAAGCATCCTGAAGAACACTTGGCCCTCTGGTTGTTGCTGAAGAACATCCGCCATTCCTTGTTACTGATCATGCAGGTTGGTGTTATTGGGAGTTGAAGTTCAGAAGCCTCTGAAAGGGCCCACCAATGAAAGACCATATAAAGCATTGGGTGCTGCCTTCCCCAAGAAGACCTGATACATGCCCTTAAGCTCTAGATAGTCATATGTGGGAAGAGATGCTCCTTTAGATGGCATGCCCCCCAAATCTTTAGGGCATTAAAGATAAAAATTCCCAGGAAATATGTCTGGATGTGAGCCTATGGGGATTGCATCAGGTGAAGGCCGTCCCCCTGTGGCTTATACAAAACATAAATCTATAGCACACCATTTCAGTGAAATGCCATAATTTAAAATAGTAGCTTCTAAAATCTCAAAGTTCAGCCAAGCAATTCCTGCAATTAATTAAGCCACAGAGAACATTCAGTAATCCAAGGCTTAGCCCACACACCAAATAAATACAGCCCAGCTAAAAGCATATTTGGAGCAAGCGACTCTTCAAAGTCATTTTGAAAAGCCAGAATGATTAGGTCAGTTGTAATTCTCTTGGGGGGAGTTCCACTTTTTGACCCTAAAGGAATTGATCTTTCCACACCTAATGAGCTCCCACAGCAATCTACATCTCTTTAAGCGATGCTGAAACATGCAGAAAAGCTATGGGTAAAACAATCTATAGAACAAATGGGAGACCCCCACCCTCCTAGCCTTCCAGAAGACCTTGAAGAGGTGACAAGCATTGGGTACAGGGAGGCTGGAGCCCAGTCCAGTTGAATGTGGGGTGGTGGTGGTGGGTGTTGCCTTTAGGGTGCCAGAATTTTTTGTTGCTGTTGTTCTACTTTTTATGTTCTTATTGTTGTTCTGTGAGCCACCCAGGGTTATAGTACATAAAATGAGCAGCTATATAAGTCTTATAAATATATAAACAAATAGATTTTAAACAGCAGCCAAAAGCCTGGGCAAAGAAGACTGTGTGAACTTACCTGAGTGGAGAATACTAAAGAGAAGTACTCCAAAGTTTTTAACTTTATTAGCAGGGAGACCCAATCTCTGACCTCAAGAGTCCTTTGGACAATTAATGCTTGAGATACCTGTATGGAAAGGCCTTAGCTGAAGGCAAGACACACATTTTTCATGCAAAAAGTGTCCATTTTTATAATTAACACTCTTTAGAAGATTCCAGACATATTATACAGCTGTTTAGCTTCATGCAGTGAAGGAGCACATGAAGAAACTAAATCTTGATTCTTGACTTGAGTATGTTCAGTGAAAGCATCATTCCTTGGTTTCACCTTTATGTACATTGGCCTGTTCATGTGACGAGGTCATGTCCACCAAGCTTAGAGACTGAGGATCACTGTTGAGCTTTTGTCTCAAAAGGCTGAGAGATTACTTTTGAAAGGAGAGTTGTGCCACATTGGACACCTGCAAACTCTCACAGTGTTTCAGCTTAGCCTATCACCATGGCCAGTCCTACTGTTGACAAACTGAGACAACTGTCTTTGGTGGCAAATGCTGGAAGGCAGTAGACCTATGTTTCTGAGCTCTCCTTCTTGAGCCCCCGATCACTTTTCTGCTATTGGAGGATAGGGCTATGAATGTCAGACATCCTGTCCTGAGCCTCTAAAACTAGTTTGTCACCTCTGGTCCATGAAGAATGCTTTCTCTGAACTGCAAAGTGGGGCTTCTTTGATTTGGTCCCTGTATGAAATGCAGTTCCCAGGGTGGCATTTCTGGCACCTGTATTGAAGTCTTTTAGGTATTAAGAACATTCTTTTCTCTCAGGTATTTTTATTACCATCTTGTCTATTTGGTGTGAGGGCCCATATGGTACAGGTAGTCCTCACTTAATGATGGTAATTGGGACCAGCAACTCCATTGCTAAGCAACGTGGTTGTAAAGCACAATGTCACGTGACTTTTGATGGCAGTTGTGGCAGTTCTAGTTGCTGCTGTTAGATGAATCCCACATGGTCACAACATCCCGCGGTCACATGATCACTATTTGTGACCTCCTGCCAGCTTCCCCATTGACTTTGCTTGTCGGAAGCTGGCAATGAAGGTCGCAAATGGCAATCACGTGACTGCAAGTTGCTCCGATGTCAAAATTGTGAGCCGGTTGACAAGTGCCCAAATTGCGATCACGTAACCGTGGGAATGCTGCAGCAGCTGTAGCTACAAGGAAAACCCACCTTTGGATGCACTCCCAAAGGCCCTCCCAAAATTGCTGTTAAATTGTGAATTGTAATGGGACAAACCTTACCTGATCTCCAGAAAGCTACAGGAATACTAGTACTAGGATGGGAGAGCATCAAGATATCCAAGACTATAGGCTAGTCTAGGAAGTAGAAAAGACAACTGGGGTGGGGGAAAGTAATAGCAAATCATTTCTACACTGTTACCAAGAAAATTGCATGGGTGTGTTCATGAAGTGTCCAGGAGTCAAACTTGAGAGAGACTTCACTGTTTCTGTAAGAATTCAAAGCAAGGTACCTGAAATCACTCCTCATTTTTATCTTCCCGATACTCTGAGATAGGTTGGCCTGAGAAACAATGACTGGTCCCCAATTGATTCTTTAACTCCATGGTCAAGGATGGGGTCACTCAGTCCCAACCCAGTCCAGCACCACTGTTCAGACCACCACAGTGTTGGTTGTAGAATTGTAAGACCCCAAGATAAATTAGTTGGGCTGATTAGAAGTTTAAAAACAATAGTGACAGTGATAGCAACCACAGGTATTCCAGGGTGCCTCTGTACTTAGAATGGGAAGAGACCCCAACTTTCTTTACCTTCTGACTCTCTTGGTCCAGCTCTGCATATGATGAAGACACCTAAATGGAGAGAAGAACAGTGGACTCCCCAAAATTGCCCACCACCCTGGGCAATTTGCTGCAGCCGTCCCAGATTGACAATGATCCTCTGTTTTGTTTTCTCTCTCTCTTTGCCTAAAAGCAATTGTATCAGAAAAGCTGACAGTGGACACTTGGATGCAGCAGTAATTGCTCAGTATCCAGAGATCTCTCCCCACCTTTCAGACATTAAAAAAGAAAGAAAAGATCAGAATGCAATCAGCAAAAGCTTTGATGTGTTTGTTCCAAGGCGACTAATGGCTTGTAGGCTGAAAGGATTTACATAATGTAAATTAGATAAATGGGCATGCTGGCAATTTGGAAATATAATTACAGAAATGTTGCTTTTTAAAGAAACCTGAAATATACTCTGGATGTGTGTAATGGTTATTCATATCGACCATCCAACTGTGTGCAGTCAACATGGCAAGTAGAGTTTTGTTGTGCTTGCTTTACCTTCTCAGCTGTTTTGGAAAAGGGAAGGGAAAGAAAAGGCAGCATTTTAAGCTAGTTGTTCAAATGTACATAAATTGTTTGGAGAATTTTGCCTTCACTTTTCCTTAGTGGAACAAAAATAAAGCCCTCTAAGGAAATAAAAATAGATGCAAAATGAATGCAGGCGAGGATGACCCAACCCTGCCACTTGCTTGGCCAGCCAGGGTAGAATTATACAGCCCGGTGCTGGGGAGATAGCACACACACACTTTGAAGTGAATTACTCTCGTGGTTGGCTAATTACCATGAGATATTTGTGGCTTTAAAAAAAAAACACAACCCAAACCAAAATGTCTTGTTTTTGTTTCTTAAACGTGTTTGATTTAGTTTCAGTGCAAGTGAACCCAGAAGGGCACTGGGGCTTCCTACACCACAAACAGAATTTCTTTAGCATGCCAAAGAAGCTGTTTTCACTGAAAACAAGTTTTCTGCATGTCAGAGCAAAGGAATGGGGGAAAAAAGGGAGGGACAGAGTTGAAGGGGGAATGGAGGATCAGCAATGGGCAAAATATGAGGCCTCCTCAAATTAATAGCATGAGTGGGAGGGGAAAGGAGTGTTCCAGAGTGAGACAGAGGTCAAGTAAGATGTTTGCTGCACTTGGTAATCAAGGGGACAAAAGATAGCAAGAAGGAGACCAATGCTCCCCTTTCAAGCCCAGGATTATGAAGATGAGCTGCGTCATGGGACTGTTGTTACACTCTTCTGCTGATGTACATGCCTGACATCAACAGCCAACCAGTTGTAACAGGTTGCAAAGTTGCAATATAGTCTCTCATTTTTTTTGGTTTTAATAATTCATATTCAGTTTTATTTTAATAGTTTGCTGTTGTCATTGTCAGCTGCCTTCAAGGCATTTGAAAGAGGAAGGATGAGAGAATAAATATTTGTAATACGAATATTAAAAGGTAATTCAGACTGTATTGTGTCTATGGGAGTGTGGACTCAATGAGACTAGAATCTTAATAGGAGAGTCTGCCCTGCTAACACAGTGGAGTTTGTCATAGAAGAGTTGTCCTGTAATACAGAGATGAAGGAAACAGTTGACCAAAGCAACATCTGTATTAGTGAGGCTTGTGGAATTTATATGTTAGGAATTCCAGTATGGACTGGCTTGGGCTGCACCTCCAGAAGAGCCTTCTCCAACCTGTCACCTTCCCAGATGTGCGGGAGATGCTTACCTTGGACTCATGTACAGATTGCAATTCAGTCTTTTCATTGGGTTCCAGGTTTCCAACATGCTCTTTGGCTTACAAATTACCAGCATGCCTTTGGGAATACATATTAAGCATGTTTAGAAATGCATGATTTGAGAGAAAAGAAAAATAGGTGTACCGTGTACTGAATTGTACGTGCCTTATCTCTAATCTTGATAGGGAGAAGGTACATAATTTTTCTCCCTCTGCCATTTCTCAAGCATTCTTTTAGTCTGGAAGAAGCCCCAGTGTTGCAAGAATACCTGCATTGGCCATAAGGCATAGAAAGATGGGCAAAATAGTCAGCTTTTTTCCCCCTTTATAATTCATTGGATGCACATCAGTGTCAGAGAAGTTGAATTTAAGTACTTCAAAACATTTGAGGTTTTCCAGTTAATAATCAGAGTCAGATTAGCAGTTTCACATGGATTTAGCCACAAGTGCATGTAGAACATCTGTTTCCACATTTCCAGTTGGGAGAGATTTGTGTTGCATCCACATGTGCTGCCCAGCTGTTTTTTTCAACTCATAGCACTGAGGTTGAATGGTTAAGAATACCATTGTTCTCTATTAAGTTTTCCTTGGGCGCACAATAATTTCCACCAACCCCCATAAGCAATCCCAATGGGATGTTTCAGGCTTCGTTATGTATTGTTTTTTGAGTTGATTTTAAATGTAAACATTAAAACTCCAATTATTGCACAACATGGAGAGTTTAACTGCAAATTTGCACCCTGTGGGTGGTTTTGTTACAGCTGCTCCTCCTCCTCCATCTTAACTTGCCACAGAAAATATTCACAGACCAGTGTCTGACTGGGATGGTTGGTTGGGTCTTTAAGTATTTAGTTAAAATTGTGTAACTTCTTTTCAGTTATTATTTATGTTGCGTTAATGTTGCAAATGCTATTGCGATACCAGTGTCCTTAGATTTTTCAGATCCTGGGTCACTTTTAATTCCAGTATTTTCCATCAGATCCCATTCAGGTTTTTTTTCTATATATGCCTTCTTTCTTCTGCTGTCTTTAGGAGTGACCAAATAGTTATTAGGAATTATTGAAGAGATTATCATTTCTCTAATAATTATATACAAGTTATGGCCAAAAAAAAAAAAGCTTCATCTAACAGATACAGGGTGCTTTTTCTTGACTTTCTCTCATTCCCTTTCCCTCTTTTTTTTCTCTTGTAAAGGAAACTTAAATTAAAAAAATAAAATACACTGTGATAGGAAGACATGTTGATACTGTGACGTGACTTGACTTGTGCTTAGAATTCAACCTGTAATCGATAGCTGAACCCTCAGGGTGGAATGCTGGAGGTCTGAAACCACCTTTGCCAGAAACCAGATTCTGATCCCACCTCTTGCTTTAAGGTAGTGGCTGAGTAGTTGCCATCTATCTTCCAGAGGATGCTTGACTTTGGATTCTCCCCCCAACCCGAATGGGTGAGAGATCTGCCCTGCTGGGAGGGAGGGAGGGAGGGAGGGAGGGAGGGAGGGAGGGAAGGAAGGAAGGAAGGAAGGAAGGAAGGAAGGAAGGAAGGAAGGAAGGAAGGAAGGAAGGAAGGAAGGAAGGAAGGAAGGAAGGAAGGAAGGAAGGAAGGATTTCTATAGCTCCACGTCCTGGCAATATACTACAGAGGCATGGGGCTAGAGAATTCAACTGTTCCTCTCTCTTGGAAGATAAATCAGTCTCACAAGAGATAAACAAAACACAAATGACCTGCCAGTGTTTTTTAAAAATTAATATATCTGCAGCCACCATCCTGAAAGACACACAGCTGAGCAGCTCGAAGTCTCACCACTACCACCAGCTCCAGTACTGCTGCTCTGCTAGCCACAGAACAGCTGATCAGCATGCCAGGTATTCCTTTGTGGCCCCTGAGGATTTTTGTAGCCTCTTCTCCTCTACAAGATGTGCAGGCCCGATGCAGGATATGCCTTGAAAAAGAACTATAGGTTTGGGAAACTTGGTACATAATATCTGGACTTTTAGCACTGAAGATGTTACCTAGCCAGGTAATGAAACGTTTGCAAGAAAAGAACCAAGCTCAGAGAACCCCAAGGACTCCACAATATCTGGACTTGTTCATGGTCTATTTATGCATGTGAGAATTGATGTGTTTGCAACATTGCATATTTGGAATTAAATCCTTTCTCTGCATTTTTGGGGACAAAGAAAAGGCCTTGAAAGTAGTGGCGTTAGGGCCACAGGAAGAGAAAGAACTTGACCTGTGGCTGCAATTGGGTGTTCTGTTGTGTTTTTCTATGGAAATGTGAGTTCCATCCTTTCCAGAAATAACACCTATCTGAATATGAGCACAGTGATTCAGGAACTCTTTATTCTCTGTGAATGCAATCTCCTGGCTTTAACTAACAACAAAGTCACCAAACGTTGCCCTTTGGGTCATGTAAACAATGCTGAGACTGGAGTGCATTCAATATCTTTTTGAAATATTCTCATTCAATACGCTTATGCACTCTGCACTCTTAATGATCATTCAATCTCTGTTTGTCTGATTGGTTAAATTCTTCTGTCATTACACAGACGCAGACATTTCTTGCCACGCAGAACATTTTCCACACTCTTTGTTTTGAATTACTAGCATATACGTACATTAAAATACCACTGTCCAAACTTAAAACATAAGGTTGTGGCATTTGAAAGCTGATTGACACAAAGATTTGTTTTGCTTTTTCCTTATCCTCTCCTTCTTAGTTTATTGTCATGGCTAGTATACATACCATAGATACCGTCCAACATTTTCTGAATTGTTTGCAATTAGTCCCTACATTTTTAATTTGAAAACCAAATTAAATGTAAGACGTGAGGCGCATGATTAAATGAAAGCAGCTGAGTCAGCACCTAGTTTAAGGGGCTCATGATAGAATGTTGGATAGACCCACTTCTGTCTTCTAGCACAGGGTTCCTCAACCTCAGCAACTTTAAGATGGGTGGACTTCAACTCCCAGAATTCCCCAGCCAGCCATGGTGGCTGGGGAATTCTGGGAGCTGAAGTCCACCCATCTTAAAGTTGCTGAGGTTGAGGAACCCTGTGCTAGCAGGCAAGCTGAGTTCAGTCTTTGCCACCCCACCACTGATTTGTCACCCAAGGCAATTACCTCATTTTGCCTAATGCTATGGCAACCTGGAGAGGAATGTTTAATCATTCTCCTTTTTCTGCTTTTTTCCTTCAAAATAAAATCTTTCCCAGTGCATAAGTTGCAGAAAAAGAGGCAAAACAGACTCACTTGTATTTTCCCTAGATCAGGAAGATGCTACGATGGAGGGAGTTATATGCTCTGTTTCCCATTGTTGTTCCTCCAGTAAAAAATTGCTCCCCCCTATACACAGCCTGCTTTAAAGTAAAACATAATTAAAATATATATTTTACTTCACTCTGACAGCTTTTCCTTGATTCTTGAATCATAAAACTTTTATCTTTTATCTCAGAAGCTTTCATACAGTGGCAGCTGATTAATCATAATTGCTGAATAAAGTTTTGTCCCTGCAACTTTGATCAGTGGTACTTTTAACAGCCTTCCCCTGATCCTGTTGCCTTAAAAACCTGGCTCTTTGCTCAGGCTTTAGGGACAGGATGTTAGAGGAACCTGGTTTTGTTGTTGTTTGTGCTGTGCTGATTCTGTAGTTTATTTTTTAGCTGGTGTCTTTTATGGACAGCCATATAAATTTGTATAATAAAACAAGTAAAAATCAGTAAAACGTTATGATCTCCAGAACATAATAGTACTCAGGCAAATGAATCTTAAGTAGCCAAAATGACTAAGGACCAGCTTAGCTGACATTACACTAAATTTGGGCTGAATGGTTCGATGAAACCCCCATTGAATTAATGATGCTGGATCATTTAGGACTCTGCTCAGGCTGGCCTACACAGTTGTGGTTTCTCCATAATCTGGTTGAGATTTGAGTATGGTTTAACTCACTGCTTCTTTCTCATCCCGCTCTTCTTCATTCCACCTTTTCTTTTCAACCTTTCTGTCATGTCTTTCTGATTTACTAGCAGATTTTAGAGCCAGCTGGCAGAAGAGAATCTCACCTGGAAGATGTGCTTCATCTTAGCTTCTCCCAGCTAGTTATTTTGTTTAGTTAGCTAGCATTCTGCTGAGTTTTTGTTTTCAGAAATCACACTGTGAGCCCACTTGATCAGACTGTAAGTTTGATGAAGCAGGTCATGTTTGGGGTGTTTTACTATTAATTAATTCATGTGCAGTTAACAGTTCAGTAGTAAGCAAGACTCCCTTCTCCCTGGGTCAAGCAGTACACAGACAGCATTACGCTTCTCAAATAAACTCACCATGCAGTTTGGCTTCATCTCACGGAATCACATCCAGCGCAGCATTCATTATGCTGGCAAACGTAATTCACTCTTTAGCTATGGGAAGGTGCCCTCCAAATACATTGAGGCTACAACTCCCTGAAGGCCACGGATCCAGGAGGCACAGGCTAGGAAATATTGCTTCGTCCTGAGCACAAATGAATGACACAAAGATAGAAGAAGAGAAGCCTGACCCTCTTATCAAAACAATCACCCCTAAGCCTCTTCCATACATAAATGTGCATGTGTGCGTGTTGGAGGGTGGTCTTTTCTGATTCTTGATGTTTGAAACTCTTGGAAAAGTACTGGGCTTTCCAAAGTCATGCTGTCCATGTTTTTCCTGAGTACCCAGAAAATTTGACTTGACAATAAGGAAAACACAGAGTTTCAAAATCTGCCTGTTAGTGTTGCAATAACTCATACTTTAATGCCATAACCTCAGTGTCAGTTGACCACCATATCTCTGTTTTTGCACTTACACACATCTGACGTTTTACATCAGAATTTGACCATTAAGCATGGCTAGCCACTATTTCCAAGAAGATGAGCCACATCTGAATGTCCTGATAAGTTTCAGAAGCAGACAGTTCAGCCTTCAACACTGCCATTTCCTCCTCCTCTTCCAACCCACTGCAATTTTCTACTGTTGCTATTGCTTCTCCCTCTCCTTATAGAATGGGGTACTTATGTAATTATTTATCTGTGAAGTGTATCTGTTCACAGATTTCAGTAGCCAACTCTATCATCTTCCAAGTTGCTCGGTTCCATTTCTCCTCTACTCTACCCCTTCTGTTCCTTCCTTCCTTCTCAATAGTCTGTGATTGTTCAACTTACTTTGACTCACTGGATGGAGGAGGGCTCTCAACTTGGATTTTTCTTCTCTAATGCTGAATGCACTAATACTATAGGTTTCGGATTTTTGTGCTTCTACTGAATATTTGACGTATCAGATACTGTTTTGGCTAAATACAGAACTACACAGGGAAAATGAATTTGATATTACTATATAGATCATAACTAGTGGAACCCCAATTTTTAACTTGTTCTTTGGGTGGCATGTTGAGGCCTGCATTTCAAAAGATAGGGAAACACAGGACAAATAAATAAGCATGGCAAAAACTATCTGATTGAAATTGTTCATGAAATGCTAATTTGTAATTATTAAATAACAATCTTAGCAAACTCTGAGTTTTTACGTTTCCCCTTTTTCTTACCCTCTCCCTCTCACAGAGCTGCAAAAATGGTTTGGGAATCTTGATTTCTGTTTTCAACTAACCTCTGCTATTTGAAGCCATGGTTTATGAAAGCGGCTTTTTCCCACTTACCATAGTTTTAAATGCCCATAGTTTAACATTCCACTAAATTATGGTTATTCTAAAATGGAAGTGGAAATTTCATGGTGATGGGCCAGAAGGAGATGGAATGGTGATCTCATTGTTCTGAAATTTTGCTTGCACTCACACATATCTTGTTAATTGTTAATAATTGTTGTACACCGCCCACTTTTATGTGAGATAGGTGGCTATATAAATACGATAAATAAATAAATACCTTCCAAATACAACAATATGTGTGCCTCTTTAGGTTGACAATGGTCATGTTGACTTTTTGAAATATGCCAGGGGCACAAATAGGGCAGGGTGGAAAGTGTGCTGGCTAAAGCAAAAAGTGAACAGTCCAGGGTAAAAGAAAATAAAAGTAATTTTTTTTCTTAAGCTTCCTCTATTTCAGTTGATTATCCCCTTCTCAGCCATCTTACCTTACGAATACCAGATCTGTGCTGCAAAAATCCAGACAACCACAAGGTGGAAGCAAAGAAACACAGAGAACTCTTTCCTACTGTTCAGAAATGGTCTAGACCAGTGTTTCTCAACCTCAGCAACTTTAATATGCATGGACTTCAACTCCCAAAATTCCCCAGCCAGTATGTGTGGACTTCAACTCCCAGAAGATGCAGGCTAGGGAATTCTGGGAGTTGAAGTCCACACATCTTAAAGTTATTGAGGTTGAGAAACACTGGTCTAGACTTTTGTAGTCCAGGTCTGGTAGACCTACATATCTAGTGTGCACTCCACTAAGGAATGGGCTAAGGCTGCACAAAAAGCTTGGGAGAAAGTAGTCAGACCTGGATTGCCAGATCACACTTTAACAGGCTGTAGAATTTTTACTCCCTGTACCCCACCCTACATTGAATGGAATTTCAAGTCATTGCAGTATCAGCTCAGATACTTTTATCATCTCCCTACTGTACAGTCTGGGGATTCTTCATTCAAAGAGGGATGAATAAACAATGCTTCTCCTGCCATTTCAGGGAAGGTGACAATTCAGGGCCCACGCTTACTGTTTTCATTTTCTTCTTCTCCAAAGTGTTCAGAACAAAGCAGCACCCAACACTTCATATAGTTCTGAAGCCATTCAATAAGCTAGTTTTGTACCATAAACGACCGCTTCAATGGGGAATTTTTCTCTAGGCTACTCTTTTCCTTATACAATCAGAGAAGAGAAAGAAAGGGATGAAAATATTTAACATTACGGAGAAAATTTTCCATTGACCAAATTGCTACTGACTTGCCTCAGAAAGATAATTGCCATAGAAAGCAAAACAAAAAAATACTATTTAAAGTGTCTTTTATTCAACAGTTTTCATTTATTTTTTTATTTATTTTAGAATCTCCCCCTCCCCCTTTCTTATTTTTATAAATAACTCAAGGTGGTGAACCTAATACTCAAGGAGTTTACCTAATATTCCTTCCTCCTCCTATTTTCCCCACAACAACAACCATGTGAGGTGAGTTGGGCTGAGAGAGAGTCACCCTGCTGGCTTTCATGCCTAAGGTGGGACTAGAACTCACTGTCTTCTGCTTTCTAGCCTGGTGCCTTAGCCACGATACCAAACTGGCTCTTTACTTATTTACTTCAGTTTCTGTGTTGCTAAATTCCTCTAAACTCTAAGCAGCTTACAGAGTGTCAAAATGTAAAGTTAAAAACATCTTAATATATAAAACACCAACCAACATACCATGTTGGTGCCATTCCCTGGAGTAAACTAAATCTCCATATCCCCAGATGCATTCCTAGAACCAACTCTTTACAGCAGTTTGAAAGCCTGCTGAGTGGAGAAGGACCAGGACTAAGTTATTCTGTAGAAAGGTAGACTCATCCCCAGGGCCCCTGTAGCTGGCATTCCCTCAAGGAAGGGACCTTCAGCAAATCCTTTTCTGCTGTTCATATTGGGCCAGGAGATTGTCTGGAGAAGGTATTTTCATAGGTATCCAGGCCCTGAGCCATGAAGGGTTTTAAAGGTGACAACCAGCACCTTGAATACTTATGGTCTTGTCTGAATCCTCTGAGTCAGAGGCTGAAGAGGTAGACCTAACGGACTAGGAGTCTGCAGAACTAGCAGTCAGTCAGACACCTGCTGCCATTCCAGAAGAGACTGAGGATGGGCAGTTGAAATCTGATTCAGATCATAAGGGGCCAGATCCTGGCAAGGCACTTAGCCCAAGAACACCCATCAGCTACAAAGCAGTGAGCAAAGGAAATTGCATGACTCCATGAAATGAGAGGGCAGCAGCGCAACAATCAATTCACATCAACATTGGAGCTATATGAAAGCGGTCTGCAGGGCTGGGCCCCTCTGTTGGAAACAACTCAGCAACTCTAGGCCTGCATTCCTGTCACTCTTGCTCCTTGTCCTATGTTTGGACCCTTAGCTTGTGGAATTCTGTGGACGTCCTGGGCAGTAAAAAACAAATTTTATGGCTCTGAATCTGTCTGTCTCCTGCTTCCAGTTGCTCCCAACTGAACTTAAAAAACAGGTGCTCTCTAATTGCTCACCCGATTCCTGCAGTGAATGTGTCTAAACAGTTGGTCTCAGGCTTATGTTAGTAATGACTCTTCTTCTTGTATTTTAATAATTATTCTTGGCTATCTGTTTTTAAGGCCAGGATGTGAACAATGATTCCATCTCCACTTTCTCCTCCTTGTGCTTCCTCTTGCAAGACTGAAGGAGGGTAAAATAAAAAATAAAAATTAAGTGTAAACATAAAACAAAATCAACAAAGGAGTAAGTATCCATTTTAATCCATTTCAAACTAACAGGACAATGTAATCTAAATTATGAAGAGAATAGCTACAAATAGATTCTCTGTTGTATCATTTGTGTGAAAATTGTAGGATGTTGTATGATTACAGACAGAACAAATTGATTCAGTTTTCAAGCTACTTGAAAATTCTCTTCCTTGATCATTAATGTAACAGCAACAACAAGAGCAATAGAATTCATAGATGAGGAGACCAAATGCAGAACTGCCATTGCCAACACCTTTGGGAGTTTGGAAGGCAGGACAGAAATACAGAGAAATGCAAGCAAATTATTTTCCATTATTTGGGAGCAAGGTTGTGTGTTTAGGCATTGATCTGAGCAGAATGGGATGAGGCATTTGATGTTCACAGACTAGTGAGCTCTGATTGGCTCACAGTTCTCAGTGCTCCGCTATTGGCCAAAAAGGGCAAGTGGTGACTGATTGCAGCTCTCTGCAAGCTCTGGACTTCTAAATGTAATCATATGTACAGAGTCTTCCTATCTAAATATAGACCTGAAAATAAGTTAAACAGCCTGGATCAATCTTGGGTGCATTTTACACTGGATTCGGAAGAGTTGAGAGATGGGAAGGCTGGTGGAGGAGCCCATAGTCTGCTTTAGGTGTCTGACTGCTGAAGGTGTTCGTGAAATTGAGTTGTGATGCTCCTTGGATCCACAGTCCAAAAGGTCCTTTGAAACTGGCACAACTGCATATGCCATATCTCTTGCCTCCTTCTGAAAAAGGTTGTGTCTTCTTCTGACCTTGCATGGTAGCCACATGAACCTGGGCAAATAGGTGTTTGAGTCAAGGATGTGCCAGTGGAGTGCCACAAGGTGTGTTGGAATGGGCATGGGTGTGTTGTCCATGCCTCATCTCAAATATGTTCTGGAGATGATGCAGCTATGTAAGGAAGTGCTGACAGACGCAATGTACATGCCCATACCTACTCCAAAATTCCTTTTCATCTTTGGATCCAAAGCATAGCACAGCTTTATTGTGAGAATAGAGAATTAGGACGGGCAACCATGTGAAATATTCAAGTTTAAATCTCATTTGTATGGAAGCTTTGCTATTCTCTGATTAGTGGGTCTATCCTTGGCAAGACCTGGAGGGCTTGTAAAAATTCTGAATGGTCCCTTTTACTTCTACTCTGTAAATATGTGTCAAGCTGGAGGAAAAAGACTTTGTTAGTGTATACAAAACTAGTGAATAACAATTAATTATTCTTTGGATATTGCAGGGCGTGATAGTCAGAGCTTGAGGGTTCCTGATAAAGTAATTAAAAAAGGGGGTGATGCTTGAGCAGTTTATATATATTATTGGAACCATGAGATTAAATTGCAGTCATGACAGTGATCAACTCATGCATTATGTATATAGCTGTTATCCAAACAGATGTTTAAATCAGACGAATGCAACATGGTTCATTCTAGAAATTGCATAAATATACCTCTGAATGGCAGGCTTGAATTTCTATCCTCGTTGGGCTTAAGGCACCTAAGGCTAGTTAAAGTGTGCTTCGTATTGAGCTAATAGCCTTTATTCGACTTGACAATGATTGGCCCCTTCGGGCTCTTACCATTTTCAGTAATCATGATATTTGATTGAATACTGTGCTTCCATTGATTCTGAATAACGCCCTCCCCCAGTAGAAAATAGTCTTTCTGAGCTCTATAGTACTTCCACCAAAGCCAATGCATATTCAACCAGCAAACCTTTTTAAAAAATGTTTTCATGCTGATGCAATGCTTGTTCTGTATTTGTGGGCAATTCATACTCTTACATTTTAATAGACACCCAACTATTCTTGAAGTAACTGGGTGGATTGGGCTAGCTATGATCTGTCTCCAGTGAGAAAAGAATGAATAAGCTGCAAGAACAAAGCCAACTTATATAGGTATTTGTTAGTGATGGTGTTGAAATTCAGAAGATGAGAGCTGAATTATGTAAATTCAGAAGTAATCTTATAAATCTGTTCCATATTTTCCAGTTCTCTGAATTCAGTAACTGATGCATTATTAGCTAGCCCCAAGTTTTTCCAAAATTATAAGAATTCAGGAGATGGATCTAAATTTATGGCCAAATTGTAATTTTGCATGAAGCAAAAAGGAAGTATTTTGCATCATACCTATGAAGAGGACGGACCACATGGCATAAACCAGTGTTTCTCAACCTCAGCAATTTGAAGATGAAGTAGATTATCAGACCCTTTTCAGTCAAGGTTCAGGCCAGGTTGTGGTGCCAAAACAGCACTGGTTGCACTTATGAATGATCTTTGGAAGACTCAAGATTGGGATGTTGCCTCCATCGTACTCTGCTGGATCTCTCAGTGGCTTTCGATACCATCAGTCAATGCATCCTTCTGGACCCGCTTAGGGGGGTTGGAGTGGTTGGTTCCAGTCAGTTTTGTTCAGGGGCAGGCATCAAGCTCTAGGCCCCTTCTATGTGGAGTGCCCAAGGGCTCACCTTTCTCTTTGTTCCTATTTAACTTCCATACGAACCCCCAGGCGAGGTAATCTGTCTGCAGGATTATATCATCAGTATGCTGATGATCCTCAATTATACATCTCCATCCCTGGCCAGGTAAGAAGAATGCTAGATGAGCCCAATATAGGTGTGGCATGTGCAGTACAGTTTTACTGTGCCTCAGTTGTTGCCTTATTTTTTGTTGTAAGCCATCCAGAGTTCAAATGTATATGGGCCATATACATTTTCTAAATAAACAAACACACTTTGATGGGGAATAGTGACCACAATATTCTCATGGCCATCAAGAGAACTGCTCATACTCAAGTATTTTAAGAATTGCGCTGCAGACCTTTAAGCCAAGCATAGTTCCTCTTCAGAAGGGCCAAATACAAATGGTAACAGGCAACACACGTAGATGAAGACATTACGCAGCAACTACATATGGTGTTTGTTTGGGGTTGGCAAAATGCTAAGTGAGCAAGCAGAGAAATAGCCTGGATATCCTTGCCAGGGGAAAAATGCCAGTGTTCTGATGGTGCAGAAAACTGCAGTTGTCCCTACCACACCCCTGCACAACATGGCACACAGTCAGACTCACCCACTCCATAGCTAATATTGAGGCAAAGGTAGTTGGAGCAAATGGAGAAGTCAGAGAAAAATGTCTTAGTGACTCAAACTAGTAATCAAGTCTGACACATTTATACAGAGGTCAGGCTTGGAGACACCCATCTGGTACAAGTTAGTTCAAAGGTTAGCCCTGGCACCTACAGGGGTCATGAGGCCTATAACA
This sequence comes from Python bivittatus, assembly GCF_059951505.1. NCBI lineage: Eukaryota > Metazoa > Chordata > Lepidosauria > Squamata > Pythonidae > Python > Python bivittatus. Next base: position 17,384,345 of record NW_028277088.1, on the reverse strand, counting down.
TCTCTAAATGACATTCATGAACTCTTCCTCAATCAAATAATTATTTTTTTTAATGCTCAAAATCTTGAGAGAGCATCAAAATCAGATGACACATCAAGCTGAGAATGTAGAAGACTCCTTGAGATTCAACAATGTCATGCAGTTTGGGGACAGTGAAAAGTTAATTACACACTGGGATGGGTACTACATTGTCTTAAGAAGAGCAAGAAGGTATTGGCCTCTGGCTATAGATTACAGCAGCGTTTCTCAACCTTAGCAACTTTAAGCTGTATGGACTTCAACTCCCAGAATTCCCTGGTCAGCCATGCTGGTTGGGGAATTCTGGGAGTTGAAGTCCATACAGCTTAAAGTTGCTAAGGTTGAGAAACACTGGATTACAGTAATGGAAAGGTGTTGGTGATCTCCCTGGTGTTCCTTCCCTTGGTGAAAACTGGAGTTTGACATATAGATTGAATCTGCTCTGCAGTTCCTCCTGGTAGAGTCCAAATAAATCCTAATTAGCACTCTAAGCATGATGGGCAAAAAATATCTGGCGGATTTATTTCAGTGTTGGACGGATACCAGGGAGACCCAGGTTCCAATCTCTACTAGGCCATGACATTCACCCTGTGATTTTCGAACAGTCACTATCTCACCTCACAGGGTTTCGGTAAGAATGAAAATGGGGTGCCATCCCTGTATAGAGGAAGACAAAAAAGAAATATACTGATAAATGTAAATCAAATCAGTTCTGTCTGTTGAAAAGATGCAGAATGGTTTTAGATTTGCCTCAAAATATTGGATGGCATCTCATGCCAACCTTGATAAAGTTTTACCTTTGCCCCATGCATAAATACGCAATATTTTGGTGTTGCAAATCAAACTAAGCCACTAATGCACTAATTCTTTCCCACCTTAGTTGAGCCACGTAACTTCCCATTCTCCCATATAGAAATTCATGCCACTCTCAAACTGAAGCCATGCTTTCTCTCTTCCTAGAGCACAGTTGTAGCAGTCTTGGGTTATGCTGTAACCTCATCTGATGAAAAGTTCTGGGCTCCCTCTAGTGACAGATGTGCCTGTTGGAGCTTAGACATCTTTGTGTGTGTACAAGTGATTGTGCCTATGATTACTAGTGATAATCAGCCAGTGTTTTTCAGTCTTGTTCGGACTAACGCTCTGCAGTGACTAAAGGAAAACTATAGAAATGACCCAGGAATTAGGGATACAAGGTGAGAGAAAATATGAGTCACCAAGGTGTGACACTTAAGATGTTGGAATAGGACTGAGAGTCATTCTTTTTCAGCCCAGCCTATTTCACATAGTTGTTGTTGTGGGGGAAAATGGAGGAAGGAGTGCTGTGTGCCTAGATGAACAAAGGGAATAGAAACCTAAATAATAACAACCCCAACAACATGTTCACAGTCATTGCAGGGTGAAGGGAATATAAGACTGGGGCAGGAGACTAAAATGGTTTAAAAGGTCATGGGTATCTTAGTGAAGAGACTAGCAGTCTTCTCCCACCAACAGATATTTTGGGACTGTGAAGGTCATGCTGGGATATATTTGTCCAACAGTGGTGGAGAATTATCAGTTCTAGAAAGCCAGAGTTGGTGTTTAAAAAATGATCGTTATAAGAAATACTGAACTCTGAACAGTAAAAAGGGCATTTTTCCTTCCTCACAGGAGATAACTTAGAGGATTCCTGTAGTCACAAAGAGATGCTAAAATTGTACTAATATTTAATGTCCTTGAAGATCAATGTGTAGGATTAAACTAAAGAATGACAATGTGCCATAAAAACTTGTGGAAGTTTTCCTACTTTTTTTTTTTCCATTCAGACCTTGTCTTTCTAAGGCTCGGGGCAGGCTAGGTTCCCCATTTACACCAGCAGGCAGAGCATTTTTAATCAGTGCTTGATGGAGATCCACACTCGTGTGATATGTTACGGGTGCAAAATTGTGGCGTCTGAGAGGTGATCAGCCCTGTGTCAACCAATAAAATTATGGGAAGAACTCTGCTGGGCCATTCTAATTTTATTCTATTTTCCTGAATCAGAAACCAGCCAGATGCTTCAGGGAGGTTCAGAGGCCAGATGTTGTCATGATAAGCATCCTGTTGCTAAACCTCACATCTGGCAATTGGGATAAGTGGTCTACAGAGCTTTTTGATTGGTCATTTGCCTCCATGGAACTTTTTTTTTTCTGTTCAGGAGTTTGAGCAGACCTTAGTTAAGGGGTGCGCGCGCACACACACACACGCACACACATTTATTACTTAATTACCCTAAATAGCCACACTCTGGAACACAGGGGTCCATTAACTGATTGACTTATGCAAATGTGCTTGTCAGTGGGTGTGTCCCCATTACAGCAACTTTCTCCTGCCCAGAGCCCTTCAGATGCATGGGATTACAATTGCCATTATCCCCAACTCATAACCAATGCCCTGACAAGCTGGGAAAGATGAAATCTGCTCTCCAGCACATCTGGAGGGCCCTGGGATGGGAAGGCTGACCTAAAGCAAGTATTTCTCATCTTCGTTAGTTTCCATAGATATCAAGAAGGTGACCCAGTTCATGTTTTTATTCCTTTCTGCCTCTCCCCCACCAACCCAACCTAATTGTATGTGTAATGTTCTGTAGATAGGAGTGGAATTGATTTATGGTGACTCCCAAAGTTCAACTGGGCAAAGCAGCTAAGGTAACAAGTTAATTAGTAGACAGGTCTCTGGTTTCTCCTGGTGCGGTTAAAATCATCTGGGCTGCAGATGAAGCAGGCTGTTTGGATTTCTTTCTTGAAAGCTCCTCTGGAAAATAGGCTGTGATTTTTGTTAGTGGTGTTGCCCAGGCTTCCGGAAGCTTGTGTTTACTGAAATGTTCACGTTTTGAAACATTGTTTTTGTTGTGCAATTACTGTAAGGACACTTCTTATTATGGATTTCCCCTCCCACATATACACACACACGCACACACAGTCTTGTGGTTGTTGTTGGTTTCCTCTCTCTTTGGAAAACTGAATTCTTTACAAATTGTCATGTTCTGTGCTTTTTGTGTGCGCGCCTTACTCAGGGAGCCGATGCGTAATCTGGAATGTTGCAAGGTTTCTGACAGGATGACATGCCAAAGGGTGTTATTTAGTGACTAATTTGCAAGAGGAGGAGAAACTGGAACGGTTGTTGTGGGAGATCAGTTCTTCAGGCTACTGGAGCAGTGCCGTTTGGAGGACTGAGTGGAGCAAGCAGGGCGCTTTTCAGGTCAACCATGAGACTCAAGCTTTCCTTGATACATATAGTTCTTAAGAAGATGGATGTAGGAACACTGTCTTTCTAGATGGATCCTTTGTAGACCGGAAAGCAAAGCACTGCGACGTATAGGGTGCAATTTAGTGATTGTCTGGTCTACCAGAAAGACTTGCTTAGTTTAATGTAAGTGGCATTTTTTTTTTTTTTTGCAGAGAAGAAAAGCTTGAGACAAGAAATACACTGGTGATTTGGACTGTAAAATCAGTGTGCTGCTCCTTTAATATTTCCTCAACAAAATCTAATAACAGAAGAAGCTAATAAGAGGGCTGGAGAAAAGTTGATCTAAAAGATGTGCGGTTGAGAAGGATATTGGGTGGAGGGAACAAGGTTGCGTATGTGTAAGTCTAATTCAAAGAAAACTACTCCATTTACTACAACAATATATATCGTTGCTTTTTAAAGACAGTTGGGAGGGGAGACAGCTAGCAATGTATGCATTTGCTTAGATTTCAGTGTATAATGAAGTCGCTGCAACAGGATGCCAAATTGGGTGATTGATTTTCCTTGTGGTAAAGGACAGTTTGGTAAGGGTACTAAATGCACGTATGTTAAGAAGTTTGTCTAAGCGCAACATCTGGTTCATATATACTTCCATAAGAACTGATGTGAAATGCAGGTGTAACTTTCAAAAAGAAGCCTCTGGAGGCAGGGGATGCATGAATGTACGTATGGCAACGGAATAATACAAGTAAGATCTAAACTGTAGTAAATGAAACACTATATAGATGTATGTGTGTGTTACACATAAAACAGAAATGGGGAGGTGTTTGAACTTTGTGCATGCTTGTGTGTGCAAAGGCTTGGGGCAGATGTGCCAACTGAGCATTAGACGAGTGTTCATCTGGATAGAACTGGGATGTAGATGTATTGATCATCGGAAGACTATTATTGCCTACAAGGTGAACTCCTTAGAGGAATAATTTTCTGCCTGATCCGTGCTTGATAACTCACCATATCAGCGCATATGACTGTGTATTATGTTAATGGAGACATCCAGATTGGCCTCAGCTTCCCAGCAGATGTGCTGCAGGTGACATATAATGCATTTTGGTGCGCTGCAGGTAGAAATTCTGACTGACAATCCAGAAGTCCTTTCTTTGCTGGAAGTTTATGTGAATAAAAGCAGTATTTCAGTGCAATTAGTAAAAAGCAGACTGCCATTCAAAGCAAACAAGAGTTAATAGCTTGGTCAAAAGCTGAATGTACATCCTCCAAGAGGGTATTCTATGTATGTGGGCTGCCCCTGAAATACCCTCATTTTCTTACCCTCCCTAACCTAACTAATCTGGAGGTTTGGTTTTTTTTTAGATTTTTTTTATCCACCTTTCTTATTTTTAGAAATAACTCAAGGTGGCAAACGTACCTAATACTCCTTCCTTTTTCATTTTTTCTTACTTTTTTCTTTATTATTTTTGTTGCTGTTAATAACATAATGCTGATTTTTAAAAAATAAATCCATTGTTTTTAGAAGTATAGGCCTAAGGAGATATAAATAAACAGTTGAAAGCAAGTGGAGGTGAAAATATGTCCCTTAAATTGGCACTTTTGAAGGACCCAGGTTTCAGTCCTTTCTAAGATGTATTTGCAGTGGATAGATGGGCTCTGTGTTGTATCATATGTGGAAAAGCCAGAAATGCTTATATGCACATCACAATGGACTGAGAAGCTTGCTTGTGCTGGTTGGTGTTTGTTTTTAATTCTTCATGTTCTGCACCTTCTACCACTCCTTATTTCCTACTTATTTTTGTAGTTGCTGCAGTATTAGCTCTCCAGGGCTTAAGGCTACAAACCTTCACTCTGACCTTTGGTCACAAGAAGAGTCCTTTGTAGGCTCTGGCCGTGGAAAGGAGTATAATAGGAACTGTTATTGCATATTCTGGCGTAGGAATTGACATCATGATAAAAACAAACTTAAGGATGGGGAAGGGAGAGGTTGCAACCCTGTGTTTTGGTAGCCGTGTGGAGAATCTTGTGATTGTTACACAGTGGGAAACATCCTCTTTCTGTGTTAAAATTCTGGAAAGATGTTTTGCTAAGCAAGATCACCGTGCAATATGCACCACATCCCAGTGAGATGGATATTATGGGGATTTAACACCAGGACATTGTGCTCAATTTGCATCTAAGATGCTTTGAATCTAACACTATTCTTGTTGAGTGAAACATGTATAATATTTGTATGCCTGAGCAGCACTTTTGTTTGCTCATAGCTGCTGTCCTAGAGAAATAGTCGAAAGCAGAGAACTTCCTCTTCTCTACCCAACGCAAAGAAGTGTGAGATTTTACCACTCAAAATGTTGTTGGGTTATCACATGAGTGCATAATGGCTGGAAGAGTTTAGTGGGCTAAACTGACCTGGTATGAACTCAGATCTTCAACACATGCCTAGATAGAAGTCATCCAGTACTGAATGGACTTGTTCTGCTGAAGACTTACTCCAAATGGAGATTCTTCCTATGTCAGCTGATATTTCCTAAATGTTTCAGCTTCTCAATTCTGATTTAAAAATCAACATAGTCCCCACCTTTCTTTCCTTTGTGTCTGTCCTGTTTCTTAAAACTGTACAGGATAACAGATGGCACATTCTTGGGGAAGTTACCTAATAGGTGTATTTTTGCTCTCTGGAAGGCAACAAATGGCTATTTGAAATCCAAATGATGTAGTTAGATGAATAAATTACATTGCAGATGTAAAAATGAACTCTCTCTCTTTTGGGAAAGAGCCTTCAGTACCAATGATACTTGGCATCAGTTTTCATACAGCAGTGAATACTATGTATTGAGTATGGTTTTACTATTCTGCAGCTAATGAAAGTTTGAATAATATAATGTATCGCTCTCTCTAGACCAGCCCAGAACAAATGCCTCTCTAAGTCAGTGTCTTTATCTTGCAGATGCAGAGAGAAATCTTCCCAAATACTTCTCGACCAGGATCTGTTTCACATCCTCCTCATGCACTTCCAACCTCCCCGCCTCCTACGCCAGTGCCACATTCAATGCCCCCTTCTCCATCCCGGATCCCATATAGCAGTGTTAGGCCAGTCAGTGGCCCTGGCAATGCAACCATTCCCCGAGACAGGCTTTCTAACATGCCTGCACCACGGCCCATCTCACCGAGCCCTAGTGCCATCTTGGAAAGGAGGGATGTGAAACCAGATGAAGACATGGGCAACAAGACCCTTACTCTTTTCCGAAATGAGGGGCTCTATGCTGACCCCTATTTGTTCCACGAGGGCAGGATGAGCATTGCGAGTTCACATACAGGACATCCTCTTGATGTACCCGATCACATCATTGCCTACCATCGTAGCACAATGAGGTCTTCAGGCACTTATTGCAGTCCTCCTATGCAAACTGAACTTGTGGAGCAGTCACTATATCGACAAAAATCAAGGAAATATCCTGACAGCCATTTGCCAACTCTGAGTTCCAAAACGCCTCCTGCCTCTCCTCACCGAGTGGCTGACATTCGAATGATAGACATTCATACACACCATAACACCCAAGTGTCACCGCACACCATTCACCTTGACAGGTCATCCCCTGGTCGACAGTCTCTCAAGAAAGATCCAGGGACTCCTGTCTTTGTGGAAGGGAAAGCTCGAAATGCCCTAGGTTTATCTGGCATGGCTGAGGTGGCCCCTGTCATTCCTGACAAGAAAGTGTTTGGCTATGGAACGGCGGTAATACCAAAAGAGAATGAAACCAGGTAAGATGGAGAAAGATTTCCAGGCATGTGTCTTGAACGTGACCAATCAAGTGAGTGAGTTGCATCGGGGAGATTGAAGAACCATCATTATGGTTGGCTTTTGACCCAGACAAGTTTCAAAAGATCAGTACAGAAACTGTACCTTTCTTTTAAGGTCCTGGAATGTTCCTTTCAGTGGCCACTGACTTCCTTCTACACGTTGCTAGCAGTACTTTGGAAATCACAATGCTGGGCCAAAGTACAGATGACACTGAATGTGCCAATTGCAGCTATGTCTAGATTTGTTTATTTAATAGCAGACATGGAGGAAGGATCACATTTTATCTCCACAGCCAGGATTGCAGTTCTGATCCACACACACATTGCTACTGGTCTTGGGAGGTGGGAGGGGAGCTAAATTTATAATTGCATGAGGAGGGGTGTAGGTGGGAAAGGAATGGTTGACTCTCCCCGTACTCCCCCAAAATGGTCTCCCCCAGCATGCTTGCGATTATGATTTTTGTTAAAGCTGGTGTAGTTGCAAATGATGCATTTAGCGATACATTTATTTTCTAATGATTACATAAGATATGGGGGAGACACCTTTATAATCACATGCTGTTTTTCATAGTAGATAACGTCACCAAGTTAAGACCCTTCCTAACGTAATTATAAAGCTGTATCCTAACAGAAAAAGAAAAGCTCTATTTGTAGAAATTTACTGTGTCTTAATGGTATAATTCATAGGATTCCCTCCAATAGGATTCCCTTTTTCCTTTCTTAACTAGTATACCAGTTGCCTGTCCCATCTAATAAAAAGCTCAAATTCGCAAAATCTAGCATTTTGCTGTTGTTACACTCATTTTGAATGGAGGTTGAAATTGGAAAAAAAGAATACATTACAATAAACAATTTTATATGATAGTTACCTCATGAGAAAAGATTAAAGAATATCTGGGAAATCATAAAGGACAGCTTATGAATATTGTTAGAATAGTCCTATTCATATTTTCAAATCAAAATCCCATAAGACCCAGAATATCCTTTTGCTCAGCCTTGTTTCATGTTTTCAGGAACAAATTTGTACGACTCAGACGCATACGTTCTCTTTAGCAAAAAGAGACAAAAATGTTCTAATTCATCCTGCAGACTCTGCAGGAAGGAGGAAAAAAATGTGGTGATCACAATCATGCCATAGAAGCCCCGCCCCTTTTTTACATGCATCAGAATCACCATCTACCAATATGGTAAAATGAGAGAAGACTTTTTCCAAGGGAAACAACACCTTTGAGAAAACGAAAAGGTAAATTTTATCAGGATATTATTCCTTCTCCCTTTCATCACATGTGAAAGGAGATCAAAAACTCCTGGTAACTTCTGGTAACACCTAGGCATGGGCAAACAAGGAGAACCAAACTGAATTTTAATATTCTAGTTGTGGGGTCAGCAAACTTTTTCTATAAAGGGTCAGCTCTGCAGACACGGCTGGCAGGTCTGTGGGCCAAGGAACGCAGCTGTCATTAGACGGAGCCAGCTCTCCGGCAAGGACGCTGCTGGTGGAATCCTAGTTGAGATGTTCCAGCTGATCCTCTCTATAATATGCTTATTTAAATAACTTGTATGAAGGGTGAAATAATTTGCTGGGATCACAGAAGTTTTTAAAAAGTTTCAATAAAAAAAGCATAACACATCTGTTCCTAGTGTTGGTTTTGGCTGAACATAAAATAACCCAAATATACTCTGGAGCAAAAGAATTACTAAAATGTGAGGTAGAATGTTTGAGGCAAGTCAGCAAAGAAGAGAGAATACCCAATATATGTTAACAATCTATCATGTTTCAGATGTTTTACTTTGATTTCGTCCCCCCACCCCTTTATTTGGCTCTTTGGTCATTTCCTTGTAGTTATTCAAGTACAAAGATATTCCTTACTTATGAACTGCAGTATTTCCCATATTCCTCAGGCTGACATTTGGAAGTCAGAAGGTAGGGAGATGGGAAGAGATGATCAGATCATCTGAGGCCCGGTAGGATAGTCAGACAGCCACTTTCAAATGGCCTAGACTGAAAAACAACAAAGCAGGGAGTTTGATGGGAGGGAGGTGCCTGTCCTACTTGGTCCGCAGAGAATTCTGGGATTTAGTGATAAGATCTGGAGTCAGTATCCCTCCAGTTCTCATTTCTAATCACCAAAGTAACATAGTTCACACACAACACTAAGCCATTGCGTTGTTCACAATTATGTTTGAACCAGCCTCTCTGGCTTGTTGGACAAACCATGTGGGTTTAAAAAAATCCTGGTTTGCTGTTATGTGCAAAGGCAGTCCTATTGCCTGATGTCAGTGGCCCCCACTTTGACCATCTGGATGATTGATGCTTTCCATGCCTAGTAACTAATTCCAGATTTCTAATGTCATTACTAGGACATTATTGTGCCATTGACTACATTATGGGATAAGAAAGATTGTTGTGGTACAATAAACTGTTTGGGGGTTTCCTTTAGAAATTGCTTGGGTAATTGCTTGCAGAGGTAATTGTGTGTCCACTGAACTTGCCATCCATCTCTGGCTTTCAGAACTTCATTCCTTTTCAGAGGCAGTTGCCTCAGATCCCAGAAGTTCGATCTGCTATTACATTTAATGTTGACTAAGAGTCTCTAAGCAAACCTTATAAAATGCTCACTCAGGAGCCTTATGTGCATTCTTATGAAATTCGCAGTGATAAATAGAGCATTTTCCTAACGGTGTTTCTCAACGTAAAGACTTGCGGCTCAAATGCAGCACTAGGTAAACTTCTACCCCCTTCCTCATGTTTTTCAAGAACCTTCTGTGGCTGTGGAGCCATTTAGAAAGATTCTTTGGAGCACAAACCATTTCTGAGAATTCATATAGTGACCAACGTAGGAAACAAAGTTTCAGGGTCTTAAATCTAATTATATAATAGGGTAAGAGCAGTTTGATTTGCAATGGAGTGACACAGTAAATGCAAAACAGATGCTAATGCTTGTTTTTTCATAGGCTGTTGGTCTATTCAAAGCTAAGGGCTGAAACCAATAAGATACACACCAGCCTTTCCCGTGTGACACCTTACAGATATGTTGAACTCCAAGTCCCAGAATTCCCAGCTAAGTTAGGAAGAATTCTTTAGGGCACCAGGTGCAACTTCAGTTCATAAAAAACAAATACCTATAAAGAAGTCTGTTGCCAGCCATGAGCTGAGATTAACGTCAGAGGAGAGATTGAATTAGTCTGTAACTGGTCCACTTTCTCTAAATGGAAGTGGGTGGAAAGGAATAAGTGCTGTTCTGGCTCATCTCTAATCTGACTTCATGGCAAAACATGACCTTTGCTCCTAAATCAACATTTCTTCATCTCCCTGTTGCTGTCTGAAAAGCCCTCCAGATAGACCATGAGTGTAATTTTTATAAGGATAAAAAATTATTAGAAAGTTTCATTAATAATGCAAATGAGGCTTCTGCAAATTTCATGTTGTCTGTGACAAACATCATCTTTGTTTAATCAGGGCCATCCACGCCAAGACTAATGAGCAGATGAACTTGAATGCAAGATTTTACAATTGACGTACTAGTTTATGTCTCTATCAACATGACTTTCTTCAGTGTAAATATAAAAACAAAAGAAAAGAGATGCTTCTGGGAATGGGAAATGGCATAGAAGCATTGCTTAGATAATTTCAAAGTCCAATATGGAGGTCAATTTAATCAAACGTAATGACCTGTGCTAAATTATCTAAATTATCTTTACTAATTAAGACAGTGAGATGGTTATTCCATACCAAATATCATTGAAATTGTTTTCTAAAAAGATGCTGCCAATATAAAGCTATGTCTTCAAACCGTCCTCTCAGAGATATATAGAAGCCTGGCTCATGTCAAGGTTTGGGGGCTTTTACCATAAAAGTCTTCTAAAAAAAAAAGTGATGAATTGATTGATTATATGCTATCAAGTTGGTGTCAACTCTTAGTGATCATGTAGATAGACCTTCTCCAGGATGATTTGTCCACAACCTGACCCTTCAGAACTCCAGCGGTGCACCCATAACTGCTACAATCTAATCCATCCACCTTACTGATGGTTGCCCATTTCTTGTTTCCCTCCACCTTTCCCAGTGTTACAGACTTCTCAAGAAAGCTAAGTCTTCATATGACGTGTCCAAAATAGAAGGAATATAATGAGAGAGATAATTTTTTAAATTAAAAAACAATAGCAAAAGTTCTAAATTTGAGCCTCCCTTTGAATTTAAGGCCCATTCAATTTAGCCCGTTATTGAGGCTTCAGAGGGATGTGATTTGAAATGGTTCTGCTTTTCCAAATCCAAAGGCACATTTTTAGATACCATCAGCAAAAAAAAAAAAAAAAAAGGGCGGCGGAGAGAACTATGGAAGTGGGGCAGAATAAATCTGCTTAGAAAGTAGGAAAAATATCCAAAATTTACTCCACAGTTACTCCAGAATGTGTATGTGTTGTTTTGGTTCTTCCCTACCACCTGTGACTGACCATCTTCAGCCTTTACTGGAAAGAGAGTAGACTTGATGAATGCTCTTTCATACTGCTCTTCAAGATTACTTCTGATTTTGCCTGATCTAAAGCAAGGACGACAGTTTTCTGTCCTTTCTTAATACGCTGGTCAGTCTTGGTTGAAGAGGGAGCCTCTTCTACTACAGTGCTCGATTCCTTGATCTCTCAAATTTTCATTTCTCAGCCAGAAGGAACTTACATGCCAGCCTCAAAGATGGCTTATGAAAGAGGCAGGTATTTTTGATGGTACAGTGCTGCAGCCAAAGAAGGTGTATTTGGATCAGCATTTGCATTGGCTTGGTGTAGAAGCAGTTGGCAGCTCCTACTTATTCATGGTGACTTTTAGACATTTTAGCCTTTGGCTCTGTAATAAGGGGAAAGGTGCCTTCAGGGTCTAACCAACCCCTCTCACTGAGGCCCTTTGGTTCTGAGGTAACCCATGCCTGGGGGTAGGTGGCAACTGGAAAATTAGGTCCCTTTTCTGCCGCACACACACACACACGCATGCACACACATGGTTAGAAATCCATTTCTCCCTTCCTCACCAGTCCTCTGGGGGACCAGGAAGGGATGAAGGAGAAATCCTTCCCTCATCCCAGGTGCAACTGTAACTGCAAGAAGCGAAACCAGACAAAAACTGGATGAGTCTGTAGCTTAGCCAAGCTGTGGCAGGGGCTAAAAGGCCACTGGTCAACTCCAGGATGAAAAAAACCCCAACTTTATGAAAGGTATCAAAAGAAGAGAGGGTTCTACACACAGTTTAAAAAAAGATTTTAAAAAATCCTAACATAATTCTAACTACAGCTAAACAATACCACTTGCAATCTTGCCTGAGGCAACCCCCCTCGTCTAGGACTCCAGCCAACTCTCTCCAGAGACCCCAAAACTCTTCCTGCCCCAACCTGATAGAACCCCCTTATTTTCCTCTGGGCCCATCTGGTTGGCTTGGGATTTAAAGGACCAACTGCAGGGCAGCTCACTATGGCTACTGATCTGGATGGTAAGAGTTATTGCTAACGGGGCTTTCTATATTACGTTGCTCCAGACAGTGGGACCTGGGTTGGATGGAGTCTAGGAGTCCAAGGGCAGTTGGAAACTGAGCTCTTTTGGAGGGCATTTGGGACTTGATGCCTGAGTTTGGATTCTTTGGTTTTTGTATGTTTCAGGTTTTTTTATTATTTTAATTGGTTCATAGATGTTTTAATAAGTCATGTGTTCCTGTAGAACTGCTGAGAGTCCTATGGGATCGCAGTGGGATATACACATAATAAATAAATAGCTACCATCTAGCAAGCATCTGGATTTTTGGAGCCCAGTTCTGGTAGTCATATGTGAGTTGCAGTCGAAATAGGAGAGCATCAGGTTTCAGGTAGAAAGCTCCAAGTGCATCTCCATTTAAGAGGAAGGACCAAGAAAGACTCTGCTGTGATCTGGAAAGCCACCACCAGCCGAACTAAACAATAATGGTTAGGATATATGTCAGGGTCTAACCCGGCTGTACAGAGGATCAGAAAAAAATATTCATTAGTTACATTTATGCCACTATTTCTTCAGGGAGCTCACACTTTGTCCTCCAAAAAACCTTATGAGGTTGGTTAGACTGAAGGTTCATGACTGCCTGAAGAACATTTCAATTTTTTGACTAATCAGGGATTGAATGTGGATTTCCCTAGTCCTAGTCCAACGTTTTGACCATGACAATACTTTGATTTCCAAAATATAGATGATGCTGAACAACAACTGCCAGTAGCCCCAGCCAGCATGGCTGGTGATGAGGGACTCTGAGAATTCGTGTTCAGCAACATCTGGAGAGCCACAGGTTCCTAATCCTTAACCCTTTGGTGTCAGGGCTGGCAAATACTACTTTTCTGCTTGAGGCCCTGACAGCTGTTGGCAGTCAGACTAGATAATGCCATATTAGCTGGCTTAAAGATGGCAGGCTTAGAAGAAAATAGGAGAATACATATGACAATGAATATAACGGAGACAGAACTAGTATTTTTCCTAATATTGCCACAGCTAAAAAAAAAGAGGAAGAAGCAAGTAGAGAATCACAGCTTGGTGCTATGGCTGCTATGGCTCCCACTCAAAGATCTTTCCTTCCCTGCTCTGTCACTGAGTGCTAGAATGGTGTGATTTCAATATATTCCTTCAGTGTTTTCAGTATGCCATAAACATTTTTATTATGCAACGGCTTACTGTAGAGTAAGTGCATGCAATAAATAGATTGGCCGTAAGTTGACCATGTAATTGCAGCTTTCTCTTTTCATAATTGGGTTTGTTTAAACTTTGGTTCAAAGATGGTTAGTGTTAAAGACCAAAGATGGTCAGGACTGTATAATATTTTGAGTTCTTCTGGCCCTATTTTCACTGGAAATAGGCTACCAGGAAGACCAAAGAATGAGAGTTGAAAGACTAATAATCACAGTAGTAAACAGAAAAATAAGCAGTATCTTCAGTGAAATCATGAAAGAGGCTGGAACTGGGGTCATTCAGAAATAATTTTGATTAAACTAGTAGAAGGAGGTAGGCTTAGACTGGGAAAAAAATCTATTGAACAGAATGGATTATTGTTCAATGTGACTAAAGCAAAACAAGGCAAGGACAACCACAACCATCAAAGAACTGTCTTATAGCATCCACGTTTATAAATTCATTAGTATTCAAGATGCCACCAAGACACTCTGTGGGTTTTGTTGCAACAGACTAACACAGCTACCTCTCTAGGCATAAGAAAAACAGGTTTCTAATCAGGACCAACAGATAGTCCTGACCCAGAAGTCTTTTCAGGTGTCAGGGACATCACCTCTGCTCTCCTGGGATTGATTGTGCAAACTTTTTGGGAATGTGTATGTGGAAGCTTTCTGGGGATGAATGAGACAACCGCATTCCAAAAAATGGATAACTCAGGGGGAAAAAAACTTGAGTTCATTTAAATTCAATTGAAATGAAAAGAGATCTAAATATAGATAAAGATACAGATTATTAAATAATCCTTTTGTGTTTCTTAATTTCTTCCCTTTGTCATACTGAAATGTGTAATTCAGCAGCAGCCTTTGTTGAAGGGCTGAATTCAGTGCCACAGGTTATTTACCTATCTTGAGTACCATCATTATACAGGTAGTCCCAGTTTAAGAATGGGTTCCACTCCCAAGGTCTGTCCTTCAGCTGAATTTGTATGTAAGCTGGAACAGCCTTATTGTATATTACTGTATAAGTAGTTTTGCGTAAGAACTTGAACCATTGTGTATCTGACTCGAATCATTGTGTATTTAACTCAAAATTTGCTATAGTAGGCTCCGTTCTTAACTACGGGCCGTCCTTAAACTGGGTGTTCTTCAACTGGGGACTGCCTATATAGTGTCTTCCCCTCCTCTCTGCCAAAAGAAATAAATACAGCTTGATAGGTTCCTAGACTACTGAACTTGTACTCCAAAAACTTAAACCAAAAGCAATTAAAGCAGCAAAAAAGAGATGAAATAAATCCTTTTTTTTAAAGTACAGTTGATCTCATTGCTGTTTCATCCTGTGACCAGTAAAAATAAGGTGATTCCATGTATGACATCCCACACCCTTCATTCAAGAACTGGTGAAGGCTCAAATCCTGATCCTATGCCAAGCATAAGTGATCATGTGTGGTGATAGGAATGGCAAAACAAGGCAAAGAAACCTTTTGGGGGCAAAACAAGACATGTGAGAGGAACCCAGTCAAGAAGTTGATGTGAGTTTAAGGTAGGCAGTACAAGAACTTGAGAAGAATGAGGTGATCCTTCCCTTTGAAGAAAGAAATTCTAACTCAGCCAAAGAGAGGAAGAAGTGGAAGCAACCAGGGAGGGATGATTGGTCAGAAAGAAGCTGAAGCAGCATAGAGGGACAGAATCTTTTTTTTTAAAGGTTGAGATTTCTGATTGGTTCGTTTGTCAACCTTCAAATATGTTGTAACTCCCAGAATTCCAGTGGCCTCATTGGCTGGGAATTCTGGAAGCTGTAATCTTAGCATATGCAGAATGTTGTATGGTTTGTGAGATAGCAAGTAGAGCTCATAACAATATGTTGGTTATAGTCATACAAGGATGTTGGATGTGTATGTGTGTGTGTGTGTGTGTGTGTGTGTGTGTGAATAAATAAACTGGCCCTTTTTCACATGATACATGCAAATGGATACCACAGGCTATGAAAGAAACTCCATGGTATCTTTCTGTGATCCTCATTCCCTTTGGAAAATCAAGCCAGGGAAATGACTGCGTTTGGCTTTAACCAAGGATTCTCTTGTCTTACAGAGAGAGGATGCAAGCCATGGAAAAACAGATTGCCAGTTTAACTGGCCTTGTTCAGTCTGCGCTTTTAAAAGGGCCAAATACAAGTAATAGCAAAGATCCTTCTAGGTAAAAAAAAAACGAAAAACAAAATGAAATAAAATAAAATAATTAAATCTATTTTGTTGTAATAATGTTCGTGATCACCGGGGGGGGGGGGGAGGGAATGTCCCATGACAATTCCTGACCTTGTTGACTTCACTTGAGTCAAGATTTCATCTTCACATTTTAAAAATGTGGGTTAATAGAAGAGTAATTCATGGAGATTTGCCCTATTCTTCTGATTAGCATTTCAATTAATCTTCTGGTTAAATTCCCTTGGTGGTGGTGGAACTCTATTCTTCTTTAAACCTACATGCTACAGAGAGATCATAGAACATAGCAAATAATTAAACTAGAAGGTAATCTATACTCTAGATAGGATCCTGTAATGTAATTTAGATTGTAATTATAAGCAAAAGCATTGATAGTTCACTGTTTGAAAGTTTGTTATCTGATAACATCAAGGTGATTCTAGTGTAATTATACTCTGTTTTTCTTCCATTTAGTGAGAAGATGGTAAAGACTGTAACTAGTAAGAGCAGTGCTGAGAAGTCAGGTAAGCTTTCTTGTGATATGATAAGCACAACAGAATGCATTTTATCTTAAAGGGAGTTTTGGGGCTCAGCACAAAAACTTGAATGTGCCATAATGCTTTCAGCTGTCAGAAATCTGACCAAGGAACTGATGGAGCCCTAGATTGGTAGTTGCAATTTCATGAATCTGGAAGAAGAGATTTCATGAGTCTGGAGGAAAAGATATGATTTTTGTTAAACCTGAAGGATCCTAAAGATGATAGTCTTTTGCAGTATTAAGACTAATTGACTATTTAGTTTGCTTTCTTCTTTAGCTCTGTGTCTAATTTCCAAATGAACAAACATTGCAAAGACATGGTAAATCTGCAATGCTTCTTGCCCAAGGAAACTTAAAACTCTGCCTTGGACTTCTGTGTATTTGGGAAAATCATGATGGAATGTAATGACACTTAGAGTAAATTCAGGAAGAATCATACTTTATCATCTTGCCTGGACTGTTCCACCTCAGAATGCAAGAATAGGCAGAATGTTTGATCTGCAAAGGTTTCCTTGAAAATAGGAAACTTGCAGAAACAAGATAATGGTTTGCTTGTTAGCTAAGGGCAACATCAGTTTCCTGTGAGAGTTGCAGGTCAGTAACGCTTCTTATCTCCCCTTCAACTCTTCTTTAAGAGTAACTTAACTTGAAAAGAGTGCAAAATTGTTCCTAGTGTGGTTGACTTCTATAGTCAGCCCATTGTTTCAAAGTCCACTCAGCTAAAACAGAACCGGTCTGTACATTCTTACATTAAGCAGTGAGCAATCATTTCTTGCAGGGGCGAATTCCACCTTTGCGGCTGTTGGAAGTCTCCTAAAGTTGTGCTATTCCAAAAGCAAAACCTATTTTTGTGGGGGTGAAAATTTCTGACTTAAGCTTCCACTTGGCTTCGGTGCTTATTTGGCATTACCCCTCTCCCCAGAGAAGCAGCATTTTAGCTCTTCCCTTGGTGCCATTGCTAAATGACAGCTTTGCCCACAGAATCTGTGCTGGTCAATTTTGCCTGGTGTACATAATGGCTGATATATAAGAATTCAGGGAACTGGAATCCGGCTGGATGAAAGCCACACTCAACATGCATGCTTTTCCAATCTATTTGAAACTGTATCCATATATTTTATGAAGCGCTGTCTTTCATTTTTTCCAAAAACAAAAAGGAAAAAAAATAGTAAAGAAGGTGCACAAGTGAGTGAGATTTGTACAGTATTGAAGCAAAAATCAGCTTGAACATTAAAACACACAGCACACATTGTGGAACTGTGGCCAGGCTATGAGCCATCAAATACATTGATGTAGGTTAAGTTTGTCCCCCTGTGCTGTTTTTATGAAACTACACTCTGACTAGGGTTGCAGTTTAGGGGTGTCACAAATGTGACACCCATAAAAAACAGGCAGAGCTTCAATTGTATGGTCGCAGCCACCATCTTGACTTTTTGACCATATCCTGAGTGGGATGCATACCATACCATCTGTTCTGTGTACTATTTTCAGCGGTAGACCTCACCTGATTCCTTCTGGCACTAAAGTTGTTGTAAATTTACGCTTGGAAGGAGAAGAGCACAACGTTTTCCTCAGCCTTATATCCTCCAGGAGTGTCCTGTGTCTTCCAGGGGTGTTTTACAATATCCCTCATCTCCCAGCCAGGCTGATAGGGAATTTGGGCATGTAGAATAATTAACTGGAGCCCTCATCCTGTCAGTCCAACACACATCCTTTCTGAACAAGTCATAGAGCTGCTTTTCCAGACGAGTGAGGAGAGCTGCGACATCTTGAGGTGTTTCAGAAAATGGCTCATCTCTTTTTTATGGTGGGCAGTGACAGATGGGAAGGGAAAGACAGGGATTGGCTTTTTAAAAGAGACTGCATGAAGGCATCTATGCTGAATGTTGTCTTGTAGCCTGCTGGGAAGAGAGCATATCCAAGCCTTGAGCTCAGGCATTCTATTTCTTTCTCTCCTTTTGCCTGTGGAACTGTCTCTAAACATGGCATTGCCCAGGGTTAGATGTCTGAAGAGGCAGGCACAGCTGGTTGGGTGTGGTAGGCTGGAAAGGAATCTACATCTGCCATTTTTATTTCTCCCCGGAATATTATGCAAGAGTCCTTTTTAGACTCCTGAAACATCATCCAGAGTAAAATGCCAACTGGAAAACACATGACCTGTTGCAAAGAAACAGGCTGTTTACCCTTACCTCATTTTCCCCTTTTAGGATGGGAAATTCCTTCAAAAGTTTATTGGTTGCATGACAGGAAAACTACCCTTCAGACTTTTTGTATAGTTGGAATCAAGCCCATCTTCAATCTCATTGATGTTCAAAAGTTTAAGGCAATGGAAGGCTAAGGCAGGAAAAACAAACTTTATTACAGTTCTGTGCTATATTTAGGCTTCCTTTAAAACTGCATATAGTGAAGTCTTAGGCTTGAATTGAAAAAGGGAGGTATGACCTAACTAGTCAAGAAGGGGCTCCATTGTGACGGGTTTACGTTTTCCCACTGCAACCACTCAGCAACATGTACTGCCCAATTCTGGACTATAGCTGATAATGGGGAATGTAATGGATGAAAATAATATGAAAAGATGAATTGTTCAGAACAAAGATGTGTTTTTCATGCTCTAATGATAGCAAAAAGGATAATTCTTGGGAGATGGAAAAATTCCAGACATAAAGGACTTGTTTCTTCTTTAGTTCTGTGTTTAAGATTGAGATTTAGCAATTTTTGAGAAAATTATATATTTGGTTAATCAGAAAATGTCACATTCTCTCCCTTTGGGAAAAATTTTTGAACAGGCTTGGTCAATATTAAAAGCTTAGTTTTTCTTTTTAAAGATTTACAAAATCAGGTGAAGCCGAGATATAGTTGTAATTATAGTTTTTGTTTGTGTGTTCTTTTTCTGTATTTTCTTATTGTTTAATAATTTCCTTTTTGTTTTTGTTTTTGTGTGTGGTAAATTGTTTATTTTTATTTTATATTATTTTATATATGACTCTTTGAAAATGGATCAATAAAAGCATTTGGATTTTTGCAGAAAAAGAAGAAAAAAAGATGAATTACTATGCCACTAGGGGTTGGTGCAAGCCGTAGTTAGTACTTAGGTGATCAGTTCTCCTTTTCCTCCTTTTTGTAACTCTTCTTGGTTTGTACCTTAATGGATTGGTTAGAGGTTGAGGGTGGTGGGGTGTGGCAAAGGAAAACAATGTCAGGAAAATAAATGTCAGGAAAATAGAACAAACTATGTCACCATACTAAGACATAGCTGCAGGTGGTAAGTAAAGAACCAACTCTGGCTGCACTTTAAGCTTAAAAATCCTTGAGCTAAAGGAAATATTTTCTGGCTTCACCGTCAAACTCAGCCACTTTCTCCTTTTGGTCTGCAGCAGCTCTCTTCCTCTGGCTGGGTTCACCTGGTATGCTAAAGCACAGTATGTTAGACTGTAATTTATGAAATAAACCAGGATTGCCTGGGTTTGCACAATACCATAAGTCATAAGCCAAATGAATAGACACTCCAGGGATTGGACTACCACCAAGTCCAAATCTTACAAGTTTCATGATGGCTTCATGTAATGTGTGAAGCTAGCCCATGTGTCTTCTGTTTTCTCTTCTTGCACTGAATTTGAATCTGTTCAATGATATCTCAGAATCAATATTAGTTTGTTAGATGTATATCCCACTTTTCTTTCCAAAGATGAAGGCAGTGTGCATTGCGCGCCTTCCTCCAATTTTTTCCTACCACATCATCTCTGTGGGGTTGGGTGGGCTGAGAATGTGTGACTGGCCCAAATCACTCGGGGAGCTTCTGTACCTGAGGATGACCCTAAGTCCCAACACTTCAACCACAAAACACGCTGGCTAACTTTATTTCATGAAGGAAAGAACCAACTCGTGTTATCAAAGTGACACTGTTAATAAGGTAATTACCACCTTCAACCTAGAGAATAATTCAGTTATTTGAGTCAGATGGCTGTTTTCCTCTACATATTCCTATCTGTGTGTAGCTTACACCAAGCAGAAATATCTGGGCTTATTTATAGATAATAGTGGATTTGTTGAAGTCCAGTTAACCGAACCGATGACTAGATTTCATCAAGTATTTGAGCAGCCGAAGAAAATCCCTGTCTTATTTAATAATTATATTGTATAGAAATTAACTTTTGACAATGGTTCTCTTTCTGTTGTCTCATCTGTTCTCTGTCATCACATCAGTCAGTCACTGTGTTCTGTTATACTCTAATCTGTGATACTGTTTTCACAACATCAAGTTTATTAAGCGATCCATGGGAGCTCTAATCTTCAATGATTGAAAGAGGAGTAGAAGAGAGGAAAGTATGATTATTAACGGAGTCATTTGTCTCTCTCTATTTTTAGGATCCGCTCATGACTTTACTGGGAAAAGTTCATTAACAGGAGTTGAGATTTCCAGTAAAAGCACCCGCCAGTCCATCCCAGCAAACTCCACAGCCCTGCAGTTCAGCCTCTCTGACATGAAACGGAATGTGTCAGATCTCCGACTCCAGCTTCTGCAGATAAGACAGCTCCAGGTACCGTTACCTTAGAGAAGGCTTTCAGTGGGATGCAAGCATATCTGCACTTGCATTTTCAAACCCATCCACAAACTAAATCTTAGTTACCCTTGAAAAATGCACTTTTCCTAATTTTGTAGTACACTTTGCCCAAATTACCCTCCTTAGAAAATTACTTGCCAGCACTGTATATATGATGCAAAATTGCTAAGGAAGATACATATGCTTTCTGAAATGGGTACCAAAATGCGAACACATTTTAGTTTGAACTTTTTTTAAAAAAAGATAGTCATGTTGGCATAAGCCTCAGTGAAATTTAATAGAACACTTATGAACGTGCCCCTTTTTAAGATTCCACAAGGCTTATCTGTTGTTTTTGCTGCAACAAATTAAGCAGATACCCCTGTGAAAGTTGCTCTGAATACTCTTTCAAATCTATTAGTATCAACATCAAATTAAAGGTTTTGTTTGTAGAGGGAAAGTGGGATCAAAACAGCAACAGTCAAAAACCATAAAGATGTGGCTAAGCAGCATTTACTCTTGCCAATGTTGTTTGAATTTTTAAAAAGTAAGGAATTTACTGGAGAAAATTTGAGATTTACCCTTCCTCCATCTCACCAAGCCGATAACATATGTTGGCGTATCATCATGTTTAGAAAGTTTGGAACATTGACTATTTTTTAAATAAAACACATCTTTTAAGTGTTTCTAAGAGCTACACTGCACAGTATTTAAAATATATATTGTGCAAATCCGCTTCTGGTTTTTATTTTGTTTAGGGCAAGTTCATGCTGTAGCAGGAGGTAGAATTCAGCTGACTTTGGCTGCTCTTGAAAAGCTAAGCCCAAGCAACCTGAAAGGACTTGGATGGGAAACCACTGGGAAATCCCAGGACAGTAGGCTAGACTGGCAAATTGAAAGCCACCCTGGACAAAAGCAGTGGCAAACCATTTGTGTATTGTTGCCATTAAAAGTACATGGTCTTTGAGTGTGACTCAAACTAGTCTTTGCTTTTGTATATATGGTGATCCAGTCTGGATTGAAACCACTGCATGTGAGGAAGCAGAAGCCGAGTCCTTTACAAGGGCTCTGGTTTAAAAAAAAAACCACACACAATCAAGAAGAGTTGTGGCAGCTTTTAAAAAATAGTAGAATCAACCCCTTTAAAAAAATCTTGTAAGGTATATGTGAATTTTTCTAGACAAAGTCCTAAGGGTGGATTAAGAACCTTGTTTCCGTCTCCAACGGTTTTGATCCAGATTGAGCTTCAGAAGATAATGAGTACTTAAGAACATAACAGAGGAGCATAATCAGGGCCTGCTGGATCAGATCCCTGGCCCATCTAGTCCAGCAGTCTGTTCTCACAGCAGCCAACCAACTACACAAGGAAGCCCATTAGTTTCCCAGCAGATGGCCTTCAGAGGCAATCTAGGAGGCTAAATTCCTGGCACCAATGATTCCTGGCAATGATGCAAAAGTGACTTTCCATTGGCTTCTTTCAGGATTTTTTTTTAACCTCCCGGTGTTGCCTACAGCTCTAGGATACCCTGCTGGTCTCCTGTCCAAGTATTGACCAGGCCCAACCCTGCTTAGCATTTCAAATTGAGCCAAGGTCATCCAGTGGCTATCTATGCTGCCATCTAGCTGGGCAGTACTACCAGATTACAGTTTCCAGAATTCCTGCATGTAATTCACAAGATGTTTCTTTTTATTGGGCTGTTCACATTTATCTGGAGATAAGAAGCACGTCCTCATGCAGTGTGTCCTGTCTGGCAGAATGCCAACCACATAATTTATTTTGTAAAGAAAACATATTGAACTACTTAGCCAGAAGAACTACTTGATCCCCATCTGTGTGTTTTCTTTAGGATCCTTATATAAATATTCTTTTTCTTTCGAGCCTCTCTGTGTGTGTGCTTCTGTGGGGATCTCGCTAGGAGTTATTTTTAAAAATCTAAAATGTAAATGGTTGCTACCCACCATCAGGAATGGTCACAATGTCTTAATTGAGATATATTAATATCTTAAGAAACAATATGACTTTAAGAATACAGTGCTCCTTGAACTGTGCGGAAAAGAATCTGAGATAACCCTTTTGCTTCAGTGGTGTTGAGGTTAACATATATGAATACTGTATAAGGGCATTTACACAGTGATCCTCCCTAAAGCACAACAGTGTGCCCATGTACAGTCAGAGGCTGACTTTTAGGGACATGTGGTTTCAGTGTCCTTCACAACAAACAATAGAAGCAAGGAAGAATAGTTTGTTCTGTTCCTTGGCCTAGTGACAATGAAGAAGGCATGTAAATATTTATGGAAAATGGCTAAAGGCATCTTAATGACCAGTATGTTTCATTTGAGTACAAAGCATTGGGCTTTTGTTTTGTTTTGTTTTGGGATTGTTTACTTCATGTTTTTGGTCTTCAATCTTTGGCTTTTCAGTGTAATCTTCGAATAGGGAACATTAAATATGATTCCAGCCTGGTTAATCTCTTGCAGCCCAAACAACAGAGTGTCTCGTGGCATCTTTAGGTTGACCAATTTATTATCACGTAAGCCTTGTGGTTTATAGGACGCGTCATTAGAATCGTGGGTGTCATCCTGAAGAAGGAATATGATATCTACATGCAGTTTTTATTGGACAGAAAGGGAGGGTGGAATAGTAAAAGCAGAAGCAAGATGTTTCTCAACTTTGGCAACTTGAAGATGTGTGGACTTCAGCTCCTAGAATTCCCCAGCCAGCATGACAGAGATATTTTTCTTTGGACCAGTGATCTGGTTAACATGTGGCATGATTAAAAATGTTGGCCTCTGTTCATTGTATGAGAAAGAGGGTTAAATCAGTAAAGTCTTCCCCAACTCCCTTTCTTTAGCCATCCTATTATTGGGTTGAGGAGATCAATAATGCTGCACAGTGATATCCAAAAGTTGAATAAAAGCGATAAGCAGGGCATTCATAGTCAGAGCTTCATCCTGGACATGATAATACGCCTTTCTCTATAAATGCAAATACATACTCGTGAGTTTATCAGTGGGAGATTCAAGAACAAGGTTCAGGGAAGTTGCCTGGATTATAGTTACAAAAAATTCTCTGATAACAGGGATCAGCTCCTGCACAATCTTGGAATCTAGCCATATCTGTATGTCAGCTCAATTGAAATCTCTCTTTCTCCTGCCCGTATGGGGTAAAAGACTTTGCTGCCCCCCCCTTTTTTTTGGCCTTAAAATGCAGCAGTTTCTTTTAATCGATGGCAAAAATGAGCCCATTAGCAAGCCCCAAATGGTGGCACCGAAGTGCTGATTCCATCAGTTTAGATTGCAGACAAAACATTAAAAAACTGCCTTACTTGCAAATGGATGCTTGGTCTGTCTAGTTTAGCTGGCATATTGCTGGATGCAGACTTTCTATTCTGTGGGCAACGATCTTTCCCAGATCTCGTGCCAGAGAATGTTGCTGGATGGATTGAACCTGAATGCAAAATGTGTGTGAAGTCCTACTATTAAGCTATGGCCTTTCCCAACGCAGCACCCTTCTGGACTGTCACTCTGTTCCTCTTCATCATGATACCCATTGCCTTGCTAGCAGGGACTGATAGGAATTGCACTCCAACAGGTCTGGAAGGCATGGGGTTGGGTTTCACTAGCTCATGGTATGTGAATTATAATGCTTTTTAATAACAGCGTTGTTTTTACGGGAAGCTTTTTTCAAGGAGTCACAAGCACTTGTCATAGGCACTAATGAAAAATGAAAGTGGCCATTCAGGGGCTAATGAAAAATGAAATCTCAGGTTACTGAAATTAAGTTGACTTCAGTGCTCGTTTAGAATGACAGCAACATTCTAGGAGCTGCAGCGAGACAGTGAAAGGCCAGGGAGGGGACAGAAACAACAGTAGATAACTGCTAACCTGAAAACTCGCCTGTATGATCCAGTGTAACCTCACTTGGCGATATGCTATTAAGCCAGCCTGCCTGCCTGCCTGCCTGCCTGCCTGCCTGCCTGCCTGCCTGCCTGCCTGCCTGCCTGCCTGCCTTCCTTCCTTCCTTCCTTCCTTCCTTCCTTCCTTCCTTCCTTCCTTCCTTCCTTCCTTCCTTCCTTCCTTCCACAATAACAGTTGCCTTTTTCACAAATACTTCTGGTTTAGATCTCCCATTGTTACACTCCCAGCTGCTTGGGTATCCAAGATCTAGTTGGGCTTGCTGTTGCTTGCCCCTAACACACAGTCATGGCATTAGGCAACTGGAAATTGCACAATCTCTTAATCCAGCCCTAAACCTCAAAACAACCTAAGATTACACGATTTCTTCATAAGGTTTTATATTCTGCTTGTTCACAAATTTCACCTAGACAATATACAAATAGACCAAAAAGAAAAAGGTTAAACCTGGGTGGTCCTTGTTGGCCTTTTCTTCGTGAGCCACTCAGAACTTGCTACCTTGCTCTGCCTGTTAGGAGGCCCTGATGATTCTACTTGTGGCTTTGATGTAGAGATAATAGGATAAATAGATGGTGCAAGGCTCATTTGATACTTTCCCGAGTGTTCCCCAGCTCAGTGGCCAACAAATGTCATGGAGCTGACCTTAGACAGCAGCACTCTGTTCTGAAACTGCAAAGGGCTTACCAGGGGTGTCTCCAGGAAGGGCATGGAAGCCCACAATACACATAAAAAAGGGGCAGGGCCTTGATCACATGGTTCTGGCTGCCATCTTGACTTTTTTGACCCCTGGGGCATACTAAAATCTAATGCATGCTCTCTCTCACTCTATCTTTCCACCAACCACATACAGGTGGTCCCCAGTTTAAGAACGACTTCCATTCCCAAGGTCTGTCCTTAAGTCGAATTTGTATGTAAGCTGGAACAGTATTATTGTATAATATTGTATAAGTAGTATTATGTAATTAACTCAAACCATTGTGTATTTAACTCGGATCATTGTGTATTTAACTCGAATTTTGCTACAGTAGGCTCCGTTCTTAACTATGGGTCGTCCATAAACAGGGCGCTCTAAACCCAGGGACTATTTGTATTTCTTTGTTTGATCCTCCCTAAATCTGCCTCCACTGTGGATTTTACTTGTGGCTTTTTTTGCTGCTTTTTCATATTTGTTACCATAAACCAGTTGAATGACAGGTCTATCAAAGCAAACAACACATTTGTGCCATCTTCAGGAAGAGAAGCTGTTTTGTGTTGCTAGAGAATAAAATTGTTGCCCAACACACCAGAATGTAATAGATACAACACCCTGGACTGTTTTGCGTATAAAAAGCTAAAGATAATGTATCAACAGCTTATTCAACAAACTATGTTTTAAAAATCCTGGCTTCAGCTTTGCTTGAGAACACAGCAGTCTTGTTTATCAATGTTCTGCTGAATTTAGATGTATAGTTTATATATTAATAGCATACATGCTCTTTTCTGCTTCCCCTATTCCTAGGATCCTTCCTTTCTTAAGTGTGTTCAGCTGCAATATTATTTATGTAAGCCCTCTTCTGAGCAATGGGATGTGTTGAGATAGGAGGGATGTTAGGCAGGATAAATTGAAACTGATTTCTTTTATGTAACAGCTGCAGAATCAGGAGACGCTAAAAGCCATGATGAAGAACGCGGAACTGGAGATCAATGACAAAGTGATGGAAAGAGCAAAAAGATTGGAAGACCCCGTGCAACGGCAGCGCCACCTGGTGGAGCAGGAGAGACAGAAGTACCTTCACGAGACAGAAAAGATTGTGAAGAGCTTGTGGTGAGCGAAAACAAACTCTTGAGCCCCAATTGGTTGTTATTTCGTCAGCATCTCGTGATCATCAGGGTTGGAGGAATGGCACAGTGAAATAATTGGAGAGGAAGGGTGGGCGTTTTCAGTCCATTTTTTTTTCTTTTGGCCAGAGTCAGGCTCTGGGTATTTTTCAGTTGTATTTTCTGCTGCAGATTTGCCCTCCAATTTTCTTATGATTTTTTTTTTCCTTTGGGGAGGAAAAAATGGCTTCTGTTTGTCTACCTCATTCTTGGGTTTATTTGTTTTTTTAGATTTTTTTAACCCTCCTTTATTATTTTCATACAACTCAAGGCGGCAAACATACTTAATATTCCTTCCTCCTCCTGTTTTCCCACAACAACAACCTTGTGAGGTGAGTTGGGCTGAGAGAGAGGGACTGGCCCAAGGTCACCCAGCCTGCTTTCATGCCTAAGGCAGGACTAGAACTCACAGTCTCCTGCTTTCTAGCCTGGTGCCTTAACCACTAGACGGTTGTTTAAGGCTTGCTTTCTACAGAAGCTTTGGGTGGGCACATACCTAGTGATAGTTTTGAGGGGGCTGTTTCCCCTTTCTCCATCTTTCTGCTACACCTTCATTGCCTCTGCAAAGTCTCTAAGAAGAGCTCCTGTACTTTCTGGAGATGGAATGGAAGTGTGAGAAGCTGGGGTTGGGGAAACTGGAGCCTGTGGGAGAGGTGAACTTTTCTACCAATAATCAAACATGTGTCTTTAAAAGCCTTGTTAGGCTGAAGCCTTATGCAAGTTTAAGAACAAACTTCTTTGAAATTGGTGGGTCTTCTCCTGTCTCAGCAAGCAGAAGATCAGGTTGCACTCATGGGATTCCTTGATGTGAGCCTAAGGGAAGAATTAAGGCTTTATGAAATGATATTCCACTGTCAAACTTCATATGTGGGTAGGCAGTTGCACAATAAGCAAGCTTTTCCAGAGATTTCCCAATGGATTTTGACCACTGGGTATTTAATTCATTTTTATTACATGTGGATGCCTGCAATCCGTCAGTCTGTATTACTTGCAGGTTTTACCAGGAGATGAATCAGGAGTTATAGAGGCTCCAGGCTTGTTTTGGATGTGAGGGGAAAGAACACCGTATATAAATGAAATTAATTAGGTGGCCTTGGGCAAGCTGCTTATTCTTAAACAATCACCCATGATTGTTGAGAAACCGGGAAATTTGGAGGCATGAGGACAATAATAATTAAAATAAACTTCTAACAAACCTGAACATGTTTGGAGAAGGGATGTCGGAGGTAGGTTCTACCAACGTTCTGAGTAGCTGCTATTGGCAGCAGCCCAAGTCCTTCCAACGGGAGGTTTCTTAATATATTTAATTAATCTCAATATTGGCTGGTTCAGCAGCTTAAAGTACTTTTCAGAGAAGGTCATCACCTTTACTGATTAAACTGCAATGAAATCAATAACTTTTCCCAGTAAATATTTTTCCATCTATGTGTTTTGTTAGTCAATCTTTAAGTAATTAATTGCTTGTACTATTCTTCCTAATTTATAGGTAGATCTGTGTGTGGAACGATTTCTTTATTTCCAACATTATTTTAAGGCAGGTCTTTTGCTGCTATTCTTATCAGAGTGCTCTAGAAATAGGCTTGGAATAATTTTAAATACATTACACAAAACGGATTCTAAAGGAATTATCACTTTAATACATAGCAAAACTATCCAACTTCTGTGTTCATCAACCCTGCTACCCTCTAAATATGCTGATTGGGATCATCAATTAATCACCGATTTCCTGCCTTGTTTTTGAGAATTCAAGATAGATTAGAAGTTTCCCCTAATTTTGTTTTTACAATGATGACCCTGTGAATTAGTTTGGTTTGAGTAAAATATTTGGCCCAAAGTCATAACCATTACACTGCATAAAATCTATCTAGGGGAGCTGGTTGGAAATGGTTGATGTAGGCATAAATGTTCTCTACGGCTTTTAAGAATGAAAGCCCTGTATATTGAGATCAATTGACTGAAATAGGTGGAAGCTCAGAGAAATCATAATGGAATTAATTTAGATTAAAGCTGCCAATTGTTTAAATCTGCATATATGTGTATATTTAGATATAGCAGTAATTTGGACAGTTAAGAATTGTGGCCTCTCCTCTTCTAAAAGTTTTACCTAACACATGGAAGGCACAGAACTTCCAAGTCCTGGTTTGTATTAGGCTTTACCATCAAATTCTCAGTTCTAGCATCTGGGCCCTTTCTGAACCTACAACAGCAGCTACAAGGTCTACTTGAAGGCCTCCTCCACTCTGGTCACAAGATTCCCATGCTGGAGAGGGATTAAGGGAGTTGTTGGTCCATATGTCTGGGGTACCTCAAGTTAAGGAAAGTTGTTGTAATTAATTGATCTACAGATAAGCCAGTGGACATGTACCCAGTCGGAAGGATACTTATAAAGCTTTGCACAGTAATCCAAAATCTGTAAATAAAGGTTGGGTCCCTAGATCTCCCTTGTGTCTCAAAAAACCTCTGGAATTTGGCTGCAAATCTCTGAAAAATGGCAGTGTGGTTCTTTTTCTCTTTTCCAAAAAGAGGGAAACATGGAGAAAAAGAACTTCTGGAGTCTTGGAAATCCCAGCTCTGTCATTTTAATGATTGAATCCCAGCATTGTTTTGCCCACTGAAGTCCTTGGCTGCCAAAAAGAAAGAAAATAAATGTTACCCACTCCTGCCTTAAAAGAGAACTTGAAAATCATCATTGCAGTGTGAAGTCCCCACTTCATTAGAGTTTTTTGTTTGGTTGGTTTTTCCTGTCAATCTGTCTCTCTCTTTTCTTCTCTTCTTTCTCTACTCTAGTCTCTGCTTTCATTTGTGTTGTGGGAACATCTGCATTTAAAAAAAATAATCCTAGAACATTGCTGCCCCTCAGTGCACCAATTAAGTAATGTTAATAGTGGAACTAACACAAT
Organism: Python bivittatus; assembly: GCF_059951505.1. Lineage (NCBI taxonomy): Eukaryota > Metazoa > Chordata > Lepidosauria > Squamata > Pythonidae > Python > Python bivittatus. The sequence goes on along the minus strand of NW_028277088.1, from coordinate 17,354,699 downwards.
ATTCTAGCTGGACTTGAACTGGAGGGGTAAAGTGATGCTGATAGCTAACAGACAGCTATAGTTATTAACCATCCAGTCTTTCCGTTGGTTGAGTGCTCAGCTCTGTGAAAGTCTGATGCTCTACTGTTTAACTGTCATGGAGTGCACATGAATTAGAGCCCATTTCCTTTGAAAGAAAGTATTACTAATTTGTTTCAGGAATCCAGTTGACCCTTAACAAGCTCCCTGGAACAAATGAATATGTATAAACTGGAATGTACACATTTAAGAGGATTAAGTCTTCTTGAGTTTCAGATAGATTAATTCAGCTTAAGCTGCCCATAGGAGCACATGATTTGAGCACATGGAAGTCCACTCACTAGTTTTTCTTTTCTTTTTTTAAAGCAACGTAGCTATTCCTCTCGAAGGTCAATTTCAAAAACAGATTCCAGTGTCATGAATCTGCAGCAAAAACAGTCTGCTCAGATTTCTGATTAGCTGGCAGAGAGGATATCACAGTTCTTCCTCCCTACCCATCCTAGTGCACTTTGACAACTTGTTTAACATCGATTTCCTCTTTAAAAACAAAGTCTATAGTTTTATCATCCCAGAGTTGCAGACAATCACCTAGGGCAGTGTTTCTCAAATTTGGCAACTTTAAGATGCATAGATTTCAACACTGGGTTGATGCTAGCTGGGGAATTCTGGGAGTTGAAGTCCACACATCTTAAAGCTGCCAAGGTTGAGAAACACTGACTTAAAGCTTTGGATGCATTCCCAAAAGCCCCTCCCAAACGGCTGCCATATTGTGATTTTTAATATGACAGAAGGGACAAATTATTAAACCCAGGGAGAGTAATCATACTTCTTTAATTAATTACATTTTAATTACATTAAGTAGATTTTTCCCCCCTTGGTCCACCACCCACCTCATCTTGGCTACCACAAAAAATCTGAGCAGAACCAGATCTAGTGAGCACTTGTATGGGGAAGAACCAGGAAATCCCTGATCTGACAAACCACTGCCTAGAAACTCCATGGAAACACCTAAGGAGTCACTGGGAGTCAAACACAATTCAGGGAAGTCTTTCCCTTTCCCCCAGCAAAGGACTCAAATGCTGATGCAAGGGCAATCCACAGATTCAGAATGGCTGAACACCTGAGCTAAAGTGATGAGGAAATGATTCATGGATGCCTGAGCAGACTGGCTCTGTTTGCACAATATGTTTAACTGGGTCAGTTAAAAAATCTTGGGTCTACATTTGCACACAAGTGAAACTGAATTAGTTTTCATCTGGGCTTGGGTTTGGCATGGCTTTAACATCTTATACAAACCCAGCCTGGGTGATCAATTTATGTTTCTGCTTCTCAACTTCAAATTCCATTTATTGGGCTTCAGTTACACACACACACACATGCACACATGGACAAACATCAGTTGTTTAATGATGCCATCTGTCTTATCCTGGAAGATGGAAAAGTGTTGATCGCTTGCTGCCATCCTGTGGTTATCTTTTAGACTACAACTTTGCTTTTTGATTCTGCTTCCATTAAAGACAGTTTTCTACAGTATCAGCATTTGATTATTCTCTGACAGCTGCACAATTATATATAATTCTCCCAAAGTCAATGGTCTTCCCCAGATTCCTTCTTTTTTGTTGTTGCTATTTCATTTAAGTCATGGTCTAGTTTAAAATACACATATTGTCTTGACCAGAGCAATATCTTTGATGAAAATGTTTATCAACCATTGATAAGTCTCCTTAGATATCAGTATATTAAATGCTTATGTGGGAGTCAGTTCAAAGCTGTAGCAGGGCTTAAAGATAAGGAACTGAGCTGAACTTGACTCCTGGTGAGACTGGGAGCACATGATAATAGAGTAAATATGTATGACACTGAACTATTAATTATGTCACTCTATGGCTTTGTTTATATCAATGTACTCCACTCTGATATTATCCAGAGCGTTGGATTTCAACTGTAGTTCTCCACCTTTGACAATGTTGCCTCAGAACTATAGAAGATGAAATTCAAAGCATATGAAGAGTGGTGGTGTGCAAATGGAACCTTTAAAATTATTAACATTTTTAATGGAATATTCCAACATGAAAACAGGAATTTCCAACCTTGGAATGGAAACTAGAAGCATTCCAGTTTCAGAGAATGGGTCTTGTCCATGAAGCTGTCCTCAAACCCAATTCAATTCTTCTATCTTTCCAGTGAGCTAGAAAGTTTTGTTGAAGATCTGAAGAAGGAATCTCTGACATCTAACAGGATAGTGACACTGAAAGATGTTGAAGATGGAGCTTTCCTCCTGCGGCAAGTTGGAGAGGCAGTTGCCACCCTAAAAGGTGCCTTTAGGTTTTCTTCTTTGATTTACATATCTAACTAACATTGACTCAGTTCTTCTTATGTTCCAGCTTTCACCAAATTCATTGGAAGTAAGTTTCAGTGGGATCAGTGGGACTTAGGTCCAAATAAGTGTGCTAAAATTGGGACATGGACCTCAGAATTCTGTTCATTTTGAGGGTGGGATTAAGGTGAAAAAAATTCAAGACTTCCTTCTGTGAAGCCATAGAGTGCAAGGCAAATTGGAGGTAGGGTGATGAACCTGTGCCTCTTAGCCCAAATGCAGACCTACAGGGCTATCATTTCAGACCTCTAGATATTCCCTAAACATGTAATTCCACCAGTCCTACCTCCTCCAGGTTGTTGATAGTATTCACTGCGTGCTGCTTTCTTATCCCAGCTAGGAAAGAAAGAGCTCAGTGTTTTCATATGTATGTATGTATACATGTGTATATATATCTCTTGGATTCTGGTAGCTTTTAAACTGAAGTAATGCTGGTGTTGTCCAGAAAAAAAATCTTTTACAGTATTCTACTTCAGAGGTAAAAAGAAAAGCTCTTTACATGCTATACAAGAGTAAAAAAAAAAACAGGAAATGTTTGCTAGGTAATTTGTAAGATAAAGTAACACTGTATTTATCAGACATCTGGATGGTGGTCTGTGCACTCTCTTCACCTGAAACTGAAGCTTTCCACCAAGTGCTTGCACATGAAGATGGAGATTCCGAATCTGGGAACTTTCTCTCTCTCCTATGCTTTTCTTTTACTATATAAACCAGGGTTCCTCAACCTCAGCAACTTTAAGATGGGTGGACTTCAACTCCCAGAATTCCCCATGCTGGCTGGGGAATTCTGGGAGCTGAAGTCCATACATCTTAAAGTTACCAAGGTTGAGAAACACTGCTTTAGACTTTAGTCTGAAAAAGAGTAACTGGGCTAAAATAATCCAGTGAGTGTCATGTTGAATAGGCTTGAACCTGGCTACCTCTGGTCCCAGTCCAGTATGCCAACCACTACACCACCGTGGCTGAACATATCACTAAACCAAACCAGTATGATTCACAATCTATACTTGATGGCTGAGCATGTTATCTGAAGCCAATTAATTTATGATTTACTCCACAACTAAATTTGACAAAGTGACAACTTTAACATGATATGTGAACTTAGTCCATCTTGCATTTCAGAAATGCTTCATGACATCTTACTTTTGCAGGTGAATTTCCAACATTGCAGAATAAAATGCGAGCCATTCTTCGTATTGAGGTGGAAGCTGTGAGATTTTTAAAAGAAGAACCTCATAAACTAGATCTGTTACTGAAGAGAGTCCGGAGCATGACCGAGACCCTGACCATACTCCGGAGGTGATACCTGTTTAAGCTACTCTGACCTATTGAAATTTATGCCATTCGTATATATTCCAACATATTCATAATTATTCATCACTCAAATTCCAGAAAGACAGTGGATATATTCACAATCTGTCCTATTACATTTTTTCCTTTACATACAAACACACTGAATCTAGGAAAATAATAAATGTACATGACCAGTTCTACAGCTGATCCCAAAGCAGGTTGCTTTTTACAAATGTTTTATCAGTCAGAGTTGGTGTTACTTTGAAAGATATAAACAAATTTACTTAGGAAGTAGGATTGCTTGCCTTCTCATGAATTTGATTGGTTAAGATCAGCCCAATTGACACAGCCCAGTTCTTAATTAATTTCATTAGCCCTAAGGGATTAATTCAGTTAAATTGGAGTAGTGGTAAGTCAAGGGACCAGGACAGCAAATTAACACAACGGGAAGGCTTACTATGCTCAGTATAGTGGTTTTTTGTTAGAACGAATCCTGGAATATGTAATTTAGGGTTAGTTTATCTAGGCCGCAAAAATCCAGATGCCCACTAGATGGTAACAAATCCATGTATAAACTCCTCTTTGCTGCCATCTAGTGGGGATCTGGATACGTACCGCCCAGGATATAGCAGCCCTAAGGTAAATTCATGTTAGCCTCTATTGGATTTGATGTTGTTAATGGTGGCTTGTAGGGTGAACTGAAAAAAAAGGAAGACATTACAGCCTAGGCAAGGAGCCATTTTAAACCTCACTGCCATCCTTTTAAAGCTTCCCCAGTAAAAGATCATTACAACAGGCTGCTAACGTCCTGCCACATCCTCATCCAGCCAGCTGGGCCTTAGCCCTTCCACCAAGAAGTTCTCCTTTCAGTTCAGCTGTTTGAAAAGTAGAAAGGAATATACTTTGGATCTTCCTATCCAAAGCTCAGATATACAAACTTAACAAACTGTGTGATGATCCTGAAAATAGAAGATGTTGCTGTGCAACTCTGAATTCCTGCTACAGAAACATGTTTTCCTGCATAGCAACACCTTGTGATTTCAGTTCAATATTACCTGGTTGAATAAGATTTGGGTTTCAGAGCATGGCCAGAGTTCATTGCAGGAGACACAATTTCAGAAAGATAATTTGGGCCTCATGTTCACCTGTTAATGAGCAGTTCTCCTTGCTCTTCCTCCTCCCTTTAAGCACCATCCTCTCAATTTTCAACCTTGCGGAGGGTAAGCAAAACCCGCTTTTTTTAAAGACATCATGGGTCCAGCCAGCAAATCTGAGCTAATCTTCAAATTTGAACTCACCTTCAGAATCACCCTTCATTGAATGATAAGCCAGTTATGCCATTGTTTAAAATGATACACGAGAAAGTCCTTTTGCAAAACAAAAGATGATTTTTTTCTCTTCAGAACCCTTAGCAAGGGGATCAACCTGTTTAGAGATACTATTTTGCCCTTATGAAAAAATGGAAATTTGTTGTAGCAGACCTCAGTTTGAAATGTCTGGCTACAGAGCTGAGGATTAGACACCCTGCGAGTTACATCAACCCCATTTTATTCATGCTTGTTTTTATGGTTTTTTTTCCCCTAGAATAAAAAGGAAAATAGATGTGTCAGTCATTCACTAGGCTTTCTTACACATCTCAAAACAACATTCTGGGTTGGGAAAGGAGTAAAACATTTTAATCCTACACCCTTGCTCATCACCATGATCACTGCAGTCCTCAGACCAAATTAAAAAATTGCAGGCTTGGGGTCCAGAAAAATTGTCCACCCTTGCTTTAGCCAAGGGCCACGATAGCCAGGACTTGGGGAAGCGGCAGTCCATGTATCTGGTAGGCACTACTTTGAAAAACTGCATTGAATTTCTGTCTTCCACACAGTCAGTGTTTGAGGGAAGGGGGTTAAATGGCTTTCATATTTTGTCTGTCTGTCTGTCTGTCTGTCTGTCTGTCACCAGAGGGAGCCTTTTCTTGAAAGTTCAATGAGACTGCTAGTGATACTTCATAGTTTGTTGGTCTCCTTTTTGCAGGCATGTTACAGACAGTTTGCTCAAAGGTGTAGATCCATCACAAGCTGCCCAGTATAATGCAATGGAGAAGGCCACTGCAGCAGAAGTTCTGAAAACCCAAGAAGAAACCACCAACAGCCACCCTTCTTTGCAGCAAAATATTGCTGAACCCCTAGCAGAAGCGTCTGTTAAATCTGAAATGATTCCCGTCTCCACTGTGACAGTGCATCATGCGCAGAGCTCTCCAGTGGTCACCCATCAATCTCAGCATTCATTCACCTTGGTCAGTCATGTCCCAAATTCTCCTCTGACCAACAGCCCGGGGGCAGGTACAACTGCATCAAGTTCTCCAACCTCCCTGGAATCAACAACAGTGACCACTGTCAATACCCAGCAAATACAGGTGCCTCATTCACCCCCTGTTGCAGTGAACAACAACATGCAAAGTCTTTTTATTGAAGAACTTAACAGTGCCAGTACAAGGAACAGAGCTCTCTCGATTGAGGTACCTTGTGCGTTTCAAAGCAGAGGGCTGACATGTATTTACATAATATTAATCCTGGGGTTTGTTCTTAAGGGACCAAATAATTTTGGTAACTATAAGTCAGTTATCTCAAACCTGATGTCCTCAAAGTTTTGGGTCTCCCTGCTTAAATATACAGTATCAGTATGATATTTATTCACTTTTTTGCAAGCTTGGTGTAGTAAACCAAACTTTTGGTGTGCAGCTTTCTTCGGCATATGCATTTTGCATGTTTTTAAACACAGCTTGCTGTAGTAAAAACAGTTATACATTACTTTCTTGAAAATTCATTGTTTTTCATTCAATTTTTGTTGCCAAGAAAATTACATGAACACCAAGCCACCAAGAGTTAAGATCAACTCTAAAGAGAATTTATCTTTTTACTCCTAATGTATGCATTTTTATACAAATATTTTTCCTTATGTATTTTGTGTGCAACTTTCCCACATATGGCATTTGTTTGTTTCCACTTGCATGCATGCATGCATCTTTTCCTAGTATATGATGTTTTGTAGAAAATGCATGAGCCAAGAACAGTGGATGTTAGTCAATACTGAGCATTAGTGGCAAAGTCCTTATAGGGAAATGACCCAGGATCCAAGCAGCTGGGCAGCCCCAGTATGGGTTGCTACAAATGGTGGAATTATGAATCTCTCTGGAGGTGATGTGCTTCATGCAAGTAGTAAGCAAAGCAGGAGGGATGTGGAAATGAATGTTGAGCCACACGTGTCTGGTTGGAGTGATGACTGAGGACCAAGGTCTTCTGTGGATAAGTCACCCAACAGACGAGATGCTTCAGAATAGAAGCTTCCTGTGGGACCTGATGGGGTTTTGTTCTACTTGCTTCAGTGCGTCTTCATGCTCCTAGAGAGGAAAAGCCATGAGACAAAATTCATTAGACAGCAGAAAGAATTTTATTTTTTCTTTAGAAAAGACTTAACAAAAAGAATCATAAGTCGTCCAAGAAAGCGAAGTAAGGAACTAATGCACAATATAGTGATGAACAGGTTTTGATAACACATGCCAATTTATAAATTATAAGCCTTAATTTTCAGTATAATCCACAGCAGTATATGCATAGTCTTGCCCACTTTTGATCACAGTTTAGGGGGCGGGGTGGGGGGAAGAAGTTGAAGATTTATTTGTTTGTTTGTTTGTATTTCAAATTTAGATACCGCCCATCTCACAAAAAGTGACTCTGGGCGGTATCTAAATGTAAAGATGTTACATGGTCTCTGTGGCTTCCTCTTCCTGTTTACTGTTGGGCTTCATGTGTGAACCCATGGCGTACATGTGGTTAAGAGAGTTTAATCTGAGAGCGCTCCTGTTACATCTGCATGCAGAGATAACTATGGAGAAACATCTTGGGGGCATTTGCCACAATATACAACAGGGGATCTGCCCAAAGCATTTTTTATCTTTTGAACTCTTGCTTGAGCTGGGTTAACATCTCCAAAGCTTCTGCCTGAGTTTGCTATCTGTGATTCAAGCCCAGGTGAGGACTTCACCCATTAGCCATTGGCTCTCAGCAACCTGCCCTGGAGTTGTACTTCACAAAGACTGCCTGCCTCTAGCCTTCCCTTTCTTGGAAAGCTGCCATGCAGGACTGGCTGATGCAACACCAAAGGGACTGATTGAACCATCTTTTTGAACATGATCTACTGACACGCATGCAGAGCATTTCCCTCATGGTTAACACATGCAGATGTTCTGCAGAGACAGCTGGGAGAATTCAGAGCACCTCTCCCTATTTGCTCCAGGCAGTGCAGAATTCAAAATATTACCAGGGTTTGCTGTGTTTTCCTTTAGAAAGCAGAGAAGAAATGGGAAGAGAAAAGGCAGAATCTGGATCACTACAATGGAAAGGAGTTTGAAAAACTCCTGGAAGAAGCACAAGCAAACATTATGAAGTCAATCCCAAATCTTGAGATGCCTCCACAAGCAACGGGTTCATCTAAAGCTGATGCAGCACAAATACCTGGTAATTAAAGCTGAATTCTCCATTTATAGGAAGCACTTGTGACCCACCTTATAGCTGGAAAGGCTTCCAGAATAAAATGAGTCAAAGCAACAGAGTTCCTGCCCTGAGCTTTACAGTCTGAATTGGACACAGCAGGAGAGGGGTGGGGAAAGGAAAGCAAGAAAGCATAGGGACAAGTACAGGGGTATCCATAGGGTGGGGTCAAAATAGTCAAGATGGTGGCAGTGATGGTGTGATCAAAGCTCTTCCTGCTTTTTATACGTGATGCACTTGGACTTTTTTGACCCTACCCTGCAGATCCTGGATAGGTCCTTAAAGTTGCACAGTTCTTATGTCAGTCAATTGTAATCAACCTAAATGTATGTTGATGTTATCAAAATTGGCTAGAATGGAAATGCCGCAATCCAATTTCTTGCTCTTCCATCTTGCTTAGATTTGGTTTGCTGCTGGGCATCATCAACATTTAAAAAAAAAAATTCTTCAAAGCAATTTGCAATTTTCCTTTGTTTAGATTTCTGTCCTGCCTATCAGGCATAGAAATAAATGGATCACATGATTCTAAACTTGAAGCAATAGACCAGTGTTTCTCATCCTTGGCAACTTTAAGATGAGTGGACTTCAACTCCCAGAATTCCCCAGCCAGCTATGAATTCTGGGAGTTGAAGTCCACTCGTCTTAAAGTTGCCAAGGTTGAGAAACACTGCAATAGACCATGTTGCAATAGACTGTATGAAACCACTTCATTGGAGATAATCTTTGATTTTCAGAAGACAGTCCAAAAACAGAACAGGAGCCGGAAAAGGCAGTGAAGTCTCCACCTCCACCACCTCCACGGCGAAGCTATTTGCTAGGATCTGGATTAAGCACAAGACTGAGTGAAGTCAGTTATACAGCCAGGAAAGATAACACAATCTTCAAGGTTTGATGATGGAGGCACCCCAGATATCCAGAACAGGAAACATTTTTGGACAAGATAGTATCTGTCTTATTTTATGTGTCACCATGAATTAAGTGCTGGGAGGAGGGAAGGGGGAGAAGTGTGACGTGTTCTAAAGAGGCACGAAAGTAGGACACCTAGATAGCCTGTCCAGTCATCTGAACTCCTACAAGTCTGACAAAATCTTCAATGATTTCTGCAATCTCGTGCCAAGACATTTGCAGGGAAATCCAAATCTCACAAATTGAGGGGCAGACTGTCATCATGCTTAAATTTTTAATTTGAAAATAAGATTTTAACCATGTTTAAAATGTTTATTTAATAAGTGGGGCTGCTAGCACTGCATGGGGAAGGCAGCAGGTGTTCTGCTGCCTGTAAGGGCCACCCCTGCCTTTATTAGACCCATTAACCAGCAGGTTATTCCCAGCACATGGGACTTAATCTTCCTGCAGTCTTATGTATATACGATGTCAATCATGCTGCTTTATTTCTGTGTATGTTTAGGAAGGTAAATATAGCTTGGAAAAGCTCAAATATCTTACACAAAGGGACAAAATTAATCAGAGTAGTTCCATAAAAATGGTTCCAGCATATTCGCTTTTGCTTCCTTTAACCATCTGTTAGTTTTGAACTAAAATAAGAAAAGCAAGGTATGTGCAAATATTACTGTCCCATATTAGTCAAATATGTGTAAAATCCAAAACAGCCAATATGGCGTAGTGGTTAAGGTGCGGAACCTGGAACAGGAGACCCATTAGTCAGGAAGACGATCTGGGTGATCTTGGGCCGGCTGCTTCCTCTCAGGGTCCACATCAGCATCAGGCTATGGGACATGTTGGCTGAAAACCCAACTTTTGCTGCATCACGCACGGACAGCTTTGTTTGTGTAGAACAGGCAAGTACCGTGCAAGAACAAGCAGACTCTGAAATCAAGTGGGATGCAAGCTAAGAAGGACCCCAACAACGTATGTCATACCCAGATTTGATAATGGCATTTCTTTAGGAGGATGGGGTGAAGTGCAGATTTTTTCAGAACACCAAATAAAAGAGTTGAGGTAATTGTGTGAACAGTATATAAATCAGGTGATTTATACTTTTCCCCTTTCTTGTTTGTTATGCAATTTAGGAAAACAGTGAAGACTCTGCTCAAGAAACACAGTCCAAACTCTTCTCAGAAAAAAATGCCTCTCCTCAGTCAGTGAGCACACCAACAAAGGATGAAGAGGAAGAAGAAGGAGATAAAATAATGGCAGAATTACAGGTATGAGGCTTATCAATGCACCTAAAGTAGTGTGTACCTTTGCTGGGGGGACCTAGAAGGCAATCGAGAATACAGATGTTTCCTCTGCAATGATGGGAGGGAATCTGAGGCACCACTAGGGTGTGTATAAGTAATTCTGCCAGAGAACTATGTTCCCAGTCCCAAGCCATATTTAGAAATCGGTCACCAAGGTAAGTGATCAGGGTAAGAATGAGACAAATTCTTCCTAAATTCTTCTAATTTAAACATCCCTTTTCAGATTTTAAACATAATTTTCTGGTTCAAACATCACTGCAATTTGGTTCTGAAGGGAGAGGAGATAACCTGGATATAGTTAAAGACTACTTGTCACAGTCCTAAAGATACTGAAAATCTGATGTGAATTCCAGGGACCTGAATTTTGAAAATGATTGAGATCCAAGAGAAAAAAAATTCAGGACTGAAAGTTTACCTATACAAACTGCTCATTATAATGTAGAAGCTATTTTTATAGCAAAACACATGAATTATTGGCCAAAATTGATTGCATTCCAATACTGTCAATGAGAATTTGTTGAGACGGATGTTTACTGAATTGTATACTGAAGGTTTTGTATTGACTATACCTTTAAAGCTGGCAAGACCAACTTTGTGGTTACTTTTCCTCTTATAGTCAGTAGAAGACAAGTATTCAGAATTAAACTAATCCCTCCCTTGAACCTCAGCACCATCAACCATCTTAACAAGTAGGTGATTGCACAGTTCTTCAACAAGACTTCAGTTGCCAGTGTAATAATGCCGGTAGGCCAGGGGTTGCCACCCAAAAAATCACATGATTTCAGCAGCTTCACAGTAATGCCTTATGTGCAAATGCTGAAGTCATCATAGATGGTGCATGAGGAATTTAAAGATTTGGAGAGGTACCAGAGTTCTTGTAGGAAATTGCTAAAATTTTGGGAGGTCTTGTGATGTGAGAGTTAGGGTATTTTTAATTTTTAGATTAAATCAGTTGGGATGTTCAGGCAATCTTCAGGAGTGTGTTGCCACTATATTGACCATGAGGCACTCTGTGCTGACTCCCCCCTCCCCCAAATAAACCATCCTTGCTCCAAAGAGTGAACAAAGCAATATTACATTAACAATGTTATTGTTGCTTGTGATTATTAGCTCATATTAAGGTAGGAGGTGAGCTCCTACTTTTCTAGAGAAGATTTCTACTATCTGATGTCTTCTACGCTCATGCTGGCTACAAGGGTAAACAAATGTTTAGTCCAATCTATTCAGAGGCTTGCAAGTTGAGGAAGAATGCTGTAGAGCAGTGTTCCTCAACCTTAGTAACTTTAAGATGTGTGACTTCAGCATGCTGGCTGGGGAACTCTAGGAGTTGAAGTCACACATCTTAAAGTTCCTAAGGTTGAGAAACACTGCTGTACAGAAATAATTGTTCAGTTCTTTTATTAGTACTAATCAACTACAGCAGATGGTGATTCAATTTAAGGTTGAGGCCTGGAGAATGGAGCTTGGTGGTCTCTGTTCCATTTGTGGCCTTTTGCACTCACTGATGTTAACAGTTCAGGCTACCCCTAGTAGAGCCTTAAAAGACTGAGCAATACTTGAAACAGAACAGATCAGCAAAACAAAGGAGATTTTAGCCTAGAGAGTTTGAGACCCAGAAAATTAATTTTTTTAGTACGGTTCCTTAACTACTTTCAGGGGAAGAAAAAAAAATGGCTGTAGCTTTAGCTTTTGAATTTTTTTAAAGACCAAAGTAATTTACAGGTAGTCCTCGTTTCACAATTGCCTTGAACAGCAACTGTTCACAGTTACGATGGTGATGAAAAAGTAACTTTACGAACAATCGTCACATTTACGACCTTTGCAGGTCTGTAAAACAAAGGAAAGCTGAAGTAAGATCGTAAGCACAGTCATGGTTTCACTTTGCAATCGCTTAGCTTAAGCATGGAGTTGCTGGTCCCAATCGTGGTTGCTAAGAAGGACTGCCAGTACTGGGTAAATTTGAACTTTTTCTTATATTCCATGGATAAAAGAAGCTTTTTCAGTGTTTGCTTATTAAACATATATGGAACATATATGATTGGGAAGATTTCAAGGGAAACAGCTATCAAAAGGTGGGGTTACAAATGAAGAAAATAGACCTGACTTTCTAAATTTGAACTTAACGAGACTATATCCAAGCTGATAGATCCATGCAATATTAGAAATAAGAAGCTGCCTTGAAATGAAGCAGACCATTTGCCCTCCAGCTTTGTATTGGCAGCAACAGCAATTTCTGCTTTCAGTCTGAAGTCTTTTCCTCCCCTGTCTGGAACAGTCATAATAAATCTGGGTTTTGCAAAGGAAAGGCACTATGGTGCTTCACATTTTGTGCTAATGTATTGAGAGTAAAAATAATGCAATAAAGTTCATCCACAGATTATCAATTTACGTTTATCTTGACCTGATTGATGAGACTGATTCTTAAGGCTCACACACAAACTATACCAATTCCATCTTTGACTCAGGAAAGAGTCTTGGTGATTCCCCTGCTAATAATCTTCAGGAAGAGTTGGCTCAAGGATGGGAAATGTTTATTAATAATCTGCCCTATTTTAATCCTTTAGGCCTTCCAGAAGTGTTCTTACATGGATATAAACTCAAACAGTCATGCTGAACAGTCCAGAAATGACACACACATAAAAGATGCAAGGTCTGTGGCCTTAACGCATCCTAAGGAGAAGAAGGTAACAGGGACATTTGAACTCTGCTACAACCTCTTGGCCTTACCTTCTTCCCATCCTTCTGAACTAACCTTGTATCAGGTTAACACTTTGTGTAACCTGTGTGGCTGTTTCCATTTATGATTTACCTTGGCCCAAAGAGAATTAATACACAGACAGTGATCATAGCTAGGTCATCTTCAAGAAAAGGCCATAATCACTTCTGCAACCTCACGCATTCCATTGGCATAGTTGCTTTTTTTTTTTGGAGGGTCTAATGGACTTGGCTTTTCTTGAAAACAGGAAAGGGAATTTGCTAAACAGGATAATCACAATCTAGATTCATTAATGTCCTTTCAGTGTCATTTATGAATGAGAAGGGGAGAACATTAATTTGAAATGAATTAATTAAATGAAGGTCGTCTGTTTTGATGTCATGCTTTAGAGAATAGTCCAGGTTTGCAAACCTTTACATTCAACCTGGTAGCAAACCTCATTGTGACAGTTTCTCAGTAATTACGTATAAAATCGCATGGCAAAAATTACGGTTTTATTTGTTTACTTGTCTCTTCTTCATAATGAAAAAATCTACAGTTTGAAATTGACACATTTACTTATTAGGTGGCGTCTGCAGAACTAATTCCTCTTCCAGGTCTTACCTTCATAGTTACTTATTTGAAAATCTGTAGCTCACATATTCAGAAATAGTGCCAAAACAGAGAATAATTAAAAACCATTTACTAGACATTACTAGTAACTTTTAACTTCACAATAATAACAAAATTCTGTAAAGACCCTTTAAAAATTCTGCACATTCAGAAGAATTAAGTGGCTAAAAACACAACTTGAACTTCAGCCAGGAACTGGAACAGAAGGCAAAGTGCACAAATGTAATTATAACAATGGATAGATGTGTCTTAAAGTTGACACTGAAATCATTTAAGGCCCAACTGAATGGGGAATAGTCATTGACATTATAAGAATAGGTGCTTAATGATTGTGAGGCAGTCTGAAGCAATGAAAAGACTGCATCCAATGGAAAATCCAACTCAAGGGTTAAGTTCAACTCCTTTTTCCCATTGGTAGAGCCATATTCTCACTCCCACCTATGCGTCCTAGCAAAGATCATCAGTGCAGACATGTTTATGGGGTTCCTCAAACAAGGAAAAAGTGCACTGTTGAAAACCAAGTATGATAAAGCACTTCCTTCCAGCCCTTCGGTTAGCACGTTCAAAATAACAGATGCTAAGAAATGGGGGTCTAACGCAAGATCTTCAATTAGCATACATGACATGGAAATGTGGAGATGCCGGGGGAGAGGAGAGATGTCATACAAAGGGCATCTGAATATTTATAACAGATGAAGTAAACATGGAAGAAGGTATCACTCATATCCCGGCCAACAGGGATGATTCTCATAGAGGAGAATCATGTAGCTCAGGGTTGAATTGTTGGGTTCTTGGTTGTCTCTGACCTCGCTTCTCTTCAGGCAGTCATTTCATGACCAGCTAAGTAGCATCATTAGTTATAGACAAGCTTATAGACAAGCTACCCCATAGAAATAGCCAGCAAACTGCACTCCCTATATCCTGATGTTGTTACTACCTTGGTAATGAAATGTCTGTAGGAAGAAAAGTAAGCTCAGAGAACACCAAGAATCCAACAGGGATAATTCTGCTAACTTTAAATAAATGTTTAATAGTAAAGATGTAATCACTTCTGGCCCCTGAAGTGCAGCTGCTGCTGACACACAAAACTCCCCCGGCCCCCCCTCCTCCCTGCTGTATGTTCAGGCGACGTTCACCTACAGCTTTGTTTTCTTGACTGTGGTTTAGTCTGCATGAGCTGAGCACTAACACTCTGCATGGTAATAGCAAGCTTAAAATCCCTTTTATATGCTGACGGTTCTCTTTCAGTCTCTGTTTTTTGTAAAATCAGTTCCTCTGCACTGAAAAACAAGTAGCTTTATTTATACCTACAAGAGCTTTACAAGGGACAAGCTGGTAATTTACATTTTATAAATTTAATTATGGCTGTATATTTAAGATTTCAACATCATAACTGGGTATCAAATGATGTGATCTGTATATAATGAAACCTCTTTTTTTATTCAATCAAAACAGTTGCTGAATTTAGTTTCTAGTATGACAGACCACACTGTAGTCTATATTTGGCATTTCTTTCTTTATTGATTTACTATATTTTTATACCACCGTATTTCCTAAAGATCTTTTGTTTGCTGAGTTGTTCTTCTGAATCAATCTCAAAATTCCATGCCCTCTTTTAACCACACAGGGCACCTGAAAGATTAGCGAAGGGAGCCAAATTAGGAGCAGCATCCCACTTGCACTTTGCACTCCCTGAATTCAGTACAGTGTTCTTCAAAAGATAAAGCCTAATGCAGTTCTTCTTACTATTTGAAGGATAGGCAAAATAGGAATCATTTATGCTCTGCAGTATTCATAAGTACTGTAGATCTTCTGTGGTGTTGCAAATAGGAGCTACAATTTGAGTTTGCAAGGGTTAATGGGCAAGAGAGAGGTGTGCTCTGTGCCTTACAGCAAACCTTGCTATCTAGATGGGAAGGCCGTGAAAGAGAGGAATCCATTTGCAGGAATCCATCATTGGGTTTCATCACTATGGGAGGATGTGTTTCTTGATTCCCGCCCCTTCAACGTTATCTTTAACTGTATGTTAACTTGTCAGGAAGGTTGGGGTAAAATTTGCTTTGCCGCTTTTTGTAAGCCCTGTTCTGTCAAATAAGTCCAGGACTTGCTTACTCTCTTAAAAGGTCATTTATGTATCAGTACAGAAGTTGAGAAACCAACATTTAAGAATTGAAGCTTTAAAAAAAAAATAGTTCACATAAGTAGTACTTGGGTAACACATCCTAATACAGTGGTTATAACCAGGGAAACTGGTTTTTCTAAGCTAGCAAGTTTGGAGAGCAGTTAACGTTAGACCATTTGGAGTGGAATCATTGAGTCTTTGGGGGAAAGGTTTACGTGAAGGGGCAATTTTAATCCAGTTCAAGATGAAATAAATATTTTACATATGGTGACCAGTATATCACAACTTGGAGAGCCTTTAAAGGACCATCTCCATCTAGCACCCACATTGTCTGCAAAAATTTTTGTACTGTATCATGTCATATGTCATTCTAACAGAATTTGGAGTTATGCTGTGAAGAGATACTGAAACCAACTGAAGACCATGGAAATGGCTATATGTTGATGTAAAGAGGGGCATACTTATATTATCTGATGATGTTCCCCTTTACTGGGACATCATCAGATAAAATCTCAATAAGAGGGGACTAAATGTCAGATAATAGCCCTGAACTTAAAACAAAGACAAAAACCTTAGTAATGCAACTCTTCCCCTCTAGGTGGATGGGGAGGCCACAAAAGATAGTGACCATCCCAAGGACAAGACTGAAGGGAGAACAGAAGCTATAATCTCAGATGCTTTCAGCATCGTTGAAAACTCTGCCCTTAGGCCAGAGTTGCTTTTGGAAAATAAGGATTATGCCAACAAAAATTCTTTTAAACCAAACACAGACTTCACTAGTATATTAGAAAATGAAGGAAAGAGATGTCCTGAAGAAGCACAAGGTCCAGCAGTAGAAATTGGAAGACAGAAACTAAATTATGTTGTAGTGAGAGAGATTGGTCATAGCACATCCCCAAATGAGTTCTTGGAAGATGCAGAGGCACCTCTTGTTGGACAGACAGATTCATACACTCAGGAAATGTCATTTGTTCCTCCATCAACACAAGAACAGGAAAGGCCAGTTAGTGCCTGTAATCAAGTTGTACTAAGGCATAAAGTATCTAAGAACATCACCTTAAATGATATTGATGAAGTAGAGTCACCAGCTGGCACTCCAGATGAAGAGAGTCCACAATCAGAGAACGTTGCTTTCATGATTACTAGAACAGCTGTCCAGTTTCTGTCAGGTGGAGAGGTTCATGATATAGTGAACAGAAAGGGAGACGATGTACAGACTGTGAACATTGATTCCAAGAAAGAAACAGCATCTCAACAAGGCATGCTTGAGACTCTTAAAAGTGAAGAGCCAGTGGTTTGCTTGGACAAAAAACCAGTCATCATTATTTTTGATGAACCAATGGATATCAGATCAGCTTACAAAAGACTTTCAACAATATTTGAGGAATGTGATGAAGAGTTGGAAAGAATGATGACTGAAGAAAAAATAGAGGAAGAAAATGAAGAACTTGACACACCTGAAGGTGCTCATCATGAAGAAGCTACTGAGACAAACAGGATGCAGGTTGTGGAGAAATCCAAGCAACATTCAGCAACCCAAGTTCTACAGTCTGAAAGACAGGAGATGGACAAAAGGGAGCATCCAAACTCTAGTTACATGTATGGGTCAGAACCAAAATTGGATGTTTCTGATGCTAAGAAAAAATTTAAGTTTAAGTTTCCTAAAAAACAGTTAGCCGCTCTCACTCAGGCAATCCTCACAGGAACTAAAACTGGCAAGAAAACTTTACAAGTAGTTGTGTATGAAGAGGAGGAGGAAGATGGTACTCTAAAACAACATAAAGAAGCAAAAAGATTTGAAATACCTAGTTCTCAATCTGTTGACACTTCTGAGAAATCAGAACCAAACACAGTTGTCCAGGCATCTAGAACTGAAGAAATCAGGAAGAATACATACAGGACTCTAGACAGCCTGGAACAAACTATCAAACAACTAGAGAGCACCATTAGTGAGATGAGCCCAAAGCCAGTTTTTGAAACTGCTGGCCGATCAGAAGGACCTCCTGGCCTAGGCTTTTTCTCGCCCAAAGAATCCATAGCACTGGAAGAGAGCAATGCTGATGTTGAATCCGTTCCTTCAATACCATCATCTTCACGAAAGGTACTTTAGTATGAGAAATCACAACTCCAGCTGCTTTCTAAAAATCTGCAGTAATAATCAACAATAAGCAAGAGGTGTCTTCTCATTGGTTTGCTTCCTTTCCGGTGGCTTGTTTGGTGCATCCAATTAGGTACCTAACAGCTAATCTTGTGTGTTTTTATTTTTTAAAAAATGCTGGGGTTTTTTTTGGTTTTGGTGATGGGCAAAGGATGCTTGGTCAATATTCTGTTGTGAGTGCAGCAGTTTAAATTTAGGTTGATTAGCAGTTGAATATTTATTCCACTCTTGATTCCTGAAATTAACACCCGTGGTGTGACTTTGACTTTGATGTGGTTTCTTCTGGTGCTTTCCATGCATGTTGAGCTTTAGCTTCTCACCCAAAGCAGCTTTTCCCCATGGGCTGTGCTCCTTCTCATCCACAGTGAACCCGGCTGACCTGTTTGCCTTGTCTCTCTCCTGCCCTTACACCCTGCCTTTCTCACAGAGTTCAACCAGCACTTCACAGACAAGCAGGATGCCAATCCCTGCAGCCACAAAAAGTAGGCAAGGAAGTGTGGACAAGACCATCAAACAGCACAAGCTACAGGATCAGCGCCAGTACAGACAGGTAGTTTTACCCTAAACCAAATCTTGGGATGGACTCAGTACTGAGTTGTATGTTTTGCATAAATGTGTAAGTCCAGTGGCCGGTTTTGGATGCTACCAAATCATGAACTGTCTTCCCAGTGAAAATCCTGAATTGGAATCCAGGGCTTGAGGATGTGGGGTGGGGCATGAAAGTATCTAATAGTTGCATTATCCTGTTATCAGCTTGTGCATGTCTGTGGCAAAACATCTCCTGCTTTTGAAGTTTTGTTCCAGTACTCAGCTGTAATACTTTTTGAGAGTCAGCAATAGGAATTGATGCAGTTTGAAGCATTTCTGATCAAGGCATTTATACTAACTCCCTATGTAACAGATTTCAATCAGCACCTCTTAACCATCCACCGGAGTGTTTCCATTTTCACCTTAACAATTCTGACGCATGCCCCATCGGCTGATCAGTCCCAATGTTTGGGGTCACTTTTCCACATATCCTCTTCTTTGAACTTCCTCTTGCTCTGTGCATATTCTGCCGTGCAGCTTAAAGGGACAAAAAACGTGGGGAAAGGTCCAGCCCATAGATGCAAGACTTAGGCCAGGCTTTGAACTGTTCACTCTTACTCTTCTCAAGCCTAATGTCCCTACACACTCCCATGTGGTTTGTGATGTATGCTGACTTAAACTGTCTCCCACCATCTTTATTTACAGGCTAATGGAAGTGCTAAGAAAGCTGGTGGGGACTATAAGGCTATTTCCCCTACTCTGTCTGCCTCAAAAATTCCAGCCTTTTCTTCCACTTCTGGAAAAAGTAGTTCTGTGTCTAGTGGTGATAGCACTAACCTTCCAAACCTACCCACTAAAGCCTCTGTTCCTCCTAACTCTCTCAGTCCTCCAACAGGTCGCCCTACTCCTTCTTCTTCCTTAATCCCCTCTGTTGCTAACGGCTCCTTAAAGTTCCAGAATCCTACTCACACAGGTAAAGGGCCCCATCACCTTTCATTCTCCATACCGACTCAAAATGGCCGCCCAACCCCTCTTCCTCCATCTCCCTTTTCCTCAGCCTCCTTCTCCTCTCCCTCTTCCACCTCTACCACATCACCGAACCAAGGTATGAAGAGCATTCGATCAATCCACACACCCAGCTTTACCAGCTACAAGTCCCAGAATGGAAGTGTCAGCAAAGCCATCAGCAAAGAACCATCTTAAAAGGGATCCCTGGGCCTGTGCAAGTCCACCGAGTCTTCCTAAGACGCTGATGATGTTGCAACCAGTTTCACAGCTGAGGACTGTTACCCATCTTGCTGTATCATTTCAGGCTGAATACTAAACTTGTGCTAAATACTAGGGTAATATAATAAATTAGTGATAAAAGTAGTTTTTAAGCATTCACTGCTGGTGAAACAGCCGAGGGGATATTATATATGGGACACAGATTGTCCTTTAACTAGAAACTGTTACAAAGTTCAGAAGGGCGTGAGTGGACTGGAAGTGTGTGCACAAAAATGTATCAAGCATGAAAAACTGTATTTAAGAAGCCTGTGGTTTTGTATAAAGCTATTTTTAAGTACAAGAATTAAAGCATCATGTGATAATGCAAAGATTGTAAAATTGAAACTAAAATATTTTTCTTTTATTTTGGAGTTATTCAAATTTGTTATAGATTTCTATTTTTGTCAACAGAGAAAACCATCATGGTTACTTTCGAATTTCTTTTGTCAAAACATTTGATACAATTATAATGTACATTTGATAGTAGAATGCACAGACACAAAGCTAAGACAAACACTGATGAGGCAATTTTATTGCACTGCCATTCAGATTATATTTAATAATTTGCCATGCTGGGAGGGGGGGTAGTTGTTTTTACTTTATTTGCTAATTCCTTTTAGCTAAGCTCCTCTTTCTTCTTTTTCCATATTAATGAGACCTGGATAAACTATGTAATATTACAATGTGGATTTTTAAAGTGTATACTTCTGTACTGCTCTGTATAATGGAAAACCTTTGTACATATTATAATATAAATATTATAAATATAAATACATAAATCTAAACACTGTATGTGGCTGGGCACATCAAATAGTTTTCAACACCAAAGGTCCATTTTATGCATGGTCAAAAGTTGGAAAATGTTGAATATGGGAAAAAGATTGAGGAGGGTTTTAGAAATCAACTTCTGCAAAAGTAGAGTGTGCTTTTGTAAATACCTTGTTTATACAACTCCTTGGTATAATATACACAAGTAAAAGAAAAACCCTTTGCAAAAATAAAGGGCTGCATGCTTACAGTTTGGTATCATTTTGTTGCTAATCAGATGCTTCTTAATCTTGTTTTTTAGTGTCTGCGCAAACACCAGTGGACATGATCTGGCAGGAAAGAGTTTGAAATCCCATTGATTTCAGTTGCAATAGGCATGCATGCGTACTTACATCCGTTTTGCAATCGTGGGACATTAACTTTGATGGTTCAGGGCCACTGTTTCTCCTACAGATATTTTTTATAAAAGTAAGGCACTAATATATTCAGCAAAATGATGGGATTTAACTGGGCATCGTCAATTTGTTACAAAACATACATGTACAGAAGACACAGAGATGGTGATGGTGGTGGTGATGATGACAACGATAGAGATAGCTAGATGATATAGCTAGATGATGATAAGAGATTTACGAAGAGAACATTTCTATCAAATGCCCTTTAGAAGTGTTTGATGCAGGGGAGTGACTAAACCAGAAAGTCAGCAGATTAAATCTCACATCAGCAATAAACTGGGTAAGTAGAATTAGAGAAACTACAGTCCCTAGGCCTTTGCCTTTTCAGTCATCCTGGGCATAACCTTTGGCTATTGTATTGCAAACCCATTTTGGTAAAATGCTTTTTACCCATATAGTATATATATTATCAGCTGAAGTTAGTATAGTAACAAGTGGGGGTCCTTTTTTCCGATCTGGCTATTAGGGATTTGCCTAGAGACATTTCCACGCTGCTAGGTTTTTCATTCCTAAAGCTCTCAAAAGCAGTTTAAAGTTGAACTGTGGTCATCTTCACTGCTGCCAACCTCACAACTCTGTGAACACTATAAGCCAGTTAGTCTTTCCATCTGTTCACTAGGGGAGCATGAAGAATGGCATTTGTTCAGTGACCTGCACTCTCTCTAAATTTTGCAGAGTTTTAGTGTTGCAAATGGAAAGAGCGCCTGTTAATAATTCTGGGTACAGGACACTGAGACAAATAAACCAGCTTAGCTGTTGAATACTGGTGACCACTTGACGTCACTGAGGTATGGAGCTACTTTGGAGGTGGTGCAAAGACCCATACTGAAGCACCGTTACATGCCCACAGGAGCTTGATTGCTGCTTTACTGTGATGGGAGTTTCCTGCATTTCATACTGGGTATGTTACAATCACTAGGTCCAAGTCTTCTCCCAAGGATTGATGGAATACACTGAAAGTGTATACCAGACCAGTATCCATAGTGGTCTGCATTAACAATTAAAATGGAAACTTTACAGTGAGAGTTGGGCACACTGGAGATGTCAACAGGGACATACTTCGGGACAATTAGACTGCGGGGATGAAGAAAACAGGTCCTTGGCTTGCAAAAAACTCTTCAGAATCTTTTTCCAGACAACTGGAGTAATTACAAGTATTTCATTTTCATCTTAGGATCACTGTATGTGACATTTTTCCTACAAAGGTGGCTTGATATGAATTACAGATCAGCGAATGGCTTCTTTGCAAAATATGCTTACCCATGATTAACTAAACCATGGTTTAATCCAATTTTCTAGGGTCACATGACGCAGAGAGCCATAAAATAACTCTTGTCAGCTGGATTACATAACACTCTAAGCTGAAATTTGGTTGGCTTTCCCCCCCGCCCCACATGCTATATACTGTGTGTAATTTTTGCCTTCAGTTGGTACTCCTAGTACCACAGGGCTGTCCTGTTTCATGGCTGTTAGCATTACAGTAGCAACATAATCAGCATGCCTTACTTGTACACAAGCCTATCCCAGATTGACTCATGCTGGAAGCCACACATTAGGCCTGATTTTTGTCTTGGGGCAGTTGTGTTACAATCTGAAGATAAAGGATCTTACTTTTTTTTCCTGGGAATCCTTTGGTCACCTCACATGTGGACTTTCGCAATGCACTCTACATGGGGCTGTCCTTTATCATGGTCAGATAAAGTGCTTCAACTCTGTTGTTGTCTCCCTCTGCAGGCAAGTTGGGCCTCTTAGACTAGTGACTAATGAACCCCTGAGGGACTCCAGAGGGAATGTAGGGTTTTTCTTGGGGATGTGATGGACAGTTTAACTGAGGCCTCAGTTGCTACCTAGAATGGGTAGATGTCAAGGGCCTTGGCTTGGATTGCTCCTATGCAGCCTTTCCCCATTTGTTCTTGATGGGCTACCTGGTTTTCCAGGCTGTGGAAGATGAATGACAGATGAGACAACCAGAGTGCCACTGGAGAAAGAAAAAGAGCGACTCTGAGAAGTTACATGAAAGAGCTCATGTTAGGCATTACATTGTGGGTAGCCAGTGGCCTTGTTTGAGAGGACCTGCTGTCTGTTGGGGAGGGAAGAATATCTTTTAAGGCCATTGTGAGGAATATTCTAAGGATCTGTCATGTAAAGTTGCTTGGATCTGCTCAAAGTTGAATTCCAGCTGGCTGAGACCATGCAAGTTGAGGCACCATCTCGTTCTATTAACTGGGAGGAATATGACCATGTAACTCCTGAAGAAATGGACAGGGTCCTTGAGACTATTAACCCGGCCACTTGTCCTTTTGCTCCTTGCTCCCCTGGCTAGTTAACACTGCCTGGTAGGTGACGTGGTTGGGTCATGCAATGGTTAATACACCCATGAGTGAGGGGGTGGTTGTGCCTGCCCTGAAGGAGGCAGTCAGTGGTATGCTCCCTCCTCAAGAAGCCATTGCTGGACCCACCAGCGCTGAATAATTTTCATCTAGTTTCCAACCTGCTCTTAGGGAAAGGTGTTAAGATGGTGATTGGCTTGCAGCTTCAGAGGGCGTTGGAGGAAGTAGATTATTTCTACTTTGAGAGGCAGGTTTCAAGCCACAACACAGGCATTGATTATACAGGTGGTCCTTGCTTAACTACCATTCGTTCAGTGACCATTTGAAGTTATATGGCACTAAATAAATGGTACTTATGTCTGGCCCTTAAAGTTATGGCCTTTACAGCACTCCCATGGTCATGTGATCAAAATTTGGGTGCTAGGTAGCCTGCCCACCCAACCACAGGGGCACTTCAACTCCCCAACCCATTTCCCCACCCATCCCTGCCCTTTTGGCTGCCCTGCACTCTGCCACCCCTGCAACTCCCACTGCCCTGCACTCCACCACTCCTAGCTGACCTTCACTGTCTTCCTCCTTCCTGAGGCCTCACATGGCAGAGTACAGGGTGGCCAAAGGGGCAGAGATGGGTGGGAGGAGTTAAAGCCGGGGCAAGCATAGCAGAGCAGAAGTGTGAGAGCCTCGGTCCTGGCCTAATGACCACAACCAGGACCACTGAAACTGCCATTGCTAAGTGGTGTGGTCACATGATGTTTTCCCCAACAACCACATTGCTTAGTGACAGAAATTCCAGTCCCAATTAGGGACATTAAGCAAGGACTACAGGTAGTCCTCGCTATCTGAGCACAATAGGGACTGGAATTTAGGTCACTAAGCAATTTGGTCATTAAGTGAAAGAGCTTTTACATTTTTATAGTTAAGCGAATCACATGGTCATTAAGTGAATCCAGCTTCCCTAATGGATGTTTTTGCTGGGATTTGCTTAATGACCACAGTAATTCGCTTAATGACTGTTGTAAAAAAAAGGCCAAAAATTGTGATCATGTGACCACGGGGCTGTAACTTTTCCCAAGGCAGTTGTAACTCCACATCGTTGTTAAATGAACAGTCACTAAGCAAGGACTACCAGTACCCCTCTCTGGCCTCTGGAAGAACTAGGATGGTGTTGGTTCAACTGTAGTGGTGGTTCTTGATTTTTCAACACCATAAATCATGTTAGTATACAATTAAGAAGAGTACTCATCACAAGTTTTAGTGGTGTGTGCTCATTATATATACTTATTAAGTAGACAGGACTGGATTTAGTATGATCCGCAGCAGACTCACAAGAGGATGTGCACTCCATTTGCAAGTGGCCTTTGGCAATCTGTATGGATAAGAAGAAAGCATTTTATCTGGATGGGTCAGCAGGATGTCCAAGAGCAGCTAGCGCGTGCTGCTAGTTAAGCAAGTGAAGGCAATGATCAGGAGGGCTTTTGCCTGCTTCTGGCTGGTACAGCCTTACCTGGAGTGGGAAGTCTTGCCACAATAACTCATCCTCATCACTGTCCAACTGGATTACTGCACTATGGGGCTCTCTGAAGAGCAGCTGGAAGGTATAGTTGATGCAGAATGCAATGTCCCAATTGCCACCCAGCACACTTCACCAAAAGCTCATTACACCTGCATTGGCTCAAAATAGATTTCCAAACACAGTCCAAAGTGTTGGATTGGCACCAGGATACCTGCAGGACCACATTCTCCATCCACAAATGAGCCAATCATCCCTGAAATGATTGTTAGCAGCACCTCATTTTTATGAAAATGAGGGCAGATGCAGAGGTGCTGTTTTGCTGGAGCAGTGCCTCCCAACTCAAATCAGGTTTGCCTCAAGTCCAATCTTGATCTCATTTTGAAAATGCTGGTAAGTGAACTTTTCTGTACAGCTTCTGATTGATCAGGTGTCACTGATGTTTTTTATAATTCTTGTTGGCTTACAATCAATGTTTTATTATTTACCTTAACCTGGATGTTTTATAGGTGTTTACATTTTTTACTATATTTTCTGTACACATTGTTAACCACAACACAAATTTCCTAAGTAGGAGAGAAAACCTAAATTGATAATAGTATTTCCTTCTGGCTCCAAAAGGTCTGAAAGAGCCAAACGCTGAACTTTCATTGAACAAAATCAAACCTGTTTTAGCTTTTTTGAAAACTAGCATTGATAGCAAAAAATATAACGTTAATATAGAGATGAATGGACTTTAGGCTTACAACTGGTAGCAGCTCATGACGGAGAGCCTACAGAACACCTTTTAAGGCTGGGCACATTTGGAATTTTGAGAGCATGTGAAAGATCAACTCACAAATGGCTGTAATAGACAACTTGTCAATTTTATTTTCCTGCCCACCATGCCAATCGCTTGGTAAAGGGTCCAAGCTTGAAAAACCTGATGATTACACAGATACATATGAGTAATTTTCTTGGCCCACTATACAAAATTAATCTGCCATTCCCACCTTCTGAGATACAGTGGTACCTCTAGTTACGAACGCCCCTAGTTACGAATTTTTCGAGATACGACCAGCTCCGGCCCCAAAAATTTACCTCGACTTGCGAACTCACCTCAACTTACGAACCGGATCTGCAGCCATTTTCCACCCATTCCACGTGGTCCGCGGCCATTTTTCTGCCTGTACCACATGGTCCGCGGCCATTTTTTGCCCATTCCACGTGGTCCGCGGCCATTTTCCGCCCATTCCACGTGGTCCATGGCCATTTTCCACCCGACATGTGGTCCGCGGCCACTTTTCCTCCCCTGACACGTGGTCCGTGGCCATTTTTCTGCCCTGCCGCGTGGTCCGCGGCCGTTTTTCCACCCCTGCCGTGTGGTCCGCGGACGCCGGAACGGATTAACGGTAATTACATTGAACCTTATGGGAAAATTTGCCTCTTGTTGTGACCAATTCGAGTTGCAACCCGAGTCACGGAACGGATTAAATTCGTAACTCGAGGTTCCACTGTACTTTCTTGACTTTCTGGTGTAGCCTACAAATCTGTAATTTTCTAGTGTTCTCCCATCTAACCTGGTTAGATACTGCTTAGCTTTTCCAAAATCAGCCAAGGTTGACTAAATATGCTGAACCATGGTGGGCATGGCCAAAGAACACCTTTTTACCAAAGGCAAAGTACTCTCTGAATGTTCTCCACAGGAGATCTATTTGGAATCAAGGGCATTATTGCAAGTATGGTAGAAATTTTTGCTTTGCAACATACCACTTTCTATTTAATGAAAGGCACTTAAAAAAAGATGGAGTTGGGAGGTTGGTTGGCATCAAAGGAGATGTCAGGGAACACACTGGCATCTTCAGGAACCGTGTTGTCTACTCAGATCTACACTTCTGAGAACATTG
This sequence comes from Python bivittatus, assembly GCF_059951505.1. Classification (NCBI taxonomy): domain Eukaryota; kingdom Metazoa; phylum Chordata; class Lepidosauria; order Squamata; family Pythonidae; genus Python; species Python bivittatus. The sequence goes on along the minus strand of NW_028277088.1, from coordinate 17,327,918 downwards.
GTTTTCACACAAAAATTATCTCCATCACCACCCAAAAATGAGAACCTTTTTTGTTATTTCTCTTAAACTACTGGCTATTAGAAAGTCACCAAAACAAAACAAAAACAAAAAACCCACCACCTATTGCAAATCATACAGAAATCTATTAGTAGCTCCTTCAGCTATTTATTTATCTACCTTATATGGCCACCCATCTCACAAGTGACTCTGGGCAGTGTACAGCAAAAAATATAAAAACAATAAACATGTCAAAATCAGTCAAATGAAAAAGTATAAAAAAGCATAAATCACACAAGGGATTAGATCAGCAAAGGAGTCACCTCAAGATTTCTCCAGTCCCCTGAGATCCCCAGGCCTGATGACACAGCCAGGTCTTGAGGGACTTCCAGAAAATAAGGAGGGATGGAAATGACCTCACTTCAAGGGGGAGAATACCATAAGGCAGGTGCCATGGCAGAGAAGATCCACCTCCTCAAGCCTGCCAAGCGTAGTTCCCTAACTAATGGGACCTGTAGTATGTCTCTCTTGCCAAATCTGATGGGACGGGCAGAAGTAATTGGAGAGAGGCAGTCCCTTAAATAACCTGGCCCAATGCTACAAAGGGCTTTAAAAGTCAAAACCAGCACTTTGAATTGGACTCAGAAGTAGACTGGCAACCAATGCAGCTTGCGGAGCAGAGATGTAACATGAGCTGTTCTAGAAGCACACACAACGCTGCATTTTACACTAGTTGAAGCTTCCGGATACTCTTCAAGGGCAGCCCCATGTAGAGCATGATGAGGGCATGAGTGACTGTGAGCAGCGCCTCCCAATCCAGGAATGGATGCAGACTGGTGCACAACACAAAGCTGTGCAAAGGCCCTCTTAGCCATGACTGCCATCTGCTCTTTGAGCAGGAGTCGTGAGTCCAAGAGTACCCCCAGACTGCACACTGAGTCTGTCTGGGCCATACAACCCCATCCAGCACCAAAGATGGCATAGTCCTGGAACCGGCAGGACCCAAAACCCAAAGCCACTCAGTCTTGCCAGGGTTCAGCTGAAGCCTCTTGTTCCCTGTCCAGACCCTCACAGCCTCCAGACACCAGGATAAGACATCTACAGCATCTCTTAATTTGTCAGGGGCAGAACTATACATTAGCCCAAACTCCATAGGGCCAAGGGAGACCTGGCACACCTCCCCTGAAATAATTCCCAGCAATGGTAAATTCAAAATTCCTGAAGTATTTTACTTTATTTTACTTTGTAATGTAAAATGAAGCAGCTTGTCTTAGCAATGAAACAAACAAAACTATCAAGCTTACACAAGATTTTGGTACGCCCAAGGACATTAACTGCTTATAGCCTGCTTGCAAGCATGAAAGGCTGTTATCAAATAAGTAATCCCTATGGAATTATTTGTCCCACTGATTAATAAAATTTGCAAGTAAGTCCTATTCAAAAAATTCACCTGCCTTTTTAATAGCAGATCCCTACACTGTAGACTCTTTCAATTATCCTTTTTATTTTTATGATCTTTTGTGTAGTCAGTGAACTGGAAGATACAAACTTGACATATTTATTGTTTCTGTTAAATGCAAGTCAGTCCATGCAAGAACAATCAAAACAAATTTATTTCCAGTGTTTTAAGTGGGTATGCACAGAGGCATGTACAGATTTGAATTCATTAAATCTTCATGCAGAATTATATTCTCGGTAAAAGAAACCAGTTCTATCCAGGTATCCAGGATCTACTATCTACACATCTATGTTACAACATTTATATCAAAGCTGGTATCCGAGGAAAAGATACACACATGGAGTATTTACATTTAAGTTACTTATTTTACAGAAAGATTAAAAATTCAAGTCACATAAAACTCAAAAACTGTATTAAAACCAGAATATAAAACTCAGAAATCCAACTGGAATGCCTAAGGAATGGAAGCTCTGTACCACCTGTGTTAAAATTTGTAAAATGTAATGAAATGTCTTAACAGTAAAATGCAACCATTTGTTCTTTATGTTTAACATCCTCTAAATGTAACAATTATTATGGCACCTTAACAAACCAAGTGAACCTTTGTTTTATTTTTTTTGATGAGGCACTTGTTAGCGACTAAACCCAAAGAATTTTTCTTCTTCCAACTAATGCCAATTGTCAGTCATATACATATTACACAGCATGTTGCATTAGATGCTCTGTTCAACATGTATATGTAGTGATCAAATATACTTTTATTTAAAATAAATTTATATATATATATATTTATATTTTTTATTTATATATATATATATATATATATATTAAAAAAGATCCCTCTACCATCCCAACCAATATTGTAGCTGCATTAATGCATAGTGCATACTGATGAAAGAAACCTCCTTCACTGCAAAGTAACACTGTGCAGGTGGGAAAAAAAACCATACAAAACAGTTGAGGAAAAGTTAAAAGAGAAGCTGCTACTGAATTGCGGTGGTGGTCATTTAACTGTCTCAAAGATACTGGTAGAATCGAGACCTAACCACCTGGGTCCCAGACAACTTATGAGGGTGGGCATCAACAGCTGGGCTGAAGTTACCTTTGTTCATATTTTGGTAGCTTTCTCCATTTATGTGGTCTAGTGTTTGGAGTGGTCCTGACCCAGGGGTTTTGGGAACCAGAGTCAAACCACTACCAGAAGAACCACCTTCTTCTGACCACATCTCTGCAGAAAATGAGAACTCTGTCTTTGAGGAATCGTCTAACTGGCTTACATTCTCCCGTTTAGTCTCTACAGTTTCACCCACGTTAAGGTCTGTTGTGCTGCTCCGCAGACGCTCTCGTGCGAGCCAGTCTGAGATGGAGAGATCCTGGGATGGACATTTTGGCTTCAACCGGTTCACTGCCGAAATGTCTTTCTCCATGCTTGGGTTTTTCTCTTGAGCTTTCCATGCATTCAGAACACTTATTTCAGCAAAGTCTCTCTGTCCTCCTAACGTGTGCCTTCGCCTGATGTTTTTTCTTTTGGAGCTCTCTGCAGGGTTTGACTTCTGATTGCCAATTCCAAACATATCATCTGCAGATGACTTGAGACGCAGTTTTAATCTGTCTGTAATCTTGAGTCTCCATGTAGGCTCCTGTTTGACAGGTTCACTTCTTGTTGATGTGGTTATGCTGCTGGTTGTCTTTCCTTTCTTTATATCCGTTTTTTTCGTTACTGCTGGGATTTCCTTCTCACATTTTGCATCTCCTGAGCCTTCACTATCTGTCTTGTGCCTTGCCGACTTTTTCCGAGATAGTGTATCACATTCAATAAGTTTGTGTGAACTGAAAAGTCTGCGGCTGTCCAGCTTTGGCGTTGAACTTCCCTCTGTACAACTTACTTCACTTTCTTCAGAGTTCCTCCTGCTGTTCTTTGCCATGTCTTGATTATTGCCCCTGAACAGCCTATCCACAGTAGAACTTGCTGCAAAAACAGGGAAATCATTCTCACTGTCTGTTTCCACAGGGCGACCTTCACTGATCAATTCACTTCTTTCATCATCAGCCTCTTCCCCTTTACTCTCTGTCACTGACTGCACTTCAGAACATAGCATTGTGGAATCTAGACCAGTTAAGTATGTAGTTGAGGATGTTGTGGAGTAATCTGAAGTGATGGAGCTGACATCAGCTGCTAAAAACTCACTGTATTTATTATCAGGGCTTCCCAACCTTTTACAGGAGACTTTCTGCAGAGAAGCCTGCGAAGAACTGCTAAGGATAGTGCCTGAGTCCGAAACAGTTTCTTCCATCTGAGAAGCGATCTGGAAGATGGGGAGTTTATGGCAATCCTTTTGTGTACTTAGCTGACAGCTGAGATTTGGGGATCTCGTGTATTTCTGGAGATAAGATGTTGAGAGTTCTTCTGAGGACGCATTCTCTCTCCTCAGCAACATGATTTCCCCCTTGGTTGCTGCAGAAGGCCTGTTAACAGTTTCCTCCTTTTCTTTTGGAACTATGGTTCTCTGTTTTCTCTCTGCCGTCTCCTTCTCTAGCTCCTCTTTAGATGTGCCCTCTTTTGCCGAGTCACTGTAACAGTGCTCTGCAGGCTCCTTCTTGAAAAACACATTATCCAACTCATCTTCAGAGCTGCTGGGTTGCAGTTTCTCTTTTGCTTTTTTCCGCTTGCGACTGGCTGCTGCAAATAAAGAGGACTTAAGCAGCTCTCTGCTATATTGATCCTTTCCAGATCCCCAAGAACCCTGTATGAAAAGGAAGAGTTAAAGAGAAACCCATTGTAAGCATCGTTTTTTTAAAAAAGAAATCATAGTTGTGGTTCACGATATTTTCAATATGAATCTTCCAATACAAAATTCTATGGATATGAAACCATGTTATATAGCTATTGTCTATCATCACTGAGTTGTTTTGCACAAATCTGCTCTAGCACCATAGCATAACAATTACACAGGCCATGGTTTCTCAAACTGTGGCTTAGGAGCCTGCAGGAAGTCACAAGCAATATACAGGCGCGGTTTTTAAAAACCTGATCAGCCTTGCATAGGCAGAGTTGGACTGCTGTCAAAACCTGTTCTCTTCACTTTGCCTGCCCAAACCCTTTTGGGCAGCTGCAGTGATATACAGTTTTTTTTAAAAAAAATACGATCATTTATAATTTGTAAAAACACAGTGTGCTAAGGTGAAATGAATGTAGGACTTTTTTTTTTTTGGAAACAGTGCCAAATTAAAGATAACCTCGCCAGTATATTCTTAAAATGCAGTAGATTATTCATCAAATACCAATTGACATTAATCAGGATTGCAATTTTGACTGAATGACATTATTCTAATCAGGATTGCAATTTTGAATGCCTCTAACCAATTCACATTAATTCTGATCTATTGCCCCATTTATTACAAAACTCATCCTGTACTAACACTGCTTTAAAAATATTTTGCAATATATTCTATATTTTCAATACAGGCTTTGTGCAGACTTGATTTTTAAAAGACTCATACACTAAGATACCAGGAATACAAACATCTGCCTAATACCCCTTACATGACATGCCACCAACCATATACTTTTCAGTGTAAATCCACATAACATTTCAGGACCACAGGGGATTTGAACTTAGCCTCTTTGCCACAATCTATCTTTAAAATCAACAGTTCCATCCTATCACTCTCTAGTCATACAAAACAAGATCAGCCTTAATATTGTCTTAGGTTCATATATCATAACTTTAAAGTGAGTGGTACATTTCCTGCCCTTAACAATCAGTCACAAGAAGTACAATGGATACAGCAATTTAAATTCACGTACAAAAACCAGAACCCAATTCAAAGCTCCAAAGGGCATTAAAGAAGCAAGAGGAGCACTTCACTGTCATAAGCCATTATGACGATACATTTGTACCAACAGCACATGAGAGAGCTAATGCAAGCCAGTGAACCCTCTCTCAAGATTACGATGCATAGGCTTGAACCTGTAAAAATACAGATAAGTGATTTACCTTAGATTTTGCAGAGTCACTAGTAGCTGAATCTATTGGGGGGAAAAATCAACACAGCACTTCAGTCAATATGGCATAAAGTTTTGCTTTTGCTCTAGACAATGCTGAAGTATGAAAGAAGACAAGCACGGAACAAAAGGTGAGAGCAAACAGATAACAAAAAAATTAAATAATCAGAACAGTGGATAGTAAGAGCTCACAAAGATGCAAGCTGCACCACAGAAAGCCACCGCCATGAAAGGATGCTGTGAGTTGGAGGCAGAATCAGCTCAATGACAGAAATGGCAAAGGAGCCCTTTCTTCTAAATAAAACAGAAATACTAATATTTATTTAATGCTCTTAGCGCACGGCCCTGCAAAACCGCAGCTGGGGGACCTTTTCAGGACTGTACTCTGTACATTCCGGCGAATGAAATGCACATTTAAACCATTATTTTTAGTGCCTTAGGCTACCTTCTGAAACAATTTTTAAAATTCTTTTTTTGCAGTTCTTGTTTGTATGCTGTCAAACTATATTGGGCTTTATGTATTTAAAAGCCCCAGTTAACATTTCAGTGCTCCTCCGAGCTGTACATTTAAGAAATTTTTACCACTATCTAGATTTTTTTCCACAGCTATCAGTTTTGTACTCATCTCAAAAAAAGAAGCGTTATTATGAAATGAAAAATGGACACCATAATTTTACTGTTTGGCAAAATAAAACAACAACGGAGGTTATACAATTAAAAAGGGGATACGGAGGGGCTAGCACAGTGACCAAAAGACATTCTCCAACTTGCCGGGGGGGTGCCCCCACCTCAGAATTAATGAGCTGAGCCCCATGCCATGCCCCTTTTGACACATGGCTAATGACTAGAAAAACCGGTGGACCATACCATGCTATTTCTCCTCAGGGTCTGCTTCAGAAATAACAAGAAACAGCAGAAATACTTTTAAAAAGTAGCACTGATCTGTTCAAATATTCTTGAAAGGATAAATTTACAGTACAGATCAACTAGTCCTTTGTGCATTTACAAGAAACGGGGGTTTCTGCAGACAAGGCAGCTACAATGTGGGCAACAGTCCTCCTTCTTCCTACAGTTCCAGCTGTCCATCAGTGACATCACAGAGTCCACTAGTGACATCACCGTGTGATAGACTCCTCCCACTTCTCCTGTTTCAACATCAGGATAGAGGGACTGTTTCAATAAAATGCTGAAAAAAGTCTTCTATGAACTAAAACACAAACTAGAGACAAAGGGATAACATTTGTGATAAACAACATACTTAGTGAAACAGTATGGTGGCAGTTTGCAATAGGAGTACTTAGCTGAGTAATAAGGTGGTAGTCATGAAGCAGAAACAACATTTAATAATAAACAAACAATCAGTTACAATATAGTTTGGGAAAATATAGTTAGTAGTCAAGCAAAAAGAACTTTAAAACCTTGGTTTGCCTTCCTAAGTTTAGAAAAATATTACTATTTGAATGGTGTGCAGAAGTTAAAGCTTTCTGCCTGCTCCTCAACCACTTACAAACTAGCAGGTACCTTATTCGCCTCATGGTAAGAAGTACATGGGTAACCATGGTCAATGATACACTAGTGAACATGCTCAGCTGTTCTCATGGTCTAAGAATTACACTGGTTGCTGAGAGAGCATTCCAACCTACGTCATACAACATGCTCAACCACTGCTGTCCTTTGAACAATACACCCAAGATCATGTAGAGAAAGGGGGAAATCAAGTTATTAGCGAAGAAAGGAAAAAGGAGACGACTATAATAAATCATCAGAAGAGAGAATTTTCTAACCTACAAACTGTCCAGGCAAGAGTTACCTGATACGTCTCCAGGAGATACTCCAGTCCTTCCAATGTTGGTGAGTAAATGATCTATGTTTGGCACTGGCTGAGACTCTACTGTGTTTTCCTCCTGAACTGCTGTCTACAGTTAATAAACAAAGATCTCTTCATCATCGTGTCACAGTCAGTGGCTTCATCATGATTCAACAGTATTTAGAAAAATTAGTCACCTGAGAACTGAAAAGAATGCCAATCTTTCTATATAACATTTAAGAAGAAAGAAAAATACCCAAGCAGCGGTATTAAATGGAGAAAAAAACTACCTTAGAGGAGAAACTTACAACTTCATTTTATGTGCTATTTTCATTATTTCATGAGCAAAAACCATTAGAATGTTTTGGTGTGGTGTACAAAGAACATTGTTAGAACACATTGGGGGGGGGGATCATGTATTCATTTGTTGGCCCTATATTAAAACAGGAGGAGAATCCATTTAGTTAAGGATCAGTACTTACAAAAGGCTCTTCAGCATCATCTTCTGCGAAAAACCAGTCATGCTACAATTTAAAATAAAAGAAGTGAAAAACTCCACAGAAATGAAAAAATTAAAATGTGGACATTGAAGAAATAAGGAGTGAGAACTTTATAAGAAAATCAAAATCCAGGCTGGTCTAACTAAAGATACAGGTCTGTCTGAATAATCTGTCTAGCAGCATGAAATGAATTCACTTACTTTTTGGATAAGTGTTTCTACAATTTTGTACTGATCTGGCATATGAGTAACCATATGTGTCATGTTATCTTCAGATGACCTCACAAGTGTTGGACCAAATACTATTGCCAGGTTTCTTGGCTCCATCTAAAGAACAAAGAAAATAAATCTGACTTTCTCATTTACATTAGGCATATCATCACACTTACATATATGTATACGTCCCTTAAAAAGCAGAAGCATCTGACAGTAGGACCAATTTTGCTAAGTTAGACTAGACTTCCTAGTGAGAATGAAAAGTCAAAGCAACAGCTAATCAATGTATGAAACGGATTTATATAGCAGATCAGGACCCTGCTCCATTTAGTCCACCACTGTCTGTGCCTGCATCTAATAATTTTTCTGTGTTCTTAAGCAAAGGTCTAGAAACATCAACAGTTGAACCTGGTTATATCCATTCCCTCTTCTAAATCTAAAGTAGTACATGAACCTCTCAACATCTTATGAAGCTTTAGCTGAATGCTGAGCAGGTGACTTTCCTATGGACCATAGTATACATTTTTTCTGCAACAGTTCTTAACTCTGCGACTACAGGACAGCTTCCTAGCCACACAATGCAGCACTTATTTCCAGCGATGGGTTCCGTGTACCTCAACACATAATCTGTCCATCCAATATGTGCGGGAAGAAAAGGAACCCACAAAACCTAACAAGGTTGTTTTTCCTCAAACGTTGCAGATCAAGGTGCACAACTTAAGGGAAAAAAAATACTCTTGATCGATGAGACTAGGTGTCTTTCTTGTTTGATTTTACCTCCATGTGGGAAGCAAGAAAGATGGCTTTTCTCTCAAGGATAATGGTAATCCTTCATTTCTTTATGTTTTTCTTATATATGCTTAAACCACTGGTTTTCCTAAGTGTTCACCACGGTGAGGCAGCCACAGAGCCTACTGAGCTGAGAAAGCAAATGCAGGCTACAATTGTGACATTCCAAATAATCTGGAGCATGCCTTATAGCCAGAAAAACACAATTCTATTACCACAGCTCCTAGAAGCAAGCTCTAAACTTAGTTATCATGAATATAAGCTCTTGGTACCGATAAGCCAGTTACCTTGTTCTTTTCTGAATTTTCTGCTACAGTTTTCAGATGTGCAGAGAGAAATTTGAGTGTTTCATAATGATGTTCAGGTAAATCATGGATCTGAAATGGATGATTTCAGCAGAGTTTTAAAATAATCCAAAACATAACAAACTGAATCAGATTCAATGCATATCCAAAAGCAGCATACCAGCCTTTTCAGTGTTTTTAGTCGCTCGATAGGATCTTCTTTTCTGTTGGCATCTATGAAATCTGCATATTTCTCTAATGAGAGAACATAATTTTATTGCAAGACCTACTTTACAACCTCTCTGCTACATTTTAAAAACAACAGCAGCAAGAACAGAGGAGAAAGAGGAGCTAAGCATAAACAATGGACTTGCATCAGCAGAGCAACACAACGTCCTGGCAGAGACACATTTCTTGCTCTAATTTATTTCAACCAATGTGGATAGCCTGGACTCTCTGTGTAAGAACTACGTTAGAAAATATGCCTATTCGAAAATAGTTATAATCTGATACTGTGAAATTAGAAAAACATGATATGATTTACGTTTATAAAGAAATGCCACTTCAAATATATACAAAGCAGCTTTTATTTGAGGTTTATATATCTTACTAGGTATTTGAACTAGTTGTTGCCATTTTTTTAGTAATCCCTTCAAGTGCCTCTGATCTTGCCATACAGAAATTACTCCTGGTAGGTACTTCCTGGTACTGAAACAAGTGACCAGAAAAACACAACAGCCCAATGTCTGCATCACACTGGCATCAAATGCACAGAAATGGGGCCACTAAAAGAAGGCAAGAAAGTGCAGTATTAATGTATTTTTAATATGTAATTCCCAACCCATTAACGTCTGACATAATTTATGACTCACCAACTCAATTCCAATTCCCCAGCCATATACGGCAGTCCACCAGGGATTCAAGCCATTTTTTTGTTTGTCTTGTTCATAGAAACAGAAAATGGGATGCACTCAACAGGTTAATATGCAACTGGGGGGCACTGTATTTGATTTTATGGCTACAACCTGCACATGAGAATACCTGAAGGAATATTATGAGAAGTCCAACTGGCAATTTCAGCAACTTGGAATTGTTTATTCTGCTCAGCAATAGTTGTTCACAATCTCAGGCAGAGAAAGGTCATTACGTATTAGCTGCTACTTAGTAATTTTTATAGGAAAAGTAGGATGGAACCTGTGCTTTCTGCATATAAGCCAATAAGATCACCTACCTCTGAGCTACATACCCCATCTTAGTCTTTTTAAGAGACAGGCAAAAGAATCCTGCTAAATTTAAGCAATACTAAAATTAAGGAGAACAATGCTTAACTGAATTCAAACAAAACTGTCTTCTAATTTAATTTATCACAGGCTATCTATGGTGTTGTTTTATTAAATAGTTTTCTTCTTCTTTTCTACCTAGAATCAAAACTTACCATTAGTAAAGAGCGGCTCTGGAAGCTTTCGGAAAAAGGACTTCAATAAACTACTTATGACATTCAGGTCTCGCCATTTCTAAGAATTGAGCAAACAAAACATTGTTAGCCTATCATTAAAAAGAAATACTATGAGTTTGAAACAAAGAGGGCACAACTCACATCATCTTGAACATCAATGTCAGTCATTCCTTTGTTTAGTTCTTCTTGCATGCTTGAGATGGCAGCATTATTTCCAGGAACTCTATAAATACCAGTATATTCAAGACCTCTTTCTTCAACTAACTTGCAGCATACATCAACGATTAGTGGAATATACTGAAAAATCCAAAAGGGAATGAGAGTTTGTGTTTACTATTTATGTCTCTTGAAGAATAATTTTCAAAGAAAAATCTATATGCACGCCTTTAAAAAAAACAAATACCTTATTGCTCTGAGCTGCGGGACAGTCATCTAGTCTGACACCAAACGTGCCAGTAGCAGAGGGCTTCTTTTCAAATGTTTTTCTCACGATACTTGGAATGTTTTTTCGCCATGTACCTTTATCTTTCGGTGGGCTTGTCTCATCTTTTTCTTCAAAGAAGAGGAGCAAAAAGGAAAATAAATCATTTAAAATCTTCAGAAAGCTAACAGTATGTAACTAGATATAATGATCAAGTGAGCCAACAAAATAGTAGAGGAGCATAATATACTTCGTATAGTTAAATATGGAAACAGAGTAGAGACCACAGCTTCTCCAAAGTCAGGCCACAAGTTCACCACAACCTGAGCAACCATCATCCAGCAATTATATTAACTCTGAACAGAATCAAATTTTGTGGCACCTGCAATCAGTATGAACAGTATCTAAACAAAAACCTACAATTTTTTTTTAGATTTTTCTATCCTGCCTTTACTATTTTTATAAATAACTCAAGTCAGCAAACATACCTAATACTCCTTCCTCCTCCTATTTTCCCCACAATAAAAACCCTGTGAGGTGAGTTGGGCTGAGAGAGAGGGACTGGCCCAAAGTCACCCAGCCTTTTTTGTATCTTGACACAACCACCAAAATGAAATTGTGTGCATGCATGGATTTATATATGTATATAAATGTGTGTCTGTGTGTATAAAAGAGAAAATATATAAACAGGGAAGAAAAAGAAAAAAAAGGGATAAAAGACTAGGATACAAATGAGTAAACAAGGGATTTACAAATGTCACACAGATTATTACTTGATTGTGAACTGAATATATTATATCATTTTAAAAGCTTGAAAAATCATTACTGAGCTCTAAGCAAAGCATAAATATCAGGAAACATGGTCAGCGCAATATAAACCTTAAAATGAAATTATGAACTGTACAAAATTCTGTCCGTGCTACTAAGTCTATTCTAATTTAGAAGTTCTATAAAATTAAAATACAAACTTTATGCATTTTGAATGTGGTACAAATCCATGTATTGAATTGTAATCCAGGAGTGCATTCCTATTTGAATTAAACTCTGTGTCAGATTTACTTTTGAGATTTAAGGTTATTCTAGACATCAAAACCTAGTCCCACAACTCAAACATTCTTTCATAGAAGGGACTGATGTTCTTCCTGATAAAAGGTGCATGGTATCGGCGCAGTGGTTGGCATGTACAAAACTAATACATTATACTGCGTGGGAATATATTCCTAATTAACCTAGTATCTATACTTAAACATCTCTTCTGACTTTCAAGTCACTTCCTAGGCTAGTAATTTTTTAAAGAATTAATGCAATATTCTTATAGTAAGACCTAACACAGACACTTAGCAAATGAGCATGTTGTATCTATTATATTTATATAAATGATTTTAGTTACTATTTTTAATACAGGTAATCCTTGACTTATGACCACAATTGGGACCGGAACTTCCGTTGCTAAGCGATGTGGTCATTGAGTCACGTCCAATTTTACAACATTTTTGCCATGGTTATTAAGTGAATCACTGTGGTCATTAAGTGAATCATGCAGTTGTTAAGCAAATCCGGCTTCACCCATTGACTTTGCTTGTCAGAAGCCCCCTGGGAAGATCACAAATGGCAATCACGTGACCCTGGGACGCTGCAACCATCGTAAATACATGCCAGTTGCCAAGTGCCTGAATTTTAATCATGTGACCATGAGGACACTGCAACGGTCCTAAGTGCAAGGACTGGTCGTAAGTCACTTTTCAGCACTGTTATAACTTCGAACAGTCATTAAATGAATGGACATAAGTTGAGGACTACTTGTATTTAGACGGAAGGAAACATTTTCTTTTTAAAGACAGGCTGCAATGAAAACTGCTACAATGAAAAAACAAAATTGTAGTTCTCAGCAAACAGAGAATGATGGTTTTATTCCTACTGATCCCACTGCCATTTCCACTTTCCTTGACAAAAGATTGCAAATAACTCCAAAGCTTCATGACTCCATAGCAAAAGAGAAGACTGACTGACTGACTGAATAAATAAATAAATAAATGTTGCAATGTGTAGTGTTCCTGTTCTACTCCACTCCTATTTCCCTACAATAAATCAGCATTCTGTATTCATTAAGTTTGTTTCCCAAAACAATATGAAATATCACATCTACAGAATGAGATGGTTCTATCCTTTTTATACAAGTGTCTTTCCCTCCATTTGCCTTTTTCAGACTATTTCATCCTACAGTCTTTCCCACTGCCTTTTCAATTCCACCCCACATACATCCATATTTTGGGGGTCACATTTCAGATCAGTTTACCAGTTTGTTTCTGATGTGGAGCTTCCTTATAAACAGAAATAATCAAGAGGAATTCCGAGAATAAAAGGAGTTTCACCATCACTTGCCATGGCATAAAAAGTTTCTTCAATGCACTTCTCCTAAGAATCAATGAAACTCCAAACCCCATAACACTTAGTGTTCTCACCATCAGGCTTTCTGCAGTATAACAAGAAAGCTTGGTGTAAGTAATGATATTCTTATATTTAATATACAATACCTTTAGCAAGGAATTTCCTTTCTGATTCCTCCTTAGGAGAATGCGGGCTTTGAGTTCTTTGCTCAGTTTTAGTACCAAGGAATGTCTGCCTTATACTTAGGCTCTGTCGGGGTGTTTTTGGAGATGGTTCCGTTTTGCCACTTGAAGCACTGAAAAAAAAATTATTTAAAAGCAGGAGATCCATGTAGCTGACTAACTGAACCTTAAACTGTACTGTGGTGGCTTACCCCATAATTGTGCTGTATTCTTTAATCCTCCGGCTAATTAGATCCCTGCTTGTGACACCTGTGTTCTGCAAAATGAAGGGAAAGCTATTTTGGAATTCCTGTTTTGCACAATTCTGTAAATGAAAACTTAACTAGCCATATGCAGGACAGGACAAGCTAAACAGCATATAATAATGGAGAGCTAATGACAATTATAATTTAAATATAGAAAATACATCAAAATGAAGAAAAAATAAAATGTAGAGGTTAGACATAAAACGTCATCAATTTTAAAGCACACAATGCATTGGATTGCAGACACATTAGGGAAGCATTTCGAGAACCACAGAAACAGCATTTTACATATTAAACGTTAGACAGAATAGTTTGTAAGTCAGGAATGAAAAAAAACCCTGACCTTCTAGATGTTGCTGGATATAATTGAGGTTACTGGGATTAATAGTTTGCATCATTTGAAGGCAACAAATGCCTCTCCTCTGCTATAAGATGCACATTTTAACCACCCAGTCTTGAATTTACTTTAGCGTTAATGGAATGTCTGCAAATTACAGCTATTTACAGCTGCTTACTAAACTGTACATGTATGCAATTGCATTATGTAAAACTGTAGCACCTTCTTGATGTTCTTATGACAAATCCTGATTTCCAAACATGCAATTTTTTAAACATTTTATATTTGACCCTGAACAATGATGTTCTCCATGCAGTTCAGAATCCAGAACTGCATATACAGCTTCCATAGACAGAGAAAGTTCTTCTCAGCGACAAAAATGAAGTGGAAGGAGCACAAATCCAGCATACTTCTTCCCCTCCTCTTAGAAAGAGACCACTGTACACATATTGCTAACACTTGAAGGTCTTAGATACAACTGAATTCAGTGCAATTGTGTGAAGAGTCAGTTGTAGGATTATGTTACAAAAATAACTTAATTATGAACGCTACCAAAAGAATAGCTAATTTCAAATGTTTTCTTATGACAAATTGCCCCTTCCCAAGTTGCAAATAAGTTCTTTCATGATATTCCACAGATTCCATTTAGGCCTTCCTATCCTTTCTACTGCTATCCAGGTTTTCCTGAGCCAGGCTAAACTATTACAAGGTTCTCAATTTGGCCACCCTGCAAATACATGTTCCTCAGTATTAACTGTAGCAATGGTTAGACCAGGGATTGCTATATGTGGCAAGCATGACTGTATCTTTCTTGGCGATCAATTAACTGTTTCCTGTGATATTAATATAGCATCCTTAATGTGGTAACAATGATTTAAGTAATGTTTTCCAGGAGGAATGAATCACTGTTATTGGTTGAACAGCGGATTTTTGTTATTGGTTACAGATGGATTTTTTGCAGGGATTCCATTTCAACTTAAAACTGTGGACAAGGAAACTGCAAATAGCACCACCTTTAAGGTTATGTGAATGGAGCCAGAGGAAGCATGTTTGATTCATGAATGGAGCTGGAACACATGTATCCTGGGGTGGAAAACAGTGAGGAAAAAGAAGGGTGGTGGTGGTACAGAGGTAGGGGATCCCTCAGGTGGGTGCAAGGCACTAAGGAATGACTGCCCATGAAAGATGGGGAGACAGCTAGCAGGTACGCACAACTGAATTCAAATGCAGTGTAAATATGGGGTGTCATGGGGAAGGTGCTGGAATGATAAGTGAGCAGAATGAGGCACAGAAGAGAAGGGGAGGGAGGGTTGAGCAAACTAGATTTGGCTTAGTTGCTTAAGACTCTTCCAGATTTGCTTTGGCTGAAACCTGGTCAACCTAAATGAACTGTGTTACACTTTAGCTGGACCATAATCCACCTGGAACAGTGTGGCCAAACTTTCAAAGTGCAAAGACTCTGTTTCATGCACACTCTTACCAATATTGCTTTCTCACACCTTAATGGATATACCATCTCCCTGGTGGGAACACTGAAATCTCATGCCATCTTATAAAAAGCTTGTGAGATTTGGGTTTTTTAATATGTCTAGCTTGTATTTATTGTGTGTCTGGCTGCCATGTGGAACTGCATACTGGTGCTGGAAAAACTTGCTGATCTCTGCAAAGTACAACAGGGAGGAAGAATAAATACTGAACAAGAACACAACCTCATCATTTAAGTTGCTGCTTTCTCGTATAGCTTTAATCCATGCCAGCATGTCATCTCTATCTTCAGCCTGAAACAGGTATTCACGATCTGATGTAGTAAGCCGAAACACATGTTTCCTCTTGGTATCACTGTATGAAATGTCTGTCAAACAAGCATTGATGTTGATGGGCTGTTCCTCCTCAGAAAGCATAGTTGGTTCTTTTTTATCCTTGTATAAATACAATGAACACCCTCTGAGAACAACATACATCTGTTTCCATGGCCGGATGCTCCCGCCAACTCTCTGGAAAAAAGGAACTAAGATTAATATTTAAGAAAACAAGGGGAGCGTACATAGCGTTTTATATGTTAAAATTACTGTCACCAAGTGAGCTGCTGTGACAAAAAGCATATCATTTGCTACTGTTGGTATATACAACAGCTATGGCCATTCTCGGAGGCAGAGAGCTGAGTCACTGTCACCTCTTTGTCAGTAACTAGATGTTTGGATGACTGTGATGTCTTATGTAGGGGTCTGCCTTTGCACATGGTCCAGAGGTTACAGCTACTGCAAAATTTCTCAGTGGCTACCTCAATGCTTTCATATAACATTATTGTTTTTTAAAAACCTCAGCAACTGCTAATTTGCTATAGACCAGGTTTATGATTTTGATATTACCTATAAAGCTTAAACAACTATTAACCAGAGTAAGTGAGATAAGGGCTTTCCCACACTATATAAATTTTGTAACAATTTAGGTGCATTCTCAAAACCTCTTTTTATGCTTTAGCATTCAAGATTTCCTTAGGGTGCCGTGGAACTACTCATGGTCATTGTTACATCATTTGATGTACTCTGTCTTATGTTACTGTATTTTAATTATATTTAATTTATTTTTTAATTTGTTCAACATCTGGGGATCTATTTACTATATAACACGTGGGATATAAATATTTTAAATAATAAAATCAGCAAAACTTGGACATGTTCTAAAATAAGGAATACAAAACACAGAAAAAAACAGGAGGGAACCACATTCCCTGATTAGTACTTTGGTTGTTATAAAGTTAACACCACATTCGCATCAAACTTGACTCCATGCGACTTCATAAACACACCCATGTTTTTTTCTTAACAAAAAAATACAGAAGCAGTTTACCATTGTTTTTTTCTGGGATGTTGTTTCCACTTCCCAGTTTAACTGACAGTCCTGGAAGTCCCTAATGGTCCTGCCCATCCAAAAACTAACCACGCTGCTTTATGATATAGTTTGAAATAAGTAGGCCTGAAGTTGTGCAAAATATTGTAATATAAACAAAAAATAAGAATTATCTGCACACTGGGAATCTTTTTGACAGGTTAATTGACATAATGCTGATAGAATATCTTCCTAATCAAAAATGACAAGTTATCAAGAGACACAAACAAGACAGGACTTATGTTTACATCACTGAGATTTTTTACCTCCAAACCTAAAAGTCTTTCCTAATAATTCACCTGTGTTAGTAGCCTGAAGAATCTCTTATTGTGAAAATATCAGTAAGATAAGCAATGGAGCTGCAGAGCAACTGACATGCAGAAGATTCATTTAACTGTATTTAGTGTTTATAACTTCATTTTAACTGTTCAAGAACAGTTGCAACAAGTGCCTCAGGTCTATGCAGTTCAAAGGGAAAGTTTGAAAACTTCAGTTTCTGCCCAAACAAGCAAATTTCCAGTATTCTTCATAGAAAATGAAAAATCTGTAGGCATCTGAAAACATCTGAATATGTTTTCAAAACATTCCCTAAAACATCTGAATATGTACAAGAACACAGGTTTTACTCTTAGCTGTGGTTTGGAAGAACAGTACCTTCACCTTGTCTGTAACTAGCTGTCGAAAATGGAGATATCCTTCTTTGGAAGTATCAGCAAAAACGTCTGAAGAAGATGCTTTTCTGAATCCTGCATTTTCTAAAGATGCTTGGCTGTCTGGAGCCTAAAGAAAACATAATCACACCAGGTTAAGCATGCTCTAACCATTCAGGTTCTCCCTCTTCTTTCCCTTCCATCTATGTAGGTGGGAATACAGACAGCTAGTATGGAGAGGGAGTTAACATCAGTGTAACAGTACATTCATCAGTCACCTAGTGGCTGAGAACAAGCCCCAATGAATTACAAAGAAGCCCTGTCATATATCTCAGCCAGTCAGTTTCCCCTTAATACACAAGGAAGTGGTAACAATTTCAAAGTTAACTGCATTTATGCCTCAGAGAGTATGCCATTCTGTCCATAGCAAGAAAAGGACTTCTACATCAAATGCTATCTGATTTTTTAAATGGCAAAGGCCAGCACCTTCTATTCACTAAGTGGGTGCTTGGTCATTAAACCAAAAAGCACTGTTAAACTTTGAGCAAAGTCTATATTCTCAAATGCCTAGGTTCATCTTAATGCTTAGTCATGCAATACTAATGTTATTTACATAGCAGATAAATGATGTTGAAAACAAAGTTACTGACCTTAATTCCCTTTAAGCTTGGCACATGCTTTATGGCCCTATAGATGGAAAGTAGATATTTTAGTGAACATTTTTAAAGAAATTCCTGAATAAGACATCCAAAGATGCACATTTATATTTTTATAGGTATTGTGGGCTTACATTTTTCCTTCTCTATAGTCATCGAGTCCTTCATCATAAGATTTGGACCTTTCACTTTTTGCAGGGAATTGATCATCTACGACACTAGTCCTAATAGATTCTGTAACCAAAGCAAAAACAAATCGCCCACCTTTTAAAAATAAGCAAGTTTTGTTGAATTTAGCTAAAACTGCTTGAAACAGTAAACTAACCATGGCCATAAGATAGCTGACGTCGAATTAAAGGAACAAGAGCAGTAGGACTAGGAGGAACAGTGGTGATGGTGGGTGCTCGCAAGGAAGATGCTGAAATAACAGCAGAAGCTGGAATGTGGGTGATGTCATGGTCAATACTAGGACTAGACGGCTCATCTACAAAAAAATATACAGCAAATTAGTACATTTTAGTAAAAAGGTCAAGAGTTGGCCCAATATGGGAATACTAGGAGGGCCTCCAGGGAACATCCAGAATGCCAATATATATTTGAGTGACAAGAAGTTCTGAAGTCAATTAGGAACACACTGTATATGAGAACTGCTTACAATTATTTGCTATACTTGATAAAAGTACAATTTCCTCCTCCCTCAAAGTTTAAGAATCTATTCATTAACTTAATTATATTATTATAGGCAAAATATAATACTGTCATATTTACAAAAGAATTGAACAAATATTGAATTGAACAGATCCTGAGCTGAATCCATACAGTGTCATTATTAGAAAAGCTTTTAATAACAGGTTATATTTTAAATAAAATATGTTGGTCAAAATAATCAACCTTTTAAAAAAAATCAACACTATTAAATGGCTGGCATAAATAAGTTTTCAAAATGATTGCAACAGTAAAATAAACCATTTTAAAGTTAGGCAAAAAGCTCATTTATTATAAGGAACTTCCAGCAAAAGAAAGAAAATGCTATTATTTTAACAGAAAATCTATGTAAGAAGCAAAAAATACCCAATGAACCTTTTAAAATAATCAGATCCACAACGTAATCTCTGAAATATCAACATCCACTATGCTACATACCAATTATAGATTCCAGTAACTGCTGATATAATTTATCACAGTCTGTACATATCCAGCATCTTGTAGTTTCTATTGCCACCAGAGCCATCCTTTATATTCAAGAAAGCCTAAATGTTTTGAAAGCTTCTCAGAATTGTAGAAATTGCCACGATCCAAAAAACTTCCAGAAGATAACATAAAGCCTGATCTATGAAACCCCAGAAATAATGATAAGGCTTCTCACTGTCCTTTCCATATATATGACAGAACTGTACAGAAACCCAGATCGTGAGCATGTTGTCTTGTGATAATTAATATGTATAGTTCTAGGTGGTGTGCATTTTAATATGGTGTGCTTCTGAAAGGCCCATTGAGATATGCAAGCCTTTACAAACAGAGGTTTATTCTTTTCTTGAACGAACAAATCAGCATGTACTGCATTGTGGTTTCAAACAGTAATTGATGGCTCTGCTTTAAGGAGACAAGATCTGTAGCTTCAAAGCTTTCTGGTTCACACTTGCATAAAACATACGGACAAAAATGTCACAAGTTTTCTAGAGTAGGTAGATTTAGTAATTCTATGATGCCCTCCTTAGGTGTCTGAAACAGGAGTATGATTTCACAACCTAAATTAATTTTTTTTCTCTCTCATACATACATAGAGCTAAAATCTCTTTTCAAAGTTACTGCTTTGAAACCTTAAAAACATGAATTAAGTTTTTTTTTAATTTAAACAACTGTAATTTATCAATGCTGACTTTATTTTTCAGTCTTTTTAAAAAGCAGGTCCCAAAAACATATACCTTTAAAAAAAAGAGATACTTATAAAGTAGGTTTCCCTTGTTCTCAACATAAGCTTCTGGAAATAATGGTATTTGCTGTTGTTTTTATACCTCAAGCTTCAATCACAATTCAAAATCTTTACCAAGAAATGCTTTATTTAGAGCAAATCAACTCATACTGTAGACAGTCAATATTTGTCTCTGTTACTGTTGTTCAGTCGTTAAGTCGTGTCCGACTCTTTGTGACCCCATGAACCATATCGCGCCAGGCCTTCCTGTCCTTCACTGCCTCCCTGAGTTTGCTCAGTCTCATGCTCATTGCTTCAGTGATGCTATCTAACCATCTCATCCTCTGCCATCCCCTTCTCCTTTTGCCTTCAATCTTTCCCAGCATCAGGGTCTTTTCCAAAGAGTCCTCTCTTCGCATTAGGTGACCAAAGTATCTGAATTTTTTTTTTTGTCTCTAATATTTGTCTCTAATATGACACAAATTCTCAGAATACATGGCATTTCTCCTACAAAAAGGTCTGTAGAATCCTCAAAACTGAAACTAGTTATGTACAATTGAAGAAAATAACAATGTTGATAAAAATCAGTTCTATTGTACTATCAGGCAAAGAAGCATACGTATAGTCTCATCAGCTGATATGCAAGTTCTAGACACAAAACACTGTCCATTTGTTCAAAATATACAAAGCAGTCTTCCTGCAATGAGCTTCACATTAGCCAATCTGTAATGCAGTGGAGTGTGAAGGATGAAGCTGAGGAAGCCGTAATATCATAACAGAAATCAAAGTATTAGACAGAAATATATGTTCCACTGGAAAGTTGTGCTATTTTATGGCCCCTTTTTGACTAGCCAATAATTAAGATGTCAATCTTTCAGATGTCTTAATTTTTGATTTAAAAAGCTAATCAAATTATGTTGAACCTCTCTAAATTTATTTTTGTTTCAGTGTCTTGTGTAATATTCTGATAAAGCTGTATCACATACAAGCAATCACAGAAAATCTTCTAAAAATTATGAGAGACAGCTAAAAGACAGCTTAAAAAGCCTTTTACTGCTTCAAAAGTGAAACTACAACTTTGCTGCAAGACAGTCAGAGCACCAAATTTCCAACATGAACTTTGTATCAGATTTTTAAAAAATATAATTCAATATTAAAGCTAGGGCCAAACCCTCCCCCCACATGCAACCTGGTTCCTAAAATCCAAGGGGCTTTAGAAATAATAGTCTTTCTTGCTGAAAAAGAAACCATTTGTGAAGCTTGAAGGAGCTTCCAAAGCAGTTTGCAACATGGCAGAACTTCTACTGTCCAAAACAAAACAGACCCAAATTTTAAGCCCCAGGGAGCAATATTCTCTTATCTATTAGATATGATTACAACTACATAAAGGTAATCCTTAACTTACAACCATTCATTCAGCAACTATTCAAAATTACGACAGCGCTGAAAAAGTGTGATATATGACCAGTCCTGAAAGTTACGACTGTTGCAGCGCCCCTGCAGTCATGTGATCAAAATTCAGGTGCTTGGCAGCCCGCCCACACTTACAACCGCAGGGGCACTTCAACCCCCCCCACCCGCCTATCTCCCCTTCCATCTCTGGCCTTCTGGCCCCCTGCACCCTGCCTTGCCGGATGGCAAGCAGCCCAGAACCGCCCGACTCTGGGGCTGCTTGCCACATCCTGGGAAGCTGCAGCCGCCCCAGTCCAGTCCCAGCTCCAGTCACCCTCACCACCCTGCACTCCGAGACCCATTACCCTGTGCTCCACCGCCCCAGTTGACCTTGTCTTCTTCCCACTGCCGAGGTGTGCAAGGCAGGATGCAGGGTGGCTAAAAGGGCCAAGAAAGAGGGGGAGACAGGTGGGTGGGTGGAGTTGGAGGCAGTCCCTCACCTTACTGAGCCTCGGGGCTGGGAGGGACCAAGCCCAGAATGGCTTGGATTGGGGTGGGTCCTTGGCTAACAATCAGTGGAATTTGCTTAATGATGGCAATGGGGAGTGCCGGAATTGCCGTCACTAAACAATGCGGTCACATGACATCTTGGTATATTACCACATTGCTTAGCGACAGAAATTATGGTCCCAACTATGCTCAAAAGTTAAGGACTACCTGTACCTTCATGAAGGTTCTTCTTCACACAAAAGTGCACATGAGGCTTTAGAGCCAGAATAAATGTTTTAAAGCTATTTCTCATGCCAGCTCTGATCAGTCAGAGCTGGCATGAGAAATGGCTTTAAAACATTTATTCTGGCTCTAAAGCCTCATGTGCACTTTTGTGTAAGGAAGAACCTTCATGAATGCAGGTTGCATAACAGAAACAAGGCAAGCTCCAAAGTCTCTGTAAAAGCAGCCCATCAGTGAATGAGGACTTTTTCTGAAATGGCTATCTGGAGAGGCCTCAAACAAGTAACCAAAATATTTTGCATAAATCATCACCTGTCCAGTTAAGGAAACATAGATGGCTGTGATGTCCACAAGCCAGGAAAAGGAGTGGGACATGTATCATTCTTGTTTCAAATCTTCATAATTATGATTTATAATAAATTTTGAAACAATCTAACAAGCTTAAAAATTAAGTAATCAAAACCAAACCACGTACTACCCATATTACCACTCAGAAAGAGAAATTACATAGTTTTCTTCTTTGGGACATTAGTGGCACAGGAGACTGACCAGCTATTTAGAAACCTGATTTATAACAGCAAAGTATGAATTTTGAGAGCTCAGAATACCTAAGAACCTATGAAATGGAATGCAATGGTTTATTTCATTCATTCATCCACTCATACAGAGATACATCATATCAACAAAACTTGAACAGCTTTCAAAATAAAGTAAATTTCCAAGACACCATTAAAAAAGATTGGTAATATACAGCTGACTCAGGAGAACAAGAAGCCGAAATGTTCTGTTGTATTTCTTTACTACTAAAACTGAACTCCAGATCTTGCAATCCAAACCTATGCATATTTATTTGGAAATCAGTTTCACTGTTTCAAGGGGCAATCTTCCAAAGTAAGAGCACTCTGTCTTGGAATCATACATGGATGTGCAAAACATTCTGTGCATGAACTGTTCCATGCATAGAACACCTGGCTTAGAGTAGTCAATATAAAAAACATGCATCTTCTTTGCACAAAATGAAGTAGGCCAGTTTTGTTGCAGACAGACAATTTGAAAAAATGTGAAGTAAAACCCAAGTATCCTGCTAGCTGAAGGGAGAGACAGCAGGCACTGGGGAAGATCAGGAGCAGGGAAACTGAGATATGCAACACTGGGTCATTGGCAGAGGATGAGGAGATGGTGGGAAGATTAGGGGCAGATAGGCTGATAGGATTTGCTGCAATGTGAAACTGGTGGCAGCTGAGAGGTGAGGGAAGGAAAGGCAGTGAAAGATGTGATGGGTAGATGAAATATGTCATGCTGGGAGCTGCTGAAGGGAAGAGTTGAGAGAGAAGGCAAGGTTCATTTTTTTATTTGAAACAAAGAACAGCTAAAGCATCCTGGGTTTTGGTTGTGCTAAACTGTGTCTGGCCCAAAACATTTCCACAGAACCTATGGAATGGAATGCAATGGTTTATTTCATTCATTCATCCACTCATTCATTGTTTCAAAACAAAATATTTTCCCCATTTTGTGCACATTCATACAATTACATATTACTAAAATTAAAGATTACAGAATTGAGAATGTGATCCACAGGAACTAGTTTACATAGAAACTATTTTTTTAATTCATCTGATTACAGATTAATTTTATGTATTTTTAAAGCTAAGACTATCCTATTGCACGCCATTTACCTTTTTTTCTTGAGATTAAAAATTTGGTATTAAAAAATTCAAATATTCTTACTTTCAACAAAATAGAAATAGTAGTACTTCTGTTCATTATGATGTCTGATATAAAGGCAAGCATGTAAAGGAACAACCTGCAACTACTTCTTTTATTCAAAAATTCAAAAATCACTGAATGAGATCTATATTCAACCTAACTTAAAGTGGTCCTATTCTAAATAAATCTGCAACAAACCAATTAACACTAGTGAAACTCTTTCATTCTTACATCTGAACCAGGCCATACTGATTAATCCAAACCAAAGAAGGAAACCAGAGGGTCCAAGGCATGTGCACCTAAAAATTGACAATGATGAGTCAATACTACCTTTCCAGGCAGAAACTCAGTCAGCCATGATGAAGAAAGTGTAAACTTTCTCAATCTTTCTTTCCCTTTTTTCCTTTTCAGCTACCAGGGCTGCATTTTTCTTTTAGAGGTGACAGTGGTCATAACCTCTGGCAAAACTACTGTCTTGCAATCTATTTAAATAAAACAAATCATTTTAAATCTTGAGATATCTCTTAAATTAGCTATACAATTTAACTACAACACAACCATTAAGAGTTTGAACTGAGGGAGTTCAAGGAGGAGTGAATGATTCAAACTTTATGGTACCAACTCTATGGTATGCTTAAGCAAGTCATTCTCCTTATTCTCAGCCCTCCATGTGCAATACTGGAAGGGTTTCCAAAATCTGCCAATTATTTAATCAGGAAAAAATTATAATAACTTTTGCAGTACAAATTCAAAGCATTACAAAAGGCAAGCACCATCTTACACTGCAAATAAAACACATGGTTCTTCTCTGTTTGAAAGAGAAAAGCTCAGAGCATGGATAAAGTCTTCATGTTGAGAATGAAACTTGGTGAATATATATAATGCCTTCTTTGGAAAAATACAAATTGATTTTTGTCACTGCCTTCTTCCAGGATATTTTTGTTGTTGCTGATGATGTTTTTTTAAAAATTCCCAATGCAACCTACAATCCTGAAATTTCCAGTTGGTCTCTGATCCAAGTACTAACTCTGTCTGATTCTGCTTAGCTATTTGAGATCAGCCAAACTTAGCTAGATACCATTATCTGGCTGAACAGAACACATGGATGGTTCATTTAAAAGCAATGGAAGCATGTCTCTCTTTTTTTCAGACCTGTTTGCCTCACTTACACACACATTTACATACTCACTTGACTTTGCCATTTAATCTGTACACATTTACTCAAAAACATGTCTTGCTCTTTTCAAGTGAACTTATTTCCAGGTAACTACGTACAGCAGTTTTTCCCACCTAGAGCTTCCATTTTTGTCACAAATACAACTACCAAAATTCTTAGCTAGTATGGTTCGATGGCCACAGTGACTAACAATTCTGTAAACTGAAGTCCCAATGCATTTGCAGAGCACCAGCTGGGGTATATAGGATTGTCCTAAATAAGTCAGTCCCATGAAATTAAATGGCATTTGCTTTAAAGTAGGTTTTTATAAAACTACACTGCAAGATCAGTTAAAATATACATAATTGGCTAATTATTATATTTAATAGCTAGGATTACATTTTATTAATTTTATGAACTCTAGGATTGATTGGATTTCTTTTTTCTTTTCAACTCCAAGCTCTCCTTGAAAAGAAAATATTTCCCTCATCACTGTCATGGACAGAACATGAGAAACTGGGAGCAATCAGGTCAACAATAATCTATTATTTATCTTTACTATGTATTCAGTTTGGTGCAGAATAAGAGTTAATGCTGATCAATGCAGCTGGTAAGGTGGGATTCACTTTCGCAAGAGTTAATAAGTGGCTGCCTCCACTGAGAAGGGACACACATGTTGGACCAAGCTGACCACTGAACAGCTGTGTATTAGCATGCTTCTATTCCAACCATCAATTGCTGCCTTCCAATCCTCACTATAAAATACTGCTCCCCTCCCAGGAACTTCCTCTACTGTCATTCAATAGCAGCAGCCTCTTACTACCACCTCTCTCACCATATCCTAGTGCCAGCCCATCAATACGTTACCAACAAATAAATAAGCTGACAAAACAAAGAAAGTTTCTTTATAACTTTTTTTGGAAAAAACTGTGTTACGATTCTTGACATGTATTCTGTGTATCAAATTATGGCTTTCATTTTGGTTTATAGATTAAATTAGGAAAGGAAACTATGGCTTTCCAATTTTGAAACAACTGGAGCCTAACAACATTTAGGGAAGCACACATTTCTTATTTTTTATCTGAACATTTAAATCATAACAGATCTGAAAATGTCCAATCATTTTTTTACCTGTGGCAAATAAGAATGATCTCCAGGCAATAAAGGCATGCTTTTATTGGTTACCTATTTTTCTGTTGGTTTAGCAATTCTGAAGAAAGAGTTTACATACAGGCCACAAATATTTTAAAACATTTTGTAGTTCAGTTACTTTTCTGGACTAATTGGGAAGGCTTGTTATCATTTCACTGCTGGATGCTGGGTAAGATTGCAGGGTAATAACTAAAACCTGCCATTGAGACATCCTTATTTTAGATAAAATTGTTTCACATGAACTTAAACAGAAGAACAGCATATGTATTAGTGTTGCCTACTGATTAATGAAATCTAAGAAAATTCACTTTTAAATTTTACTTAATTTTATTAGCACAAATTTTTAAAAGTTAAAAACTCTAGTAAAGAAGCTGTAAGCATATCTACTTGATTTTTAAACAAGAAGCCTATATAATAGCAGACATTTCCTCCTGGGTATGAAAGAAGAATTGCCTGTAACAAAGGGTGTGGTTTCTATCATGCTCCCATTAAAATTAATATCATCTTTTGAATTCTTCTCCTCAATACAATTGGATACTATTTTAGAGAAAATTTAACTGACTGACCCAACTGATCAATCAGGGAAATGTTACTAGCTTATACGAGTACTTCCTGTTCTCATTATTCTTCCTTTTAATCTCTCCAAAAATGTCATAACTTAGCAAACCTACACACACACACATATATGCATGTATGTATGTATAAACTATCTATGCAATTATGCTGTAGCATATTTGTGCAGAGCAGCCATCATTACATATTAAGACCATATTAGAAACCGAATTAAAGACTGTCACAATTTGGAGTCACATGTAAGTATGTCAGAACCTGCATTTAATACTGCATCAAGTCCATTTTGGAAATACAGACACATGCAGACAAACTTGTTTTCTAACTGAAATGTATTTCTCCCCCTTCCTTCCCTAATCTATTTTTGTCAATATATTGCTATGACATTTTTTTCCAGTTCCTTCATGGTAGCCTTTTTTCTTATATAATGAGCAGAATCTTATTTTACATATTTGCAAACTAATAAGCATCCTATTCTCAGCAACAATTGTTTAAGATCTTCCTAATCCCTATATTTATTATATTCTGCCTGGCATTCTTATTCCTCTTCATACTTCATATTATTCCTGAACTTGAAAAATATTCACATATATACTGATTCTATTCTTTTTCATTTTAAACATTTTGCCAAAGATAGGGAATGACAAATTGGCTAAATAAATGCCATTAATAGGAAATGTTTTACTCATTCACTAAAAATTAGGCTTTTTTTTAGGAATATACCTTTTAAATAATATAACCTTAGGCATGCTTTTCTCAGAAATAAGTCTAATTGATTTCAATGGGATCTACACCATGCAAATCTGCACAGGATTGCAGCTAAAGTTGCGTATAGAAACACTGAATTTAGTAGATCATTTTGAATAAAGCAGAATTTCTTAAAATTTATATCGCCACCAATTGTTTAGTGCTGTTTATATCAGTACACAATCTATGCTGTACATAAAAAAACAGCATTATTAAGTTCTACTGAAATCAGTATGGCAACAAATCCCCCATGACCCACTTGTAGACTAATATGATATTTATGTGAATATGGACTTTCCCCATTCAATCAGCATGTTAGTATGAATGATACTGCCAATCAAATGAGAAATGCTCTTCAGTCAGGTAGCTACGATATTAACCTAATATTCAGAGCTCAAAGGGGTGGGGAAAAGGTGCAAAGAAGCAACTTCAATATAAGCTTCACAGCCTTTCATATCATGTATGCATGCATGACCACCTTGCTCTGTCAGTGTCTGAGCAAAGGCTCATAAACATTTTAAGTAGTGTAATGTGAAAAGGCTATTTTTATCTCCCAATCTTTTAATTCTAAATTTTATCCTCTAAATGTTAATCTCTATTTTCTAATTAGATAGCTCTTAGTGTTTGTAAGTTGCCCCCTCCCTTAGACTGAGGCCTAATTTCAGCTATTTTATGGCTCAAGATGTTATGTCCTCAGTGGTTTTTAGCAGTTTTGTACTTCTTCTCTTTTGTATAGTTTTACACTGTTCATTTTAGTGCATTTATTTATTTATTGAATTTATATAGCCGCTCATCTCACTTGCATGTGACTCGGGGAAGCATACACAATTAAAACAAAACTAAACAATCAATATAATTTATCCATTAAAACAGTTAAAAACAATTAAAAACTATTTTTAGCACATTCTGCACTGGTCTTCCCCTACTGCAGTTTTAGTCTTATTTTTGTATGTATAGTAGTCTTGGACTGCAACAATAGAAGATTTGAGAATAATAAGCTAGTAGAATATTCAAGGGCCCTAGTAGGCACTGTGGAGTTCAAATGCATTTTTAAAATTGCAGTTTAGGAAATTAACTGCACTAAATCAAACAGTATATTCATGTAGAAGGATTAAATGAAAGATCCAAGTATATATCAAATTCAGAGAAATGAAAATGGATGGTTTTGCTCACCTATGAATGGAATAGATGCCAAGGAATCACCAGGTGGGCTTGAGCTAGAGGCTTTCCTTTCTTCTATTCTTTTTATATGAACTTCTCGGCGTGCATCATTGGGTAACCAACAAGTGGTCTCAGAGGCAGGTTCTTGATCATTTACAGCTAAAATATAGGATTGATGTCGCAAAAGCTGTGGCGTTTGATGGCCAGAAGGAGACTTTTCCCGCAAGACAACTTCCTCCTCATTTGCCACATCCATTGATTTAACCTCAGGCTGTTTTGTATCTTCTGTTTCAAAATCTTGAATCTTTTGTCTGACAGAGACATCTAAATTAACAGAGGTAGTTAAGTGCTCATTCATTTGTGGGACAAATTTGGCAGAAGCTGTACAGGAAACAGGGGAAAGATTAGCCTTGCCCATTTCTAGTTTGTGATCTGGTATATTTTCTGCGTGTATCCTTGATTGTTGAGTTAGCAAACCACTATGGTGCACATGATTAATTTCTCTTTGGTCTTTAGTAGTAGCACTATCCAGACTTTGATTAAGGGGAAATGATGGCTTTGCTGCATAAAGTACAGAGGTCTTCAAAGAACCAGTTCTTGTGCTTCTAGCAGTTGGGTGAGATGATCTTTCCTGAAAAATGGTTGTAGACTTTGAAGCTCCAGTGGCTGGCAAATCTCTGGAGGGCTGCAGCACTTTTACATCTGGTGAAACCTTCTGGAACTGAGAAAAGGGTCCTAAGGCTCGGTTGCTTATTTGTCTGCCATCTGAATGATAAGCACCAGGAGCCATAGAAAAATTTGAACCACGAAGGGACAGGTGAAAGGTATGTTGTCGCGGTCTTTCATAGATGCCTCGCCGATCATCTTGTTCAGTAAATCCAGTACATTTGTAAGTCTTTTTTCTGGCTCTGCTTGAATCTGCAACAAGGTTCTCAGTGTGAACATTTTCTGCTGCTTCACCCTGTTTGCCTAAATAGTCCCAGGAACGTGTCCTATGATTACGGGGGCTGACAACTGGTGAAGTTAGAGTATCTTGTGAAGCACTCCTTGGCCACTCTTTGAGTAATACAGGATCCTCAAGTCTTTCCTGGGATATACTCCTTTGCCTAATCTGTACAGACTGTGAGATCCTATCATGAGAGGTGCTTCTGCGACGTACCTGTGAACCAGTACAATTTGCTAATGCTTGATTATAATCTGTTGTATTTTGAGAGGCTGCTCTTAAACTATCTAACCTTTCCTGTATAGTTCTGCAACCATACATGTGCAAGCGTCTGTTATCAATGTATTCTTTATAGGTTTTGTAATTTTTCCAGTCTATGTGTTGATGGGCACTTGGAGAAGTGTAGTGATTAGTAGCAATAGAGGGAGAACCTAGACTCTGAGCAGGAGATCTACAACTTGAAGCTCCTTCTGGGTGCCCTCCATAGTTTTCAGAATCATTAGCAATTCCTGGGGGATCTATTGGTCTTGTAAGTGGAGTCTGAGGAAGTACAACGGCAGTGGACATTGAAGAGGAAGGTGAAGTGGTTCGTGCTTTTGTTTTTAGAGAGGTTTGTTCCTTGAAACCGTATCTTATATCCTCTGTCCGGTGCGATGGACCAGTGTGATTTGTTCTAACTGATGAGAAATCTACAGCCTTCTCAGAAGGCACAACAACAGTTCTTATAGTCTCATTACAAACACAGACGGCTGTGTTAGATTTTGCAATATCTGTTGGAGATGGAGGCACTTGTATTTCCTTTCTGTAGGCCTTTTCAGGTTGTGCTGATGTCCGTACAGCTCTGCTACTTGGTTGCTTTCCCAGTGATGAGTCAAGAGGTACTTTCTCAATAGGTTGTGCCATGACAGAAGCTGAAGCTGTTAATCGAGGATAACATATTGGTGGAGGTTCAGGTATGTTACGAGCATTACCACTATAGGCTTCATTGCCTTTCAGGTAGGCATCCTGGGAATATGCCTGTGCACAGAAAATTTTAAAAGAAATTAAATCACTATAAGTATTTAGTGGAAAATGATCACCTTATTTCAGGGAGATGAATACAGTAAGTTAAATTCTTTGACGGAAATGGACTTCTTATATAAAAAGAATACAACTAAGGGTTGCTGTTCAGTGAACATGAAACATCAAATTCTTTCTATCATTATTTCCCATGGATGAAAATGTAGCATGGAAAGTCTCCAAAAAGAAGCATGATCTATCTATCTATCTATCTATCTATCTATCTATCTATCTATCTATCTATCTATCTATCTATCTATCTATCTAATCAAATTCTAGCAAATGCTGCAAATGATTAAGAAAAAGAGAGATTTGTGAATATAAACTTGTTTTTTCCCCATGACATCTTTAAATCTCTTCTTCCCGTTTGATACTTCTAATGCTAGAAGCTAGGTTTCTGTACATATCGACAGGTTAAATAAGGAAAACTGTTACCCTCAAAAATTTGCAGCTTGTTGTCACATAGAAACAGCAAGAAGCCTCTGCATTTGATCCACTGGCTTTTCTAAAAGGCACAATTCCTGTATCTAACACGACTAGACAGTGGCAATGTCTTTGTTGCCAGCCAACGCCCACCCTCCCTTTGAATAAACTTACATATTACTTATATAAATTCCACACTCTTCACAGTAGTGCCATTTTTTAACTCAAAGACATCCCCAACATATATTGTTGGTAAGTATTTTCAAGCACTGCTTAGTGTGAAACATAGTCTGTCTTAAGGTGTTTTTTTTCTTATATGCTTCATAATCTTCATCTTACCTTATATTTTAAAAATCTGATTCCTAAAGAAAATATTTTAAATTTTGCATTATTTCTTTTGTATTACATTATTTCTATAACTATCAACAACGGCATATTTGCAAGGTCTCCCCAAAACACTACAAACACTATGATCTTATACTTTGCAATGACTTCTTGTAATAGTAATAGAAAATTTAAGAATTGACAATGCAGAAATCTTTTCCTGATGCTTTTAAAACAAACAAACACAGCTTATGTGTGGCACTGTATTATAGCATTTCCTGCTCAAATCATAACATGCTCCATTCAGACAAATCAACATGCCCTGCCTTAGCATTAGACAGGTTGTAGAAGCCTAAATGCAGCCATAAACATTAGATGGAGAGCAAGTGCTAAGGATGAAAAGGGCGAGGCGTTTAAAACACACAGCTTGATAAATTTTACTGCGAACATTAGTTAAATGCAAACAAAGTATTATAAGCAATTTTTTAATAAAAAAATCCAAATATCTAACACAGGCACACGTTAAAGTGATAACAGGATCGCTATTACAATTGAGATTCGGCTAACCAGCAGATCTAGCTTGCTTTCAGCAACTTGCAGGCGTTAACAATCCAGATTCTTGCAGATCTACGAAGAAACACATGCCTTACAAAAATCAGAGAAATGGCTCCAGTACATTTCTTACCAGTGCTGTAATATCCTTTGAAAACTGCAGCTGGCAGAAAACAGGAAAACATAGTAAAAGCTGCTTATGTATGTAAAGATAGAATTATGTTGTCATATTGATGCTGAATACACAGCAAGCTAAAAATACAGCTACACCGATTTCTCTGGAAGGTACCAAGGCAGCTAAAGTGCACTGGAGTGCACACAATAACTTCAGCCTTCTTGTGAGCATGTCAGTCTCAGGTTTTTACCTGCTTCTTGCATTTATTCCCTAGCCTTCCAGAAAAAAGAAAATACGCTTGTGCTGTGTTGCTTCAGTGCATCTTTCCTGCTGCAAACGGAGCCCTCTGCTTGTGCCACAAGGCATCCCTTCTCCTAGAGCAACATAACAGTCTTTCATCTCCTCTGAGCTGCTACCATCCTTGCTTCCAGATGACGAAACAAGGGCTTTATTATGCATTTTAAATCTGTGCACCCCTTCCTCTCATACATCTGAACAGAGCCACAAGCCGTCAGCTGACTCTTCCTCTGACATTAGAAGGATGATTTCAGAATAATTTTCATTAAAAAAAAAAAAAAACATTCTCACCATGTGATCATTTTCATTTTGTTTATCTTTGCTGTTCCTTCCATAACAAATTAGGAACTGGCTGTGCTTAAATTGTAAGGTGTATCTGCATGTATCAGTTATATCAGAAAATATACACTCTGAATTTGTGTATTTCTCAGATTAGGAGAAGAAAACAGGGAAGCAGATACAATGAAAAAATGCATCTGGAAAATTAAGCAATGGTGCATTCTATGGAAACAACATGCTGAGTGACATTTTGAAATATGCCCATACTGCCTCCCTAGCCTAATGTAGGTACAAATATTTATTCTTAAATCTGCACCTTTGCAAGATACTGAAAAGCAGACATAAGAAAATTAGCTTGAGAACATGTTAAGCTGTGGAGCTGATTATAATCATCAATTGCAAACCATTTCCTGGTTCATTTCTTATTAACAAAAAAGGGAAAATATTAAAAAGTACAGAATGTTAAAAATATATAACAAGTTGTCACATTCATCTAGAAGTAAATATTTTGGAAATCAGAGCCTTTTGGAGTGGGTAGCCATAATAACTTTAATTAATAACAATAATAATCATTCATTTTGATTATTTTTCTTAAAAGCTCAAGCATGGTCATTCCTTATAATTTCAAAAGAAAGCACTATGTATAGAAAAATATATAACTCAAAGTAATTTTTTACAATGATATCAAATATGTAAGACTTCCATGTACAGATACAGCCTTTATATGTATATTTACTTTTTACTGAATTTTACTGAATTTACTGAATTAGTTAGACTGGTCCAAACTTAATTACAGTTAGGCCTGCTGAAATCGAGAAGACAAGTTAGTCATGACTGAAGTTCCATCAAAGGGATCCAAGGGCAGTTAACTCAGTTAACTCCAATCCACTTAGCTTTAGCAGTAAAGCACTCTGCCAAAAGGCTTTAAAGCGATATGCCACTTTATAATTTTGAGAGGGTTCAAATATTATACAACATTAAATAAAATCAGAAGCTTCATAAAAGAACTGAAATTTCAGATTGCTATTTTATTTTTTCTATTAATATTAACTTTACCACCTGCTATTACTACTACTAAAACAGCAAAAGCTTTAGCAATTAAGGTAATCCTTTATGGAGAAAATTTGGGCTTTCTTCCAATCCATCCTTGATTCACCTTTGCTACTGTACCTCTAATCGCCCTGTTGCCTCTTAATTAAGCTGTACGTATTAGTTCCTTACCTGAGACATAGAGAAATATACCATTGAAGATAGGCTATCAGAAGGCATGGTCATTAAACATCTCTAGATCAATTAACTATATTCTGTTTCTGAACCTACCAGGCTATGTGCGTGGACAGTGAATTAATATATTATCAAGGTTATGTAGTCTACTTTAGAGTATAAAGAAAACTACACAGCACAAACTGACCAGTAGACTGAACTACAAATTACAATGTTTCCTGTGTCAGGGAGCTATGGAAACCAACTGCCAACCAGCATCCAGTTGGAATAAATACCCAAGAAGAGCCCCATCCAAGTTTAGAAGAAATTCAGTTGAACTGAAAGGCATTCCACAAGATTCATTTCCACGACTTAGCCATGAAAAAAATGATGACTGGAAGATACAGGAATGAGTTTAGTTTGGAATGTCGTGTGGCAGTTAAAAAAAAGCCTGAATTGCAACACTGGTCCAGCAGATCTGAGGACTGAATACATTTTAAAATTTATGGATAGTCTATTGCTTTAAGAAGAAGTAACATAAGATGACAAATGCCTACATCATAGAAGCTGCCATCCCCTTCACTCAACTCAAAAGATGTACAAAGAGGCCCAGTGATGGATGCAAATTAGGGAAGCCTTCCTTGGACTACTGGAACTCACTTAATACAGGTAACTTTAATATGTGATTATTTAACGTGATTAGGATAAGCCTGTGGAAATTTGGAGGTCATAGGTTCTCCACCCACCCCAATATGGAAAGGAGTGCAGAAACTTCACTTACATTTTTTATTTAACTAAAACTCACTGAGTCAACTGAACCTGAGTAAATTACAGTTAATTTTAATTGGGGCTTACTAATGTAGAATAATTTTTCAGAGGTATGTTTGAACTGGAGATTCAAAACGAGCAAACTACAAGTAATAAAGTCGATTTGCTTTATAAATCATAGTGAAAATTAATCAGAAATGATTCTTCCAAGGAGGAAGAAATGGAGCATGCCAAGCCAAGGCCTTCACAGGCTTGTCCTATTAACAGTGAACCTATATGCAAACATGGTAAGTTTGCACAGAAATTTTAATGGACTCCTATGAGTCCTCCCCAAAGCATCCAGGGAAGTAATAACAATGTCACATCTGTGATATATGAATTGGACCCTAGCAAAAACCTAACTTGTTACAAACCAGTGTGTTCAGGACAGTCTGTTTCCATTAACAGAAAACATCACAAATGCTTATCTACAGATGCTTTGGGAAATAAAGTCAGTACCTAATTTTCTAACAAGGTGAGAATCGTAATATGTTTAGAAAGAGACCATCCACTAATTCTAATTTATTTTCTAAAAGTTAAAAATGTTGGTGAATAACACAGAATAATGTGAACAAAACCTTTCCCCTTTTGTCATTTTTATGCAATGGTGTCCAGCCCTGTGAGGCAAGCAAACTTGAAACAAGAATTGCTTTGACTTCTAGAAAAAACCTTTATTACCTATGAAAATAATTATCCTGTATAACTTATGCCTAGTGTAACTAAGGTAGAGTTATTCCAAATATCTTTCTCATACTTATCCCCCTCCCCTGGACTCAATAATATTGTCTGTAAAAGCCCCCCTTAATTATCTGCTTTTCCATGGTCTGTTAGGCAGTCTATCACAAATGGTCTGCATTGTTTGGCACAAAATCCATCATACTTTTCCTACTGTTTTGTTATGATGACCTTTTCTTGATGAGAATCAGAAAAACTGAACTGAGTCATAATTAAAATAATGTCATTTATATTTACATGGATTTTTAGCAAATTCCAAAAGAATATCTACATTGTCAGCCTAGACTCACTGCATGTTGGAAATGGCACACAGGATCACTTTGCTGATACTTTATTCAGATCCAGCTATTCCCTTGAAATTGCTGATAACGTCTTAAATTTACTAAAATGAAACCATGAAAACCTGGATCTTCAACCAGGCCTTCAGTGAGGGAGAGTAAAAACCCTCGCTTCATTGCACTTCTATTGCCATTTTTATCTTTATAATTTAATACATTATTATTAGTATCTATGTTTAATTGATTTTATTGTAATTTCTTTGATTGTTGTGAGCTGCCTAAAGTCACTGAGAGTCATGTGACATACAAGTTTGATAAATTATTACTATTAAATCAGAATCATTTGGACCTAAATAAAATTATATGAATTTATTATTTATTTACAGAATATTATTTATTATTTAATATTATTATTTAATAGCACAGAATAATGTGAACAAAACCTTTCCTCTTTTGTCATTTTTATGCAAAGGTGTGAGGCAAACAAACAAACAAAATTATATGAAATTGTGCTTACACAATGAAGCACTTCTAGTTCCTCTGCATGTCTCCCCAAACTACTACTGATGTTCAAGAAAACATGTGGAAAGCAACAGATACTATGAGATAGAAAAACTAAAAGAATTCCATAGGGCTGCCTTAAAGAAAGGCCTTGCTGTTTGCACAGGCAAACTCTGGATCCAAACCACTGTCACTGGTGACAAGAAAATAATCCCCATTTCTGGCATCTGACCAATCCTGAATTTTTAAAAAGTTTTCTTAGAATTTAAAATGTAAAAATTAAATTGTAATAAAAATAAAGTTCATTTTACAAGGGAAGCTAAACTGTTTAACAATAGTAAATGGGCAAAGCTGGTTCCAGATCTGATGATTTATCCAACATGTATAGGAAGTCCTGCATATCTGGAGGAAACTAGCTTAGGGAGGGTTTTTTCCCATTCTTATATGATCCACATGATGCCAGTAGTTATTTTATTTTATTTTATTTATTTATTTATCAAACTTATCCCCGCCCATCTCCCCCCAATGGAGGACTCTGGGCAGCTTACAACAGATTAAAACAATAAATGAATATATAGTTAAAATTTATAAGAAAACACATTTACACAGAATAAAGGAAGAGGAAAAATCCAGGAGGCCAATGGAAGCAACACCAGGCCTCTAGGGGGCTAGCCAACCCCATATCTGATGACCTCCCTCCCCACCCCAGGCCAGATGGCAGAGCCAGGTCTTCAAATCCCTCCAAAAGGCCAGCAGTGAGGGGGCCTATCTCACCTCCGGGGGCAAGATGTTCCAAAGCACGGGGGCTACAGCAAAGAAGGCCCGCCTTCTGGACCCCACTAGTCGGAGTTATACTCTGTAGTAACTTATGGGAGTTTTAATCAGTGACATCATCAAAGTAGGCAATCAAAACTGATGTGGTACAGACTTCATCAAGTTACAAATCCTACCAGATATGATGTGTAACCTAATTCCATCAAGAAAGATGTCATCAGGTAAGGGTTAAATATAAAATCTTTCAGGATGCAAAGGAAAGGGGAGGATTAGGATTCCCTGATTTCAAATTGTATTTTGCAGCCTGCTGTATGGTTTGGATGAAAGAGTGGGTGTTGCTGAGAAATAAAAGAATGTTAGAATTAGAAGAACAAAAGTTCTGAGGTTTGGATGGCATAGGTATTCATGGTACAATAAAGTAAGGTTAAAAATCATTATGTCAGAAGTGCCATATCAAGAATATTTTATTTTTATTTATTTACTTATTTAAATGCCTTTATTGGTTTCAGCACGTTTTATTAAAAAAAAAAAACAGCAGGCAAAGAAAAATGGTTAACATATCAAGATATTCCTAATACAGGAACATGGGGAACTTATAATGAAGTCAAGAGAACAATTGAATGCAGAGGAATTTGGTTTTCATATGCACGACAGATTTTATGTATTTTTTAAAAAACTGGAATTATGCAACGTAAAATGGAATTTGAAATCGAGTTATGTATAAATGATGAACATGTGATTGCTAAAATGTATAAACATTTGCTGAGATTTGAAACGGAAGAAGAAAAAGTTAAAGAGTGCATGATAAAATGGGCTAAGAATTTTGGTTATAATATGCAGATGGATCAATGGGAGAGGATGTGGTTAAAAGGACTGAAATTCACATTGCATTATAATTTAAGAGAGAACTTTTACAAAATGATGTACTGTTGGTATATGACATCATAAAAATTATCTAAGATGTATAAAGGTACTTCTAATAAGTGTTGGAAATGTGGAAAACATGAAGGGTCATTTTACCATGCATGGTGGATTTGTGAAAGAACAAAAAAATATTGGATACAAATACATATAATAATACAAAGAATATTAAAGATCAACATTCAAATGAAACCAGAACTTTTCTTATTGGGACTTATGGATGGCCAATTAGAAAAGCCTTATGGAAGATTGGTTTTGTACATGGTAATTGCAGCGAGAGTGTTATATGCCCAAAATCGGAAAAATACTGAAATACCTACAATGGAGGAATGGATTGTCAAGATGATGGAATTTGCAGAAATGGCAAAATTGACCTGTTTGAGCAGGGATAAGACTTTAAGTAAGTGTTAGACTGGAAACCTCTTGTGGACTTTTTACTGAAAATGGAAAAAAATGAACTGGTGATTTATAGATTTGCTGATTAAAAAGGGTTGAATATGGGAAGAAAGGAAGTATGATAAGTTTGTTAGTAACTGCTGCAAAGAAGATTGGAAGATGCTTCTTTATATATCTATTTTACTTGCACTACTTTTCACATCTTTTTAAATCTTTTTTCTTTTTCTTTTACTTCATATTATTTCATGTTTATCTTTCATTTCTATGTAAATCTTAAGAAGGAGGAGGAGGAGGAGGAGGAGGAGGAGGAGGAGGATGTCATCAGGTCATGAACTCTACTAGGTATGATCTGTTACCAAATCCTATCAAGATAGGCTGCTTGCCAACCCTAAAGGTAATGTTTGTTGATGTCTGGTAACCCTAGGGCTTAACTGTATTGAAAACCTATATTTTGAAGCAAAATCTATTTTGAACACTTTTTGCAATAAAGAAAGCCCTAATAAGGTTTTGTTTGGGGTGAGTTTAAAATCAGCACTTTAGATGCAGGAAATAATAATTATAAACCACAGCATGCATTTTTGAAAGGTAAAGACACATATTTTTGAAAAATGTAACTGGAAACATGCATACCTGTTAAAAACACATACTTTTGCAAAATTTAACAAACACACAACTATACATCCTCTAAACCACCAGAAAGCAATGAAAAAATGAACATTACAACATATCCAATTTTGAGCCTTTCTGAGGGAAAATAAAAGCTGATAAAAAAAACTTGAAACTCCTATGTATAAAAGTAATGGCTAATTCTAACGCCATCACCTTAATTTTATTTTACTTTGTATTATTTTTATAAACAGTGAGGTCTCAGGATGTTAGCCTAATGCAGATTCTATTCTGAAAGCCTCTATCACAAAAATCCTTCATCACTGTCTGATGAGTTGTTTACATGGGGAAGAACAACAAATTGATGGCTGCACAGAAAGAGCTCATTAAAAACTTTTGCTGTAGACTAACCAGACCCAAGGCCCTTTGGAGCATCATAAATATTCTAACAAGCAGGACACTTTTGTTGAATTGGCAACCTTCGTATGTTGCATTGAGGAAGATATGAATCCACTTTCAATTTGGCTCCAATGTTTGACAATGAGGAAGAATTTTTATGATATAGGCTTTCAGAGTCTGGGTCATGCTGACACCTTAATCTTTATACTTGCCATTTGCTGTGTTGCAAAATTTACAATAAGATGGTTTAACACTCTCCTGTGCATTCTCCTCAAACAGGATGCTTGGTTCAGGAGTGCAGAATCTCTTTCTTCTTCTAGGCCTTCACTATAGTGAAAACCTAGAAGGGTCAATTTTACATCAAACAAATCAGCCTCCACGCTGCTTGAAAAAAGACCCCTGCTTCATCCCCAAAGCTAGTTAAAACCAAATTATGCCAGAGGGCTTCTAGGTGTTAAGTGTAATGACGCCATAGTGATACTATATTATGTTTTGTACAATTGCTGTAGGCAGGTAGGTAG
Source organism: Python bivittatus (assembly GCF_059951505.1). Taxonomy (NCBI): domain Eukaryota; kingdom Metazoa; phylum Chordata; class Lepidosauria; order Squamata; family Pythonidae; genus Python; species Python bivittatus. The sequence continues at coordinate 17,287,975 of NW_028277088.1, read as the reverse complement.
TTTACTGGCAAAAGCAAAAACAGAGCAACATCTAAGGATGGATTACTGACTACCATTACTACTTTTTCTCCCTGTTGGGTCATGGGACAAAACAAAGAGCAGATAAAGCAAAGGAAATCTCTAATACCACTACTGAGGAATGGAAGAATAAACAGAAGCGGTTTTCCCATTAGAAGTATATCCATTGTCCTGGCTTACATTAAGTTTCAGTATATCTTATGTTCAAATTTTGTATGTAATTGTCTGCCAAAAAAAATGAAAGAATCCACCTGAAAATTTTTGCTTATTAAAGAGAAAGCTAAACATGTTTCCCTTAGTTCAAGAGGAAAATAATTTCTTCAACAATAGTTTCTGTCTCTATTTTTCTGAAGATTATCAGATTATTATCAGGCGGCATACAAGTTTAATAATAAATAATAAAAATAAAATATTTTCATCTTTTTATATACATTTTTCAGTGTCCTTTTCAAGCTAGCAGTGTGTATTTGTTCTATTAAAATGAATTGTAACAAACACAAAACGTTCTTTATCTCTATTTTATATTTTATTTGTTTATCTATTTATTTGTAGCACTAAAACTGCAAAAAAAAATAAGACGGGGAAGGGAATAATGTATAACTACAGAAACAGCATTATTCAAAGCTTCATTACATAATATGCTAATTAAAGGCCTGAATCTCTTTTGCAGGAATGCTATGGAGACTTATTTTAGATTTCAGATCAGAAGTATAACTTACAAGTTGAAGGATGTCCTCATCTTTTGGCATAACACTAAGTTCCAATACACTGTCACTGTGAGGAAAAATAAATACGCAATTTTATTATCAAGGAAATAAATTACTATACTAACAATTTGAGAGGGAAGTTCATATCTAGCTATGAAAATAGGAATGTTAATAACTCTAGTAGTCACTTTTTCAAACATCCAGCAGAGAATATAAGAAAAACCCAGCACAGAATATAAATATTTATTTCTCTTACACTATTTGCTACAAGTCACTGGTCTTCTTTCAAAGCACAACCCTTGCATTCATCTTCAAAATTACCTACCTGCGTATAATTTATTATGCATATACACACACACACACACACACATATATATACATATACATAAATTAATGTATTCCTGCCATTATGAGATACAGAGATCAAGCAGCTGATATTAACACAGCCTGAACTATGGGGGTGGGAGGAAGAGAGAATAATAAATTTAAAATAAATTAAAACAAAACATCTAGGATATCTTCTGTTCATACAATATCCAGTGTAAATATGAAGCCCCTAGGCCTAGATAAATTCTGGGAAAGAAGTGCTTCTGTTGAGTTTTTTAGCATCTCCATGGGGAGTAACATGGCTTCCAAGGAAGTGTGAATCAGTATTCCTTTCTTTTTCCCACTGAAGCAAAGTGGCTGTGTAGAAATTGCCACACTTTACCAAGCAGCCATATGATCCTGGAAGAAGGCATAGTTCCTTTAATGATTCAAAGAGAGGTTTGTTTGCATTGCCATATGGCAAAGCACCTCTTCCAAAGGATTATTCGGAATAATGCAGTATTATTCCACATACAGATGATCAGACATAGGGAAGATAAGCAGTTTGTAAGGAGGAAGCAATAGGATTTTCGCTAATTTGACAGTTTTGTAGGTTAGACCATCATCATAACTTCCTTCCCAACATGAATTACAAAATGGGATATGGACATTGGTTACTGATTTGATTGATACTACTTTCTTAGGATCGGTACAGTCTAAAATTTAACTTTCCAAGATAATTTTTAAAGGAAGCCATTAAAATAAAAATTTCCTAAATATTCTTTTTGCAAAATTTTATCCAGCAATAACCTTGTGCAAATTAATTTCACCGCACTAGCATTTTCAATAGTTTTGGGACACCACATCTTTATGGAAATGTTATGAATTTTTTTCTTAATGCTAATAATTTAAGAATTCTTACAAAATGTTCATATGAAATGTCAACTACAGAATGGAAGAGACAGATCAAGTATAATGCAGTCTCATAATTTTTAAAGAATCCTATGTAAAATACTGATAAAACACATAATTTGATTTTAGTTTCACATCTCCTGCACTATTAAATTGACTGGTGCCTAAAGAGGCTCAAGAAAATACAATGATAGTCTCAGCAGACTTGAATCCTACATGCTTTAATCAAAAGTAAAACAGACTTTGAAAAAAGTAGAAAAAAAGGGTTACAAATTTACATCTCAAAAACTTTAAATAAATCCTGACACTGTATCTTCTTTTAATCCATGCTTGGCTCATTATATTGTTTTATGAAATTCTCAAAATTACATAAGGAATCCTGGATATATTTACATATTTTAAAAAATCTGCTTATTATTTCAAAAGTAAATTGTACATGTATTTCTGCATTGTAGAACTACAAAGTGCATTTGGGAGCTTATAATAGAATACTTCTCAATACAAACAGAACTGTTCAAATCCTTGGTCATAGAATTTTAATATTCAGAGAGAACAGTTTTCACTGAATGTTAGTTTCCCCAAGACTATAAGATCTCTCTTTTGGAATACTGGATGTGCTAAAGAAGAGGTAAGAGCTTGTGGTCTTTTGGATATTGTTGGACTACTTTACCTTGATCTTTGGCAACACTGAATAGAGCTGACTGGAACTGAGGAACAACAACATCTGGAAGTTAATGGCTTTGTCACCTAAACACTGGCCCTGTTCCCACCACATGGTTAATTAGGTCAATGGGGAGGGACATTATGTCATTGGAACCTCAAAAAAGGCTCAACTGACCTAGTAAATGAATCCCAGGAGCTAATATTTAGCACAACACAGACCCATGCTTACAAAGGATTAAATTAACTCCAGCTATCTAGCCATGTTTTGGGAACACCAAATCCAAGTCAATTGCTCTCTTTTGCTTACCCAGCCCTGCAAGAAATAGAGGTGGAAAGATGAGGCTGAATTCAATGCCCCAAACAGCCTGCCTGGCCACTCAGAAAGGAGCTAATAATATACTAAAGCCTGCCAGGGCTTCCTAAGACAAGGGCCCTTTGGTTGATATCAGGCATTTTCATGAGAAAGTGAATATACAGGTAGTCCACTCGTTCAGCGACCATTCAAAGTTATGACAGCACTGAACAAGGGGGACTTACAAAGGGCCCTTGTAGCTGCGGCCACTGCAGCATCCCCATGGTCATGTGATCGCGATTCGGGTGCTTGGCGACCGGCTCACAATTATGATGGTTGCCACATCCCATGGTCACGTGATAGCCATTTGCAGCTTTCACCGCCAGCTTCCAACAAACAAAATCAATGGGAAAGCTGGCAGGAGGCTGCAAATCACGATCATGTGACTATGGGATATTGTGACCACACAGGATTCACCAAATGATGGCAACTGGGACTGCTGCAACTGCTGTTGTAAGTCGGCATGGTCACGTGATGTCACACTTTACAACTATGTTGCTTAATGACAGAGTTCCTGGTCCCAATTGCGGTTAGTAAGCGAAGACTACCTGTATTCCTAAAAGGTGACTTTTGATTTAACTAGTGTGATTGTATGTTAGCAAAACAACCAGTAAGAAGTCTTGACTTGATTAGTGAATGGCTGGGTTAAGTATGTCATGGAAAGAAAATCCCTATAGATTATAAACTCCGGTGTAAGGTGCAGTAAAATTCATTTTAGAATTCTTTTCATTCCTGTAAGTATTATCAACAAGAAAAGCCAAACTGAAATGCTTAAACTGTAAGGGAAGAACAACTGGATGTTTTTAACCATTTGACTATGAGGTTTAATTGTAGTTCACCATATCCTATCAACACAAGACAAAACATAAGTAAATCAACACTTTTTGAAGGTATACTTTATGTGAAATTCAAATTATATTTATAAATAAATGGTTTACCTGTTCTGAATTAAAGCAATTACTTGAGAATATGTCTTTCCTATGACACTTTCCCCGTTCACTTTTATAATTCTGTCACCTACAGGATAAAATAAAGAAACACGGGTCATTCTTTTCTTGATTTAAAGCTGGGACAAATGTTTTAACGAAAAAGGGGGAATTAAAAAAAAAATCACTCTCATTTTCTTTTTTACATCTACTATAATGCCATAACTGGGGTTATTATAATAATACCAGGGATGTTATCAGGGATGAAATCTACAAGTGTGGGAATCATTTATTATTCCAGACCTCATGGCATATACAGAACTTGGACCTGACATTATGGAAATATATAACAACTTCTTGCCTCTTTCTAACAATATGTGAAGTAACTGTGGTTTTCAAAACTCATTAACTTTTTTTTTAATTGACTAACAAAAACAACTAGCAATAAATAAGATTATATAAAAAGAATTAGCTAGATACCAGTCTTAACCAAATGTTCTTTTCTCGATCAGAAACAAACATTTGAAAAAATAATTCTATTCACTACATTTCAGTAAACCTCAATTTAATGAGCTAATGGACGTAAAGGAATTTCCACTATAGCCAAATGGCCATTAAATTGTTACTTGTATTTTATGCATGTGTAAAATATACAAAATGTATCTCATGTGCGTAAAATGTCTGAATGTTATCAGGACTGATTTGTCAAATAATGGACTTTGGGATGAAGTTTAAACTTGCCTATTGAACTGATATCTATAAAATCATACACCAGCCAAATTCAGAGATATCATCACTATATAAAGAGATGTGAAAGACACCTGTGCATAGTCCAGCTTCAAAAGCAGGCCCTCCTTCCTTAACTTGTTTAACAAAAATGGTATCCATTGGCTCCAGCCTGTTTCTTGGTTTCCCTACAAGACAAGTTGGACATAAATTCTGAGACCATGAAATACTTCATAGATACACAGAAAGTCTTTGTAAAAAGTCAACATTTTATTATTCAAAAATTAATAATTTTGTCTATTCACATTTTGCAGAGAGTAATTATTATTCAATTATTGAAATATTATTAATTTCATTGGAGGATATAGCATCATAAACAACTTTCTACCCACTTTTTTCACAAAGTATAATATGTGGTATACATCTAAACAGCTGAGTCTGGTGATAATTGTGAAGGATTTCTTAAACAACTTAAATGACAATTTTGTGAATTGGTTTCTCGATGTTTACTTTCCATTAAGATATGTATGGCCAGAAATTATCATCATCATCATCATCATCACCACCACCACCACAGGTCCCAGGTGGATAAAAATGTCAAATCCAGTCTAACCATTTGGTTGACTGTGTGACCAACAATAATAACAGAAGAACTGGAGAAAATCACAAGATACAAAGACCTGCAAATAGAAATAGAATGACTGTGGCAAAAGAAAGCAAAGATAGTACCAAGAGTAATAAGCACCTTGGGTGCAATCCCAAAACACCTGGAGCACTACCTGAAGACCATCAGCATTGACAAAATCACCACCAGTCAATTGCAAAAAGCAGCTTTACTTGGAACAGCTTACATCCTGTGACAATA